>NC_086194.1:139266404-140507654 GCF_035770615.1 Melospiza melodia melodia
TAATTGAACAGTTGCAGACAGAAGCCCAGGTGAGTCTCCATTGGTTTTCTCCATTTAGATCTTGAATCTTCTAAGTATAGTAAAATATTTGCAAATACTGTTGTATTAAGTTTTCATTTTCCCTTTGGTTGCAGTATTATTTAAATTATTAATAATTTAAATTGAGCTGGAAGTCTCACCCTACCACATTGCAATTGTGAGATGAATTAATATGAAACCTAGTTACTCTTCATGTGTTTCTGAATTTTTTACCAGTTATGTATGACATTGTGTGTTTGTCCATAAAAAGTAAAGCAGTTTTAAATAAAAATATGTTTTTATATTAATGTATTGTGTCTCTTGCTAGATCAGTATATTGCTGAAACCAACACATTTGCCACCTTTACCGAGTTATGTTCTGAGTCTTTCTGCATATCCCTTTAATTACACATCTCAAAGATTTTATATGTCTGAAGGGATAGTGATTGCAATGGGAACTGTAACAAAATACACACAAGGAGCAAGATTTCTTTGTACTGAGGAAACCTGTCCATTCTCTGAAGGTAGTAAAAATTATAAAAATTAATCTGTACTATTTCAAAAGCTTTTAAATAAATTTGATAATAAGACATTAAAACCTAGCCTAACAAAGGTATTTTCCTATATAGTTTTATTGCATGTGCATACATTTTTGTAATGAACACAGCAGGACTTTTGTTAATTGAAAGGAGTGGACTTGCTCAGCATTATTAAATGTTTTGGAAGAACAGCTATGCCAGCAATCCCTTTTTCTAATGCTGAAGATAGTATGTAGGAGAAAACATAAGCCACTTGTATAACTTGAATATCTTTAATATCTTAAATAACATAATACTTAAATATCTTAAATAACAATAAAATATCTTAAAAGTAAATTAGCTAAACTAGTCACATACCTTTTTCTTGGAAACTGTCTATGAAAAACCACCACAGGACAATACGTTTAAGTGGCTGTCAAATGCTTCTAGCATAGAACAAGTGGTGCTTGGATGAGTAGTTGACTTCTGTGGAACTACTGCTTTGAGGAGTATCACTGAACTGCTTGTACTTTGCAGAGAGAGGCCCTAAGTACTTTTAAGGCTGTTTTTTGCTTCTTCTGTAAGAGAGTCCATACAGTTATAAAAGAGATGCAAAATCCCAGAGTTTGGAGTCAGCAGATTAAGTCACCCAGACATCTTTACGAGAACACGTCCCTCTAATAGTAACTATCCATATCCCATGTCATTCCCACGGCAGGCAGAAGCCGCAGTGGCTCGCTCCCCAAGAAAGCCCGGCCAAGCTGTTCGTCTTGGGAATGTGCAGTGGGAAACTGCCATCTCGTGGCCAAACACGATAAATCACATGGGTTATTTTAGTGCCGTGTGTAAGGGAGGCTCATCTGAAGAAATACATAATAAATTTAGAATTTCACGGTCCAGTGTTTTAATTGCTTCTGTTCTCCCTGGGAAATTTAAAACTAGAACTATGCCCTCCTTTTAGATGGTTGGTAATTTTTTTTTTTTTAGGGTTTAGGTGCATCAGAGTGCATTGCCCTGGAGCTACAGAGTCTGCTACAGTGAGGACTGATTTTGTTTGTAGCTTGTGTTCCTCACCACTGCAGGAAGACATGAAATTTAGAGTACTTGGTGGTAGGATCTATGTAATCTTACTTTTAGATCTGGTAGTTTCCTACTTCTGTTATATAATAAGTAAACAAAATATTTAAGTGGGAAAAGCCCACTTAAAATACACCAGTCCTTTAAAAAGAGATGTTTTCAAGAGAATTAACCCTTTTCTTTGCCTTTTTTTGAAAGATAAACAAATAGTTGAAATGATTGATGCTAAAATTCTGAATGCTTTGAAAGGATATTCCATTGATAAATCACATTTTAGGATTCAGGCATTTACATTGTTCTTGAGAGGTAAGCTGAACTTTGGAGTTCCGTCAAAAATGTTTTAGAATTGATCTATAAGAACCCCTTGCAATTGTAGCTCATTTTTGTTTTGTTTGCTAAAATGGTGAAAGTTATTATTTGTATTGCAGTTCTTTCTGTACCTCTCCCCCTTAATTTGATAAAAAGAAGCTAGGTGACAAAGCAGTGTGCACAGGTGATTGCAGAGTGTAAATAACAAAATTCTTGTGTCACTTTTACACCTCCATTTAATTAAAATCCCCTGCCCAGCTCAGCAGTGTCTTACTACAACTGTTGCTTGTTTTTTTCCTTCTTTCTACTTCCTTTAGTCATGCTGTTCTGGACTAACTTCATGTATATTTAACATCCTTACTCAATCTAGCTGTTTTCCACATTCCAGCAGGATTTTTGGCTTCTACTACCTCTACCTCCATCACAAACATTAAATGATTTCTAATATTAATATCCAACTAAAATCACAACTCAGCAACATACTTCCATGAATTCTTAAAAGTACCCCAAACAAACACAAAGACAAGCAACAAAAATCCTCATCCATTCTAAAAGTCTAGGGAATTCTATGGTTCGTTTATTGAAAACTAAATAGAAAGAACTAGTAGTACTAAAATTATAATAAAAATTTATAGAACAGTCTATGGTCAAGATACTGAGAGTTGTGTGCAGTAAATTTCTGCTGGCTCTAGTGCTCAGTGTGGTTACAGTGTTTCTCAGGCTGAGATTGAGATCTGGTTGGATCTAATTCTCATTTTAAAAAAATAAGTGGGCTTTGGTTTCCTAAGGTGCACAAGAATATAAAGGTTCACAAAGCTATTTGTGGGTCTTTTTGAAATCTATGTAGTTTGTATCTCCTTTTTATTGTGTTGGGGTTTTTCTCCGACATTTAATAGGATAGCGACTGATAATGGTCACAAACTTTAGAATAGGAAATGTACTTGCAAAAATTCCTCATTTTCTTTTCAATGCAGGACTAAATGCATTGTCCATTTTCTTTTTCATGAAATCTATTTTCCCTAACCTGGTGTGGCTTCCTTATCTTTTGCACTAAATAATTAAAATTGTATGTTTCATTTTATTCTAGTCCATTATCGATCTGGCCTCCTGCTGTTTTCTGCCAATGTTAAATCATAAAATCAAATGTTCAGAATGTGTAGAAGTTTTCTGACCATATCTTTAAAACTGTTTTTATGCCTTAACATATCTGTAGCTTTGCCCCCCTGCACTTAGTTTTTTTATTATTTGCAGATGAACTGGCCAATAAAATGACAATAGGAAACCACTACAGGATTATAGGAATTCCAGCTTGTGTACAAAATGGCCTACAAATGACTGCATGTATAGAAGTCAATAGTGTGCAGCTCTATAAACCAAATGGTAAGAAAGTTCCATTAAAAATTGACTTAAACCCTGGAAAATCTCCTAGAAAAAAATCTTGATAATTGGTACATTTTTTTATTATCTGAGGTCCAGAGTACAAAACTACTCAGGGACTTTCCTCTTATAGCCTCAAATGTGTACTTGCTGTTATTTGAGAGTATCTGCTTTTGCCTGCTTTCCATGCATTGAGAAACTCCCTAATTATGTAGTAGTTCTTCAACTTTTCTTTCCATCTTCTGTCCATTGGAAAGTACTTTGTAATCATATAAAATGAACCTGATATTTCAATTTGTTTTTCCTTTCTTATTGCATCAGTTCTAACAGATCATGTCTGCCACCTTTTTAGAAGTAAAATTAACAGTGTCAGATGCTTACATTCTGAGTTTGTGCTTAATACAAAGATATATTTGTTCTTGGTAAGTTTTTTGTATGAAGACTCCAATGGTGATTTGTTCTGACTTACCTGCATGGGTCTCTTCAATGTGTTTGTTCACCTGTACTTTGTTTCCATTAGGTCCTTCTTTTGTCAGTGAGAATTTTAAGTATGTGCTCTCACTGACTTCAAGTTCATGCTGGAGGTTTACTGCTGTCCTGGCCAACATCTTTGCTTCTCAAGTTGTTCCACCAGGCACTTACAATACTCTTAAACTTGCAATATTGCTGAGTCTAGTACAGACATGTGAAAAAGAAAATTCAGATTATCTGGATCTCTTGATTATGACAAGTGACCCACTAGTAATTGACAGGTAAAGAGATTCTTTTTTTTTCCACAGAAATTAGAATTTAAAATCTAGTCTTTTTAAAGATAATAGGATTGGAAAAGCTACAGACTTTATTTTAAAAGAATATACAAGGCTCCAACTTAGTTAAATACTCAATTTTTATCCCTTGGACATTTTTCTTTCACATGATAACTCTAGATCAGAACTTCATTAATTATAAAACTTCTGAAAACACTCATAAGATTACTGTAAAAATTTAACACCAGCACTGGTTTGCAGAGTTCAGATAAAAGCTCATTCCTCTAAAACCAAAACTGAAGGCTGTCCCAGAAGCTGGTAACAAAAACAAAGGGCTCAACTTTTCAAACCTTGTGTCAGTGTAAGCTCTCTCATCACTGATTTCCAGCTATCAGCCTTTTGAATAAATAACCAATGTATAAATAGATACTTACATTTTTATCTCTTTTTCATAAAAACCATTCAAATAAGGTATTAGAATTCACATGCATCTTTACACATAATAAATCTGCTGCTTGTTGCCTTTAAATATTTTTCACTATGCATTTTATGTATTTACCTATTCATGCAATAATAAACTGTTGATATAATCTTACATGCACTGCAGAAAAGTGCAATATGCTCAGATTTACACTAATTTAAACAAAATCACTTTCTCCTGTCATAACTCAAGATCTCTGAAAGGGGCATGAATTTTATTTTCATTTGGAATTTATTCAACCAATTCACTAATATATTTTGTTGTGGAAAACATCCCAAAACTTTGACCTTTTAAAAATTTAACAGTTGTAGGAACTAGTTCAAATTTTTAAAAACCTGAACTGCAAGATTTCTTTTTTCACAGGTTAAGATTTCTTAAGACAAACAGCAGTTCTGTGTTTTAAGAATCAAAACATCTGGTTGATATTTAAACAGTTGCACATTGTAAATCATGATTGATATTGTAATTTGTACTATTTTGCATTAGCACAGTGTTCACTATCAGCAGCCTGTCAAAGTAGGCATTTCCTACATATTTCCATGGCTGCAATAACCTAGTTACTAATTCTTACTAATTTTAATTAGTAATTTTCTCCCAGGTCATAACAGTGGGGCAAACCAGGCTCTGACATCTTAAAATCATTAAGAAGCATTGATTGTGGAACCAGACAGACAATTTGCAACCTCTCTGTGCCAAAGAACATAGTACAGGGGATGAAAAAGATTTTTTATACCCTCTTTCTCCAAAAGAATTGGAAGGGAGTGTGTAACTCAGGAAGGCAGAGCTTATAAGTTCCAGCCTTTTCATTTTTCCCAGATGGCCAGAATTACTAATCCTCTAAAATTTTAAATCACTGGAAAAGTTTCTGTAGAATGAAAAGAGGAGTTAACAATGTGGGGTTAAATGGTGAGGTATCTTTGATTTCCTAGGATTTACTTCAGCAACCCATGAATTGCCTCATGTTTAATCCATAAGAAAGTGTCTTGATGGCAGCTGTTAGAAAGCAGGCTTGAACCTTTTGTATTTAAACAGGTAGTTTTGATGCTGGTTTCATGTTAAGGATTTTTTGTTGTTGTTTTTTGAGTCTTAATACTTACCAAGTTTTTTTTAGAAGTTAATAATTTAACAATTTATGACTGACAGAATTATTTCATCCTCCAGGCTTCTGAATTACAGCTTATGTCTTCTGCCCCGTGGCATACGACACCCACCTTCCAGTGACATTTTCCCTTCTGTGTCCAAAGATAAACACGGAACTGGAAGTGCCAGCATTCAAGCCTGCAGCGCTGTGCTGGCCAAGGGTGGCATCTGTTACATAGGAGACTTGAGTTCATATAAAAAGGATAAACTTGAACTTCTCCAGTCTGGTAATCTCCCACTCCTAATGGGGGGACAGAACTAAACAATATGCAGATTTAAGGCTAGATTTGCTCCCCAGCTTATGGCCCTCAAATGCTGCAAAAATATGTACTCTGTTTTTAATGGGTCTGTGTACGACACAAGGACAAAAAAGCCAAGGTCCTGTAAACTTAAATCTGCTACATTACAGACATTCATTAATCATAACAATCCAGCAAAATCATAATCATGACTGAATTCAGATGTGTGTGGGACTAGAATTATAGCTAAGCTCAATCCATCACATAACTGATGAATTTTGTCTTATCCTAGTGCTAGAGAGCAGAACAACAACAGTGTTTATTCCTGGGAAGAAGTATGGAGAAGAGGCTGACCAACAAGTCACTGTTTCAGTTCAGACCAACTTTTGGTCCTTTGTAGATGTGGACTCTTCCTCAAAGAAACATATACAAAAGGAGAACTTTCTAATAGGACAGATGGTAAAGCACATGCCTTGTTCTGAGAGGAACTGTGCTATAGCTGTCACTGGTGTTTATTTCCACCAATAAAATAATGAAAACAATAAAACTTGTTAGGAGTTCCCAGAAAGTCACAACTTAAGTAACTTTAAATCAAGTATCTTCTAAAATGAGATAGCTTTCCCAAAAAAGTAGGTGTCATTCAAACAACATTTTACCAAGTCGTACAGGTAATTCATTAGATAATCTTGCAGTATAAGTGGATATAGGATATTTCAGATCTAAAACACTGTGATGCTTCTACAAGTCAAACCCCCAAAATAAAGATACAGATGTTTTCTTTCTATGGATCTTTCCTTTAGGATGTGAGTTTGATTCCAGTTAACCTTGTAGATGGTTTTGGGCTTTTGATCTACAATGAGTTTCCTTCCTGTCGCCTGTCTTCTCCTGTTGTACATCACACCTTGAAAAAAGCCATTCATCCTGAAGCCATGCTGTACAAAGTTTCACAGCAGTTCAGAACACAGGATTATGAGGAGGTAACAAATTACACACAATAATTTAGAAATGCATTATATTTCTGAATATCACACTGGGTTTGGCATCAGAAAGTTCTCTCTGTTGTCTGCTTACTTTTAATACTCACTTTCTGCCCTTTCCCCCACCATATTTCCACTAGCATTCTTAGGATCATTGACAAAAGCAGCTTCAGATCTTGACAAGGGTCAGTGTAATAAATACAGTTTGAGCTTATTTCTGGAAAACATACTATATTAACATTCATACAAGAACAGATCTCCAGTATCTATTTTTGACCAAAAAGTTTACAACCACCAGTAGAAGTTAACATTGAATTCTAATTAAATTGTCTATAGCTGTAGCATAACTAACAGATGATTCCCCCTTGAAGTGTTCACAAGGCCAGGCTGAATGGGGCTCTGAGCCACCTGGTCTAGTGAAAAGTGTCCCATTGGAGTAAAGTTGGAACAGGATAACCTTTAAGATCCCTTCAAACCCAAACTATTCTATAATTTTGTTTACTATCCAAGATGTGTCCTTATTATTATCCTTCATATTTTTCTTATTCAGTATAGCCAAATGGTGACAACTGTCTTTACTAGTAAAGCTATTTGTAGAATATATTGTCCAGCCTGTATTATTATGCCACTGGTATATTAAAAGATGTGAAAAAAGGTGAATTCCTTATTTTCCTGTAAAATATTTAAAGTTCATGCCCTCTCTCTAGTTTATTTTGTTTGCTAGGAATCTTCATGTTGAACTGAGCTCAGAAGCAGAAAGTCTCATTCAGGGCTATTATCTTGCAAGTCGTAGGGTGAGAAGAGATTCCATTCATGGATCAACATTATCAGCCTCTGCTCTAAAAATTCTGTATGTCCTACTTCCCATTTTCAAAGAGAAACTGTGCTAATCTGCTCAAGAGCTTGTTTAATAAAAAGCTACGTAAGATTCATGTTTTGAAAAGTTCAAGCATAAACAATCTTACTATTTATGAATGCCATTTATTTTATATATTGACACTGTTACAAGAAACCCAAATTCAAACAACTTTGCCAGGCAAAAGAAAACAAAAACCCCCAGCTATTTACAAAGCATATAATTCATAAAGTTATCTGGAAAAAAAAGGGATTTAAATATGTACAGCTTTATTATGGGAGGAAAAAAAGTATTAATGGATAACATGCTAAGTTCCACTTTTTAGCATGCATAACATGTATTTTGTCAGTGGTAAGTGTAACTGCAGAGCTGAAGTATGAAAAAAGCCACCCCAGTGTTAACGTAATTTACACAAGTGCTTGATACAGAGTAGTACACATTGCATTCATGCCTGCAGTTATTTTTTATTTCTGACATGCTTCTATTGATCTCTTAGGATTTCACTGGCTAAGGCTCATGCCAAGCTCAGTTTAAGGCAGAGAGTACTTGAGGAAGATGCAGTGATTGCTGTCTTGTTGCTCGAGTCATCGCTGACCCTGAAACATGGTAAATAATGCACAACAGTTCCTCAGCCTTGGGTGCATCACTGTCACATCTGCCAGTCTGAGCAAATGCTACATCCATTGATTGCAATAGCAGGTAATTTCAAATCAAAACCCAGAACTTCCACTGCTCAAGACTGGTACTGGAGAAGTCTGTCAGTCTGTCTCAGTGCTGCATGTAATAAGCCCACAGGCCAGCACCAAGTCTGTCCTTCATACCGGTTTATTTAAGGCACTGCTCTTCTAACACTGGTTCAGGTTAAACCAAGGACAGATTTCCCTCCCTGGGGAAGCAAAAAACATTGGACTTCTTTTGTTTATTAAGCATCAGCCATTATTTGTTCACACACAGATTTGGAAGCAAGGTAACAATTATGATCTAGGACTGCATTGCTATATAATTTGCATCACAGCTCTTTTTTCCCCCGAAGTACTGGCAAATATCAAGTCTTACAGCTTAATTTCTTCTTTGCCTAGGCACATCTCCACTGTGTGTGGCACCAAATCCTGTATTTCCATTTGAGCTCAGTGATGAAAACTCCCTGCAACAGAGAGATATTTACCTCATGCAGTGCCACCATCAACTGCTGAAGTTTATTTCTGCCTATAGCCCAGGAATTCACATTAACACTAATGAAGAGTAAAAACTCTAAGTAAAGCCTGAGGCTTTGGCTTTTTGAGAGGCTAGAGTTAGAAATCCAGAATTACTAAAAACAGAAGACAGTTCAGTGATGTTTTACCAAGGAATAAAGCATAGCTGACAGGACTTGAATTACAAGTTTCCTGAGTTATTTGAATGCAGGAGGGATGTCTTCATCCTGGAAAGCCATGGCTTCAGAATACAGCCCCAACCAGGGGGCTGTATTCTCTTCCTGGCTACCACTCTCCATTAACAGCTAAGCAAGGAGTAATTTAGGATTCAGGATTTTTAATAAGATTACAACTATAAATTAAACCACCAGTTCAGAATTGAATGTTTCATTTCAGCAGTTTTTCTTGTTGCTTCCTTTCAAATGTATCACTCACCAAAAGGGTTAAGGAGTTTTTAAAACATTAAAAATCTTATTTTCATAGTTTAAGTCAGTCTTTACTTACTCATGTTGTATGGGTTTTGAAATGTATAAAAGTATTATCATACTGCTTCATGTTCTGTGTCTTTTTTTTACACTACAGCAACACAAGATTAGACAAGGATGCCAGATGCTCCTGCACCCAAATTCCAAACAAAACAAAAATGCCTACAAAAAAACCCCACCAAACCACCCCAACCTGCAAAACCCAGTGTTTCCACATTATTTTATATAGACTGCAGGGGAGAGTAGAGTGCTACAGTTAGGTAAAAGAGTATTAGACAACCTGGTAAGCAGGTAGCTGAATGAGTTCAGCTCTGTATACATCACTGTAAAAACAAATGAAGAACATGTGGTAGGAGATGATTTTTTGGAGCACCCTATGGTTCCCCAGCTACAGCCTTTCCTGTGTTTCATCTTCCTAGTAAGGATATAGCAGTAGCAATAATCCTCAGCAAGCCTTGCATCCAAGAGATACACCTTAAATAAAAGGCTGCAGTAAAATTGTCCAGACTTCTGTCAAATCTGAACAAGCTGAATAATTAAGGCTTGTGTTACTCATGCTCAGGATGTCATCCAGCAGGATCAGAGTGCTACTGCTCCCATAGCCTCAACTAAAAAATAAGCTACTGAAAACAAATCCAAAATTTTATTTTTCTCACATTTTAATCTTTGCCTTATTCACTTTGGATCCATTTATTTGATACACTCAAAAATTGATACTAAGTCTTCAGACTGCCCAGAAGGCTGCTTCTCTTTCTAGAGTGACACTCTACCCCAAACTTCATTCCAGGATTATTAATTTTCAGCCAACAGTTGCTCCCCGCTGTACTGTGGAACCAAGCAGGATTTCTGACGAGCAGAAGGGCAATGGAAGCATTTCCAAGTGCATTAGAACTCCACCTTCCAGGCTGCTGTTTTCAAGCTAAGAACAATAACAATAATGAGTTAGTTTCCTGTACCCTTAATTAATCTTACACAAAGGTATTACCCTCACTGGCATTTCAGATCTCAAGATACACATCAAAAAACATTCAGAGGGGTAAACGGCAAAAGTCTCATCATTATGCCAGAAAAATTACTCTTTAAGGGTAGACTGAAATAGAATTCCTTTATAAATCACTGGTTTTGAGAAGCAATATTAAGGGGTTTTCTGCAGAAAGAGCACAACATTTAATCCTTGCTTCTTCCCAGTTTCTCCCATGAGCTCTTGCAAATTGGGAGAATTGTAGCAGTACCACAATGAAAGGATGGTAGCCAACATGGCCAGTACAGGCTTCCCTGGATGGCAGTACAGCCTGCAGGAGTCTGAGCACTGTGACAGTAGAAAAGCAACTGACCTCCTTAAACACCCACACTTCCACACGTGGATGGGCTCTCCTGCTGGCACAAGGCTGGAAGACAGTGGAAGTGGTCATATGATGTCACAGAACCTTGGAAAAAATAAATACAATCAGAAATGACAGGAGCAAATCAAAGTGGAAAACCCTACTGATTAGCTGGCACATCAGATATACAACAGTGCTCATCACAACATTCAGTTGGGTAAACGGCAAAGGGTATCATCACGATGCCAGCAGTTTCCTGCCTGTGTAAGGCTGCTTTTCCAGGTACTAAATACAAGGGAGTTGGTTCCGTTTGTCTCAGGAGTTGTACTTCCATAAGGTAAAGTAGAGCCTTCATTTTAACTGCTAAGCACAAAACAGACTGAGTACAACCAAGAGAAAAACAGCTGTTTGGGCACAAAAATGCAAGCCCCTTTTCTTACATTCAAGCCCCAGATGCTGATTATCTTTCTACAGGTGAATCTTACTACCACAGCAACCTTTCCCTTTGCAATATATTCCAAGATTGACACAGTTGAAGTGCCAGCATGGATTACTATAAGTACAGTAAGACTTACTTCTGTAGCCCCAGAATTCACGTGGCATCTTTCTGCTTGCAAGGCATGGCAGAGTCCAGACTGAGGATTCCCAAAGCCAGCAACAAACTCATCTTGACCTTCACTTTTTGCCTAAAACAATGAAAAGAAGATATTTGATTCAGACAGCTCCATTGCTGAGCCAGCAGCAGAAAACATTAACACTTCTTTGGGAACAGTAAGCCAGTCCAAGAAACAGGAACCCCATGCTCTCCTTGTAATTACCTGGGACAGAGCATCAGGTGAGATCAAGGTTAAGCAGAGACATGACCATTTTCATACAACAAGCTCCAATGACTAATTGCAGAACAAGTACAGTGCTCCTAATGCCAGCCAGGCTGGGGAGAGGAGCACCCTGGCAGGGTACAGCCTTTAACCCCAGCTCATGTGGGACACTGGGGAACTCACTGATGTTGTACCACCAGTTGAACTGAGCTCAGCACTCACACCACAGTCTGTAATGCAGGAGATCATTATCCCAGAGGCTGCTGATACTCCTGGGGCCCTGTCCCTGCCAGACCCCACCAGTTTGGATCCGTGCCTATAACCCAAACAAGGGCGTAGTCTGGGTCACCTCAGCCCTTGCCCAATTCCCTAAAGGAAAATAAAAGGTAATTTATCTTTTGAATCATGACAGGCATTTGCTGATGAAAACGATCTGTCAGCAAAACCAAGTGTCTCTGAACGTCCAAGCTGTCATTCCTTTCAAGACTTGATGAGCCAAGAGACAGCTGCAAGTAGCCACCAAGTGGCACTCAGTAATTAGGTCCACCTCGTCTCCCACGGCACCGGCTCTCCTGGGCATCCTGTGGCTGGAGTGTCAGCTTGAACCGTGCCACCCCAGCGCCCAGGGGAACACAGGCACAGCCACAGCAGCGTGACAATCCCTCCTAGTTCAAGTGACAGCTCCGGCTGTTTAGAAAAGCACCTGAAACCATCCCTGCAGTTCCTGAGATTACAGCCATTGCTTTGACCTGCCATGTCAAAACAATCCCGATTTCCCACATTCACCACCCGGGACCATTTCTAATTCCTCTGAGAAGGGCAGAAATCACTCGACTGCTCCAGACGAGCACATGTCTGGAGTGCCGAGCAGGACTTGCTCCAAGGAGCACGGCGGGGGTCAGGCGGCTGAGGAACCACACGGATCGCTGCGGATCCACATGGCGGGACCACGGAACCTCAGAATGTTAAAGGTGTGGAACGGACCATAGCGATCATCCAGCTCCAAGCCTTTCCCGCCACGGGCAGGGACACCGCCCACTAGACCAGATTGTTAAAGGCCTTATCCAGCCCGGCTGCTTTACACGCCACCATGGCTTGGGGCGCTCACAGCCTTCCCGTTCCAGAGGCCTCGCCACCCTCACCGTAAGAATTTCCTCCCGTACCCAACCCAGATTTCCCCTCTTTCAATTTGTACTCATCAGACTCGGCGGCCGCTCCCACGCCCGAGGCCGGGGCAGGGCGGGACGGCTCCCAAGCCACGGATCGGCACGGGCACGTCCCACGCCCCGGCATTCCCCTTCCCAGCCACCGCCTGGGGCTCCTCCGCCAAAGGGAGCCCCGCAGACGCGGCCAGGCCCCGCCACATCCATCCACGCACCCCGAACAGAGGCGGGCAGGCGCAGCCGCTCCAGTTCCGCGCCCGTTGGAAAGGGAAAGGCCGACTCCCGCCGGGATCCCGCTAAATACGCGGCGCGCCGGGGCGGGGCGGGAGCGGCGCCTTCCGGCTGCGCGCGCAGAGGGACACGGGGACAGCGCCCGGGGGGGCGGGATTGGGACGGGAAGGGAAACGATCCGGGTCCGCAGGCGCTGCTGGAGTTCCGGCTGCGAGCTGCCCGGAGGGACGGGATTGGGACGGGAAGGGAAACGATCCGGGTCCGCAGGCGCCGCTGGAGTTCCGGCTGCGAGCTGCCCGGAGGGGAGATCCCTGCCTCTGCTGTGGCCGCGGGAAATTCACGTGTCCCATCCCTCCGACGGAACGGCTGTGATGACAGTGACCGATGTTTGCCGAGATCTTTTAGCTTCCTCCATGAAGAAAGCCAGCTTTTGATAGCAGTGTGTAAACATTTTACAGCTGTGTTCCTAGGCACGTGCATATTCCTAGTGTTAAATGCCTAACTCTTCAGTTTCGGTACACGAGGATATTAACTGTTCTTAGGAAATGTAGCACTGGAACCAAGCATCAGGTTTGAAGCAAGCAGGTTCAGAGAATCTGTTGTTATCCTGCTGTGTAAATTTCTAGAAGATAAAAGCTCCTGCCCTGGTCGAAGGGAGCGTTTTGCCTAAGCTGGTGTCTTCTGGAAGGAAAGGCATAATTCTGATGCAGAATAATCTGTCTCGAAGGGAAAAAAATCCCCACTCATAAATATGAGGAACTCTTCTTAACTGAAAAACTGCTGTTGTAATTTTGCATGTTCCAACAGGCATGTAAGAATTCCATAAAATGCTGAAAAAGTCTTAGGGATACAGCTACAGTAAGTAGCTACAGTGCTTGTTGCTCTGATTCTCTGGCTGTCTGCAGAGCATTGTCAATATTTAGTTGTACAACTGTAGGGGTTGTGGAGAACTCCAGATTTTACCATACTTTTTTAACAAAAGTTGTTCTTGGTAGTATTTTTGGTATTTTTGTTTTCCCTTTTTCCTAAATGTAATTTTAAAGTCTGCAGAAAGAAGACAACATCTATAAATTCACAATATTATCATGTACAATGAGAAACTGATACAGGTCTTGCAGCTTGCTTGAGTCTGAGATGTAATCTCTGTGCCATCCATTCATAACTTTCCATGGTTTTAGCTCTTATTGCTAAAGCATTTTTCATTCTTACAAATTCAGCTAGGTTGGAGAAGACTACTGATCTCCTTTGACTTATCACCACCTTGTCAGTTTGATCAACCTACTAAGTGGCATTTCCTGACTTTCCTTGAACAGCTCCAGGAATGGTGATTCCACCACCTGCAACTCCACCACCTCCCTGGGCAGCCCATTCCAATGCTTAGCAGCCCTTTCTTTGAAGAAATTCTTCCTGATGTCCAACTGACCCCCTGCTTCTTGGTTAAGCAGTCAGAATCTGTCAATGCCATTTAAAGGAATAAGCCTTTTAAAAACACTGAGGAATATTTTTTATTTTTTTCCCTGTTCTTGAATACTGTCCCTTCCAGGTATATTATCTTGTTAAAAGCTCATAATGCTAAACACTGAGGAATGTTTTTTAATTCTTTTTCCCTGTTCTTGAATACTGTCCCTTCCAGGTATATTATCTTGTTAAAAGCTCAGAATGCTGCAGGGGCAGTTGAGAGCTCCAGATTTTACCATACTGTTTTTATGAAAGTTGTTCTGGCTAATAATTTCATTTTTCTAAATAAAATTTTTAAATTTAAACCATGAGGCTTTCAGAAAGGAGACAGCATCTATAAATTTAGAATATTATCATGTACAATGAGAAACTGACAACAGATTTTGCAACTCAAAGTATATGATATTCACTGAATAATATTTAATAGAACATTTACCTCAGCAATAACAAACCATATGAGAAGTACAGTGTTTTACAGAACAGATAGAAAGGATGACATTTGTGCATTTAGTTTCAACTTTTTTCTTGCCTAAATACAGATGTTTAAGTGAACAAGCCAACACTTTGGGTTCACCTGCTCCAGCACGTGAACCCCTTAAATGAAATGAGCCGTGGTGTGGTGAGCAGACGTGGCTGTGCCGGGGGAGCAAACACAGCCTGAGCCCTGTGTGAGATGCAGCACAGTCCTGGGGTGGGTACAAGCAGTGCCCAAACTGCAGCACTCTGTGCAGGAGGGATGGGTTTCAGCACATTTTTACTCCATGAGCATGCATCCATACTCCCAGCAATAGCTACAAACGCGTAGGACTCTCCGATGGCTGGAGCCCTGACCTGACAGCTGTGGTCAGGGGATTTCTGCATCGGCTTTGAGCAGTGGAGAAAGTCTGTGTGGGATTACAGTTGCCTGTTTTGCCCTGTACTTGGCCATTAGCACATAACTCCTCCTCTCCTTTGTCTCAGCACTTGTCCCAGAGAGGACAAGGATACCTGACTCTGCTGGCAGCTCTTTGCTGCTGCTGCTGGGATTGCTGCTGGCTGCAGTCACCACCAGCTCCCCTCATTCAGATGGCAGCAGTGACAGAAACCAATGATGTGTCACGTTAACTTAATGAGGTATTAATTATATTTAAGAATCAATTCCTTCTCCTCTACAAACAGCATTTCAGCAATTACAGTTTGTCTGTAGATACTGTTTTTTTAACTTAAATATATATTTATATAAGGTGTAATAAATAACCATTTTTTTCAAAGCAAGAAGGGAGGTTAGATCTGTGAAGATGTTGATGTTTCCCCATGGTTTGCGCTGTCTCCTTGTGCCGAGTGAGTCAGAAACTGTCCCGTGGCTCCAATGTACAGCCTGGAACGCATGGGCCACTTCTGCAAGAGAGGAGACAAGCACAGCACTGAGACACCTGGCATCTCTGCACTCCAGCTGCACTTCTCAGCAAAGGTTTGATGGAACCACAGTATGAGAAAATAGGAAACTCTTGTTATCACCAAACAGTTCCTGTTGTGTCATTTGATGGAGAAACGTTTGGAGCTTGTTTGGAGCTCAGCCTGGATATTTGCTTTGGTAATTAATTGTTATGCACAGCTCCCAACCCTGCCATGCCCCAGCAGGCTGTGCTGGTCAGTCAGCCAGGCTCAGTTTGTGTCACAGATGTTCTGTTAGAATAAAACAAAGAATTCCCTCTCAAGGAACCAGGGATGCTACAGGGATACACCTGCACCTGCAGGGATTGCAGCCCCATGGGCACAGCTATCCCTGCTGGCTGGGTCCCACAGCACCACAGGGGCTGCTGCTGAAGGCTGTGAGCCTAAGGGAATTTAATGTAATTGCACCTTGGCAGTCTTCAGCACTCTCAGCATCTTGTTCTTGTCAGCTCCAGCTATTTCAGATGGCGCAGCTCATCTTTACACTCGCTGATTTTTGGAATCATCAGTTGGTCTTGGTGTTAAATATTTATTCTGACAGCTTGAGTTTCTAACCCCAGCAGGTTTCTCCCTGCAAGCAGCCCTGTGGTGCAGGTGGCTGCAGCTGGGCACCCAGAACTTGGGAGGGAGCATCCAGCTCTGTTTGCTGAGCCAGGGTCACTATTAGAGAGGTGGGTGCTTGAAGAGACAACTTGTTACACACATTGGATGCAGAAATGCCTGAAATGCAGCCAGCACATTGTTCCAAAAGAATGCAGTTTTTTAAAGACTCTTTTGGGAACAGACTGGCACCTTTCCTGTGGGTAAAGGGCACTTAATAATACTGCAGATAAATCTCAGCTCTTCCGTTCAAAAACCTAAAGCAGCAGCATATTCTCACTTAGAAAGACTGTGTGATCTCGGTCAGCAATTTCATTTCAAGTGTGATGTTAAGAGTTTGTCACTAATAAACCATCCAAGTTCAAAGCCATTAACCATACTTTTCAATTAATGTACACACAACTGTACTTGAATATTTAACTTTCCTCACTATTTGCATTTACTATGCTTAATCTATCAGTTTAGTTAAAGATTTTATCTCTAAAGGTTGTCTCATATCCTGCGTTTTGGGGTTTTTGAAGCACATAGTAGGATTTGACTGCGACACATTCATCAAACATATTCATTAAAAAATAATTGCTTAGGTGAATCCAGCATTACTCTCTTCCAGTAGCCTGGGAAATGGGCATCTGGATCTTTTAACTGCTGTAATAACTATTCAAAAGTATTTTTCTGCCAGTAGTAGTTGGCAGCTGGATAAAAAGTGCCATGAGACCTGTGTCCTTTCACTCTGACAGAGGGAAGTAACAGAAGCTATTTTGAAATAATTTTGAAATACGTCACAGTACTTTTTTACTTAAATTATGGCCATCTTCTAATTGATATAGAGGTTTTGCTTTCTTTATGAGTCTGCTAATCATTTAAATGGCCTCAGAAGCCTACGTTCACATCATACTGTAAAATATAGCACCCAACATTGTGAACAAGGAACTCTCTGTGAATTAGGCACTTTTTAGAAATTAGAGATTACTTCACAAATTAATCTTAATTAAATCATTCTAAATTCAGACTCTTAAAAAGAAAAGAAAACACCCCAGTGCTCTAACTCACTCCCTGTGAGCAGAGCCAAAGAAAACACCCGGCGGTGTCTGAGCCCCATCAGTCAGTGAGCGCTGCATTTGGAAACAGTTTCCAGCCCGCTCCTCTCCAAGACCAGTTCCCCTCTCTCATCCCCTCTGCATCGCTGTGATTTTTGTTTGACAAAGGGAAGAGTGTATACCAACCATGCTTCAGTATGCTTCAGTAGAGCACTTTCATGGAGTAATTAACACATGGCTGGTAATTAACACTGCTGTGGGCACTGGGCTGGTGGGGCAGCAGAACCAAAGCAAGCCCAGCCATGCTGGGCCACTGCTGTGGGACAGTGTTGGGACAGTGTCACCTCAGCACATACACACACCCCTCAGTGCTGTGGGACAGTGTGGGGACAGTGTCACCTCAGCACATACATACACCCCTCAGTGCTGTGGGACAGTGTTGGGACAGTGTCACCTTCCTACATCCACCATTCACAGCTGTGGGACAGTGTCACCTCCCCACGTAGACCCCTCACAGCTATGGGACAGTGTTGGGACAGTGTCACCTCCCCACATAGAGCCCTCACAGCTGTGGGACAGTGTCACCTCCCCACATAGAGCCCTCACAGCTGTGGGACAGTGTCACCTCACTGCATACACCCCCCACAGCAGGATCCCTTGGGTCCCTCAGGGTCATCAAGGTTTCCACACAAGGACCAAGAAGATACAAGGACTCCTGCGATGCTGACCTTCATTTCCAAAACACAGGTTTGGATCTACACAAGATTTGATATTTTGGTGCAAAGTTCCTGAAGCTGGAGGAACAAAGCTCCAAAATATTTCCATCAGACCCCCAAGACTTGGGCACAGCGGTTAGTCCGGGCAGAACTTCCATGTAATACCTCTAGGCGAGGTACAAGGACGTGAAATCTTTAGTTTCAATTGCATGTCCAAGGCCAGTGTACTCACTCACTGACCGAAGGTGGTGGCTGTCCCTCAGCTCCCTACCTTGACAGGGTGCAGGTACCCATCCCCTCGCAGGGTGCCCAGGCCCTCCCCCGGTGTCTCCTCCTCATCCTGCAGGCTGCGGGTGAGGTGCGCGATGTAGGTGGTGGCCAGGAGGAGCACGTCCAGCTTGGAGAGCTTGGTGTCGGGCGGCACCGAGGGCAGGGTCTTCTGCAGCTGGAGGAAGGCGTGCCGCAGGGTCTGCACCCGGCTGCGCTCCCGGGCCGCGTTGGCGGCGGCGGGGCGGCCCGGAGCGGCACCGGGAGCGGCACCGGCACCGGGAGCGGGAGCGGGAGCGGCACCGGGAGCGGCACCGGCACCGGGAGCGGCACCGGCACCGGGAGCGGGAGCGGCACCGGGAGCGGCACCGGGAGCGGCACCGGCACCGGGAGCGGCACCGGCCCGCGGCGCGGCCGCCAGCGGCGGGCAGCAAGTGCTGCTGCCGGCAGAGGAATCGGCCTCGGCCCCCGGGCTGGAAATCTCCTCGCTGCTCTCGGCCGAGTGTCCGCAGTCCATCCCCGGCAGGGAGGGTCCTGCAAGCAACGAGAGCAGCTCCACAGTAAGATGCCGCGGTGAGCTGGAGCTAGCGCGTTCTGAAAATAAGGATGGTCAGAAAGGCCGGCACTGCCTGTGCTGGGAAAAGCTGGAATGCAGCTCTGTGAGCCGCTTTCCCACTCGCTGCTTACAAATTCGGCATCGCCCAAGGGTACAGAACAGAAGTTAAAATCTCCGCAACAATTAGTATTTGATTTTTTTGGCAAGATCACACAGAGCAACTTTTTGGAGTCACTCATAGCCCAGAGATGACTTCTGAGAAAACTCAACAGGCACCACCCAGAGGCACTGCCACAGTAGTTTCCATTTATAATCAACTAAAAATTATGCTAAAGGCAGTTTTTAAAGCTCTATGATTTGGGATGTGGAACTCTTAGTATATTTTCCATATAAACTATATTTTTCTATATTTTCTATACTGTTAGTATATTTTCTATGTATATTATATTTTTCTGTATTTTCTATTTTCACTGCAATCATTTTATGAACAGGTGATCAGTGCTCCATGGACTATGGAAAGAAAAATATAATTTTCAAATGCATCAATAAGTGAAGCTACAGAGCACGGACTCAGTTTTTGAAGGGCAAAATTTGACCCATAATTTTAAAGGATCAGGAACTGACTTCTCCTGTCCTCCCACCCCTAACCTTACTAAAGAAATTGCATGCTTATCCTTTCTCGTCTACATTTTCAAACTTCAAAAGAATTTTGTAAGATGTATTTTGGCCATTGGGGGGCAAAATAACCTTTTGAAAACATCAATAAAAAGATTTAAAGAAAAGCTGAAAACAGTGACCTTAAGGTCTTTTTTCAGCTTTTTATGAGGATGGTCTGTCAGCTCTGCCTGCAATACAACTCACAGTCCTTTAATTCATTCAGTTTCAGAGAAAAATGCAATTCTATCAATATTCCCCGAAGTGCAGCACTTCTTAGCTGGAATAATACCTGATCTTGTTGCCCTCAGCCAAGCAGCCCTCGTGGGTGTCCCAGATCCTGGCTTTCACGTGCTAGGAGTGTCTGTTCCTGTGACAGCCTGGCTAGACAAGGGCAGGAATAGGTTATTAAACCTTTTCATTTCATCTAAATACCGTGTAATTAATAGTTTAAATAACATTGATGCACATAAATGGCTGAATATATACATTTACAAGAATTAGCTCTTGATATTGCAGAGCATTTCAAGCACATACTGAGGTTAAAGATTTCTATCAAAGACAAGGAAAGGTTTCTAAATAAACCTTTTTGCAATGTTACAATTTGATGGTATTTAGGAGATTTTTTTATTGTTATTATTTTGGGTAATTAATTGTGATTAATTTGCTATTAATGTGGCTCACAGAGTATTATCATGTAATGGTCTCTTCAGTAGCAGTACAGTTTAGACTGAAATTATTTGTGAAATATTCTATGCACATTATAACTCTAAACCAAACGAAAAAAAAATTACTATTCTTTTTATTGTGGTGTTTATGATTAGTATAAAATAAATCTTACATTAAAACTCCATAAGCTCGTCTTGAGTGAGGGCTGGAAAATGGTCTTTACATTGGCTATTGTCTCTAAAAAAAATCATTATGTGCTTTTTTGTTGGTGTTTGCGTTAAGGCATAGTCAGATCTGGATGCATTTTAGTTTTAAAAAAATCATCATTGCGGAAATGAACATCAAGACATTCATTTCAGATAATTACAGTGATCTTCACTGGCACTAAGAAAAAGAATCTAACAATTTATGTTTAAGAGCAGGATAGGGACAGACTGGGTTAGCAAAAATACCTGCTCCTCTACTGAAATGCGGGACTAGGGCTGCTTTACACACACTTTGGTTTTGCTGTGCTGGTGTATATTCACATTTAGAATTGAAATTACATTGAGTGACATACAGTACATAGTAATGTACATACCTAAAAACCTCATCTCCTTGGATGCCCTTGGAAATAGGAGTTTCTGGTTTAGGAGCTTCACATCTATATGAGATAAAATCCTGGGCCTATGGAAAAAAAAGTACTAAATTTCAGCTGTGGAAATGAAAGATTTCACTCTGAATTAAATGTCTCTGCTGTCAGACAAACAGCAAATGGCCTGGGAAAATCTGCTACACCAAACAAAGGATCTGCAGTAGGTATGTACATATGCATAGTCAAATCATGGTGGTTCCTGGATCCACAGCCAGCATCACTTCTGTCGCACGCTGGGACCGGGCAGCATCATTCTTCTCCCCGGAGTAATCAGGACATTCATTCCAGGTGCTTCAAACTCAGGCATTGCCAAAACCTCATGGTCCAAAAAATGCTGCTAAAAACTAAAGTAAATGAAAAGCCTCTGGGCAACAGTCATTTTGCCTTTTAAAATTTTACAAGAAAAATGTTTGGTTTTTAAAGTAATCACAGTAATTTTTGCAAGCACCCACTTGCCACCTGGTATGCTGAGAGAGTTGAGGACAGGGCTGTGAAAGTAAGTTAAAGCATTTGTGTTGTTTCTAAAGCACTTCTAGTGCACTATTTCTAATGCATGCAGATGCATTTGTATTTTACATGACACTACAAAGACATGATTGGTTTGACATCTTTTACCAAAAAAACCCCCAGCACAACACTTATTTTAGTCTTATACTCTGTGTGAATGAAATGGCGATGAAAGCAAGCTGCCCATGCAGACAAGGAGAAGATGGAAAACGCCAGAGCAGAGCGCACAAACTGAAAACAAAAGGTGGAAACCTTAGATGAACTTTTCCGTTGCTCCTTAGGGGGCAAAACACGGTGAATCCGAATTATTTTGCATCGGGTTTAAAACGGCCTTGCCCTCCGTGTAACTCCGGTAACAAGTACCGAAAGCCCTTTCTCCGGCGCAGAGAAACAGGAGCTCGCTGTCGCTGTGCGGGGGCAGCACCGGCGCCCACGGCCCCGCCGGCTGCTGCGTCCCGGTCCCGCATCCCGGTCCCGCATCCCGGCTGCCCGGCAGGACCCCGCGGTGCCCGCCCGGGGATGAACTTACCGCTCCCGCCCGCTGCCGGGTCCCGGCGCCTCCGTCCCGTCCCGTCCCGTCCCGTCCCGTCCCGTCCCGTCCCGTCCCGTCCCGTCCCGTCCGGCCGCGGTGTTTTTAAGCCGTCGTGGCCGGTGGGTGCGGCGGGGCTGTGTCGTACCTGATCCCCGGGCTCCCCCCTCCAGCCCGGGCGACAGCGACCGCCCCTTCCCGGGCGGGTGGGTCATCAATCACGGAGCTGTCGGGGCGGCATCGCCTCCCGCTCCCCTCGACCCCCGCCCTCCCCCGCGCCCGGCCCCGGCTCCGTGCGGGTCCCGCCGCCGCTCGCCCCGCTCGCGCTGTTTTTCTTAGGATAAAGTAACGGTGTTGCTGGAGGAGAGAAATTTAATCGCTGGGCTGGGAGCTCGGGCGATGCCCTGTTCAAAGCGAGCCCTTTCTCTTGGCTCCGCCGCCGCATCTCCGGCTCGCGGATGTTCCCGGGCGGAGCGGGCTCCCCCGGGCGAGGCTCCGTCCGCAGCCGCGGGGCAGCGGGTCCTGGCTGACGGGCACGGGATGGAAACACGAACGGGGTGGAAGAGGCGAGCCTGGGCGGGCAGAGAGAGGGGATTTAACCGGGAACGGGGAGCGATTAGAAATCAGTAACGCTAATGAGAAGGGACAGTCAAAATAAATACCGGGGTATGGAATTAGCCCAGAATAACATTTTGAACGAAGCCCGATTGTGCGATAAGAGAGATACAATAAATCAAGCCTCGGGAGCAGTGGAAAAATAAAGTCTGAGCGATTCGTTACCGGGTTTGCCGCCAAGAAAATTAAGGACTTAAAGTTTAGCGATAATTAGAAGTCCCGGGAAGGCAGGAGCCCGGTGAGACCCGGCGGGGCGGGAGCGGCGCAGAGGGAGCCGGACACCTGCCTCCATCCCCGCCCGGCCCGGCCCGGCAGCGCCCGCGCATCCCGGCCAAACTGCCCGGCCCGAGAATTCCACCAGCGCCGCGCTGGGAGAGCGGGCGGGACCTGCCCCGCCCGGCCCCGCCGCGATTGCTGCCCTCTGGCTGACATCCACAGCCCGGAGCAGCCGCCTCCGCCGGGCCGAGAGGGCTGGATGGCAAGGAATGCTGTCCGTTCTGAATTTAAGCACTAAATTCTAAGTACTTAATTTATCTGTATTTCTAAGTCCTGAAACTGTGCCTCAACGTTTACCTCTGCCTGGTGCTGGCAGACTCGGTGGGGGTTTCCCTTCAGCCATGAGGAACCACTCTGACAAAAGCTACTCTTGTCAGTACGTACAGGGGCACGATGATGGACTTCAGCGGCACCACAGATCATCCTTTGGCCGCCAGGGTGCAAAGCAATGAACACACCGCTTCTCTGGAGGACAGTGGAGGAGCCTCCCAGCAGCCCTGATAAGCCATGTTTTTGTGGCCCCAAGGTTTCCAGGGCTGCCTCCAGCCCAAGTGAGCATTGCTGAATCCTTTCTGCAGTCATAACCTCTTCAAAATGCACTCGACAGACATCCCTCTGCTCAATCAGCTTCTGGGGCTCAAACAAGCAGCTCTTGCTTAAGGAACATATCCTTAAGCTTGTACTGAAAACACTCTGACTCTGTGATGTGATGTGGAAGAACTGATCCCAGACTCCCTAGGGAGCAGGGAGATTTGCCTTCCAGCACACAACTCTGGGGACCAGCTCTCCCACATCCCAAGGAGATTTCTCGGTCTGCCCAGAAAATGCCTACTAAGGAGAACTAAAAAATGCCTGCTCAAGGAGGACTTCTCCTCACTAGGCCATGGGATGCTCAACTATGTCACTGACAGAGAACTTGACAGCAGGTGTCCCAACACCCTGAGACTTCCCAGCCACCCTAAATTAGCAGATGGTGAGTGCTGTGCTCCTCTCTGCTCTGATTGGATTAATGACACAGTATTTTTTGAGTTTCCCACGGTACACAGAGTTCTGCCTCAGTGCAGGAAATCCAGTGGAAGGCGTTGGAAGAGAAGTGGTGGTGGAACTCCCATTACCATCTTTAGACAACACCAAATCCACCTTACTGCAGAGTGCGATTAGGGAGATTGCACAGTAAGAAATTGAGCAGTGTTTGGAGACACCACTCTGGCTGCTAGCCTTGTGACCAAAAAAGGGGTGCTTTAGATGCATTTTAAAAACCCAAAGAGATAGAAATGTAGAAATAGTTGTTCTTTGCTCCATCAAGACTTTCTCCCATCAGATGACGCCTCTGTTATAAGCACAAAGACATCCAGAGATTATTTTCTTGTACCAACCCACTGTTCAAATCTAAAGCTGTAACAAATGGCTGCAGCTGTTTCTTCTTCTTCTTTCCCAGACAAATGACTGAGAATTACTTTTCCTGCCTTACTGTCCACAGTATATCTCAAATCTGAAAACTGCCAGAGTCATAGATTTCCAGTGTGATTTAGGTAAGAAGAAGTTTTACCACAGACAGAACGATGTTTTTCCAGGTACACTCTGCTCCCTTTATGTCAAATTAGTTTCTGGTTTTATGGCTACAATTCAGCACAAACATTCAGGGTATTTCTTTCCAATTTGTTAATTTTCTCCCATTCCCATTTCTGTATAAGGATTTCTCAAGTGTCCTTGCCTGCTGCTACAGTGCAGCAGCTATTGGTGCTTCTGACAGAAACTAAGAGAAGCATTGCTTGTCTGAGTAAAACAGCTCCGGCAGGAAGCCACACACAGATTGTACCTGCTCAGGTCCCACAGATTCCAGATGTAGCCTGGGAGCAAATCAAAGGCAGGACACAGCCACAGGAGAATGAAAATAAGTTGTAGTTCACAATTTTTGCATCTTGGGGAAATCTTAGCATAATGGATTCCAAATCCAAATAAATATCTTGAAGATTTCCAGTTAAATACTTTCCCCCACCTTGTTTCAAATGCCATGTTGATAATGTACTGTAGAACCATAGCATATTCCACAGTTATGTTAAATGTGTGCCATATTACAGTGTGTCAATACACTTCTTATAGCATTTTCTCAGTAGTAATTACTTTAAAAATGTATTTAAAATATGTAGTATCAAGAGGGGTCCATTCTGTGTATGTATGTATGTGTATGTGTGTGTGTGTGTGTGTACACAAGTGTTAGACCAGGTATCGAGACTTTCTTAGGGCTTTGCTTTGTGTATTTTGACTTGAGTTGCTTGGCTGTGGGATTCTCTCTGTGAAACCCCATGACACATGTTGCATTGGGAGTAGTTAATTCAGGTCTTCAATGTTTTATTTATCATATAAGAAGTTAAAATCTTTAATTCAGAAATACTCAGAACCTGTGAAAAGTATGCGATGCTCCAGGTGGCTTACACAGCATAACCCACATTAACAAATAGTAACAAACCCTTAAATAGCTTTAAATGGGGGTGCATAAGGCAGAGAGAAGTGTAAGATGCAAAGGTAATACCATGATATAGAGATCAGACAGTGACTTCCTCATGTGCTGCTTTGAGTCAGCAATCAGCAGCTGACACTGTGAACGTGCTCATCAACACTACTGACATTCTTCTTTGGAAATTAAAGAATCAAGTTTTATTTTTAATGTATGCTTGTCTGTCCTTCTCAACCTGAATATCATTGTGACTACAGCTAGAACAAGAAGTATCAGTACTTGGTTAGTAGTGATTTCAGTAAGGGACTAACAGCTACACATCTGAGCTTTATTTCGTGTTTGGAATGTTCTGATTCTGTAGGCAAATGACTCACCAGCCTTATAGGCTGCTTTGGACTGGGGTAGAGTTAATTTTCTTCACAGTGGCCGGTATGGGGCTGTATTTTGGATTAGTACTGAACAGAGGGTTGATAATCTAAAGATGTTCTTGTTATTGCTGAGCAGAGCTAACACAGAGATGAGGTCTTTTCTGCTTTTCATACTGCCATGCTGGTGAGGAGACTGGGGACATGGGAACTGCCAATGTGGCAAGTTGGGACGGGTGATCCCAACTGACCAAAGGAATATCCCATTCCATATGACATCACGTTCAGTATCTGAACTAGGGGAAGAAGGAGGAAGCAGGAGGATGTTTGGATGTTTGGTGTTAGCCTTCCCAGTAACCATAGCATGTGATGAGCCCCTGGTTTCCTGGCAAGGGCTGAACACCTGCCTGCCCATGGGAAGTGGTGACTAAGTTCCTTGGTTTGCTCTGCTTACATGTGTGGCTTTTGCTTTCCCTATTAAACTGTCCTTATATCAATCCATGAGTTTTCCAGCTTCTTCCCTTCCTATTCTTTTCCCAGTCCCAACGGGGAGAGTGAGTGAGTGGCTGTGTGGGTTTGGATGCTGGCTGGGGTTAAACCACAACACTTTAACAGAAACACTGGCACCTCAGAGTTACAGCCCCACTCATTTACTGTCTTAGCTTTGGAAATCTTGTTCTTTATAATGAAGATGAAGATCTTGTTTTTCAAGGGGAGAATGCATGCAGGAGTTAAATGTATTTTAATCATCTCTACTACATTATCTTTATAAATGTTCACAAAATACACAAAACATTCCATGCAAAAAGACAGATCCTGATTTCCTTATTCAGGATAAATTCCTTTCTTATTTCAGAGAGGGCTGTAAGCACAAGCTGCTGAGCTGCCATTCACAAGAGAAACTGCACTAGGGAAGGTCTTTTCCCAGGGGCAATTTGTAATCCAGGCTTTCCTTTCCTTACCTGTAGGATTGGAATTTCCCTATATCTCTCAAGTCTCAAGCATTTATTTAATTACTCAAACTAGTCCAAAGCTGCCAAACAAGCAGAATTTGAAGTTAAATTAATGAACTATACTCCCAATCAAAAAATTAATCAGCACAGACATCATTAATCTTCTTGTGCCTCCTCTGCTAAGTGCTCCACAATATTCACCAGAACTTGGAAAAATCCAAATGATGGAAATTAGTTTTTAGGACTACAGATCTTCTCAAAAATCATGTGCTAATAGCTTTTTTCTGCTTGAAAGGAGGTTGTGGACAGGTGGGGGCTGTTTTTTTCTCTGAAGTAACAAGTAACAGGACAAGAGGAAATGGCCTGAAGTTGCACCAGGGAGGGTTTGAGAAAAAATTCTTTTTAGAAGGGTGGTCAAGCATTGGAACAGGCTGTCCAGGGAAATGTTGGAATTACCATCCCTGGAAATGTTAAAAAAGGCGCAGATGTGTGGTTTGGTGTTCACCACACCATGGTTTAGTGGTGAATATGGCAGTGTTAGGTTTACAGTTGGACTGCATGATCCTAGAGGTCTTCTTCAACCTTAAAGGCTCCATGACTCTGCTGTGAACACGTCTCTGCACATCTGCTGGGTGCCACGTAGGGAAAGAAGCATCTGCTAGGTAAGGCACTGGCTAAAACCAGTTCATTTCTTGAGGAAGCTTAAGAATTAGGCAACCAGTTTAACCTAGCATGTGCTGATGTTTTTACATGCTTTTGAGACAAACATTGCTTCTAAATAAATAGGCAGGCCCCTTATTTTTCTAAATGTTCTTAGAAAGCAGTGTTAAGTTCAACATAATTTTGTCTGGTTTTGAGATTAAAAAGACACAGGCAACATATCCAAAGGGACACCAATATCTTTCTTTGTAAGCTTTGAGGGAAAAAAAGGAAAAGGAAAATCAATAATGACCAAATCTTCACGTCCTGTAACTTCTGGCTTTTAAAATTCAAACAATTATGTTGTTGCTTCAGATTCCTCCTCAACCTACATCAGAGAGATCAGAGGAGACAGGTGAGATCTTCATGTCACAGCCCCACAAAAGCACCTATTGCTCCTGTTGTCATTTACACTTCCTGGGAGCACTCCACATTTCTATAACAATGATAAGCAATGTTATCAAATGCTGCTGATTAGAAAAAAATATCTTTAACTCTTGCAAGATTACTGGCTGCTGCAGTGAAAGCCCTTTTGTTTTTCTTCCCAATGACAAATCTGAAACCAGAATATTCTGAATTGACAGAATCTGTCTATTTAGGGTATTGTACATCCCTTTATTACAAAAATTACTTTTTCCATGGACAGAAATGGTATTTAACATTTTTTCCTACATAAATGTGTATCAAATACTTTAATTTTCAAGTCCTATAAGAAAAAAATCTTATTAATAATCAAAACAATTTCTCATATAAATGAAATCAGATAAGAGTCAGTCTTTTATTCCCAAATATTTTCCTACAAACTAAGTGTAACTGATTATACCCAACTTTACTGGACGTGTAATCAGTGGTTACTATGGCAGTCTAACATATTAACTCTCCAAGAAAGGAAGAGCTTATTGATTAAAAACTCTTTTTGATTTAAAGTATTAGTCTATTACATGGATCATTTCACAGCTGGCTTGAATTTATCTTGGTTTTGATGCAGCAATTAATTCTGCTCAGAATTAAGAGAACAGAAAGATGTAGTCAGTCATTTCTGTAGTGTCTGGTTACAGTGTAGTTTGATTGAAGAGGTAAGGCTTAAATACAACTCTTTTAGCAGTGAATTCCTAGAATTCTTCAAGGCCAAGTGACTTAAAATAAAAACACTGGGTTTTTTTCCCTAGCAAAGTAAAAAGTATTGTTTCCAGTTACAATATATAGCATTTATAATTTTGTGACTATAAATAATCAGGTTCACATAATTAATCATTTTGCCTCAGAGCTCTGTTAGTCAGGATAGCTACTTTGCACACCCCACTGAGATAAAAAATAATAAAAACAGGGAAGATAGCCTTTCAGTTGCACTTAACTTTTACCAGTTACACTCTGAATACAATCACATAACTATCCCATATTAATAGATCATGTCTGAGTCCTCATCCTGAAAAATCAATGGGCACATCTTGAACACTGACAGATTTCTGGCTATTTTTCCTCCTGTCTATCTCAGGACTTTTGAACTGTATGGCTTTTAAAGCTGTATCACAGGCAGTGCTGTGTACTGCTTTATACCTGCATATAGAAACAAATAATACAGCATTAGAAAAAAATAGGATTTTTTCATTGGCTATGGGTTGAAAGTTCAAATATGAGCTTTAGATCAGTAACTCAAACACTGTGTGTTTACATATATTCTGATTATGGTAACAGCATTATCAAAGGAAGGTATTTGGGCAATGATGTCTATTTTTTTTCCTTTTGGTACTTCTAACATAGTGACACACTAACAGTACTGTGGAAGCTCTAAAAGCACCGGAATCTTTACTGGCCTGGTCTCACACCTCTTAGGTCCTACTTTCTGGTGGGGAGAAATTCTACCAACAGTAGGTGATGACCGATTTAGGAACCACTAAGGCAAATCTGACATATCCAAGTCTTTGCAACTGGATGGGATACATCCCAAGGGGTTGGAAGTGAATTTGAGGAGGTATAGCTGCTACGAAGGAATTAGTGGTTGCAGTGCTGTCCTCCAAAATGTAGCAGCTAATCTTGCTAGATGAGGGCACAGTGACTGTGTTTTCACCTCAACTTTGTTAAAGCAGCTGCTTTCAACTTTTCAGAGAGGGGAGTGTGCCTACATAATGTGAGACAGGGTACAGGAAGGCAAATATTGAAAGAGTGTTTATATTATTGCAGTAAATTAGATTATTGGAACTGACTTCAACAGAATTATACTGAAATGACAGAATTTATTTATATATTCCTATTCAAGCAGCAGTCTTTATTTAAACCTCAAATTACTTTTTCCAACTCCCATGTAGTTATGTATTTTAAAAACCTAAAACCACAGCATTACTTCTTTAACAATTTTCTAATTAGATTCACATTTTTGTTATTAAAAGGATATTTATAATTTTGTCAGTTACACAATAAAAAATGTGCAACGCTAATACAGCAGACCAAAAATGTTATGAAGTTTTGAGGTTTTTTCTCAACAGTACTCTAAAAGTACTGACAACAAAGATTTAAGGATGGGGAAAAAATAAATACTGCATACTGAATGTTTCATTTATCTAGAAACTATTAGGGTGAGCGTGTAGACCTGAAAAATAGATAGGCAAAGATCTGAGTTTGCTTTTTGTTTATCATCCTAAAATAGTATTTAATTCCTGATACAGTCTTGATGGACCCAGTTACAAGACACAACTCACACTAACATCAGTAAGTAGTCCCCTCTCATTCTGCATTCTGTTTAAAATGTTACTGACTTATGGTTGGATTCAATGATCTTCTGACCTAAAGCATTCTAAATATTCATGTATTTTATGCAGAAGGCTTCAGACAGTCTGGGTTTCAATGTTCTTGAGAGCATCTGACAGCCTGCAGCCCCAGATGTGCCCTGGTAAGTTGCTGACAAGTCACATGTGCCATTTGGTCTTCTAAACGTCCAGGAACAGCCCCTATCTCCTGGCACAGGGAGCAGACTATTGCAAGCAAATGTGCTGCTGCCAGATTGCCCAGCAAGAACGTGCCTGTGCTCTGTCTGGCCAGCCAGACATGTAGGAGTATCACAGTCTAGCTGGCAATCTGCTCACCAGCTAACATGCTCTCTGTCTGCTTTGAAAGAATGTACTCTTCTCAAGGGCACAGGGGGTCTGTGCACGTGTTCTGCCAGCACAGCTTAGATCCTTACTCCTCCTCAGCCTTGGGCACAGGCACAGCACAGGGAACTGGAGTGGGGACAGGAAAAAGGGATGCCCTTTGTCACTGCCTTTAGGACACTGGATGACATGGCACTGCAAAGTACTACAGTTTTAGCATATAGTAGACCTACTTTTTCTTGGTTTTTAAAAATTATCACTACTGAAAGAAGTTTAGACAGAATGCCATTGTTTGTGTCTTGTATGTTTGTGAAGACAGTTATATTTTTGCTTCTGAGCAGAGTATGAACGATCATGGGGAGAATCATCCAGCACCATATTCAGCACGGCTGTAAATATGGATACCAAAAATACCACTAGGCTGCAGATTACCCTAATATTAATTATGTCTCTTCAAAAGTATTTAAACTCACTTTAACAGGTAGTGCATATTCTCCACAAAAAAAAAAAAAAAAAAAAAAAGGGGGGGGAACCAACCACTAAAACTGGCTGAATTGCCTGCTGAGACTTTACACGGGCCACAGTAACCAGAAACTTCTAATACCTGACCTTCATTCAAATGGCTCTGCTTCAGCAATCCTATTTAATTTCAGAACTTCACTTTATCTCTTTATCCTTACACTTTATCTAGCATTATGGTGACTCCTTTCATATCCTATGTCATGGCTGAATAATTCAACAGCAAGTAAATTCCTTACATTTCTCTTCCACAGCCCTCAGCACTAAATGCTGATTGGTGCTTTGTAGACCTCACTAAGAAATGTTTACATTTTTCCTTCAACACCATCACTAAGGAAAGGCAGTGAGAGGGCAGAGAGAAAAGGCACTCCCTGTCTGTTCTAAGCATGCTCTCAGCGCTGGCAAAGTGCTCCAGCTGCTATCTCAAAGTATTTAATGCACCTAATTCTGAATACATTTGGAGTGCTTGCAAGCTCTTTGCTGCTAAAACCAACTCGAGGGTGCACAGCTAAAACTGCCCTGGTTTATATCTTAAATCTGTATTTCTCCTTCTCCTGCAGCTAAGACTGAGGATATTTTTTTTATTTTTGAATTTTCAGATGTTTGTTGAAATTGATATTCAGTAAGAAAACAAGAATTAGGTCACCCAGAGGTAACATATTTCCCCACCTCTCTCTCAAATAAGAGAGCTCCATTCTGTAATGCAAAGTGTATGATTGCAAAGCTTATGTTTTGGGTGTACATCATTACCATTATCAGTCCCAGTATCATTTCGCCCCAAAAACCTGTCATATAATAGGCTGTAATGATTCTATTTATTATGATGCTAGCTAAATTAATAAAAACAAAAACCCAGTATACATGCAGAACATGCACATTCCTACCTGTTATCAAATATACACTATCCTGTGTAGATTTCAGACCACACACATCACTGCAACTCAGGGCATTGATAAATATTTAATTAATTAAATGCAATGTTCATACAAGCATCTGCCTAAGAAGAGGGAGAACTGACACTGTTCACTGCAAGTTCCTTCCTTTTAGACTAGAACTTGAAATATTCATAATGTGCATGGTGGCAGTAGAGTAGCTTATGATTAGTTGGCACAATCCAGTGTATTTATTACATGCTGACTGTGTAATTTAAGGATATTTCCACATTGCTAATCCCATAACATACAATGGAGGGACAAAAGGTGACTTTCCCACCACATTCTGAATTGCTACAAATACCTACCACAGTATTTAATTCCATGAGTAAGGCAATCTGGGCAGAAACTGCTGGTTACAGATTAAGTTTACAACATCAAAATTTCAACAACTTCTCTACTCAGGGAACATTAATAATGGTGTATCCCATTGGAAGGTATTAGGTATCTTCAAAATAGTTAAGTGATTTGGTTTCTTTTAATTACTTCCTGCCAATATCCATAATTTTCTCTGAATGCTCAAAACTAACTTAAAATTCAATATAAAATTGCTATTGCTTTCATATCATCAAAAAGGAAAGATTAATGACATATTTTAGTAATCTAGTAATAAGTGGCTTTTTTCATTGTTCAAGCTACATGCAATCCTCAGTGGATCTTAGATGTATGTTAGAAAGGTATTTAATGCCTATTTTTCAGTTGCCAAGGTCAAACATCACCTAGTATGTATAGGGAAAGAGGAAACATCTGTTGGAATAATTTATTTGACTAACACAGGATTAAGACCCACTAATTTCTTTGGTCTGATACTGAATTTCAATTAAACAATACAGGTATTTGTTCAGTTTGAAAAAAATTCCTTCCTTTACTTGTGAGCACATTCACGTATATCCCTTATTAGTGGATCTGGCAAGGGAATACTATGATTTGTCATTTTTTCATATCTGCATAAGCTCTGAGAACGAATATTTCTATTTTTTGAGGTTTTCAGGTTTTTCCTAATATATGTTCTAAAGAATTCACAAAACTTTAAAACTTTGGCTTCTATGAAATTCCTCTACTAACAAGATTAGAATACATCTCAGGATCAGTGATTAGATGTGAAATTGTAAGGTACAGTAACCTTCAGCATCTAAGATAAAAGTCCCATTTAGAAGTTTTTAGAAAATATTAAATGCATGTAATGTGACTACAGTTTCTTCTAACCTTTCTGTGAAATCAGGCTAAAATCTTCTATATTAACAGTTAAAAAAATCAATTAAATTGTTTAATTTACAAATGTAAATTAATTAAAATATAGACATTTTATTTCAATCAAGTATGGAAGGTGCTCTCTTTGCCTTTCTAGGGTCAAAAGGGATTTCAACAGAGCCGTGATTGTATTCCAGATTTTTAATACTGGGAAAATATTTGCCAAGCAAAGCTCAGCTTGTTACCATTGTAAAGCAGAATCAGAATGCTTTGCCTCAAAGGGAATAGCAGAAAGTCTTACAGGAGAAAAGACATTGTGCATACATGTTCCATTCTTTTTTAGGACTAAGGGGAATGGTAAATGCAAAGCACAGTTTTACTCAGCTTGGCCCAAAAGACATGATGCTAATAGAGATGGCATGCAAGCTGACAGAACACTGAGCATGTGGACAAACCCATCATACAATAGAATTTTAAAAATCCCAACATTTATACGGCATGTGTATTAGTCTGTATCACTCCAAATTTCAGAAGCCTGTACAATTCACTGGAAAATAACAGTGTACAACTATAATAGTACTAAAAATATTACTTTTTATAGTAATGAATACATTGTTCCTGCAGTTCTTTTTTTTTAACTGCTCCACTGCTTTGTGCTTTCTGAGAAAGAAAAAAAGTTCAATAATGGGTATGTATTTGACAAATTCAATTTCTCCAGAAATACATCCAGAATATATCCATTGCCTGTGATGAACAAAAATTATTATTTGAAAGAGAGGAGCTTTGTGATTTGCAATTCTTCTTCCCTTCTCAACAGAAAGGCAGCTATTTTTAATCAGAACAAATAATCAGAATAAACAAAACTCATAGAATGGAAAGTGGTAAGGTGTCAAAAATAAAATAGCATTAAATATTGCTCGGTTAAATTGTCAAACATACTAATAAATTCTAACTTGAATGTAAAATAGAATACTACATTTACTAATTTAATTACGAAAAATGCCTATGTCAGTTGCATGCATTTATTTATTTTATTGACAGCATTGTATAAATGATGTGGGTTTTTTGTTGGCTAGTTCAGCTGACAAGTAATAAAACTGTTAGGTTAAAAATAGCATTGAAAATCTGGAAGGAGTGATATTAGGTCCCAAATATTTGACTATACTATTGCCACAGGTGAAACTGGAGCATGGCTGTTAGAAGTAAGCTGTAATGATGAAAATTGATTGTTTCTCCTTCTCCAGATAATTCTGTCCACAGCATCACCCTTCACCAATGGTTCTCACATGTCAACTTACTTCTGAGAGTTAACTTCAACATTATTTTACCCTTGTGGAAAATGATTACAATTAAAGGCATATGACAGAAACTAGCAACCTTAAAGTTACTGCTATTAGCTAGTCCATTGATTTGTAACCAGAAACTGAAAGCTATTATCCTGTCTTTCAAAGAAATAAAGACAATAAATATAACATGGTTAAAAAAATTATTTCAGACAAGTAATAACCAATATAACTAAAAGGAAGTTGTTTGAGAAACACACCTGAGTTTTCATCTGACTTCTTCTTTCACGGATTCTTGGCAGAGGTTTTCTTTCACCTTTCTGCTTGTGAGCCAAATCTAAAAAATCTGGTTTTTCTTTTTTTTCTTTCACAGGGCGACTGGGGTGAAGAGGAATTGTGAAATAAGGTACTTCAAAGTCAGCTGCAGAAAACAAACAAAAAAAAGGATTAATTCAAGATCCCAAGAGAAACCATATATATTCAGTGTGATTGATCACAGGTTCCAATATTTCTCATTATAGAAAACAATGTAATGAACCTTAAGGTACAATACCTCAGATTTGATAACTGAGAACGGAAAACTTTGAATGGAGTTATAGAAAGTGCTGCAAACACTGATGAAGGTGAATATTAAAACAGGTATTCCCATTCAGGTAGAGTTATTTGAAAGGGAGTAAATTCAGTTAGCACCTCCTTATATCAGTAGTTATTCAGAAGACCATTTATTATTCAATAGCACCTCCTTATATCAGTAGTTATTCAGAAGACCATTTCAGAATCATTGCCTTTTACATATGGCTTCCAAACAATGAGCAGACTCCAACTATTTTAGGGCTGGTGCTGGCATGCAGAGCATCAGCCTTCATGTCTTCAAAAATAACATATTAATTTATTTTCTGAAAGCAACAGTGTAAATGCTCCCAATTTTATTTTATAAATGTGGTAATTCAAGCAATTTTTAATAATTTCAAGTTTAATGTTTGTATCCAAGTCCTGCAAGATAGCAAGACATGCTGTTGTCGTTTATGTTTTAATCTGCAGCCAACTCTGTAACAACCACCACCTTCCCACCATTTTTTAAAAAACATCAAAGTTTATTTCAGGTTTTGCTTGAGTTTCAAAACTAATTTCTTTTCCCCCTTGAAGAACAGGTTGCCTTTGAACCTCAAAAAGGGTTTAAGGCTTTTTTACCTCCCAGACATTTTTTTTTCCAAGTTAAAAACTTGGACTTCTGCTAGACATGTATCTTGCAAAGGCCTTTAAAGGACTGACAATATACAGAAATCAAATAAGTATAAGCAAATAGATTTTAAAAGTCTGATATATTTTATGCATATTTATTCTAGAATGCCCAACATTTTTAAAACATGGATGTAAATGTGAATATTTACACAATCAAAATACACTAGCTACCTTTCCATAATTCTGGGCGATTGGGATGTGAGGAAACAAAAACGACATATGAACTAGTGCTACAATTAAATTTCATATTTAAAAAGCTCCATTTCTACTCAAGTCTTTTGGACTCATCACTGGTACAAGTGTCTTATAAACAATTCTTAGTATATTTATTTTTAGCAGTAATTTTATGATTTCTGTAAGTTTTAAATAAGCATGAAGTAATTGATTTGTTTGCTTACAAGATTCTACTTTGGCTGCCTGTTCATCAGTCTTTCTTTCATTGCTTTTTTGCCTGGCAGCTCTGGAGGCTTTCCAATTCATTAAGAAACGTCTTTCCATTTCTTGAATTTCTTTCCCATCCAGGGATTCTGCAAAAGAGAACATTTTCTGTGATACAAAGTGAACTACAGGATCATACAAAGTTGTAGGTAATGTGTGTTAGTTCTATATTAATTCTCTTCAAGTCCTTTTCCTTTTTCTAGCATTTTGGTAAAGAAAAAATACCCAATAAAGACTGATATCCATATTCAAGCTGCAAGAGAGTTAACATGTCTTAATTACAAAAAAAAAAAAATCTACAGTTTTATAAATTTCAAGGGAAATATACATATTTCACATTTGGTTAACATGCAAGACTTTCTATAACATTCTGCAGAAAAGTTATGCTCTTCCACAGGGTATAGATAGATGCAGAAATCCAGGTGGAGAGGGAAACTGCACATCTTAGCAATCAAGGAATTCTACTGGTCATGGAGACAGTCCCACAGATTTGCCTCTCTGAGATTAACTTTACTCACTTAGGTGCCATAAACCTTATGCTCTATGATTCATTGGTTGCATCTGCATGTTTGAGTCAGCCCAAATGAAATACCTCATGTGCCCACAAATTTAGGTTGCATTAGAGCTGTCCTAAGGCACTGTTATTTTCATTGTGCAGAAAGGTTTTTTCTTTTTCTAAATGGCCAATATTTTGTGCTATGAGAAAAACCAGTTCTGTCATTATAACTTTAAAAACAATCACCATCTTTATCCAAAAAAAGGAAAAAGAAGCAGATTTTTTTAAACTTATTTCTACAGTATAAATATTTACATACAGAAGAATCAGCTTCTTCCTTTCATGCTAAGATTTTATGCAAAATAATAATAAAAACTGCACCATAAGTGTTAAGATTAACAAATAGACTCACAACATAAGTGTGAACTGCTTATAAGTTTAAGGATTAATGTTATATGACAAATTCAAACACAGTAATGTGGGATCTGCATAACTGGCACTGTACAACAAAAACACTTTAGCAACTACTACAAAATGATAGGGGAATAGATAAAACTGATCTTTGAAAATCAGTTTCACATCTGGAATATTAACACAAAAAACTGTCTTGTAACAATCTCACCAATCATCTATTATAAAACAAATTATTACTATGACTAATACCAAAAGATAAGCAAGATGGCTTGTGAAGCTGATTACATAAGCCATTTTAGCTTTCTACATAAATTAAAAGTTCATGATTTGACATAAATATCTATAGCAGTAACTGTGTTTACATACAGAGTGCTACTCAAGAACAATTAATTTTTCAGTTGTTTCCTAAAAGACTGGGGGTTATGGGTGGGCTACTGATTGAATTTTTTACCTAAAGTCAGTGACTGTACTATAATCCTATCCTTGTACTTTGGTTTTTGGCAGATGGGGTTTCCTGTAAGATCTATTCTGCGTAGCTTTGTCCATTTTTTTAATACACCCTCCAAATCCTGCAATCGGAACAACAACAGAACATTGTGATTATGTTTCCCCCTCCAGAGTAAAATTCAACAGTAATGTGATTTGTTCAGCCAGGCCCAAATCCTGCACACAAAAATAACTTCAGTGAGACTATTCACATGTATTATGTACATTAAGAATGTGCATTTTCAAACAGAGTGGTCCACAGCATCCTCTGAATGTATCAAAATTGCACAGAAGAAACAGTGATGTTGGAAGATGCTGCATTTTTAGGGATACAGTAATGCCAGCTATGGAAAATTACCACTTCAATCTCACTGATAAGCACCCAAAGCCTAGGAACTAGCAATGAAAAAATTCGTATTATACACAGTGTCTGTTAGTGCATCCCCAAAGTCTAAAAGAGCCCTTAAGAGTATCATTGTGTGGAAGAATAAATACCTTATACAGATAAAGTACAGACGAAAAGGAAAAAAAGCTAAAAATCATGCAATCCACAGTGGACTGCCTCTCTCTTTTTATATATGTAGAACTGTATTTTACAGGAGAAACAGTAATCCCCCCCCCTTACCTAACTGTGGGTGGTCAGTTACAGTATTGGCCTACAAAGTGAAATTAGTGAAATATACCTTTCTCCATCTCTGTTTCTGTCTGCTTACCCAGGGGCAGTATGACCTAGATGAAACTACTCTGTCTTTCAAATATAATAAATCCAAGTTGAAAACATGCAGACTTTATCAGATTGGTCCTTTCTACTAGACACCTTACTTTCTGAAATACTTTCTTTCCAAAATTCCATTGAACTTTCACTCTTGACAGGTTTTCCTTGTATGTGTGAAAAGCTCAAGGAGGGATTCAAGACAATAGGTATAAACAGGAGAGAGGATTTATGTTCTGCTGTTGTAATAATTTGGAAAATTCTACTGATCATGCTGTGATGGATTCTAAACCACAGAGGGTGTAAAACTTTGTAGCTTGCTGCCAACCATGAAATCTCTAGCAATGTAGTTGTCTCTTAGCTCCTTCAAATTTAGAAACTTGCTTGGGTAACACAAGCAGGGAGGATTCTGCTTTTGCTGGCTCATCTCCCTTAGTAGAAAATCCTCCTGGAAATATTCTATCAGTTATATAATCCATGTTTAGAAAAATCATGTGGAAGAGAAAGTGGCAGCACTGCCTCATACCTCCAAACCCTATAATTTTGGTCTACTAAGGTGACGGTGATATCATCTATTGTTATTCAGTGATAAAAATGTATTTTTATAAAACTGGAGAGCAAAAATCTGGTTCTGTGAGGATCAAGACTGATAAAACAATGAAAGAAACTCTGAGGGCTAGTCCACATGAAGAAATGTTAATAATTTTTGTCATGTTATTCAGCAAAGCTTAATCAGTATGTATCAGGATAGCAACGTGATAACCCCACAGTTTAGGTGCTAACACTTAATCACAAACTAAATTTAGGGGCAAAATATTTTAGGCTAGACTTACTAAAAAAAAAAAACATTTAGCAAGTATATTTATTTATCCTTACCTAAGCATTCAGATACTGTCATTGAAGTCTATAATGTGTTCTAGATTTCATTAGAAAGAATTTTTCCAAGTAATAGTTTTGCAACACAAAGTTGTCTATGACTGAAACAAAATGTATACAGTTTAACTTTGATGAATGTATACAGAGTCCTGTAGATTTTTGTTAGCTGTTACTTACTTGATAAATGACCCTGAACATGCTTACTCCAGTGTGTGTTTATCTAAGAGCACACTAATCCTGTGCTGAAATATGATTACCCTTTCGATACGCTCTAGTTGTTCATTGCCTTCCTGTCTCTAATAAAGTGCTTTCACTTCCCAGCCTTTCAATAAGCTGTACTAAAGGGACCAGACACTCTTGTGGGCAGGCTCCGTTTGATAAATGATCATGTCATGCTATCACTTTGAGGTCTGCTACAAAATACTGACGAGCAAATTATATTCCATCGGGGAGGGTGGGGAGGGGGAAGGGCAAGTGCCTGAGTAGGCAGCTGTAGTGCTGGCAGTAACTTTCTTACCAATTAACAGTGGCCATTTAAGAATTGCCATTTGACCAGTATGCTCCAGTTTTTATTGGAAACGTCTAATCCAACTGCCCCAGCTACATCTACAGACAGCCATTTGTCACCAGTTTGATTACCTGTCATAATCTATTTGAGAAAATCTATAATTTCTCTCTTGTTCCTGACTCAATTCTAAAGCGAATGAATTCATCTTTTGTGATATCTCTTGTCATAATCAATACTGGGCAGAGGTTGAATAAATTAAAGACTTGGGAAATACAGATTTTTCCATGAATTTCTAGCTATTTTTCTCTATCTATTCAAAGACTCACACAACTCATAGTATTTCCAAAACTAATGAACTTAATAAATAAATTGTATTCTGGCTTTTTGTAAAAAGGAATAGGTGTGGAGGTTTTTTTAATAGACACAATGCTTTAAAAAATTTCCATAATTCCAACCCAAGTACACTGCAGTCTAGAAGACCTTGTGATCCTGACTAAAGCAAACCAGAACCTCAATACAATGAATAAATGAAGTAGCGAGCAATAGAAAACAAATAAAAGCCACTTCTATTAAAATCAATTATATTTTTGATAACTGACCTGAGACTTTTTGCATGTGGTAGCTAGTCATAGTTATTTTGCATGAATTCAGAAAAATTACTTGATTTTCATCTGTCTACTGTTCAGACTTCATTATATAAACTTCAGTCAAGTGAAACAAGTTCATATGCCTTGATGTCTGTTAATTATGCTAACAAAGCCCTGTATTAGCCACGACCTTAAATGCTTGAATTTATTGAATTTATTAGTCCTAATTTTTAACTATGCTGCAATCAAAGTCGCATAGGTAAGAAATCAAAGGAATATGGGTTTTCATAATAAAGTGAAAAAACTGAAATTTTAAAATAGAAAATAATTCTACTAAGTACACAAAAGTGAGAAAAGTCTACATAAGATTGTATTTCATGATTTCTTATGCCCTTCGTATCTTCCTCTTTCTCAAAGATTCCATGTTGTTCCTGCAGTTCACCAGACCTGCTCCCCTACAGCTTCTCTCCCCACCAGGTGAAGCACAGCTGGGTACAGAGCTCCGACACTTCCCTGTCATGTGGCACTGCCACGATCTCTGATCAGTGCTGGACATTCCTGGGGAAGTTCTTGATGGCAGTGATGGCAAAGCAAGAAAGGGAAAACAGGGGATATAGTGCTTTTGGCATGAAAAAGAGGTACACATCAGAGTTTTGATAACAGAGGGGCAAGAGGGAGGAGAAGGGAATGTGTGGGGAATGAAGGAGCCTTTGCTGCATATAACAAGTTCAGCCAGCAGAACCAATTAAGTGTATAGAACTATATACCCCTAAAATCCTTGCAACTTTCACAGCTTAGAATAATGTATGCTGTGAAATCATGAAATTCAGGGATGCAAAAAATATTGAAATATACTCAAAACTTCCCTCAGCTATTTCTTTGAACAGTAAGTGGCTGTATTAGATTGTTTTCCTGCTTGATGTCCACTGTGAGCTAAACTCTTATATAGAATTAAAACTGACTTTGTAAAAAATACTTTTCATGGCTTACTGCTTTTTTGAACAGTTTGGTTTTTATTTATCTAAGAATTTATATTAGTGATATGTAGAGACTACCAAAATGCAATCCCTTAAAACTCAGTAATTGTAGCTGGGAAGTTGAATATCCACCTGCATTACAATGTATATTAAACACATTTGATATGTTCATTAATTTTACATATCTGCAAAGATATGAATAGAAACACTTTCCCTGTTCCATATATTTCCAGACTTGGAGATTGCTTAGGAAACACATAGAACAGTCACTTTCAAAATATACTGGAGCTTAGTACAAGTGTAAGGGATAGCAAACTCAAATGCTAATTGTATAATTTTTCCACAGTTGTGACTATACAGAAATCTTCAGGTCTAACTGGTTTGGGTAAATCTGGTTTTCCTGATGATTAAATAATGAAATTTAATAAAGAATAAATAACATATACACAGTTACTGAATAATGCAGTCATTTTGTCCTCTCCTTATTCTGTTTCAGAGGATAGAAGTGGTTTTTCCTCTAAGATACTGAAAATGCTGTCTCATTCTTAAAATTAATTGGTTCTTTGGCTATGATAATTTTCTTTTAAAATCATCACAACAGAAGTATATTTTATTTATAAGAAAGAAAGAGCCAATATAATTTTTTTTGTAATACGTTTTATTCAGAAATTGATTCCTTTAAAAAAGGAAAGGTTTGGGGAGATTGCCTATTTGAAAAAAGCTTTTTGCTATTTGGATGTAACCAACATATTCAATGTGAATTTAATTACTCAGCAAAAGTCTACATGAATTGTATTTTGATATAAATTCAATCACAACTGCCAGCCAGGACTTCAAATACAAAGCATTATTAGTTCTGTAGTAAAAAAGAAGGGCATAATTCAACATTTTTTAATATTATAGTGTAAAAAAATGAAGAGTCCAAATAGAGTAAATTCATCTAGATAACTGATAGGTTATGCATACAAAATACTGCAATCTCCTCTTTAGTAAAGAGAATTGCCAGATTCTCTCAACAATCAGTTAAAAATATGTTGTGTTCTCAGAAGTAATAAGAATAGTTTTTTTAATAACTACTAAGCAATGAAAGTTAAGTTTACTAAGGAAATAAAATGATTATGCAAACCAGAAAATAAAGAGTTTATTTCAATCAAGACTTTGTCTTGGTGATTTCGGTTACTATTTAATCCAATTCATTTCAGTATTAATTAATAAAATTATAAATTTTTACATCCCAGGTAAATGATTCTCCATTTTTACTCTCAGTAATATTTTTATATGAGAAAAGAAAGCATGCTTGACAAGCCAGATTTAGTAACTGCAGAAGTAAAATTTGTTTATATGTATATATTTAGTGATAAGGATGAACGTGGCTAATTCCTGAACACCCATACTTAAAATAACAAATATTTACTTTAATACCTTCATATGTTTAAGTTGATTGTCGACTGCTTTAAGATAAGAAAGATTTTCCAAAACTGCCAGTTCTTCTAATTCATCAATATTGTTATTGCTGATATTCAATACAGACAAAGATTTCTGAAGGAAGAAAAGCAGAAAAATATTTTTTTCATGCCATGCATGAGTCAAGTTATAAATTATTACAGAAAATTATCTTAAAAGATGAACAAACATATGAAGAAGAAACATGCAAACACCACCTCCACACACCATACAGATTGTTTTATGTTGGTGTTCCATCTTGTCCTAAAATGTAATTTATTTTGGTTTTGAAGTGAAACCAAAGTAAGATTGTTTCTCAATTATTTCAGAAATTCTTAGTAAATACAGAATTTTTAGGTTGCTGTAAACACCTTCAAATTCTTTACAAAGTTCTGCAAGTGCTACAAACTCTACTTTTGAAGTATGAAACATACATTGAAACTGACTGCATTTTTTAGAATCATAGAATGGTTTGGGTTGGAAGGGACCTTAAAGATCATTTAGTTCCAGCCCCCTGCCATGAGCAGGGATGCCTTCCCCTGGACCAGGTTGTTCAGAGCTCCATCCAACCTGGCCTTGAACGCTTCCAGGGACGGGGCATCCACAGCGTCTCTGTGCAATCTGTTCCAGTGCCTCACCTCAGTCACAAGCAGAGAATTCCTTTCTAATAGGGAATCTAAACGTGCCCTTGCTCAGCTTCAGGCCATCATCCTGTGTCCTCTCACAACACTCCCTTGTAAAAAGTGCCTCTCCAGCTTTCTAATAAGCCCCCTCTAGGTACTGGAATGCTGATATAAGGTGTCCTTGGAACCTTCTCTTCTCCGGGCTGAACAAGCCCAACTCTCTCAGCCTGTCTTTATAAGAGAGATGCTCCAGCCCTCTGATCCTCTCTGTGCCCTCTCTGGACTTGCTGCAACAAGTCCATGTTCTTAGACTGTGGGCCCCAAGAGTGCATCTGAACTGCAGAGCTGAAGCCCATATGTGCTACACAAATGGTCTCATTTAACAGCTGGACTACACTGCTTTTCTCTCAGGCCTGATCCTACAAACCTCTTGGTATCCATACCTCTGATCCTTACTCCTTCTCTGGAACAGTACTGAGACACATACTGCACTTTGCCATTTGTAACAGACAATAGTTACAGAGATCTTTACATTTTAGATAAAAATCTAAATGTGTTTCAGTTGTTTATCTTGGGAAATACTAATGTAGTTTCACATGAAAGGAAAAAGTTTATATGTCTAGAAAATGACAAGGACTCCTAAACCAGTGAGTTTAGAATTATACAGGAAATAAGATTTACCATGATTTGGAAAAATCTCTGTTTCAGCAGTTCATACAGGAAAACTAAGCCCCTTCAAAAATTTGATCAAGACCTACATTGCAGATGGAAATTACCAGTATCATCCTCAGAAACACAGTTCATAAACTTAATCTTCTCAGTCAGATTCATGATGTTGTCATCATCCAAACATTTGCCTGTGGTAAACACAGAGCTATACAGCCTCATGATTTTACCTCTTTTATCTCTGACACCATTAAAAGACCCAGAAACAGATTAAGAAGTAAAAAGCAATGCCTTAAAAAGGCTCCAAACACTTGACACTTAAAGGATAAAATAGAATATTTTTACATTTAGCCTCCACAAAAGATGTTGCATCATCAAGAATGCAAAATTGTTTCATAGAAAACAAACAAAAAACAACCCCAAACCAACACATCAAAAGGCCTTAAAAGCCACAAAGAACAAAATCTAGACCAGGCTGCTGAAAAACATGGAAGAAATTATTATACATTATTATCCTGGGAAGATTACAGCTGTAAAACTTTCCTTTACTTTGATAATTTCTCCAATATAGAAGGAACAAAGTACCAATGCTCTCACAGAAATGACTCATCTCTATTAAAGAAAAACAGCAATGCATGTCTTGGATTACATAATCTCAAAACAGGAAAAAAATAGAGCTAGGTCAAATATTTATGATATACATGTGAACAAAAGAACTCACTTTTTAGTGAGTTTTTCATCTTCACAAAAAGAGGCTTATCAAGCCCTGACTACAGTATGGGAGATACAGCAAGAGGAATTTTTATAGTACAGAACTACATCCATTAGCAAATAAATCCTACTTTTTAACCTTTTCAACTATATGTTTTATGAGCAATTAACATGTTGAAAGACAACTTCAAAGAGATTTCCTGAACTCTTGACATAACATAACATAGAAGAACTGCAGAACTAAAACTGGATGCTTTTGATTGTGTTGTTCTTAATATCCAGGAAGAAAAATCTGTTTGTGCCTTTTTTTTTCCATTCCATTTTTCTACAGAAATACAAAAGGCAATAAATAAACAACTATACCAATCAAATCACTGAAATATCAACAAACTAATTCACTACAAATGAAACAGACCAAGAAAACTAAGTGATAAATTCCAACCTCCTTTTTAGTTAATTCACATTCTGTTGGTACAGGGCATCCACGTACTTCCTTATTTCCTCTCTCTCTCTTGATTCTCATTTTCATTCTTCATAAAGAAAAAAAGATGAAGTAGAATTTCGGGGACACCTTATAAGAGAATTAGGGTGGAAGTCTCTTGGTAGAATTTCAAATAATGCCACCAGTTGGCAAAGGAGGAAGACACAGAATTATCAACTCTAATAATTTCTCCTAAAAATACTGATCTCCTGATAATTGGCTCATTAAATTCTCAAAATATACTTACTGCCAGGGAGTTAAGAGATACTGGATCAAACAGAAGCTTTTCACCAGGAGGGAGATGTTGACTTTCAATATGTAGCTCCCTCAGTTCTCCTACTTTATCCAAACCCTCTACTATAGTGATATAGTTGCCTCCTAAATACCTACAAAATAGAACACAAAATAGATTTAATATCCTTTGAAAGTAAGAGCAAACACAAGGCTTCGATATATAGAGAAAAATATTTTCCAAGCATTTTTGAATAATACTTGGAAATTATGATAGCTACAGTAAATAACCTAGCATACAAGTAGAATATACACTTAACTGATTCAAGCAGTTTTTTGCAGTTTTATCTACCGCTATTATTATTACTAGACTGAAAAAATAAAATCATCTAAATACAAATATAAGTCAAGATGATATTCCTTTTATCACAGAACATCTCATAAAAAACAATAAGCAATTATTGTTTTCTATATGAAAAGCAAAATTTAAGAGCTGAAAGGACTTTAATGGCTACATAATTTAAACAATTTAAGTGTCATAGCTATTCTTTTTACTAGTAAAATAAATACATTCTTTTCAACTTACAGTTTTTCAAGTTTTTTCAGTGGTGAGAGATTTTCTATACTGGAAATACGATTGTTCTGAAGGTAAAGGTGCGTTATGTTTGAAGCAAAGTCCAAGTTCTGGATTTGGTTGATTTGGTTATCATATAAATACAGAACTCTCAGATTTCTACAGAAAGAGAGGTCACCCTGAAATAAACAGTAACATGCTACTTAAAATTCAGTCACTGCCTGCTTCTGGAAGCTATTGATTGTTCTTATATTTAAGTTCTGATGCATGATTTATAAATTTTCACCTTTAGTAAACATTTCTTAAAACTATTTTTCCTGGAAAACCAGAGTTATTATATATTGTCAGTTATCTACAGATTAAAGACTGAAATCTGTCATTACCATTTTGCCCTACAGAATCTGAGGACTACAGACATTACCAGCAAATACTCCACATCCAGTGTGACTTCATTCCCTTCCCTGGCTTCATCACATGGATCTCAGAAAAGCACAATTTTTTGTGTAGTTGTCTCCAGTAAACTGCACTGATGTAACTGGAAACCAGTTCTTGGCAAGAATTATTGGTTTTTACAAAACCTTGCACTTCAATCTGTTTTAATATGTTTCTGAACTCAAATTTACACTCAAATGTTGAGTTTCTTTGAACATTTTCCTATGAAACAACTAAAAGACCATTCCCCATGAAGGTTTCTGTAAAACTTTGCTGTGGCAGCTGATGAAGCAGACCCCATCCAATGGACTGATCCAATGATTAACTTGCTATGGCTGTGCATAGGAGATAGGAGTGGGCTAAATAAACCTGTTTGTTTGCAGCATCTGTTCACACAGAACAAACAATTTCTTCTTAAATAAAATCACACTTTTAGAGCAGAAATTGAAATTCACCACATTCAACAATGCAGTTGTTCTGGGCTCAGCAGTTTCAAAACTTACTCAGTATCTTGAGGGGATCTGAATTAACTCAGAACTTATTGAAACCTGTATACGTTTCCTATTATTAAACTCAGAGGAAGGAGGACTGGGTTAGGTTTGCAGGTTTAGTCTTTGAAAATGAAAAGCTCATGGATTATTTTTTAAATGAGTAAGCCCCAGGGAGCAATTAAAAAAAAAAAGAAGTATATTTTTAACCTGGCTAATTTGCAAAAGCCACTACACCAGTCCTAATTTGTTAACCTCACTCGGGTTATTTCCTGTTCCTGAACTCTCCTTTCCTTTCTCAGACTTCCTCTGAAATTTAAGGAATAAATCACACATAGATTGAAAAGATTATGCTGTGAGTTTACAAATTTGTAAAACTTGGCTTTCAATGTTTGTCTCTCCAACAATGAACACCTCATCTTAACAGTAACTACAAAACATTAGAGTAGCCAGTTTAAAAGGAATAATAAAAAATAAATCTTACAATTGAATCTATATTTTTATCTGATAAATTCAGATGAGTTAATTTTTGCACATATTGTCCAAAATCCTCTTCACTACGGTTCTTGTGACCAGCATTTTTAGCAATTAGGTCCATTGTTAGTCGAACCATGGTTCTGTAATAGGTCAAGCTGCTCTACTGCTTCTTTTAATACTGTATTCCACGTGCTCTTCTAAGTAGTAGTAAAGAATGCCTTAAAAACAAAAAGGAAAATGTTATATTACTTGTACCCCAGATCTTCAACAAAGCTTTCATGTGTACTTCAAATCTGACATAACCTCACCAACACTCTTTTCATTTACAGTAATACTATGTTGCTTATAAAATCCTACCCATTTATTGCTGATATTTTATCAAGTTTTTGGTGTATTAATAAATATTTAAAACATTTTTTCTATTTGATTTGTTGATTCAGTTCGCTTAAGAATATTATACCCCAGTTTTTTGTCTTTTTCACAAAGAAATATGAGCACAATGCTCCAGAGGAGGCATAATTCTCATACATTGTAGCTAGTTAATGGAAGCTCACAATCTGATTATAAATTAGAAAATACAGGAGACTGTAACAGGTTTTACAGGCTGTGAGAGGTGGTATTAAGCTCCAGAACTCTTTGTATATCTGCACAGCATTTTTGTCATGCACACAACTGCATGTTGTGCACAGTCAAAAACTGTGAGTTTTTCCCATTAAGTCGTATTATAGAGACTCTCACAATACCAACTTTTTTTTCCAAACTCTGGCTCATATAAGTGAGCTTATAAATGACAGAATGGGGGAGAGAGAAGAAGGCCAGCAGCTAATATTGAACGGGATGCATAAATAATCTGGGGATAAAGATACCCTAATGGATATAACTTAATGTATCAGAATAGAAAGGCCACCTGTTTAGCCAGTGTGAAAAAAGCCAATCACTTGTTTTTAAAATTATAAAAGTTTAATAGTAATAAAATAGTTATAAAAACAGTAATATAATTAGAGTAATAATAATTTGGACAATTTGAATTAGGACAATATGAGACAAGAGAGACAAAGAGTTACGGACGTCCGGGTACCTTTTTCTGGGCAGAACGAGCCTGAAAAAGGAACCCTGTTAACAAAGGATTAACCCTTAAAAGCAATAGCCTGTTGCATATTCATACACTTCATACATGATGCATAAATTCCATTCAAATACAAGATTCTGTCTGATCATGGTCAACTTCTTCCTCTGAATCCTAACAGCATCTTTGAGGCGGGAAAAAGTTTGTTTCTTCTGATAAGAGGGCAATAAATTCTTTTTCTTTGAAAAATTTAGGTGTCCTGTGTCTTCTTTTCGCTGCAAGTCCTTACTTTTAAAAAAAGTATCCTACATAGCATAGTTTCTATTTTAACTTTTTTTTTATAACCCAAAACTATATTTAACACACTACTTAAGAGAATTAATACAGCATTACTTTCTAACACAACACATATAATATTAATTTTAATATTTGCGAAAAGACAATCATAAAGTACGCATTTTTCACAGCCAGTAAATATAAATTTGTATATTATGTATTATAGTTTATACACAAAAGCCCTACATTAGTGTGTCAGAACAACTGAGGAGACAGCAAAAAGCATCCCAGCGCTAAACCTCGCACAGAGAATCCTCCCTGCCAGCATTACAATTAGGAGAAGCTGAAGAAAAGCCAAGATCGAGGCTGTGAAGGCAGAGGAAACTTCTTTTCTTAGTAAACAAGTCTGAAGCTCAGTAGCTCTCCTTTATCCACACGGGATTTGCTTTTTACTTTTATTTTAAAAAGTGGAGATGAAGAAGAATTGAAAGGACATGGTGGGTTGTCTGTTTTTCTACTGTGAGTTTCTTGCTTTTTATATAAAAAACACCTTTCAGAGCCCCTTCTCAGACCTTTTTCCAAACCCAGCAGAATAAACGAGGGGCAGCCGGGCAGGTCTCCCCTCCCTCGGTACCCCAGCTCCTTCCTACTTACAGCCGCGCGATTTCACAGCGCCCTCCCCGTCCCGCGGCCCCGCCACCCAGCGCCCCCCAGCACGGCGGGTGGGAAGGCGGCTCTGACGGCGGGCTCGGGCCGAGCCCCGTTCCAGGCTCCTTCCCGGTGGGAAGCGCCCCCGGCCCGGCCCGGCCCCGGCTCCGCTCTCCCCTCAGCTCCCGGCCCGCGCGCGCCGCCCGCCTCTGGTTGCCGCGGCAACCGCACGCCAGCGCCCGAGGGGCGGGCCGCTCGCTACCGGCTGCGGCGCGCGCCCCCCTCGGACCAATCAGCGCCGAGGAAAGAGAGAGAAGGGGCGGGGCCTGTTTGCACACGCGGCTTGGCGGGGGCCCGCTGGGCTGGCGGCCATGTTGGGCGAGTCGGAGAATATCCCAGCGTGGGTCGTCGGGTCCCGCTCCTGCACTGGGCACCTCAAAAGTTGCACCTTGTGCCTGTGAAAAATGCGTATTTTATGAGTGGCTTTTCGCAAATATTAAAATGGATATTATATGTTTTGTGTTAGAAAACATATAATAGCTGTATTAATTTGCTTAAGTAGTGTGGTAAATATAGTTTTAGGTTATAACAAAATGTTGTAATATATTAGAAATAATTCATGCTATAAAAGAATGTGTTTTATAAAGATCGTGAAATCCAAACAAGTCTCTGAGCACAAGCACCCTGAGAGGCGGATGTCCTATCAAACTCTGAAATTCCTGGAGTCAGCCAGATAACGATCAGCATTTAGCTCATTAATAGACACACCCAACGCGATGATCACCGGCATCTCGATTCATCAGAAACCGCCTAAGAGCAATCATCATCCTGTTGATAACATCGATCAAGATATCCGAAGTCGCCAGGAACATACATAAGAATACGCAGCTTCACGGGATTCAATCAACCCTGGCTATCAACCAGGAGACGGGCGATTGTCCAGCTCTGCACAGTGAAAGAACCAACTGTGAATATGCAGACTTACAAAAGAAACTTGGACTCCTTCGCCTGGGTTACAATAAACTGTATAAAACATCCCCGCTAGAAGCGGCTCTTGTGAATAAGGGGGGATTCAATGCGATAGAGGTCAGATCCAGGTTCACCCAGCGCCATTCCGGGGCTCGACGCTCTCTCTTTGGCTGTGGTGGTTTTGAGGACTGTATTTTGGTTGTGCAAAAAGATAAATAAATCTTTTCGCATTTTTGATAATTTGTCTTTCGATTGATCATTTGTAACAATGTTAAAGTAGAAACTATGCTATGTAGGATACTTTTTTTCCTAAAGAAAGGACTTGCAGTGAGATAGCAGCAACAGGACACATAAATCTTTCAGAGAAAGAGAATTTATTGCTCCATTATCAGGAGGAATGAACTTCTTCCCCCCTTGCTCAGGCAGAATGATGCCATTAGGATTCAGAGGAAGAAGCTGATGATGACCAGACAGAATCCTGTATTTGAATGGAATTTATGCATCATGTATGAGATGTATGAATATGCAACAGGTTATTGTTTTTAAGGGTTAATCCTCTGTTAACAGGTGTCCTTTTTGGGGCTTATGCTGCACAGAAAAAGATACCCAGACGTCTGTAACTCTTTGTCTCTATTGTCTCATATTGTCCTAATTCAAATTGTCCAAGTTATTATTACTCTAATTATATTACTATTTTTATAACCATTTTATTACTATTAAACTTTAAAAAATTTAAAAACAAGTGATTGGCATTTTCACATGCCTGAGTGCATTGCTCTGACGCTTCTCAAACTCTTATTACCCTTAGTGTTGTGACCACTTCCCAAGAGAGCATGTTCCAGGGCCCAACCACCCTCTGGTTGGAAAACATTTTCCTGATAGCCAACCTAATCCTCTCTGACACAACTTTGGGCCATTCCCTGGAGTCCTGTCACTGGATGCCATAGAGAAGAGATCAGTGCATGACCTTGCACTTTCCCTCATGAGGAAATTGTGAAGTGCAATGAGGTCTCCCCTCAGTGTCCTCCAAGCTGAACAGAAAAGGTGACCTCAGCCGCTCCTTGTACAGCTTCCTCACTCTCAAGGCCCTTCTCTATCCTCCATCCATGCCCTCCTTTGGACCCTCTGAAACAGCTTCATGCCATTTTTATACTGTTGTACCCAAAACTGCACACAGGACTGTTGCAAAATGTGGATCATGTAAAAACTTTTTAAAGAATGTTATTTCATGTTTGATCTTTGTATACCTTCAAGTCCAATCAACAAGGCAGGTTTAACTTGTGAAACAGCAGTTAACAAGCAAAGTCTAAGTAATATCTGTGATATCTATGATATCTAGAAGAACAAATCACTTGTTTGTAGAATTACCTTGTTAAAGTTTAGGGCTTGACATGCTTCAATGATCTGAGACCAAGGGGGAGGTTAACAAAGCTTGGGAAAAAGGATCCCAACTGATACTGGACACAAAGAATGCAGAATTTATGACCTACAAAGACATCTGAAGATAAGGGAATAACTAATAAAGTGAACTCAGCAACTGTGCTGAAATCAGCTCCAACTGAGTGAAAGGTAGTTCCAGCAGGGGGAGATCTGCAACTTCCAACTCAGAGACCACTGACCCAAAAGAAGAGAAAGATTGGGCATATTGACTAATTAGCATAAGAAGCAAGAGAATTGTTAGCCAGTAGTAGAATATTAATTCATAAGGAAACTATGTAACTGTTAGCTAATGAACACTAATTCCTTTATCTGCTAAACTGTATAAATTGTAAAATGTTTTGGTAGTCCATGTGCTTGATTTGCAGAATTCCACCAGACACCCAGGCTTGTGCAATTTTGAAATCAATGTCCCTCTGAGGTGTGTTACTGGCTTGTTGCACACCGAGTAATAAATACAGTTTTTGTGGACAACATTACTCAAGGTGAGGCCACCCCAGTGCAGAGCAGAGCAGAGCAGAGCAGAGCAGAGCAGAGCAGAGCAGAGCAGAGCAGAGCAGAGCAGGACAATCCCCTCCCTTGCCTGAAGCCCCCCAGGACATGGTTGGCCCTCCTGGCTGCCAGGGCACTGCTGGCTCACATTCAGCTTTCTTCAGCCAGGATCCCCAGGTCCCTTTCTGTGGCATTGCCTTCCAGCCTCTCATTCCCTGTCTGTACGTGCATCCAGGGTAGCCCATCCCAGGTGTAGAATCCAGAACTGCCCTTGTTTAACTCCCTGCTCTTGGTGATTGCCCAGGTCTCTAATTTGTCCCAGAAGAAATCTTTGAAATCTGTTAATGCAAATGGACTTTGAACAACATCCCCCACACTGCCCACCCCTACAAAGAGCTCTTTGTCTTATTAATGTCTTAATGAGGCTATGTGTTTTTAATTCTTGTTAACCAGAAGTTTTTCTTTTTGGTGTTGCCTCTTCTTCCTCCATGCCAGGCTTTTTTTTGTGAGCATAGACTACTGGCAAAACTAAGATCATATGGTTCCTTTTCCTCCTGCTTGAATTGGAGAAGTTAATAGTTTTATAAATGAAATTAATACTGTATTTGACAGGAAAGTTCTAAAAAAAAGAAACATGATAGAATGTGTTTAATTGATTTTATTTAATGGTGAAGTATTATTCCAATTTGGGTTGGTTTGCTGTTGGTTTTGTTTTGTTTAATCAATTATACTACACTTTTTAGTGTGGTAATTAGTTTCTGATGACACAAAAGTGGGAGGTGGGGCTGATACTCCAGTGGGTTGTGCTGCCATGAGGAAGGACTTCAACAGGCTGGAGAAATGATCCAAGGGGAGCCCAAAGAAGTTCACCAAGGGAAAGTGCAAAACCTGGCCCATGGGGAGGAACAGCCCCAGGCACAGCAAAGACCAGCTGAAAGCAGCTTGGCAGAAAATGACACGGAGGTCCTGGTGGACACCGGACTGTCCAGTGTAGCAGCAAGGAAAGCAAATTGTATCCTGGGCTGCCCTAGAGGAATATTGCCAATTGTAGAAGAGGATCATACCCTTTTTATTCAGCAGTGCTGAGGCCACACCTGGAGTGCCAGTGTCTGGCTCTGAGCCCTTAGAGACAGGGACATACCAGAGAGAGACCAGCTGAGGGCTGTAAAGATGACTGAACCATCTCTCTTTTAAGGAGTAGTTGAGAGAGCTGGGACTGTCCAGTCTGAAGAAGGTTCAGGGTGTTTGCTTCCAATGAAACTGAGATTATGACTTCATTTCTCTTATAGGAAAAATGACACAAAATGTTGTTAGGAACAGACATGTTTTATTGTGTAAAATATGTCTGAAATAACTTGGTCCAATTAATTTCAATTTGGGTTTTATGTTTTCAAAGGTAGAAAATATAAGATTCTCAAAAACATGGAGCAGAGCAAATAGGGGAATGGGGATTGTGGGAAGTGTCACTCCTTCCTGCTTTGGAGGTTCTTTACACTATTGTCTGTTCTTGCATGGGCTTCCCACAGAGTCAAAGCCTCCTTCAGGCACATCCAGAGGTGTCTGTCTGCTCCACCACAGAATTCCATGGGCTGCAGGGCCACATCGTGACTCGCCATGGTCTTCACTAAGAACTGCAGGGGAATCTGTGCCCTGGTGCCTGGTGCTCCTCCTCCTCCTACTCCCCCTCCTTCTTCTCTGACCTGGGGCTCTGCAGAATTGTTTCTCTTCCATATTCTCACTTCTGTTTTCTAGCTGCTAGTGTTGCACAAGTTTTTCTCCTCGCTTCCTAAATATGTTATCCTGAGGTGCTACTACCATCAGTGATGGGCTTGGCCTTGGCCAGTAGTGAGTCTGTCTTGGAGCTGGCTGGCATTGGCTCTATCAGACATGAAGGGAACTTCTAGCATCCTCTCACCTAGTATGAAGAAGCCACCCTTGCATCCTACCCCTATTAACTGTCCCGCCAGGTGGATCTGTCCTTTGAGGCTGTCAGGGCTCTGGCTGCCAGGGACAGCTATGAGCTGCAGAGCCAGAGCCAGGGTACGGCTGGGAGTGTCTGTGATGGGCTTTGGCCCTATGACGTCCTAGGGGATGGGTCACAATGGGGCTGCTTTTCAGGGCCTGGACCAGAGGTAAGCCCGTGAGGGGAGGCTGGGCTGGGCGAGAGCTGGGACAGAAATGTGGATTCTCACCCTGCATCAAGAGCCCAAGCCCCTGCCAGTCCAGCCTCATCCCTTCTCCTACCTGCTCCCTGCTCCTTCCCAGACCAGCTTGACCCTTTCTCTCCCTCTTCATCCAGGCCATGGCTGCCCGAGTGTTCTTTAAAGTGGTGCGGAACGTCCTCATCCATCACCCGTGGATGGTCAACAGGGAGCTGGATGAGGCCACACGCGAGCGCATGCGGCAGCGTGAGGAGATGCTGAGGCAGGAGATGACTCGGCTGCTGCAGGAAGTGGAGCAGGGTGACATGGCCCAGAGACACCTGCTCCCCACTGCCATGCTGCAGTGGCAGAGCTGGGCTCTGGCTGTCGTTGTGCTCTTGGGGCTGTGGTGGTGGCTCCGATACTTGAGAAATCATAGAATTGTAGAATCCTAGAATGGTTTGGCTGTAGGGACCCTAAAGATCCATTTAAGGATCATCTCCTTCTAACTCCCCTTCCATGGGCAGGGACACCTTCTAGTAGACGAGATTAATGCCCCATCCCATCTGGCCTTGAACACTTCCAGGGATGAGGCATCCATAACTTCTCTGGGCAGCCATTAACCACAATTCCAGTACCTCACCACCCTCACAAACAAGAATTTCTTCCTAATGGCAAATCCAAAGCTACCCTCCTTCAGCTTAAAGCCATCCCCCCTTGTCCTATCACAGCATGCCCTTGTAAAAAGTCACAGAATCACAGAATCACAGAAGTTCAAGGCTGGAAGAGACCTATAAGATCATCAAGTCCAGCCGATGTTCTAACTGTTCAACTAGATCATGGCAGCAAGTGCCACATCCAGTCTTTTTTTGAATTCTTCAAGGGATGATGACTCCACCACCTCACTGGGCAATTGATTCCAGTATCTGACCACTCTTTCTGTGAAATATTTCCTTCTTAATTCTAACTTACATCTCGCTTGACGCAGCTTGAGACTGTGTTCTCTTGTTCTATCTGTTGTCGCCATCTCTGTTCTTCTTGTTGGCCCGTTTAGGTAGTGGGAGGGTTCTGTAAGGTCTGCCTGGAGCCTCTCCAGGTTGAATGACCCCAGCTCTCTCAGCCTGACTTGATAGGAGAGGGGCTCCAGCCCTGTAATCAGTTTAGTGGCCCTCTTCTGAACACATTCCAACAGCTCCAGGCCTTTCTTGTTTTAGGGGCCCCAGACCTGGACATAAGTACTCCAGGTGGGGTCTCACGAGACTGGAAGAATTACCTCCCTCAACCTGCTGGCCACACTTACTTTGATGGAGCCCAGGACACAGTTGAGCTTTCTGGGCTGTGAGTGGACACTGCTGAGTCATGTCAGACTTCTTGTCCTTTCTCAGCCCAGCCCATACTTGTGCTTGGGATTGCTCTCACCTGGGTGCATGTGGATCTGGCCTTGCTGAACTTCAGGAAGTTTGCATTGGCCCACCTCTCAAGCCTATCAAGGTCCCTCTGGGTGGTATTCCTCCTGTCCAGCATGTTACCACACCACACAGCTTGGTGTTGTCAATAAACTTGCTGAGGGTACACCTGATCCCATTATCCATGTCACCAACCAAGATGTTAAAGTGACTGGTCCCAGGACCGATATCTGTGGCTATGTAAAGCCCATTCAGCCCTAACACTAATAAATGGGATAAAGTCATGAATGTTTCATGAATGTTTGGCTGCTGCATATTCTATTCCTTAGCTAGCACACTATTTTTAGACAAAAAAGTCTACCATAAAACAAGAAATTTAATATTAATGCTTGGGACTTTGGCTTCTAAATTTGTACGGAGTACAAGTTCATTTTGGATCAACAGTTGTTAGGAATTATGTTATTCAGACCTCTAAGTGGCAAAATGCTAAAAGTATCTATAAAAATGGAGAATTGGCAGTGTTATCATCCTCCTATGCACACTTCATGTGTTTCAACACTGTTGTCTGCAGACCTGAAGCCACCATCTCAAACTCCCATCTCATACCAACATGAACACACAGCATTTTGTTCCCACATCCTAAGAAAAGTGGGGAGGAAAGAATGGGATTTTATATTATTTTGGCTTGAAATGATTTAAATATCATTACAGGACATAGGTTATTTTCTTGTTTTACTTACATGCAAGATGTCATCGATCACAATATCTTTCTCCTAAAGCCAAGAATATTACACACCACCCTGCTTTCCCTATCTTCCATGCACAGTACAGTGGTTCTACATTTATTTTGCAACAATACTGAGTCCTCTGCAAAGGTTTGCTGTAAGTTCAGAACAGGAGAAAAGTCTACATTTCATGTTGCCTTCCTTTTGCAAGATTAATTCACATCCTTAGACCTCCTTTTAGAAAGCTAACAAACCATGTTAGAAGAAAAAAGTCTTTTATGGAGGAGCATTGCATTCAAAAGAACATTCAACATTGACAAGAGGCCACAGTTCAATTCTCTGGCTCATCTTCTGCAGCAGCATAGACAAGAGATCTACACATCTTTTTTCCTGTTAGAAGCAAAATCTGGTGCTCTAGGCAGCCAGACAACTTTGTCAAATGATTTCAGAGAAAAATGAAAGACTTTAATGTTTCTGAGGAGTAAACTAATACCTTGAAATTATTGTAATTAAAAAACCCCAAAAAAAACCAACAACAAAACATAAGGGAGGAAAGAGAAAGTTCAACTATCTTTAAAGATACTGCCTTTCAATAGAGCAAGTTCAGTCTGAAGTTAAGATCTGTATTTGTATCATTTGATCCTTCTAGAACTTCACATAAAGTAAAAGTTTTTATCCTATTAAACCATGATTGCCTGGTTACAGCTCCTATAACCTCACAAGTTGTTAAGTTTCTCAAGTCTGCTTTGTGCAACCCAACCAGTATGCAGGCTGGGGCAAGCAAAACTCTTAACTTAAAACAAGGAAGTTGAAGTTTTAGAGAGCTGATTCTATTTATGCAACGTACTACAACAGCTAATTTCACAGTGAGATGGACAAACCTCTTCAAAGCATCTGCACTACATACTTACATTGATCAGAACAATTAAGCAACTGGGATTGGAGCACCTCCAGTCACCAAAGACTATGAAGTGGCATCTCAGATCTGCAGCATCAAAATCTGCTGGAGCCTGGAAACAAAGGTGAAGTCATTAGAAAAATATTTGTTTGTTAGGAGAAACATTTTATCTTCATAGTGTTTATTTTTTTTTCTTTTAATAAACATTGTATCTTACCTCCAGCAGAGATGACAATGTAGATTTGGGAAATGCAAAATCCTGTTTCGAACATCAAGTTTTCACCATAGAGGAAATAACAGTTTGGCAAATTTTGTAATGAAGTTTAACAGATGAATCAACAATAGAAAGAAAAAATTATGATATGCTGCTATGATTCAGAAACAGTCCAAAGATATACTGGCATCTCAGCATTATTTTGTCAAACATTGTACAGATATCTGAGTACTCACACAGTCATTCTTTATTCTTAAATAGTGTAAAATATTATTTATGTGTTGTCCCCAGCTGATGATTTACATAAATATTTGTGTTAAACCATTTTTGCTATTCTCAGAGTTCTACCTAGATGTCCTAAGAAGAATTTTTAAAGTGGAAAAGGAAGAATTCCACACAAACTTGGAAAAATGAGGAGCTAGTTTGGAGCTTGTATCACCATATAAAATACATCTTGTTTAAGTTGAAACAGTATCTGCCATTTTCTCTAGTTATATCTTTGTAGAACTCAGACTGAAAATGCCTCCCTTAGTAACAGATTTAAAATATAAGCTTAATTCTAACCTCAAATGATGTGAATGCAACTTGTCTTCAGCTGGAGAAGAAAGTTCAGGTGGTTGTAATTACTAAAGATTGCATGCCATTAGATGCAGGCATATAAATTAATTTCCTTTTATAATAAAGTAATGCCACTGCAGTTGCACATAAACCCTAAGGTAATCTGGGCTAGAGCAAACAGAAATTCACACAGGAAATGATGGACAAATTTACATAGGGGTTGAATACATGTTTCAGCTGAAAATGAAGAGTTCTAAACGCAATACATTCATAATCCCTCAAAGGGCTTAGCCATTTCCTATCCGTGGTCATCTGAAGAGAAAAACTGTGCAGAACAGATTAAACATTCTTTGCTAACAACATTGTTACAAATTGTTATTAAAGGTGGTAATGTCTGACAAACTAGAGATGTTATGTTAGTGCATATAAACCCAGTAATACTTATATATGCTTTATCAACTAAATTTTTAAAAGGCTGATGATCAATCTTCTTATTTGATAGAGGGAAACAGACACTAGCTCTGGCAAAAATGCCTTGCTAAAGTTTATGCACTCCTGGTTTTTGAAAAGCCAGGAAGAAAACCCCATTCTCCTGAGATGCAGTCCTGTGACCTATCCACTGGACCATACTACTTCCCAGAATACTGTAGTTTTCAGAAAGTCCTCTATGAAGCAATTTTTCATAATTAAAAACAAACCAAACGTCACAGCAAATATTTCATATGCCAGAGGTTTCATCTGAGGGTCAAAATTAACTTTCCTAAATTACATATTTCCTTGTGGATATTATTCTGAGGCTCTGAAAAGTAAAACTACAGCTCATAAAAATACACCCTGAGGAACAAGATACTTCATTAATTCCTTAAAGGTTTAACATAATTGTTTTTAACTCAAGAAAAATCTTTCAACTAACTGGATACTCTCTGATGTCAGTTTTTCAAGACTTGACACACAAAAAAAGTTCTATGTGCATGCAATTAATCTTATATTTTATCACCCCATATTTTAATAATTTTCAACTCTTAGGGACTTGTACTTTAAAATGATGCTATCTCAGCTGTGTAGTATTTACATTTTTCTGGCTTTTTACTTTTAAAGTATTTGTTTTTATCTTTTTATCTTAACCTAGTTTATAGTATGATATACAAAATACCTTATGATGGGATTTCATAATAGTGTAGATAGATTTCATAAATATAATAGTGTAATTAAGATTGGAAAGATCATTGCCCTAGCACTGCCAAGTCCACTGCTAAACCATGTCCCTAAGTGCCACACATACATGTCTTTTAAATACCTGCAGTGATGGTGGCTCAACCACTTCCCTGGGAAGCCAGTTCCAGTGCTTGATCCCTCTCAGTGAGAAATTTTAGTGGTAAAATGAGAGTCCAGTTCTGATTTGGAATTTTTGGGGCACAGCCATAAAAATAGATTAAATAAATAGCATATTTATTAAAGAGAAAGTGACATACCAAGCTTATTTCAAAACACTGACAGAAAATAAAAAACCCCACAAAATTTAGCAAAAGGGAGAAAATAAGTAAGATGATTAATGTTTAATTATATTTACTATATTTTTAACCTCATAAACAAAATAGTAACATGTCAGCAATTAGCTTTACAGCTTGTATTCTTCAACTTTTCATAATCAACATTAAATAATAACTGGCATTACAGTTCATAATAAATGGAGGACTACTGTAGAAACACTGCATGTCTTGGGGCAATGTACTATGCTGTGCGGGAGTGATCCTGTACTCAGCTTCATGGCAACCTTATACTTTCTGAAGCAAATATATCTGTCACACTGAAGTTTCATGAAACACTGGACAAGTTAGGGTAAAATCAAAATATTCAAAACCAGCTGCAGTCAAAACTTTATAAAGGCACAAGTGATAGAAATGCAAGAACATTATGTTCATTTACTAAATATCAAGTTTAAGAGAGTTCATTCTATTTAAGCTGAGCACATGTGCCCAATGCCACCAAAGGCAGTGAATCCCTTGTCAGGAAAATGAGAGAGTCCCTTGTCAGACAGGGTCTGAACAGGGGTAAAGCAAGTTTTTCAAGGAATACCAAAGATAGAGAGTGAACAGAGCTCTTGTAACCAGGTCACAGATGCCTGTTATTCCAGTACTAGAATCAAAGATAATTTATGGAAAGCTCGAGGAATATTTCTTCTGTCCTGGCATGAATGTGAGGTAAGGAACAACTGAAGAACTTGTGACACTCCTCAAAAGCAAAACGTTAAGGTCACCCTTTTTATTAGCTTTTTCTGAAGCAAAAATATTTCTTGTCTTGACGGAGGCTGCTTGTTAAGAGTAGAGTTTGTGACAAAACCCAGATACCTGTGACTAATGGTGCCAGAAAGTTTTTGGGACTGAAACATATTCTAAAATTTGTCTTTCTTCAGTGTACTGAGCTTCTTATTTAAAATTCCTGTTTAATATAAGCCTTCAGAAAGGCTCACTCTCCAGTAGATATCTAATGTAAGAGATCTAGGCAAACGCTGAACATTTACTAACCCCCATTTTCCCTCAGAGTAAGGGCTGAGGTTTTGCAAAGCTGTGTGCTTCAGGATGCAAATGGAGCTGCTGGATGCAGCTCATACATATTTAGAAAAAAATTGACCCTAATAAATAGTCTGTCACCTAATTAGGTTTTTACAAGCAAGACAAGGGAATGAGGGAGAACTATTTTGCCTCTCTCTAAAATTTTGGTGCACAAAATATTGAGTACAGCGCAGGTCTGGGTTCTGTGTGTCAAGGTCAAATTAGGCAGTAGGATGTACGGAAAGCAAATAAAATTGTCAAGTGGGCAAAGTGGCAGCTTTATAATGACAACATAAAAAAGCTGAAATATAACGATTTAGAGAAGGCTGAGGTAATTATATGATGAAATCTAATAAAGATGGAGGTTAAAGCAAACAAAATTGTTCATCACTCCATGCCATGCTATTAGAACTAGAAATACTCTAGAAAGCTACTAGATCCATTCAAAACAGGTAAAAAGTGGCCAGGTTCAGGTGCTCTCCCTAGCAGCCCTCCTACAGCTGTCTTGGGAGATGGTCCATCAGCAGGGCATTTCCCATATCCCCTCACCTTCTCTTGCCTATTTTTGTTTTATGTAGACTGGGGGACAAGACAACAAGAAAACAAGCAGAGAAGCCAGTCTCTCACAGCTGCATTACTCCATGCAGTAAATTTAAAAATGATAAAAGCAAGAAAAAACATTATGTCTTTTTTCTCGTTCTGTTGCAACAGAAGCCAAGCCATTCAATCCTCAGGCAATAAATTAATTTATTGGAGCTGCAATCCCATTCCTTACCAAACATTTTAAGGGGACTTCAAAGGAGTAGCAGACCTGATAGGATAATGAAGCTATGTAGGATGTCTGATAGGATAATCTTTGTCCCAGTAATCACAGAATAAATCTGAATGGCTCTGCTTTTAGCCCATTTGCAATAAGGCAAACCAGTATTCTATCAGGAATTTCAGTGTAGTCCTTTGTATTTGATTGTCACAAATACACACGTATTTCTTTGGATTTTGGTGGTATTAGTATGTATAAATTATTTTAAAATATAATTTGCATGCATGAGAAAGGTGAGCATACAGGTATGCTTCAAAAAAGAAAACCAGAACAGGATATGGAAGAAGTTCAAATACAATTCAGCATTTTCAGCATTCTGTAGTTTAGTATGTTGACAAATACTGTTAGATGAAGAAATTATTTGTGTTCATTAAGATTTTTATTTATTGAAATGTAAAAGGCACTCACTATTTTGGAATGCATGCCTGTCTCAAAAAATCTTACCAAAGAGAACCCATTTGTATGTGCTTTAGTACTTACTGCATTACTTCAGCTGTCAGCTACCTGATATGTGGCACTCAGTTGCATAAACTGATTTCTAAATAAAAAGTGGCTGCAAAGGGGGAATCAATGGAACTGAACATGTACTGTTCTCAAGAATATCCTCATTACTAATATTTTTGAAGTCTCACAACTGCTTGGTAGAATTAAGGCATCTATCCATGAATGATTCTCCATTGTTCAGGATACAACTGTTTGTGAATGTTGATGGGGATCACTCCTTTGTGGTAATGATCCTCAATGCATGGAATTCTGATCTCAGAACTTGGAATAATGCTAACATTAAAAATGGCTGTTCAAAGACAAAGGCTCTGTTCTTCTGGTTCCTGAACACTGCAGAAAGGATCCTATGCAGGCAACAGGTACAGCCCCACTACATGTATAATTTTAAACTGAGTTGCAACACCATATGCTCAGCAAGTAACAAGACACATAACTCAATGGACAACTGTTCACATGAGCATTTAAACATCAGCATTCATACTGCTACACTTCATATAACAACTTGGTATTTTGAAGCCATCTGTGTCTAAAAACATGGTGTGTGAGCCTGCATGCAGAAAAACTCAGTTCTCTGCTATCACAAACAAGGACAGTTTAAATAGAGTAATAGACTAATATGAGATGAAACTATTATTTTATATGTTAGGTAGATACAAGATGTGCAAAACTTTTGGATCATGCAAAGAGAATTCTACAAAGTAGCAACAGAGATACCTATTAGGAAATATATCTCACAAAGGCAGGGTGCTTTGTGTAAACACACACTGACTGGGATAATGGCTGTGTGCTCAATTTAAAGTCTCAAAGACCTATGGAAGAAAATTAAGTAAGAAAAGTTCACTGGCCAGGTACAATTGCTTTGTCTTCCTTGAACTTAAAAGGAACTGCTGTGTATTACACACTGTGCTTGTTTGTACAAAAGTCTACTAGTGCATTTCCAAGAAAATAAATACCTTATTAAAATACCACAGCTTTCTTCTCCTGACTCCCCACCACCACTATCATGCTGAAAGAAGAATGAAACTGTTCTCCTACCAAATTGCACATCTGATAATTATCTCAAATTTACGAGCTACAATTAAACATACTTTCCTATACACTTGGATGCTGCTGTTTTAAAACTCTTGATGAACTTCTGCTTTGGGGTATCTGCATTTCCCTGCTGAATTACAAATTTTCATTGTATAACTTGCATCTTAACTTCAAATCCACTGGAATCTGTTTGTATGAAAAGGCCTAAATGAGTAATAGCTATTAAAATTTCCAGACCAAAACAAAAACAAAATCCACATCAAGGCAGAGCTAAGGTTGAAAAGGAGACTCAGTTACTTAAGGTATAAAGCATAATGGCATATTGTATAAAGCATAAATTTTCCCAAAAGTAAACATTCCAAAACCCCCAGGAAACTCAGGATTAAAGATGAAAACTTAAAAGGAATCCAAACATCTTGTATTATTGAAATGCAGAATGAAAGCCTCCAAAACAAACTTAGATCAGCCCTGCAGCAGCACCACATTGTAAGCCAGAAATTATGATTAATGCATTTAGTATCTGTGGCCTGAAATTAGCCTAATGCGTATTTCAAAGGTAATTTTTCATTTTGTTCCTTTGTATGCAACAAGTGACTATGACAAGCAATAGAAGGTGAGTTACAGGAGAAGAACAATGGTATATAACCATGTTATGAGTTCCACTGCAGAGCTGGTCAATAGTTGACTATTTAGAAATATAAAATGTCCATCATGAGTGTGAAGCTGTAAGCAAAACACCGTTGCACCATGCATAAATGTTTCATTACTGTGAAAGAAACCATTTCTGGCTGGAGCAGTAAACCTCAATCAGGAAAGGCTCCATTAAATTTAATAACTTGTTGAAAGATAAACAAGTGGGATTTCAATTCTTAAAATTAAGCACAGATATTAAAATCTGAGAAACAAACTTCTTACATTACATAAGTTACCTATCTAATCTGTGCAGACAGAATTTTTCCACAGAACAACAAGAAAAAGAGAAGATAAACATTTGCCAAAAATATCAAGGCCCAAAACGCACATTTAGTTTCAAAATTCTTTTATTGCAGTTGGGTAATAGAGATAAATATCTAAGAGCAAAATCCAGTAAGTCACATTTATTTTCCTTTGGAACAATTCTGCAAACTGGTTTATGATAAAGAACAAAAAGTTGCACTACATTTTGGAACCTTTTGTTCTTTAAAACTGGTCAGACAGGTGGGAAATATTAAAGAACTACAAATTAAATGAATAATTTTCCGCTTCAGCTTCATTTCCAAACTGAACAAGTCCAAGCAAAAGAAACGATGGTATTTTCTGCTTTGGAGATACATATCAACTGGTAATGCACTTCAAGCTATATTAATTTGATTAAAAAGTTTATCCTTAATAACCTGAGACATCAATCCATGTATAGCTTCTATGGTGGTCTTGCAGCTGAAAAACAAGTATAAATTCAATGTTGGACAAAAACTGAACTGAACTGTCATTTTCCTTGAAGATATCCAGCTGTTTTGGAAGTTCAGGGTGCCCATAACCCCATGAATCTTAAAAACTGTCCAGAAAGGAACAGTCACATAGAGCAATTTAGCCATTGTTGCCAATACCTTTTAGTTACTTGAAACGCAAACTAACCGTACACACAAAACCACAGAAATAACAGAAAACTTTGTCTTGCAATTTATGACATCTTACATTAACAACAGCAAGTGGGCTCTATGGTCATCTGAACAAAGAAAAAAAAATCCTTAGGGGAATGGAGCTATCAGCTGGTATTATCAATGGTATTATCAATACCTGCAGACTCTCACTGCTCTCTATCTCCTTTGCCCAAGCCCAGGACAGTAGTGTACAGTAACCATGGTTCCTCTGAGAAACTTTACATGGAACATTAAAGAAATGTTTATAAAACAAATCAGTTATTGGTCAAATTATATAATGTTGAGAACTTCAAAGAGCTGAGAGGAGTCCTACTGATCCAAGTTTTCCCCAGTGTCTGCCATAGGGCAGTGTAGTGTCAAACTAACAATTAAAACAGACTGTAAAAATGCAAAAGATGAATCAGGACTGAAGGCATGGAGAACAGGGACAAATTATTAGACAGATAAAGGAATCCTAGGGAAAGCAAGTTGACTTGGAGCACAACTTGGCTAATGCATGTGCTCTCTTAGAAAATGGCTTAGAGATGTACATGGACAGTACCAGAACTTATCATACAGCCCAGTGGAAGCACCTTGATGCTAATGCTTTACAGCACTGTTTTCCCAAAGCATGCATGTCTAACAATCCTTTAGTGATCTCTGCAGCCTTATTTCTTCAGAGTAATTTAGGGTGACACCAAATTAATTGTCCTGTGTCTGCACAGGCCTTCTACTGTCTTTTCTGTTCGGAAAGATCACTAAGTGAAGAAAAACATGCATCTCTAAAAGTGTTACACTCAATTTTGGGAACTATGGTAACTTTTGTTGCACACGAAAGCAGAATTTTTGACAAAAACAATTCCTTCCAATCCCTTACAATTTATAAACCAACTACTGATGAAGACTAAATAAAAACAGAAAAATGCCTAGAACTACTGCAACAAATAATATAGTAGCAGGATCAGATAAAGAGCTATTTCTTAGAATAACTGTAAACATGTGAGAGTAAGGGGAAAATAAAATTCAGTCAGTTTTATGGGACTCCAGACAGCAATGCAAACTTATCAGCAACTCCCTCCTCCTCATGTTTTTAAAGCATTGCTATTCTGTTTCCCTACAGGAACTGGGAGGTATCACTTAACCTGGCTGCTATGAGCTAGCAACAGATTAACTCCACTGCAAATGTATTCTGCAATTAGAATAGGCTAAATGAGTATTAATTTTTATAAAGTCAACCCTCCTGCAACTCGATCATGTTTGTTAGGAAACTTGTAAGAGCTGTTAACTTTGCAGAAAAATAAACAAAGGTGTGTCAGGAGGAGAGAATACCAGGAAACTGTTCTGTTAGCAAGATAAAGTCATGGGGAAGAGGGACAGAAAGCCTCAACATCTGAAAACATGCAAATGCAAATATCCCAGAGTTTGTTCAGTTTTTGCACTCTGTTCCAAGGGATTCTGCAGAATTGTTTCCTTATTCAATGTAATGACTACATCTCACTCAGAATACTCCTAAGATGAATGCAGGTGAGTTCTGCCTTCTCCACAGAAGGACCTGAGTTTGTACCACTATATAAAGTGCAGTATTTCCTGGTTTTCAAAGTCTGAAATCTGCCAAATACAATGTACTTGAACAACCCAGCTGTACGAGCTGTTGGATACTATTAACCTCGGTTAAAAGCTTTTACTTGGAAAAAGGGTGACTCTAACATGATATAGTCTAAGCACACATATAATTCTTAAGGCTAACGGGAAAGAGATGTGAGTAATACTGAGAAGCAACTTGTGTACTTCAAAGCTCAAAATAAACAGAGCTGATCACCAATAAACATAGGGAAAACTGAGGGAAAATATTGCAACTTCTTTGAAATAACGTTGTACACCTAGTGATATGAAGTTTATTAACTTACAACAGCAAGTATTTGCTGTCAGGCAGAGTAGCTAAATATAAAGGCCAGAATATCTGTAAGGCACTTCTTAAAAACAAAAAGCAACAACAAAACCCCAACCTTTTCTTATTTCTTAAAAAAAGATACATTATTTAAGAAATATGAAAAAAGGAGTTCATAATTTTTACATTAGTAAAAGTATTAGACAAGTGTAAACTAAACTTACTGGACTGTTAACACTAGTTCTTAAAATCATGTTCTATACCATAATTTTACTTACTGTTAGTTTTAACCTGATTAACCATAAAAATGTGTAATTTCTAGTAAAGTTACAATTTTGCTTTAGACAGAAAACATTTTTTTGTTTGTCAGACACTGATGGAATTTTCCAGCATTTTTTGTTTAATAAACTAGAGTTAAATTTATTCCAAACGCCCTAAAATTAAAAATTCATTGTAGGTTTAATATAGGCAGTATTTTCTTTAACTTTCAAAAACAACTAGTGACTTCTGGACCCTTTCATTGCTACCTACAACCTAACTCTTATCTCTAATCTTCTCAGGTTACAATTGCAGGCATGAGAAAACTTTAAAACCAAGTAATACTTTTTACATGAAGCACACATGGATGTGTTATCTTACCTGTCTCTTGTTGCTTTTGCAAGTTTGTCTTCTGATTTCTTGTCATGAGTCTCTAAACCCAGCATGAAACTGCCCCTTCCAAGCTGAGCCTCTGACTGTTCTAATTTTTCAGACAAATCAAAGACTTGGCCAGTGGTATAGTCAGCATTCTTAAGAGAAAGAAAGTAATAAATATTTTGAATTTAAGCTAAAAATTCAAGCATTGGTACACAAAATAAACCCCATCTGAGAAACATTTTTAAAAGTGTAGTGCTGCATATTTGAATCTATATCTGAAATTGAAGATATAAAACATGACTGGTGGTTAAGAGAACAGAAGCTAAACATCTGACAAATGCTCAATCCCTAAAGCCTGATTTGGGTTCTTTTAATTACTTTCAACCCATGCCCTAAGTCAAGTAGGAGTAAGTAAAACTTGGTTTTGACCAAGAGAAAAAAAAATTGGCTTCTGCAAAGGGAAGGTTTTGATGCTCAGCTGTTACACTGAAGGTGTACCTGCACTGCTTCTGTTGTAACCTAGTTTTAACAGTTCCATTGTTTATTTTTTTAAAGTGTTTACTTATTAAACACCGTTATTCATTGCAGTTCTCTATAGATACAAGGTTAAAAACTATTTAAGACAAAATCTACGTGTATAAACAGAACTCAGTAAAATTAAATGTGTTATTCCCACCTTCTACTTTTACAGAGCAGATATGAGGAACATTTCAGTATTTATGATTAGGAAAACCTTCCCTTCTTCTTCTACTGGACAGATTCTTAATGTGGGGTCTGTATCTATCAGTGTTCTATTAAGTATTTTACAGCAGAGGGCCTGGCTTTCAGACTCACGAATGCACACAGCTGTGGTACTCACAGTGAGTAGACTAGAAGAACTGAGAGTGTTCACCCAGTACTTGTTCCACAACAGCTCAAGCAATTTACGATCCAAAGACGATTTAAAGTACGAGACTTCTAAAGCATAATACCTTTAAAAACAGACATGCAAACAAAAGACGTGTCCCTCTAAAAATGTCTTGCTTGACTGTCACATCCAAAGTACATGCAACTCAAAAAATCCTTAACAATGACATATATCTTAAAAAATTCAAAGCACTTAAGGTTACTGCCAGTTCCAATCTCTGTATGATGTTCCATAACTAATTCATATGTATATTTAATACATAATCCCCACACAAACTGCTGTGTTCTGCTAAATGAGATTGCAAGAGTTTTTAATATTATTTTCTTAACATATTTCATGCTTGGGTTCTTCAATACTGTAATAATTTACAGATGATTGTAGCTTTGCATGTATCACTTCTAACTTCTTGAGGAACGCCTGGTAGCAGTAAATGTTACAAACAGGCAAACAATCCTACATCCTACCACACCTATTTTGAAAGCCAGGCTTTAGTGGTGTTACAAATGAACACTCAGTAATGCAAGAAAAGTAATGCACGACACTTGCCCCCACTAAGAAGGGCAGTGGGATCACAGCCTCCCCAGTCCTGCTCATCAACAGACATGTGACCCAGCAAGGCATCACTACTTAAAAGTGTTCAGCAACCAGCTGCTAAAGCTTTTAACCAGGTTCATCTTTATCTTTGCAGTTCTCCCTTAAAAACATCTCCTGATAAATGCCAGTAACCCTTTTTTCACAAAAACAAGAGTGCTAAAGCAACAGTAACTTCAAGATTTGAAACACTACAAGAAATTTACTTTTCCATACTGAATCACTAACCTAAACACAAACACACAAAAAAAAGTTAGTAGTTTTTTGTTACTTACTGTTTACAATGTACACCGAAGTCTTCTATTTTATTGAGTGGAATAGTCTGGTATTCAGAGGGACCTTCATCTGGAGGTTTATAGCCCTAAAAATTTAACAAATGGCAAAAATGACACAGTAATTCCGAGGCTTTTCAGAATGCCTAAACTTTACAAAAAAGTTTCTAGCTTATGCAACTCTAGTTGTTTTGTGGTTTTTTTTTTTTTTGTTTTTTTTTTTTTTTTTGTCTAGAGAAAATGACATTTCCCTGGTAGTCTGAAATTTGGAATTTTCCTGGATCTCAGGACATTTGGCTTTACGAGCTGTACTGGTCATTACATTTGTAGGTTTATCAAAAGCAAAGTAGTGGTTATAGTTGAGTTTTTCAAATAAGTAGCCATGATTAGATCAAAGAAAGGGCAAACTTCTTCTTAGACAGTATTTCTCTACCTATTCTTGGAAATTTTGAGGGACGATTTGAGAAGAGGGAAGAAACATCCATGGATATGCCTTACAGATACCTAAAACTTTCAGTTGCTTGTTTAGCCAAGATGGTGCCATTCACAGCTACTGACTAAGCAAGAACTGCCTGCAGTCCACTGTGAGAACTCCATTAAAATATGCTTCTCATGTGCCTTTTCCAGATGTGATTTGGTTTTCAGGTACAGGATTCTTCTCCCTGTTCAAAATTCTCTAAGTATTTATGAACTGATTTTGCCCACGGAAGTGAATATTCTCCTGAATCACAAACTGTTCTAAGATATCTTATGGTTTTGTCAACACAAAAATAATGCCTGAATAATGCCTGGACCTCTCACTATAATTTTTGTTAATTACAAAATTTAATTTTTATTAAGCAATTAATTTTGGTAATTGTTTTATTGAGTGCCTGTCTGAAGTTCCTGATGAGTCACTCATAACTGGGTATTTAAAAGATATACCTGAACCTCACTGGACTGAAATTAAATAGCACAGCCAGAAGTGTACATGAGAGGATGCATTTGGAGATGTAGATCTCCAATACTGATGTGATTTCTTAGTTTTAAGCCTAATCCATACTGTTTCATTAATTTTTTTGTACATTAGTTTGTGAAGATTCATAATATTTATTTGAAAAAGTTAAGTAGATAGTTTTGAAGCTTCCTTTTCTAAAATGAAAAGCAAATTACAATATATTAAACATGCTATTAACATTTGGGTTTAGGTCTAAAAAATAAACAGAGAACAACTAACATAAAACAATTTTGATGACTGCTACCTACAACTATATTCATTAAAAACCAGGTATATAAAGCTACATAATTTTGGGACAGCTCCACAATTTTGGAGCTGTGTAATTGATTTAACACTGCCAAAACTCTATGAAAACCAAAATAAAAGCTAACCTTTATAAATGTAATCCAATATAAAAAGGCATGCAGAAATAAGTGTATGGACACATTTTCCTTCGGAATGAACATTCAGTACAGCACAGCAGACCAAACTCAGACAATCATTTAAAGATAGTTCAGTGTTCACACACTAAATAATTTTAGATAATTTTAGCTATTTACCTTAGGATATGTCCTAAAAGCTCCAAGATTTACTTTTCCTGCAGATATTGTTCTTGTTGGATCAATCTGTAGAAATACAGGAAAAACTCATTACATACATTTTATTATTTATTACAGGCTGAAATTAAGTTTATAGTAATTTTATTTCAGAAATGTAATTCATGCAAATTGTGTTAGTTCTGTCATAAACAGTACTTTTTGAGTTGGTATAAGACTCTTTAAAAGGATGGGAGTATCAATAACCTTCAGTGAATTATTTTTTAAACTAATTTTCCTTATTTCCTAAGGAAATAATGCTTAAGAAGGATACCATAACTGAAACAATGCAGTGAACATGGTCTAGCCAAGCAACACGACTGGTTTGCCCAGTATGTGGCCAGCAAAGCAGAAGCAGTGGCACCAGTTTAAAGCGTGGATCCAACACCTCCATCACACAAAGTACACACTGCTAAAATGCTAAGAGACAGAAATCAAAAAATCCAAAAATCATTCCCCTCAACGTGATTTGCTGTGCAGGGTTATCCCCACCAGCCAGTACTTACAACCACTGCTACGAAGGGCTCCTGAAATTGCTGGTTGAGCATCTGGGTACTGACGTCGATGCCCGAGAGCCAGCAGCCGTAGCCGGGGTGACTGTGGTACCAGCCGATGGCATTTTCCAGGCGTCCCACCTAGGAAAGAGCAGGGAAGGGACAGCCCCGGCGTTCAGCTCCGTTCCCAAAGCACCGGCTGCCCTCCAGCGGCACTTTCAGCACGCTGCAAGGCGCGCCAGGATAAACAGGAATTTCCACTCCCGATTCCCTAGAAACCATACGAGTAGCACTGGCATTCTCTGCCACAGCTGCTGCCACGGCACAAAGGCATTCAAGGAGCCTGGAGCTCCTTCTTCCGTGACAGCTGGAGTACAGAAGAGGTTCCACACAGCTGGATGGTGAGCTGCAGTGAGCAGGGCTGAGAAATTTCTTAGTGATATAGCACAAGTACATCTGACCTCATATAATATAGGGAACATCAGTAGAGAATTAATTATTTAGTATGGTAACATATCTCGCAGGCATATACTATTAGATTAGTGGTAGGTTTAAAAAATAACTTCAAAGGCATGCTTTCAAACACCAGAAGGGACAGAAATTACTGCCTGGAGTCAGGTTTAAAAGCCAAAAGATGAATTTTTGACAACTTTTTATCAGATAAAACCTCAAAATAGGAGTTTCCAAATAATACACCTGGCTATCTCTAAAAATGCTGGAAGAGAAAGGAGCAAAGCCAAAAAACCCCAGGAGAATAAACACCCATTGAACTGAATATTTGTAATCCTCTCTAAGGAATTGTTTACTGGCTGCTCCAGTAATGATGAGACAGAACATACAAACTGCCTACTTTATTTTTTAACTGGTGAAGAACATTTATATTTTCTTTACAACTCCCATGAGAGAGACTAACAAAACACTAAAGAACGTGTGTTATTTTTCAAAGTCAAATGATACATTTGAACTACATTAAGATCAGATCCTGTCCATGGAGAATTAACTAACTGAAGCAGCAGCATCTATAAAGCATTTCTATAGGGGCATATATTAACTAGCACCTAATGGTAAAAAGAGCATTACATTACAGTTAATGATAAAAAGAAAAGTATATAGTTCTAAGTGCCACTGTTCTAGGAACAAGTGCTTGCTAAAATCAAATATGAAACAGCCAGCATGAAAATTCTGCCAGAGCACCGGGAAAGCTGAGTTATTTTATTTGCACACAAGTTCATTTTTAAAATCGTGAAACCAACTACAGACAAAACTGAACAACATAAACAAGGGGAAAATAAACATTTCCTGTCACATAAGAACTCCTACAGAAACCTGGACTGTTTTAAACATAAGACAGGCTGTTTACAATTTTATGCTATATACTTACCACTTTGAAATTTGGTATTTCTACCTAAGAATGGGATTCTATGAATATATCTGTATTTAAAGATAGCATTACTGTATCTTTAGGCAAAGACGTCTCTTCAATTTACCTACTTTTTGCAATAAGAGTATAAGCATCACAACATTGTCTTCAGAGAAAACATTCTAGATTAAATGAATTATTTCTGCATTTTCTCACAGGGATTAATTATTTTAAAAGCCCCAGAACATAAATATTTCTGCATTATGTTTACTCTTTGCTGATGTTATGATTCAGCCTAATGCACATCCATTTCAAGATCTTCAACACTATGTAAGGCTATGAATATAAGTCCAACTCTCCAAAAGAACCCAAATACTCCTCTGTTATATCCGCTTAGTATGTAAGGGGCTTCTAATTTTAGCGGGTTTAAAAATCAGTGGGTCAACTGGGTATCAAAACTGTTTGAGCTTGGAGAGTTAAAGTCATTTCAAGTTATAAGTATAGAATTGTCCTGTATTGGAAGAGGCCCATCAGCAAGTGCCCTTATATGCTGTGCTGGTTTCCACAGCAGAGCCAAGTTGTGTTTCTGTTATCCTTCTGCACACGAGAACTTCACTGTATAGCCAGCTTTAACATGAGGTGGATCTCGGAATAGAGAATGGCAAAGATGGGAAACAGACAAGTGAGTCTGTTCATCTAAATTTCCAAATGATAAATATGAATAATTAAGTTGCACTGAAACTTACTTATTCCTTCACAAATATGTCTTTTTTAATGGAAAAGAGCAGCATGCTGTACACTAAGACCTCAGAAGAATGAAAGAATAAATGTCATAATTCTGATCTACAAATACTAAGTACGTCCAATGCACACATATATTTAATTTTGCATAGTGATTTTAGAAAGAAGTATCAGTTATTTTAGAAACACACTCTCTCACACAGCCAGCAGCCTCAGCCATAAAAACACTTCCTCAGCAATGAAAATAACGTACAAAGGGAAGGAGCAAGCACTACTTTTTGTAGGATCATTAAGGTTGGAAAAGACCTCCAAGACCATCGTGTCCACCCTCTGATGACCTACAGCAAGTCAAGGAAATCTGTATGTGACAATGTTTACAGGCCCCTGCGTTCCGTGCTGCTGACACAGTTCTTACTGTCACGTTTGAGGAGAGACAGGACAATGGGGCAGGCATTCCATCACGGGGGGAGGGAGGAAGCCTGCAACCCTCCAGGGATGTTCCTGCAGCTCACCAGACACACAGGATCTCCACGGGGAGGGTCGGACACCGCCTGCCAGCTCTCCTTACCTGCTTGGCGTTCTCGATGTAGGCAGCCATGTACTCGTAGGCGGCGGCCTGCGCGTTGACGCGGGTCTCGGTGCCCTCCACGGGCAGCGCGAAGCTGTCCATGATGATCATGGTCTCCCCGTCCACCTTGCCCAGCATGAGCCCCATCACCTCCAGATTGCCGCCGGACCTGGCGTGCATCACCATCTTCAGCAGCGCCAGCGCGGAGATCTTGCAGTACTTGAAGTAATGGTGGCTGCAGCAGCGCAGAGGCCGCGGAAGGCAAGGGAAGGCAGAACCCTCAGATCAGGCCGGTGCTCCCCGCCCAACCCGCCCGCCCGCTCCGCCGCCCCGCTCCCACTCCCACTCACTCCTTGGTCCAGGGCTTGGCCGCCAGGATCTCCTGCTGCTGCTTGCGGTCGTACTTGTAGATCTCGTCGATGCTCTGCGCCTCCTGCATGTTGTTCGCCAGCTCCCAGGTCTTCTGCGCCATGCCGCTCCCGGAGGCGCCGCTCCCCGCCGCCGCCATCGCCCCGCACCGGGCCCCGGCCCCACAGCCCCTCTCCCGGCCCCACAGCCCCTCTCCCGGCCCCACAGCCCCTCTCCCGGCCCCGCTCCGCCGCACCGGGCCGCCGGCGGAACCAACCGCGGCGCGGGGGGACGGACGGACGGACGGACGCACAGACGGTGGTACGGTCCGCGCAGGCCCGGCGCGGGCGGCGCTGCGCCCCCAGCGGCCGCGCTCGGCTCTGCACGCGGCTGGGCCCGACCCGCTCGCCCCGTGAAGCGGCGCCGCAGAATCCCGACCCCGGCCGGGCCCAGGCCTTTCTCACTATTTATCCATTTGTTTATTGACTTATGCTTTTTAAATTACTGTGACCAGTTCGGGGCTACTCAGTACGAGAGAGACACGGAGCATCTGGAGCGGGTCCAGCGGAGAGCAACAAAGATGTTTAAGGGACGGGAGCATCACTTTCGCGAGGAAAGGCTGAGGAAGCTGGGCCTGTTCAGCCTCGAGAAAGAGACGACTGAGAGGGGGCCTTATCAATGTAATAGGCATCTAAAGTGGGAGGCGTCAAGAGGATGGAGCCAGGCTCTGCTGGGAGGTGCCAAGCAATAGGACAAGAGGCAAGAAAACTGATGCACAGGAAATTCTCCCCGAAGATGAGGAAGAGCTGCTTTCCTGTGCAGGTGACCGACCACTGGAACAGACTGCCCAGAAAGCTTGTGGAGTCTCCCTCCCTGGCGATACTCCGGAGCCGTCTGGATGCCACCCTGTGCCGTGTGCTCTAGGGTGACCCTTCTTGAGCAGGGAGGTTGGACCGGGTGACCCACTGTGGTCCTTTCGAACTGCCCTACTCCGGGACGCTGGCAGGCCCGCCCGCCGCCGCCTCCCCTCCCGCCGCCTCCCCTCCCGCTGCCTGTCCCCGCCCGGGAGGAGGCGGCGGCCGGGTCGCGCCGCCCTCCGGGGCAGCGGGGGGCGCTGCGCGGCGCCGCCCGCCGGGTTCCGGGGCGGCAGTAACGCGCGGGGCGCCGACGGAGCCGCGGCTGCCGGTACCGGTGAGCGGGCGGCGGGGGCGGCGCGGCGCTCGGGGACCCTCCTCGCAGCCCCGCCGGGCGGCTCCATCGCCCGCATCGCGCACAGCCCGGGCGGGCGGCGGCGGGAGCGAGGGGGGTTCGCCGGGCAGCGGGACGGGCTCCGGAGCGGGACGGGGCGGGGGCGCGCCCGGGGCGTACCGCCGGGCCTGGGGGTCCCCGCGGGGGCGGCCGGGCTCGGCTGGGCTCGGCCGGGTTCGGCTCGGCTGGGCTGGTGCCGGCCCTCCGGTGGGGCCGCTTGTTGTGCGGCCGTTGCCTGACAACGGCGCCGCGATCCGGAAAGGGGCCGAGCCCCGAGTGCCGCATCCCCGCCCCGCAGCTGCTCCCTGGGGCGGCGGAGCCTCCGGTGCGCCCCAGAGCCGCTGCCCGGGAGAGAGAGAGAGGGAGGGAGCCTGGGAGGCGAGCGCTGCAGGCCGGGGGAGAGGCGCTTCCCCGAGCTGTGGCTCTTGGAGAAATAAACCTGATCTCCTGGGTCTGAAAGTTTTCGAAATTAGTGTCTTTTTGGATCAAACTGCGTGCTCTGAAAAATAGATAAGGCCTGTAGTGGAGGGAAAGTAACTCGCGAAACTTGTTGCTTGGTTGTTCAGAGGATAGATTGCCTTCTCAGTTGAGAAAAAGTCGCGTTGCATTAGTCAAGAGTTTATTATTTGTGAACGGCCAGACCCTGGAATCTGTGCTTTTCCAGCATTGAATTTGAAAGAAAAGTACAGGGAGCGTGTCTCTAGCTTATTCTAAATGCCATTCACAAGGGTACAGAAGCAGTCAGTACTGATTCCTTAGGAAGTCTGGGTTAAACTTTAAGCAATGTTTCTTAATGACACAATTAGTGGCCGTGTAACTTGTAAGTACAATTACTAAACGTGGCACACAGTTGCTCTTTCAAAGCATTTCCCTCCTTGCCACCCGCGCTGCAGTTCACGTGGATGGGGATTGCCATTTTGCCGGTGCTCCTGATGATATTTCAATATTATGGTGGCTCAGAAGAGACGAAATCTGCTTGCACGTGCTGATTTTAAATTTTGTGCGTTTCCCTGAACAATTAGGAGGGGAAAGGAAAGATTAAAATGGAATGCAGTAAACATTGCTTCAGGTGATAAAGTAGCTACACAATACATAGGCAAATAAAGTACATACAATACATATGCACATAGGTGTTTTGGATACCTTGAATAGAGAGACATACATTGTTAACTCTCTTTGGGCATAGATCCAATAAAAATCTCGTGTTCAAACTTGACTTATTGTTCTTGAATATCTGCATGCTTTCTATTGCTTAGTATGCTTGCTTAAGTTGAAGTCTACCTAGGTCACTCTAATTACTTAGAGTTGCTTTTGTGAAAACTTTGACTAAGGAAAAGAGGCTATGAAAGCCTAAAATCTTCTTGAAAGAAAAAAAATGTCTAAACATGTTTTTATGAGACATTTTCAGATAGTACTTGAAAATATAGCAGCAATATGTTTAATGGAATTTCACTTTGAATAATGCATTGTTTTGGGAATACAAATTACCCAAGATTTAAAGTTGCAAGAGCTAAAAAAAGGCTGATAGATACATCCTCTCAAACATTTTTCAGAAATACCATTTACAAAATGCTCTGTTTTCAAAAAAGCTAGAAAAATATGCTTACACTCTTAATTTTGAGGGCATATGGATAGATTCTTAAGTGTTTACAGCATATTCTGACTTTCCTTTTGTGCTCTCTACTTGCCATGGAGCGATATCTCCCAGCTTGGTTTTGATTCTGCTACTTTTACTAGTAACTGCAAGGATCTAGAAATGCACAAAAAGAATTCAAATGCATTGCTATACTGAAAATAAAAGATTTTGTTCTGAATTGGTGTTGCAGTGTCAGGCTGTGCCTCAGTGTGTTTGTGCAGCCATGGGAAGCCAGTGTGAAGTTGACAGTTCCCTGTGAGTTTGGTGCTGTCACCTCCAAGACAGTTCACTGCACACCTGGGGGCTGTGGTAGCCCTCATCTCAGATGGAAATATGTTCTTTCTTTATTTTTATTGTGATTAGTCATGATCTCCTCACATGGTACAGTAGGTGATAAAATTGACTAATAGTCAGTAGGATATTTGCTTACATGCTGGTATATTTTTGGAACTTAACAGTGTATGCTTCACATGGAAGTTGTCACTCTTTTGCTTAGAATAACCAAGAAATTTTTCTTTTTTGGTATAATACATTCTGTTTGCTTATCTCATAAAGTTTGCACTCATGCATATTTTAAGAACATCAACTGAAGTAGAAGGATGTTAAGACATAAAATGTCTAGAGAGTTCTGAGAAGGATTTGGCTACACTTCCAGGCAATTGTGCTGTGTTAAAGGTATGCTGAATCAACAGTGCTGTAGCATTAGTCAGCTCAGTGTTCTCCAGGGCCTGGAATTGCCAGCTTTCTTCACACCAGTTGACTTTTCTGTGTAGTTCAACTGTAACTGTTTTGTCTTTGATTTTTAATTTATTATGTTGCTCTTTTGAGCAATATGATAGGAGTGCAGAATGCTGGAATATTGTGTTCCTCATGCTAGTTAGAAAATACCCTACAAAGACTCCTTTCCTTATGCCAGCTCTCAGAATAAGTTTGGTACTGTTCCCATACAGTGATTTGCATACAGTGCTGGAGTTTATAAATGCTGTTGTAAATAGAGATAGGAAATATAGATGTTACTGTCAGTGAGCTTTTGGAAAGGCTTCTCTCAGTGCCTCCTATGTGTGGTAATTTTCTTCTTGATGACTGTGTAGCACTGGGTAGGTGATGAGAACAACTTACAAATTTTTTTAGTATGACAAGTTGTTTCACCCTTTCAGAACAGTTTTTTCTGTATTGTTATGTAACACAGTAGGCTAAATAAAATTTACCATGGCTGGAAACTTATCCTCTTTCAGATTTCTTTTATCCTTTATCAGTGTGCAAAACTAATGAGATTAAAGATTTAGGACAAATCAGATGGGGGGATTTATTTTTGGCATTGATTGTCCTGTATTACCACTAGGAATTGTAAATGGGTTGGCCTAGTTCTGCCTCCTTTGTAACAATATTAGAATTTTGTATTATGAATCAAAAAGGAGAAAAAGTTTAAAGGAGTACATTCTAAGGAATACATCAAGCAAATGTATTCTTAAATTAAGTTAGCATGCAGTTACTTCACCTTATCTTATAGAATTTGTGCATTTTTTATTTCCATTTTGCTTCTACTGAGAATTTATCCCAGTCTCTCTGGACACATTATTTTTATGTTTACCTTGTGTCACCTTATTTTTCTTGAGGTGGTGGTTTGGGATTTTTTAATTGCTGTTGTTTTTAAGTTCTTCAATCCTCTTCCTGAAACTGTTTTCTAATATACCTTTATCACTGGCCTCTTGTTTACTTCATACAATCACATAAAGATACTGAATTAGCCTCAAAAAAACCTGCTGTCTTAATTTAGATACTGGATGTGATGGGATTTTTCAGGAACCTGCATAAGCAATCCTTTTGCTTAAGCTGCATGGAGTGATTTGAGGGTCATAATTTTCTTAGCAATTTCTTCTCGTGATAGTAAGTTAAGCAAAGAATTAATTGTGGGATTTGGTCCTTATTTTAGACTGTGCATGTGTCTTGCACTTTTTGTAGGTTTTTCTAGTGATTCCTTCATCCCATGTTTACTTTTCTGTGTTTTCTAATTTTGATTTTATAGCTCACTAGGAGTAAGCTTGTGCTAGTGTGTAGTGAAGGGTCATTGGTAGACTTGCAGTTAAAACAACCAACCCCAAATACTTCAACCATGTTAGGGAAAAAAGATTAGAGAAGTATCTTCAGTCTTGTAATCTGGAATCTTTGAATTTTCTCTCTGTGAAACATCAAGTAGCTCTTTCATGGATGGCTTTCCCAAGTCAGTTGTTTTGTTGACCCAGCAAATATCTTAAGGCTTGTCAGTTTGAGGGAGAAATTTGATTATTTTTAACTGCAGTCTTAAGCAGCAGTATTTGAACTTTACATTTTTGAGGCTCTCATGTAAATGCCACGTTCTCCATCTTTTCTGTAACCTAGAAATGATGGCAGATGATTTAGAAAAATTTATTGAAGACCAGAAGGCTAAGTTGGCACAAGATAAGGCAGAGCTTGAAAATGATCCACCTTACATGGAAATGAGGGTAAGAGTATTAAAAAGCTTTACTGAAGTTAAATACTTCTGTTGCCAAAGTCTTGACTGAAGCTTGTTTTCACTGTGCTCTTAAAACTGTATTTGTTGTTAAAGAATGTATTAAAGATTTATCTATTCAAAGTAATTTCCAACTTGAGTACTTCATATCTTTATGTGGGTTTTTAAAAACCTGTTTGCCACCAGGCATACACAGTAAGATTTGTGTTTTGTGAGAAAGGTTTTGTACATGGCTTTTATAACTCCTTCACCCCTCCCTAGGGAAGCTGACTAGCAGGAATCTGTCCTCTGCCCACTCCAGAGCTTGGATGTTGGAGTGGGAATGGAAGGTATAAATATCCTCAAAATTTCTATTCCAAAAACTATGAAATATAAAAGGCAAATAACAACAAAAAAAATTTGTTCTTATCATAGCTTTCCTATTAGTAATTTTAATGTGTAATACAGCATTACTTTCAACCTCTCTGTTCTCCAATGCTAATAATTACAAATGTTGTTCATTTATGTGATATTTCCTCTACTCTGTGATGCAGTAAGGCATTTTGTTTTGTTTTCAGAATAAAGAATCAGAGAAGCTTTCTGGAACTAGCAAGATGTTAATCTCCATGGCTAAAGAAAATATACCTCCAAATAGTCAACAGAACTATCCTTTGGGTATAGTATATTTTTTTATTTATGTCTTCTAGATTTAAGTAGCATTTAATTACCTTTGACAATTTTTGGAAGGGTGTTACTGCTTTATGTCTTTAATCATTAGGATGATCATTGTAATTCAAGTGCATAATAATTCTTCAAAAGTCTTTCAAAAGTCTTAGCATTGTTGTAGTTAGGAGTTAGTTGTTTGGTTTTTTTTTTGAGTCTGGAAAATATGCCAAAAGTTGTGTCTTTCTTTTTGCAAGGTAGTGCCATTAAAAATACCCCAAATTAACAAAAAAAAAAAAACCAAAAAAAACAAAAAAAAAAAAAAAAACAAAAAAAAAAAACACCCAAAAAACCCAAAAAGCTTGCTTGCTTGCTCAAAGTCCCTGATAGCTGATAGGGGATGTGTCCTTTCCTTTTGTATTTGGGTGGAGCAAATCTTTGAGAGTCTTTTTCATCTGGACTTTACTGCAAAAGAGTATATTCCAGGGAAGCAGGGCCTCTTTCTTTCAGCCTCTTAAGAGTCCTGGTCCAACTTGGCTAAGATGCACACAGCTGAACTAATTTTTCATTTAAATAGTGTCTTTCAGGCAGTTTAAACTGTTCCTATTGCTTTTGTAATTTTGTTACAATGTAGTTATTCCTTGTGCAAGGAAAGAACAAGTACTTAATTTTGATTGAAATCTTAACCAGGTGAAATAGTTAGATTTATTTTGATGTGGCTACCAGCTTAATATCTGTTTTCTTTATGTATTGTCCTTTTTCTTCTTTTCTTTGTGTTCTTTGTGACATTTGAAAATGTGTGATAATATTGTTCATTTTCCTTGCTTGCTCTACCATCTCCCTTCTGTAGGCACTACTGTTTTTTCTTAGCTACACTTGTGCAGCTCAGGTTTGTCCTGAAAGCTTTAGAGCTTTTCTGTGTCCTATTTCTTGTAAATAATTAACTCTTTTCTTTAATGTGTAGACACTTTGGGCTGTTACCTCATTAATTTTCTTACTGTGCCTACTGTAATTCTGGTCCAATTCTGCAGCTTCCAATGGGATGGAGTTTGAGCTTGTCAATCTGTGGTCTGAACTGGTCTTAGCTGCATAAATAAAACCATGGTTTTTATAGGGATGCTGTATAAATAGAACTTCCAGCCATCAGCAAGGCAAACTCCTCAAAGACCTTTAGAGGAAAACTTCACTTAAAAGTACTTGAAATGATAATTGAATATTCCTTGCCTCCAGAAGTGATAATGGATAAACTTGGTTAGAGGGCAGCATTTGAAAAGGTATCTATCACATAGTTTTGGCAGTTTTATTTGGTTCAGCAGGTTATTCCTGGTGTTGGTAATTCTTTTCTTGACTGAGGAAACATATGATACAGAAAACAGAACATAGTATCCCACTGGCTATGGCAGACAGTAAAGCTTTATTAATATTAAAATAGTTTTATAGTTTTATTTCTTGTTGGAGAGCTATAATTGTTGTGTTTGTTACTGTGAATTTGATCTAACTGTTGACACCTGAATATACTAACACAATGAAGTATTACAGATGAGGGGCATTCAGGTGATCTTAAATGAAAAGAAAAGTAGGGGTTGCCATGTTGTGGTTTAATTGCAACTGGCAGCTGAGCACAGCCACTCATTCACTCTGCACCAGCAGGGTGGGGCAGAGAACTGAAAGAGTGAAAGTGAAAAAACTCATGGGCTGAAATAAAACCAGTTTAATAATTGAAAAAAGAAAGTAATGAAAAGGAAAATAACAAAGAGAAAGAAGCAAAACTGAAGAAGGACTAGTGATGCAAATGTGAAACAATTGCTCACCACCAGCTGTTGCCCGGGTCCTTGAGCAGCAGATCCCCCCAGCCTCCCTCCTAGGCTTGCTGCTGAGCATGATGCCATATGGAATGGAATGTCCCTGTGCTCTGGGGTCAGCTGTCCCAGCCATGTCCCCTCCCAACTCCTTGTGTGTCCCCCGTCCCCTCCTTGGCAGGTGAGAAGCAGGAAATGTGGGTGAGCAGTAACTGAAATATCCCTGTGTTATCAGCACTGCTTCCTGCACAAATCCAAACCACAGCTCCATACCAGCCCCATACCAGCTGCTATGAAGAAAATTAAGTACCCCAGCCAAGCCCAGCACTTTCTGTAATAACAATTTAGGTGCTGAAATGGATGGTTGCTGATATTACTGGCTTGCTCTGCTTTAAAGCACTGTAATTTCCTGTGAATTAAATCAGATAGGACTTGTTCCTTGGTAGTTATGAAGTATATTTTATAGTTCTAGCAGTAATGTTGAGGCTCAGACTGAATAAAATTGCAGTTATTTCTCAACATTACATACATGGAAATGTTTTTGTAGAAATGCATTTAAAAATGTGACATTTAAAACCAATCATTGTCAGTGTGATTATTTGTGGTTAATGGAATGTGAAATAGCAAATAGATACAACAAATACAGAATAAACAAAAGTAAAAAACAGTTAAAAGGAAGATATATCTCTTATTCTGTCAGAAGAATTCAGAAGAAGTTTGCATGAAATTAGGTTGAATGTATGTTAACGGGAGTGATTTTGCTCTGCTAGGCTCTCTCAGAGTAAGTTTTTGAAATGGGTTGTTTCCAAATATCCTCCAGATCATTACCCATAATTTTTATCTCAGTGCTTTTCTGGTGGAAAAAAGTTATTTCTAACAAAATTAATTTTAAAACATCTTTTGACACTGGATTCTCACTCCTTTTCTCCTTTTTTTTGGTACTGAATTTCAGTGGCATGTGTGAAATTACTGAATTAATCTTTCCTCTAACTTGTTAGTTGCTTTTTATCTTTTTCTTGGTTTTCTACAATTAATTCAATGGTAATTAGGCATAAAATAAAAGGCAAGAGCAAGTAGCTGAAACAAACTATTTCTTCTTCTGTATTCTATTCTGCTTTATAACTCCTTTTCTGAAGTTTGAAATGGTACATTATTTTTTTAATGGCACTCACACTTACCTTATGTGCAAAATTAGGAGAAAAGGAACTTGCAGGTTGGAGAAGAACTTCCCATGCAGATTTTGGTTAATGGTTGGACTCTGCAGGCTGTTTCAGAATAGCATAGGAGATATTTAATCAGGTATTGGGTCCTTTGGTTCTGAATATCAGGCTGACACCTGTTTGCCATTTCTTCCCTGTCACAGTTTTCCTGGCTCACGAGGATAGAACAAATCAGAATGTATCTTGAGCCAGGCCAAACAAACCACCCTGCAATAAATCAGGACTGATCTAAGAAAGAGTCTTGAATTTCCTCTCTTCCCTTTTACTCCTTGCTACTGATTTTGCATAGATCATGAGATGCAGAAATGCTTTTAGAGAAGCAGTATGAAATAATAATAGTACACACACTCGCTCCCAGTTGTAACCTTTTCATTAGTTGTGTGATTTTGTGGAATTCACTGCTCTGTGGAGGGTGGTGAAAGTGAATGCAGAGATGGGCTGCTGGGATAGAGGATGTTTAATATAAAGTACTTTGAGATGCATTTTGGGAACAGCTAACAGCTTGCATAGCATTATATTTTATTATATTTTAAGAGTGCAGCTGCAATGAGACCTGAGCTGCAATGAGTAATCTCAGAAAAGTACTAATGTGTTTTGGGTCTACTGAGGTGGAAAGAAAAATGATTATTATTTTTATCATATGGTCAGATTCCCTCTAGTTATGTAGGAGCAAACAAATTTTTCATGAGCTAAACAAACAGCTTGTTGCTTTCATTTGGGAAGTATGTTTTCTATTGTGTGGTAAACAAAGCTTAAAATATCAGAATAATTTAGTAGCTCACATGTCAAAGGAGATTTCCTTGGAAACATACAAAACAAATATGTACAATATTCAAATAAATTCAGCTTATGTTTGGTTTTTTTGTTGTAATGGGAAGAAAAACTGTAAGGATGAGAGGAAAACTATCCAAATACCAGTTTATTTTTCTATGCTTTTCATCCAACTACTCATACAGAGAAGGTGTTTATTTCAGCTGTTGTGTAATTACTGGTTGTATGGTTAATTCTTTTTTTATTGCTTGTGTCTAATAAAAACCCAGACGTAGCTTTTGCTTTGTATTGATGCAGAATAGTAAATAATGATATTTAATGGTGTTAAACTTTCAGGTGACTATGGCTTGAGTTTGCCTCTTGGAGAAGAATATGAACGAAAAAAGCATAAACTCAAAGAGGAACTTCGACAAGATTACCGGCGATATCTTTCTCAGGTAAAGTGTCTTGTCTGGTTGCTTGCCTTTAGTGAGTCTCTTAAAGTTCTTCTCTCTATTAATTGAATGTAGATTATTATATGTAGAAAAATTTTTAAGGAGGCATTCATTATGAGCAATGGCTGAATTTGAAGACTTGAGTGAAAGAAATTTCAAAATGTTTTGTTTATGTATTTTAGGCTTCTACAGATCTCACGGCCATGTGACTACATATTATTTAGTTCACTACTTTCTATTTTACTTATTGGTTTTTGCTTCTTCCTTGTTTTTTTTTCTTAAGAATTTAAAAGCTGTTACTTCCTGAAGTACTTATGTATTCTATGGTCTCTAATTGGGGTAAGAAGTACTTACTGTGACTCCATTTGACAGCTTCTTTTCAATTTTAGAAAGAAAAACCTTTGATGTTCTGCATAACATGATTTACTAAATGTCACAAATTTAAAATTAAAATGGTATGTATGAAATATCGTCATCTTGGGAATATTCTGGAGATGCTCTGCATGAATCAGAAAAAAATAAGGAACCAAATAATTTCTGTTTTATGAAAATACTATTTACCAGTGTCTTTAGTTCTTAAAATGAATGAATGGATTTGCCTTAAGAAAGGAAGTGTCTTTTATTAAGTCAAATATTTTTGACTCAAAGACTCCTTTTGAATAGTATCTTTTCCCTGATTTTTAGGGAATTTCACAGGCAAAAAGAAAGGTAGGGTGCCTTTAATATTATTTTCTTTTCTTTAAAATTAGTTGCTTTTTGCTTTGTTTGAAAACTTTATGCTCTTGGAATTTAAAAAATCATTACTTTATTTGTGCTTTGTGCATTTATGCATGCTGTGGTGATTAGCTGTGACTAACAGCATTGCTTGCTTTGTGCAAAATGATTACTTACATATATTTTCCATTCATTAGTTTTTAAAACACTTGCTGATTTCCTTTTCCCTATGCAGTTGCCATTGTTGCTGTCTAATGCTGGCTCTACAATAGTTTTTACTTTAGTAGACATTTGCTTCAAGGATTATTCGTTATGTAGGTAGTAAGAGTTTGGGGATTTTTTTCTTGGTATACATATTTTATACAGCTAGAATAAAATAGTGACTTCTATAAATATTAAATATATCATCACAACCAGAGTCAGGGCTTTTTTCTTCCCTGTCTCCACTGGCCAGAATGCAAGAATGCAAACAAGCATTATGAGGAAAAAAAATAACACCTCTGGTGTTATTTTTACAAGCTTTGTTTAATTCATTTTAATTAAAATTTAAATTTTTTTTTATATTCTTATGTATCTATAATTTTGAGATTGAATGCTGTCCATCCAAATTGTTCAGATTGAGCAACATCAGTGAAGGACCAGGAGGTAATGTGGTAGAAACAGTCTGCTGTTTTTTTCTAGGGTTTTGAATAACATGCATATGATACAAATTTTCTATATTAGCATGCTCTAGAATTCTTAAATGGCAATAGCAACTGTCTTCTTAACCTCTAACCAAAATCATCCTTATATAATTTTTGTTTCTTGTTTAATTTAAAACTCCAGATTATTTTCAAAGTTAGAATATCCTGTTAAAACTTAATGTTTCATAATTATCACCAAAGCACCCAAATAATATAATTTTTACAGTAATTTCCAATGTTTTATTCTCAACTGGACTTTATGGGTTACAAGGCCTTTTTGTTTGTGTGTTTGGTCTAGTACATGTTATCTATATTAAATTGGTAAGGACTGAGGAAGAACTAAGATAGCAATCTATAATTTCTTTTTCCCACCTAAAGAAAACTGGTGAAACTTTTTGCAGTTTTCAGTGATTTTTTTTGTTAATAACTTGCTTAGTCTTTCTTATGTAGAAAAATGCAGCTTCCATATCAGATTCTGATTTTGGAAAAGATATTTGCAAGATCAGAGGTGTTCTCTAGAGATGTCTTCAAAAAATGCATGCAAAGAATTACTTAATAACGAGGATTACAATTGATTTACTTTTTCTAATAGAAATAACTTGGTTTTCCATATAAATCTAGTTGTCTTGGTGCTTAAATATCTTTGCATGATTATTAAGTTCCTTAAATCTTTTAATGTCTAGTTTGAAATCTCATTTATAAGGATGTAGGTTTGTACTGGAGCAGATAGAGCTCTTACTTCTTGACATGCCTCTAAGCATTCAGGCACATTGCAACATAGATAAGGAAAGGAAGCAATGCTGGTGAAATACTTTGATGAAATACTGTATCTCACCCTCTTCAGCTCCTGACACACAAATAGATGACCTTTTTATTAATCAGATTTATAAAACATATGATTGACTGGAAATGGCCTGGGTATACTTTTAAAAAAGGAGTGATTTTAAAAAAGGAGGACAAATCCTCTAGACCTGCACTCTAACAGCCTGCATCAGCCCTGGTATTTGGTTTGAAGAGCTGGTCCTTTGACTTGCTGCACAGCCCAAGCTGCAGCCCAGGGATCTGTGTGGAAGAACAACATACTGGTTTGATGGGAAGTCTGCTCTGGAAGTGGCTGATTTCCATAAGAAATGACAAGATTTGGTGGTGGGTCATTATCCTGGGAAATTTGGGCACTGCTGGTGAGGAAAACACTGTTGAGATAGAGGTGTGCTTCTGTTAGCATGAATTCCATCTGTCCAAATAACAGGTAGACATATGTTTTCTGCTGTTACAAAAAATAATTTTTTATCTTGAGTAAGGAAGTGTCTTGGAAGATTCCTTTTATTTTTGTACAGACGCTTATGCTACAGAAGAACTGAGTGGAGTTTCTTTGAATAAAAATAGTTTTTTTAAATATGGAGACTAATTTACATAATACTGGAAATAGTTCAACATGGGAGAAGTGAAAAACACTTTCAAACTCAAGCTTAAAACTTGTCAAAGACATTTACTTCCTGCATTCCTTGACTTCACTTCATTTATGTGTTCCAAGAACATCCTACATTTTCAGAATGTGAAAGTTGTCTTCAGTCTTTATTTCATCAAATTACTTCAGAAAATATAATACCTAATAACTCTTTAATTAGTTAAGATTTGGTATTTTAAAATGTATTGATTGTTTTTATATTTTTTGTTTAATGTAGAAAAATTATCTGACTACTGATGAAGTAGATCCAAATACTCAGGGATTATCTCTTCCTATTGATGAGCGAAGATCTGCCAAGGTAAATATATGAAGGAAATTACTTAAAATGGAGTATAACTTGAAAATGTGCCTAGATGTTAAAACTATCACAGAAAAAATATTTCCACTTAAGTTTTTTTGTTTGGTTGGGTTTTTTCTTTGTTTTTTCTTACATAATTGAATGTTTTTGGAGGTGGTAAATAGTACTAATTCTCAGAAAAGTCTGTTCCTTCAATTTTTAAAAAAAATTTTGATCCTAGGTTACCTGTATTCATAAGCTTTAGGTATTTGGTTTTTATTATGTAGATCTAATTGTATACTGATACTAGTTGGAGGTTTGCTACCTCTGATCACACTTTTTGAGCACTTGATCTGTTCAAAACCTCTAGTGGTTGCTCTTGGGTTTTGTTCAGTAATCACTATTGATCTAATCTCCTGCCCTCATGCTGTTGGCCTTATAGTCCCAGTTTCTTTCTTGTGTTTGCTTGTAAATTGATCCATGAAGTTGAATCAGCAGAAACATGATAATTTATCAACAATTTATTAATAATTTTTTTGTGACAAATACTACTCTTTGGTTGTTAAGATTGGTCATAGCACTGCAGAGATTCAAGGCAATAAGATAACCTGTGTTGCTGGAGGAGGACCAGACATTTGCACTTTTGGAGGACTTGTTGGTTCTTTATTTTGTTTTTAACCTTTGTTGCCTTCAAGTTGCACTGTTGGTCAGTGTTTGGGGCTGTGCTGTCACTGCAGTATGGTGCAAGAATTCTGCTGTGGCATGGGTTTGCCTTGCCCTTGTACTTAAATTTTCTGCCGCTCTGGTGCTCTTGGTTTGGCTGTAGGAGGAGCCAGGTGAGAACTCAAAGTGAAAATTGCTTTTATGAAAAAGCCCTAAACTCCAAGTTATACAAGTGTAAAAAGGAGGCAGCAAGAATGAAACACCCAGGAAGGGGGAAAGGACTCCTCAGGGGCAGCATGCACAGGCACTGAGTTTGTGTTAGCTTCAGGTTCTCATGAACTTTGGATTAACCTTTGCAAGTATGTGTGCTGAAACAGTGAAAAAGAAAGTATGTTTGATTAATTCTGTGGAAATTAATTATGTATTTGTACTGGAAACATGTCTTATCATTGATAGGTTTATATCATATCAGCTCTGTGCAGGTGTGTTGTATCCTTTCTAGCCAATTTGCTGCTCTTGCAGAACCTAAAAGCTGCCAGGAGATGTCACACTGTGCCCTGTTAATCAGTTGGCCTCTGGGCAGAATATTGAGAGGTTAACATTTGCATTTGAGTTTGCTTTATTAGGTCAAATGTGCATCACATAGCATATTGAATTTTCTGCTGAGTGTTTTGCCATCTGTTAAAGACAGGACAGCTTTCATGGCTGTCTACATGCTTTATATTGTCACTGTTAGAAAAACTATAAAAAACTTATTTTTTTGGGTTTTTTTCCAAGAAAAAAAGAAACAGTTTTGGAGAGGATTAGTCTAATCTGTGAAATTTCTAGTAATCTGGTATTTATGTGGTGGTTGAGATATAAATTATTTTTATTTGAAATTTGTTCATGAGAAAGTAAATTTATGTGTGATGCTCAGATTTTGTAAATACTTTTGCTTTATTATTGGAAAATGCTGCAGTGGAAGAGAGCCTTATTTATAATACTGTAGTACAATTCTCTTTTTCTTTTATATGATTGTTGGAATGAGCTAGTATAAGAGACACCCCATGCTCTAAATGGGCAAGTCAAGAAATAATACAAATTAAAATTTGCTTTATCTGGAGACTTTTGTATTTTGTATTATATTATCAGGCTGTTGATGTACAATTCATGTATATTTTTAGACCTGAGAAAGATGATTATAAATGTTATCACGTTGCAAAAGTAGCTAGGACAACAAGCACAGGTCCTGTTTTCCTTGATTTTCCTTGCATTCTTCACACTTTTGACTTTTTGCAGTCCGTTTAACTGCTTGAATTTGACAGTTCAAATTGTAACTGATACATCTTGTCTACACTTGTATTTGTTATCCTGTTTTAATTGTGAGGGGGGAAGTCACAACTAATGTTAAAGAAAGAAATTGTGTGTTTGGAAATCAGCTGTAAATACATTCAGATTGGAAATTAGAAGGTGATTCCTAATTGTTGGAATGAGGCTTTGGTAAATTTTGGAATAGGCTTAACAGGAGGAAACCTGTCTGGTTTTAAAGATGGCCCTTGATACACAAAAGTGTCTCTGAGGATTAGACTTTGTGCCCAAGAAGCTGACTTCTACTTACAGATTTCAGATTAAGAGAAAGTGCTATGCTAAGAGAAAATGACCTAAAACCTCAAAGTAATTCAAGCCTTTCTTGTACATCACAAAGAATTGGGGGGGGGGGGGGGGGGGGCAAACACGCAGTTTGCATTTATTCATTTAGTACTGCAGTTCTATGAAGTTAAAAGCTACTAAAAATGCAAAATTATGATGCCCTTTTCAATGCCTATTTTAGGAGAGATTACGGCTTGAAAGAAACAAGGAGTACAATCAATATCTCAGGGATAAAGAAGAATGGAATGAAAGGCTAAGGAAATTAGGGAAGAAAAACAGAGAGGTAATACAATTTTATAGTTTTATCATTGACTCACATACAAAGTCAGACAAAATACATAAATAATATTGTTCAATTAGGCTGCATTTTTATTAATGCATCTAAGCAAGTCCTTGTTACAGCTCACATGGTGCAGTTTCTGGTTCCTGCTTCCATCATGTCTGTCTGCTAGAAGGATGCTTTCATTTGCATTATTCTGAAGCAAATGCTTTCATTATTCTGATGCTTTCTGTGTCTGAAGCAAATCCCCGGTTTGTTTTTGATGATAAAAGTGATATCCAAAAAAAACTATCTGCTTGAACAAAATACTGAACTCCACATAGTGTTCCTTAGCTTTTGTTAGTAGATGCTGTTTTCCTCTGCCATGTAGAAAGCCAGCAAGTGTAGCAGCCATATAGAATATGGAGCTGTACATTTGTGAATAAAAATCAAAAAGTGTTTACTGCTGAATGTGAACTAGACATAGTCTAGTTTAGATCTGAGCTGAGGCCTTTGATTTGTGTGGCAGCAAGCAGCTAGGAACACACACACACACACACACACACACAGACCCTCCTCTGTTGGAAGGGGGCGAAAATCCGAAGAGTGAAAGTGAGAAACAGTGTGGATTGAGTTAAAGACAGTTTAATAGGTAAATTAATTAAAAGCTGCTCACACAAGCAAAACAAAGCACACCAAGGAATTCATTCACTTCCCCTGGGCAAGCAGGTGTTCAGCCATCGTTAGGAGAGCTGGGCTCTGTCACATGCAGCTGTGACTTGGCAAGACAAATGCCATACTCAGAATGTCCCCCTTCCTTTATGGTGAGCATGACCCCCTAGAGAGTGGAATATCCCTTTGGTCAGTTGGGATCAGCCATCCTGGTTGTGTCCCCTCCCAACTTCCCGTGTACCTCAGCCTCCTTGCAGGTGGGGCAGTGTAAGAAGCAGAGAAGCCCTTGAACTGTGTTAGTGCTATTCAGTAGGAATTAAATTATCCCTGTCTTAACACCACTGTTTTCAGCACAAATCTAAAACATAGTCTCCTACAAGCTACTATGAAGAAATTCATCCCAACCAAAACTAGTGCAACAGCCAGTGGGATTTTTAGGTCTGATTAACATTGTTCTGAGACTCTTTGTTTTAGTAATCTGGAAGCAATAGATTGATCTGTGAAATCTTCTTAACTTTAAAGTTTTGTCTAGAATAAGTAAATTTCCTTTTTAAAATACTTTTGTTTAGTGATGGACTGTAATAATTTGGGACTCTGATCTAGTGAAAACTATTAGAAGATTTAGAAGAAAGGTTTAAGAAGTCCTTACACTTCTTTTTAATATGAAAATTCTAAAATGTACAGTAGTGTGAAAAGTTTGTCATTCTATAAAAGACCTTGTATTTGTACCCAAAGCAGCTGGAAGTTTGTCTTCCTTACAACAGTTGGCAAGTGCAAATCCACCTGTATTTGTAATTTCTGTCTAGAAGAATGTTTCTTGTCTATCTCTAGAAAGATTGTTTTCTCATGAGACACATTTTTTCCTTCAAGTGCTCTTGAGTTTCATATAGTTGAAAACTGTTTTAATTTGTGAAGGCATCTATAAGGCAGCATTCAGGCTTTTTTCAGATGTTGGAATTCAATTTCATTCTTACTTCCTTCTTCAAGGTTTTGAGGTGCTACACAACAGTGATCCTAGGAAATGCTGGCAAAAGTGTAGCTTATTTTTGTGCAACTGAATCTAAAAATCTCTAAAATTTTTCTACATGTTTGGGCACTCACATTTCCTAAGCTGACTTACTTAATGAAATCTATCAAAGGTTTTTCTTTTTGCTTTATTTGTCATCCACTTGGACCTTAAAGTTGCATTTTTATTGTTCTGGTTAGAAACAATTTTACTATCAGAAAAGAACAAACAGGAAGAAAATGGTTAGGATTTGTTTGGGTTATGCCATCTCTGAGGGGTATTTAACTTGGAATGAGAGCTAAATTATATATGTGATGTCCAAAATTTGATCCAACAGTTTAGATAGTCATAAGATAAATCCAACTCTGAGTAGTGTTATCTTCACAGTTTAGATTAGGGTGGTCAGGCTTTATTTGGTGGAGTTTTGAAAGGATGGAGAATCCACAGTCCTGGACAACTCATTCCACTGCTTTAACTGCTTGATCTGAACTTCTGTCCCTCTGTATCCCATTGGAATTTTCCTTTGCTGCAACTGTGGCTGTTGGTTGTTTGAAAACCATGAATACTGGTATTTCTGTAACTACCTTTTACACAGGGACTGCAATTACTAGTTTCCTGTACACACCCTCCTTAATATTTTTCCTTAATCTTTTTTGGGCTGAATAAACCCAACTCTGTCAGCTTCTCCTTTAATAGCTCAGATACCATCTCAGTAGGCACCCTCTTGCACTTTCTGCAGGTCATCAGCAGGGACTGGGCACACTACAGCAGAACCTAAATATTGGATAAATACTGAGCAGAGGAGGATCACTTGCCTTGACCTGCACAGATCCTGCAGCCCAGGGTGTGGTTGGCAGTCACCACTGCAGGCATGCTCTGCTGCCTCATGCACAGCTGCTTGCCCATGATTAACCCAGGCCTTTTTCTGCAGAGCTGCTCTCTAGGTGCTCAGGGCCCAGCCTGTCCTGGTGCATGGCACTCTTCTGTCTCAGATGCAGAGGTTTGCCTTGGCATTTGTTGATTTTCATGAGCTTTTTGTCAGCATGTTTCTCCAGTTTGTCAAAAACCTTCTGAGTGGCAGCCATATCCTCTAGGATATTGATCCTTCTTCCCAGTTTGGTGTCATTTACAACCTTAATTTATTTTTCATTAAATATTGTAAAGTATGAGTTAGTGTTGTCTTTATTCTATACTGGAATGAATAGATCAAAGATTAGTACACAGAAATACTCCAGGGTTTATGCAGAACCATTGTGTTTTTAAGGACTGTGTATTGAACACTAGTCCAGAGTGTCAGAGGGTTGTTTTTTATTTGCTTAACTATCCTGTCGCAGACATATTTTATGCAAAATCTTTTCATTAAGATCTTTTCTCTTGAAAAGCTTGAAATGTAAACAATAATTATCTGTTGCTGTAAAATGTAACAAGGGCATCTTTGATTGGTTTCATGTAGTAGTTCTTAATTAATAGATAATTACAGTCTAGCTGTCTCAGACACTCTAGTCAGTCACAAGATTTTATTATCATTCCTTTCTATTCCTTGCTAACCTTCTGATGAAATCCTTTCTTCTATTCTTTTAGTAGAGTTTTAGTATATAATTTTTTAATGCAATATATATAATAAAATAATAAATCAACCTTCTAAAGCATAAAGTCAAGATTCTCCTTCTCTTCCCTTGTCCTGAGACCCCTGTGAACACCACCACACTATCCTTTCTCATAATGACATTTCCTGAGGAGTAAGAAATAGATTAAGAAATGCTCAGGTTAAAAGGTTGTGCTTGTAGGTAAGAGCTATTACAGACTTGCCTGAATCTGGATAGAAGGAAGATACCTAGTCTCTTGATGAAGTAAAGTTTGAAGTGTTTTTTTGATTCTTTGCACCTCAAAAACTGAAGGTCAGATTGGAGTTCATAAAAGATCTGTCCAGTATTGATAGCCTTTCTTCTGAAAGACATTAGATAAAAGGAAGACTACATGTTTTTCCCCAAGAAAAATGAATAAGACCCTAGATTTTAAGCACTTGAAGTATTTTCCTTGCTCACCTCTTGCCTTTCTTCTTGTTTTGGGTATATTTGAAGAAATACAAAACTAAGGTTTTACTCAGTGTGATTTCTTTATATTCAACTCTCAATATTGTTTCCATTAAACAGAATGAGATGCACAGGAATAAAGCACCTATTGCTGTTACCAGGCTCCAGCCAGAATTACATGCAGAAGTCCAGCCCTGTAATCCAGGTGCAAAACCTCCCAAGAAGGATGCTTTTACTTCCACAGAACGTTGTGAAGAGCTGCTAAATAAGAGATGGATGGAGGAAGACAGGTACCACAGGTTAGATGATGAGGCTGAATTGAGAAGTTGACTATTAAATAAAAGATTTGATGAGGATTTGGATGTTCCCAATCAAAGACATCATGGATTTACTAGCCAATCTGTAATTCCTACTAGGAAGCATCACAGAATTGATGAAGATGGTGATTTTGGTAGAAGATACTACAGAGTGGACTATGATCCTGAGACAGATGCAGAAATGGACCCTAGATTTAGATCTGAAAGCACCTATGACAGAAAAACTCCCCGGGGTTTTTATGCTGAAAGGTATTCTTAAATTCTGTTATCTCTATTCTGCTATTCTGTTTTCTCCTTTATTTCTGTAGTGCTTGCTGATGGCCATGGTTTACTCCCTTTTAATATTAGGGAAGATTCCCATGCGAGAGCAGGATTTTTGTAAGTACTTTTATACTTACAAAAAGGACCTTTGCAATAATGTATAGAAAAAGTGTTGAAGAATTGGATCATTTGCTAAGACTATACATGTATTAAGAGGCATTTTATATATCACAGGAAACCAAGGATACTACAGAAATTACCCCAGAAGCAGCAGTGCACAATTCATTTTTATGAAGAGGGCTTTGCCAGAAAATATATTTGAAAGCAAACCCCTGCACTGAGAACCCAATGTTACCTCTTTTTCCTTAGTCTGTAATAGTTACAGCAAGTCAATATTCAGTTCAGATTCCAAAATTGGTTTGAGCTTCGATTTTTGGAATGTGTGACTATGTGTAAAAAATGTGAAAGTCTATTTTTTAAAAATCCTCTTTTTTCCTCCATGTCTTGCTAAATGACAGGCTTGAAACATCTGTGTAGTTGAACCAAATCCTGATGGTTTTAATAGGTGCTAATCTCTGTAATAACTGCACAGTTTGAATTAGCATTTATGAAAGCCCAAACCAAACAAAAGAGGGTGTCTTATATAAATCATTCAGGGGGAAAACTGATACTATGTACTGTTCAGTATTAAATTGTCTTTACTGTGTTAACTGATACATCAGTTGGGTTACTTTGACATAAATTGTTAATCTTTCTCTTCTAGTTTACTCATTTAAAAGAAAAAAAAAAAGTATAACCTTCCTAGTCATCCAGGGTTTGGCATTCTGGCCACCTTTAGGTATTCCATTGCAAGAACTGGTTGCTTTTAAAACCAGATGGCTTGTGGTGTGAAACAGCACCAAACTTGACATTTGTTTATACAGCTAAATAAAGCAGTAAATTTATTGTAAATAAATTTTCAAATGATATTTTAAAAGTGTTAATTTGTTCCCTTTCCGGGTCTTGGGAACATGAGTGTTGTAGTTATTTTTATTTCTGTTAAGCCTGTTGCCAGAATTATTTTCCTGCAATTGCTTCAGTGAAGGAACCACCAGTGTTCTTCCTTTGCAAGGCAAAATAAACACTTTTTCTTTTTTCTAGAATTAACACTTAACAATGACAAATTGTACCATTCTCAACAGTGTTGAATATTACTATTATGTTTTGTTGTTAGTGGCTGGTGGATGGTTTAAATGATCTTTTGAATCATTGTTTACAGGGATAATTTTCTGGATAGTATGCAAGTTAATAACTGGGGGGAGGGGAAATGTTCTTCTACTAGAAAAGCGTTTTCTGAATTCAGTGAACTCCTATTCCTTTTCCAGTTTCAAACGTCAAGAGAGTTAGAATAATTTTTCTCCAAAAAAAGCTCTTGATATTCTTTCTCAGCCTTTAAAAAAAGTGATCGTAAAGGAAGTAAGTCTGTGGAAAAAATGAAATGTCTGGAAGTAGTTGGGAGAGGCAGACTCTAATAAATGTGTTATTGCTAAGTTTCAGACTGTGTGTTCTGGTGTGCTTCTAAAAAGCATGTTTTTATTCATTCAGTGTTTCTGAAAAAGACTAGCAAATGGAAACAGTGGTTAAATAGATGAGAGGAATAAGATTGTCTGTTTTCTGCTGAGATTCAGAGAAGAGACTGCAAACTTCAAAATTTCTTCCATTCTGTTGTTTATTACTTGTAGAAATGAGTAAATGAGGTTTTAGGATAGAGTGGACTTGTCCTATAGCTTTTCAGAAATAAAAATAGTTAGAAGCTTAACTTGGTGTCTAATAAAGACAATCAAAATATTTTTGAAACTAACAGCAGTATTTATTCTGTGTTAGTTAATACTCAGAAGGATGAGTGTCCTCTTTTTATTAGGTAGCTGTTTGCCACTGTCTAATGCAGTTGGACACACAGTCTATTTAAATAAAAGTAATAATTTGATAATGTTTCAGGGTTTGCTTTGTTTTGCAAAGAATTTATACAGAACTATATAAATAAAATATCAGCAAGTATGGTGTTTGAACTAACAGTAGATATCATATTGAATATTAGTAGACTAGTTTTTAGTTATTCCAGAAATCATGGTGCTTATAAATATCTGTGACTAATATATCACCAGGCAATCCATGAGTTATTTGGAGATACCTCTGAAGCTGCTTCATCTCCAGTTTTCTTTTAAAAGAGAATAGAGAGGACACTCTTATCTTGGCTGTTGACAGACTTGGTGCATCTTCTTAAATGAAGCTGCTGTACCATTACCTGAATTCCCTGAACAAGATTGTTTGGGGGTTTTTGTGTATATTTTCTACTAATGAATTATTATTGAAAATTAATTTTCAGTATTTCTTTATTAAATGTGTTTTTTAATCTAGAACTTCCTTCTCCTTTGAAAGGAGCTCCACTTAACCTCCTATGAAGTAAATTCATTCTCTTCAAGGAGGAACTTACCTGTTAGTGACAGCTCAGCCTCTGAACAGTTAGCATTTTTTTTTCTACATTTCAGGCAAAGTCAACTTTTCCCAAACACACTTGAGATTCCCAAATTCAAAAGGAGGCATATTTTTATTTGCTCTACTGAAATTCTTAGGTTTTATATGGGGTTTATTAGTTTGGAGAGGCAGATATTCATAACAGGACTTTTCAGAAGGGTTTCTGTTTTGATGGAGGCACAAGGTCTGTGACATATTTCAACAAGCAGAAATGGTGACTGGGAAGTGAGAAGAATTGCAAAATGTTTTAGCTCTCAGGAGTGGAATGCTTTAGTCCATCCCCAGCTGTCAGGTCTGTCCTGTAAACAGGCGACAGCAGCTTCTTGGTTGAATTGGGCCAGCATGTCTGGGCCTGCCTGCTAAGCTGGCTACTTTTTACAAAAAAAGATTACCTCTTAAATTTCAAGGTTTGTTTTTTGCTTCCTCCCTGCATCCTGTCATTACACTGGAGACTTGGCTTTCTGTTTTCTAGCTGTGTTTCAGCTTTATGTGCCCAGCCTTGTAAGGAGTAGATTGATTGCTGTCATCAAGATGAACTTCATTGTGAAAGATCACTTTATGACAAAAGGATAAATGTTCTTTCATGTTGTTTTGGTGGGTTGTTAACATGCCAGATCAATGTTTAATAACCAGCATGCATCCTTTTGCCTTTGATTATTGGCTTCTATTTAAATTAGAGATTGACAGAGCTGTGGTTATTTTTATGTAAAAAAATGAGTTTTTTTCCCCATGTTTACCTAGTTTATGGTTTTTTTTTTTTTTTTGTTTGTGTAACCAGAAGTTCATGGCTCTGTCCAGCTCTGGAGAAAGTATAATTTTGATAGCATTTGTTGAGTACTTTGTTTTTCATTGAATACCTATTTTTGCCCTATTTTGTCATGATAAGTTGAAGTCCTCCTTATAAAGCCGTTATTTTGCAAGTCAAGAAAAGTTTACAAATTCTCCTACCCCTGATCTTTTCTGGAACAGATCTCTTGTGTCTATACAATATTTGGCATCTCTGAAGTTACTTGGAGTTTCTATTATATGATTTCACTTCTTATGTAGATGACTCAAATTTTAGCTCCTGAATTTTTGTGTCCATGGTGTTGCCAGTCTTTTGCCGTGAACAAAAGTCACCTCACCCTTTTAAAGTCTATCAGGTGTGTAGTGAAGTGTAGATTGCCATTGAAGCAGCTTTTCATATCTGAATTGGCTGTTTCACCAGACTTAGCTAAATAGCTGTGTGCCAAAACCTGTTGAAGACTTTGCTGGCTCCTGGGGATTGAGAGTAGCAAGATCTGTTTCAATTAATGCGGTGTGAGTGTCAAAAGCCCTTTAGCTTTCAAAACTCTTAACCAGGCTCATTAGATAAGGGCTGCAGGAAAGCAGGCTTGGGAATTCACATTCCAGACAGAGAGCTGCCCTGACAGTGCTAGCAAAGTGAATTATTTCTAGAATATTTTGTGATATTTTCAGGACTGGTTCTGCTGTCCAGTGTGCATTCAGGCAGCAAATGCATTTGCACAAAACTGCTGAACCTTCCATTTCAGATTGGTTGTTTCTGGGCAAGCATAGCTGAGTATTTTCTATTTCTTTAAGGCCCTATCTGAATGGAATGGTAAGAGATGCACCTGCAGATTATGAAGATGAATTAAAGGAGAGAGCACGTGTGTGGCCGCTGTCAAGAACTGGAGATTCTAGGTGTGGTATATCGTGTACTTTTCTGATAATTGCACTGCAAAATCATGGTGAGATGAAAATGCTGAGTTCAAATCCCAAAACATTGTCTGAAATGCCTGATAGTTTTTCTTGCAACTAGAATATAGTATAACAAGACATGTTTCCTCTGAAATGGGCATTGAAACTTGCATGCCAGTTTTCTTTTTGAATTAATAGAGCACTTATTCTCCAACAGAGGACTTTTATTGAGTCAAATACTGTGGAATTCTGTTTTCATAGTAGTTTTAAAATTTTTTTTCTTCATCTTTTTTTTTTGCACACCCTGAAATGATCTAAGTGGGTGAGGTAGAAGCGGAACCCTTGTAAAGTCCTTACATAAACTCTTGACTGGCACCATTCAGTCTGTCAGCATGGCTGAAGTGCTCAACAGAGGCAGTTTTTTTGATGGCTTCAGAAACCACAGGCAAATGGGAATTGAGAGAAGTGTCTTTTTGCCAAACAGTTTCTTTTTTTTGCTTGGGATATTTCTTTGGATTGTAGAAAAACTGTTTGTCACAAATGTGTCACATAGTGATGCAAGTGAGTCTGTCATGATTCCCGCAGACTGTGTAGGAAATTCTTGAGTTTGATCACCCCATTTTCTTTTTTGTCTTTGCCAGAAATCAGATGCAGATTAGTTCTTCAGCTAGTGAACAGGCCAAGTCTGCAGGTGAAAGGCGATATGCAACAGGCCTTGTTCTTGGTATGTATAAAAACCTCACTAATAGTTAGCCTTTCATTGCATATGTGTCTTGGTTTGAAAAGACAGGTATCTGCTAAGGCAGGCAGGAGCCTTTCCTCAACTGGTAAATGTAAACTCCCTCCCTCCAAATTGTTATAAATTTGAAATTAAGGGGAGCGCTCAGGCAAAGATATGGGAGCAAGAATGACAGTTCTTTATTAGGGAAGAAAATAAAAATGAAATAAACAATGCAGTAATACAAAACAACACTGACAGAGTCAGAATACAACCTGACACTGTTGGTCAGGGTGTTGGTAGCAGTCCAATTGAATGGTGGCTGCAGTCCTCCTGGAGTGTCAGGTGTGGCTCTCTTGGAGCAGGCATCCTGTAGAAGGGTGGAGTTTTCCTCTGAAGATCCAATGGTGGTGTAGATGGGCCTGGTCTTCCTCTTGAAATCCAGTGAAAAGGCAGCTGCTCTCTGGGAATCCAGTGGAAAGGCTGTCCTGGTGTCCCAAAATCTTGGATTATATCCAGTTAGGAATGCTTGGCTCCTCCCTCTGGACAGAGCTTCTCACAATGGAATGCTCTAATTTTTATCAGTCACACTCAGTGGCTCAGTAACAGAAGATGTCTCCTGAAGGGAGGATCGGTTTGTGGAAGAGATAAAGAAAACTGCCCAATTAACAGAAGATAACTGCCACACCTCTGACAGATGGCAAATAGAATAGACACATTACCTTGCAATCTAGGACAATATGTTATTTTTCCACGTGAATAGTTAAAAACTAGAAAAATGAGCATTTGTTTTTCCTTCTGCTAGTTGTCTCCAAGACTGGTAAATAAGTGTTATTTACATAGAGAAGCTAAAGCAAAACATAGTCCTTTTCTCCCTTAATGTAACTTACTAATTAATGTTTGACTTACTAATTAATTTTGAAGAGCCCAAGTTTCTTCTTAGATTTTATTAACATTTTAAGGCCCAGATAAGTGATTAAATTATTTTACAAATTGAAGTATGGGAGAAATCTTAACCTCTGTATTGTTAAAGACACAGGTTTACAGTGAATTTTAATTGCAGAAATATGAAAAATGGCACTGTGAAAAATGATTCTGGTTATCTCTCCTGTAGCCAGAAAATTTAACAGGAAACATTAGTATTGAGTGTAACAGAGAGAAATACTGGTGAAGACATAGCATTCTTAGCTGAATTCAGGAAAGTGTAAGGCAAGAATAAAAGAACTCTAGTAGTGCTTTGGATGGGAGCTTTTGAAGGCAAGCTAGCTTTGAATTATGGCAAAATAGATTAACAGTTGTCAGAATAATTTCTGTTAATTTTTTTCATTTGAATTGACCCGATCTTCAAAGCTATATGTAGCAGGTCAGTTTTTTGGAACTGTTTAAAGGCAGCATTAAACCAGGGGTGTCATAGGGGTCACTCTCTGGCCTGCCCAGTCATCTCATTTGAAGTAACTTGAGGATGCAGAGGTGTGAATTTGTACTCCTAGCAGTCCTGGTTAGAAGAGTATTGTAAACTATACTGTGTAAAGATTAAGTAAATTAAAACTGGAATTTTTTCAAAATGGGAAGTGATTTCACACTCTCCCTAACTCACAAACCATGAGGTTATCTTGCACATTCTGGTCACTTTGTAATCCCAGCACAACAGGGACTACAAATCACAAATTTGATTTTTAAATTAAAAAATCAGTTAGTCATGCATCAGGTTTTGTTGCTGTTCCTTATTTGGCTTTTGTTTTAGATTCTTTCCAGCTCCCTTATCTTTATTATTCAGATCTACTTCACCATAAGTCCAGTCAGTTTGTGTACAGTTGTGTACAGTTTGTGTAAGAGTCTTTGTGTCTGATAGTCGTACAATGCAGAAGATGCTGCTGATGTTTTTTGGAGTTTGTTTTTAAAATAAAAGAAGACCTCTGCACTTACTGGGGGGGAATCACCACAAACTAAAAGTTTTTTGTGTTCCTTAAAATCTATGTGAGCTGTTATCACCATTTCCACATCTGTCGGTACTTTGCTGTTTCTTAGTAGTCATGGGAACCATCCTAAAAGTGGAGCAATTTACTTTCCTCCCCATGGGTTTGACTCCCTTCAGTTTTAATGTTCAGTTTTATGCAGAGCAGTGCCTCATAATTTTGGAGTGCTGTAGTGTATCTTCCTTAGGTGAACATTAGATTAAAAGAAAAAAATTAGTTTACTTCTTTTAGTTGCTGTTGTACCAAATAGCTTTGAAATTTATAGCTTCCTTTTCCTATAAATTAGGAAAATTTATATTTTCCTACCAAAACCAGGAAAAATAGTAATGAAAATAATATTGAAAATTTTAGTAGTTTTGATCATCATACTCCAAACAAATTGTCTATTAAGACTAGATTTTTTTTTTTTTTTTTTTTTAGTGGTAGAGATACAGTGTTTGTACAGTGTGCTGTGTTTCAGTTTCTAAATTGGCTGAAAGGCAATGTTTTTGTCCAGTACTTTAGTGTACTTTGTGGAACATTTACACAAATGTGTGGTCATTTCCATTAGGTGGTCAGGACCGAGAACTTCTTCAGAGGAGAAAGGAGAAATACAGACAAGAACTGATGGAACAGATGGCTGAGCAGCAGCGGAACAAGAGACGGTAATGGAAAGTTACTGTCTTTTTAAAAGATAATGGCTGAAATGTAAAGGCATTCCATTAATTCAGTGTAGTAAGAAGCAATTTCATAACTAAGGGATTCCAGGCAGCTGAGTAATATTGCATTTAATTAAACTCATTGTCATGAGAGCTTTAGTTTTTAATGAACATATTCACAAGCTTTCAGTGGAACGAAGAAAACCCAGATACTTTTTCATTTTTACAACTGATTTTTTTAGTTTCTTAAGGGTAAAGAAGCTTTAACTAAAGTAATCTTTTTTTGGTGGTACAGAATTTCCTAAATAGTTGGCAAAGTTGAAAATTATTTTGGTTTTGCCCTCCAATTTTGGAAAGTAACCTTTCATTTTTAAAGCATTTGATCATCTGGCTTATGCAGAATAATAAAATATTAATTCTTCTTTACCTATTAGTCACTGTCTACTGAATTATATCTGAATACATAAAAACACACAGCAATATTAGAGAAGGGATGAGGAATTAAAAATTTGTTACTATTGACTCATTGTGACAAAAATTATACTATGCAGAACAAGCCTGAGCCCAGAAATTTCAAAACAGTTATTTATTGCTGCACTTTTAAATAATTAATTTCAGTGTGTTTAATGTTAACTTCTTGAATGTGAATAAAAACCAATTTTTTAGGAATGTCCTGAAAAGTTGTAGTAAATAAGAATTGTGGTGGTTTCTCCTTTTATGGTAGTTGGATTTTTACTAGGTAAAATGGGTGGTAGCCAGATACTTCTTGAGAATTTTCTGTATTTACAAATATTATATAATTTCTTTCCCTGATTGCAGAAGAATTCAAGTGGAATCATTGTCTTCTGTTTTCCTGTATTTTTGGAGTTCTTTTAAATACAAAGTTGTGAATTTGTGCTTTGAAAGAATTAATATAGTCGTTATTGCTTTCTGATTTGATTCTTTTTTTTTTACAAAAACAAAACAGTGAGAAGGAACTTGAGCTCTCAGTTGCTGCCTCTGGAGTTCAAGACCCAGAAAAGCAGGTAAGAAATTTGGATTTTCTTTCATCTATATAGCCTATTCTTTTTTTCTCACATGCACACTGTGGTTGCTTAGTCACATAACTCTGTGGAGTTTCTATAAAATGATAAATGTTGGGCTATTTAATAGGGCATCAGTGTAGAACAAAACTGAAGCCCAGGATGATGAGGCTGTGTCATGGTTTAACCCCAGCCAGCAGCCAAGCCTCACGAGCAGCTGCTTGCCCACTTCCCCACCAGTGGGACTGGGGAAAGAAAGAATAGGAAGAGAAAAAGCTGGAAATCTCAAGGGTTGAGATGAAGACAGTTTAACAAGGAAAGCAAAAGCTGCACACACCAGCAAAACAAAGCGAGGAATTAATTCAGAGCTATCCATGGACAGGCAGGTGTTCAGCCATCACATGTCTTGGGAAGACAAACCATCCCTCCAAACATCCTCCCCTTCCTCCTTCTTCCCCCACTTTATATACTGAGTGTGATATCCTACGGTCTGGAATATCCCTTTGGTCAGCTGGGGTTGCCTGTCCCAGCTGTGTCACCTCCCAGCCCCCCCAGCCATGCCCAGGCTCCTCACCAGCGTGGCAGCAGAAAAAGCAGAAAGGCCTTGGCTCTGTGTAAGCCCTGCTCAGCAATAAAAAAAGCACCTCTATATTATCAACCCCACGTTCAGCACAAATGCAAAACACAGCCCCACCCCCCTTCACTGTGGAAAAAATTAACTCTTCCCCAGGCAGAAACATCTCAGGCTGTAAGTCATTAAACATACTTTCAGCATCAGAGGAAAATATTTTCATGGAAATTATTGAGCATTTTCTTTTTCTGTGTCCAAATAGAAATTTGTACCAACAGTGGGTAACATGGAAAGAATTACTTGGTGTCCAGTGGTAGCCTCTTAAATGCACACTGTAGTAACCTTTCTTTGGGAATGCAAAGTATGCTGTAGAAAGCTTTCTCTCAATTAAAAAAAAAAAAAGGTTGTTTTGCATATGAGTTGATCTCATTCCAACAGTTTTTAATTTAAAAATTTGTAATTTTTGTAAGTGATCCAATATACTGCTTAGGATTACAAGCATTTTTATAGGATTTTGTAAAAAGCAAGTTGTTTGGTGTTGTTTGTAAGACTTAATTCAGAGCTACTACTGTCTCCACTTCCTTAGTAAGGTGATGATTACATGAAGAATTTTGATTAGCATGCATCCAGGAGCAGGTTGTCAGCACTAGTAACATTATTAGGAGACTGATAGTCTTGCAGAGACTGACAGAACTTGTGTGATTTGCATGTACTTGCTATGTGCCCAAAGCCATTGAAGCTTGGGTATGGTGGAGATGTGCTGTTTAGGATGTAGGGTGGTAACTTTCAAGCAAGAATAGACTAGTTATTAAGTTAACTGGTTACTGGTTTAAATTATCACCAGTGCTCTTTTTGGGGAATGCTTTGACACAGATTGAAACTTGTGCCTTTTTTGGAGGGTTCAGCAGAAGGGAAAGAAGGTCCTCTTTGCTAGAAAATGAAGGTGGATGAATAGCTAGCTGTAAGATGCTACTAGTCAGATCCTTGTGGGTCCCTTCCAACTCTGAATATTCTGTGAAACCATTTCTTTCTTTCTGTGAAACTTGGGAGACAGGAGACTGAGAATGCAGACAGACAAGCAATGAAGCTGAGTCAAAATTCTTACTCCTAAATGGGGAGGAAAAACACCTGTCTGGTTGCATGTTCCCGCCTTCACTGCCTAAAGTGTCTGTCATGCTTGTTTGGTCCCTGTTTCAAGCTCTTTCAGCTCGGTTATCTGGCAAAAATCTGAATCTTTTTTGCTGCTTTAGTTGGTATAAAGGGGTCAGCTGGCTGATCAGGGATTCACATGGTGAAAGGGAGAGGAATAGAGGGTACAGCTGGGAGGCAGGCAGGGAGGGAGGCCGAACTGAGCAGAGGATGCTGGCTCTCCTGGCTCAGCAGGCTGCAAGGTCAATGTAAACAGTTCTGTGTAATCAAAGCTGACTATGCAGAAGCATGCTGTGCTGCAGCACTCAATACACCATACACAGCTCAGTCAGAGTCTGCAAAGTGCCTGTTGTAGGAACAAAATCCTATCCAGAGCAAGTACACAGCATGCATAGTGTTTTAAAAGCACTAATTTAGCTGAAAGCCTTCAATTAAGTTGAATTGCTACATTCATTAGGCATCAGTCACTGTTAGCCTTAAATTGCCTCTCAGGGAGAGATTCTAATTAGGTGCATTTCTTGATTAATTACAGGTTGGTTAAATAGCAATGCCTGATTAAGAATCTATAAATGGAGATTGTTGTATGTGCTGCTTGTTTAAACTGAAACAATCCCCAGGATGAACTGAGTACTGAAGTCACATCTGAAATCAGCAGTAGAGCTGAAATCCGGGGCACTTTGGGAATGCTTTCATGTTAAAGTTGTTAGTGAGAAAGGCTGTTTTAAATGTTCTGCAGCTCAAGACATTGGATTTGAAAAGACAAAAAGTCTGTAGACTGCTTTATAAAATTCAATTGCTTTAGCTAGTATCTGTTATCCAATTCTGTGTTCACATCTAGAAATTTGAAATTAAATACTAAAAGCAAATATTTATGTCTAGTAGATTTTGAGAATTTGTGTCTAAACACTGTATTCCTTGATTGGTGAGTACTAACTGCCTTGTATACACTGTCTTGCAGCTAAAAGATGAGGAGGTAAAGATTTAATATTTTCTTGAAATATTTCCTTATTGTAGGGTATATGGTCTTCTGGTGGATATTAATATGTAGCTGGTTTCGGGTATTACTTTCTCCCAATGCATGTTAGTTGAAGAACTTCAATATTAGGACCAATAAATTCAGAACAAAATCTCTTTTACTTATACAGTGTATAATTTTTTTTCCATTCTTCTATTCTATTGCCTTATTGAAACAAACATTAGAATAGTTATGCAGAGCAGTTGCTGTAAGGGCTTTCTGGGTGTGATAGGATAGTTCTGAAACTGACTTGCATGCCTTCACATTATTTGCTTGTTGCTTTTGACTTTTTTCTGAGGCTGACAGTTATCAATAAACATTTGCTACTTACGTTTTAAAAAGAACTCCCTCCAAAAACTTGTAATTTTTGTGATTGAAAAAATTAATAAGGTCAAAGGAATTCAAAAAGTAAAATAATGGTATTGAAGGAAATGTTTATTGGAAAAAGTCTCACTGTGTATTTGTATTTTAGTTTTTACTGATTATGAGCTATTTCAATCCTGGGTTGGAGGGGAGGGATTTCAGAAACTTTTCTTTGCATAATATGAGTATACTGTCACTGTGGAAAATTGATAGCTGTAGATAAACTGTTCTAAAGACATGTTCTTTTTTCTGGACATTAACTAGATTTATATACTTCCTGAAACCAATGACAAGGTTGCTTTTTGTAAATCTCTGATAAAAGTTCTGAATTTCCTTGTAATACTGGATTCCCAGTAGATCACTGGAAGAAAAAAAATGCAGGTTTTGAAATTTGAACATTTGAAATTTGAAAGTTGAGATCCAGTGAAGTATTTAACCCAGCGTAAATGGAGGTTCAGAATATTTCCTAGTAATAAGGCAACTGTTTTGTTTTGGTTTTTTCCCCCTCACTCTTTTTCTTACTACTTCTTTTTTTTTTTTTTTTTTTTTTTTTTTTTTTTTTTTTTTTTTCCCTTCAGCCAAATAGATTGAAGCAGTTTGGCTTCACAGCAAGAGCTTTTGAAGAGAAGGTACCTCCTGAAAGGCCCAGGGTGGCTTTCCAGACTCCAATGCCAGCCCGTTCAGCCTCTCCAGTGAATGAAGACTCTCAGAGTGATAAAGACTTTCAGAGGGGTCTAGTCAGCAGTCTTGGGGAAATGGTGGCTCCCAGGTGCTTCACCATCATGTTCATTTTACATGTTAAATAAGATTGTTGTTTAGCATGTTATTACTCTTGATCCTTCTCCAAGGAGCTGATGAAGGTAGAAATAATATTTTGACAATTAACAGAAAACTTACTACTTTTTACTGGAATAAACTTTCAATGTCAGTTTCCTCATGGTTTATTTGAAGGCATCCATGGAGGCTGGATTATCTCTGAAGGCAGCTGTCTCATAGTGGATTTTTGTGTAGGACAGGGGTTGAGCTGTAGAAATTATGTCCATATCTGTAATACTGAGTCATGTTGTGAGAATGCTTGGGCCCATGCCCTGCAGAGTCCATGTTTTCAGAAGGCTGATGTGGCACCAGTTTGGCTCCTATTAATTTAGCAGTCTCCAGGGCTGAGCTCAGGACTGCACTGTAGGCAAGGGCAGCTTCCCCTGGGTGCTGTGATTGTGGCTAAACTGAGAGAAGGCACGTGGCTGAAGCTCTGCTGTGCTATTCACCCCTTGACCAGATCTTGCCTTGTTTTCTCTACTGATGCAGCCAGGAAGTACCATTAACTGAGCCTCTTAAAGAAGGAGTGCTTGTTTTGTGTTCTTAGATCTCTGGAATAGTCTGGTTTCATGTGCTGCTCCCTCCTTAATTCCCTGCTGAGACTTATTGTATCTTGTTCCTGTATGCCACTAATGAGAGGTCTTCAGCTGAACTAAATCTAGAATTTTTCCATAATGAATTCTCCTTCTATCCCCATCCCTGCTTCATTCTCTTTCCCTCCCTCTCCTTCTCTCCTCCTCCCACTTCTTCTGATGATATCTTTTCAGTTGTACAACAAACCAAGGAATTGTGTCCCTTTTTTCTTTAAGGCTTGCACCGTTGCCACCGCCTCCACCACCAGTTTTGACAGACAACTATAAAACACCTTATGATGATGCTTATTACTTTTATGGGGCTAGGAATCCCTTGGATCCTGCTCTTGCATACTGTAAGTTGATGATTTTAGGTGGTTGTTAGAGTGATTCATATGATTGCTTTTGATGTAGTTAAATGATGAACAATGTAGAACTTGCAACAGCAAATTAAAACCATTTTTAAGATGTGTATTGAATGAAAAGGACTTTTTTTTTTCAATACTGTTTTTGAATGAAGTAATTTTCTCCAGCAACAAAAAGGGCTGTGACTTCCTGAAATCTTGTTCATCACTTGAACAAGCTCTAGTCTCAGATTTTTTGCTGTTACTGCTCCCAGATAATTTTCTTTATAATATTGGTAATTAAAACATTATTTCCTATAATCACTTAAATACTAATTAATTACATGTGTAGGTGCTGTTGCAGTTTCAGATATAATTATCAATATTTAAAAGATATTTATTAATACATTAAATATATTAAAATAATGTATGAAGTGGTCTCCTTTTGTATTTTAAGAACTCCTTTTTTGTCTGTCCTTTACTTCATGATGATTTCATGATTGAAACTTATTGTGATTTGTGTAGGGAGGGACTGGATTATATGGTGTTCGTTTTTCTCTTTTTTTATTTTTTTCTTTTTTAGAGAAAAAATCAGAAATACTTTAAATTTTTTTGTGCTATCTTCACAGAAAAGGTAAAATAAAGGAGAAAAAACTTAGAAAAATAGCTCTTTTACTAGTTGATTTAAATGACATTTGGAAAGAATGATGATGAACCATTAAACGAGTAATTTAATTTTGTTATTTGATATAGAATATGTTAATGAGGTAATTTGTAAAATCTAAAGGGATTTAGTTGCATTTAAGAAATAGATTTGTACCTTGGCATTGTATTTCTTGCTTTAGAGGGCATATTAAGGGTTAGCTGAGTTTGTTATAGAAGCTGAGAGTTCTGTTTGTTCTATACTCACAGAGTTTGACTGATGAACTCTGTTCTTTTAGATAATGAAAAATATTTCTATCTGAGCATTCAAAATTTAAAATATGGTTTGTTCTGGTTTTTTACAGATGGTACAGGAATGATGGGAATGCAACCCACACCTAGTCTGGATCCTCCTTTAGGCCAAGCTCCAGTAGAGCAGCCTGTGTAAGTATTATCTATATTTGTATTCTTTATGTATATTTATCTGTATTGATATTTTTCTTGTATGTTGGTAATATTTTGCTAAGAACAGATATACCTTTGAAGTAAAATGTGTTAAAGACAACTCTTCAAACTTCTATCTGGACAATAAAAGAATAATTCATTGAACTGCTATTTTCGTTTGGATTTAAGAAAATGTTTGGGGTTATAAACTGCCAGGCTATGGGAAACAACAGCTCTTAAATACTTCAGGAATGGATTTTTTAAAAATTTTTTTACCTCACTCTGCACCCTGTGATGTTTTCCTTTTATATGTGTGATTTTTCAATTTAGAAGTAACATTGGACAGAGGAATACAGGAGACAGACAAAGAGGCATAGGAGTGTATTCTGAAGAAAAAACAAAGCCTTCCAAAGAGGCAACATTATCTTATCAACAAGAACTACAACAGCAGGTACTGAGTGATAAAGTTTCTAACTCTTCATTCTTCATTTTTTTGGCATATGATGGTTTTAACTATAGTACTCTTTCAGACAACTTTATGCAGCATACAAATAAAAAGCTTTTTAACTCTCCTTCCTTTCATCACTTCCTTCCTCTGACTCTGCTTTAGCTCATTTTAGCTCTTCAGGTGGACAGTAAGTTCTTCAAATTTTTTGTGAGAGGCAGAGAGAATGTTAAGAATCTTACAGCCAACAGATTAGTTCCAGGCATGTATCTTTATGTAATTATTTTCATTAAGATAACAACCTGCATCTTAAAAGGAATGGCTTGTATTGTTCTGATATTCCATTATTGCTATAATTACTAGGAACAGTCTAATTTCTGTAAGGTTTTCATGATCATTTGGACACTAATTCAAAGGTTTGCCAAATGTTTATTTCCAGCGTGTTTGTACGCATTGTCTCATTTTTTTTAGCTTCTCTTTTGATAGACTAGACAATTTTTTTGTGTCTCCTGTTCCAGTAGACACCTTAGTCCTATACTCACTTTAGTGGCCTTTTGCTGCTGCATCTTGAGGGAGTTTATAGTTATAAAATGTATTTGACCATGAGGAAATATGTTACTTTTGGAGAAATTTTCCTAGTTCCCAGTTCAGGGGCACTTAACATTTTCTTATCTGATTTTTCATGTATTTCCTTGGTAGAGGTAAATAATACCAATAAAAATAATGTAGTTCTAATTATGTTTGTGCATAAGGGATAAAGGAAAGGCTGCCATCCAAGAGCAAATAGAGAATAGAATAACCATTTAGTAATAGTGTCAGGTACTGTACATATGGTTCTCTGAAGGCATTTTCTCACTGTAGTCCTAAATAAGTATTACCTTGCAATATGAGAGACTGCACAATATGACATAAAGGTCTAATAAACATGGCATAAATCAACCTTTCATAGTTGTTATGGTTGAAAGCAATCAGGATATTCTTATTTTTGCTATAGATAGACCTGACTGATGATTTTTGTAAACAGTTGAAGGCGCTAGATGGATCTTTGTTGACTTGTTAAATCTCTTATGGAATTGGGATTACTGGGAAATTATAGCATCATAGAGTGACCTAGGTTGGAAGGGACCTTAAAAACCATCTAGTTCCAACCCCACTGTCATGGACACCTTCCACTAGATGATGCTGTGTGACACCCCATCCAACCTGGCCTTGAACACTTCCAAAGATGGAGCATCCACAGCTTCTCTGGGCAACCTGTTCCAATGCCTCACCACCCTCATAGTGTTTTATCTAATTGTATTTATCTAATGAAATGTTTTTCTAATGCACATGAGAAATAAACTTAAGAAAATTACATTAATATATTTCAAATACAAAAAATAGTTAATGTTTTAAAAGCTTTGAGTAAAAGATGACTTTTTAACAGCTGTTCACTTTATAAATTCTATAAATTAAGAGACTTAATTACATAAATGATTTTGAAGAAAGAGAAGAACAAAGCATATGAACATTCTTGTGTTACACATAGAACATAGTGAACTACCACTGAAAACTATTTTATGAGTGATTATGGAATTGTGTACGCATTTATTATTAGAAGTCATCTCCAGTCTAAGTTTTGGTTAAACAAAACATACCAGATTGAGAGAAGCAAGTGCAATAATATTGTAGAATTTTGCCTTTTAATTTTCAGCCAGTATAAATATGTGTATCAAAGATCCAGAGATAGGGGACTTTTGATCTAGTGCAAATGTCACATGTGGACATTTCTGGAACTTGGAAGGTTTATCATGTGTAGGATGTTTCTCTGATTGTGCACAACTGGCCAAGCACAACAGAACGTGATGCACTGTCTGCAGTGTAGACAGTGAACTGTTTGGATTTTCTTGCTCTAGATGAGGGAAATAGATGAGAGCATTCAGTTTGCTCTGTTAACTTTTATTCCACTTCTACTTAAAGTGATATTATTGTGGAACTAACTTTGGTTGCATTACTTTTAGATAAGAGAGAGAGAAGAGCGACGCAGGCAAGAGCGAGAGGAGAAGGAGAAGTTAGAGGCAGAAATGAAGAATTACAATCCCTGGGGAAGAGGTGGTGGTGGTGCTCCTCTCAAAGATGCAGAAGGAAATCTGATAAGTATGTTTGTGAAAATTATGGGTTGTCTTTTCAAAGCTGATGTTTTCTTGCTCTTGTAAGAGCTCTATTCAGCCATATTATTCCTTGTTTTGTTACACTGGTAGCCCTTGACAAATAAGACTTGTTTCAAGGAGATGTACTCCAGGAATAATTGAGTTATTATTTTGATTTCTGTGGAATCATATAAAGAGTACAATCCAAACAAAATGGGAAACACAGGATATGTCAACGTTAAGTGAAGACACAATGCAGTTGTAAAGGGAGAGGGAGGAAAACAAGCTGTCGGAATTATCTGCAATACAAATATGCTAAAGTCTGTTGTGAAGATTTTTATTTAAGCATGTCCTAAGAAACAGGTTTTTAGATTTTTTTTTCTTTTTAAAAATGATGTCTAGGCTTAGAAATCTCTATTTGTGATATGAAAAATGGAAATGTGTTTATATAAATATACAAAACTAAGTGGAATATTTATACTTCCCTAAGTAACACTGCTGGTAAATGGCTATATAAAGAGCACTCAGCAGTAATGTTTTATAAGGCTTGCTTTTTTCCAAGTGCTGTTTTATACAAGATGGGAGTAGGGAGCTGGAAGATAGCTGTAATCCAGGTTGTTAATCTACCCTTCCAATAAATTGTTTAATATTTACTGGATAACAGTTTATATACAAAAGTCATTTGTTTTAGTTGTATGACACCTGAGCAACATGTCAAAATTAATAGTATATTTTGAGAGTAGTGAGTAAAGTTTAAATGCTTTTTAAAGATTTTGTGGCCAAATTAAAAGTTTAGAAGCTTGTATTAAGGATCCAAGCTTGTGTTTATCCTCAGGGCAGATAGAGGTGTTCATACTGCCTGACTCCAGGCACTGTATTTATGTGTTTGGCTTCTTCCTCTAGGCTTCAGCAGTGGTGTGGCTGGAAATGTAAAGGTCTCATACTGACCTGAGCCCTACACATAACTGCTGAGAAGTTTATCTCTGTCTGTAAATGAGAAACCAAGAGAAAGAAGCTTATTACCTTGTCTTCCTGAATTAAATATGTAAAATACTTTTCCCATCATAGCTTGGCAGCATGATGTATAAGCTATGAGTCGAGTGTTGTGAAACAGGACATGCTTTCTGACAAGTCTTTTTAATGTGGTGTGACTTGTCTTTTTATCCTCTTAAAAATGTCTGTAAATAGCTTTTTATCACACTCTGATAGATGCAAAGGTTGTTTTACAGAGAGGCATGGAATTTAAAGTTCTCGGAATCTGCGTGCTTAAATAACTACAGTAATTCATAATTATCAGAAACACTGTTTCAAAATGTAATCTGAAAACTGTGCAGTGCTTTTTTGTTTTGAAATGAGCCTTCTAAGTGTAGTATGGTAACATTTCAAAATCAGCTGAAATTAACATCTTTGATCAGGCACCATGTAAATTTTGATGAAAATGTCACATAATGTTGCTTTGCTTACATATTGAAATCTGCACCTGGATTATTACTGAAGACATGAAGAGCAAAATATGCTTCAGTGCTTCAATTACACTTATTTCCCTCAACAGTAATTAGAGAGATTCAGCACTTAAAATATCAATACTAAACTCAGAAGTATTTTACAGTTTTAAGGAGATAGAAGAAAGGGTGGTTTCTAAATATCTATTTCAACACAGACCTGACAGTCAGTTTTGTCTTTGAGTTCTTTATCTTTCCAATGAATAGCATTTTGAGGCAGGGGAGAAGGGAGGTTTGTTGTGAAGAATCATTCCTGACAAAGGAAAAGTGACAAAATGAATCTTTTAATCTGTTAATTAATAACTAGTTAATTATTAGAATCTCACCCTTAGCCTCTGTATTCTTGTCTTTGCCTGATTTTTTTGTTTCATATCATGGCTGATATGCTCAGGAAAAGTGGAATCTGGTCAAAACCCCCTGTGTTTTGGAGAATCTACAGTGAGCATGCCTTGATGAGATTAAAACACTATAAACAGTTGTTTCCCCTTTCCTTTAGCGGACTTGACTGTCATGCACAAGCGAAATGAAGAGGCTTATCATAATCCAGAGCCAAGACCAAATGAAGATAAAAGGGCTATTGTTGACCTAAATCTGGCCTCCTCGAGACCTGAGAACTCAGAAGCATCTACAAATAAAATAGCAGGTTTTTAAGAATACTGTATTGCTCCTCTAACTATCCATAAGTCTCAGTGACCAAAATTCCATAGTCTTTACCTCTTTCTGGTAGTCCTATGATAGTGCTCTCTACCTGTGAAGTCAGTATCATGCTTATTTCCCAAATTTCTTCATTGCTGTCACTGTGTGCTCTTAAAATCTTATCTGTCTTATCATCATGATAACTAAAGCTGTTTTAGCCCTGAAGAGTCAGGATCAGTATATTAATTTTCCAGATTTGATGTTTCTAATCAAATCTTTGTACATGTTTGTCTTATTTTTAAATGACACAGTAAAATACAGCTGTGTAGTAGGTGAGACTGTGGAATAAAAGGAGATCTTCAGGTATATGATGTTAGAGTTTAAGGTGAGATTGGTGCAGTAACTAGGTTAACAATTTCTGAAAGTTACAGGTAAATTGGGTACATATGGAGCCCTATGCATTGCCTCCAAGTTCTAAGGATTTTGATTTATTTTCATATTTTTAAACTAATGCATTTTTATCTTCTAATGTTTTGTGAGACATCTAAATGAGAGCACTGTGTTACTCCAAACCTGTCCCTAATTTAGCATGGGCAAAGGCCAGGATTGTTGATGGTCTTCTCAACTCAGCTTAGATGGTACTTTTCCTTATCTTGTTTGAATTGTTGCACTTCTTAATAAAGAATTACATGGTATTGTACATGATACAGGTTGTATATTTAACCATTTCGTAAGAAGTGAAACAGGAAGGCTGTTAAAGTAATAAACAGCTAAGAGCCTCTTGTTTAAATCACTTATTTTGGGATCAGGAGGTGGTGCAGATCAGCGATGGGAACTTTATAGTCTTGCACCTTGAATTTGATCAGCCATGTATTACAGTGGCTTTGTGTATGTTTTGGTGGGTTTGGTTACTTGGACTTTTGGAGTTTTTTTGGTACACTGCCCTGTTAAAAGAGGAACTTGCAGGATAGTAACTGGTACACAGCAGGCATTTTCCTTGATACTTTCCATAGTAACTTGTCTGTCTTGCACCCATGCCATCTAAATGGTATATAAAATTTATTCTGCTTTTTTATATGGAAGTAACTCCATCATGAAAGAGCCACATGTAAATTTAGTTTGATTTTGGAAGGATTCAAGCATTGCTTCCATGTAAGGAAAAATAATCTCAAAGTGTACTCTTTGGTATGCAAACATATCCTCCTAAGGCTAGGCTGTAGCAGTAAACATGAGAATTCCTATGAGAATACTTTAATGTGTTATTTATGCTTTCATCTGACTTGGGTGTTACCATTTAGGGAAATGTAATGTTCATCTCAGCTCAGTGGAGCTATTGCTCTTGCACATCTTTGAGGTGCCATCCTTCAGAGCAGACATGATATGAGTGAAGAACATGCTGCATGAGCTGGAAAGTTAACACAACTTCCTCTACTTTTCCTTTACTTCCTTTCTTTCTTCTCTGCTTCTTATAGGGATTCTGTTCTGCAAAACCTGCTCTGTGTGCTATCTGAATTAATCCTATCTAGAGCTTTGGGGACAGTATGGTTATGTTGTGGTCGTAACTCAGGGCTAAAGGAGACCCGACATTTCAAATTTTATAGTACAGAAAAAACACTCTATACTGGCAGAATTCAGATTTCTGACTGCTTAGAGTTTTATTTGCCAGTCTGGGGCTTTGGTTTTTGTAGCATCCTTTGCTGTTTTGTGTAAATATTTGTTCTATTAGGATGCTCGGTTGGAAAAGAGTGAATAAACCCGAGGAACATAACTGTGTGTTCTAAGTCAAAAGAATTGCAAGCAGTAAAGTTACAAGGTGTAAAGTTACAAGGTGTAAAGTATTTGCTATTCTAATTAATTTGCAGGTAATGTTCTTAGATACTAAGCTGCAGATTGAACACTAGAATAGGTGACTTTAGTAGGTGTTATTTTGTAGAAATGCAGCTCACTTGGATGGTATTAAACAGTTCAAGTAAGAACTTTCAAGCCAAGCTATAGCCTTGAGTTACGACTGCCATAAGCTTCCTTTTCAAACCAGTGTCTCGGATTCCCCATTTCTCACTCTGGCTTCCTGTCTTAAGTTTGTTTTTTATCTGTAACCTTTCCCCTCCCTCAGGTATTACATTTGCACAGGCCTCTCCTTTTGCTCGAGGTAATGTGTTCGCTGAGCCTCCATCTCCAGAGCAGCTAAAGCGACAGGAATCCTACAAGAACTTCCTGCGTCTACAGGTGAATGCTCGTGCCAGATATCATCCAGTGAGATAAATTGTACAAAGAGGATTTGCACTCAGAGTAAATTATCAGTGCCCACCAAAGACCTTACCTGTGCTATTGCAGCCAATTCTGCACACAAGAGATGTACTAAAAGCTACATACCATAGAGTTTCTTGGATTTTGGCTTACTTAATAGCAGCACTTAGACAAGCATTTCTTAATAGTTGGCTTCTATAATCTAGGCTCTATATATTTTTTTATGTACAGCTCTCTAAATACAGTATTGAGTTCTGAAACTGTTTGCATACATAAATGACTACAGAAACCAAGATGTTTGCCCTTGGACGTCTGCATGACAAAAATGCACGTTCATCAAAAAGAAATGGTGATCAGTCATAGTGTAGTTATTTATTGACGGGTATATAAAACCTGGTTGTTCCTCAACCAGCTTATGTCTTCTGTCCATAATGTTTGACATTTAATCTTATGCTGTGTGAATTAAATATCAGTGTAATTAAATACCATTATCAAGGAAATAATAGATAATTTAAGAGACTACTAAAGTTGTGCAGCGTTTGATGTGGATCTCTTAAAAAGAAAAGATCAAAGGTTTTTTTCCATGCAAAGGGCTGCCAGATAGACTAAAGAATGGGCAGATCTTTTGCTTCAGTAAATCAGAGCTTTGTCTAATAATACTGCAATAGTGGAATGGAAAAAGATAATTACCATATCTTTTTTGTTTCCCATCTTCCATTATATAACCAGTGAATAAAAGTGTTACTCCAGCACCTCTTGAACAGAGCAAGTGTTAGGAAATATTCTGGTTTTATTAGTATTGTTTATAAATAATTTTCCTGTAGAGGGGTGGCTCTGATGGCAAAAAAGAAATAAGAAAATAGAATCTCATTTTAAGGGAGTTCTGAAGCTGAAATATAGTTGCACCATATAGCTTTTGATTTGCAAGTAGGTACTGCAGAAATCATGGTGGTAAATGTTGTTAATCAAATTGCTACTGGCTATTGACAGTTGAATACTTCTTTCTTTTATTTTTAAGATTGAGGAAAAGAGACGTAGGGAAGAAGCTGAGCGAGAAAAACTTCGAATAGAAGAAGAAAAAGAGGAAAAACGACTCGCAGAGCAGAGGATGAGAATTCAAAAAGCATATGAAGAGGAGCTAGAGGAGAGAAGGAGGAAAGATGAGGAGGTGTAGTATTTTGATACTTTGACTTCTTTCCATCCTAAACTAACCCTTTGTAATACCTGTTGTGTAGAAGGTAAGCCAAGAAGTTTCCTGTGAATTGATCTTTGCTTTTAAATGGGTCTGCATTAGGCAGAGGAGAGGTGGAAGACTGTCAGCATTAACTAGCTCATTCTTTTCACTCTTCATGCTATACTGAAAACTTGAAGTATTGTTAATTCTTTCAAGAAAAAAAAACTGTAGTTTTATTAATGACAATAGTGCTTTCTTCTCTAAAAGAAATTGGTGGTGAGGCCAATAAAAATATTTATCAAATTGGTGTAGTAAAAAAATATAATCCCAGTTTTTGTCTTAAATCTAGTTCTCATAGAATTATTTGAAAAATGTACCTATGCAGGAATATTTTGTACAAACTTTTAGAATTGGCAAGGAGATAAGAGAGATAAGAATACTGTTTGTTTTTGATGAATGCCAAGCAGATCTAGTGAATACTTTTCACGGAGGTAAATTCAAACCTAAATCAATAGCTATGGATTTAATTCATACCCCAAATTTTTATTTCTTGGGTTTTCATTTTTTAATAAATTTGCATAATTTAGAATATGATAAATAATTGTAGGAAGAGGACACAAGGCCATTAGAGAAAGATGAGTCTTTTAGTGCCCTGTGGGATTATGGAAGATAAGATTAGGATGTAGGACTTGAAAATTTCTAAGACAGAATTTTTATCTTATATTCTAAATTCTCCTTCCCTAGTATGAGCAGATTAGTTGGATGAGCCTTGTCTTCTGGATACCAGAGCTGTTCTAGCAGAGAGTAGGGAGCTACCTGGTGTCATTGCTATTCACAGTCACACGACTGAAACTGAGACCAGATGATAATTTCTCTGTGGTCTTGTGATAGTGTGGTGCATGTCTGCAGTATGTTTTAGTTGAATCCTAATTTTTGGAAATGACTCCTACAGTTTAGCCTTAGCTGATGGCAGATCTGGGGTCACAAACTGATGTAGAAGTTATTAGGAATTCTGTTTAATGATATTAGCAAAGCCAGGGCTGCTGCTATTTGAGGTTGGCATGAGATATATTTGAATTTGGATATTTGAAGTCAGACTAATGAAACATGCTTTTTTTATTTCATACTAATCACTTTGATGTGTAATTTTAGCTTCTCAAAGAGAAAGAAAACATATTATTAATTGAGTCTTTTTTAATGTATTAATTATGTTACAGAGAAGATTGAAAAATAAAGAAGTAATTCAATTAGGGGAAGAAAGGAGAAAAGAGGCAGAAAAACGACAAAAAGAAAAAGAAGAAAAGCAAGAGGAACAACTTAGACAATATTTTGAGAAAGAAAAGATGGAAGAGGAGAAGAAGATGGTATGTTTAAGTGACTTGCTAAGAAAACTTACAAAAATAACTGGATTTTAAGGAAATCACATGACTTCTTAGACATCTACCTTCAGTATTGTTTCTCTGTTTATCAAACTGCAGTATACTTAATGCACAGAGAACAACTGAATGAAAAATCAGTCATACTGCAGTAGAAACTTACCTTGTTGGTTAAATTTGCATTAAAAATAGTAAAAGTAAGATTAATAATCTGCACTCAATAGTTGATTTTTATATCTGCTGTGAAATACTGTGACCTGCATTTGCTGAGGTGTAAATATAAATAAAATTGTTTATTGGAGGAGTGATAGGACTGTTCATCTTAAACAATGGTGGTTTTGGAAATTTAATTATTTTCCTTTCATCTGGATGATGTAAGAAATCCATCACATAGCATTCTGATCGACAAAATCTAATTATAAAATTCTCTTAGGAAGTTTGTACTAAGTTTCTGTAATTTCTCTAAAATAAACAGATATAAAGATATAAAGGAAGTGTCTAGAGGAAAAAAGATATATAACTGAAATATAAATTTAGAAAAAAACACCCTACAGCATAGAAAAAAGTATTAAAATTTCTATAGGTTGAAAACAAAAATTACATTAAATAATTTTTGCCGTTGTTATATGCACTTAGGAACATTTCTTTCTGTCAAAGGGAAAACACTAACAAAACTTTGCCTGTCCAAAAGAACACTTTATTCAGAAGCTGTAGGGATGTAGTTTCAGTCTTGGTTTCCTCCCTGCAGCTGTCACGGCAATCTTCACCTGTCATTCCTGCCCTGCAGAACAAATCAGCGAGAAAAGAGGAGAGGATTCCCTCTGCTGAGAGCCGTCTGTCTTCCTATGCACAAGTATGTGAGAGCACAAGATTGTCAGAGCAAACTTCTACTGCTTTGTTTAAGAGAGTACTGGGTATGAAATTATGCCAGGATTTTCAAATTTGGCAGTTATTACTGCAATGCCACGGATAACGAGACAGCCTTTACATTAATCAGTCTCGGAGCTCTGAAATTTAAGGTTAAATTTTATTTCAAGTATTGGAGAATTTGGTTTTGGAGGTGGGTTGTTTTAGGTTTTTTTCAGCATGTGCATTTTCTGTAGGAATGAGTACCTCATTTTGAAGAGGATATACACTGTCCAGACCCTTACAAGGGGTCTGATGATCTCAAGATTTAGGATAAGAAAGTTTACATATAATCTAGGAGGTCATCATTTTCACTCACAGAAGAACTTTGCTCAGGCATGAAATTTAATGTTGATTTGTAGCTACTGACATTCTTATGTAATCTTCATGTTTTTCAAAGTACAAGGAGATTATTACTCCTAATATGCTTTGCTTTCTTCTCCGCATCACAAATGAGTTACAGTAGTGGTTCTGAGACCTCTCATTTCTTTTACTTGATAGTCTTCTCTGGGGCTTTTTTGGATTTTAACATAAATTTCTCCTAGAAGAGAGTAGATTAAATAATTGTTTATGAGATTTGAATCTCAGGCTATACTTTTGTCTTTTTATTGAGAAAGTGTTTGTTTGTTTGTTTTTACCAACTCTTTGTCTGAACTGAGCTAAATACTTCATAGTTTCAGAGAATATTTTATGTCATACTTTAAACCATTGTTTTCCCTAAATTTCCTAAAAGTGGAGAATGCTCTGGAGGTAGGTCAGTTTATTTCTTTAGCAGTACTTGGAATAGATTTGTTTAGAACTCTGAATAGTGCATTATAGGTATTGTCATAGCAATTTTGGATTATACATTGGATTATACATTAAAAATTTTAGGCATTCACAACCTGTAAGTTTACTGTTCTGACTTCCAACTGTTAGTGTACATTAGCTGTAAAATAAGGAAATATAATGTACTGCAATTTCTTCCTTTTACAAATGACATTTGATATTGATGATGGTCACTAGGATCCTCCACAGCCCAGAGCTCCTTCTCCACCTGTCCCTGCTCGAAGAAATCAGCTGCGTTCATTAGGTGGGTACTTGTCCTCATTGCAGGCTCACTTCCTATTACAGCAAACCCCTTCTCTGTTACAGTTCCTTTTCTTGCCTGCAAAAGAAGAGTCCTTTCAAGTTTGCATTTCTGTCTAGGTGTTTTCTCTCTTAGTACTATCAATGTACTGGTATGTCTGAGTTTTTAAGTATGGTATGTCTGAGTTTTTAAGACAAAATGATAATGCATTCATTATGCGTCATCATAAGGAAACATGTTTTTGTAAAAACTCTGGTAATGGAATAGTCTGCATGAGAAGTGCTGGATCTCTTGGAACAGTGGTACCACTGTGCCCAGAATATGGCAAAAGGGGAAAGTTTTGGATTGGTGCAGTAAGGGATTAGACCAACAGTGTAGAGCATTGCAGCTCTAATCCTTAAATTCTACCTACCTTTGTTAGTCTGCCTAATCCTCTCCTCATTCCTCTTAGATTTCACTGGTTGTTCTAAAATTCAGAAGTGCTAGAAGGATCTCCTTTGGTTTTTTTTATATTAGTTATCCTGGCAATATGTGGGTGTAGAGCAGTAATCTTTCTGCTGATACTTTTCTTACAAGTATATAAGAAATATACTTGTATATGTAAATGTAGCAGTAAGTAAAACGAAATGAAATGTAAGTGATGGCCTACAAATGGTGCTAGCCTGCAGCAGAAAGTACCTGAGGCCATTCCAGGGACTTGTGAATTTTCCACTAAATGGAAAGCAGAGTGGTTCTTAATTCAGCCTTTGGAAATTTATTGACTCAGACCTTCTGTCAAGAGAGAAATAAAGACATATAAACTGAGTCTCGTTTCTGAGGATTTAAACTAGTAAGACTTGCCTGCTAAGTTCTGGACACTAAAATCTAAAAGTCAGTCAAATATCCAGCTCTAAGTATGTTATTTGGAAAATGAGGAATTTCTGAAACTGGTTTAACTTGTGGAGGAATGCTGTCCTGACCACAAAAAACAGCACAGATCCAAAGCACATCTGAAAAGTCAACATAAGCATGTAATAAAAATTGAAGTTGGAACTCTTGACCACTTAAGAGAATCTGCACTAGGCAGACAGATATCAACTTTTGAGTCAGGGAAAAAAATTATACTAAGTGCTTGCAGATACCACTGCAGTTCCTGTTATCTGAGGACTATGTAGGTTTGCATATTTCAAATTAAGCCTTTTTGCTGGCTACACCCACTTGTATCCCATAGCTTTTCCTTTTTTAAATACAGTGAAACATTTCCAGTGACATTTGTATGTCTTCTGCTGTTCAGGGGTTCTCATCCTTGTGCTGTCTTAAAATATAAATTCAGATCTTGCTAGTGTATTACATATTGTGATTCTTGAGTTTGTACAATCCTTTTTTTAATCCACATTTCCTCATATCTGTTTTTTCCCTTTATTTTTTACTTATGTTTATAAGTAGACAGCAAAGTTGCTCTGATATGCTTTATTTTTAAATTATTTGTGCTAAATTCCAGAGGAAAGGAAGAATGTGATCAATGAATTATCAGAGATGAGGAAACAGCTTCGTAGTGAAGAGAGGCGACTGCAGGAACAGTTGCTAAATGTGGCCAGTCATGATAATGTACCAATTACACGGTAAGAATTTAATCTTCTCTTTCAAAAGCTAGATTTTTCACAGGAACTTACTGTGTAGCTGACCAATATACATGAGTAGAATGAAAATACCACAGTAGAACTTGTAAATATTTTTTTTCCTTTTTTTTTTTTTTAGTGTGTTTGTGTTTTTTCCAAGACTCATGCTAAAATTTATTGTAAGAGTGGCTGTACTGGTAAGATAAGAAGCTGCAGTGCTCTGCCTTAAAGAGTGGTCTAAAACAGATGTCTAAGGCAGAATTATATCTCATTACCTTTTTTTCTAGGGCATAATTTATGCCTGTAAACTGCAGTACTACAGCTGCTGAATATGCTTATAAATACTGTACTGTTGTGGAAGTACTTTCTTTCTTACTGAAAAATCATATTCTCTTTATTTAATCAATTTGGTTTGCTTCCAGAATGCATTAGCTAATCATACCAATTAACTGGAAAAGGCACATCTAATTACCAGCCTTAGTTCCACTCTGTAAAGTATGAGGGTTTTTTTATTTTAAGTAGGTTATCTCTTTTTTTATAACACAGTATGCAGTGTCTTTACATTCAAATATATTTTCCTGTTTTGATAGCTTTATTTAAAGATAAAAGATCTGAACATTATCAGTATTTCCATCCAACTCATTAATAGCATGGTGTTAAATTGCTCTCTGCTTGTTCTACAAACCTGTCCAGCAGGAGGAGAGAGAAGAATCCAAGGGACATATTTGAGATGGCCAGGCTTCGTCTGCAGGCTCCAGCTCGGAGACCTTCCTTGAAGGAGGCACAAGATCCTGTCAATATACAGAATATCTGGGAATTTAATGAACTTAAGTACAAAGGCAGGTACATCTTCTTGTTACTGATGAAGAAGGGTAGGAAAACATCTTCTTTCTCCACTTTCCATTGCATGCAGGATTTAAAGACAAAAATAAAGATCAGGCTCTTCATGAGCTACTGGCCATGCAATGGACTTTGTGGGCGGTATTTTGTGTGTGTGTATCTCTCTGTGGGGCTGTTCCTGCCATTCCATGGAATTCTTGGCCTCACAATGCTGTGTCATTACTCAGAGCACTGACCTGTCTTCTTGTCCCTGCTGCTTAAACTTCTTGTGCATTTGATATAATGGTGTTACTGAGTTTGACTGAGTTTGACTTTTTTATCAACCAACAAATAATGCTTCTGTGTATTTTTCTGTTTATTCTTTACCAGAAAAGATGTATTTTTAATATAGTAAAATTGTAAAATCATTGCTAAGTTGCTCATCCTCTTGGCCATTAACACTTTTATTTTTAATGGTTATTTTATGACTTAGATATTTCTTTAAAATGCTTTTCAGAAATGGTAATTTAGGGAATAAATGTAAGTTTCATCTCTTTGCTCTAGATCCTGAAACACGTATGGTCTTGAGGCACATGTATCCTGATCCTCCAAAAGATGACCAGACTCTAGAGATTCAACAGCAGGCACTGTTGAGGGAGCAGCAGAGGAAACTTGACAAAATGAGAATGAGGAGAGAAACAGAAGGTGAGGAATGAATGCTCTGAGATAAACAAAAATCTTTGAGATGATGTGGTTTGTATTTGGTAAGAATTAAAACCCACTAGGACTAGTTTCACTTCTTTCAAGTGCACTGTCAGCACTGCAGTGTGAAACACTAAACCACCAGAACACTGAAAGTCTATTGTAATCTAAACATAAGAATGATAGAATGTTTAGGGGAGCTTTTGTGGTTTTGTACTTAGTTTTGGGGTTTTTCAATTACTTGTGATTGTTTCTCTTTAGTTCCCTGAAAGTAATTTAACTAGTGCCTCATGCATTTAAAAATTCTAAAGGAAAAGTGGTTTTGCTGCTGTTTATTGGAGAAAACTACAGAGCTGTGAAACTCTTTTGCTGAACTGTGAAAAAAGTGTTAGCACATAAGCTCCATGGAGCAATTCTTGAGTTCTAATAGAGGAAGTAGGATGGCTTTGAGCTGTGAATGGATTAAAATACAGCCAGTGTATCTTCAACTTGGTCTCCTTTTAATGGATGAGGTTTTTTTTAATTTCCATTACCATGGGTTGATTTATTTTAAAGTTTCAGAAACCATATAAACCAATTTGCATTATAGCCATAAAAAGCCTTTGCTTTAGAAACCACCTGTGAGATACTGTAACTACTTGGAGGTTCTGGAAGGAAAATGTTGCTTGTGTCACTAAATAGAGATGATCCTAAGATAGTGAACATTAGCAGCCTAACATGGAAAATATTTTGGCTGCATATTGCAGAAGCAGTGAAAGCAGATGTATTATCTCTTTTTTTTGCTACAGTTAATTCCAAGTGTAAGGTTCATTCAGGTATCTTCTACAAACAGTCATGAAAGAGCAGTATTTCCAGTTGTTTTAGAGAATATTTAAAATTATAATGAGAGTTGCTTAAAGCTATACAAATGAACTCAGTTTTGAGTGAAAGAATCAGATTTCTTGGAACCGTGTTTGCCTCTGTAATTCAGAGTGGTCTAACTAAATTTCTGAAGAGAAAGTAACTTTATTTCTGTGGTGCTTAGCCTTTGCTAGCAGCCAGACTCCCACTCCTGCTCTCTTGCTTATGTCTCCTCACTCCTGCCCTTTGGGAAACAGGAAGAATAAAACTTGTTAGCCAAGGTGCAGGTGGGGAGATTGGTTAGCAGCTGCTATTGTGGGCAAAACAGACCTGACTTGGGGAAAATTAACCCAATTACTATAAGCCTAAATGTTTGATGACTGACTTTGAGTAGCATGAAGCCTGCACCTTTTCTGCCCCTTTCCTGTGCCCAGTTTCACTCCTTCATTCTCAGTGTCCCTGCTTCCCTTCCTTGGTACCAGCCCAGGTACCAGTTTACCTCTGTGATGCAGTGAGTGATGTCAGCCTTGGGAAGGGGCATTTTGGCCATTACACAGCAGTTGCTCTCTGCTGCTTCTGTCTTCTTGCACCTTTCAGTCTGCTTAGAGCACCTTAGTGTCCTGCAGGGGCTGCAGGGGAATCTCTGCTCTGGCACTTGGGCACTTCCTCCTCCTCCTTCTCTGGCCTTGGTGCCTCCAGGGCTGCTTCTCACAGATCTGTCAGTCCTACTGCCATGCTCTGATTTGCTCTTGCTCCAATTTGTTTGCAGAGGCATCACAAACATAACAAAGATGTTTCCCTACTGTGTCCTGCAGCAGCTGTGCCCAGCTGAGGGTGTTCCCTGGCATCTTCCCACAGCCCTCACCTTGCCACAGTCACCCATGGAATTGCTCCTCAGACTTTACTAGCCTTAGGTAAAAGTTGGGCATTAAACAAAACCAAGCACACATGGAAGGAAAATATTTGCATTTTTGCATACTGCTTTGGAAAAACTGAATGCCTCTTCTGGTCACTGGTGCTTTGAGGCTTTGAGCTGGTGCCAGACCTGTGAGATGTGATAGCAAGATGTGAAGGGTGACAGCTGTGTTCTGTTCAGTTCCCTGTTGAGTGTTAAAGATGATCCCTGTTCTGTCTTGGACAGATGAGCTGCTGTTCAAGCAGTGTGGGCCATATTGGATAATAGAACATCACACTTGCAAATAAGCACATCTGTGTCACATGCTGTGTTAATTACATGGTTGTGAGTATCTTTTAATGCCTAAATGGAATGTATAGGCTTGACTTCAGTCTCCCTCTTCATGAGATTGTCTGAAATGCTGAAAAATAATTCACTGGCTTCAGCTGAGATCTCTCTGGAGCTTGGTTCTGGTTTTCTGCCATTAGAATAATTTTTAATAGACCAGTCTGAGAAATTTTTCATTTAATGTTTTCTGCAGAGAAACCTCCACCATCTAAAAAGCAAATTTGCCTTTTCCATTAATTTCAAGCACATGGAGTCATTGAGACTTCTGCTAATGGATAATGTAGGCTTCCATGATGACATCCAAGGGAAGGCCTCTTCAGGTTAGATTAGTTGATAGACAGGCAGCTGATTTTTATAAGTATTTTCTACTGATGCTTCTAGAGGCTCCTTGAACAGCTTTTTCTCTCTCCTACTGCTTAACAACATGATTTAACTTTATAGTCTGTCACTGAGTACCTAGCAAGAGAATTAGTTGCCATCTCTCTGTTTCCAGTTTATTTTCCTCAGAGACAAATTCATCACCTTCCTCTTGCTGAAAATAGATGAGTGGTTTTATTGTCTGATTTAAGGTAGAAAGAAGATGAATTAAAGCAGTATGTGCTTTTATACTGTGGGTGAAATAATGAGTTATGGGCTTTTGTGGCAAAGGCATACCTTCTTTCCCACACTGTGTGTAAGTGTTCTTTGCCTTACATGCTTTTTATACAGTTTTCCCTCTGATATGTTTGTTTTTTTTTCTTTATGTGAAAGAGGAATATGTTGTCTGTTAATGAAACTATAAACTGAGAAATCAGTGTTTTAAATATGCCAAGATTTTAAATTCTAGCTGTGTCCCTATAAAGGAGGCAGTGTTTGCAGGCTTGTGGATGATTGTTATCGTGGGGGATGTGAGGGAAAGCCCCAGGGGCAGGTTTGGTGCTGCTGTGCTGGGTGCTGCACCCTGGAGCAGTGTGACAGGGGTGGGCTGGGACTCAGGCCAGGAGGACTGACAGTGCTCTTTTGCTGGACAGAAGGGCAGCTACACACTGAGTAAGGGGCTGTTTCTCCCATCTCTGCCTCAAAACCAATCCAATAAAATAATTTATTTGAAAATTTAAACTAAATAAGAAAGGTAACTTCAGTTCTGCTTCTTTGCATTTCCAGCATGCATTGGGTCATTGGTAGCATAACTTTCAGGATGGTTCTGTGTGCTCTCCAGAACTGAGATTTTTATCCTGAGATAAAAGCTTATATATTCTTATCACTTTCCTCTGTGAAATGATCTCTGTCAGGATCAACTTCCCTTTGAAGGCTGGAAGTGTGGTGTGCTTAGCATGTTGAATGTACATTTGCTTTTGGGGCTTTCTGCAGTCCCTGCTGTGGTTGTTATTCCCTGCCAGGAGCCAAAACACAGATTAGAAGTAACAGACTAAGATTTCTGTTTGATTTCTCTGATTCTACTTAAATTTACATAAGGAAACTGGAATAATTATGGCATTCAAACATTTTAAAAACCCATTCCTTCAGCACAATTTATGTATATTTAAAGATGTAATGCATACTGATCTTCATTTTTTGCAATAATAAGCTGATAAAATATGTTTTGTTATTAACTATTTTTATGTCAACCCTGTCATTTTGTCTCTTGTCTATGTAGATTTTGATGATCAAGAGGATCCTGCTTTGGACAGCTACCCACAAACCATGGGCCTGGTAAGAATAAAAGGTTTTTTATTATATTACTTTTTCAAGTGTGAGAAATATTGTGTCTTTCACTGAAGAAAGGAATGACAGTTAACAAGATAGCAAAATAATTTACTTCTTTTTCTAGTCCACACCTTCCACAACAGCTCCTTTAAACTTGACATACAAGTTGCTTATAGATTTGGCCTGATTCTTTAACTCTCTTCCCTTCATATTCATTGGTACTTATTTTATATTCATATGATGTTAGATTGCTGCTGGGAGTGAGAATTAGTAGAAAAAGCCAAGCAGAAGCAGTTGCTCTGAATTCAGGTGGTTTAAGTGATGCATTTGCCAGTCAAGAATTGGATCTGTTCTCAAATGGAATGTTTATTTTCTGACTTGGTGAAAAGGGCAAAATAAAGTGCTATCAAATTAGAATTATCCTGCACTAACCCCAAATACTGAATAACAGAGTTCAGTTCTATTTCATGGGAATGTGAAGCAGTGAAAAACAGGAGACTGTGCAACAGCAAAGACATTAACCTTGAGGATAATACTGTAACTAAATGCAGAAATGAAACAGTTTTTATTTAAAAAAATAATCAGATTAATGCACTTTATTGTTGTAATTTAATGCCTGAAATTATCATTCAGAGCAATGCTTTGCAGTAAAAGATTTGTTTTCTCTTGTTCTGTTTCCTCTGGTAGTTTCTACTGCTTTGATTTTAGAGTGGTTTTCAACATAAATTATTCCTCAGTAGGATTTCTGTAATAAATGGTTGCAACTATGATGTGAGCTATGAGTATTGGTCTTAGTGCTTGCTATTATGATGTAGAAATTTGTTATTTTAATGCTTTAATGTCAAAGATTCTATGTGGTGGGATAAGTTAAACATAAGAAACTATTCTTCATTTGATCAATACTTCATACAAACCTTAAGTGCAAAGCTCACTTGGAGCACTGACTGTTCTGAACCTTACACAGAGTGACACAGAGCAATTTCTTGATGGAAATGTCTGTGTTACACAAATTACCACAACAGCTGTCATGTGTAATTTCAGCAAATGGGATTTATACTGAAAAGGAAAAAAAACCAAACCCTAGTGCTTAAAAAGAATATGAATTCTTTAAAAATGTATTGGGTTTTTAGAACCACAAAGTCAGGGTTAGTAGAACATTAACACTGTAGAGCTGCTCTTTGCTTTGCAGAAGTTTGGCAATTAATTTACATTAATTATCATTTGGCCCCAGAAATGTATTAAAGCCTCTGAATTTCCTTTTTTTCTGTTTCACTTTTGTAGTTCAGGAACAAATCTAATGAATTCCAGAAAAATTCCCTGTTGGAATCGGATAGTGCTTTTATTGGTGAGTTTCTACCTCCCCTTAACCAATGTGGGTGTACAGACACATGGTTTAGTCTAAAGCTGTGTCTCTAAAATGATTATTATTGTTTTAAAAATTGCAGTGTTGTAGCTATGGTGATTGGTTTGAAGTATTAGGAAGTTATGTCTCCAAATTAAAATGCAGAGATTTATGAAATTTTACTGCAACAAAATTGTGTAGATGACACCTAAATTTAATGATGGTGCTCAGTTGCTCTTTACCACATTGCATCTTTTCATGAGAAAGCTTCTTGCTCTGGGAGGCTTTCAAGAGGCTTTTTTTGACATCTTCCCAGCTTTGGATAAGGAAAAGCCAATATTTATTCAGGAAATGTGTTACAATGGTAGCACGGGCAATGCTTTTCTATTGTTCTGCTGCAAATAATTTATTGACAATCACAGCTTACAATTGCAGTCTGTCCACAGTGAAATACAAAAGTCTTAGACAGTCAGCAATTCTTTTCATGGTTATTCTTTTGATTTACAAGCATGCTTGATTTTAAGTATGATTATATGGGTATAAAATAGCAATTCATGTTAAATTAGTCACTTTTCTGCTGCTCATATTTTATTTCATTTCACTTGCAACATTACACTCATAAACATTGTCACTTATTCATCATCTGAAGCAGAAGATTTTTAGTTTTCTAAAGATTTTTGTATAGACTGCCTCATGTAATGTCTCTCTATTCAGCCTTTATATGGGTGGATGTAAAAGGGCTCTTTTATTTCCAGTTACTAGAAAAACCCAACCAGCTCAGGCCTTTACATGTTATTTTCCATTAGCAGGCATTTCAGTATCTTGAAATTTCTTACAGTCATCTATGGGAAATCATCTTGCAAGGTTTTTATTCTTTGCCGTAGGGGAGATGCAGTAGAGTCAAGCAGGTACTTTTTAATGAAACAGTGTTTCTGTAAACTGATTATTATTATCTCTGGCTTTGGTTAAAAGCAGAATTTTTCATTTGAAGTGTATTCAAGCCCATTCTGTTAATGTGCAAGTCCTGGAGTACAGGGTAGAACGTGGCACAGGGTGGGGCTTTCAGCCTTGTTCAGTGCATTTGGTTCTCCCTGCAATACCTTCCTTCTCAGGTTAAGCATTACTGTGTGTTAGTGCAGCCCAGTGGTGAAAGGATGCCTCAGGAGAGCCCACCAGTCCAGGCTGGAGCCAAATATCCCATCTCAGCCAGGACAGGCTCATGGAGAGGAACACAAGATGCAGGGCACACGTGCAGGGCTCTTCCAGCTTCCAGTGAGCTGTAGCTGATTGCATTTCATAAGCCTTTCACAGGTTGGTTTTCACCAGCTGCAATTAGCATTTTTGAATCCCTGTTCACCATCAGCACTATTGTGTGGATAAATATCCAACCTGTGCCTTCTGTGAACTGTGTCCTTTCATCTGCTGGGAGGCTGCCAGCTCTGGAATGGAGTGTTCTTGGTTATTTCCTAAGGTTCATGGTATTTATAGTGCTCTAACCCTTTCCCTTCTTCTTCCCATCCACCTGGTACTTGCAGTTTAGTGAGGTGTTTGAGTGAACCTAACATATTTTTTATTCCCCCCACCCCCTTTTTTCCTTTTCCCCCAGATCATTTATGGCTGATGCAAACCATGTTCTTCAATAGTGAGCTGTATTCATTAACTAAGAATATGTTATCCTTTGCATTGTTTGGGCTTTAGAAATAGCTACTAACATTCTGAATATTAATCTGGTGACTTCCATCCCTGAAATGAAAAATAAAAACTGTCATTGTCTCTGTGGGCTGCCGTCTCTGTGAATTGTGCTGCTCACATTGTCTGAGGGTCCTTGGTGAAATACAAGGGGTTATGGTAACAGTGTTTGCCATTTCCTAAGAGCAGTGCAACACTTCCCTCTGTTTTGCTTGAGGTTTTTTTGGTTGGGTTTAAAATCCAACTCAGTTTTGACATCTGTTATGTCAGCATTACATACGAGTTTATGTCCTAGGGCTCTGAAATTTGAGGCAGTTAGAAATAAAGTGTTTGAGGCAGTTAGAAATAAATTAGTTTCTTGTTTCCTTTTTTTGCCTCATTGAAAACCCTAGAATCCATTAGTGTTAATGGAATGATTTAAAAGCATCTCTGTGCAGCAGGATCTGAATGATTGATGCTTACAGGAACAGGTAGCATCTGATACTGATGATACACTAATGGTACAAATAAATTCTTAAGCTTGCCCTTTGTTTTGACAAATTCACACTGTTAAACCATTTTTTATATTCCATGTAATAGCACTGTTTTGAATATAGTGAAGTTCAGCTGGTCTTGTAGCTGGAATTCTGATACATGATTTGTTAGCCTTACACCATTTCAAAATTATACTTTGATTCTTATGTTTAGAATTGACACACATTTGTCCTTTAATTTTTTTTTTTTTTTATTTTATGTGATATACTGGACTAACCACTTCTCCAAAACATGACTTTGTTGTCACAAAGAGTAGTTGGTGGCAGTGGATTCTGCAGAGGTTTTGTTGAGCAGAGTCTTTCTTTTTGCGGGGCTGTTCCTGAGGATGCCAGAGGGGCTGCAGGAGGAAACAGAGCCCACTGTCTGCACCAAGCAGCAGCAAAGCCAGCAGCCAGCCCCAGGCTGGGGGTACTCTCCTGCAGGAAAAAACAGAAGCACTTGTTTGAAACAGTTTGTGTTTGAGTTTCCAGAGTCAACAACAGAGGGGGAAATAGACAAGTGTGAAGCACAGACATGACCTTAGGGGTCATGTGTATTATAAAAAAAGATTAAACTCCTCCCACTGTGATGTGATACAAGTATGATCAAAAAGTGTAGTTATTTATTCTTGTATGAACAGAAGAATACATTTTCTGGTAGGAAAATGTAACATTTTGTTACATGATAAGGCAGAGGTATGACCAAGGATGTGTGATTAAGGCATAGATTTTGTTATCATATTCCATATAACACAGTGCATGTAATGTTATTATATATGTCATGTAGCATATTTATTTATGACTCTGATTTTCCAAGTGTTCTCTCTTTCAAAGATAGGTGCTGTGCTCATTTGAGTACTCATTTGCTTTAAAGGTCTGGGTATAAACAGGATTTGTAATGAATACACTCCTGTGATGGAGTCACGTACAACATACTGGCTTGTTTCAAAACATAAATAGGTTGGAGCACTCTCTGGTATTTCAATTCCTTTGAGAATGATTTTACCTGTTTTTCCAGGTGCTAATGGGGAAATGTTTTCTGCCTTAGAAGAAGTGAATTTATTGCCACAGCATCCACTTTCTGCAAGGGAGAGGAGAAGACTGAAGCAGAGAGCTGTGGAGAGTGCTGTACATGTAAGAACTGACAGATGCAATGTCAGCCAGTCCCTGTGCTTCCACAGTGACTCCGTGTCATGGCTCCTGAGGGAGCACACCTGCAGTTATTTACACTTTTAAAAAGGGTGCTGTTGAACTGAAGGATGTGTGCATTTTTGGGTTCCCTGCAGGAGGAGGTTCCAGCAGGGCAGGCCCCGTTGCTGCAGCCTGACAGCTTCTCCTTGCACTCCAACTTCAGCCTCGACGTGGAGCAGGGGAAAGGCAGGAACGAGGAGCGACTGCACAGACTGACTGAGCTCCAGCAGAAATCTCCTTCCTTGGGTATGCTCCCTGTAGCACAAATGATGCAGTGAACACTGAGTAATTACAGTAATTAAAGGAACAAATAATAGTAGGCTTCATGTAGCAGAACAGTGAGCAACGAGATCAAACACAGGGGTTATTTGTGGAGCTCTGTAGCTGGTACAAGGGCTTCCCCAGCACGCCTCAACACAACTGCTTCAGACTAAGTTTAGAGGAGGAGAGTAGGAAAAGATTCTTATATTCCTGTCTGGTAGCCACTCCTGCTTGTCCTGTGAGCAGCACTGCAGTGTGGGCAGCAGGATGGGGATATCCAGCTGCACAGCTGCAATGGCAGTGGGAAGAAATAAAACACCCGAGTGGTGAATGATGATGAGGTGCCTTTGTGAGTCTGTTGGCATTCCTGGGAGTCAGATGTCTGTGCTCCAACCAGCATGAAGATATGCCAGAGAGCTGTGTATGATGAAGTACTTCAGTTTCTAGTTAATTTGATTTTCTAGTGGTTTGTTAATATGAATGATCATTCAGTATTTGAGTATGTGAGTATTTGATACTGATACCTCTTCCACTGCACACACACTTGAATTCATTCCAAGTTTCTTACATCAGGTGCTGGGAGTTGTCTTGGAGCATCTCCAAATGGTGGCTGCCTGATCTAGATCCCTTTGTGTATGAAGTGCCAATCATGGCAACCATTAATGGCCTTTCATTTCTCACATGGATCGAGACCCAGTTCATACACTTTGTGCTAATGATTCTTTCATACGAGTCTGAAATCTCCCTTTTTTTTGGGAGGTGGTTGCTATGCTGTCTAGGCAATTACAGTATCAGTATCCTTTTTATAAACTTAGAGAGAGTACAGATGCTGGCAGTATTTTTGATTCTGTTGCTATGGGTACTCTTACAAGCACTTCATCCTTTTTTTTGTTTGTTTTAGCCATCTCACTGTGGTTTTAAGTCACTAAAAATAAACTCTATTCATACTAATTTTCTTCTATAATCTAAATAAAATCTTTACTAATTTTACTCCACCCAGATATATTTGCTATGTGAACTACCACTACTTAAGTATCTTTATTGTATCTCACCTCTTTTATAATTTCACCTCATATCATATGCACTACACTTTTTATTTTGCTTGCCTTCTGTTTGTCACAGCCTCCAGAGCTTCAGCCTTTAGATAAATATAATTTTGATATGTGTATATATATATTTATATGTCTGTATGTAGCTTGTTCTCTGGAGCACATGGGGACTTATCACTCATCCTTGGCATTTGTGCCTCTTGGAAAGGCAGCAATAGATCCTCTTGCTCAGCTGTGGTGGTTCAGGCTGCACTGCTGCTTTCCTCCTGTTCCCTACTTGTGCTCAGGGATGTTACAGAACAAATGAGTGAAGCCAAGCCTTTTTACTCCTTTTCCCTAACAGTCTGAAATAACCTTTGTGGCATCCTCTTGCTTTCTGAGCAGCCAGGTCTGTCATTTCTCCTCTGCCCTCAGAGACACTGCTGAGAGAAAACAAATCTCTCAAATGTATAACTAAGGAACCTGGTTATCTTCCCTTGAAATGACCAGAGATGGCAATTCACAGGCTTTGATAAATTCTAAATTCAGAGCTGATCTGCTTCAATAAGGAGGCTCTGTTCACAGCAGTTCACTTTCTGCTATGGGACTGATGTGGGAATCCTAAAGGCATCCTAGTATTGTTTTCTTAATTGGAAAATTTGACAAAAGGAGTCAGGCCCTCTCCATTTTTACTCATCCAGAAAAATTCCCATCAGTGTAGACTTGGTGAATATTTGGGTGATGGAGTCTCTGTCAGGCAAGGTATGTGTGTTCCTGTGGGCATAAACAAGAGCAGGCTCAGATACAGAAGAGGGAATTCTCACAGTTTGGGCACACAAGATGTGCTGCTGTTGGTGTTCTGCAGGAATCCAGATACCATTCCATTTCTAAAGCAGGATTTCATGCTAAGGAAAAGCTTTCCTTACCCTCAGCCTCCTCATGCAAACTGAATTATCCAGAGTGTTGATGTGTGTCCCAATTAAGGACAGTTTTCTAGGGAGTGTGTGAAGTGTTGAAATTCATGATGAAGAAGTTCTGCAGTGCAGCTGATGTGCTGAGCTTTCTAAAAGCAGCACCAAGTGAGTCTGATCCAGTGATGTGCACTGTGATCTTGCCTCTGCCATCTGCAAGATCTAAAGGCTTTGCTGTAAAGGCAGAAGTAGTTACATGTGGGGAAATGCAGCCCCCTGGCCTGGACATTCCCAGTTTGTCTCTCAACAACCTTGTTTTAGTTGTTATTTATCATCTCTTAAAGCAGCAAACAGAAAGTTCTTTTCTTTAGGTATCAGTTTTCCTGCTGTGTGCTGTTAACCCCTCTAAACCTACAAATGCAAAAAACTGTGGGTTCCAACTCACAAGAGATTTGCTCTGACCCAGGACTGAGGAGACAAAGAGATTCACTCCGCCAGCTTCAAGCCCAGGAGATGGCAGGCCCCAGAGAGAGGGAGGTCTGCTCTCACTTCTAGTGTTGCAGACAAGTTTTAACCAGACTGGGAGGGCTTGGAGGATGATCAGATCACTGTCTGTGTGATGTGACAGAACTAATGATTCCTGCCAAGTTCTTTTGGAACAAAAAGTATTTGGCATTTTGTTCTAGAACCTGCAATCCCACCTAACAGACAAAGAGGGAAGCTGAGCCCTTGCTCCCAGTGGATGTGGGGTTGTGCTGTTCTGTCCTTCCCTTCACCCCTGCACACCTGCCTGCTGCTTCTCCAGGCCTTGGAGGAGCTTCACGCCCATGCTCAGACCATCAACTTTCAGTTTTTAATGAGAATCTTCACAGAAGCTTTGGTTTAAAATCTCATTTTTAAAAGTCGTCATTTTTGAAGAATAAAACCCTGAAATTGGTAAAATCATCTAAATACTTAAATTGCATTGTTAATTACTTAGGTGAATTATTCAGTCACTAAATAATATGCAATTCTGTTTTGCTTGAATTAGGATGTTTCTGCAAAAATGTTGATTTTTTTTTCCTACTCCACAGTCTTTAAACATGTTTCTGCCCACCTTTATCACCAAGAAACCAGAACCTCTTCATTGACATGATTCAGTTTTAAGAGGAAAACATTGCATTTTTCAGTTGTTATAGATAGAGGGGATTTGCATAATTTTTTGTTTAAGTATGTAAAAATTTAGATGCTGTGAAGCAAAAAAATGAACAGTACAGAGGAACTTATATCTTTATACCCTTTCATATATAGTAAAAATGTTAGTATAAGTATGTTGTTTGATAATCCAACAAGGTTGGATTATCAAACAACAAATACCTTGTTTAAGGTATTAGATGTATGTATAATTGCTGACAGAATTGAAACAAGTAACAGTAGAGTTCAGAGTGATAATGACCCCAAGTTCATAGACATGGCAGTTTTGGTTTTTGTTAGGTGAGGCTTGTTTTGTAGCTGGAAGATCCCAACTTAGCCACTTTCAGCATGACATTCCCTGAGGTTTTGGGCTGTGATGCACAGGCTCACTTGTATTTGCACTATTAAACCAAGTTAAAACAATTCTTCCTCAGTAGGAGACTGTTTATATGTTGTTGTTATATTGCAAGGGTTCCATATTGCTAGAGTTTCGTACTTCTGTGATGCTTCTCATAGGTAGCTCCTCTAAGCACTGACTCTTTCTTCTTCTCACAGTAGCAAACTGATGCCAGTTCCCACCAATCCACTCTTTTATAACACTCTTCTTACAGCTGTGGCCTGTTAAAGTCAGGCCTGCTTCTAATCTTTAATAATTATCCCAGCTGCAACTCTTCAGGGGATAAGATTACTTTCTACACTACCTTTATTTACTTATATTCTATCCCCTTACATTTTTACAAGGTTCAGTCAGGCCACTGTAATGGAATGGCCTTATTTCACATGCATCTTTATGCATACAGGCACTGACAGATTAGATTCTCCCTAAATAGAAGTTTTTTGGAAAGCAAGAACCCTCTGCTGAGTCCACCCACCTGTGCCTGTATCCTCATCCCCTCACTGAGCTGCTGGGGAGGAGCTGTTGAGGCCTAATTCCCCAGAACATCAGCAGACGTGTGCTAAGTAGAGACGTCATTTAAAAGCATTATTTTATATATCATTTTAAAGCATTATTATATATATATAATTTTAAAGCATTATTATATATAGATACATATGTGTGTGTGTGTGTATGTGTGTATATATATATGTGTGTGTGTGTGTATGTATATATATGTGTGTGTATGTGTGTATATATATGTGTGTGTGCGTGTATGTGTGTGTGTGTATATATATGTGTGTGTACATGTATGTATATATATGTGTATATATATATGTGTGTGTGTGTATATGTGTGTATATATATATGTATATATATGTGTGCGTGTATATGTGTGTATGTATATGTATATATATGTGTGTGTGTATATGTGTGTATATATATATGTATATATATGTGTGCGTGTATATGTGTGTATGTATATGTATATATATGTGTGTGTGTATATGTATGTATGTATATATATATATAAACACACACACACACACACACACACACATACACACACACATATATATATATATATATATATATATATATATTTTTTTTTTTTTTTTATTTGCAGCCAAGCCTGCCCCGTGTCGTGCTGTCGGGTCTAACAGCCGTGTTGCTCTCCTCTCTCTCTCAGGTGATGACATTTCCCTAGGGGATGTGGATGACCTGCTGAGGCGCGCCCAGTCCCAGGCCAGCTCCACCGACACCGAGCCCTGGCTGCGGCCGGGCACGTCGGCCACGCTGCGGCGGCTGCTGGCGGAGCAGCCCGGGGCAGGGCAGCTGTCCCCGCAGGGCACAGGGCCGCTGTCCCCGCAGAGCGCGCTGCCCATGGGCTGGCACGGCCTCTCCACCGCGCACGGCTGACTCCGCCCGGGAAGCGCCGGGAGGGAGCGCTCGGTCCTGCCGGGAATGCCGCAGGGAGGGAGGGCTCTCCCCGCGTGCAGAGTGGAGCTGTGTGTGTCACTGCAAATAGCAATAATAAAGGATCAGCCGCTGCAGTGCAACGGAGGTGGAGCGCAGGGATGTTTTCTGTTCCGGGACGTGGGACGTGGAGGAATAGCTTGGCGGCTTTTGCACTTTTTGTACAACTTAAGTTTCAGCCTCAGAAACAGAGTGTGGTGTGTGTGAATTTGATATTAAATCAAAGATTTTTTTTTAGGTTTATAGTCAAACTCTGAAACTTTCTGGCATTAGAACAGCCCAAGAGCAGAAGGGCAATAGGTTTTTACCCAAAGAGTAACTTGAACAAGGACACTTGGTTTTCATACAGGATAAAGGCTGTCCTGCATGAAAACACAGCTAACACTTTCATGGAAAAAAAAAATACTATTAACAATGTGTCTTACATTCCCTGACTTGTTGTGTGCTGAAAATACAGATATTGTTGAATATATTTATGTTTCTGATTGAAGAGTTAATAAGTATTTTGTTACTAAAATTATTTTTGTTATAAAAACTGTGAAAGCCGACTTCCATTTTCTTAATTTATGATTTGCTTCAGCTTTTATTTACTCATGAACAAACTGGAGTGTTAAGGCTGTCTCCAAAGAAATAAAAACACATGGAAACATGGAAAATCTCTTCACTAAGAGCACAGAGCTTTAGCAAGAAGGACTGGAGCAAGATTTTAGGAGTTCAGTGAACTACACAACCAAGGTGAAGCTGGGGTAAAGCTGCAACTTTCCTTTTGGTTAGGAAATTCTCACCCAGAGGCCTAAACCTGATCAACAGGGGGAAAAATGACCCTAACAAACCACTGATGAAAACAAGAACTTTTTACAAGGTCTTTTGTTTTTACTACATTGCCACCTTCAAGCTTTTGTAAACCTGACAGAAGGCTACAGCAGTTCCATGATGAGGGCAGGCACTGTTTACTCACAGATGTACTTTCAAACCTGTGTGCTGTTGAGCTTCATGGGCTTAGCACATTCCTTCCCAAAGAGGATTTGCCAAGTCAGGGTAATTCTTACCCAGAATTTCTAGTTCAGCAGTGAGAAGGTTCAACAGTGTGGGTCTGACAGCTGTGGCCACTCAAGCAGGGGCACTGGGCAGTCCCTGACCTGGGCTGGAGCAGGTACCTCAGGCTGCGTGGCTGCTTCAGGCTGGACTTCCCAGAGACTGAGGAAATAACTTTGTGACAATGCTTTCTAATAATACACTTACCACCCTCTCATGCCAAAGTCCACCTTCTGCCTTTTATACTTTGTCACCTGCCCTGATGGCTGTCTCCAGTTGCCTCACAAGTTGGAGACACATTCACTGTACCAACTCCAGGCCAGATGCAGAATTTCTCTTCCTCATCTAACTGCCTACAGAGTTTAACTATTATTTCCTTAATTTTAATTGGAGATTTTTCCCCAGGAGGAGCATTTAGTGTTTCCCTAAAAAGCCACCCTCATTTCACTGCAGTAAGTTTCATAACTGCCACAGACCATCAGAACCTGGCATTCCTTTCCTCCAGTTCAAGGCCAGGATGTGGCACAACCCCTTGTTTGAATTACTTTCTTCACCTGTGCTGTGGCCTGAAACCACTGCAGTTACTTTAACCTCACTGCTCAGCAGCCCTTAGCACCATGAATTCCACTCTTCCTGCAGCTTCCCTCCCTTGGGCACTACTCAGGACACTGAATCCTTTGCATCTTCCCTTTTCAAATCTTTCTTCAGTGCTCTCTGCCTCTCCAAAGTTCAGCTTTTGGCAGGGCCCTTCTGCCTCCCTAACCTTTTATCTTGACAGCCTCACCTACAAAATAAATCTATCTGCAGTCCCAGCCCTGATGGATACTGAGATCACTAAAGGAGAACCAGATTTCTGACAATGATCTTATATGTGAGTGTTCAGAGAGCTGCAAGTTGAACACAATGCCCAGGGCACACCTGGTGCTGCTCTGGCATTGCAAGAACTGAAGAGAGGCACAGAAGAGTTACAATGACACCAAAGCTCAGCCCCAGTGACCCCAAATTAAACAGCTATGGGGCCTTTTCCACATGAGCAATAAATAAGGCATGAAAAGGCCAGGCTATAAAAGAATAATGTCCTTACTGAAGAGGAGTACACAACAAAACAATAAAGCAGTGAGGTTTAAAACCAGAAAGAGCCCCGAAACACCAACTGCCCAAGGTTTTAGATAATTCATTGTACTCACTGCTCTGTCTTGAACACAGATGATTAGAAGCAATTGGGCAGACACACAAGGAACAGGGGCTGTTTAAACAGTGCTCCGGGCAGCAGTGTCAGGGACACCCTGGCAATGGTCTCAGAACAGTAAAACCATGGGGGAGAGTGAGACAATGAATAGGATGGGACACATTATACTCACCCTAAAAATTATTACTGGTCACTGTCAAGGACCTTAGGTCTGGCCTAACACAGCAGTTTAAGATTAAAGCACAGCACAACAAACTGAGCAAGTAAAATACAGTCCAAGAGGAAAGGCTACAATTAATTGAAATAACCTCAATTCTACCCCTTCTGACTCTGGTAATTGCTATTTGGTTTTGCTCCACCTCAATTAACTTTGTGAGCAAATTCTGAACCACAGGTCACAGCATTTAATTCCCTTTTCTGGCTTTTCCAATAGCTATTGCACTGAACTGCTTTTGGAGCCTGCTGTGAATGTCTGTGGCAGATACATCACCCTGAAGGACAGGAGGCTCCCTCACACACCTTGCTCTTCCCACTGCTCTCCCATGCCAGTCAGGAGTTTTGTGGGAAGACACTGGAGAACAATCCAATCCCACTCTTACTAGCAAAACTGAAGACACTGACACAGCTGAGCGGGCTGATGTGTTCCAAGTCAGCAGAACTGTAATCCCAGCCCTTCCCTTCCCTTCCCCCTTTATCCAGCAGCTGTTTGGTGCTTGTGTTTTAATCCCCAGAGAGCAAAGTGCAGCTCTGAGCTTCTTTCTGTGCAGCGCTATGGGGTCCATCTGGCCAGTACATGTAGCGCTTTTATTCTCCTCCAGCCCTGCCCACCTTTTTTTTTTTTTTTTAATTTACCACTCCTTTCCCCTTGTATTTGTCTCTAACAGTGAGAAGAGGCATCCCAGGCACCCAGAGAGCACCCAGCTTTCTGCTCCCAGGGTCTGGGGTTTGCTCCTTTGAAACAAAAGCATGAGAGGCAAAGCAAACTGTAAAACAAGTAGCTGTGGATTAGACTGGTTTTGATTGCACTGATGAAAGAGTTCAAAAACTTTATTGACCTATAACCTGATTAGAATATGCCAGATGAGAACCAAATATTGTACAGAAAGTTGTACAGAATTTTTTTACATAGAAAACTTTACATATCTGTACCATATACATTTTGTCCATCTGAAAAAAATTTCTACATCCATTGTAATACAGAATGCTTGACAATCTCGTCTGTTAACCATCAGAGCACAATTCACAGTATGAATACATTTCCAATAAATTTAACCATCCCCAAACCATGCCAGATTTGTTACTTGAATATATCCAACATTAAATTCTGTACATAAGAGTGAAATCTACATCAACCAAAAAACATCTGACAGCAGACACAACCTAGACTTGTTTGCAGTGATTCAAGTTCCAGTCCTTGAAGGATCATCATTTCAATGGCTCGTTATATTTCAAAGCCCTAAAACAAGTATATTACAGGTAGTTATGTCAGTCGTGATATTTCTACCGCTGTTCTTGACAAAAGTCGGCAACAATAACTTCTGGGCTACAATGAAACAAAACAAAACAAAAATAACAAAAAAGGAAGAAAAAAAAAAATCACAACCCAAAAAAGAAACCCAAACTTCTAGTGCATTTGGTAAACAAGGAAGAGTTATGGGCTTTCAACAAATCAGTATTACAGAAATAAAATAATTTGGGAAGAACTGTATAATGTTAAAGAGTTTATATTACAGATCTGCATCTCTGTACATTTTCACAGAAGGATGATTACCAATGTCTCAGACAGCCTGAGTGTGCAAAAATCTTAGAATATCAGACATAGTTGCTAAATATTTTTTTCCATGAACAATAATCTCCATTTTCTTTTCACTATAAACATTTTATCCTTCAAAATACAGCTCTCCTGAGTTGTACTTCTCGCAGAAGCTCAAACCTTTACATATATATGTTTCTTTGGGTACACTTCACTTTCACACCCGCCATAAACATCTGTTGCTATGCTGCTGTCAGGGACAGTAAAGGACACTGCAGCCCGTGCTGACAAGGGAGACTGTGCTATAAACTGGCTCTGTGCTCAGCAGGAGCCAGGCAAGAGAAACCGATGGGAGAGAATCCGCCAGGAAAGAGAGGGACTGGAGTGCTGCAAGCCTTAATTACAGTTGGAAGCGTCTGTACCGTTAACCCTTGGATACACACTGCCAGAGAAAGAAACCGTTTACATGGAGATCCAGACACAATGGCCCAGCTACCTGGTCCTTTTATTTAGCTGAGGAATATAAACTTGGAAACAGAGCATCACTATCTGCTAATGCTTGCTTATCCCAGGCTCTTGTTCTGGTGGTTGGGATATCTGGAAAACCACCCCGATCCGCAGGAAAAACCTTCGCAACACAGCCCGGAGCTCAGGAATCAGGTCAAACTGCATGATTTCACACAGCAAAGGGTAGTAGAACGAGGCATGGGCCTTGAACTGAGGAGAAAACAAACAAGAAATAACTCTGTTATACATGGGTACACCTCAGAAAGCACACTGCAAAATCAGAATATTAAATACTCTCCCAAATGAGGGTGAGAAACCCACAAAGCGACAAGCAGAAACACCTTTACAACTGAAATTAGCAGTGCTAGAATAAGGCTAAGACAGCTGTGATATACTCTGACAGATGCTCACCAGCTACACAAAGCTCCTTACTAATGCTTATTCTCCAAGAGGAAATATTTTTCTATTATGAGCTTTTTTCTTGCAGTTGGCCTTTTTCATCACTTAATTATTTCAGCCAAGTGTTCTTAGAGGGAGATTAAACAGGGATTTATTTACTGCAGAACTGCTTTGGAGAAGGTCAAGATGTATGTGTACCTGCAGCACTGGCAGCAGAAACAAGAGTTAATTCTTTGAATAAAATATCATCACTAATTGTCTTCCTCAGCAGGAGAGGGGTAAAAAACAATTTAACACACACTTCTAAAGGATTCCAGCATCTTTAAACTTCTCTGACACATTTTATTTTATCACTCATTGCACCTTCACACTGAATTATTAGTGTCAGTATCTGTCAAGTGCAGTTTGAATGTATATTCCCTCAACACGAGAGCGTCTACAGAGCAGCAGGAGCTTTCAAAGTCAAGTCTGTAACTGTGTGTGATGAACCAGTCTGGAACTACTTCTTACCTGTACATGTCATCTCAAACATCATTGCAAACAGTTACTTACCCTTTCATCACTTATCTTCAGGACTTTAGTCAAAAATAAGAGTAAAAGGTTAGTCCAGGCTTCCCGATGGCTTTCTGATGTAAGAGTGAGGAAATAGCTCAGAGCCTCGCTGCAGACACTGGAGACAAAAGACACAAAAATATTATAAATCACATTTCCTTCTGAGCTCTACTGCAGAAAGAGAGCTCTGGCTTTGCAAATTCTGGCAGTGTAAAGCCCTGGTGTAGAACAGCATTGCTTTATGAAAGCTGCTCTAAGCCTGGCTAATGACAAAAAGCAGTGACCTTGTTCAAGTCAAACCCAAAGTCCTAGGACTTTAGTAATAAATAAGCTGACAAAATGTGATTATATTGTCCGTGAATGTATTTGAAACATATCAAGTGCTCTTTGAGAGGTATCTGACAAAGCATTACGTGGGCTTTAGGAATATCTCATGTTGATGTAACCAGGCAGTTTTCAGCTCTGCTTCCTAGTCTTTAAGTCTTAGCCTTAAGTGTTGCTGGTGAGGTTTAAAGCCCTCCCTTATTCTAACAGTTGCTTGAAAACTTTATAAACAAAAAACATTCAGATCAATAACCAAAAGAGCCAAAGGCCTCTGTATGCTCACAAGGCTGCCAGAGCCCAGTGTCCATTTCTGAAAATGAGAACAAACAGTGCCAGCTGCCTAAAATACCTGAGGTTAGTGAAAGAAAAAACAGGGCTTAGGTGATAGCTGCTTTCCTTTTTAAAGAAGAGCCCCCACCTACCCACATGATACAAAACAAGGTGAAAAAAAATCTTTGTTCTCCCTGCAAAACATGCAATGGGAACAAAAAGGAGAGACAGCATCAGTAGCTGGAGGCACAGCACTCCCCACAGAACATAAACCTCTTAATATTACCTGTGACCACCACACACAGGTGTCGGCTCTAGAAATTTACTGCAAACAAGAGATGGTTTGTCCTTTTAAACCACCCACCCCCTTTCTTTAACATGAGAAATAACACCACAGGCTCAGCTCCACGGGCCTTACTTCAGCAGCCTCTGCTGCACCTCCTCCCAGGCGCTGGTGCGGCTCTCGTCCATGTACATGCGGAACAGGATGCGCAGCCCGCAGGCCAGGCTGCTCGTCTCCTGCTTCAGCAGGTTGGGCTTGGACTTGCCTTTGAAACCTATGGGAATTCCAAGCATCCACTGAGATTTTTGGTTCAGTTTATTACAGTCCCCCACTTCTCTTTCTTAGCATCTTCTGCACACAGACAGAAGAATCACCTCAGTTAATTATTTTCTCATAATATTTATTACAATGGAGCATTGCTAAAAATCAACCTATTTATACGTGCCATAATTGTGTTTGGCACCCATTTTTAGTATCAGTTTATAACTGGCTGTGAAACCTGTGCTTGTGCCTGCAGTTTCCAAGCATGGGACTCACACCTACAGCCAAGAATCAGCTTGGCAGCTGTACCTCAGTGAAACCTTAAATTTTAGGAAATCAGAGATATTTGCGCCTCCACAGATTAGGTCTCTTCCCTTTATGAATCCTACACTTATAGAGCCAAAGCTTCTACTTTTACATTTAGCATCAAAGTACTCCTGCCCTATTTTTGGGTCAATTCACACTGTCACAAAGTATTTCTTCAAGAGGACTGACTCACCTGCTTTCCAGAGAGCAGTTCTTTGTTCATTGTTTGAATTAAATGCTTTAGCAAATCTGTGAGATTCCAGCAGACAATCAAGAAGTTTGAAAAGCTGCTGTGATGTTAGGAAACGATACATCCCTTGATCCTGTGTATCCACATGGACATCAAAGTCTACTGCATCTCTCTATTGAAAAAAGGGAAACAGGAAGAAAAAGATTTGAAGGAAAAAATTCACAACTGTTTTCAGCAAGCTCCTGTGATAACTCAATCCTACCCTGTTTACATCTGTATTTGTACTTAAACTTAACACTGTATTAAAGGTGGTATCCACATCCCAGATATACAAATCCCCTAGAGCAATACATGTTTAAATCTCCACAGTGCTGCCCTGGCACAGCAAATGCAATTTAATGGAAGCTGTACAAGATCTCAACAGGCCAATGGAAATTCTCAAATGCATGTAAAAATTATAAATTAGCAGATGCTACAGGAGTTTGAGAAACTTAACACCTTTGGAAGAAAATTTGTTAAAAAGAGAGGTACCTATCAGTTCCACTTACTTGTGCTGCTGCTAGATTCTCTGCATCCTCTTTTTTGCTAGTTGCTGGGAAGAACACAATGTTGTCGATCGTCTGAATGAGTTCCAGCTGCACAACACACTTGATCAAAAGAGCAGCAAATAACTTCTGTTCTGGAAATTCTTTAAAGGAAAGAAAATTACTTGTTAACTAAAGAACTTTTCTGAGCTGTTTTGAGGGTATGTTGAAGAACAGTTTAACTTCATGAACATGTGTAAAGCAAACCTGGAATCCACCTGCTGGAATTACTAACACCAGGAGAGATCACCATGTTACCAACTGGAACTTCTTAAAAAACTGTTTCCTGAAGTTGTCTGTGATACACTGGATCAACCTGGTTTAGCGTTACCTAAAAGTCACCAAAATTAGTGACTTGGACTTCCAGGGCAATATCAAGAGCCAGAGGCTACTCCCAGGCAGGAGGCTTAGCACAGCACTGGCACCATGCTTGTTTCCATGCTTGTTGGCAAGTACTAATGAAACACATGACCATTTTAAGCAATGAAATACAACTGCACAAGGATCTTAAATAAGGGTTTGATAAACTCTCCTCAAATCATAGACAGAATTCTTTTTCAGCTACTGCTTCTGTTGCATTTTGCACTGAAAAATCTCTGCTCCTAAGAAAAGAAATCTCACACAGCACTGTAAGGAGATTACTATTTTTAATATTTTGCTTTGGGTAAAAAGCCTAGAAGCTTGCAGTTTAACTCTGTTTTAAAAATCTAAGAGGCAAAAAATGTGGACCCACAGGAGTCCAAGAAAATTCTGTCATACTACAAGAAGACAAAAATTTAAACGATGTGATTTCTTCACATCATGTTTCTGAAATCACAGCTGAGACTGTAACTAATATATCAAACATCCAGTTCATACTACTCTGCACAGATAAAAACTCCAAACCCCTGCAGAGTACACACTTGCTGCTGGCCTGGCTTTAGTTGCTTCCTCTGCTACCGTGGCCCCTGTGCTGGGCTGAAATGGGCGTCCATCTGAAGGTCGAGGCTGGATGGAGTCATGGATATCTACTGACTTCTGGGAGATTGTATCCTGAAAAGAAAAAAAAAGGAAAAATAAGTAATTAACTTACAGAAAACTTCTAGTAATTGGTAATAGTGCTGTGCCCTTCAGAGCTCAAGACATGTGCTGTTTCAACACTGCACTTTCATTGACTTGAGTCATACCTGCTATGAGCATTCATGAAAGATGTACCAGAAAGATGAGCTACTAAGAAACAACTGAAAATTTAACAAGTAACAAATACTTAAGCACACAGAAAATGCAATGAGCAGCATTTTTCAGATAGGTTTTTGCACTCCCTCCAAGCATTTCTTCTGTCACTCAAGAGTTACTACAGCTTTTACCAGATCAAGTGCAGGAGGTTTGCTGGCAGGTTCCTGCTACTATATTTGACATAAATGGATCAAAAATACAGCCAATATGTTTACATCAAACCACTATAAATGAGACATGGTACAGCACAAAGGTACAATACCCATATAATGAGAACTGGCCTTCACAAACATTTACTTTGTTGAAGCTGGATTATGGTAACACTTCATAAAGATAAATGGAGGAAGTCAGGCTCTCTTAGTAAAGCTCATCTGGACCATTATCCTTGAGCAACTTGTATCAAGTGCTTCATTAATCTATAAAGAACTTTATGCAGCAATCTTGTGAGAATGTCCAAAAGCTAAACTAATTCTCATCAATAGCAAGGCAGCTACAGGAGCTGTCACTTGCAGGCAAATCCAGACTTCACACCAGTTTCTTCAGTCAAACCTAAGAAATCTGGTGGTTATACAAATTTTCTACTTTAAATTGATATTTAAGGTCTTATTACAAGAGAAAATTTGGAGGCAAAAAAAGTCAGTCTGCCAATCTATCCCTCTTCAGCAGTTTCTCTTCTTTCCAGTACAAAATGAAAGAAAACCATGACCCAAACCACAAAACAACTCAAAGCCCAAATACAGTATTAGAGAAACCTGCCAGACACACGACATTACCTAAAACAAACACAGGTAACTACCTACAGCCAATTTATGGAAGTCAACTTTGCTGCAAACAAATACATACTTCTTTATCAATTAATTCCTTGCCATTTTTAAACATTAAAATAGCACTTGAGCTGGAAAAAAAATTCACAAAAATTAAAATAGAAAAATGTATTTAAAGCAAGTATATTTTACCTATTCTACATCACAACACATTTGTACTGAGCTCTTGCAATCTTAAATTATTGTTTTATTTATTTCAGCAGCTTACCAGTTTTTCTTTTGCATCAGAAGGAGAGCCAGAGCAGAACTCCCCACCAACTGGTCTCCAAGTCAGCAGCCTTAAAAACATAACACCAGTCCCAAAATTTACCAAGTTTCAAATATAAATCAGAACCAACACTCTAAAAAGTCCCCTTTGAGATGGTGTGGGGTTTTTGCATTAATTTTAATTCTAAATGCACTTTATTTTTTCACATGTTTAAAAGTGTAAGTACTGTGTTTGTTGAACTTCAACATTTCTGTCAACTACCTTGGATGGACAAGTGGACCATATTGAGGTGGATTAGCTTTTCTCAGAAATACTGGATTTGTCTTAAGGCAGAGTTTTAGTGCCATTAGTGGGCCTCTTCTCCCACACTGCCTTAAACTTGATCTAGAATAAAGAATGAATCTACTCCAGAAGAAGCCTCATTAACATTTGAGATGTTTTGCATTCTCTGTCTGGAGTATATTCCAGGATTATATTTCTATTTCCAATTAAAAATTCACCACTTCCACTCAGGATTCATTGCTGATATAAGGTATCAAATCACTGACAATACTTCTGATCTCTTCCCTGCTGGTTTCCTATAGGACATGACTGTCTTGAGGATCTTAACCTTAGCATTAAAAAAATGCCTACACTAATTGTAATTTACTGATACTGTCTGTGCTGCCAAGAATTGAGGGAAATTGCATTAAATAAACTAAGTTGTCCCACTGTTTCTTGTTCTATCCAATTCACTGCTGCAAAGTAAGATTGGAATTACTTGTCATTGTCATGGTCTCAAACTCTTTAGTCTCCATCTGTGCGAGGTAACACATATTGGACATTTGTGTCTGCATTTCCTAAGGGACAGTTTTTACATCAAGTTAAGCTTCCTAAGTGAATGTACCACTGATCTCCAGAAAACTGAATACTGGATAACTAAAAAGACAAATAAGATAAAAACTTGAGGCATGTAATAAGGCAACAAATAGAATAGAATAGAGAACTGAATTGATTCCTGAAAGCTGCAAGAACATAAATTGAGGCATTGGGATAATGAACCACTATGAGCTGGTAGAGGCTGGACCACCATAATCTGTGCAAGGAACCAATTCTAACTCTTGAATATTTTGAAGAGGGCACTCACACTGGATTTCTCAGCACCAGAAAGCCAAGACTCACTCTTACAAAGCTTCAGAAAATTTAAATTAACAAAAATTATGAACAGAAGAGAAATTAAACTAGAAGAGAAATTCAAGTAAAAGAATAATTAAAGAAACCATTACAATAAGCAAAAATCGATAGGCTGGACGAGCAAAGAGCGAGGTGGACTGAAAACTGACTGAACAGCTAAGCCAAGAGGATGGTGATTAGGTGCCCAGAATCTAGCTGGAGGCCAGTGGTACAGCAGTCAATGCTGGGTTCAATCTGTCCATCTTAATGGACACTTCAATGGACAATGCCCATCACCCAGACGGGGCAGAGAGGACTCTCAGGAAGCTGGATGACACAGAGTAGGAGGAGTGGCTGATACACCAGAGGGTCATGCTGCAATCCAGAGGGACCTCCACAGGCTGGAGAATTGGCTGACGGGAACCCTGTGCAGTTCAGTGAGGGCAGAACAAAGTTCTCCCCCTGGGGAGGAGCAAGGCCAAAGACCCCAGGATGTGCTGGGGCTGCCCAGCTGGGGAGCAGCCTGGCCTGCAGAGAAGGCCCTGGGATCCTGCTGGCCACCAGGCTGGATGTGAGTGAGCAGGGTGCCCTCGCTGCAGGGAAAGCAAACGCTGTCCTGGGCTGTGTGAGGAGAGCTGCCAGCAGGAGGGAAGGGGACCCTGCCCCTCTGCTCAGCACTGTGGCCAGTCCTGGGCTGCCCAGTTTGAGAGATGTGGACCTGCTGGAGAAAGTTCAGCAAAAAGCCACAAAGGTGAAGAAGGAACCAAAGCATCTCTCCCATAAGGAGAGTCTGAGACAATGGGGACTGTCCAGCTTGGAAAAGAAAAGGCTCAGGACATCTTATCAACACACTATAAATATCTGAAATGTGGGAGGAAAGCAGAGCCAGGCCTTTTCCAGTGGTTCCCAATGCCAGGACCAGAGGCAATGGTACGAACACAGGAAGTTCCCTAGGAGCATTAGGAAACACTTTTTCACTGTGAGGGTGATCAAACACAAGGCAGAGGTTGCCCAGAAAGGCTGTGGAGCTTCCCCCCTTGGAGATATTTGAAAGTCAGGACATGGTGATGGGAAAAGTGCTCTGGGGTGGCCATGCCTAAGCACAGGGGTTGGGCTACAAAACCTCCAGAGCCCTTTCCAACTTCAGCCACTCATTCTGTATGAGTACCTTCAGCTATCAACACCTCGGTGATGTGCAGAAGCCTGGCAGCAGCATGGCCTCTGGTTTTCTAGTAACTGACCCTTGCAGAAATTGGTAGCTGAGTAAATATTATAGTACATTTTCCAAACAAGGATATATGATCAACTCTCTCTGCAAAAAAGTAACTTGCCAAGAACCAGCAGAGGCTGATGCTGCAACTAAGAACTCGTGCAGCCAATGTTGCAGCTCTTAAATTAGAGAAGCTGCACAACATCTGGAAGATGTTTCATATGAATGCTAAAAAAGAACAAATGAAACTCTACCTGATCAGACTAATAAGAACTTCTGCCAGAAGATACTTCACACTCCAGAGATTCACAGCCTCTGACTATTTGAAGGCAACTGGCAATAAAGCACTTGCCCATAAAGTTTTTATATATACCATTGTGTGATTTGTCTTCATTTCAACATTAACTACTGTGTTACTTCCAAGCATGGAAAAACAAAGGTAAAGAGATCATTTGCCTTCTCTAAGCACTGGGGCAGGCACCACAACAAGCTGAATATTAGAACTGGGTGGTTTTATTAAAACTGGTAAATAAACTGATAACAATTTTTTTGCATTGTCAAAAAAATAAAATAATAAAAACACTAAGGATGGGAGGGGAGAAAAAGCTCCATTGCAAAAGAAAAAAAGGATAATAGAGGGATTAGAAATAAAATATGAAATGTCAGCCAAACCAGGAGTCTCAGAAAAAGAACCAGATGTCATAAAAAGAGAGGCAAAAAAGAAGTATCCTCCTAGGACTCAGAAAGAGAAAGAAACAAAGATGTGTACCCTCACATAAAATCAAAATAAAGACTACAAAAGTTGGGAACCTCCCAGAAATTTAAAAAGGAATAACATAATGAAGTTCTCAAAAGATGGTAGAGAAAGATTAAAAGAGAAAGAAAGTTAAAGGAAGGAGTTGGATACTCTCCTAAGGAAAAGAACCCATTTGAGAAGCAAATGATGAGAGGCCTCAACATCAAAGTGAATAATACACATATTTCAAATTAGATATAACTAAAGGCAACAAGAGTATTTTGAGTATGTCTAAATATTAAGATATTCAAAATGCTGCTCTAGAAAGGTTTCTACTATTCAATTATAGAATACCCAGAAATGTAAGTTTTGATCATAAGTTGAAACCAAAGCAAATGTTCTGCTAGTGAATATTAACTTCAAAATCTTTCCAAGTACAGGCCCTAATAAGTTAGGGTTAATTCAGCTAAACTTCCACATCCAGAGATGTGGCTTCCAATTTTATTTTTGGCAGTTACCAAAATACAGAAGTATCTTGCTAGCTTCCCAAATATTTCAGCTTCATTTCAGACTTATTTATGGAATTAATTTATACCTACTTACTTAGAAAACAAAAGTGAGGTAGTGACAGATTTTATCTTTTAATAGATGAATGAAGCTCTCTTACAGTGCTGTCTGATATGCAACTCTAAAATTGGAGGAATTTTAGAGGGAAAGGAAAGACTGACATGCAGAAGGTTTCTTTTGCTTCAGCTTTCTTCAGGCCTAAAGTAGGTCCCAGAAGCAAAGAATATGAACTGGATAAAACACAGCACTTGGAATGGTGCAGCCTTACTCCAAGAAACCTCACATAGAGTTATCATACGAATGGAAAGAATTACCAAATAGCCAAGAAAATTTTCACAAAAATATTAAGATTCATACAAACATATGATGAAAATTAACCATCAACCACACAGACTTAAATATATAAGACTGATGCAGTATTTTAGTATTTCATGGCAAAAGCTCCACATGTAATTACAAACAGCAAAGCTGGCATCTTCTATTACCAAAAAAACACCCAAAAAACAAAAAAAACATCATATAGTACTTCTCCAAAAATCCAAAACCTTAAAACTGATTCATTTTACATTCTGGGGGTTGTTGGAGAGTTTTTTTGTTTATCTCCTATACAGTATTTTAGTTTTTAACATTTCATCATTAACAATACAGAATACCTACACCTAATTTACCACCACGTTGCAAGTAAGTCTGTTTCTCTTTAGTCCACACTTAACAGCTTTTTATTCACCCCACCCATGAGATATCTAAGAGTTTGAAATGGGTAAATCATTTAGTTAAACTATTTCACAAAGTATTAATAGTAACAGTTGTCTTACGCATGAGGGATTGTAGTTTTGAAAATATCCAGCATGCAAGTGCAAGTTTTATCCCAGATTTCTAGGGTGAACTTTTCACCATTAAGGATGACAACATTCTCCAAACAGTTTGTACCAGATCGTGCCAGTTGTTCATTGTCTGTAAGAGACAAACAGGGTATTTGTTCATTCACATTCAACAGTAAATGTTAACATTGTAAAATGTTAACATTGTTTTAACATAATTTGTGCAGTTCCTACCTTGCTGCACACACCAGTACAGCTGTGCAAATATATCATCCAAAAGAACATCACTAAGTACTTCTAAATACTGTGTAAATACATCACAGATTGCATAAAGTGCATGGTTACAAGTAGTTGTCATCCATTCAGCTTTCTAGGAGTCAAAAAAAAGAAGAGTTACAACCTGAAGGCGAAACTTCTGGATAAACATATTTGTATTTACTCAATTTGCTTTATAGTGACATGAAATTCATTTCTGTATCTCAAAACCTCAAAATCTGGAGCCTTAACTCCTGCTTTGCTAACAAGCAAGTTTAAAAAGAACTACAAGAACAGACAAACAAACAGTCTTAGTGTCCAATCCTACTCAATGATTTAACACCAAGCTAAAGCTGTGTTTAAGCATTTTCCAGGAGGGAAAAAAAATTATTGAAGTGAGACATGTCCTACTACAAACAGCCAGACAAAGCCTCTAAAACAATTGATAATTTTGATCTAACTTCTAATACTAACAATTCACACATTAGTTACATTTTAAAGCCAATTTCAGTTGTTTTTCAGAGCAGTATCAGGTTCTGGTTTGGCAGATCAAAACCTGAATGGCTGGTCACAAGTGTGCAATGACAGCACAGTGCTGTTTTGGGTGGTTTATGTTTGTCTGTGGGTTGGTTGTGGGTTTTTTTGGTTTCACTTTGGCTGAGGGGTCTTTTTTTCTGCCTTGTCATCAAAAATTTTGAAGTAACAGAACTTATTTCTATTAATTGTGACTTCACTGCTGACTTCAAGCCTCACTCAAATGAGCATGCTGTGTCTCATATTCCAAACATCATATGTAAAAGCTACAGCTCTACTTACAAGCCCTAGATACATTGCATTTTATGCTATTCTTCTGCTGTTCCTAGTGTAAACTACCAGGTCTTTTACAACTATGGCTTTAAAAAAATGAAAAAAAGTGACAACACCTGCCAACAGAATGCCAATAAAACAAAACAAGGCTACCAGAACCACAGGTCCACCATCCAAGTTTTGAGGTTTACCCTACATTACTTGACTAAGCTATATTACAGGTTTTCTACTGTAAATGTTGTTCTCATGTAAATTATCTTCCTCCACTTTCATCACCTCAGTCTGCTGTTCTGGCAGTTTCATGTTGTCAAATATCCTGAAGACAATCCGAAACAAATCTTGCCACCAGTGTTTTTCATAAGTATGGCCATATGTCTTCATTATTTCAAACATTACTGTTAAGCCCCTGAAATGAAGAAAGAACAGCTTATACCAAGAGTTACAGAAAGACATGAGCAAGACCAAGTAAGTACAACTACAGCAGCAATAACCAACTCAAAAACTGTTTAGAAAAATATACATATACGAGTGTCCAAAACATAAGCAGAAAATCAGCTTGTAAAAAAAGCACTTTATAGTTGCAAGCAATAGCCAAAAATATTTTTGAGAGCTGTGGTAAATTGAAATTAAAATAGTAAATCAACTCCTTTACCAAGGGCCACAAAAATTAATAAACAAATATTTCCAGTTAAAAAGTACAAAAGTCTAGAAACAATTATTAACCTTCACCAGCTATAAAGGGAGTCCAGGTGCACAGCTCCCATGCCAATGGGTAAATTTAAAGTTATTTGTGTACAACTCCTCATATTCCACATCAGAATTATAACTGAATGTGCTTTACAAGGGAAAATTATATTCCAGAAAAATAAGCAAGTTTTACATGAAATCAGAGTACAGCTTTGCTTTTTTTAACATTTCTGCAATCCTTAACCACTTAATGAACCACGGTATAAAACCAGTTTTAAAATCCCCAAGCTAAGTGGGATGAGCCAGACAGAATGCAATCACAACTACATAATTTTGTTGTTTATTATAACAGAAAATAAAAATTTAAAATATACAGAACACAGACTTAATTCCTATATTCCAGTGTCTATTTAAAAGGTTTTTGCTGTTTCCACAGTGGTATCACCTGAATTAAATACATAAGTCATTTTATAGTGATTACATTTACCAAGAGTTGTTTTTGTTTCAAAAGTATAAAGTAAGCCTTTTAAAATTTGAATTACAAATACGGATTGTTACCTGGTTCTTACATCTAATTTGCATCTATTGATGATACAGGACAACTCAAAGAGAATTGGGAACCATCCTCGCACCCACACTCTGTCTTCAGGAGCTACATTCATATCATCACTTGTGTATTCCTTGAATGCCTTTAGAAGAAAACAGAGTTAGACAGCCACAGAAGTTAGATTCTTAACAATAAAACACAATTTGGAGTGTAAGCAACAATCTCTCCTGCAAGAGTATTATACCCTGATAGCTCAGATGAGTTGGCAATTAAAACAGTAGCACTGGGAAAGTGAAGTGGCTTTCAAACTAATGCTTAGAATATTATGATGAATGAACTTAAAAAATAAACAAGATTACATATTCAAGCACCAGTTTTTGCTTGCAGTTCAGTGTGAGTTCCTTGCTCTCATTATTTTACAGAGATAGCTCCTGAAGTGAGGACCTAACCATAACATTTTGAGGATATCAAACATTTTTGGTTATGCCATTATCCATTTTTTCACACTTCCCAGCAGAGAGCAGATCCTGAGATACGATTCCAACAGCTCTCAGGAATGCAAGCTGAACTGAGTGGTAGGGATGGGCAAAGGGGAATAAAAGAAGAATAGAAAAATCACCGATAACTTTCAAAGCCTATGGCATTTTATACTCCTAGTGTTTCTGAATAAAGTACATTTCCCATTAATCCATGAATCTTGAAGGGAAGCCAGTAAGTTTAGCATAGCTATTTTTTCTTTATAAAAGCACTTATAGTTTAGTTAACACAGACTATACCTGAGGCCTGTCAGACACATATTTTGCACAGTGGCGAATGAGGCGGATCGCTTCCATACTGGTATCTGGAAATGCTGCATTGCAGGCAAATTCAGACAAGCACTTCACTGCATCCTGGAAAGAATCTATGGTTGCTGGGAAGTGTTTCTCAAACACGATTGCTGAGAGGAAAGTGTGAAAAGGAGAAAAAAAAAAGTGTCATGCTTTAAAATTTATTAATTCTAATATGAACTGTCTGTAACAGAAGTCATGAGAGACTGGTTCATTGATTGCTGCTGTCAAATGCCCGAGTAGTAAGAAAAACGAAAGAAAAAAAAATAATATAAAAAAAATTACCCAGAGGGCATTTCATTTTGACAGCGAGTATTAAAAATAAATTAAAGTAGAACCTGGACTAAAGCAGGGAAATGTAATAGTTAAGCAAGACTAGAGAAATAGGCTGCTTAACACTAGTCTGTGTCCCCACAGTTTAAGAGGGACACCTGAAGTATGGCACTCCACCTACTAATGGACCTCCTCACCAGCAACATGATGCCTTGTTTTTAAACAGCTGCTTTTGAAGGAAGAAAAGTGCTTCATCAAAGATGAAACAGTTTTATAAACTTGCAGTTGTTCAGACAGAATAAAGAGATCCCCTAAAGCCTGGGATCTAGATTAGAATACAGAGAGAGAAAAAATTATCTAGTGCCTCCCTATCAGCACTTTCTCCTAAATGGGCCTTACAGAAGCACAATGCAGAATAACAGAAAAAGATAAGCAAACAACATATTAGTAAAATATGCACTTTTTTTCTTCCCTAGGGGAACCCCCAGAATATTTAATTTAAATAAAAATGTACACATTAAAATAGAATTATCTAAGGCCTGAGTTGTTTTACTACAGAATGCAACAAACAGACACGATTTTTTAAAAGGCATGAAGAAAACCAGTTAACTCTACTCTGGTAAGCATTTTCCCAGAGGACCAATTGGAAAGTGTAAATCATTGGTTCCAAGACATGAAAGCAGGCTCTACTATGCAGGCTGTGAGTCCATAAAGCTTCTTGGGCTCTGGAGTGACACTCACTTCCATGATGTCTGAATATTGTCCATACTCACTGACAATGTGTCCTGTAGTCTGGAATGCCAGTTCCACTATACTTTCATCCTGATCTGAGGCTGCCAGATGAAACACTGAAAAAATGTTTTTCCAGCCAGAACGAATGTTAGCAGCCTGGGAATTCACCATCTGTGCAATACACCGTACAACCATGTCTCGAATAGTAGGAGACCTAAATTAGGATAATAAACAATAATTTTTAAACTAAATTACATGATCAATTTGAATAGTATAATTCTCTAATGACTGATGTGACAAAAGCAATTTGAAAAATTAATTGCAGAAGTTGATGCTTGTGATGCCAGGCAATTCAGTTAATTGTATGTTATTACCTGTTTCTCTTCATGATATGTTCAAATGGTCTTAGGAAGTCCTTCTGGAATCGGAAATTAGCAAGTTCTCCTTTCTCCAAGAACTTCATTGACAATTGCCTTAATGAGTCTACTGCAAAAATAGCTACATCTTCATTGGGATTGCAGCCAACCTGAGAAGGTAGAATAGAAATGCAGAGTAAGCTTGCATCAGAATTTGTATGGATTCAGCACAAGCTGCCTTTACAGCTGATAACAGAGAACTAAGCAGCACTGAAAAATTAATGAAATTAAACAGTAGTCAACTCTAGAAATCGCACTGTTTATGCAATTCAATAATCCCTGATTCCATCTATTTTCTACGTTAAATACGTTAAATAACCAGGCATTTAAAACCTTGTAAAAACAAGCAAGCCATCTAAAAAAGACTTCAACAGCTGTATTAAAAATGCATGTCAAACATTCATTTGATAAAAAGTCAATTTAGACTTGAAGACAACCTCCTAAACCAAGCATCATGAAACACCCCCAAAAATTACAGCACAAAACTAACAGCAGCCAGTTCTAGACTCAGGTAAGGATAAATAAGGTAATGCATACTTCTGTTTTTATATTTATTATACTGTGCACCTCTGCCTTTTCGCAGGTCTTTCCTGCTTTACAGTTTTTGTTGGTTTAAGCTTACAGAGAAGGATAGAAAAACCCCTTTGATTCATATAAGCATGATTTTCCAAAGTTCAAAATAAAATAATCTGTATCAATAACTGAAGGAGTATGCACTATAAGCATTAAGAGGGATACCTTGTTAAAATGATCGCCAATGACTTCCCAGATCCTAGACCACTGTAACCTGATCCGGCCCATGTTGTAGTAAGAAATCTCTACTATCTTCTGCAGGCTGAACATGCGAGGGTGGGTGGCAGACAGCAGCTCATCCATAGACACAGCACAAAGCCAGCGAACGAAATCCACTGTTAAATGACCACAGGTTTTAATGCAATATTTTTCCAAAGTTTAGTTTACAGGGGTGGGGAGGGGTAGGGAAGAGATAAACCTACCAATAGCATTTCCATCCAACCTTGTAGATCCCGTAAATATTCTGTAAAGTGCAGTTAAAGACATGGTTAAAATTTCTTAAGAAAAGCACCTGTTAAATGCTTTCAAGCCTCCTTGTCTTATTTTTTTTTAACAATATACAGACAGTCTCTGATTATTTTTATTTATTAAAAAACAATTAGTTTTTCACAACTGTAAAGACATAGTGAGAGTACTGTCAGCTTTTATCATTCCTGATTGAAATATAGAACTCAAATGTCTCCAGAGTGCATAATACTCATTTGCCATGAAAAGTAGATATTTGAAAAACTTCCCATTATGAAGCAGGGAGGGACACTGCAAATCTAAACAGGTATGGTGTGTTTGACACCAAGCTTCCAGTGCACTTGATGTGATTTTATTGCAAGACAACTTTTCATTGAACTGACATCGATCTTGCTGCCTGTACTTCAACCAGAGAAATGTTTGTAAGCCTTCAAAATGATACCTCCTCATCAATTTTGACAACCATTAAGAAAATTATATGTTCTGATTTCTTACATGCTGAGCAAGCAAGATTCATGAACACTTCAGTCTGATCACTACTGTATGATACAGACAGGGAATGTCCATAATATGTATTCTGCCTAGCCAAATCCAGTTGAAATAAATGTGATTCATAGAACGGAAGACTGGAATAATAATTTCGGTCATTTGAGAAAACATCTACATAACCTAGAGGAAAGCAGGGAGTCAGTAATTACATTTAGGAGAAAAAGAGTCTGACAATAATGCCCTCAGTACTAAGGCAAAATGAAATTTGCAATCTGTTACTATATACAGCAAATCAAGATTCAGCAGACACTACAGCAGACTCCATTCTGTAAGTCTTCTGCAATAATTTTTTTATCAGTAAAAAAGCTTCTTGCCTAATCTTTGCCCTGCTCCTTCTTGCACAAACACCCATGATGCAAAAATAAATCCACCCCGGTCTAACTGAAACGCACTTCTCTATGGTAGTTTTTATATAGGCTTTTTCCAAATAAATTAGTAAGGTCCTTTTCTTAGCACAGGGTATTCAAATACTGCTTGAAAAACTTCAGGTGGCAACAAGAAATTTAATACAGTACCTGTCTACAGCAACAACAACACTCTGGGAGCTAGTTTCTCCAATAGATTCCTGAATACTTGCTATCTGCTTCCAATCCACGTTTCCACCAACTACAGTGAGAAAAAATTGAAAAATTGGTAAAAAAGAATAGAGAATGAGTTGGGAAGAAAGAAGAATAAAAGTTGTGCCACTACCAGTATAATTAAATATATTTTTAATTCACAAAAAAAAGAAGCACATTATGAATTTCCCTTGCATGAGCTGGCCATCTCAGTGAACAGCTGCATGCTGGGGTAAGTCCTAATTATCCTGATTACCTAATTATTATGTCTCTATCCATGTATAAATTATATTAGTCCCTAAAAATTGTCCACATTTGGAGCAACAGATACAAGTGAAAAAAATAAAACCCACAAGAATCACCTTTTTCCTCAATTTTTCAATGAAACTTTGGTAACCTTGCCACTTAGAACACACAACATATGACTGACAATATAGCTTAGAGGAGAATTTTTCACACTTAATTAGCATCAAGTGAGTAAATCCATCCCAAAAGATTTCTCATCATTCAGAAAGAATAGCTTCCACCAAAATTCCATCTTTAAGCTACATCTCAATTACAGCAAAATTATCACTCCAAAATAGTGAGAAATATCTATAAATAAAACCAGCAATTATTTATTTTGGAGGCTTGAAACTGTAACCCACATCTGGGAAAGCTCATATGAAGAAACCGTTAACTTTGCAGTGAGAAAAATTCTGAAATTTTTAGCAATCTCCAAAAAAAAAGCAATCACCATCAAAAAAAGCAGGAATCTTGCAATCACTTTGGGTAATTCCATATACTTTGTATGCAGGGCTTCTTTTTAAAGCAATATAGAAAAGAACAGAAGACTGAAAGAAGGCAAGCAGTTCTGATCTCAGAGGTTTGCTGAGAGAAAAACTTCTCATGCTTCAGCCTGCCTCAGAGCCTTGTTCCATCCACACTTGGAGGTGGCTGGAGATGACTGTCTGTCAAATCTATACAACCTTACCTACCTCAAGTACTTTTCTAGGGCATTTATGGAACAACTTTTCTGTACATACATATGTAACCTCATGCTAGTATCTCAGCAATGTAAAATACCACTGTGTTTGATCAAGACTTCTCTTGTAAGCACACAAGCCGCCAGTGTCAATTAGCTTGAATGTCGGTAATGAGTGAGCTAAGAAATATCAAACGAGCAGCAGAGTGTAAAGAGAATCTGAAGGGCTATTTCCAAGGAGTCAGAGCCTTAACCAACTTTACCAGCTTATGTGAGAATTCCTTGTTATCACAGGATTTGTAATTCAGTGCTTGAAAACCCGAACAAACAGCAGACTCGCTATCTAAGAGTTGTGAAATCTTTTACAATCAAACACAGCAGTCAGCTAGGTAACTCTGCTTTACAGAAGAAGAGATTTCTCAGATTCCCCCTGTCCAAGGAGGATTTCTGGTTACCCAGGAGCCCATATACTTTGGCTATGACCTACTCACAGCAGCAAGTTTTGTCTTCCGACTTTGTGAACAGAAACTGACATAGGAGAAATGTGGATTTCACAATTACAACTCCAAGTAAGGCAATATTCCTACCAAAGGAGCAATAGACTAGATGCTTATTCATTCCTTTACAACCCCCATGCTTGTGATGCTTTGAATTTCCAAGTACAACAACAAAAAAGGGCCACAACAGGAAGGTAATACAAGAGATAAAGACATTTGAGTGCAGATGCCTGAACAGCCACACCTGAATTCTTGCTGAGGCAGAAAATGAGCAAAGGAGCTTTTGGGTCTGGTTTTGTTCATCTTTGTTATTTCAGAAAACACATTAACTTGAGCAATAAGAGTGAATGCTGCCGCTTATCCACATCTGATTTTGCAAGTAGGTCTGAAAGATGGAGTTTCTGTTTCACCAGACAGCAACTTGACTCACTCTAAACAACTATTTTCCTGTAAAATATGCGTCTGTGTATATGGACATACACACTATGTGCTCTTCACAGGAATTTAGGTTTATAAAAATCTTGCTTGAAACCCATAGTTCCAATGCATACCTTGGAGTAATCATAGAAAATTAAACTATCTGCAAAAAAGGATTTGTGGAAAGAAGTGAAATAACTAAAACAGTTGAGAAAATGTTCTGACAGCCCTTTAGTGCATAAAAACCAAGTTAAGCATTTTCCTATAAGATTGAAGCAATGTTATTAAAAAAAAAAAAAAACAAGAAGAAAACGGTCAAGTTTCCATCTGTGCACTGTAATAAGCATCCCAGAAATTGAATTCAGAGAAAAACATTTTCTGGGCATAACTGTTTTCCCTAGAAATTGGGCATAAACTGTTTTCCCTAGAAATGTAGCTGACAGCAGCAAAAGGTCTTTATGAGCTGGACCTATAGCAATGAGTGGCAAGTATGATTTAGGGACACCTGAATACCACTTGCATTCTTGAGTTATGAGGACTTAAAACTTTTAAAGGCCAGTCACTGCAGCATTGAGAAACTGCCTTAGAGAAACTGTCAGCAATTGCAAGTAGCCAAGCTGCACAAGCCATCAGGGAATACTCAAGGATGCATATTGGAAGGGCAGGAAGAAGCTCAGTGTATGAGACGTTGGCAGACTCACTGATTTCCAAGCCCAATTTTCCCTTCATCAATGCTTGGCAAGGTGAGGGGAGTACAGAGAGGCAGGGCAAAGGGGAGCAGAAGGGAAAGAAAAGGAATGACTATAGAAGAAGAAAAACTCTCTGAGGAGAACACAAATCTGGATGATTAGGACTAGTTTGGGGTCTAAGATCAGGAAAAACAGAAAATTATCATTACTCAAAAAAGTTACATGCAAAACTGAGGGAAGACAATAGCTTTCGTTTGGCTGTGAGTGGAGTTCAAAAGGCAAGAGATACTGAGCATCACACTATAACTGAAACTGTCTCATAGTCAAAAAGATTTATATATTCACTTTGATGCTTCCAGAGTTTTAAAATCCCCCACACCTATATATCTTTAACTGTGTTCCCACTTAAAACAAACAAATAAACAAAACTCCCAACATTCTAGAGATAAATTTAAGGTAAGTCTTATACTTTTCTAGGAAGATAAGAAACATAATCTCATTTTTGCAGTATATTTTGGTGCTTAAGCCTAAAAGAGGCACTTACTCAGTACCAAAGTAACCAGAAAAGGAAAGAAATGAAATTCTAGAATTTAAGCTAAATTAATCTCCCACTTGGTTTGAATTCTGTGTATTTCTCACAAAGCTCCACAACAGATGCTTAACCTACACATACTGACTTGCTTGCTTGGTAAAATACTTGGCACACTAATGTTGCAATATTATTAAACCTGGTCATACCATCTGCAATCCATTTTTAGTTGTAAGATGATATTTTAATAGAAGTGAGCAACATATATTATCTTCTTACATTTTCCACCCTAACAATAATAACAGAGCAAACTAAATATTCCAGAAATTGGAGTAAGTCTATTCAAAGCATAAGTTTTACAAGGACTACTTCATGGTCTTTTGTCAGAAATTCACATAAAAACACAGAACAAATTTAAATAGTTCTCTGAAAAAAAAACAGTTAAATGAAATACTTAATATCTGCATCACTTACCCAGTCCCAGCCCCACAAATTCATCAGGTGCCTGATCCTTTGTTCCAGTAAAAGAACCTTCCCTGCCACGCACTGTCCCTGAGATGTAGCGAGGTTTTACTCCAGTTCCTATTAACTGTGCCAGTTCAAGCTGACTGATGCATTTCAGAATCTATTGCAGAAAATAAAGAAGTTGTTTATCAACCAAAAGCAGTTTGAAATAGTCAAAAGCAAGTAAAGCTCCTTAGAAGGAAAAAATTCCAATACTTGAGGTCAAAAAATCTGGGTTTTTTTCTAAAATGAATATAAATTTAAATAGTACTGGATTAGTCTCTCTCAGTTTTATTTCTCACTTAGACACATTTTGCTACTTTAAGAAGTATACAAGCAGCACTTACCTAAACCCAATGTGTTTATGTACAAACAAGCACACTACTGTGTTGAGAATCAGTGAACATGCTTTCTTACAGTTCAAGTACAAATGACTTGTACCTCATGCCAGGAATTTCCCAAATAGTTTCCATCTGTATGAGCCACGGTGATGAGAGTTTTAATGGTGTCAATGTTCTTCTGCTTCATTTCAGTAATACCAGAACTCACTGTAAGCAACGTAAATCTTGCTAATGCTTGAACATAGGCATCTCTTTCAAGCTGCAAATGGGAAGGAAAGAAACACAAGTCTCATAAATATTTTTGCCATTTCTTCTTCTTACTACAATCTGTATGATTTCATCAACTATACCATTTAACTTTCTCTTCCTAGAACTGAATTTCCAAAGCATAGTGAAAATATCTCCAGTTCTTCACCAGTAAGAAGGTATCTGTGGGATGAAATCAGGCTCCTTCTACTCAGGAACATGAAGTGTAATGTCTGACAACATAGGACATATAAGATGTGCTTACATTTCTGGTTTGGTCTTTTTGGGGAAAAGAGGATGCTGCTTCAGAAGAAATGCTGCTAATTAGCTAAGTTTTCAATATTCTTGTACCATACTCAGACCTACTCTGAAAATGCTGCCTTAAGCAGACTCCCTGAAGCTTTAGCATTATTTTTGTCAATAAAATCTAAAAAATGTATCTAAAAGGCAAGTTATGCCAATTCTATGCAATTGCTCAAAACCTATTTGATTTAATTTGCACCATTTGGAGCATCTCAGAAGCTTCTGAAGAAGTGTCATGGGTAAACATCAAGTGACCAAAATCTAGACAGATCTCACAATAGAAAATTCCACCCAGTTACCCAATTTTTCTGTGTATGGTATCTATAAGCAACAAAGGGAACTCCTCAGATTTCACATGAACCGATTACAATGGTAAAAAGGGGATTAGAGTTGAGCCCACAAGTGCATTTTATTCCCCTGTTATGTATAAACTGAAGGCTGTAGAGAGAAATAGTTGTACACCAGATAAACAAATGACAATTATGAAATATATTTAACTGTTTGGATACTTAGGGCTATTTTTAAAGTAAAAAGTCATTGAGCACAGAAAACAACCAAATATAAAATCCAAAAAAACACCCAAGAAACAATGGGATTCCACAGAGAAAACACTAACACCACAATAGTGGGCTATGGTAGAAGGGACAGACTGCCACTGAGCAACTGACTACAGAACAGCTGTCACATTCAAAGCCAACCATTACTGCAGGGTACGCTGGCAAAGGCAAAGAAAATGATGTAGAAGCACAGAAAAATGAAATCTCAAAGAAAGAGTACTAAGCAATGAAGCTTTTGACTCTACAAACTGCATATTTTCTGTAAAAACAAAACATTTTCAGTCCCACTCATTCATGCAGGTATTCCCCCCTCCCCCCTTTTTCTAAGCCACCACAGGAGAAGACAAACAACTAAATAATGTGTCCATCATCCAGAAATTTAAACTTGACGATACAAGTAGATTAGGTGCATCCTTCTGATGCATATCTTTTCTCAGATGCTTAAAAACAAAAGTCAGACTGTGTGACAAGTCTAAGATTAAAAGTATAAATAATTAAAACCAGAATCTATAATTGAGGTTTTAGAGGTGAACATGAATAACTTAAACTATACTGTGCACTTTGGAAATTTTCTTAAAATGAACGGAATCCAAGTCCCTCTATTATCTCTCATCAAAGTGTGTAAATGTTAACTCTTAATAGACATCAATCTTAATTTCTGTACATTTCCACAATGAAAACTGGAAAGCTGCCATCACTGTTGAAGCACATGAGGAAAAAACTTCATTCCAACAGAAAAGTTCCTTAAACCAGCTCAAGTACTGATGTGCCAGTCTCCTTCAAACCATCAGAGCTATCCGGTGTCTGCAGTCAGACAATATCCCACCTAACCAAGACCTTGTGAACTGGAATCATCCTGTAATACTGAAATTACCAACAAACCGGTACTGTTTTTAATTATATCAACAAAACAGAATTTCCACAGAGAACCAAGAAGTAGTAATGCTTATACTGAAAATGCAAAAGCTTCCTGTTTTCTGAAATTTAAAAATTTGTTTTTGGAACACCTCTAGTTCAATCATGTCCCAAGCCAGTGGAAGGGTACAAATGAATCACAGGGACCATGGAGCAAACATGTCCTTGCCCTCCCCAGCAAGGCTGACCACTGCAGCACTGGGAGCTAAACTCTGCAGCTGCTGAAACTGGTACTGGTACCAGTTCCACTTGTGCAGCTTAGAAACAAAAGTAACTGGAGTGTTACTGTCCCTGTCCCTGAACATCTGCAGGCCCCAGGGAAGGCTTTGTTAATCAAATTTTTAAGTCTGTTGAGCTCAGGAACAGGTGGTCATGCAGAAATTAGGTGGAAAAACAGAGGAAAGAAACCTCACAGGATCTCAAATGAGCTTTTTTAAGCAGCTGTATCATAGGTCCCGATGTGCTTTTCCACATTAGTGGTAAATGTTATCTAACTTGCCAAGTACAAATACAAGGAGAGAAGGAAGGAAAGCATTCCCTACTATATCACAGTTCAACATCTTCTATTTAGTTTTATACAGTCAGTTTCTGGGTTGGGTGTGTTCTCTTGGTAAGCATTTTCCACATACACATGAAATAACACAAAGCCAAACATATGGATTTTGCCTGCCCCTCTCTTCAGCTATGTCTGTAACAGACTTATGGCAGACCAGTACTCCATTTATTAACTAATAATCTACAATAACATAATTGTACCTTCCCTACCAAATTGCTTCTAAATAGAAAAACAAAAGCCAAAAAAAGCCCCAGTTTAATCATCATGGCTCTCTGGAGCCAGAGAGTCTGGCATTCTTGGCAATGCACTTCATGCAAGATCCATTCATTCATTACATCAGGAATGCCATTTTCAGGGCCATAACTGTTAAAAGGGTACCCATTTAAAGACATCTTGGATTAATATAATCTCTCCGAAGTTGAGAACAATATTTCAAATACAGTTCAGAAAGATACTATTTTACAGGATGGAGAGACACATTTTATAAAACAACAAAACATACCTAAACAGCTTTGTAACAATGCTAGAAATAAAATGCTTTGACATAAAAGTAGTAAATTTCCAGGGAAACAAACATTCAGTGCAGAAGCATGGAAGCACTTACCACAAAACACCAGGAAAAATAAAGGTCACCTCATGTACATTTCCAGTCAAATATCAGATGAAATAGTAATGTCAGAAGCAGGCAGTCTCTATCTATTGCAGTGCACAGCTTCAGCAGCCAGGACACTTAGAATCCCACTAACATCTTGCTGGTACATAAATCAAAGCATTGTGTCAATCTTACATTTTTTACCTGAATGTTGAAAATGCAAGCAATGCGGATTGCACATCGTATCCCCTCCAAACAGAGAGAGGCAACTTCGGTGTCATCGCAGTCCTGCAGACCCACGCTGAACGCAGCCAGGAAAGGTGTCCATGCCAACTGCAATGCATGCAAAACAAGTGTTATATCCCCAGCAATTGTTGGCACTTGAGGGCACTGTTATGGTTTCACCATCTTCCTGAAGTGTAAATTCCATTCTTAACTTATATGATCAACCCAGAAGCTGTCTTTTGACAAAAATGAAACAGAATATACAGACATGAAACATGTAAGAGTAAAAAATGTGGTTAGAAGAGACATGAGACACAAAATGAGGCAGAAGTAATGTAGAGTGAAGCTCCTCTCCAAAGCACAAACACACAGCCATCTTCAGATAGCTGTAAAAACCAACTCCTAAAGCTATGTCAATTAGATGTCTGTTGGAGTTTTAGCATTCACAGGATGACTTTTATCTCTGCACATTGAAAAATAAATAGTTCTTGTAACAACCAACACACCGTATAACAGATTTATGATGAAAAGTACTTAAGTAAGACTAGCTTATCCTGATAACACCAGAAAAAATCAACAACAAAAAAGGAGGGTAGTAAAAATAAGGCAAACTATTATTAATCACACTAAAACTATAGTATGCTAACAACAGCAACAGCAAAATACAGGACATTTCTCTTGCCTTATCTCCCTACTACTAATTCTGTTGCTCTTTCCCTCTATCTTTTTGTACCTAAGCCACGACTGATGTTTCCCATTCCTCTTGCCTTAGGTGCCACTGAGTACTGCAAGACAGACCACACAGTCTTTCCCGTGTGGTCAAGTCTCCCTCTCCCAAAGGCAGAAAAAACAGTGAGAAGATGCAGAGGATCCTGCTGTAACTACACGGAGTTATGGAAAGGAAACACCACAGAACCCAGAATGATTTTAGAAAGAGTTTTACCTGAAGTCACCCCAGATGAAATACAGAGTCAATGGGCACAGCAAGGAGCAATAGATTTCACACATTCAATTTCATAATAAAATGATGTACCACAGAGCTTTGGTTTCATTTAAGCCAGCAGCTCCAAAAGCACTACCTTCAAAAAGCATTTAACGCTTGCAGATACCAAACTGTAACTGGGGGACAGTATTAAAGGCATTGGATGAATTCACAGATTCAAGATTTAATTCCCTATTGTATCACCTTTAAAGGTCCCTTACAACCCAAACTATTCTATAATTTTATGTTCAGAAATGTCTGTTTTTTCCCAATGCCTTCCTCATTTTCCCTGCTATTGTAACCAAAACTAATCTTAAAAAAATTACAAAACTGAAATAATTTCTTAAGAACTATCTAATGGTCTGTATACTGTGCTTTGTAACTAGATGTATGCTACTATTTGTAGGCTGTTTTGTTAATACAGGTGAAAATCAAGCCTCAAAACCAGACAATCAATTCTGGGCTGCTTAGATGGGTGGATAAAGTGAATTTCTGCTGTTTTAAAAATTCAGCCAATGTATCCGCAAACACAGTTACAATGATCAATTTTACGTGGACATCAATGGGTGAAATACCCAGAAATTTGTAAATTTTTACTGAAAATTAAAGTCTAAATAAAAAAAAGTGAAATTAGGTATTCAAATTCCACAGTTCTCACTTGTTTTTGAGAAGAGAGCCCTCTGGTCAATACATTACACTACTGTCCTCAGTACTTTAATTAGTTCATGAACATCCTCAAGTAACTTCAAGTAAAAACCTCATATTTTTTGTACCTTCAGGAAACATATTTAGGGTGGTAATTTAACCAGGGTGCTTCGCATTTTGCTCTTTTGAAAATGAACTTTGAAAATACACTTTTCAGACAGTTAAGGGCAGGAAGTATTAGGACTGGTATCTTGAAGAAAATCACATCATGAATTTTACAGATGCCTGCATGTGAATTATTTAATTTCAGCCTTCAGCAAGTCAGCAGAGAGAACGTATAGTACATCTCTTCCATGTGATACCTTGAGCAGCCTAAAAGTAAATTTTTAACAAGGTCTGTGCTTAGTGTTCCTCTGTACAAATCAAATACTATGCTCGTTTTTTTAATAAGGTGACAACTCATAATTTTGCTTTATAGACTGCAATCTTACACAGAGAGCCTCAGTGTGCCCAGGTGGCCAAGAAGGCCAATGACATCCTGGCTTGTGCCAGCAAGGGTGGCCAGCAGGAGCAGGGCAGTGCTCTGTACTCAGCATCCTGTGCTCAGCTCTGGGCTCTCACTGCAGAAAGGCATGGAGGTGCTGCAGTGAGTCCAGAGAAGGACAATGGAGCTGGGGAAAGAGGACAATGGAGCTGGTGAAAGAGGTGGGAGTAGGTCTCTTCTCCCCAGTAACAAGGGAAAGGATGAGAGCAAGTGGCCTCAAGTTGCACCAGGAGAGGTTTAGATTGAATACTAGGAAAAATTCCTTCACAGATGCAGTTGACGTAAGTTGAAACAAGCTGCCCAAGGAAGCAGTGCAGGCACCAACCCTGGAAGCATTTAACAGACATGTAAATGCAGCACTTCAGGTCACGGTTTAGTGGTGGACTTGGCAGCCCTGGATTAACAGAAGGACTCAAAGCTTTTAAGAGTCTATTTCAACCTAAATGTTTCTGAGCTTCTTGGGCCTGGCGCTCCATCTAACCCCACAGCACATCCCCCCAGGGAACCATTTGTTCATTCAGTGGTAGAGGTCTGAGACTTTACCTCCCTGGAGCAGTTCACAAAGGGGTCATGTGAGCACCATGACTTGAACCAGGGCACAAACAAGAGCCCTACCAATTATCTCAAAGCCCTAACAATTTATCTCAACGGCAGATGACTGCTGTGAGTTAGGTATGCCAGAGACCACATCCAAGAGCACCCTACACTGCTGAACACACTCTGTCTATGAATCTGAATCACTGATATGGAAAAAGCATTTGGGATGCAGACAGCTTTGCACTTATACAATAGCAGAGAGGTGCTTAGAATGATAGTTTAATACAGGTCCAGCTTCCTCCCCTACACTGGACCAGAGCCCTAGCTTTCTAAAGCATTAATTTGCAACAGACGACATTAGATAAAAGTTTTTCCTGATAACTTCTCCATTGCTTCCTGTACCAGCACAGAAACTTCTTAAATTCCAGGGTAAAGGAAACTAGATTAGAAGGCTCAAAATCCTCTCTTTCCTGTAGCAAGTTAAATAACTCACCAAATAAGCAAAGCACAGCAGATGCAAATCCTTAGTATTTTCAATAAATCCTCTCAGTTAGAATTTTGTATTAAGAAACTGAGGTATTCTACATGATTATCTAAACAGGTATCTCACCTTAAACATGGGTCTCACATGCTCCAGGTGTGTTGCACTGGTAAAAGGGGCCTGAACGTGGCTCACTGCCTCCATAAGAGCTTTAGCTGTTTTAGCCATTTGTTCCATTTCCAAGTTATACAGGAGTCTTCTCTGCTTCTCACTAGCAACACCTGCAAACACATTTTTTCTCTCATTTGTGCATCTTTAGCAATGGTGTCTTTAGGAATAAAATAATTTTACATTTTTCATTAAGTACAATATTCGGATTGTATTATTTTTCATTAAGTACAATATCTTTACTTTCTGAAAATATCACACTAGCCTTCTCATATTTGTTTTACAGATGGATAAAATTTAACTTCAGGCAAACTTGTATTCAAAATGCAAACTATTTTTAAACCTTTACAGAATTTTCAGATTTGAAAAACAGAGATTTCTTCTCCATCAACTCAACTGACAGCATAAATATCACACCCACGAAGTTAAACTGAAAATGAAGAGATATGTCATAGGAATCCATCAGCAGAGAAAATAACAATAAAAACAACTGCACATCAGTTTTTCAGTGTGAGAACTACATTAAACCTTTTCATTTCTATAACAGAACCTCCATCTCATGAAGACAGTGAAATCTAAGTATCATGTAATAATCATCTTTTTAAAAGTGACAATAAAACATTATGTTAAGTGAATGAACGCTGAAAATGAGAGTATTTTTTTTTCAGATGCAAATTTCCTGCAAGCAATCTGTTTGTAAGGCTAACCTAGGACTTAAATGATACAAATATGCTGTGAAAAAGTTAAAGCTTTCAATGTTCTCTGTAGAAAAGCTAGAATGAGTAACATCTCAATATTCACAATAGGCAAAACACAAAAGGCCTTTCTGTTATCTGAGAGAGGAAAAGATAATTAATAAGTGCACAAATTAGAGCCCTAAGAGCCAAATATTACAAAATATTTGAAGACAGATTGGTTATTGCAGGAAATCACAACAGTTAAGAAAAAGAAGACACACAGAGTGTGTGTTCTGCTCTGTACCTATTGGCTACCATGTAACTTCACAGAGCCCTCAGATTTCCCTGTGCTGCTGCTCAACAGCAACACCAGTCTCCTCTGTGGTCAATGCACTGACTGCCAGGAATTCAGATGCAAAGGGAAGGGAAAAAAAGCAGTTGTATTTAATGCAGATTTGAGGTTAGCATCATGCATTTATATTAAAAAGAAAAGCATATGAAATTAGAAGCTAGGACTCACTGTGAGTTAAGTGAGTGGCGTTTGCTTCATTCAACTCCTGTTTTAAAAAGGAGAGCTTAATGAAACTGAAGAGCCAACCCTTGAAGAAAGCTAACAATGCCACTACTTACTTTGTTTACTGGATTTTGTGGGTATTGTTAATTCTTTTGTTTCTTTCATTGAAATCTTCTTTCCAGCTATTTCATTATAGATAGCAGACAAATATTCTTCAGGGAGATCTTTACTGTCATTGATACCTCTATTCATTTTAATATACTGTTCTTTTGTCATTTTATTCTTAACCTGAAATGCAGAAAGTAGCTGTAAATATCAACACATGAGGCAAGCTTATAATTTACAATCTCCCTATAAAACTGCCCAGCCCACAAGAAGTTACCATCAGGGATAAACCTGCTGATTCAGAAGACTTTTTAAAGTAGTCAACATATCCAAGACTACACTGTCAAATCTACAATATACCAAAAAGCCATGAGGACATTCTAACACTCAAACATTTGGTGGGATCCACAGATCAAATGTATGTCAAATGTGATGTACATTTAAAAAAAAGATAAGAAAAAAAAGCTTTTTCTGGTCATACAGACCAAACTATCTATGATGCAGAAAGCTACCTGACAGAAAGGTCTAACCAAAAAACTGCAAAACCTGAACACCCATGAAACATAATACTGTTACTTAAAAAGATGCACTAATGTACACTACCTTACTTATTACACACATAGTGATGTTAAATTGGATATCAAGCTTTAACAACTACACTGTCACAATGCCTGAAAGTTACATGCCTATGAATTACACAGATATTTATTCCAGCAACATACCTGTGGACTGTGAAGATCTGTTGTCAACATGATAATTGAGTAAGCTAAAACATATGCAGTATCTGCACTAGCAAAAAGAGTTTGCCTGAAGGCAAAAAGGAGAGAAAGAATAGCAAATTTAATTTATTAGGATTTTTTACTAATCACTCAGCTTTCCAAAGTTCTGAAAAAGAAGTGTATCTTACCCTTGGTTACATTCTAAATATCTAGCAGCAAATTTCTCCATTAAGCGATCAATTTTTTGAGCTTCTCCGGGCAGACGAAATCCTTCTAGAAACATGCGCAGAGCTGAAACGAAATCCTTTCCCGAAAAGTCGTGCTGGTCTACATATGCATACATCACTTCTTTGTTAAATTTGTCATTGTCTCCCAGGAACTCCCCAACCTGAGTCTAAAATAAAGAGTAGAAAAGACAAACTAGTGCCTTTATATTTGAAAAATAAATACCAACAGTCAAGTGTTGTACAAAAAGAGGCGTGTATTGCAGTTAGCTGAAACATATTCCTGCTTCTCCTCCATTGTCTGAAGCAAAGTATTTTGGCCATATATTCAGTCATAATGCTCTTACATGCTCACATGTATCTGCCTACATTCTTCCTTCTCTGCTTTTACTCACATGCCATTTGTTTGTTAGATGAATTCCACACGTGTACAAGACTAAGTTAGTATCACTAATGATTGTACTCTGCTGTAATGATGTTTGTAGTTAAGAAACTTATTACAGGAATGAAAAGCTCACTAAACTCAACTTTTTTCCCTAGAGTACTGATCTCAAACAGATGCAAGGGATGCTCAAATAAAAACAGCTGGTACTCAAAATACATCTGAGTTGATCACTGTCAACACAACACAGTACAATGAAGAAGAACATGCATTCAAAGAAAGATGCCTGGATGTGTAAACTGAGGTTAAAAATGTTTTAATGTCTGATTCTAAGCATTACTACCAAAATTTGTGAATTCAGCTATAGTTGCAAACATGGGCACCAATGAGTGTGGCCTTTGTGCATAATGGTGAAAACTGCTGTTTCAGAAAGCTAATTAGGTTTCTCATGACAATATTAACATGAGACATTCCCACCCATATTGCAGGACCCTTCCACATCCAGCAATAGCTGCTAGCTGTAAATAAAATCCAAGAGCTAATCTCAATTAACTAACTTTCCTCTGGGGGCAGAAAAAAGTGCTTTAATGTTGTTGCACCACACTATTATTTTCACCATCTCTGAAGGACAGATACTTCTGGCAGTTCCTTACTAAAGTATATAGGATTTACTAAGTTGCTTCAAGCTATACTAGCAACTAAGTACAAGTTTTGAGTCAGCTCAAGCAGGTCAGTCTCTTGCTTTACAGGATGCTGAACCACAGGATGCATAGAGCACAGGGTAGAGCTCTACTGCACCCTCCAACTCAGATTCCTTGAACTTACAAATTTTAGAAGAGAAAAAGAAAGGTTTCCTTTTCTTCATTCCTCAATAATGTGATACACACTCTGAACACTATCAGCTGATTTGCAATTAGTAAAAACACACCAGTATAAGCACAGACAACCATCAGGAAAACAGTTTCCTTACTGAATCTAATCTTTCCTCTTGATGCAAGAATTGAGCAATGTCTTCAGGGGTAGTGCCAAGCATTCCCTGTTCTTGCAAGTACTGAATCCCCCTCTTTGGTTTCTTGTTGAATCTGTACAATGAAAAGCAAGACGAAATGAGAATTAATCCTTTTACTAATGCAAAATGTTGTACCAGCCTAAGTAAAGAAATTCAGAAATTTCAGATAAGATGCTGAAAAATCTACATATTAAGTATTTTTCCTTGATCAAACTGCACATTAGAGAGGAATGAGCTATTTCCCTTTACTCTGGCACTCATAAATAAAAAAAAATATTCCACAAAGACAGCAAAATCTTGAAAAGAACAATTATGCTGTTGATTTTTATCTTAATCTGTATGAAACAATCAACAAATCCATTAGTTGCCTGTAAAAATGGAAACATACAAAACATAGAACCAGGAAACTGAAAGAAACTGAAGCCCTGAAGGGCTAAGGCATATTTGTGCAGGGTCCCAGAACTGAGTGACAGGAAACTTTCATTTTTGCATAAAACTGACCTCACTGAGGAGATTAAGGTGATAAAGATAAAATCACATGGAAGATTCACATCAGACTTCACTGAGAAATTACACTATCCTCCAATTCTAATTATGACAAGTTAATTAATCATAAGGACTCATCAGCATAAGCATACAGGAATTTTCACCAGTAACATGTACATTAAAATGGGTCACATTCAAATGATCACGAGTTCAATGTTCTTTTTATCCAAATATAAAAACCTTATTTTTAGACAAGCAGGTCTGGAGAAAAAAGAACAAACATTCAGAGTACTCATCTTCTAGCTGTGAGGAATTAGGTTAACACAAAACACTGTTGACAGGCTCCAAAGGGGACACCATTCAGCACTCTTTCACCAGAGGAAGTGCTGTTACATCCAGAGTTTTTTTCCTAACACAAGATGAGTATCTATGAGGAGAAGGAAGAAAAACCCAGGAATCTTCATGGCTCCAAAAGAATCCACCCTCCCATGGGTGATAAAAGGGCACTCACAAGTCAATTCCTTGTTCTATTATTTCCTTTTGCTGCTTTAGGACTTCAAACTGCTCTGGGTTGTCAGTGCCAGACATCTGTGTGCTGTAACTGCCAATTCCTGATGAAGCAGTAGAATCCAAAGAATTTAAGCTTCCATATCTGTTAATTGTCTCAGGGTGTTTGGTTTCACTGCTGTCCTGTTCTGTGGGTTTTTCTTGGCCTATAAAGTGGAAAGGGTTACATATATCCAAAACACATACAGTGAAAAAAAATAAAAATCACTACAACATATCAAGGAGAATTCTGTCAGTTCATCACATACTGAAATTTAAATCTTAAATTAAAACTATAATTTCAGGCACTTGGGAAAAAAAACACCTCAGAAAACCAACTACAGCTTTTTTATTTTATTTTCAAATCCAGTGTCTCTTTTAACCTGGAGCAACTATTCTAAGGTTTAGAAACACAGTGTCTGAAAGAATTCAGGCATGCCAAGGAGCTGGTGCTCTCAGTTCACAAAGACAGTCATGCTAACCACTCCTACAAAGTTTACTACTTCACCTACCAACTTTAAATGCTTAATCTGAAAATTCTGGCATAACTTTAGGTTGGATGAACACAAGATTAAAACAAGCAACTATTTAGTTACTTCATGGCTTACAACATTCAAACTTCTACAACTATATAACGTATATGTAAGTATTCAGTAAACAGGTAATTTTTAAAATAACCAGTAAATAAATAAAAAAATGCTCTCTCTCTATTCAGCTTGCTTTAGCAGTTATTTAATCAATATGAAATTACATATAAATTAGGGGAGCTTCAAGGAAAGTTTTGAGGCACTTTTAAAATCAGAAATACAGAGAAAAACGGGATTTAGACATTTTTCCATCCAGTAGCATTCCAGGAATTAATACAACTAAGAAAAGACAACTAAGACAACTTGTTTAAATGACACCAAACTTATCAATATTCCTACCAAAGGAAAAATAGTCTGGATATTAACAGCATCAGAATACTGGAAGAATACACTGAAGTCTTGTAGCACCTCATTACTGAAGGCAGAAGAAACACATCATATGTCTTACCAAGGGTTGTCTGGGAATTGGGATTTACATATTGATCCTTACTCCACTCCACCATGCATTTCAAGATCGATACTAAGCATTCCAATCCTTTTTTCCTCAAACTTAATTCCTAGAAAAGATTTCATAAATAATTAGTGGACTGGAGAGTTTAGTCTCAAGCTATCAGGCCAAGAAACATGAAACTTCATGAAGTTTGGTGCAACTTTTACCTGAACATTGGACATGCCAAGTTCTTGACTACCCCTTCCTTGAGCAATCTTTGATAAGTCATTAACCAGCCTTTCAAATATATTTGCTGCATTTAAGTCACAATCATAGTTCACGTAGATGTCCACCACACTCTGAGCATCTATAAATAAAGTGATATTGTCAACCTTGGAACAAAAACTAGGTAATTTAATGAAAGGCAGATATAGTTTTATTCTTTGGGATAAAAAACAAAAACTAGAAAACAACAGTCCTTCATACCTGCACATATCCTTGTCAGTGTTTGTATAACCATCCACTTATGATCAAATGAGCTAGTAGAAGTTTCCAAGATATATAGGAAAATTTCTTTGAAGAAAACCTAAAAAATATTCCAGGTAGAGGATGAAAAAAAGTCCATTAAAAAACAGTGACTAACTTTGATGATCAAAATTCCAATATAATTCTGAAAGCAGCACTTTAGAAGTACAGGAAATAATGAAAAGTCAAAAAAAAAAAAGGAGGAAAGGAAGAAATAAAGCCTACAATTGATACATGCAAATTAGGAATTTGAATTATTTACTTAAGTGCTTCTGCAGTGCTGCCCAGGTTTATTTTCTAAGCATTCAAAAGCAGAAGAATTTGGAATAATGTCAGATCCTGAAGGACAATTCAGCCTAAGAAGAAGCCTAAACTGCTGTTAAGAGCTTCTTTGTGATTTTGAAAGAAGAGGTACTATTACTTCATAACAAAAATACTTTATCTGCAAGATGATGAGATTATGACACAAACATGACAAACAGCTATTTATGCAAATTTGAAGTACTGGACCTTCATTAGAAGGGAAACGCCTTGACACGGAAGAATCACTCTACAATGTTAGATTATTACTGGAAGAAAGCTGCTGGTCAGGTACAGCATGCAGCACCTCCATTAAAAGGAAAGCTACTCTTCACTAGGATACAGATAAGTTTGCCCCGAAACCATTTTAGCATAGGTGCTGTTGTTTGGAACAGAAACTATTTTATCCCCTATCAATTAGCTCCTCACCAGACTCATCAGCACCATAGGCTGACTAATTCAGCCAAGCTTGCTTAGCAGCTGAACTAAAGCTTCTTCTTGCTTCTTCCCTGGGCAGCAGCAACTGCTGTAACAGCACCTGAACTCCAAAGTGAACAGGGCATTACATCATCGTTCTGTACTTCTGAGAGCCCAGCTCTTCACAGCCACCTGTGGATCCAAATCCACAACACACAGTTTTACTGGACAACTGCTGAGAGTCTCAAGCCATTCAACTTCTCCAATAGCATCACACAAATATCCAAATATTTAACTACCCTCGTTTTAGCACTGACTGTTCCTTCATAGCACAGATTTTTTACAGAGATTTTTATGCTATGAGCCAGGTAGAGAAAAACATAAGGCTGTTTCCACTTTAAGTCATACATCTGGGGAAAAACAGCAATACTGATTTTTAGGCAACTTTGGTGGTAAGCTACTTCCTCAAGCAAAATGTTCTAAAAATAGTTATATTTTACTAATCTCTTTAGAGAAATAGAGGCACACAGCACAATGTCAGCTAACTGTCTTAATAAGGAAAGCACCCCTATGAAACCTAAGGAGTTCAACACATAACAATGCCAAGACTTGCACGCGCTTAAACATACTTAAGCATACGAGACTGATTTTAGCCACAACTTTATGTAATCAGAGAAAGACAAAAATTTAATACATGTCATGCCGTGAGTAACCCTCAGTTACACATTTGGTGTTTCCTGACTTTTACTGAAAGGCACTGATTTTATATTTCTCTGGAACTAGCAAAACTATTTTTTTTTCTGGTAGAAAACTTAAAAAAGAAGTCACTGATGAAGCAGAGAAAAGGTTTCAGGGACAAAAACTAAACCCAAATCTAAGCTAGAAGAGAAAATGGCTGGAAGCACTGCATACTATCAAGGCACTTCAGATCTTTATGCCTCTGAGACCAAGACTTGCTTCTGGTGTCACCTTTGGAAAAGTATATCCTGGAATGAAGAACTTCTCAAAACCATAGTTACGGTTTACATTTCAGCTACTTAAAAATGCTGTTTATCAGTTTATAACTTACGGCAATTCACATCACAGAGTTGAGACTTTGTTCCTTACATACTGGAAAAGTAAACCAGAAATTATTTATTATGTTTGGTCGACTGAAGTATGAGTTTTAAGGTATTCAGTTAGGAAAGGGTGGTAATGGTAAGCACAGCTAAATGACACCCCAACTCCTCTGATATCTAGGATTTGATTTGCTGCAAATGTATTCATTAACCCCTTCAGAATTACTGTTACAATACAATTAAGGTACAAATCAAACAGTGTTACCTAAATATTTGAGTCAAAAGGCCACGGGAGGGTGACTTTCAACAGAATCTGAAACTTTTCTTTTCAAACATGCCAGAAAGTTCTTAAACAGATGAAAAATGCAGCCTCAATCCAAAAATATATAGATTTTGCATATTGTAAATCAGAGCATATGGCTCTCCTTACAGCTTCAAGACACAAACTGCATGTGAAGTTATCTACATTTCTACCCACATCTTCAGAATAACCTTTAGGATCAGTAGCTGAAAGAAGAATTCTTAGCTTATAATCAGGAAAAAGAAAGGAGTTTCTAGAAACTGCTGTACCATGTACTTTGTAAAAAATGGGTACTTCAGCAGTATCAAATTTTTCGGTTTGCTATTCACAAGGAGGAAATGTAGCCCTGATATGTGGTGATGGCCTTTTAGCATACTCTAGAACCTGCTACATTAGTGCAGAGCATCCTATAACCAGTTTGCCTCCTATGTCTTCATTTTCTGTTAGGGATTTGTGAAAGGCTGGCAGTGATGGAAACCTATCAAATTTCTGTCAGGAAAGCTGACTGCTGTGTGTTCTCCGCCTACATGCTGACTTGTAAGCTCTCTGAACACAGCAAGTCCAACACTTTCTGGCAGGCAGGCTGTGGGACTGAGAACAGCTCCACCCAGTCTGTCTGATGTGCCAAGCCCTGCACACACACCACAGTCTTGCTGAGCACACAGCTGGCCTTGAAGCTTTTCAAAATGCATCATATTTTCAAAGCACATTCAATCATTTCTATCCAATCTATGCTCAACCATACATTGTAAATCTTACTGGTTTTCCCCCACAGAAGTCTCAAAATAACCTGGTAAGTGATCTCAGCACAATACTTTTCTGACATGCTACTGTCAAAACGAGGTCCTTCCTCCAAAGCTGCCGTAACACATCAACTTATCCAATGACATTCACAGATGAAGTGAATTCCCTGAATTCAAGGTCCTTGTAACAGCAAGATTTATCAACATTTCCAAGCATCTCTTCACATACTTAAGCTCCACATGGATGGGGCAATCTGTCAGCTTCAGTATTCACACCTGAATCTCCAGACAAAAAATTACTAAAATAAACAGCAGGGACACACTGCACAGAGCACTGCTTTATTCAGCACAGAATTAAGTTCTTTAACACATGTGACACCACAAGAGGATACCCTGTGGTCGAACAGAGTTGTTTTGAGGAGCTGCTTGTACCTCATGCACAAAGAGCTGATCTCAAGAACAAACCCTCCACATACATAATTACAGAATATTTCGAACTGGGTGGGATCTGCAACAATCATTGAGTCTGACTCTTAAGGGAATGGCCTCTATGGGGATACATATTTCTTTGCCCTATACTTAGAACTGATCTACTGAAAATCCACAATGCCTAGCAGGACTCAGAATTTACTGCAAAGAATATGGACTTCTCTCCATCTATAGTCCAAGGAGTTAAACTGTGTGCACACATTTAGAGGAAATGAGATCTTATTCAGGACATATATTGACAGAGGCCCTGATAAGCAAAGGGAAGTGGCTACAATGATGGAATAGCTGGGACTTGCCCAGAGAAAGAAATCTGTTCAAGGGATTGCAAAGAAAATCCACAATGCTCTTCATGGCCTTAGATTTTATTCCAAAGATCTTTTGCAAAACCATATATTACACAGTCTTTTCCTCAGTGTTTTCATTTTCCAAATTTATAATATGCAGTGCTGGGCTAAGCTTTCTTAATCACAATATTGAACATTGGTCGAACTTAGCCACAAACCTACTCAATTCTGAGTTTCAGCAACACTCTGCAATAGTACCATGCCACACCCAACAGAAAACTTCAAAATAAGGAAAATCTGACAAGTCTTACACAAAAGCTGTGAGTCACAAAGGAAAACAAATTTATTTAAGCAACACCAAGCTACACAAATATAAACATATGTTCACTTAACACCTCCCACACATTTAATTATAAATTAATGTAACATACCTCAATCTGCATCTTTAGATGAGTCTTAAAGTTTGACAGGAGGGTAAGAAATATGGAAAGTGAAAGTTCAAAAACTTCTGGAACTGATGAGACTCCATTTTTTGACAGTGCAACACAGAGGTACTGCTTTATAGCATTAATGAACATCTCATTTGTCCTGAAGACTGGTCCTGCATTTTGCAGAATGGACAGAAGCAACTGCAATGAAAGAATCTTTGATCGCAGTTCATGAGATCTAGAAGAAAACAACACAGCACATCAGCCCAGTGTAAGACATAAAAAATAAAAAAACATTCTCTTAAAAAGTCAGTACAAACCACACTGATTTTGCAAGTGGAATGTTAATGAGAGAAACTCAAATTTGACACAACCAGTTGCAGAAAGGGTCATAAAAAGATGTTTGGTCGTTTTTTGTTAAATTGTTCATTTTTCAACCAAGAATGCAAGCAAGACCTTTTCCAGAAAAGGAAAAATTATATTGAACCACTCTCTCTTCTGCACCACAGAACAGCAGGACCAAGAGGCAATGCTGCCCTTTTAGCCAGAGGATGAAGGACCATTCTTTCCTGTAAACACAGCTTTGGAAGATCCCATCTAAAATCCAGCCCATCTGCCAAACCCTGTAGTAAAAGGTGGAAATTCCTTCTCCTCCCCTATTTCCACCAGCATGGAAAGAGAGTTGAAGGACTATAAACACAATACTTCCTGCCAACACTGACATCTCTTTGCTCAAATACAGCACTTCTCAGTCACTGGGCCCATCCCACTCTGAGAGCAGGTAAAACACAAAATGTGCCTCTCTGAAGCATGGCATCACCAAGTCAGGCAAGGGCAGTGTTGCCAAGTACTCCACAATACCATTCTTACAGACTCGTGTAAACTAGAATTCATGTCAGAAACAGGGCTACTATTTCTGCTCTACAAATCCCACAACAACAAACACAACAAAACAGCCAAAAACCTCTGAAACCACATGAAAAAAGCATAAAGGAAATCTGCACCTATTGTAATCCAATGCAATAAATAACATTCCAGGTGAAACCATTCTCTCCCGAGACTCCTGATGCTCCTTCCCACTCCTGATCATTTCAAAAAAAGGCTCTGTCTCTTCTGAAGAGTGGGTACAGACACAATTGGCTTTCCAACAGGCCAGTCCCCAGCTTTCATTAAACAGCTACCCCTGACAGAGGACAGTTATGAAACACAGGGAACAATGACAGGAAACTTTTCATGCAGTACAGCCCAGACACAGTACGGAGTGCTTCAAGTCAATCTGTGACACACAGAGTAGCTGGATATTTGCTATATATTGCAAATATAAAAGCTTAATTAAAAAATAAAAAAAAAAAGTAATTCCAGTCTAGCTAAAACAAAAAAAGCCAATTAGTATCAAGTATGTTGCAAATAAATAAACTCAATGATTTCTGCCCAACAAAGTCAGATAGGGAAATCAATCTGCAAACATTTCAAACTCAAAATATAATTCCATCAGCAGACTTTTCTTCTGAAGATGCTTTTGTGAAGAAAAGAGCCAGTCAAATTGAGTGAGGAACTTGTCACTCATATTTCTCCTAATGGGCTACAGGTCAAAGTCAATCCAAAACTGCTCTCTGTAAGAATTCTTCAAGAAATACTTGATGCTGGCACTGCATGGACACTGCCATAACAATCTATTTTGATGCAAAAGGCTTGGTTTTGTATCATATGGTACCAGATGTGCAGATAGCACATGACCAGATTATACTTTGCTATGGAATATAAGATTTTAAATATGAAGAGAATTTCAGTCATAAGTAAATTATTAAATATTGCCTACTTCCAGCAAGTGACAGCTCCCACCTGAAATCCTGGACACGCTGACCTTACAAATTTTGTATGATGTGTAAAGCCCACTTAACTTAGAACAGGTTTAAGGTAAAAACAAAAACCAGCAAGCAAACTTTTGAGCTGCATTTCACACCTATCTTATTTTATTCCAGAAAAAAAGAAAACAAAGACATTAACCAGGTTCCCAGAAAGCAAAATGCTGATCTTAAGTCCCAGACTTGTGATTTTAAGCTAAAGCTTCAAGTTCAGTTACCTAAAATCTAAAAATAGTTTCATTACAGACTTCGTAACAAATTTCATTGAAAGTAAGATTTTTTAAGAGGCAGATAAGACTCTTGAAATGCCACAGATATCCTATGCCTCCACTTCCAATTACAGCATGTTTGTAATAGTTCAAAAGCCAACAATGCCTCAGAACCATTGATAAATTCTAGGCACTTCTCCAAATATGGCATATCTTCAAATGTATTTGCAGTGAATTTCGGTTGCCTTAAATGCCTTTTTCTCCAATTTGTTTTTGTATGAAGAGTTTTGCCAGTCCTAATAGGAATGTCAAGGACTCCATGGATTCAGATGAGATTCTCCAAGTGCCTCAATAGCTATTACTTCTCTTGCAAGGCAGTTAATCCACTAAAACCTTTAATAAATGGGCTGCTTTAGACTCAAGAGTACTAACTAAAACCACAGGATTTTCAAGGCATTTCCTGGAAGACAATTCTCAGCAATAGTGAGGAAAAATCCTCATGCTCCAGTCTTCATTCTCTAATGTCCTGACTTTTCAAAGTACATTGCTAGATGATTTTAAGAAGTTCCTAGATTAAATCTTCAAACCCTTTTGACTACATCATATCTTTTCAACTTATTAAATCCACATCACTGATGTAACTAAACTGTCTTAAAGTTACCTCCTTTAAAAGCTAGACTCAGAACAGTAAAGCTGATTTTAATTTGAAGAATACCAGGCCTTTCACTGTCATTTGAAATCATATTATAGTTTCAATTTGAGCTCTTAACACTCCTTAGAACAAAAAAGCACTCCTCTTGAAAATTATCAGCAACTGTTCCTAATGTGTAGATCAAATGTATATAAATTATATGCATATAAATCCAAGATCAGAAAGCAAACCTTTCTGCTGACACTCAGAATTTAATACTGGCACCCATCTATAGAGGAGATTCTGTATCTGCTTTAAAACCAACAGTTCTATAAATGAAACTGAAGACATGGTATCTTCAGTCAGAACAAAACAGCCAAATAAAATCTTTGCTATCAAACATTTGTGTTTTGATTAAGTAGGCTGACAGAAGTGTCCGACCTGAACAAAAGCATGAAACACTTCTTCATGAATTTATCATAACCAGTTATCAGCTCCAGGTGAGGAGTTGATATTAAGTAGAGCTGAGGATGTGTACTGGATACACAAATGTGCTGGTTTCAGCTGGGGTAGAGTTAATTTTCTTCCCAGTGGTCAGCACAGACCTATATTTTGGATGGAGAGCACTATGCAAGAGATAAAATAAATTCTGGGGCACAACCAGCAATGGTTACAAACCTAGAAGGTACCAAAAGCAGAGTAGTGTGAGCAAGACCAGAAATACCTGATAATCTTCTATACAAACTCTTTTCAAAGCTTTATGAACAGCAACTAGGAAGAACATGTTCTACTTATAAAAGGACAGGTGTTAAGAAACTTCTGAACAAGTATACAAAAGATGCATTAAAACATAAAGTACTTTTCCAAAGCTTCTACGTTCTTTTCACCATACTGTTAGTTTCTCGTTAACAGGACTCACAAAAATATTTATATAATTTATTTTTATTGTTAGATTCATTAGAAAAACTTTTAAATTCTACTTACTTTGGATCTGGTGGTCCATCTGATAGGGGCTTCATGGATAGTTTACACAGTGACCTGAATACAAGGAAGGCATCCTTTTGTAAAATGTGGGAAAACTTAGCACCAGGGGTAGGTCCTGAAGAATTTCCAGATTCCTAAGGAAGTTAACATATTTCAGTATACCATTTTGCATTAGCAGGGCATGCAGGGAAATCCCCACCTCTGAGCAATAAAAGGTTAATATATTATACAATTATAACCAACTCACTTTAGCTGTATGGTCTCAAGATCAAAAAACAGAAACATTCTACAGTCCAACTGAAATAAAAATCACTCCTGAAAATGTCCTACTCAGTAAGAAGTCAGAATTAATTAAAGAGCATCATGAAATTAGGTAGGTCAAGTTTAAGTAGGGTAATTTGCAGTGAATTGCTGCCAGGCTCTTTCAGTAGATAGTTTAAACTAGTTTAAAAAGACCCAAACACCAGACATTTTAATAGATTATGAATAGTTACCTGTCTGCTGCCAGATACATTTGATAAATGTCTATGGTACAATAAACACCCCTATTACTAATTTCTTGCAATTCTGTATTATTGTTCCATACATAGGTAACATGTTTAATGTTAAGTCTTCTATTTGTAAGGCTACATGACTGTAACTTTTTGAACTTTAAAATGATTATTCTCAAACCTAATTACTCAGTACACTCTGACAGCAAATATTCTTGGTCAGCTGACAAGTGTACACATATCTCATACAAGAGAGGGAGTATATTTTCACACCTATTTTGTTAATGAAAATCAAATCCTCTCAGACATGAAACTCTTAATCTGAAATCACTGCATTAAGATCATGCCATCAGCTTGAAATTTCTATTTCTTGTTTGAAAAGAGCACACTAAAATTACACAGGCATGTGTATAATTGGCAGTATGTTTCACTATGTATATTGAATACTAGTTTCACAGTTTCTCAGAAGCACTTCACAAAACAGGAAAATGAGATTTCTTGAACAGTAACTCCATGGGACAACGAAAAACATGCTGGGATAAAAAAGACATCACATGCAAAATTTATTCCAAAAAGTTTCATTTAAGTAATGCATTGAAGTAAAGCAAGATGACTTAATTCTTGAAATTCATCTCAGTAACCTATTTTATGGAATTATACTAATCACTCTGCACAAGCATTGGGCAACATTTAAAACTTAATAGTTTTTTTCAGTATTTCCCAATTATATCTGCTTGTACCTGAGTATCATTGGAAGAGACAGATAATCTGTCATCGGGTAAAGATGGTGTATAAGCAACAGAAATTGGAGTTCCTGGAATTCCATTTGCCTGAATGTTTTCACTGTCACTGCCATCCTCTAATGATACAGTTGTGCCATCACCACCTGCAGTCCCTTCCACATCTATCAGAAAAGATGCAAAAATAATTAACAAGCATTATATGAGATTAAAAATAGCTTTTAAAGCCAACATTTAAATACGAAAAAAATCATAAGGAGGAGTTCAAGACAGAATTTACATGGCACTACAGAACTATAAAAATTGCAAATATTCTTAATTTCAAATAATGAAAATTACAGTAAGAAATTCAATTATAACTAAACTTGTCAGGGTCACCACTCTACCAAGTGTCCAAGAAGGATTGGTATGGGGCATCACCCATTAGTCTGATAAACAATTTACAATGAACTGAAAAGTACAGTGAGACACTGCTACTGGAGAGAGGGACCCATTTCTGAAGAGTGTTCATACAGAAACAAAGTAAAATAATAATTAAAAACAAAACCAAAAAACCACCAAGAATTTGTATTTTAAAAGATCATTAATTCTCCAATATCAAGTGTAAATCCATGTATGAAATCCTGTCCATTTTACTGTTAAATAATGCACTGCTGAAGTCTGACAGCAGAACTGTCTTCTTCAGCATGCAAGTCATATTTAAATTATGATAAATTTTAGTTAAATATTTGAAAGTGGTAAAATAATTCTTAAGGTCAAGAAGCAGACTGCAGTTGCTATTGACTTGATAGATATTAATATAATACCTCCAACTACTATGTTGACCATTTCCTGCACAATACTTTCTACAATTTCTTGTGCCTTCTCTTCACACTCATTGCTTTCACCATCGTAAGTTCCTCCATCAGCTTTAGAAAGATCTTTAAAAAGAAAAACAAACACAAACAAGGATTAATGAGAAACTCTGAGATTAAGATGGTACTTTGCTTGCACTTAATATTTCAGAATAAATGTTTGGATGCTTCAAAAATAGGTGTTTGCAGAATGCAAGAACTCCAGTGGTTAACCTGAAATGTCAATTATTTGCCACTGTAAATGGCAATTAATCTACAGGCCTGTGCCAACAAAACACATCAATTTTGTATCTTCATATACATTAAAACATGGAAAACTTGAGGGTTCTGAGATGCTCTCAAAAACTTTCACAATATTACACAGAAGCAAAAAGTAATTTTTGATTCAGACCTACAGAGTGCAGGACTTGAGTATGCTCTTGAAGGACAGTGGTAACAAGGACAAATGGGCATTTTGCATTACTCAACTATCTGAAAACTTATGCCTGCATTACTCCAGATTTGGGATAGAAAAAAAAGACAGTCCTCAAGCCTTTGTTTTTACAGACCTTTTCCCTCCCTCCATGAAACAGAAATACACACTGATTACTTTCTGCTGCTGTGGCTTGGTCAGCTTCTGTCTGTTCATTTTCAGCACTAGAAATGTCAGATCCATTTTCTGCCTCAATATCTTCTTGAAGGCTTTTGTCCACATCGTTTGTGCTGTGGTCAAGCTCTCTCTCATGGTCTTTGGACAGCTGATCAGCCTGTGCTGGAATATGTCTCAAATGAGGTGATTCAGGCTCATGATGGCTTACTGGAGACTGTTGGAGATGGTGTTGCTGTCTGTGTCTTTCCTTTTCCATCTGTTTGGCTTCCTGAAGCTACAAAAGCATTGCAAACACAGAAGAAATTCACTATCAAAATAAAACAATAAGATATATGCATTATTTTATAGAGAAGAGATATCTATTGTCTCTGCTTACACAGTAGCAGTTTAAGAAAATGCATCTTTGTTTAATTATAAATAACTTCAGTATCATGGGATAATCCATTGCAAGAGGGATGCTTCCTGACTATGCATGTAGTTCATACCTTCACTATCAAAGAAGGGACAACCACACTACAGAGCCAAGAGTTGTCTGCCTGCCCTATTAGGAAGCTCAGGGAGTAGATGTGACAATAAAGAAGGTGTGCTTGGAAAAACATCAAGGCAAACTCTTTTTTGTGGTCCCTTGTTCTGGAATCCCCAGAAAGGGAAGAATTTCTGTGACTTCTGTACACCACCCCCACCCCAAACTTCATATTTTCCACCTATTTCAGAGGCCAAAACACAAGAAGAAAAGTATCAGATACCAGATTCTTTTTTCTCCTCAAAGTACCCAAGTTAGAAAAGCCAAAAAGCCTTAATAGTGATGAGACAAATGTCTCAAGCTGGTTTGCTTTCAAGAAGTAGTTTCTAAATAAAGGCACTGAGATACTCACTGCTTGATTTTCCATACGTGCAAAAATGACATTCAGCATTTGTGTTAGAGTGGCCTTGGCTGTAGTTTGATTGATAAGATTTTTGCTTGCTAGGTAGATATTGTAACATGTTCTTACAGCCTGTAGTACTGTTCCTTCGTGGATTTCTATGTGTTGAGATGTTACTGCAGTGAGCAAAGCCTAAATAAACACACATATATACATTTACCAGTCAAAACATTTATCAGTCAAAAAGTTTACAAATTAATAAATATCAAAACTGGACTACTTCTAAAATATATATAAATAAATATTTTGAATACAATTTAATTATGTTTTCCCACATACTCTTGTACCTATATTGGAAAATCATACCAGTTATATTAAACTGAGTGTTTTTCATCAACATATCAAAGTATTACATGTTTCATAGCACGTAACAGCATGAAGCAACCAAAGGAACCATCAGAGAGGTAGCTAATAGAAGTCATCCTCAAATTTTCTAAACACAAAACAGGAACAGGCTACCCATTAAAGCCTGGAAGGGAAGCCAAAGGGTCCAAAAGTTGTTTTAGAAATAAATGTAAATGTTATGACCAAAAATTGAGTATGAGGTTCGACAGCTATGCTCAGACAACTGCCTTTTACAACAAGCTCTTTTTGGTAGATGCCAGAAAATTGTGTTGGCCCCTCTGCAGAAATTTGCTTATTTCTTCCTGATCCTGGTAATATCTGCCTCTCTTTAAAAAAATAAAAACACATTAGCCTGTGGAAGATCAGATAACACAGAGGTAAGGAACAAATTAGCTTTATGTGAGGCAGAGGCAGGCTGGATTAAAGGGCAGAAATAGAGGCAGATAAAATCTGAGGATAGGGTTTGAAAACATTGTCAGGGATGTGTGTAGGAGAGTGGAAGGGGGAGAGCCTGGTTTGCAACAGTTTGTATTCATCACTGTAATCCAGCAGAAGGAATGAGGGAATTTTGAACATTAAAAACTTTGACGGTTACCATTCAATGGGATGTTTGGGGTAAGAAAGAAAGAGCTGAAAGCACTGGAAAGCTCCTATTTTTTAAAATTTGTCACAGTTAAAAAAGTTATTTCAGGTTGGATAATTTACTCGTCAAACCACACCTCGCATCTCTTACTGACATTGTCAGAACTTCAAAACGCACAAGGCACCAAGAAGTGGAGAAATAGTACCCATCTCTCACTCAAACCCCTTAAAAAGTAACATCAGTCACTCTTAAAAACCAGCTGAACAGCTATTTTTTCCAAACCACTACCATCTGGACCCAACACAGTACATATTTAGATTAGTTAATATTTCTTTCACTCAGTTACAAATTATATCACTGATACATGTACACACACATACTCAATAATACAGTTTAGGAACTACCTACAGCTCCTCACTTGGAAGACAAGGTCTCTTGCAGCCTAGCACTAGGGACACTAATGAAAGGTGCAGGGGGCTCCAGTCTCCATCTCTGGTTCTGGTGATGTCATTCATAAAGTTAATGTCATCTTTGTGTTATCTTCTGTCTCCTTCTTATATATGGATGAGTAAGAAGCTGATATTTGAAAAGTCAATTTTAACTTCCACCTCAGTTCAGCGAAATCTTATGATGTTTTTTCACCCAACTTTTAATAATAGAAAGTGGAGCCAGCTATTAGAGAAAGGTGACAAGGCTACAGATAGATTATATGCTCTTTTGTTTTAATTGCTTAACAGCTTCAATTTACTAACTTTTTTTCAGTATGCTTGTTATGAATAGCAGAGCCTGGTTCTTTTCACACCCCCTGATTAGAGGTGTGGAAGCAAAGAAATGCTTCAAACACACACTGAGACATACCTCCTTTAATATCTTAATCCAAATTCACTGAATAATATTTTCTGTGCAGCCTGAGGAATCAGGGTTTCTACAGGGCATCTCCCTGCAGATATCAAACTACCAAGAGTTTACAGAGCTCTTGATAGTCACTTCTTTGGGTTTCTTTCCTTCCCAGGCACTAGATACGAATCTTAATAACTACCATGCACATTTGCAAACTGATAAGCATTTTTAGCTTTGATCTTTTGCTAATATCTTCCATCTTCCTTACAATTTAGAGTCATTCTCAGGCTATTAGTTATTCTAATTTCACATTTCTCTTCTGTTAGTATGCCAGACCAGTAGAAATATGAAAACAAACGCAAGACAGAAAGAATTTTACAATCACTTTCTGAACATCCTTCCCTCTTGACAGTTTCCATTTAGGGCTCAATTTGATGATATGCCCTAGACAACATCACTTGATTCTCTATCATAGAAGAGTGTATCATTATCACAATGGCATGACAGCTAACTCTGAGAAACCACACGTTATGAAAAGTGGCAGTATTGCTCCTCTGAAACCCTTGTGAACTCACATGTTAGAAAAATAAACCCTTCCTTTCTCATTTTAGTACTTTTCTTCAAGTTACTCCCCCTTACTCTGTGACCAAGCAACCACTATGTCCAACACAAGGAAGAAGAGAGGGGTGACAGATGAGTAGAAGACAATTACCTTAGCTCCCAGAAAAGCAGGATTACTCAAAATCCAAAACTGCTACAAAACACAGGTCCTTGAGAGATGGAGTAACAAAAGCTCTGCCTTCCTCCCAGCCACACTCTTACTCTTACTTTGCAACAGGTACAGAGCATGAAGCCACCTGTACTATTTTAACAGCAACTCATCAATACAAGTAAAATCACAGAAAACAAAAAGCACCCTCAGGCGGTTCTCTGGTGTTTAGTTTTGGGGTTTTGTTTGTTTTGAAAGTGGCTTCAGTACATGCAGAGTATTAAATGCTTGCTAGGACAAGGGATGGGGTAAGGGAAAAGTCTGGGAGCAAAGCCTGGACAGACAAATGGCTCTCTGCAGAGGTGAGAACAGCAAGCTACTCCTATGGAGTCATAGCATTATGTTGTTCTTTTCTACCATGTAAAATTTTGCTCTTCAAGGCTTTTTGCAATTGAGTTCCCACTCCTTCTGGTCAGACAGCTCATCTGCTCCCACAGTATCCTCACTGTGAGCTAATAAGTAAACGAAAGGGAAAAAAAGCCTACTTTATTTACTCCTCCCCTTTGCTGCCCTTTAGAAACAGAAGGAAACCTTTGTGAAAGGTTAGAGCCGCCTCATTCTCCTTCAGGTCCTTCCAAGGAAGCTTTCTTTGTCACAAAACTTGCAAAAATACCAACAGCCAACAAGCCCTCTTTGCCCTGAAACTACTGGCGACGATTCTGATTGTGAGTTTGTTTCCTTATGCTTTCCCTCCAGTCCTTCATACTTACTGTTCTGTGTTTGGGAAAGAACTTACAGTTCTGTGCTGCCACCTACTTACTATAAATAAAGCTTATTAATTTTTATAAACAACCATTAGATGGCTTTGGGAAAGGAGAAAAATCCCCAGGATAACTTCCTGAGTTACAGATTATCATATATTTGTGTGACACACACAGTATTTTTTCTTTTAGCCTGAAGCACATTTGCCAAGTGAATTTTCTATTATTTAAAACAAATGGATTAGAACAGTTCAGGAAGTATCCTGCTTTGTGAGGCAAAACAAATGTAATTTTAAAAGTAAACTAAATTAACAATAATCTTCTACTAAAAACATCCAGCATCCATCTATAACTCTAAACTTTTGATTCCTCTCACACTGAATATTCTATAAGAACAGCACAGTTACAGCAAAATAATGTGACTACAACCAGGAGAAAAATTTTCAACTCAGGGTCAGTTTTTTTCTTCCTCTCAGCCAACTCTGATCACCTTATCTTTGGAAGATTTATGACACAGTATAGCTGTCATCTGATCAGCACGGGCTTACTTTGTCTTGATTTCGTAATTCAGTTGCTTGGAAACTCCTGAGTACTTGGAACAGCACATAAAACACAGTAGCCCTAGCTCCTCTCTCTAGTGTGAATTAGCTGCTAGAATCACATAATTCTGTTTCCTTTGAGAGGGTCTACAGAGTTATTTTCAAATTTTTTTTAAGTTAACTTGCAGTCCACACACTTACTTATCACAGAATAATGCGTTAGCATGGATCGACTTTTGAAAAACACAGGAAACTGAACTCTTTAAGCCAAAGCTCCTTAAATCAAATAGTCTGCATAGATGTATAATTTTTAAGTGATGCTAAAAAAAGTCACTAAATAACATTCAACTTTTCAGACTGCAGCCATCAAGCACACACAAACGTAAGTTAAGCTGTAAAAGTACCTATATAATATACACTTTCCATATGGCAAGCCAAGGAAAGAAAACACGAGTGTAAACAGTTGATATCATGTTAAATACTGCCTCCTCATCCTTATTCATTCTTTACAGATTTAAAAAAAAAAAAGAAAAAGAGTTTTGCCATAGTTTTAGTTCTGCAGGCACCAAAAGGCCAGAAGACACATAAACAGAACTTCAAGACCTCTGCAACTGTCAGTGCAAGTCTGCACTCACACACCACAAATGCCACAACAGCCTTAGGAAAGCAAGCCTGGAGGCAGAAAGATTCAATCAAGGGATGTTATTTCACACAATTTGAATAAACCTCTTTTAATTGCATGAGCAGACTAATTACTTGCATTATTTCTGCCACTACAATCCCCACCACAACAACTATACAAGAAAGTTGAGTGGCTTCACATCAGAATTACACCCCAGTCAAACTAAACTACAAGGTAAATGAAGGAAAAGGCAAATTTCCCATTCTGGTTCATCACAGAGTCTGTAGATGAAGAACAAGAGCATCACAGCAGAGAAGAGAACACGTGAGCGATAGGAGCAGAAAAGTTAAACTGGTGTCTCTTGTTGCAGGACATGACTCTAAAGCTTAGATAGCTAAAAAAAGACAAAATGCACTTCTCTGTGTCAGCAAGAAGATTATTTCCTTGGTAGTCAGCAGAAAGGTCTTTTCAGAATGTCTGAGTGCTCTGGCAGTTGGGAACTGGCTGAAGATGACTCCACCCCGGAAAGGCACCCAGCAAGCAGGAAACCTGCAGTGCCTGTTGGCTCTTGCCCCATGATGGCTCCCAGATCCCAGAGTGAGGGCAGCACGCTACCCAAGGGCCGCCCATCCTGCATGCAGAACCAAGACAACCCTCCAGAGAGGAAGGCGTCCAAGTGATCAAAGTTCTCAGCTTTCACTGTGGTGTTGATGAAGCAGCTGCCCTGTGGGAGTGCTGCTTATGTTGAGGGTAACAGCCTGGGAACACCAGCACAAAAAAGCAGGAAATCCAGGTCTGCCTTCTATCCCCCTGATGGAATTAAGATTCTTCAGACAACATACTAACCACCAGAACCACAGAAGAGTCTAAGAAGATCATCCTTCAAATCATACTGGAGAAGCAGGGTCCACATTCATCTCCGAATTGAAGTGTTAGGAGGCCTAAGAGAGTATGACTGACTTAGAAGTTTCATTATTCTTTCAAAGTCAAAAGTTCTGGTCTTTGCCAAGGTTATTTAAAATTGTCAAGCTTTTTATGGTGTTCTGTGTATTGGACAAAGATGGAGTCAAAGTCAAAACAGCACTCTCAACTTTCCCGGTTACTCTAACATGGCAATTAGCTACACGAAAACAGTAAAAGAAATTAAGGCACTAAAAGAGTGTACACACTTCATGCACTTTGCAATTGTTGAAGAACTGACTTTCTCAAATTTTCTCCTGAACGAAAGGAATATTAGCTCTTAAAGCCCCTTCAGGCAGGGAGGATTGGAATAAGAAAGCATTCAAACAGACAGTATTACAATGCGAGAGAGTTATAATAGTTTCAGCCACTGAAAGTTTAAATCAATAAAAACTTCCCTTTGCAGGATGGAAAACATCTTAAAGACATGAGCAAAACAACACAACAAATCTAGAAAACAGCAGCATGAACCAACATTTGTAACAACTATCTGCAGAAGTGGAGTGCAAAAAAGAACAGGGAAGGTTTGAGCTATGAAAAGGAGAAGAACAAAGTACATTCTTTGCATTAATACAAGTAAGTACAATCTGCAAGAAACGTCAATGCCTCAGGATACATATACACAAGATTATGAGGTAACAAATACTCAATTTTGCTTAACTAACTTCAAATGTATTCTTCACTCCTGTTCACCATCACAGTTATTTAAAGACTGCTGTTACAGGAACAGGGTACAGCATTTCCACTAAGCAGCCAAATTCTAGTACTTGGCATAGTAATTTCCTGAAACAAACACCCATAATTAATGGCTGCAATCAGAAATAGGTTCCCCAGAAACTTTTGTACAAACTCCACATGCAACATTTATATAAGCTGTGGAAACAAACCCTGGACCTCCTTCAAGCAAAAGTGTATGACACAGCAGTACAAAGCTACCATGGTAATGTCCAACTGCCAGGTCTAATTGCATTTCATCAACAAATTCCAAAATGGATTTTAAAATCTGCTGCTTAATTACCGTTTCTCCCACTGGGAGTGCAGGATTGTTTGACAGTAATTCCTCACAATTAGAGGCTCCACAGGTCTGCTGTGAATGAATTTCACCCAGTGGTCTATGTACTAGACTTGAGGCCACAACCATGAGTTCACCCAAAATGCAGTGGAAGAAATTAGGGGAAGGGCAAAGAATAGGGAGTTTCCATCTCCAAGAAACAGGATAAAGAAAATATTTTAACACTACCACGACATTTACAAATTAAGCACTTCTGGTTTTGAACTCTGAGGTCAAGAATGTCTTCCTGCTGCCACCACTATAAATACAGGAAGTATTAAACATGTTACCTTTATTATTTGTAGCTGAACCCCTTCGTCTGTTTGAGGGCCTTGAAAACAGCCACATATTGTCTCGATAATTCTATCAATTAGTTTTTTTCCTGGAGCTGTACTGTCTGGAGCATTCCCTGTCAAGTGCCCATATGCTATAAGTTTCTGGAGAGAGGAAAAAAACTCATGTAAATAAGAGCTTTAAAAAAGTAAGCCAGCTTTTTGTTATAATAAATAAATTCACTTGATAGTTCTAACTTGCACAGAATAAATAAAACAGCACCTTTTACCCCATGTATCATAAACATCAAGGATTTTTTATATATCCTCCAGATTTATTCAATTTTCAGTCAGCAACTACTATACAAAGTTTGTCAGCAAGTTTAAAGTTTTGTTCAGCAGTTAATGTTCTAAACCAAACAGGATTCCAAAAATTAACTCACATCACAGAAGTCTTTATATATAGTCAATATGAAAATGCTTTTTATACCAGATAAACCATCTGCAAACACTCTCTATTTGAGCTACTAGCTGGTGTTCTACTTTTTAGAGTTTCTTCTGATGGTTTTCTAGTATCCTTTGCTTTCCCTAGGTCTTCAATAGTTAGAAGTGAAATTAACTACAAAATTAGTAAAATCCTCTTCTGAACACTTTAGGCACAAGAGTACTTGTAAATCCCCATGCTACACAGAGTAGCATCATGGTACAAGAGCAGGCCAGGCACACATGTGCCTGTGACTGTAAACTGAGTTCACTGTTGGGCTGCTCTGGAGGAGTGAATGGCTAAACACAATGTTGTAGAATTTCTTCTGAAAACATTATAGGGACCTCGAGAGTTTTGAGAGACTAGACATCTCAAATTGTAAATATTTTACTGCAATTATAAATAGTATAAAATGAATTTCTAATGCTATACCTGCTGTGTTCGCTCAACACACATTTAAACACATGAAAATAGGTTGCTGTACATAATAACCCAACCAGGAAACCCTGGTAAAACACACAAAGAAAAACACACATACACTACATAATAAATCAGGCATACATTCATCTTTTGTGAGAAACACATTCTGTAAAGTAAAATAATAAAAACCCCATGACATTATTTATTTCATATAACTACTCCCCCTCCAAAGCATCAGGATTTTACAGTTGATAGTAAAAACTCCTCTTCATACAGACCTGTAAACAATCTAGAGATGTACTGACAATCCTGGGGCACTTGGACTGGCATGCCAATTCAAATGGTAGGAAGTATTTGTCCGCTTCAATGAAGCTTGTCTTTGATTTCACAGGTGGAAGAGTGCTTGAACCAGACTTTGCTTCTCCATGAGGGGGACTAAACAGAATGACTGTATTAGAATACTGTAAAGTGATCACACAAATTGTTCTCACCACCACAATGTTTATGAATGAAATAAAATATCAAAAAAATTAACATTAGGAAAGACAAACTTCTAACAATAGTAATCCATGAAGTATTCTTAACACCTTTTATACTTCATGGCTCCTTCGTGGACCAGGCAAATTGACCCACTTGCCCACTAAGGGGCTATCCAGTGGTACCTGCTGGTATGGAAGCAGAAAGACTTGCTTCCTCTCAAATACCAAAGGACTCCCTCCCCTCCCTAGACTGGCAAAAGCAACAAACTAACAGAACAAAATGAGCAGAACCTTCATCTCAATCTCTGCTTCAGGTAACATCACTTAATTTAACAGTCAAGTGGTTACCAACATATCTCACTTGGGTAAATTATCTGAAAATACTAACTGTACAAAAGCAAGAAAATTCTGAGCTGTTGAAGTTTCATTGATTACAGCACCTTTAGAAAGGTCACGATCATTAATGTCACAGAAGGATAATTAGGAATGGGTCATTTTTCACTAATTTGAGTGCATCAATGCAGTTCTGCTTTGGCTTAAAGCAAGATATTTAGATTTTTCATTTCATAGAATAACTCATCACCTTTATATAAAGCATTCCCAACCCTTTTTTATGCACTCACAGGTACCTTTAGATAAAAGGTAAACAACACTGGCTTGAAAAGCAGTATTAAAAAAAGTGCAAAGTGTCATATTCTGTAGTGAAGACACAGAATTCTTGCAGTAATTCAAATAGATCTTGGTAGAACAACTGCATTGAAATACAGCATGCACGTTGCTAATTAAAACAGATGCTTCAAGGAATGCACTCAATTTCATGTTCCCAAAGTAGAAGAATGGACTGCTAAGAGTTCATTATAAATCCACAGCATGACTGCAGTCCCACACATTATAGAGTGGGCCTTAAACTAATCAATACAAATTAGTTTCAGCTTTTCAAGGAGCAGGCTGGATTGTCCTTCAGATTGTATCTGTCACCACATTCAAACAGATCTTGTTTAGGTTGCTTAAAAAGGGCACCCAAATTCAAGACTTAAGAGTGAGTAATTAGTATTAAAATGCTACTTTTTACTGGCTACATCTCTTTTGAAGGTTTAAGAATTTATCCCTACACATTTTTTTCCTGAAAGAAAAAAAAGAAACCTCTGAAGAAGGCCAGAGTTGTTTTGGGTTTTTGTTTTGTTGGATGCATAACTTTATTTACTGCTCTGTATTTTTCTGCTGGAAGCAGAGCTCTTTTGAACAACACCACAATCAGATAAGCTGCAGAGGAAGTACATGATTCTTCTATGTTCCTGAATCTCTCTGATAGTCCCTATAAAAGCTTTACTCTGAGGAATGAAAGGGCAGTTATCTGTTGCTTGTGTCTTATGACAAGACTGTACCTCATTGGGTGATTATGCCCATTGAAACCATTAAAATTAAGTTAAAAAGACCACTCTGGAAATAAACCCAGAATTGTTCAAAACAAGGAGCAGGCCATGGTGAGATTCCAAAAAAGAAGAACCCATGCCACAGCAAGCTGCTACATTAGCCTGGAGCATCTCCTATTCTCTGAATTGAAAGCTATTTTAAAATGGGCAAGATATTAAATATGGAAGATGATGCACATTTGTCTCTGGAAAAGCAACTCAGTAAGCTCTTCACACTGCTGGTAATGCAAGGGAAGGGGATAGCAGAGACAGGAGAAGAGAAACTCAAAAGCACTTCTTAATATCAGTGAATTGCTTCTTAACCCAGCAACGATTCCCAACACCTTCTTCCCCCAAGGCAGCTACAAAGCATGGGAATTATGAAATATGCTGGTATTTATGTATTAGCCATAGAGAAAGGCTAAGGTATGTATCAAAGAATGGATTTGGAAATTTATTTTGGCAGCATTTGCTGTGTAATGGTTACATAAATCAGCTTATGCTTTTTTATTCCCTTCCCCTGCACCCCACTACCAAATACCAGTTCTGTTTAAAAAATAAATAGCAGAACAAAAGGAGCTGTTTTCCATGCAAAATTTCTGGAAAGTGGAAATTATCTACTCTTCAGTTCATTCTAGGTTAACTGAGATCAATTACCTTGAACAGGGACTGGAAAAATTTAAACACTCATCATTAGAAATACCTAATTAGGACATTTGAATCTCAATTACAGAAGTAAGATCCTGAAAATAATTTAATAAACTATGAAGTCTCTCTATTCTAGGGCCTAGAAAAACAGTATTTTCTACTGCACCTAAACAAATTGACTCTACAGTAAGAATAGAGAAGTCCATTCACAATTTCCAAGACCAGCAAAGCCTTCACAGTAGCAAAAGGTTACTGTCAAAATAAAGACAGCACCAAAGAAACCAAAATCTATTTAGAAAATGGCTATAGGAAGATAAGACATACAAATTCTACTCCCAAAAATATCCCAACTTCAGATATTGATAGGGCAGAAATTATGCACTGGAAGTTCAGAAATGGCTCAACCACATTTGTATAAATTATTTTAATTCTGTGGTCTCATTAGTTTTAGCATGGTATTTAACTACAGGACTGGATATTACTTTTCCTTATTCAGTGCCCAGAACAAATATCTCTCACTGAATATTTAACATAAAGCATTTTTTCTTATCATGCCTCACAATGTGGACTTCTGCTTTATTTATACCACTCTAAGAAAAACCTATTATAAATTCATATTATTACTTTCTGTCTGAGACAATCTTGTAGTGCTGGATGCAATGTTTTCTAAACACTATATAAATATGAAATTTATTTTTACAATCTTACTGTGAGCTCATTGTATTTACTTCATTTTGCTGGGGGAAAGCAAAGCACAATTTCAATCAGATGAACCCTTTAAGTTTTACAAGCCCAATTTTATAAGCTGCAAGACTAAATTTTTCAGCATATTTGATTTTATTAAGTTTTCTTTTAAAGCTTCTTAAACAAAGTTCCCACTGACTTAATTACTGCTGGAAGTGATTCTATTTTCCAAACCAAAACTGTAGATTTCTGCTCAAATATCCAGGAGATGAAGCAGAAATCCTTAGCATCCAACTCTGAGGTTTTAATGATTTGCCCACCACTGAAATCCAGTTACAGGGCAGAATAGAGATCCCCAAGCAGCACCCAGCTGCCTAAGAACATTTTCATCCTCAGTTTCACCCACTGATCCAATTCTCTCAACAAGTGGTATGAACAGTCTTCACCTCACAGTCCTGACTCAGAGTTAGGAACACTGGATGAGGAAGACAATCCTGTGGAACATGTAACAAAATGCCAATAACAGATCCCACAGCTCAGCAACAGTTAGAAGTTTGCTGACAGCAAAAGACTGCCGAATGCCAATTTTTGGTTTTACCATCACTTGTAGAAGAACTGCATTCACAAATCTATACCTATTCCCTAACAAGGTCCTTTCCAGACACTATCTTTGCCAGTTACATTACTTTTCTCTGCTCATTCCCACTTCCTCGCCCCAACCTCCTCCCTCTGATCACTCCAAGTATTTTACCTGCATTCTTCCTCCCTCTCTGAATCTACTTCAAGGCTCTTCCAGCAATACATTGAAATAAATTTCTGTGCCATCCACGAAGACCTTTTCCAACTCTGATCCCTCTTTCCTATGCTCCCTTGTGGCCAGAGAGTACCACCCTGCTCCCTTCTAAGCACCTTCTGCTGCCTCTCCTAAGTCCTGTGCCCTGCACCAGAAGAGCCAGACACATAAAGCAGCACTATCTGTACATTTCCAGATACCAACAACCACCCAAAATACACTGAAAATGTTTTTCAGAGAGTCCATACTCCCCATGCAGAATAAGTATGGTACACAGTTTAAGATGTTAAAAGCACTATCACTTAATACAATGAACTATCACATACCTTTGCTTTTCTGTTTCAGCCTTTATTTCCTCTGTAAAATGAAACAAAGGCACAGTTATAGAAATGGCATCATAAGCACATTTATAAAATTAAATAACAGAAAACTACTGGATAGCAAAACTATTTAGGCAAACATTTTAAACCAGGATTATTATAAAACAGAAAATACATGTTTACAGTTTCACAAGTACCTGTACTCTCCACCTGCACTGATTGCAAACTGTATCATAATTACTTTGCAAATCTATATTAAAAACTGGATGCTTAAATTTGCATGCAGCCATGCCAGAATAATGTCCCTGGAATGCTTTTGTGAAGACATTGGCCAGCTCTTTTCACAGCTGATGTATACAGAAACAATAAGGAAAACACAAATATTATTCAAACTATTAATTTACCCATAAAGGATATAAAATATATACTGCTTGATAAATATACAGAAACACAACCAAACAATCCACCACTGCTAGTTCTTACATGAAATCTGAATGACCAATTATCATCCCTGGTTTTAAACAGTGTGAGATACCACAGTAATGACTAAGGGAGAGGAAAAAAGTCTGTAGCACCTCTATTTCACATTATTTTAAAATATATAACAGAAGGATGAATAGTTTGCAAACATTTTCAGCAATTTTTTAACTATACATTTTCAAAATAATTTTAAATTACTGGATCTAATTTTAGGAAACATCTTTGAGTCAAGACCAGTCTTGTCTATTCTCTAGTCATTTTGCATGCTTAAATCACAGGGAATTTCATAAAGCCTAGGCTTTCCAGTGCTGAAGCAATACATACTTAAAATAAACTGTACAGGATCAAGAATGAATGCATGTGTGTGTTTGTGTTTTTAAAGAAATCTCAGGAGATGTATTCCAGTATCAAGTCCTGCTCAAACATGCAAAGCCATAATCAACTAAACCAAACACTATACTTTGATTTTTGTGTATAGGCCTTGAACTAGTGGCATGGATTGATTCTGACAAAAACCACAACAACTTAATCTTTCTAACCAAGCTCCCATGCAACAAAAGCACACTTTGTCTGCCTCCTGTCCTTCGTTTGCTATTTCACATGGTCATACTGACTCACTTACCAACACAGGCTCTCATGCTTGGTATTTTATCACAAATCACTTGTAGCAAATATGTTTACTAACTCACTTTCTCAACATCCAGAGAACTGAACATATGGAATGCACATCACCTAAAATCTGTATCTTACTTCTGGTAAGACTGATGGTCATATTTACACTGAGAGGTTAGCAGGTCACTAGTTCATCCCAGAAATAACTACTCCAGAAGTTGATCAAATCTGGGCTACCCAGGATTAGACAAAACATAAAAATAATTCTATATTCTAGGCACTAAGCATTCCTCAGTAAGTAGCAATAATAAGACTCATGGTCTGCAATGTTTCAGTAAAGTATACCTTCCTCCCAGATTACGACATTACGACTTTTACTCACTTGGAGACAAATTCCTGACCAACAGAAAGGAGAAGCAGCTCTCTTCCTCCCTTCCAGAATCTCCATACCTTCCATTATTTTACCTCCCACCTTAGCATTCACATCCAGGAACTCTGCTCCCTGAGATATGCTGAAGTCTGTCCATCAAACAACATTATCAACCAACAGATAAAACGGAATGACTTCCAAGTTTACAGTTTCCAACAAAACTGACCAGAGGTAAAAAGCTTTTACAAGTATCATTCTAATTAAATTACTACCATTTCAAGCAGCATTGCCTAAGTCTATTCATGTGAAACCACTGATTTTATAACGTCTGTTAAATAAAAAGAAAGGTTCTTACAGTGGCTGATATCAATTATTTTTACAAGACTAGAATATTTGTAATTGCAGAGAAGCATGATATAATACTATTAGTATGAACAAGGTAAAACAGCAAACTTGAACTTTACTTTTACCCTTGAGAATAGAGAAAATCTAATTTCTTTCACTGTCTGATTGCTGCCTCTGCTCTCAGAACACAAGTTAATCACAGCACAATTTCACGGTCACGTATCAACTACATTCAGTAGGAAGCATACAAAAATTCAAGAAGCATTATCACCAGAAAACCAGATTATAATAAAGGTAACTAACAATTCTCATGTGAGGTAACTAATCTGTTAAAGACAGATGAACCAGAACAGTTACTGATGCATTCTTTTCAATGGGAAAAAGTAATCCCTGCAGAACTAAAAATTAGCTGGAAAAGAAAGATGAAGCCAGGCTTGACAACATTCCTTAATTTGCTCTCCCTCTCTCCAAACACACAACCAAAACTGCAACAGAGAGGATCTCAGAGCCAGAAAAGCTTATTATCTCAGAATTACCATTCATTCTGGGAAAGAAGAAATAAAGAGAATGTAAGATGCAAGAACAGGGGATGAAAACTGTAGGGAAGGACAACACCTTCCTCTGTATTTTTGTGATGTAAACACAGAATTACTGTGAAAAACAGCTCAGATTACTCTATGGTACTGAAACAATCACGTGCCCTAAAATGGAACTAATTGTCATTATTTAAAAGTGCAGCAGAAATGACAAAACAAACCCCTTCTGAATCTCCCCTTCACACACAGATCCAGAAGACCTCTTTACAGAATTCTGTGACCTCTATGACAGAATTAATGGAAATACACAAAGCTTTTGCACACCAAAGCTAGAGCTGATCAAAGAAATATATTATTTTGCAGTTTTACAATGGCATGCATCAACCGTTTCCCCAAACAGGCAAAATGAGTCATGTACATGAGTTTCAACATAATTTTCCATTTCATCTACACTTTTACAGACCATCATAATTTCAAAGAAATCTCTGAAAACAACTAAGACCTTTGTTGTTGGTTTTGGTTGGGTTTGAGTAATTTTCTTCACAGCAGGTTGTAGATGGTGCTGTTTTTTGTGCTGGAAGCACTGTTGATAACTCAGGAATGCTTCAGTTAAGCAGTGCTGACAGAGTCAAGGGTTTTTTTCAGTTTCTCACTCCACCCCACCAGTGAGTAGGCTGGGGCTGCCCACCACAACAGCCAGCCCCTACAGACCCCAGGGGTATTCCATTCCCCAGGGTGTCACACTCAGCAATAAAAAATTGGGGAAGGGTGTGTGCGTGCAGTTTGCCTGTGCTGCTTGGGGACTCGCTGATAATTGGTCACTTGCAGCGGTGAGCTACTGCATTTTTCTGCATCACACGTTTCTCGTGTGTGATTTTCCTTGTCATTTGTCCCTATTTTCCTTTTTTTAAATTCATCTGTCTTTATCTCAATCCAAAGGTTTTGCCCTTTTACCCTTCCAGCTCTCTGATATAAGCCAGTTAGTTGCTGGCCAGAGATAAACCACAACAGGCATCCATAATTTCATTCTCACCTCTCCAGCTTTAATTCACTATGTTTAACATGACATTTGAACACTTTTCCTTATTCTCTTCAGACTGCTTACAGTTTTCAGTATAAAAAACCTCAAACTAGTTTCCAGTTTTCCCTCTTTTCCTTTAACAACTTATAACCAACTAATCTCATGTGCAACTATGAAATCAACAAATTTCTCTGTAATGACTAACACCAAACAGCAATATCAAAATGTCCAAGCAGGTCGAGTAGGTGCTGTGGGCAGTACTGGATTGTAACACCGAACAAAACTCCAATTTAAGAATAATTCACTGTTTACCTCCTATATCCAATTCAAAGTATGATTTAAACCTTTAAAAGCATTTCTAATAACCTAAATTTCAAATGGGTATCTTTAGGTATTATTTCCTTCTGGTTACCTAAACATGCTGTCATAGTAAGTGAAGTAAAAATATTCTAGAGTGATACTTTGGCAGAAGTCAAGAATAACAGTCTCATCAAGTAAGGAATAACTAAAATGTTATCTTCAGGATTGCTACACAGAGCTAAATTCTATTATATCATCATCAAACTGTACATCAGATCACAGGAAAAAGAATTCTTATAGAACTTGCTCTTGGAAAAAATGCAAACTACCATGAAGTGGAAAAATACTTGACAAGTTCATTATAAAATATGATGGTAGGTAAACCCCACACATCTAAAAGTACTTAATACATCTCATTCTATTTTTCCATTCTTGCATCAGAATTGCATTCAAGAAAAAGTACATATTACATTCCCACAATACTGTATTCTAAACAACTGCCAGAGAAGCACACGCATAATTCTTAATTCCACAAGAATCTGCACATCTAAAGCCTAATTCTCACTGTAAGTATCAGAATAAAAGCTTATTAAATATATAATGAATTCAAAACAGAAAGCAGTAGCATTTTAAAGAACTGTAACATCTTAGGTAATCAGAAGGCAGAAATATCCAAAGCAGCACAGGCTGCAATAATTCAAGGAAACAAGTCAATGTTTGGCGTTCACATGAATTATACCATAGAAAACTACTGTGAGAAGGAAGCAATTTGCATTCAATTCTTTCAAGTCAAAGCAGGTGGATAAGATCCAAGGAACAAGCAGTGAAGATGAATTTAAATTACACCACTATCTATATTAAAAAAAGGTGAAATCAAATTAAAGCATTAAAGCTTTGCTTGAATTGACTTTGCTTGCATTCTTCCATCCAAGTATTCTAGTGACGGTCTCCAGTATCATACAAAATATTGAGGCAAATAAATGATTTAAAGACCCCACATTTTCCCTCATTAACAATACAGAAAATACTTCTCCATTTCAAGGTACACAAAAGCTCTGTAATATAAACCTATAAATTCCTTATTTATTTGAAAATAACTTCAATTAACTACACTCCCAACTATGCAATAAGATTATTACACATATGGTAACAATTTAATTTTTAAAAAGTACCAAGTCTGAACTTACATTGGTAAAGCCATGTAACTATGACAGGGACAAAAATACCCATTTCCCCTTCAAAGAGAAGAAATTCCAAACAGATAATGCTGAGTATGTTCTTTCCCAAACTGGGTTATTAGAATATATTTCTGAGGAAACATCTCAAACTTACTTCATTTCTGCACATCTGTAAGCTTCAAGCAGTGTTGAAAAATCTCACCTATTCAGCTAAAGTACTAAGACCCAAAAGGCACAAACAGACTCCAGGGAAAAACCTAAAATAATTACATCTAAGGAGCCCAAATAATGGAACTGGAGAAACATACAGTTGTTTTTAACTCGAGCTCCACTATCCTAAAAAAATTATAACCCAGAGATTCCCTCTGTGGGCAATTTTTGCTAAGTCAGCACATTTAAGAAAAAACAGTAAGTTTATGTCAAAATACATGCTGCAAATGTAGCACCTGCTTTCACCCAAACATTATCCTTAACATCTAAGCCACTTACAGATCATCCACAAAGCTTAAGATTTGCCAAGAGACAGTGTCCAGAGCACACACACAGACTCTACTGAGGCTTCCAGCTGACCACTCTTCTTGCTGCCACAGAGCCTTTGTGCCACTGCCTCTGAACTACCCCAGTTTCAGTCGGTTTCCTTACCAGAAAGGAATGACAGGAAACATACTAAGGAGGTATGGAGAACTGTCCAACCCAGATTATGGTATTTTCCTGTCCTATTTGATTTTTAACTGTAGTTAAATTAACTACTAAGAGGTGTAATTAACTTCATGAACTTTTAATAAATCTATCTGCAATGTCAACGGAGTATCAGTGTATGCAATAGCAAACAGACAAAAAACAGAAAGCTTTATAAAAAGCTCCATTGGGATCTCAAAGCAGCACAGAATAATTAAACAGTTTAGTTTAACACTGTACTAATCTATTCCCCTAGATTATCAAATCAGGTTGACCTGCCTAATACTGGTAATAACGCAATGAAAATTCATTACAGGAAGACAGTACTGAAATGATTTGTATTTTGGGTTGCCTGCAAAACAAACCACTCATTATGAAAGCTGAAATTGTTTCTTAAATGGAATTCCCAAGATACATATCACAACACTATGTCTTCCTCTAAATCCTACAAATAGCTTTTTCCATCATACCTTCCAGGATGAACAGAGATCTCCCTTCCCTCAAACCCCCTTCAACACAGTCTCTAGAAAAGGTGGACAAAAAAAACCCTTATTTTTGGGAGTCCAAGAACAGGCTGGTAATTGCACTAGTGTGCTGATTTTCTTCTGTTTTAACCCAGCTAACCTAAAGAAAAATGAGATTGGAAGAAATGCAGATGCAAGTACAAGCACATATAGCATCAAAGTGTGAATTTTACCTGTGTACATCCTCTTCATTGTATAACATCATGAGTGTTCCATCCCTTTAAAAATTCCTGAGCTCAGACTTTAGCACAGGCCTTCAGTGAGAGTTTATTCACACATCTGTACAACTGCTAGTTCTTGCTGGGGTTATTTAAACCTTTTCAGTACACTTAGTTTCCTCTGTCTGTAAAATTATAGCTCACACAGCAATGGCACAGGGACAGAAAACAGCAAAGTTCTGTACATATTTAGGAAAATCACTGCTGTGATCTCATTTAGCACGTATATAACAGAAAATAATTCTTGTACAGACAAATAAAAGAATCTCAGGAGTATATTTGAACACTTCTACTTGCTTTCCATTCCAACATATTACACTGTTGCAATTTCATGTTTACAGGTATCCAAGGAGTAACCAAGGAAGCAGGTTAATTTAAGAAGCAGCATTCCAAACAAACAGCAGTTATATTTTGAGTCTGATAACTTTTGATGAAATTCTGTATAAATCCTCCTCGTTGTGCTCTACAAAATCTTGAAATCCTCTAATCAAGAGAAATGCTTCCTTGGTATGAGAAGTCATATCTCATTATCTTTGAAAATCATGGAGGAATAACCTTTGAATCATGTACAGAAATATTTACATACACATACACACGAAGGCAAAACTCAAAAGTCACAAACACTGACTTTGGTAGCATGCTTCAACTTTAGATGACACTAACTCCTTTGAAGAGTGCTAATACAGGAAAGGAACAATATCTGTTGTTACTTCCCATGCCCTATTTTCTGATATGCTACAGATTCACAGCAAATCCTGTCCAAGTGTTTCTCTACTTTTATATCTGCACTTCAAAAGCTGTTATGTCTCATGCTCCTTATTGTTTTGGGTTTTTTTAAATCTTTGAAGCAATCTTCTCCTTTATTCTCAGTTTTCTTTTTAGCCATTTTTTAGATAGCACTAATACTAGAACTACAGGCTCTCCCCAGCCCTGCTCACAATATACCATTCAGGAATATGCAACTGTGCTGTAAATTTAGAAACCTGAATGCACAGCCTGTCTTGGTTCAGTCAAACTTAGTACCTGCTCCTTCAGTTTATTACATATGACATTTTCAAATACAGAATCACTGGTAAATTATACAAAAGCAGAAACTACTCTAGTGGCCTTATTCTGCTTAAAATTAATTCAGAATAATTCAGTCCACAGGGGTTTTATAACTGGATTTTCTGTAATAATCCTTCTATTTGCTAAACCAAGTTGAGACTACTGTCAAGTTGCTTCTCTACTTGAGGAGCAGTGACACACACAGAGGTCACACATTGCCAAGGATAACTGAACACTGGTCATTCCTAATAGTATTTACGTTCTAAGATGTGGCTGAAAAGCTCACTTCCTACAGCAGTAAATCCTCTACTTCCCCTCATTACTATATGGGTCATCCTTTATTAAATCTACAGCAAACTCCCAGCCACACCCAAATTTGTGGCTTTTTCTTAGATAAATATGAAAGAAGAGAAACAGACTTTTTAAACAGTTACAAGAGGACAGCCATGCAGATTTAGTTTAATCAAGAAGGGCATACCTTTCAAATACCTTGTGCCACCCTTTGGCACCTCTTCCCACAATCTCTGTGAGTAAGTTTCATGCTCAGAACTGGTGGTACAAGTTGCTGAAAAGGTCCATTAACATAAAAGGAGCTTGGTTGCTTACCAAACAGTCACCCAACCAGACTAAAAAAAGGATCTTGCCAAGAGAGACAGTTTTCCAGTGCGCTTTAATCCAGTCTATCTGAGGATGACCACCAAAAAAGCAGTTCCTCCTATTCCACTGTCTGCGCATATCTGCACTGTCCTTAGACAATAGCTACCAAGGCACTGCATTTAAATAGCCTGACAATTTTAGTTTTCATTAGGTCAGAGAGCTATTTCAACTCACTGTAGATCTACATCTGAGTTGCCATACCTCATGTGCATCTCATGTTTCAGGAAGGAAAAGCTGGAACAGAATTGCCCATTGCAGTGTACACCAAAAAACGCATTGGAATAAATACACTGCAAAAGGTCTATAAAGTCTACCCACTATGTCTCATCAACATCAGTGCTATTTTTATAAAATGAAGTAAAGTTTTGACAGGACAATAATGTTTCTTTATCACATAATGGAGAGAAAGCCTGCAGCTGTATATTCTTCTTCACATTCACAATGTGCATAGTTTTTCTTACTCTTCCTTCTCACATCACATATTAAAACACTTGTGAGTTGTGTAAATTCTGCTTCTATAGCCTACAATTCCAGCAACAACTATTCAAATGGAGACAGGCAGTACATTTTGAAAACAGCATAAACTTCATGTGGATATTTTTATTACTTTTTTGTAATTCTTGCTGCTTAAAGAAAGAAGGTAGCACACGTGTGCTATGCACACAAATGAGTCAGCTACAACTCAGAACGAAGAAAGACTATTCAGCAAAAATTTACAATAATGTTCAATGTTCTGAACAGCAAAAAATAAGTTACTACTTAACATCTCTTTCCTCCTGCCTGCATCATCTATCTATATTAAATCAGTACAACCGTCTTGCACACCTGCAACAGAACTGCAGATGGATTTTACTAGTTAAAATGTAACAAAGCAAAACAGATTAAGAACATAAATATTGATTTTTTTAACTTAAATTTTAAAGACTTTAAAAAAACAATCCTACAATATAAATGAGTTCCTACACCTGGTTTTACCATGTGGTGAAGGGTAAGATGGGGAAAAAACAAATGCTTTACTCAGTATTACTGCTACTGCTGGGGAAGTACAGGTTTGTAAGTTACAACTGATTGGAATAACAGAACAGAAAATGAAATTCAACACGGAAACACGAAAATGTGCATTGCGGAAGGTCATTTATTTCTTTAGTAAAGAATACGAGGGGAAAAAATTTTGCAGAGAAACACCAAAATAAGACAGATCTCCTACAAGAGTTTGACCAAAGGGCACACTACAACTGTTTAGGTCCAAATTGCTACAACTTAAAGAAAAAGCCATTTCACTAAGTGCAACAGTATACAAAAAGATTCTTACCAGTATCTCTCATAAAAATAGCACATGCTGGACTAAGAAAAGCAAGAATTGCAAGTCTTTGGAGACAAACAGACAAAACAAAACCTAAACAAACCATAAAAAGCAGCTTCTCTGCCTCGGGAATTGATTTTTCAAATATTCTTGCAAAGAAGCATAACTGATATTTAAGCAGCGCATAACAAGGTAAATGAATCTGACTACCAATGATAAATTCTGTAACACAGTGATTATAATCAGCATAATTCTAGTCAGAAGCGAGACTTTATTTACATCACCTCTGTCAATGCAACCCAACATCACAAAGCACCCTGTGTGAACTTGTAACCCCCCTAAAGAGTTGGGAATCTACTAATTGAATTAAGTTTCAAATTTAAGGGAGAGGGCAAGGTTAAGCTGCAAAGGATGACAGAATTTAATAGTCTGAAGTAATGTGTAACTCCAGCAGTCTCTATAGAATAGTTCATGCAAGATAAGGGGACTCAACCCAACTCTTGTTTACCTGAATCAACTGATGGCACACATTATTTTGTCAGCATATTCATCAAAGAGAAAACAGAGTAAAAAATCAGGACAGACAGAAATTCTCAACAGTGTATCCTGCAGAGAGACTCAGTACATCCAGTCCTCCTATCAATTTTCTCAAGCATTCATTACTTCACTTGATTGAGTATTTGCTCCAGTCAGAAGAGCTGTAGCTTGTGCTGCATGCCAGAGCAGGGCTGCAGACACTCTCTGGGCATGGTGGGTTTATGCTTCCTCGAAACCACAAGGAAACCAGTAGTTCTGTTGTTTGAAATTGTGAAGCATGTTTGCCTATTTCTCGAGAACATGAGTCATCAATAACTTGATTTGCCACAGCAGACTGATATGTTGCCCTGTGAAATTTTGAAAAGTCAAAAGCAGTTCTTTTGCAAAATTATAATAAAACTGACTACGTATGACATTTCTGGTGAAAGCCATCAGACAGGAAATGTAGTATCATGTCCCACAGAGAAAACAAACTTGTGATAATGCAGGCTTGTGACTTTTCTATATCAAGTTTGGCTTCCCCTCTTTCCATTCCTTTAACTGAACAGCTTGGTTTCCCTCACTATTAGAATCAGAAACTCAAGCACATTGCTTTGCTTGGAAAAGTGTGGGTTTCTGTCAATAATAATAATAATGATAATTTTAAAAAATAAATATATGTATATGTATGTCAGAGGTGGAAACAAACTTTGCAGACAGAAGATTGCATTCGAAGTAGGGGCAGCATTTTTAATCAATTCACTTTCACGTGCCTGATAAAGCTTATCTGAAATGAAATACATCTAGAACAAAATCCCGTGATTTGTATCTCATCTGAAGGGACACAATGAGCTTCTCTCTCATTTTGAAGTTTGACCTTTAAGTTCAAAGCAGGCAAACATGAGCAGTCTAACTAAAAAAAAAAAAAAAAAAAAAAAAAAAAAAAAAAAAAAAAAATCAATCAAAGATCTGATAGTGTGAAATAGTCTCACCCCTCTGCAATGTAATTGCTGGATTCTTCCACCATATCCATCCCTGTAAGAGAGAAATTTCTGCACACTCACTTGAAGTCAAGCAATGCAATAAATGGAAGGCTTAATAGAAACATGCCTCTTAAGTATCTGACTAACTCTTAAAGTGTAATTAGCATTTTAATTGTTTGCATTTACAACTGGCAAAGTATCTCAAACATTCATCAGAACCTACATTTACAAACACAAACTGCTGCATTCCAGCTAGGATTCAGTTTGCTAAATACGATGTTTCTCCCTGCATGTTTTCATGCATGCTGTCTGCCCGACCTCTAGTACATGCCAAGTCGTCACTGCAATAGGGAGCTGAGGAAGCTGAGGTGCAAATGGACCAGGATGTCGGCTTCAGAATTTGCCCAAGCATTATCCACCAGAGAGCTGAACAATAATCATGGAATACAGGAGATCAGATACACATAAAGGCCTCTAATCTTAAGCATCTTACTCTTTAACTGTCCCCTGCTTCAAGAGGTTACGCTCTCATGACAGCATGAAAAACATTGTAACAGAAGTAGTAAAAACCACGAATCCAAGTCACAAAGTCAGTTTATCAATTTCTCCTCAGCACAAATACCCTCATATTTTAATGACAGTATTACAGTTACACACATAAAGTGATGCAGTTACATAAACTCACAGAAACTAAAAGAAACAAAAACCATTTTCACTTATGTACTTGGGTTCTTAGTGAATCAACATTTTAAGGCCTAACCAAACCTAACTTGGAAAGAATCAAGCTACAGTATATTCTGCAACAGTCGAGCTCTCCTTGTGTTATACAAGCATTCTGTTCTTCCTGCTTCAGATGTAACACAGCTTTTTACACCTACATGCAAAGTTTAATTCTAGAATGAGTGTATCTTCAGTTTATAATGCCATACCCAGAACATCAGTATTTTCAATCATCGTTTCATGTCACAAGTCAAGGATTTGTATGCAGTAACTCCAGTCCATTTAATTAAGAAGAAATTCTTTTCTTTGTAGCTAACCATGCATTTTCATACATAAATTTAAAAAAACAATATGGTTTTGAACTTTTGTACTACCCAGATCAAAAGCTATTTCACCATAGAGTACAGACATAGTAGAAAAATAAACTTCAAACAAGAGGAATGAAGGTATCTAATTCAGTTTGATGGACAATGAATGTTTCATGAAATACATAAGCAAATCAGTGTCCAAAGATGCAAATAAAAACAGATCAACCCTATACCAGATTTTCAAATAAAGTTAATGAGAGCTTTTAGAACTGGGGAACAAACCCAGAAATTAAATCTAAACATATCTGGCTGTATCGGACAGAAAGATACAAGAACAGCAAGTTTTTCTTAAACCCTTGATATCCAGCCTTCATTTTGCTTCCAGGAATGGCCAACAGCATATGCTCAAGTAAATGCAGATTACAAAAGCAGGGCAGGAATGCTGCAATAGTTCCCTCCTACCAGTATTTAGCCATCTGTGGCTTACGCTCTTCCTGTGCAGAGACTGTTCCTGCAGGTTTGACAACCCTTGTTAAATCTCCACTTAATCACTTTTCAAATAATTTTAACTTTTGGGAATGAATGCAATTACAAGATGCAGGAAAGAATTTTTTTTGCTTTACTTAAATAAACTGGCTTCTTTACAAGCCCTCTGTATCTGCATTATGAGAAATTACAATGAATTACTCTCTCTTCATGTCTATGCCACTTACAATTTTACAAACTGTACAATTTTTTTTCCCTTCAGGGAACAAGAAGCACAGTCTGCTTGATCACCTCTGCAAGACATTTCACACTTTCAATCATCTTTGCTGACTTCTGCATCAAGAAGGCAGCAGAGAGCAAAACTGCACATGGAACATGTGGTATCTTTATAAAGCAGCCTTAGAGCTTCATTTTTTTCTCGATTGTTTTCATATTTGTCTTTTTGACAAAGGAATCAATATTTTGATGGAATCAGTCACAATAATTTAATGCCATGCATCCTCTTGACAGATATAAGTCCTATTTAGAGCCCATATTTGTGCACCCACAGTTCTGATCAGTTTCCCCCTCCATACAGGTCAGTTTGCATTTAGCAGCACCCAAACAGTGCCCTTTGATCAAGGAGTGGGTCAGTACAGCACAAGCGCTGCATTTGGCAGGTTGTTTTCTCTGTTAAGTATTTTCCTTAACTAACCTTTGTAACCTCACCACTCACCCCCAAACACCACAAACCTCTCCAGAACTGAAATACCTCTTTGGAGGGAAAACAGGCTATGTCATCCTTGAGAGCTCAGAACCTTCAGGAGCCTTGGATGAGCAAGGTGGTTGAGGCTCACTGTTAAACTGTACTACCTTACACATATCTATACACTCAATGATTCTGCAGATCTGGGATGGGAGGTGTCCCCTCAGCAGAGTACACGGTGATTCCTCCTCACCACAGCACACACATCCATTCTGTTCTCCACAAGCTTTATTCTTTGCTACAGGTCAGACTTGCCAGGCTGAAGCTCTCAAGATTTCTTCATCCCTTATATCCTTGGCACCTTTTTAAAGAAAAACAAAACCAACCACAGGCTCTAGTCACATTTAGTACCTCCCATTCCTTTGTTAGCAACTAATGAAGTTTAAATCTTACATGTTCTATTACACAATCCAACAATTTCAGATTTGAGGCCCTTTAAAAACTCCTAATCCTAGCAAGTTAATAGGAGCTTTAGTTTAGACTTCAAATTGAGATTTTTTTTCCCCAGGTCATTAATTATAATTCCTCTATAGGAAACTTCCTCAGCTTCCACAAACAGCAAAAAGCTAAGTTTTCATCTTCCTCAGTACCTTTGTAATCCCCAAATAATTCTGTGATACTGTTATCGCTTACAAGCAATATGGATATGGGTGTGTTTTCTCTGCTATTAGCTCATACTGGCTTTATCACAAAGCTTGGAGGAGCTTTTATCAAATAGCTGATATGCACTAACTGTTAACAAAATACGTGACAAACAATCAGCTCTAAGATTCTGCTCCCCTTTCTGATCCCTCCATCTTGTGTTAGTCTTTCTGACATAAAAAAAACCCATGGTCGTTAATACTGCTATAAAGCTGATTTTGAGACTGTGAGCACACAGTGATGGGATTGCCCACAGTTACAGGTGAGCTCTTCAACTGCTACATCTTAAACCAATTCCTGGGTACTTCTCAAGATGGACACAAGAGCTTCACAGTACATCTTAACTCAGTGTTACCTGTAAATGCAGCTGAATTTATTTACTTACCATGACTAAGTTTTCTGTCAATTACACATTCCTACCTTCATAATTAATGCTATGGAATTAAGAACTTTCCACAAATTATCCCTTCCTGGGATTCCTTAGGCATTCCTGGCCTAAGACAGCAGCCTCATTTTAAAACCACTGATACCTTCTCAGCTGACTATTTTTAAAAACTTCTGCATTCATATATAAGCAAGCATACATTCCTTTTTGACAGAGCTACCTATTGATGAAACTATTTCTTGAGACTTCTGTTATTTTCTACTGTGCTCTATTTGACTTTTGCTAGGTTGGTGACAAATGAAGACTGAAATAAATGTTTTATTAATGCTTTGTATTTATTCTGGCAAAGACAGGCTGCTGCAGAACAAGGCTGTCATTATGTTTCTCAGTCTTGTTTCTGGATCATTTGGCAGTATGAACAAAAGCTACATGTCCCCTCTTCACTCAGCCCACCTCTTCAGTAGACTTTGTCATGTAACATGATGCTTTGAACATTCCTTATTCTTTTCATTTTTTTTCAGCAGTAAGCACACACACAGAGCAGTGATAATGTGTCCTTATTCCATACTTTTGTAGAGTATAGCCAGCTACCACAAATTGCTATCATATACAATTTTCACAGATCACCCAAGGCAATAAAAGTAATTACACCTCTGCTGTGCCCTCCATAAACAGAAGTATACAACATATTAAAAAGTTGTAATATACATACAGAACAGACTCATGGAATAAAAGAAATCCTGGAATAAATGATTATTCTATGCCAGTAACCTGAGCATCTTCATCTCTAAACAGGCAATTATTTTGACTGCTAGAATATTTTTAAAATAAAACCCAGATTTAAAGCTGATCAAACTATGGGTAGTAACCCTTCCTACATGCTGCAAAAAGGGAAGGCTTTTTAATTATCTTCCTGACAACATGGACAATCATTTGCTGTAACATTTTCAATATGGGTAAGCTCTGTTTCTCTTCTGTGAAATGACCAGAACCATGATTTGTCAAAAACAAGACACAACCAAGTACAGTAAGGTCTTGTGTGGTGTCAAGGTTTATGAATCAAATTAAAAGATCCCTTCACAATATGGGGGAAATCTACATTTTATTTTTAACCTTGCAGCAGATATTTGAGTGCAATTATTTTTTTCTCTTTTGGAAATGTGCAGTTTAAATGGTAATTTAAAAGTTGAAGATTACTAACCTTTATTTCAGACTTTAATAGAAGGTAATTTTAAGCCCATGATACCAAGAGAAATTGCAACAAAACCCCCAAACAAACTCCCAACATATTCCCATTAAGTAGCCTGCTCACTACAATAACTTCAAAAGCAACAAAACACATGACACTGCAAGACTCTTATTGATTTCAGATACTAAAACTTTAAAAGGTCACATGTAAGTCTATACATGAATGATACTACTGGTAACCTTCTAATTAAAAGAGCACTAAACCATTTCCCTCCTACTGCAGCTCTAAATTATAAGAAAATCATTATCTTTACCAGCTACAAGATGATGGCCAGAAGACTACAATTTAATGATTGTTTACAAAATTCACAACTCACAGTTATCTTTGATAGAGGAAACAAAAAAGGATGACAATTAAGTATGGACTTAAGTTTATTTTTTTGTCTGTGGTATGCCCCCCAAAGAGGTTACAACCATATCAAGATGGTAATTTACTCCCAAACAAAAATTTGAACTTGTATTAGAAAGCTCCAACTTTAAATCAGAACTCCTGTCATGAGCTCTTTTAAACAAAGCATTCAAGGTGACCATACTGTTACTGAAGTCCTGATTTCTTCATTAAGTGCTGATATAGGAAGCAGGTCAGACGAAGACATTTAAGTAACATAAGAAATAAAAATATGAGCATTATTGAAAGCTCCAGTGTGACTGCCTGTGGTATAATATATATACATTCATTATTAATACAATTAAATCTCAATTTTCCACATTCTTTACATTTATTTACAATTTATTTTTCATCCAGTAATGTTTTTAGAAGTTCAGACTGCATAAATTAAGACCATTACTCATATGACAAGTATTCCTCCTTTTCTCACATGCCCATAAGGCAGCAAGTGGAAGGCTATATTTCGAACACATATAATAATATATGTTCCCTTTCCGGGTTAAGTAAAGGTGGCCCATCCACCTTGGACAAATCCGGTTAATCGGTACATGTCCGGTAAAGTGGTCCAAATCAGATGTTAAATGACGCGTTATGAAAAAAGTTTTCTGTCCCTACTCACTATGAGCTACCTAACTGGCTTGTGGCTGCCATACAAACTAGCTACCGTCTAATTTATTAAAATATAAAAAATATATAAAGGGGAAACAAAATAAAACATACCAAAGCAATAAGCAACAAACTACAAAAAAAAACCAAAAAGGATAAATAAACAAATACAAAATAAAAAAAAAAAAAAAAAAAAAACTTAAAACAGAAAAAAAAGGAAATAATTCACTATCCTCCATCATGTACTCTTCTGGCCCTACTGGCGAACATGTGTACTATGTCCACAGATGATAGGAGCGCCGTTGTGGATAAAGTCTTTGCAACTCTCACTTGCCTTGATTTGGAGAGGCCAAGTGTATCTAAAAGTTCAAAGTTCCCTTCGTACCATTTCCCCCGCGCTCCAAGGGGAAAGCCCAGAAAAACAACGTCCTTTGCATTGGTGAGTCTTCGCACCTCAGAGCCCAGATGTTTGTACTTGTTAACTTTCTCTGCAGCGGCTTCCTCCAGGGATGTCTTGGAGGCTTCGTATCGTACTGTCACATCCACGACGAATGCACGTCCGTCCTTCACAAATATTAGATCTGGTTTGTACAGCTCCTTGATGGTATCCCTTATGTGCGGTTCCTTGAACACTACCCAGTCCTTCTTCTTCGCCTCCTCAGTAAGCACATCACAGATGTGATTGTGCCTCTTGATTCGAGCGTCCTGCGTCACTGGGCAGCAGCCGATGATGTGGGCGCAGGTTTCATTGTCCGCTTTGCAATGCCTGCAGGCCTTGATGTAATTTTCCTCTCTACCCCGGGAGAGAAATTCTCTCGTAGGGTAGACATTGGCCCTAAGTTGTAATGCGGTGAGGAGTTTCCTGTGAGGTATGCGTCTATAGTATTGGAGCCAATCATTACTAATTTTATCACCTTCAAAACTTTTAATTCCCCGGCCTTGGGACACTAATTTGGTCCATTTCTCGAATTCTTTTCTCCGCCAATCACAAGGTTTAGGAAATTTAGTTTTCATGGTCGGTGCTTCCCACTCCGAAGTTGTGTCTGCACTATTGGATGGTACAGTCGCCGGTAGTGCTTCCCAAATTGAGGGCATCTTCTCGCTTTCCCCTCCAGCTTGAATCCACAATTTCTTATACAGCTGTTCCATCTGATGTTTCTCTAGGAACTCTTTCATAGTTTCATCCGAGGACTGCGCAATGCGGAGCAGTCTCCGGGCCTGTATGCTGGGAATCAGCCCCGCCAACTTGGTGACGCCCAAACCGCCGTCCTTCGTGCTCGAGTACAAGATGGCATCGCAGGTGCTCAAAGGTAGGTGCAGCCAGTCCTTGACCGCTGTTCTTATCTTCTGGTCAAGTGCTTCCAGAGCCCCTGCTTTCATTTCTGTAAAAGGCCATCACTACACACTATTATTAACTCTACTCAAGTATTATTAACCCAAAATCACATTGCCAACCATGCTACAAGAAAGTGCTTCTTTTACCACTGCTTACCAAACTGTGAAAAAATTCAGGCATTCAGTTCCATATTTACTGGATCCACTGCATCCATAGTTCTAAATACAGTATTATGAAAAAATGTACTTGCATTGACTATGCAAATTCTTTTTATTTAACAATACAGCTAAATTTACAGTTCTTTAACGACATGTCCTAAAGTGCTCCTAAAGAACAAGTGGGAAAGGCACAAGATCAGTGAAGGAGAAAGAAAAAGTAATTACTGTTAAATAAAAACTGTTACAAACTACAGCAGTCAGTCAAAGAAATTGCTACCTGCCTCAAGCTCATCACTGAAAGGCCTAGAGAGCAATCAAGCAGACAGCAGCTTCAGCTTTCATGTGATAAGAAGATGGACAAGGAAAGAATGGTGCAAGTGCTGCCTTCCCTTTAATATAAAAGGATGTTAATAATTTGAACATTTGGATTTTGTTCTCAGCAAGACTCTGGGGTGGAGGTCAAACTTAGGTGCAGAGAGGAAGAGAAAAGGAGCTAAGATACAAACCTGAGGCTTCTCCAAACATCACTAACTACCACAGACTGTATATCCCACAGTGTTAGGTACAATTTTAAAGAAGCAACCTATTTCTCTTTACAGCAAAATTTCTAAGCTTTTAACATCTATTTATATGCAAAATCACACAAAATCAGGTTTCATGTCTTAAATCACAAGTGGAGAACAGCCAAGTGTCTCATTTTGATACAGGTGAAGAAAATTTGAATCACACTTCTCAGACACTTAGTTTTTATCCAGCTTTCAAACTTTCATGCAAATGCAGCTGCTCTATTCCAGCAATTTTACTTAAGGTCATAAAGCCCAGTCTCCATTTCAGAATAATGGAAACAAAGGTTAATTTATTCCTATCCACTTTCCTACACTCCACACAAGACCCCTGCCAATATTCTTGCACACATCACAGTCCATCAGCCAAATTAAGCAAGCCAAGTTAGGACTCTGCCTTTTCCAGCTTTCCTGAGCTGCAGAAAGAACTCTGTGACTTTCTGTTGGCTGCTGCACTCTCAGTCCAGGTCACAGTGCCACCCAGATCTTTATACACACCATTAACATCTGCAAGGTCACTTCCCAGGCATGCAGCAGTGTGTCAGTTTTACACACAACAGAATCACACCTTTCCAAAAACTACCTTCACTTGGAAGGGCATTCCCCTTATTCTTACAACCTGCATTAAAATGTACAATGCTCTGTGCAAGTACATCTGCATCAATTCATAGAACAGTTTGAAAACTAAAATAGGATGGGAAGCTACAAAGAAATCATACCAGTGGCACACTTATTTTTAATTTTTACAGATTTGAAACTCTGAAAGTCTACCTCATACTATTCTCAACTGGACAGCTTAGACTATAGTGCAAAATGCTGTCTAACGTCTTCAGTAAAACTCAACAGTTTTATCACAATTTCAAAGCCTAAAAATATCTCCTCCCTCATTTCTCTCAAACTGCAAAGCTGCACATTTCAATGTGAAGGATATTGGTCATTCAAACCAACTGCAGTGCAAACTGACACCTGGGGGTAACTTCAAGTGAAATAAAAAAAAGGAGTAAATCACTCCTGGATCCAGCACTGGCTAGAATATCATCATGTAAAATATTTACCAACCTAATTACACTTTTATTTTTAACTGAAAAGTAGGAATAGCATAACAAACCCTGTTGAGATTATTAGAACAGCAAGCGCTAAAGGCAGTATGTGCAGAACTGCTGTTATTAATGGATCATTTTCTTGAAATTCATCTCCCTCCGTGTTTGAGTAGACAAAAAAAGAGAGCTTGAATAAACCCATTTATCTCAAGCGCAAGTAACTTCAATTCTGTTTAAAATATAATTTTTGTCACATAAGAAATACATGAAATGAAAAAAAACCTGAAGAGCACTGAACAGCAGACATAAACCATTTCAACAAAAACAAATAATAAACAGCATAACATCAATAACTACGCCATCTTATACCAAGTGAGTATATATGATACAGTATCAGAAACAGCGGGACAGTGGGAAAAAAAATAATCAAAGCTTCTGAAAGTCATTAAAAAAAAAAAGTCCAGAGCAATCATGCCCTAAATGTCCTATTAAAAGATACCTTTGGTTTTGGAAAAATGTAGCTATGCTATTAAACTGTTTATACAATTCTAAAATAAAAAGCGTGGACTTAAAAAAAAACCCATCCATGCATGACAAAAGAGCTCTAAGTTGTGTAAGGTACAGAGTTAGTACAACATCCACGTTCCCTATCCCAGCTTTTAAGCTGTTCTTGACCACAGCACCATAACAAGAGCTCAGCCTCCTCAAGACTTCAAATTCTTTTAAAAGTTCATGCCACCCAACTAAAATCTCATAATCTACTAATACACTTAAAACTTCAAATTAAAGAAAACCAGCAAACAGCACCAAATCCAGAAACCCCTGAAGAAACCCAAGCAAAATCTCCAACACCTAGAAGAATACCTAAAAGCTAAGACCAAGGGTAGACTAGAAAGAAGCAACATGAAAAACAGGGTGGGCAAAAATGCCAAACCAAATTAATCAACCAAAAATCACAAAATACCCCTTCACACCAAAATTCCTTAGTATTTATCAATGCAAATGAAATGTTATCAATAATTTTTCTACCAGTTTGGTAATTTTTATTTCTAGTCATTTGAAGTCAAGAACTGAAGAACATAAGAGTTCCAGAAGAATAACAAGTGGTGAAAATGCCTTATAATCTATGCCCAAACTTTAGAACTGGTAATGATCTGCCTTTTCTGAAAACTATTTTTTAAATCTTTCTCAAATCCTTACTGATTGCCAATTTTGTTCTCACTGACATATGTATCAATCAGTCCAGTACTTTGCCTGGGATCAACATTAAGCCAGTACACCAGTAATTACCTAGGTCATCCTTGTAACCATGCTGGCACAGTAGCAGATGTCTTCCAGTCCTTTGGAATTTTCTGAGCATCCCAAGATTGATTAGAAATCAATAAGGGAATTGTGCCAGGTATTTCAAACTCTTGGGGCTTGACAGACCTATTTTTAGTGTCTCTCTACATTTATACTGAAAATGGAAATCATCAAATAACAAGTATCATCTACCTTATCTCTCAAAAGAGATTTTTTTTAACACTCCCCTGCATTCCATTACAGATTCTATAAATTATGAGCTGGGTGGTAGTGTTTGGTAGCTTTGGGGTTTTGTGTTTTTTTCTTCATTTTTGGTTACCACATTAAGTGCTTTTCATAGAAACACCAGCTACTATTTGCCCAATTATCCTTGTACAATATTCTCTTTCTATAAAATCCCACAGAAGCATTTTAAGCTCTCTCTGGTTGTTTGGAGACCTCTTGTATGTGATTTTTCTTAAAGGTCTGTTTTGCCTAGGTATAACTTACAGTTTCTTCTACTAGGTACTTACAGGACAGAACTACAGGCTAACTGAACTATGTCTGTATGCATCTGACTAGCACAGCTACCACACACTATTTCTGTCTTTTAAACACACACAGTAAAGATCTGCCTCCTTTACAGATAAAAATTATCAAACTTCTTACTCAGCTGTACTTCCACGATATCTCCCTCCTTCCTTGAAATCTGCAGAGCTGCTTCCCAAGTCCCTTCAGCCTATAAAGCTCAACTGGCAGTAGCTGTCATTCACAGACCAGAATATTTTCTCCCTGCAAATCATCAATTTACACATCATACAGGAAAGCTTCCCAACTGGATATAGAAAACCCAAAACTCTTTTCCCCTGCCTCTTCAAGTCACTGATCACTAGCTGTTGCAGAATAGAATAAGTAATGAACAAGTTTGCAGGTCTTGCTTGCCAAGCTCCTGGCAGCATTCATTTAAAGTACAAATTAATCAGCAACCTGATAAAAGTATCAACACCAATAAAACCCCCAAACTGAAAGCTGGGTGCCCCCACAAAAAGACAAGCCTTACTTACCTTTGTAAGTCCATGATTTCACCTAGGATGTTTGCTAAGAACAGGAGAGACTGACTAGAACACCAACGGTTGATGCCTCCCTCTTTATAAACACCCATAAACACCAAAATCTTTCCTGACAACTGCACAAGTTTACAGATTTAGAAAATCTCATCAAAATGTTATCTCCATACTGACTGCTTTCTGAAGGATTCTAGAAGAATTCTGCAATGTACAACTGATGTCAACAGTTTTTTTTTCATTTGTATATGAAGAAGACACATAAGAACAGACACAGTTGTCATCCTGAATGAATGACACAGTGGTTAGCTGGAAACAAGAACCAAGAGAAAAAGGAAAATATTACAGTCACAACAGTTATACACTAGAAAATAGTATAGGAAGAAAAATCAACTAGACTAAAGTCCCACAAGACAGTAAAGGTAGTTCTTATGAGAAACAGATGCATTCTGGTCACAAGGTAACAACTTCCCACTTTAAGCTTCAAAATTCTAATTAGGGCTCTAAAATATGCAGCAGAATACAGGTATTTAAAAGCTGTGTCACAAAGATATGCTGAAGTCTTTCAAGATCAAATTTTAAAAGATAGTGAAAATCAATGTTCAAAGTTTCAAAATATGAAAGGCTTTAACTGAACACATATTTCAGGATAAAGTCAAAGTTACCTAAAAGAAATACCATTTTTAGCTTCCAAGACAAAACTCAAGTATTTGATATTCACTCTCCATTAACATTTTTCTGACCTAGATAAAATCCACCATGTTTTCTAGAAAAGTGTTTTTACATATATCCTGCCAACCATCCCTTTCTCAAAAGAGATTAAATCTCATCAGCACTGTCATTCTGCACAGCCAACATCTGATAACATCTGAAACAACACAATAGCTAAACACACACAACTTTCCTTAAATTAGCTCTACATAAACAGCACTTTACATATCAAATGCTGAAGGCAACCTGCAAAACAGTTTATAGGGCCAACTAATCCTTATTGTTACCAAGCCAAGTTTTAATTCTTTGCAAAAGTAGAGGAGATTGTAACCACACTGGAAGTCTGCTAGTTAAAGTCCAATCTCAGTAAAGCAAGCAAAAGGAGGGAAGGGCAGCTGCAATTTTCAGGGCTTTTGGTTTTTAAAAAAACCCACATACATCTTAGTTTTTACTAGCATGAAATTTCAATTTATCCTTCTTGCTTACAAACAAGTGTTTCAGAAGGACAGTTACAACCAGAAAAAAATTTTTTATGGACAATAGTGACTTGTAAATTCTGAAATGAATGCCTATAGCACATGAAGACAGCACAGAATATTGCAACACTAATCTCTTTGCATCCAGCAAAGAAAAAACTCAAAAAATTCTGACCTTCAGTTTGTACAAAAGGACAACTAGTTTTCATGAAAAAAAGAAGGCAGCCTACCAAGAACAGCACTATCCAAAATACAGACAGGAATGCATTTTTAACTGTTTATTATAGTGTAGGAAGGTATTTTCCAATGCACCCAGAGTTCCCTACACATACACAGTATCTACTAACCACACTCATTCTTATGTATCACGATTGCTTGTATATGCAAAGGACACAAGATGAAACTGGGCAAGGCAAAAAGGGAGACAGAAAAACTTAAGTAGATGAGATGTCATTTGCAGACCTGCACAGATAAGGACAGATGAACCTTCAAACCTTCACACCTCTAGGTTATTCCGCTCCAAGCATTATCTGTGTCCAGAGAAACTGTTTATCTACAGCCCACTGCTCCATCACCCTACACACACACACAGAGGCAGCACAAACTGAACAGAGATGCCACTTTCATAATGCATGAGACCAGTACATCATTCAGCAGGATCCCTGCATGACAGACTGAAATAAACAATACAAGGAGCACTAAAGAACCTTCTGGAACTAAGTTTTGGCCCTCTTCAGTTGGTAGCTCCAGAACTCCAGGCAGCATATGCATAATTTTCTTTAAAGTAATAGTAGGGATATATCTGCATCATTTTATATCACTTGTGGCTTGAAGTTTTATGGAAGAGCTGCTTGACTCCTGATCTGCAGTTGAACTAGCAGAATTTATACCAGCAGGGCATTCTGGTGTGCCCAGCTCAGTGCTCTGAAACCACCTTTTTGAACAGACAAATCCATGCTCCAGATTTTGACAAGAAGCACTGATAATTTTTTTTCAGTCTATGAAAAATTTTATGTTCAGATGAGGATTTTTCCCCCCAAGACCTTTCACTGTTTATGCAAACACAGTATTTTTACAGTAAGGTTTCCTAGACTGTAGCATAGCTGAAAAGCAATACAGAAACAGCAGTGGAGGTAACTCAGTGGAAAAGGAGCTTCTAAATCCAATAATCCTCTGATAGCTTGCTGGCTCATTGGCTCATGCCTTCTGCAAGTGGACAATTTCAAGGATAAACTCATTCCCTACACAAATAAGAGCTGTTGCTATGAAAGTGAACAATACAAAGCTCTAAATTAACTCTACTTCATTAGGTGACTAAAGAAATCTTGTGTTTTCCACATAGAGAGAAAACATCTCAGAAAGGACAAAGTTAAATTAAACTCAACTGCTCTGTATAAACCCAGACATAACCTTCATCAAATACAGGATGCTACAAGTATTAGGCTTAATTTCATCTCTGTTAAAAAGGTAAAGGACATCTATAATTCAGGTTGTTACTTAATTAATATTTTGTTTTCTTATCTTCAAATCACTGGAAAATGGTCATACTAGAAGGAGCTCATCTTAACACCTGTTCAGAGGTCAAACTACCACAGTCTGGAATGTTGCAAGGTTTTTCTCCCTAAGACTCACAAATTAAAAATAGATTATGTATAATCTTAATGGAATGCAACAGATTTATAAGAAAATATATGGGGATTAAAAATTACAAAGGGAGGGCATTAAAGATTCTTAAAACACTGCTTTTTAAATTCAATCGAAAAAGCAGAGCTACTATTAGTTTGTCTGTTGTACAGGGATACTGTATTTCTGATAATTTTTTTATCAAATACTTCAATAGCAAATAATTTTATACAAATACTATAAAACAATATAAATAGTAGCTTTAGAGAATGGAATAAAAAGCCTGAATTAGTAACAACTACTAGTTAGAATATCTGACCTATTATTATTACTACCTAGCAGTAAATAAAAAGCAACATTTTACTACAGTGAGGCAGCTGGGAAAAAAGGTCTTAATGGAGCACACAGATAACTTCAGTGACAACTAATCAAATATTCACACTGGAAAAAAAAAGATGTTGATTTGGAAGATATGGAGTTACTGCCATGATTTTTAAAAGCTACTTTTTATTTAACTACCATTTAAAAAAATCCATAAAACCTAAAGTTTGGCTTTGCCAGACTTGGCATCAAATTAAATTCAACTCTAAATGAGAATTTTACTGATGTTTTATCATTAATGTTTCTGCTCTTCAAAATAAAGCAGTAAGAAGTCCGTACTCCTTGCTTAAGGTAGCAAGGAAGCATCCAGCTGTAGTCTCAACAGATGAAGGGCTAAAGGAACAGAGCACAACACATGCATCCTATTTCAAACACTGCTACAAAAATCATAGCTCAGCTTTAGTAGCTAACTGTACTCTGGGTGAAACATGGATGATATGTACTTTTGTCCAAAAAATTTCTTATAGATAGACATGAGCACTACTCAGGACAGAGTAATCAAGAGTAACCAGACAATGGACCATGCTAAATTTACAATCACCAACTATATTTTGTTGTGCTGCAACTAAAAAATAAAAAAAATTCAATAAGCCTCTGCAGTAGTTAGAGGCTTTTCTACCAAAAAATACCATGCCTGATATTTTTCAAGCTCATGAAGCCCCTGTCTATACGTAAGGCAGTACACACAACCTTCCAGTTCTTCTTTCCTGCCTTAATGATTTTTATACCCACATCACATTGTTTTCCTGTTTAAGCCCCAACCAGATCCACAGGAGAAGGATTCAGTGAAGCTGTAGGATGGAAACCACTGGGATGTGTGCTTGAGGGTCTCCTCCAACAAATCAATTTCCATGACACAAGAGGCAGACTGTACAGTCTAGAGGGCTTGCTTTGTAATCTGTGGAACACAATGGAACCATGCTTGGAGGGATCTGGATGATACTTAAGATAAATCAAGCTACTGAAATAAAGTATGGCAGAAACACAAGATTAATACCAGTGTCTAATTCTATGGATGACATACAGACTGGATAGAAATTCAGTTTAACAATAAAAAACCATTTCTCTGTTTTATTTCCAACTTGAATGCACAGTCTAAAGTCAACAGAAGGGCCAAAGGGCTATCAATTTAATTTCATCTGTATAAATCATAAGATTATTGTTATCCACGCTAGTGATATATGAAAAATGTAATAAAAAACTTGTTTCTCATTGATTTTAATTAAGAAGAAATAAATAGCTGAAGTATGGTTATTTTATATATATTTCTGCCCCTCCCTTTGTCAGGATCTTTCATAGACAAAGAAATCAAGTAAAGGAAGGGGTCTTTTTATAGAAAAAAAAGTAAGCACTAACATACAAATTAATAGAATGACAAGGGAACAACTTCAAATTACTTATACTCATTTTTAAAACAAACAAGTTTCAATTTAACATTATCTCGTCAAACAAATCCATTTAATCGGACATTACTGCACAAAATCAAAATAATTATCTCCAAAACAGAAACAATTACACTACAAAGGGAGGGACATAATCCATTTAACGTATTACTTAAATGAAACAGGCTTTTCTCCAGAAGTCTTTCAGTAAGTATGTCAGTATTTTGCCACACAGGGTCGAGGCCCGCCTGTCCTCATCATGTCAGAATCGTGAAGCCCAAGTTGTCCTTTTAAGCTGCCTGTAACTGGATGCCTGCATGCGCTTTGTGCTATCCAGCCCCGGTACTTCCCTCACGCTTCCAGCCGAGGCGGCGCTGACACAGCTGCACCACAAACCCAGCACCCTTCCTTCGGCCCGAAGTAAACGCTCCCACATATCGGGAATCAAACGACATGGGGGCTGGACTAGGTGATCTCCAGAGGTGCCTTCCAACCCTAATAACTCTGTGGTTCTGTTATCATCCTGGCCGCTCCAGCTCTGCCACGCATGAAGGAAGCTCTCTTCCCCATCAGCTGTCTCCACCAGGAACGACTCGCCTAAGGCTCTCCCTCACACATCTCCTGGACCATCCTCTCCCTCTGCAGCCCTCCTCCCGGCTCCGAGGAGCCACCAGCTCCAGACATGGCCCGATGTCATTGTCTCTCGCTCTCCGCCACCCCCTCTTCCTCACCCGTCCCTCCGCCCTCACCGCTGCCTGTCACCTGCTCCCTCCCCGCCGGCCGTCTGCTTCCAGGTCAGCTCAGCTCAGCTCCGTGTCTGCCTATTCATCCTGCGAGCAGGGAGGAGGAGGAGGAGGGAAGGAGGAGGAGAAGAGCCCGGCGGGCGCCGCAGCGCCCTCGCCGCTGCTGTCAGCACGGGGCCGCTCCCGGCGAGGGGCGATGCTCGCCCGCAGCCAGGGCGCCCACACCTCCGGGGGGCTGTGCTGCACGACCCGAACCTGTGCCACGGCTCAGCCCGCAACCGCACCGCCCCCGGCCCTTCCCTGCCGGGCTGCCCCTCTGCCTCGTTCCCTCAGAGACCGCACAGCCCCCCCGCAGCACAAACACACACAGGCGAAGCGCACCCCGACCTCTGGCCGCTCCTTCCCTTCCCTGCCCGCCCGGGCTGCGCCTCACCTAGTGCCACCTCGCAGGCTTTGCGCAGCTGGGAGTGATGCGCCTTCTTCACCTCCTTGTCGGCCAGGATCTTCTCCAGGGCCCGGGTCAGAAACATGTTTTTCGTCTTCTTCCCTTCATACATGGGCGCGATCGAGCCGTGAGAGGAGGAGGAGGGTGGAGCGGGGAAGTGAGAGCGGGGCACCGGCCTCTCCCCACCGGGAGCGCTGCCAGGGGACGCGGCGGCCGCGGGGGAAGGGCTCCCTCGCAGGGCGTCCCGACACCCGCTCGGCGGCTCCCCCGGGGGAGGCTGGGGTGGGCCCGGGCGGCGCCGACAGCCAACCCCCGCGGCTGAGGGAAGACGAAGCCTTCTCCTCCCTTCTCCTCCCGCCCCCGATGCGTGTGTGCGCGGACGGCGCCCGTCAGTCCCCGAGCCGCCCCCGGCCCGCGCCCGCCTCCATCAGCACCGGCGGCGGCGGCCGCAGCAACAACCTGCCCTCGCCATGTTGGAAGGAAGCGACGTCAGGGCCGCAGCCGGAGCGGGAGGAAGCGGCGGCCGTGTCCCGGGAGGCAGGGCGGGCGGAGGGAAGCGGGAGGGCGGGGGGCAGTCGCCTTCTGCCCGCCCCGCGGCCGCGCTACAGGTGGAGCGGAGCCGCGGGAGGCACCGAGCAGGGACGCACGGAGATGGCCGCTGCCACCTGGGAGCTGGACGAGGAGGAGGGGCAGGGCTTCCCTTCCGGGCCACCAGCGCTAGGAGGTGGAGGAGGAGACGGAGGCGGAGGAAGGCTCTCCCGGGATGCGCCACCTGCTCCTAAAGGGCGGGCTTCGCCGGGGCTGGGGCAAGGGATCTCCCTGGGAGAGGAGCTGCCCTTCTTCCACGGTCGCCCTCCCTGATGAGAAACGCCCGAGGCTCCAGCTCACGGGGAGCGAGCGGAGAGCAGCCCCCGGCACCCAGGAGAAAGGACGGGAGAAGCGCACTGGGGCGTGGAAGGTGTCCGGGCTCCCCGGGGCAGTTCATCAGTCCCTCCCCGCCTGGTCCTGTAGCGCCTGCAGGTTAGCGTGGTGCCCTTCCTTTATCTCCTGCATCCTCTAACTAAAGCGCTGCCGTCCCGCGTTTCTTCCCACTGCACGTGCTCTAGGAGTATAGAGCACTGAAAAAAGTAATAAAAAGCTCAGGTCGACCGTGCCTAGCTGGTAAGCGGCGAAAACATAACTGGACCACCTTTTGCACTCAGAAGTACTAGTGTACTAATATTTAAAAGTCGAATTTGGCGCTAACTGAAAGCAGGTCTGGTTTAGAAAATTTTTACCTGGTTAAAAAAATATCTTAGACATTAATCTGGAAATGAAAGAGGCGAAGTTCTAGATGTACCTTTGAAGCAGAGTGGGACAAGGCTATAGATAGCATCGGTGTGCGGAAAGGAGGGATGGTTGTGGAAACCAGGGGGCACCTCTGACCTCTGAGGACAGAGCCAGCACACCGCAAAGAAGTTATCCCCAGCAAGCCTTTTCAGTCTGTTCTCCGTTCCTGTGGTTCTTATGGATCAGTCAGGAACACAACCCTCGGAAGTTAATCCTGACACCTTCTTCAGGGAGCATTCAGCAAACCTTCCCAGTCTTTTCTGTATTCCTGTGGTCGTGCTGTATCAGGCAGGAATATGACCTTCAGAAGTTAATCCCGACTCTTTCCTCATGGAGCATTTAAGGGAGTTTGCCAGGCTGCCATGCCAGTGCTAAGGCCTTATAAGGAATTTATTTGAGCACCTGTTTCCTTATGTACAACAGAGTCACTGTAGCTGCATTAGTAAAGGTACAGTGCTGTCAGCTCCCCAGTGCAGAGGCAGCTAATGCTGCCCAGGGTTGCTTAACCCAGTTTCCCAAATGAGAAATTATGTGTGCCAAAGTGACTTGATGCCTTTCAGGTACCTCTGTTTGACTTTTTAAGGAACACCCTGGACCAGGAATCCTGCTAAAGCTAGAGGTGAATGCAAGACTTATCTGTTTGAGCAAAACACTTGTTCTGCTGAAGTTACTGCTGTATTTATTCCAGTGGCTTTTTCTGGTTCCTGGCTATTTTGCCACCCAACTGATAAACAATAAGAACGTAGTAAGAGGGTGCATCTGATTTTAGCATTATGACAGCTTTATGAGAGAGTTAGCAGTCAGATCACCAAGCACATTGATTCCTGAAAAAAGACCATATTAAGATTGTGTTGATTTATTCAAAAGACCATGTCTTCAGCAGCAAAATTGCTAAGCATACTTGAATTATTTCTAGTAATTTATTTAGGGAAAACCATTTGCCTATCGACTAAATCTTTTTTTTAAATTATATTTATGCATAGGTGCAAGTTCAAAAATGCAGATGTCAAAATTACTTTGGTCTTTCAAAGCTGCCTGCCAGTGACCACATGGCAGAAGTTAAGAATTTCCATGGAGTTCTTGCTGGTAGGTTTGCACAAATCATTTGAGTCCAGATTCCCTTAGCCAAGTCAGGGCTTACAAGTTATTTAGCAAATGGAGTTTACAATTGATTTTCACAGTCCATTTAGCAGAAATAGACTTGCAATATGAAGGAAAAGAGTATCTGCATGTAAAGAGTACTGAGCACTGCAGTTATCTGTTTTGTTCATATTAATGTCTATTTCATATTCTACACACAAGATAATTTTACATGTGAAATGTGCTTTAGCTGAGCATATAGAATTACTGCTGAAGCATCTGGGGAAAAAGACCTGTCAAAAAGAGACTCAGCTCCATATCTTTCATTCCTGCTCTAATATGAATACTTGTTTTGGTTTGGGTATTTTTCAGTGTGGTTTGAATCTTCAAATTCTGTTCTCAGTTTCAAACAACTGCTCTGTTGACCCAATTTGTAACTTGGCACAGCTGGTAATCTACTACATTTACATTCCAGTCACAAGAAAACACTACCTAAACTCTGCCACAGTGTAGAGCCTGCTTCTGAAGTTGCACAGGGAGATCTTATTGTAAATCCCCTGTCCAGTAGGTTAACATTCAGTTTCCTTCCCAACGCTGAGTCAATAAGGATGGAAATTCCAGGGGGAATATTACATATGTATTGGAGAGAAAAAGTCCCATGCATTCATTTAGGGAGGAGATAGGAATGGTGATCACCTTGTGTGCTGGGTCCCAGAGCTTTGAATAAAGTTAGTTGTCATAACAGCTTAATTTAATAGGTGAGCCAGCTACTAAAATAATGTTTGGTCGATTATTAAAAAGTTATGGAGTTTGAGGAAGCATTTTGAGGAGAGATTTTGTTACAGAGACTACAGGAGGGTGTTTAACTCTTTGCTGATTACTTTTAAAGCTAGTGGTTTATCTCTAGTGAAAGGAGAATGAGAAAACTCATGAGACCGAAAAGGTGAAGATTTAGAATATTTGTCTTACATGGATCCCTAACTAGAATCATTTAAGTTGGGAAAGACCTTTAAGATCATTGAACCTAACTGTAAAGCCAGCACTGCCAAGTCCACCACTGAACTGTCCTTAAGTGCCACATCTACATGCCTTTTAAATGCCTTCAGGGATGGTGCCTTAACGACTTCCCTGGGAGGGCTCTTCCAAAGCTTGACAACCTTTTTGGTGAAGAAATTTCTATTACTATCCAATCTAAACCTCCCTTGGTGCAACCTGGGGTCGTTTCCTCTTGTCCTATCACTTGTTACTTGGGGAAAAGGCTGGCACCTACCTGGCTACAGTTTCCTTTCAGATATTTGTAGTGAGTGATAAGGGCCTTGCTGAGCCTCCTTTTCTCCAGGCTGAACAATCCCAGCTCTCTGAGCTGCTCCTCACAAGACCTGTGCTCCAGACCCTTCACCAGCTCTCTTGCCCTTCTCTGGACATGCTCCAGCAGGTACCCCCGGCCTTTCTCTCCAGTGAGGGGCTCAGAACTGAGCACAGGGTTCAAGGTGTGCCTCACCACTGCCAAGTACAAGGGGACAATCACTGCCTGGTCCTGTTGGCCACACTATGCCAGTGACCTTCTTGGCCACCCAGGCAGATGCTGTCTCGAGTTCAGCTGCTGTCAACCAGCTCCCCCAGGGTCCTTTTCCAGTGGGCATCTTTCTAGCCATGCTTTCCCACCCCTGTAGCACTGCATGGCATTGTTGTGGCCCAAGGGCAGGACCTGGCAATTGACCTTTTTGGCTTGTTAAACCTCATAAAGTTCACTTTGGCCCATCGATTCAGCCTGTCCAGAGCTGCAGAGCCTTCCTGCCCTGCAGGTGATCAACACTCCCACCCAGCTCAGTGTCTTCTGCAAAGTGACTGAGGGTACACTCAATCTCCATGTCCAGATTGTTGATAAAGTTATTAAACAAGACTGGGCCCACTACAGAGCCCTGAGGAACAGATTATGCTGTAGGACAGCAGTGCCTTGCAAAGAAATCCAAAATGCTTGTTGTGTACAGATTCTAATGCCTGAATTGTTTTGGTTTCAGCATGCAGATCTTTGCTTTACTAGTAAATGTCTGATCAAAGAACTGTAATCCTCATAGCTGTGGAGATTCCTATTTCGTTGCTGAAGTCCTGAAGATATGGAAAAGGACTGTTTATTGCTTTTTCTGCTCAAACTGCTAAGCCTGCTGGCAACATGATGTATGAAATGTTATAGTTGTCCAATCAAACCTGAGAAATGTTTTCTGTCCAACCTAAAAGAAGCATGCAGTATGTATGCCCTAAAGCACAAAACCATCACTGTTTTTGTGGAGCCTTAACATTTAAAGATAGAGCAACACAAGAGAAAAAAAGTGTATTTGTGAAACACTGCAAAAATTACTATCTAGTACATTTTTATTTGCCAGTTAATTGGAATATTCTAGAAGCTATTTATATTGTTTCACATATTTAAACTGTTTTGAGTGAGCGTTAGATACTTGTTTTGTAAAAAACTGTAGAGAACTTTCCATGTGAGAGGGAACAATTGGCACCTGCTTCTGCTGGCTTTATGTACCACAATTGTATGTAGTGCTTGTTTAAAAATGCTGATAAGTAGGTCTAGAAGCCTTTGCTTAAAAGTCAGATGAGCAGTAAAAGGGAATAGTAAAAGTGCAATTTCATGCTTAGAAAAATCTAATGATTTTCAGCTGTTCTGCCTCCCAGAGGGAACTCTCAGCTCCCATCCACTTTCTTGTGTTGGTCCAGCTATGTAACTGTGCCATCAGTTATTTCACCTGTGGTTCAGCCAAAAATCGATTTTGCAAGAAAGTTAGTTTTCAGTGGGATCAGTGAATTGATCAGACTTCCCTGCATGTTCAGTAAATCTTACACAAGAAAAGAAGTGGGGACGGTGGGTGATGAGGAGGACTGCTGCTTGTGGTGGCACTGTCTTCTTAAATCATCTTGATGAGCCTTGAAACAGCACAGTGATAATTAGTCTGATCACTTTAAGCTTGAATAAAACAGAACTGCTACTAGAAGATGCAATCCTTCCTGCTTCTACCTAAATGTTTCTTACTTTCTTTGTCAGTGTAAGCATTTGCATTGCTGTGTGGTGAATTATGTGCTGAATTATAGTCAGAATTTAATTAGATTGAAATTAACTTGACGAGGAATAGACTATTTTGAATCCACATATATTTCATATCCCAATTTAACAGGCAACCTCACAGATGTTTGTGTTAGCTCAGGGGCATGGATAACACAAGAACAGGAACACAAAAATAGGTAAGAAGAGGTCAGGCTTGGGGTTTTTTTGCAGGGTTTTTTTGTTTGTTTGGGGTTTCTTTTTGTATGGTCTTTTTGTTGTTGTTTTTTGGGGTTATTTTGTTTGTGGTTTTTGCTTTTTAATTGCAACAGTATCGGTGTATGCCAGCTTAAAGTATGGTTTAAACTACTACTTTTAATATAAGTTTTCTTGATTGTTTCCATAGTGCAAGAGAGCACTCACTCTGTATGTAACCCCATATATAGGATGTTACTCTCTGTGTGTAACCCCATATATAGGATAGGTAGGTCCATTGATAGGACTAGTGCATTCCTGCCACTGCAATTGAGCCTTTAATTGTGGTGGCTCACTTGTCACCTTCTTTAGCTCCTCTATAGGACTTTGCATCTGTTCCCATCCTGTTTGCATGTACCAGATGCAGATAATCAGTGTGTAGTGGATCAGAGTCCAGATGGATCTGACAGATGGGAACCTGGAACAGGAGAGAAGCTGTGATTATGTTCTCAACTGCAGGGACCTTGGTGGAGAAGTGTCCAAGATTCTTACTGAATGCATAAGATTTAACAGGTCTGCTGGTGGTGCTTGGTTGTGTAATACTGAGGTACAGACCAAGCATTCCTTTCAGTCCCTTTATGCACTCATAGGGCTGCCATCCTTTCAAAGTTAGGTGAAGCATAATCCGGAATGTTCAGTGTATCTGTTATGCAAAGGATCACAGTCTGTCAACCAAACTGCAAGAGGTATACTCACCATAAATGTACTTCAATATTTTAAGAGTTTTTATGCTGTTTTGGGCTTTCTTTGCATAAATTCTGGAACTGAAGAGGTCAGTTTGCTCACAGAGTGAGTATTCTAACAGGTTGCAGTATATCCACTGTTGCACTGAATGAGAAAAAAAGCAAGTATTTGTTAGCAGAGGGAATATGCGCCAGTATGTATTTTTTTCCAAATATTTGTACAAAAGCATATAACACCCTAGAGTGACCAGTAAGGAAATAAACATCCATCACTGTGAGGAAGCTCTTTCAAAGTGACAAATCCATACCTTAAAGCTAAAAAGTACAGACTCTTGTTGTATTGAAATACATTCCTGATACTACAGTTCAGTGAGGAAACATACTCCTAGCAAAACATGCCATTTGTCAGTTTGTGACATGTAGGAAAAATGTTGGAGAGCAATGAAGAAAAAATCTCACCACTTGTGGTTGATGGAATAAAGTTTTGAATTGTGGCTGAAAACTGAGAAGATATCAAAGGCCCCTGGCTGTAGCTTGAATTTATGTACTGGAAGTTATACCAGTGTGTTTGATGGAACATGATTCCTTTTTCTAATTCTTTTGCTGCAGGAATACCTTTTCTTCTAGCCTACCTATAGGAGTTTTCAACCTGTTGTTCTGCATGTTGCTCCTTTTCTTCTAGCCTACCTATAGGAGTTTCAACTTGTTGTTCTGCATGTTGCTCCTGCTAACAGATGAATAGTTCAGTTCCCAGCTTCCATGGCACCTCAGCACTGTTCCCTAATACTGTGAATGAAGGAATGTAAGTATCCATCTTACAGACAGAAGGAAATGCTTTTTAAAAAAAAAAGGTCATACAGGGTTTTAAAAAAGTTTCTTCAGTAGTTTTTCTAACTTAAGAGCCTGATTATGTTTGTACCAGCCCTAACTGGCTTGAAAAGGTGATTTTCTGGGACACTGTTTAAGAGGGTGCTTTTTGGGGAACATAGTCATGAGCAGCACAGATTTACCCTGAACTATGAAGATACTATACAGTTATTGTTGTATGTGAGACTATGCAAAGGTAAATTCAAGCCAGTGTAGTGACTCCTTCATGATTGCCAATATTTCTGTCTCTAAATGGCAAGAATATAAACCTCTGGCAATTTCCTGAGAACTTTTTGCACTGCAGAAGAAGACATTTGGAGAATGTATGGAAAATCTAGCAATAAGATCCCCTGATTTATTGCTTCTCCCAGCCAACTTCAGAGGATAAAATTGCTAAGGAACTATTATTGGATTCTAAGGAGAAACTATTGAAGAGGAGGAAGCCACAACATGATTGCCCTTTTTCCCAGAGATGCTGTCACTACCATTATGGATTTCCTGGATTACTCTGTGGGTGACCCTGGTTAATTAGTTACCACCTCAAACACCTGTAATAGGAAGAACTACTATAGTATATAGCTTGTCCCACATTCCTAATCTTCAGTGTCAGTTGAAGAATCGGGAATAATCTGACAAATGAGAAAAGTGACAAATTTACTGAAAATGATAACTGTTCCACCTTTACATCCTAGCTTCAGTCTCCTGAAGGTCTTTTTGACTGTTGTGACATGATCAGTGTAAAGCATGCTGAGTTTTCCTACAGATTAGTAATTAAATAGCCTAGATAGAGAGTGCATGAAGTATTAGTCTGAATCTAATTTTTGTATGCTGTATGCCTCTTTTGCCCTTGATCTGAGGTGAATTTTCACTGTAGTACTTTAAAACTTGAGTGTTTTCAAAGGTTTATGCAGATGTCTTTCAATGAGCTGTTAGTAAAGAAAAGTTGAAAATGGAAGTTGAAAAGAACAGTTGAAAATGAAAATCAGCTGAGAAAAGTTGAATGGAATTCAGCTGGAGAAAAATATCCCTTAAATCTTTGGGCAGGGTAAGTCAAATGAATAACAAGGGGGGTTTCCAAGTATTTTAATATCTGTGTTGAAACACTTAGATGAAGAGGTCATAAAAGTTATGTGAATTAAGGTGCAAAACAATGAGACTGAAGCAGGAGCCACTTTTAAATGCCACGAAATGAGTTTTGAATCTGCCTGATTGTTTCCTCCAGCAGCTGCAGCGGGTCATTTCCTGTCAAAAATGCAGTAACTGATGTTTGAGCATATACTCTATAAATTGTGGTCTTCATGACATGAATGAAAGATTTTTATTATGAATAGCTTGAAAGATAAAATTGAATGGAAGTTATAGGTACTTTTGCCTAAAAGAAAGATATTAAAGAAGCACTGCAGTGATTCATTCTAATATGTCAGTTAGTGAACTGTTTGCTAGGCGTGTACTCAAATATTTTTACAAGACATTTTGAAACACCTGCAGCAATTTTGATTAGGCTCCCATTATGTTTCTAGCTTCAAGTCAAATGTCACAGCCTATGTGCAATCTGGATCAGGAAAAACTGAAGTGGCTGCTTCACAGTATGTACTGTGGGTGGTTTTTCATGACATTGAAAGCTGCTGCTGTCTGGGTTTTGATCCAGGTAGACCTGGAGTGTTAAATTTTGATATTTGAAGGTTTATATTCTGTGCTGTTTCTTTGTTTTATAATTCTAAGTCTTTCCATACAGAAGTATGGACAGTGGCTATCAGAGAATTTTGTTGAGCCAGTGGTACTGTTGAAATTCAGTTTATAATTTTTGTAGCTAAGAAAGTCAAACAAACATTGTTAGGCTGGTACAAATCTCATTTATCGTAGTTTGTGAGATGCAGCAGATAGTTTTACAGGGCCTTTGTAATAGATACATAACAGTACAAATCAATGCTAATGATAGTCCTTATGGTGTTTTATACATACCTGGACCAAACTTACTTCCTTGGCTAGCTTTGGGATTAGATACATTTAGCAATAAAAGTTGCTTTATTTAATAGCAGGTTATAGCATGGAGCTTGAATCGGTGTGCATGGGATGAGGGTCATGCCTTCTGAATTACTGCAGGTGTCATCCTTAAAATCCTCTCTTGACAAGCCCCTTCTATTCATTAGTTTCTCCTTCCTGAAATTTTCCTGGTTTAAACTCTTGTCAGCACATTGCTTCTCTTTTGCTCACCATTCTAGAAGAGAAATAATGTATTATTGTGCAGAAGGATATAATAACAAGGATATTAATGTGCACAAATGGCATGAAAACATATATAAGAAGGATGCAATATGGTGCAGTTTTTCAAAATGAAGCATGCTGTCAGGGAGCTCTCTCACATTCATGAAGTCAGTCCTGGTGTGGACACTTAGAAACCAGAAGATTCAGCATGGGCACCTGGAATTTCTGGGTTTTTTGGTGCAGCAGTATGTATGGTACCTTCAAGATAGCTGCCTTAATCCTAAGGCATGATAGTTCATGGAGAAATATTTAAAGGAGGGTACACAATCATGCATTACTTTATAATAGCAAATTGAGGCATTCATGTCACATAAATGAGACCCCATCAGAATTTTCCCTGAGTTTGTGGAGGTTTAAGTTCCTGTTTTCACTTTTTACTGTGGTGCTGTATCAAAGGTAGAAGATTAAAATGCAAATTTGCTTTAAATTCACGGTGTACTGTATAAGAATGAGGTTGTGTCCTTTGAAATAGGTGTGAGCCCTCTATGGAAGCTGACTGTGCTCTGGTTTAAAAATCCAAGAGATAACAGCAATGTTTTATAGGCAAGCTTTGCGAATTTGAGTATATTTGATAAATGCGGTCACTCTGTGAAATATAGTGTTAAACCAGTCTGGTGCATATGCAAACATAAATTTTATTGCAAAACATTAATTTTAAAAAGTCACAAGACAAAAATCTGTAGTCACTAGTTCTGTGCATAAATTCTGAGGTTGCTTTTACTACACCTTTTACTACAAAGTATTTATTTCACACATGCAATTCTGTTTTACCATCAACCTGTGACTGCATTTTATTTTACTTGCTCAGGAAAAATATCAGAATGAGTTTTCTTTCTAATGAAGGTATCGAATTTTACAAGAAAAAGATTGGTTTTGCAGTGGGAAGCTTAAGAGGTTATAGCTTACTTTGAATATTTGTTCACTAGCCTCCATTACTAATAATTTGCATCAAACGTGGAGTTCTTATACATTCTTACAAAATTAAAATAACATTTTCACTTTAAACTCAGTATCCTTTAAATATCATAAACAAGGAAAAGAGAGAATTAGCAGAGGAGACTGACTGTTTACAGGGGCATTTACTATGGATTGAGCAGGCAGCTGACAGCCAGGCAGCTGCTGGAGCTGCTGGGGTAAAATCCACAAGGTCTTAACAACCCTGGAAATTTCTGTTTTCAGTGACAGATTTGGAACTGCCCCATGACAGAATCTGAATACTCTGCATTGCTTGATTGTTCATGTACTGGTATACTATGTGTCTTTGGTATTTTCTGTATTCTGTATAGCAGTGTTTGTTTGACTTCTAAAAAGTCTGTCCAGGAAAAAAAAGAAGAATTCACCAAGCAGCTAACTCATTAGATTAGTGTTAGGTGGCTAATTGTTATTTATGGAGGCTCTTACATTTTTGGCTCTCTCTCCAGCAAAATATAAAAGGAAGAAATGAAATGTGAATGTAGAGTAACAAAAATAGCAGGTGGGATTAAAAGAGACATGAGAGACAGAAAAGGAGAAACGTCCATGGTCCACAGCACCTGAAAGATGCCAGGCTTCACTTGTGGTGGCTGAATAAATTAGGCCTGCCTGAGTTAAAGTTGTGCAACAGAAATACAGATAGACAGATTGCTGATGATGTGGACATTATTTTTTGTTAGACAAATATTTAGAGCTAAAGTAAATAACATTTATTTTTAAGACTCATACGCTGACTCTTGCTATGCAAAAAGACTGACATCTAATGAGTAACTCAAGCAGTACTGATGGCACCAAGTCTAAGGTAGATGTGGCCTGTCATCCACTACATCCTTTCTTTTTCTCTACCAACTAGAGGGAACTAAGTCAATTTAGTTTAGATAAATAGCTTTGACACAAAAGTCAGATGAGTTAAATCCCACCTTCAGAGCAGAAAGACCATGAAATTTTTTTCCCAGACAGGTGAAAGTTGAGGCCTGCCACCCCAGAGAATGAATAGAGAAAAACAGAAAGTGAAAGGCAGCATTGGTAAGCTATAACTCTAACACCTCTTTGTTCTTTAGTATCCTGCATTACCATGCCCCAGCATAAAGTACAAGGGTGCCTGGTTTTTTTATCCAACATGTTAAGAATGGTTAGATTTATTAGGATATCTCAGAAATCTGAAGTAAAGTTTTTGGCTGTAGGATCACTGCCAGTTTTTGTCAATATGCTGAACTATACTGACTGTGCTGTTAAAGGTTTGGATCTTTTTTATGGTGGTGTATGTAATTGTCAGGGAACACCTAATGTGAAGTACAGTGCGAGTTCGTGATTTAAGTGTGTGAGCCTTGATATAGTATATTCTTTTGTATAACAAATTTGCAGAATTTAAGGATTATTTATTGATTGTTCCTTTTAAAAATAGGTATATATTAGGCAAATAGACTGACCCTGGCTGTGTTAAAATAATTTCCCACACTGAATGGCAAGTAAAATGATACATATCCAATAGTTTTCACATTCCTTGCAGCCTTGACTTCTGTACTCCAGTGAATCTGAGCATGAAGTGTGATTTAAATAGATACACATTGTTGAGATTTGGGGAAGCCTAAGAAAGGCTTCCTTAGAAACATTCCTGCATAAATATAATCTCCTGGGTTGCAGTGCTGCTTTTTGCTTGGAATTTATTATGTCTTTAGTTTCATACTGTATATTGGTTGTGTTGCAATTTTATCCTATTCAGCTATGGTATCAATCTGTTCTTGAAAAGCTGTTTACTTATGAAAGTGCATTGAAATGCAGGAGAATTGAGAATAATCATTGCTGCATGGCATTATGGGTATTTAAAGAAAAATGGAAGAAGAAATGCACTTCTACTTTGAAGTGGGATCAATATTTTGATGAATTCTATTGCAAGCAAGACTTTCCATAGAGGAAGCTAATCTTAACCCTCTTTCAGTTTCTAGTGCCTTATAGGAGCTCCATGATTCTTTTAATACTTATGCATGTTCTCTTGTGGAAATGCCCCTTGAATATAATGCAGACAACTTCTGCTACTTCTGTACGGAATCCACTGCTCTGGTGCTTCACACAGCAGCTTCCAGTCTGACTTGGCTGTGTTAGGCTTTATCCACATGTACAGCTGGAGAGGTAAAGGGCAAACTTGCACGGAGGGGGAAACATTGGTATTGCCAAGTAAGGTAGTAAGCAATACTAGAGAGATACCTTTTGCCTCTTTCTAATATCCACAGACACCCAAAATTAGTATGTCACAAGATCACTGAATATTAATCAACACTGTCCTCATAGGTGTACTCCAAAGGCAGGTAATTTTTTAGGTAAAAGAAGCTTCATTATGGCCTTTGACACCATCAGATGAACAAAGAAGTGATTGTCTTCATTTTAGTGTCTTCTTCTGTGCTTGTTACTTTTAGAAATAATCCTGGCAGTATCTGTTTACTTTACTTATTCAGGATGAAGTTATTTTTATCCTCCTCACAGAGTGTCATTCAATCTAAAATGATTAATCTTTTCTTGTTTGCCAAATTTTTTCTAGGTTCTTCTACCTGTTTGGTGACTGATAGCTGTTCATTCTCCCAGTGTGTCATCTGACCCAGCAGCTCTGGATTTTTCAAATATCAGCATTATTGAACATTATTTTATTTCATCTTTCCCAAGAATTGCTGCTTCAGTGATTTTATTCCTGGTTAAAAAAAAAATGCCTTTTTATACTAGTAAATTTCTGCTGCTCTTAGGGCATAGTCTTGCTACTTAATTCGGACCTTTCCTCTATTCTGTGTTATAAATTTCTCTCCTTTGCCATTATTTTTAGTCCTGATACCAAATGAAAATAGAAAACATACTCCCAATGTCCCACCTTTCCGCTGTGCATTCAGAATTAGGCCATGAAGATGATACATACTGTACTTGGTTTCGTTTTGGATAAAACTTTCCATTAATCATTTGTCTTTTGGGATTATTTTTTCCCTCATGTGCATACAAACTGTTAGTTTTCAACAGAATGGAAATTGCTGAATCCAAAAGGGAATTTTAAGGAAGCACCTTTTTGTGTGACCTTCAACAGACTCCTAAATGAGAGAGAGTTATTCTTGTGCATATTTAGGCTTTAGCACCGATGGGTTGTTTATGATTTTCATAAAGGCAAAAGAAAAACAAGACAGAGATCCCTTCAATTTCAGACAACCCTGTTTCTGATGGGCTGGGTGCCAGTGGATCTGCAGCCAGGCACAGCAGCAAAGGAGCCCTTCCCTGGTGCTGTGCAGAGGAGCGTGAAATGAATGGGGACCTTCCTGTCTCTGTTAAAACTCTGACACAGACTAATGTTTTTTTGAAAAGTGCAGTCCTGACTGTGAAAATGTGATGTTCCTACTCTCAGCTCCAGAGGAGAGTGTTGTAGAAAAGCTTCCCAACATTCATTAGCCAGTCTGCATCAAAACTGCTGTCTGAGGAATATCTTGGTCTTCAGACATGTTTGCAGCAAGGTCTCTGCTGAGGCCTCTGCTGAAGGTTGCACTTATTGTCTGTGGTGTTGGGAAGTGTGTATTTGACAGGTAGTGGGCTGCATCCATTGGCTCTCTAAACAGCCTTCACATGACAGCAACTTCATGTTATTTCTACCTCAGCTTCTCTCAAGAGATTTAATTTCTCAAAAAATAAACCTCATTAAAATAGCTACAAAAACTTCAAAGGAAAAGTTTGAATGTGTGTAAGATAAAGGGTTTTTTGGTCTCAAGTTACTATTTTAAAAATGTAATCCTGAAAATGGTTAATGTGTAGAAGAATCGTTCATGGGCTGAAGCAGTTTCAAAAATCCTGGGGGCAGTTAGTATGGGCCTGTAGGCTCTCCAGTGTTCTCCTTAACACTCCCAGACTTTCCAGGCACAATCTCAGCACCCCTTTGTTCACTTTGGGCAATGGTATGGGACCTTCTTCATTACACACAAGGTAACAAAAGCTTTCTGGTTCTGGGGTGCAATGTTCATTTGGAGTAGGGGCATAACACCCTCTGACAGCCTCTGCCCTAATGTTCATGATAGCAAAAGCTGACCTCTGAGCTCTGTGGGGTGCAGCACACAGCGTGTGCCATGAGGGGAGCTTGTAGATGGTGTGTTTGTCAGCAGTTGAGGCAGGTAACCCACAGAGACGCACTGCAGAAGTGAAAACTTCCTGTGTTGCAGCAGTGAGATAGTGTGAAATGGCTTTTAGGGAACTGGCCACATGAGCTGAACTTATGTGTGCTTCCAGCAGGCAGAGGAGAGATGCTGAACACATGCTACCTGCCATCAGCAGCCCTCTGGTTGCCAAGAATTGCAGCTATACCATTACATAAACCATCACACAGTACACACTGTGCAGCCAGACAAAGTGTTTGTGTGTGAATGGCTCTGCGTAGGTGTGTGGGGAAGTTCACACATGTTAACAGGTTCATGTTTTAAATTTAGTACCAAAAATTAGGGTGTTTTTTAGCTTGAAGTCATCACCAGCAGACAGTATTTATTTTTTTTTTAATGGAGAGATAAAAATGGAGGTGCATGTAGCATGATAGAGCAAATTTGTCCTGTTAGAGAAGACTCAAGTACAGATTCTGTGCTATAAAGGCCAAAAAGCAACTCTGTTCTCCTACAACACTCTTAGGCATGTCACTATTTTAACCCTTAGAAAACTGGCTGGCTCACAATAAAATAACAATAGATCTTCCCAAACCATCTCTGTGAATGTGATAATCTAATTCAAACAACGTAAAGCAATTAGTCTGTAAAAAACTTAAAATAGACAAAGCTACTTTTTTTTTTTTTTAAGTAGCTATTTTTAGCTCATTAGGCACAGAAAAATCCTTTACACTCAGCTTTTTGACTGCACTCCATCAATTCAGCCCAATCAACAGATTTTCTCAATCTAGAAACAAAGCAAAATGAAACAGGGGGAAATTAAATAGTGAGTAGATCAGTCATCTCTGCTCAGCTTTTGAGGCTGCTATAAATGGTTTTTTTCAGTTATGACATGCTAAAAACAATAAGCCACCTGAAAACTATGGCTGTGATTTTAACAGCTGCATTATTTTCAAGAAAATTGAAAATCCTGTTTTTAAAATACAACTTTATCTGACTCTTTTGTATGTATTTTCAGCCTAACTTGCTATTCTGCTCAGAATTGGGGAAAAATATTTCATTAATTGGTTAAAAAAGAGACACTCCTCCCATTATTGATCCGTCCTGGTATGCAGAGGAATAGCCTGGCACATTATAGTCAGCAAAAAAGACTAAAACACCTGCTCCCAGTCATACCACAATATTTATTTCAGAAGCCATTAGATATTATTTTATATAAAATATATGCTCATACAGGCCTGGGGGTAGTTTAAAATATTTCATTGTTATGGCTATTCTGCCACATGTCTTTTTCAAAAAGGCCAAGCAGCGCTAAAGTGACTGGACTTTCAGAGCAGGCAGGACTGATGAAATATATTACCCCACATTTTTATGGCAATGGATGGATTTTCCTTGTCACAGGCATGGCTGCAGATAGTGGCAGATTTTTTTAATTAACATTTGAATCTATTATTTATGAGTGCATTCCCTGATGTCTGAATCCGAGGGCAAACCCTGCTGTGCTTGATGTGGTCTCTCACAAGAGGGCTTGAAAGGACCTCCACCTTACGAGTGGAGAGACCTGAGACTTTCTGCATGACTGACTGCTCCTGCCTGTCAGGCAAGGACAAGCATTTAGGGACTAAAGATTTCCCTGTTCTCAATGTCCTTGCCCCAAACATCATTTTCTAAGGAGAATCGTGTTAGCTCACTGCTAGTTCCCAAACTTGCAGATGTTAACAGAAGACCTTGTTGTTAAGGCAGGCCCTTTTGACACCAGGAGCAGCCTGAGGCTGAATTTCTGACAAGCTGCTCAACCAGCACATCATGCTTAGGGTGACAGGCACGTTCAGCCAAGAAAAGTGAAAACCACTCTGGAGTTGTTCCACTTCCTCCAAGAAAGATCCACCAACAACATCAGTTGGTGCTGCTGACAGGGCTGGAAAATCTATCGATGCAGTCACTCAGAAGGCAGCTCTTTTTTATCCTGAATAATTATGAGAGTCAGGCATACATTAAGCACATGGCAAATAATCTACATTTTCTTTGGACAGAAGACTTTTAAATTTCCAACAAATTTACAAATTATTTTGTGTTGTGAGCATTTAAAAAGTGTTTTCAGGTAGCATACCTAATGCCACAGTGTTTATTTTTAAAAAGTCATTCTGTAATTTTTTAAAATTTCTGTTCTCATTGGGTTTTCTACAGCAGAGCAATAGTTGTATCTCTGTGCATCTGAGATATTCTGGTGTTTTACCATCACTGAAGAACTGCTTGAAGATGGTAATATGTGGCTTTTAGGCACAGAATTCAAAAACACAAATGCATGTGTGACACTGAATGTGACTTATACAAAACAGTGAGCTATGGAAATGATGCAGTAGTTTTGCACAACCAAAGGAAAGGTCAAAGTGCTTACAAAAAAAAAAACTTATTACCCTACCCATGCTACCAAGTATCTTATTCTTTAAATGCCATTAAAATGACTGTAAATATAAAAAGTGAAGGGATTGTTTAACAGAAATAAACTGGAGCAGTTGAACATTAACTTATTTTTCATAGGAAATACAAAACTTTCTTCCCAACCTTAAGAATTAGACACAGTCTCGTCCACCAATGGATTTTTTTTGCAGTCCTTGAGTAGGCAGCTCAATCTGCAGAATGCTGTTTCCTATAAACAAGCGGACTGGCTCTGCATATAAATGCATGTTGACATTCAAGGTCATTTGGACTCTTCCATTCAGATTTCAGAAAAGGTATTGCAATTCTCAGAAAGGAATTGCAGTTTTCCAGGCTTTATATGTTACAAGTGACTGAATATACTGACCTTTCTGAAGCAACTTCTGGAAAATACACAAGGAGCTTCATCCATCAGCAGTGGTCTTTATTCAAGGTTTGCAACAAAGCTCAATACTTTTTTTAATCTCTAAAGGCATTTTTAAAAATAAATTTATGAATGATGATTTAATGTAATAAATCATTTGTGATACTTGTTTTTGGGGAGGGTGACTGAAGAGGCATGGACCTGCTGGGTTACTAAAACAGTGTTTTGCTGTTCATGTACTTTTTATTATGTTAAATGATAAGCTGTACCTATGATCAGAAAATAAATTCACTTTTCTTAAAACCAGCTTTCAATTCTGTTGTCCTGTAGTCAATAAAAATTGATGAAAAGTACAAAGGGAAGAGAACCAAGCAATTATAGAGATAAAGAAGAGCTGTTCTTGACAGGTAACATTATAAGTCACAAAAGCTATATGATTTCCTATCCAAATAGCTGGTTGCCATTAGTCTTTTCCTTAGGGTAAAGTACTCCATTTAGAATCACTCTTGTGATGAAAAATTATCTTACAAAAATTTAATTCAGGAAACAGAGTTTGTTCTTTCCTAGTGACTGTCTTTCCACTGGCTTTAATGACCCTGAAATTAAAGGGCTCAGAGACTGTTTACACTTGTATTCAGCTCTAGGGCATTAAATTACCCTGCACAGGTCTTAGCTCAGAGTTCTCAGTTGCATGTGATAGATAGTATTCAAGCAGAGTCCATCCATATACTAGTCTGTAGCTTTATTCATAGAAAGAGTTTGATATCAAGTACTTCTAAATGTCAAAGCGTCTTAGATAAATCTAAGAATACTTACAGTTATTCCTGTCCAAGAAGGTCAACTAGGTCTAAAATGTTAGGTCTTTTTGGTACCTAAAGGATATTTGTTTGTTTCCCTTCCTTGTTTCAAGAGTTCAATTGCTTTTCATTGCCAGTGCAGTTGTAATGGTATGAAGACAAAGCTGAAATGTTTCACATGTTGAACTATTGGACTGTGAGCAAGAGTCAAACCATCACATAAGAATCTGGCTGCTCCTGGTCCAGGCTTGTAGTGTAGCAATTCAGAGGTAAACCTGCCTCATGCTAATTAGACATCCCTCATTCATTCTCTTCTTCAGTCTGTTACATCTTTGTAGTAAGTTCAATCTTGTCACCTAAATTCAGAACAACACATAATGATTGGTGCCAATCATTTATACTGCTGTCAAGGCCATTGGTCAGGAATGTGTGCATAGCAAAAGACAGTTATTGCTGTGTTCAAAATATTTAATGGTTATGGACATAAGCAATTGGAAATTACTATTTTGAGGGCTTCTGTCCCCAAGACATTTAATAAACCAGAATAGAAACTTACGTTACTCAAACAAGACTGAATTAAACAAATGTGAACAAACCTTCAGAAACTTGTGTAAAATAAACACATTTATTAATAAAATGTTAGACAAATAGAATGCAATTCTGTCATCTTTGTTCACTGATTGCCTTTTGCAGTCCTGAAAACAATGATCTGTTTAATTAAATACAGTACTTCTAAGATTTATAAAGATTGCCCATTTGCTAAGTTCAAGTGCTTATTTAGAGAGGACTCAGGGTTTTTTTTAATTCCCCGTCCTTAGCATCAGGAATGTTTTACAGACAGGTAAAATTGCTACATCCTTGAACTAAAGTTTTAACACTTAAGTAAAATATGAAGACTACTTCAAAAGTCTTTGACCATTTTATTAACAAATACGTTTTCGTTAATATGTAGTGGCATAAGATTAAATTCAAAAATCATTAAGTAAAATATATGCTTCTGCAGATATAATAAGATAAAAAAATTGTATTACTAAAAATCCCTCAAAATGTTATCTTCTCTGTACTTTCATTATTCTTTCAACATGGTGCTTATTCACTTTATTTCAGCTGTAAGGCTTCTACCTTCACCTCTGTGTCACTTAAGAATCCATTAAAAATTTATTAATTCCTTTAAAACATGCAAAACAATACAGCTTCCAGGAAGAAGAGCCACATAGCCAAAGAGCCACAGAACTCACTGCAAGAATATTGATAAATAAAACATCAGTTAATTACAGTTTAAGGCTAAATCCTTGGCTGGTGGAAATGGGCAGTCACTATCTACAGCAGAGCCCAGATGCACCAGTCAACTGCCAGCTTCAAGTTCCAAGTCATGGCAAGTTGCTTTGTCTCTCCATAAAGCAGAACATTGTCTAGCTCAATAGTATTTCATTATAATTCTCACACATCACTAGGAAAGTTACATTTTCAGTGACAGTATATTGATTTTGAGTCCACACCAATTGTATACAATCTACTTTGAAAGTAGATTTCTCTGAACAGTTAAAAGAAGCCTTGGTTCAAATTATTGCATAATATGAATTCAAAAAATCACAAAAGTGCATATATGTATGTATGTATGTATACACGCAGAAGGAAGCCACACTGCCACTTGCAGTGCAGCCAGCTACCACTATAAGGCATTTACTGCTGTAGATACAGGCCTGTGCTGGGTCACAGGGTATATTTGCATGAATGTAAACTTTGTCCCTTGGTTCGAGAGACCCCCTGAGAGGTCTTCATATTCGGGGAAGGCATAGGGCCTGGAACTGCCTGGCAGTGGCACTTTATTTTAGAACTGGCCTCACCGAAATTGCAGAATAAAGGTTTTATTGCAAAAATATTCTGCACCAAACTGGTAACTAAGTTAGTATATCAGCTTTATGGACTTTAGAAGAGCAGATATTTAATGATTTTCTTTTCCATTTTCCTCTAAGTTAATTTGGCAGAAACAATATCACATTTCCCATTGGCTTCTGGAATTCTGAAGTGGCCAAACTTAGAATGGCAACTGAACACACTGAAAGGCATCAGCCCTAGGAGTAAAATGTTTCCTTCCAGCTCCTAGAAATCCATCTCAATGACATTTCTTCAGCAAGTGAAGAGTTATATTTTTAACTGCAAGCATGGTCTCTGTGCAGGTTGGTTTGATCAGCATTTCAGGAAGCAAAAATCCGAAATGGCCAGTGTCACGCAGCTCGAATGCAAATGCATATGGGATGCCATTTTTGTAAGCCCAGTCCATAGAGCTGCCAGAACTCACATCTGAAAGAGGAAATTCAGAGAAAGCATTAAAAATGTTAAATGCAGGTCATGCTGAAATCACCAGAGGGTTCTTGTGGCATTTTGTCTCTGAGACTCAGTGAGTGTTCTTGCAACTCCAGCTGTTGCTTGCCCTGATTGCTCAGCACATTATGGATTAGTCCCTTCATTTTCATAGGAAAAAATTATTATAACTTTTTTTTTTGCTTGACACAAAACTATAAAGTTTTGTGTCAAGAAAAACTTTAATAAAAGTGAATATCTAGAGTAAAGCCTCAAACTGTTCCTGTCTCTATCTGAACACAGTCTGATGCTTTCTTTCCACAAAGATCTCCCAGCTGGACTGGAGCGTTCTGCTGCTCCTAGCTTTAAATTGCGTTTTTTAGGCAATTCATTTGCAGTGAGAAGGAGGAAAGTTGGTAATCTGCCATCTTCTCTTTAAAATGCTTTTAAAATTATTTTCATTTGTCTTACTTTCTCGCCATTTCCCCACAGCATGAGAGCATTTGTATAGGTGATGTCTAATATTAAAAAACCTTCCTGAGGAAGTGTGCTGCTTATGTTTTTGTTGTCTCCATATGTTGATTATCCAAGACACACTTTTTAATGCAGATAAATCTCTCATGTGCTGTAATCTGTGCAATTCTGGCATCAATTCCCACAGCTTTTCCTTTGACACAGTGACTGACTGCAGTGTAATGAGCACAAGATGATGACTATGCTGTGAGATGGAAGCCCATGATAAGTGGAACTGTATCTGAAACACAGCAATGGCAGAGGAGATGCAGGAGGTTACTTGTGAAAAGTCTTTAGCTTTTCACTTTTTTCAATGTCTGTTATTGTTAGCCACAGCATTGAGACCTCAAGTTTTCAATAAAGAAAAAAAAGTGTCTTGTTAAAACCTGTTGAACTTCTTTTTGTTTTACCTCTGTACAGAGAGCTTGACTGACATATGCTGTTACAACTTAGTTGTGCATTTGCAGTATCTGATAAAGATATGGTTTTTAAGACCTTAGTTTTTCTTTGTAAAAATACCCAGTTTTATATGATATGAACATGTTATTTGCTGGCTTTTGACTCTCAAGTACATTTTCATCTCTTTTATTGCATCAGTTGAGTTAATCTTACTGCAATCAACTGACTGAATCAGTTGCAAAACTTTCTTTTGCCTTCCTCACAACCCAAAACCAGAACAAAGTTCACTTTAAATAGTGTTTGCATTCTTTGCTATAATAAGGGTTTTCTCCTTCTTACTGTAGGAAGGTCAAAGTCACAAACCTGCAGAGGGAACTTACACAAAGTGCTAGATGCAGGGCCATATCTGTATCTTACACCATAGGCTGACTGAAGAGCATTAACAGCATTATAGGCTGCTGATTCCTGGGGAGAAGAAAAAAAATCAAATACATAAATTAGATTTTGAATTAAATACTGTATTGTGATTGGAACCTGAGTCAATGGATCATTGCCCTCTAGCACAATGCTGTGTTCCACAAGTCTGTGGCAGCTAAGTTAAAATGATTGTAAAGGACAAATGCATTATTTATTTTTAATGACAGCAATTCCCTGGAAAACTTGTTTTTGTATTATATAAAAGAGCTCACTGCACCATGAATGATCAGATGTTAAGTGTTTGTAATTATAGGTATATATGTCAATTTAGCAACACAACAAATTTAGATGACATGTAAGACCATGAGATGAAATAATCTCTTTTTTATGCCATTTAAAAGTTGTGCATGCATTTTCTGAACATGAATTTCCCAATTCACTAAACCTTGTCTCTGCTGGGCTTGTGAAGGAGAAATGATGTCTTGTTGACACTCACAGTGGTTCAGTGAGCAGAGTGGGAACAAGGAAGGGGACAAGTTCCACTCCTGAATGAATCTCTGATCAGCAGGTAAATGTTCACTGCTGGTCTAACTTTCTCTGGGGCCTGATGATGTAGTGTTGGAGAGCTTTTTGCACTATTTCAGAAATGTGATTTCAGTCCTGTAGAGGTAAAATCAGTGCCTACATTGCAGCAGCTTGCAGCTGAAAGGCTGTTTAGGAGGTTCATGGTTCATCCTGTGAAATTGTGTGCAAAAGGCCTGGCCTGTGGAAAGTTCTGAGAGTCACATGTGGATGGTGCATCAAAACACACAGAAAGGATATTACCCCAAAGAAAAGGATATTGGCAAATATACAGTGAAGGCTGGGAAAACACAGTCATCTCTCTGTAGAGAACAGGAAATTATTATCTTTGGAGCTAGAAACTCTGGACTTTGAACCACTGCATGAAGCTTCAATTGTTGTTTCAGTTTTATTTCCTTGAACAGGTTTGATTGGTTTACACGAGTTTTCATGAACTCAGTCCTTACCTTGTTATTCACCAGGCACTAATTGAATACACTGGAGAAGGATTACCCTCTAATTGCCTTCCATTGATTATGTTTCTCCTAACCTTCCACTAGTTTGCCCTTATCAGGAGTTGGGATTCTGATTTAATCCTTGGTCTGACCCATGCAGGCTTTGTCTGTCCAAGTAGAGAAGCCAGAGTAAACTGCTTTAAATGTCATTCCAGAAATAAAAATAAGTTCATTTTCACTTCCTGATGTGCAGGTAGGGCTTTGACGAGTTTATTTTACACAGTAACTCCTCTTAGCAAATGAAAGAGAACATTTTTACTCCATTACAAACATTTGTTAGGCACAACCAGAATTTTTGGTTTTTTTATCAGAAGGCCGATAGTGCTGGAGATTCTGCCCTTTTCAGCTTGACCTCTTGCCACCTCCACTGGAGAGTGTGTGGAGGCAAGCACTGCTTAACTCACTGTTGCTGAAACTTCTGCAGGGCTGGGATGTGGTTGCCAGCCAGTGTAGGGGGCAACCTCTGACTCACCCCAACAGCAATGATGAGAAGGACCTGTCCTGTGGGAGAGGATGGAAGTGCTGTCACTTGGCACCCTTCCTCCAGATGCCTTGACTTCTGAGTTGTGACACACAAGACCCATGATGGGGTTGGAGTTGCTGGACCCTGTGAGGGTGGTGGGGTGGCAGTGTGAGGTCACCATGGTGGCTGGGGCTGCACAGAGCCTGGGAAGGGAAACTCCAGCTGTAGCCAGGAGCTGTTGTCTGGTGCCTGCACTGTCCCAAGTACGAGACTCTGCTGCTCAACCAAAATCTGCAAGCAGCTGTGCCTACCATCCCAGGGTCTTGGTGAGGAACTAGGACGGCCTGACAAGAGGCCTGATGCCAAGGGAGCAGGAGACAGGGCTCAGCTGGGAGAGCTGAGAAAGCTGGAGATCAAAGTCCTGATAAATGCACCATGGCAAGTAGAACATAGCCACAAATGAGAAGACTCCCTGTGCATGAGTAATGCACTGTACAACAATGAGACAACAGATAATACTGTTGAAATCTTTCAATCCTGTTGAAATCTTTCAAAGAAATAGTTTGGCAATGCCCATTTAAAATCAGCACAACAGTAATGGGTTCTGTGCACAGGCAGAAGCTATCTGGAGGTCAGACCAGGAGCACCCCAAGTCCAAGTTCACCCTGGGCATCCCTGGGCACTGTGAACTTGAAGCTCTTAGCCTTGAGGAATGCAGCTGGCTTCCACTGTTAGACCCATGTGCCCCAACAAGGGACATTTCTCAACTGCATCATACTGTGCAGGTTGGATCCTGAATAAATCCAGGTCTTTGAACACCCTCAAGGAGAAAATGCCACATAAAATTACCAGATTTTTGCAGAGATGTACACAAACTCAGTCATGCCATATAAGTTCACTGCAAACACTAAGGCAAATGACAGTACAGAAAGAAAAAGGATGAAAATCAGGTGAAATTTAAAACTCTTGAGATGTGTGTTTCTGCTGGTGTTTTTTTCAATCTAAGAGAGTACTTTCATTTTAAGCATCTTAAAAGAGCAGATTTCAGGAGAGTGCTAATAAGAGAGTTGAGCCTAAATTAGAACAGAATATGCATGTTGTGATCAGTACACAGCTCTCCAGTTTCAAAGCAGCTCTGAATAATTGAACACTTTAATTGAAATGGTAACTGACAGCTCACTAGAATGATCTGACCCAGACAGAAGCAGCCTTTCTTCTGCTCAAAATTAATCATAGCCCACTGTTAGCACCAAAAGCTATTTATCTGCTATGCATGTGGGGTCTTACTGTTTTCCACTGCACACCGCCCACACAGACCAGCAATGCTTGTTCCATCAGTGGCAGGAAACAGAGATCTATCACTTTCCAGCTCATTGCAATTTCCAAGAGAACTGGAGAATCCAAAAGCTCAGCCTAAGTCATCACTTTTGGGACTTAAAAACCATATATTTGTGAGCCACCAGGTGATGGAGCCTTTGGCTGTAGGCAAATATTAAAACACACAAATAAATAAGCAACAAGTATTCCTTAATTTTCACTATGATCCCTATAATGAGCTTTATAAATAACAGGAAATTACTTCTGTTTCCAATTTCAGCCTCTCTCTTGTTTTTGACCGACCACAATGAAAAGAGGTACGAAGTTCAAATACTGACAAGATATTTAGAATTGGTATTTGGTTTTCATTTGTCCATGGGAATTGTTTAAAACTGTGGGTTTTTTTGTTCCTTTAGGTCTATGCTCCAATTCCTCTGATGAGAAGCCTGATCTAAGGTCTTGTAAAACTCAGGAGCGCCTTCTAAACATCAAAAATTGGGATCATTTGGTCTAAAAGCAGTGGGTGGAAAGGCAGAATGTGTATGAGCTGAGGGGCAGTTATGTCCCATCTCAGAACAGAATTATCCCTTAAGCAACAAGAACAACAAAATATACTGGTGTGCATGAAAACTCTCAGATAAATCTTCCATCTCATTACAATTAATTTCCCATTTATAGCATCTGCTATTGCCTTATATTACTCTGGACATTTTAGTCAGACACCCAATAATCATATACTTGCAGAGAAGCTGCTGATTCTTCTTAACACTACATCTTCACCTTCTTCTCTGTTGTTTGTTCCTAAAAAAAAATATACTTGCACCTGCTTAGTTTCAAAGGAATGAGAACCTCTGATTTTAAATTCCCAGTCTGTTTTTTTGCTAACTAAATAGTCATCAATTCACTTGGGAAATTCCTTTCTCCTTGTCATTACCCAAAAGAATGTGAAGGTAGAATTAAAAAAAAAAATCATAAATTTACCCACTGTTATTACAGGGTTTGGTGATCAGTCCCCACAAGTCTCATATTTTTAGCTCCTCTGGCTGCTTAGTTAACTTCTAATTTGCTCTGTTTCACAGGAACGGCATCAGACAGAAGAATGTTTAATAGCTACTGAAATTCAGTGTCTCAACAGAAATAAACCTACAAAGAGAGTTTAGTTTGTGGAGTCCTGGCTGCTCAGCCTCCTGAGGGAACAGCTGAGTGAAACTTCAGTGAAGCCCCAGGGACTGACAACATCACTCATTCTGCACAGGATAAATCTAAGGTGCAGTTAAGCTCCTTTGGAGAAAACTAGCTTAAACCAGCAAGTTAAAAGTCATTGCAACTTTCAAAGTCAAAATGGGAGATAAATGGAATATGTAATTTTACTCAGGACTGAGGGCGAAAGAAAGAGGCTTGGAACTGGTGGGTGCAATGTGGGTCTGTGAGCAGGAGCAAACAGGGAGCAAAGTTTAGCCACGCGTCCCTCAGAGAATAAGCCAAAAGGGGGGTTTGATGAACAGGAGGTTGGCTAATACAGACCTCAGACTGCAAGCAGAGGGAATAGCTCTGCATTTGGATGAGCATGGAATACATGAAATGTACTCATCTGTGAATCAAGAGGCTTACATCAAAAAGTCTACTATTTTAAATTTATTTTTCCAATATAGAGATATGATATATTATATTATATAGCGATATAATATATTTCTAGTATATTTTTCTAATATGTTTTAATTACCTGCTTGTCTGAAAGAGTTAAAAACACTATGTCTGACCTGAATGATACATAGTGCAATTGAAGTTCTAATTTTGGTGAAATCTAAGAGATTCCTCCTTGAACTGATAAATATAAAGAGTTTCAATTTTATTTTGTTCATCACATTGAAGATGATCTTCTTTGTGCTCCTAGTGTTTAAGTTCTGAGCATGAAGAGACAGAATTTCAGCTAGATGCCCAAGGACCTAACTACGTAATTCCCATTACAGTTAATTAAATAAAATTATAATAACTATAATTAAAATTAGGGATTTATCCTAGAAAGTAATTTAAAGGGGCTGATGGATGAAAGGCATGATACCATTTTAATCAAACCACCACTGATTCATGGTGAGTGAAGGTTATATAACCAGAAATGTGATTGCAAGTGGATCCAGAATAAATACTGCTCAATATTATATATGTGCAAAGTACTGAAGAATCGAGTCTCCTTTCAAGACAAAATGTGGCAAAAATATGCAGAGGAGCCCATTCTCCAAGCTTTAATGTACTTACCACACAGTTGAAGTTTGGAATGGTTGCATATTTGTAGGAGTAAGGGTACAGCAGCATCTGTGCATAGGCATGGAAGGACAAATAGGCTTTTATTTGTTTCCGGTGTTTGCGGAGAAAGTGAGCAACGGCCTTGACTTCAGGCTCAGACTCGGGGAAAGGACCACAGTAAGTGTCATCACACGGGTGCAGTGAAGCTCCTTCATCTAGAGGTTGAAAGAGAAAGTTGGTGGTGAGCAATCACAGAGAAATTCCAAGGGTCAGCTTCTGGCTGCTCAGCCTCTTTTGGCCCATGTGCAAAAGCGTGAAAAGCAATAAACAAATTAAATTGCTTTCTTGTGCCTGATGGGCATGAGCCCGGGGGACCTCAGTGCAGCAATCTGCTTGTTCATCTCATAGGCACACCAAGCTCCCAATGAGCCAACTACAGGTGATTCTCCGCAGAGGATACATTCTTTCCAAATGAAAAGGAGAACCTGACTTCATTGCATTTTTTTCCTGGCTTTTTGCATCAGCATTGCAGTATTAAAACTATTGATGGGTCTCAGATGGTCTATTTGAAATCAGAGAGCTATACGTCTTTCATTAGCCACTCCCAGGACAGCTTTTAATGTATTACCTATGACAGTAGTGGTTACAATGATAGGTAGACAACCTCAACAGGGATTATCTTAAAAACGTGATAATAGCTCCTGACTACTGCCTATTTTCACCCGTGCAAACCTAAAAAAAAAAAAAGAGAAACCACATGGGATGACTGCTCAGTCAGCTAAAATAGAAATCACCTCAGTTTAATCACCTCAGTTTGCACAGGCCTAACTTTACTTCAAGTTTGGGGCAAGGGTTCAGTTTTCAGTTTTGAGGATACCTTTGTGTCAACCTGCTCAGGTGGCAGCAAACTGCACAAGAGTAGCCTGCATATAATATGCCATGAAGTACTGAAAGATGAAACTTAGGAAAGGAGATGTGGTGGTGGCTCCTTTATAATTTAGCAATTCTGGATCTAAGCCATTGTCTCATTTACAGCTTAGAGCCTGGGCCTAAAAGAACAATATTTATGCAAATCTACTCTGCTCTTTTATCTGCTGCAATTTCAAAATACCACACGTTTTACATTGACCTGCAGAATAATAATAGTTTGCTTGCAAACTTCCCTGGAGCCATCAGTGACTTACAACAACAGTGTTTTATTAGCTTTCCATTGTATAGTAAGTACTGCCACCTCCAATTAACATGAAAAGAGCTGTGTGTGAGAAGGCATAATGCTATCAACTAAAACAGGGTTATGCAATCAACCTAATGCCAAAAAAAGAAGAAAGAAATGGAAGAATTTCATGCTGCAGTTTAATTTGTAAGATGAAAACTGAGGCTTCCATTCAATGGCCACAGGTTGGGATTTCAAAGGTGTTAGTGCTTGGATTGCAGTGGATATGGAAGGGTTATAGAGAGGGCAGATGGTCTTCTCCATGCAGAGCAGATGGCCACCAAGTCATCCAAATCCCAAGAGCACTCTGCCTCGATTTCTTATCAAGTAATATAGCTGCAGGAGAGCTACTGAACAGTCTCCAGAGCCTTTGCCTTTTCTTCTTTTTTTTTTTTTTTTGATGGATACTTCATCTCCTGTTTCAGTGTTGTATAGTAAATCATGGCAATGGATAACACTGTTAATAAACAGTGGATCCCTACAAACTAATGATAAAATGACCAATGGTAAAATATGGCTCAGTTTAGAGACTTCCAGGGAAGGAAAAAACCACTCTAAACTATTCAGCTTACTATGGTGTGCCATGTATCATCCCAAAAGTAGTTAATGCTTTACCTTAGGTGAAGCTAGCTGGTGATAAAAAGAGGAGGTTTCCATGGTGGCCTTGGATAATGTAAGGGTATGCTCAATTTTCATATTGGAAGTTCTTTAAGTAACTCAAGAATGAAAACAGAGTTGGACATTTCTAAGTTACAGTCATGAGATGCAAATGAAAATGTGTAAAATGTTACCATGCTGCCTTGTTTTTGTACCTGATAGCATACCAGGGGAGGACAAAGATCCTCTAATGTCCATCATGAGAGCCAATGAAGAGAGGGAATGTGTGCCAAGACTGATAAAACCAGTGCTCTGGTATAGAAGAAAGACTGAGAGGATGAATGAGCTGGAGCATGGTTTTCAAACTTCCTTGCACCCCTTTCTGCCAATATGGAATACTGTCCTCAGTGAGTAGTGGGGTGCACTGGAAATTGGGATGTACTGGAAATTTTAACTCCTACTATTGCTCTCTTGGGGATTTGGGTGCAACCACTTTAATTAGATTTGCTCTATGACTTAAATGAATTTAAAGTACCTGATTATTTCCTTTAAAGTTGCTATTATTTCGTTATCATTAAACCATTGTACTAGTTATTGCACATATATGTGCACTGCAAGGAGCACTTCTACCCAGAGTTCGTGCTGCCAATATTCATGTGGGTCTGTGTGCAATTTGTGTGCACTCTTTGAGCACAGGTTGGTGCAACATGAAATCTAGCAGTGGTATGGCCTTTGGCTTGGTCCCTAGAGAGTCATAAAGCTTACATCAAAGTCCTACACTAGAAAGGAAGAGGAAAGCAGAGGGGATGCTGTGTTATCAGCACTGACTAGCTCACTGCTGATAGCATTTGGTGGCTTTGCTGAGGCCAGAGTCTGCCACTGCACACCTGCCTGGAAGGCCCACTGGGAAGTTCAAGCCTGTCTGAAAGTGCAACTGAACTGAATGGAAAGGTTTTTACAAGCATGTGCAGTTTTAAATGTTAAACTCTCCATGATTACACAAGCCTCAAAGTGTGATATGATCCAGATTCTTCTCTGACTCATCTAATATCAGGTATTAATGAGAATGCCAGGTGACTGGTTAGGGTCATCTGAGTACCAGTCAGCTCAGTTCATGAAAGACCTTTTTATTCTCCATTAAAATAGACAATTAGACAGACTTTGGGGTCCAAATCAGGAAGCTGAGCATGTGCTTTTTGGGATGAGACTTGAAAGAATTTTTATTTTTTAAACTTGAGGTGGGGACCAGTCTTTCATGTCAGTGCAGGGGAGAAATGCAACAAGTAGGGGATTACAGCACACAACACATGTGAGTATTGTTACAGTTTCCCTAAGCCTAGAAAAAGTACTTTTTTGTATGAAAACTAAGCAAATATTTTTAGGACTGAATAAAAAATGTGTTTTGATACAGTGACTAGGGAGCAGGAAGAGGGAGGAGGAACCAAAGAAAAGTTAATTAAATTAGAAAGAAAATGCACTCTGTATTAATTTTGCACTGATAGGTACCTAACATCTCTCAACACATTATAAGAGAACTGATCATTCCAGTTATACCAGTACTGTTTTCTGGGCGTCCCCAAAAATACCTGCAGTTGTGGCTTTTGCACTTCAGTAAACAATGGTACCAGTGATGCAGGACTCGTTCATTTTTATGTTATTTTTGCAGCATAAAATTGCCTTAAAGATTGTGATAGCAGCCCTGGGCCTGTCTTCTGTAAAGAGGGTTTCTCAACTAACACAGGCTTTCTGTAAATGCTTCTATCTCAGTCCTCTCCTTAGAGTAGGTAGAGTTGAAAACAATTTGAAGAAAATTTCCCAGGTCCATACTGGATTGGATGTATGCATCTGTCCACACTCTCTTTTATCTTTACAATTTTCAAAGCCCTACTTCAAGAACCCAGCTGTTTCAAGCCAGAGTGTACAGTGCTCACCCCTACTGCAGGAGTATTGTGGACACATCTAGAGGAAGAGGGATGGGCTGAAGGCAGGGCCCTTGCACTACACAAAGAAGTTTCTTGTCTTTACAAGCTTGTAATATAAATAAGGAGGGTGGGCTACTGCTGGCTGAGGCAACAGCTGCACAGGGAGCTAAAGGAAGTGCCTTAAGATGGGACAGCAGGTCAGCAGGTTTATATTGCTGTACTTTAGTGCTCTTACTTCCTTACACTAGAACCTTAAGGGGCTGCTTACCCTGTGTGACTTGCACAATCTTTAGGTAAGATTATTTAAGAAAACACCTTTTTTTTTTGGTGTATCCATTCCAAATCTTCATTATCGCTGCATTCTCTATGCAAAATTCAGACCAATTTTTATGAAGTACTTACAGAACTGCTGGGAGTTTAAAATTGTATCTCCATGCATTTAGAAGCACCTTTTTTCTTTATTAACTCACTGATAATAATGGCCTTAAGGACACTGAGGCCAGCAAAGTCAGTCTGACATTTCCAAAGTTAAATAATTTCAGAGAAACGGCAAATTGAATAAAATGAAGGTGAAATGTTTCCTGAAGCTACAGTTAAAAATTAAGATTTACAGGTAAATCTTGAAAAGTCATGGTTCATTCTCAATGTTATGCTTCAAATTATTTATATGATTGCCAAAATACAGAATAGCTGTATGTGTGTTTTTAAAAAAATTGCCACATTCTCCATGGAAAGTTTTTACTGATTATAAGGTCTGTTTTTCCAAGTTTGAGAACTTTTATTTTTTTAGAACTTAGTAGGAAGATCTGAGCCTTGGTTTATGGCTTTATGGGAAAAAATCAACTATGGAAAAGAGAACACTTCACAACAGATGTGATCTAACCTACTTGGATAATTACCTCTGCTGAATTAGCAAATACAGGGTAATCTGAACTGGGGGACCAAAGCATCTCCATACTTACCACACCATTTCACTTTCCAGTTGCGATTAGCATCAACACCATGGCAGTGAAACCTCATGTTCTTTGATCTTGTTTTTCTCCAAAATCGATCCTAGCACGTTACAAAATATTTAAATAGTAATATTACTCTATTTTGGCAAAAATCTATTTGTACACATAAAAATCAACCCTGGTAAACATATTTAGTATTCTGTTTTAAATGGAATAATTTATTTCCAAGGCACAAAGTGATGGACCAGATTTATGCAGAGTCACCTTTGAATAATGTAATAACTATTTGATCTTTCTTGTCTGAATAATTTTTTGAATAATACTACTGCCATTACTTACATTTGTCCAGCTGAAATGATATCCATCCACATTAAATACAGGCATGATATAGAAATACAGCTGAGTTAGCATCTTTCTCATGTCAGGATCAGTCTGGTATGTCTGAAGAGCCTAAAGCAGAAAAGCCAAAGAAAATAATTTCCATAATAAAAATAATTTCCCAATTAAGTATTGTGATGGACTATGACAGTCACGAGGCATTTGGCAGTACAGAGGTCTGCTTTCATGGCAGCACAGACATCCTTCCAGCTGTGCCCAAAAGGCTGACATCTTCCTGTAAATGTGATTCAGACAGCGTGTGAACATGTGAAAAAGGTGTTCTAAAGACTCTATTCTCTCTGCTTCTCAGTTGCTTTCAATACTCAAGAAAATACAACTCATATTACAGAGAAGAAAATGCATGTAAAGTTTTTCTTGAAGTAAGAGCTGAAAGTCAGTGGAATAGATTCCTATTTGAAGAAATGAGTTTAGCTCCTGTAAGACAGTGCAGCCCTGTTGTTTCCACTAGGTGATTTGATAAGGTCTTGAAGCATTTAAGGCTCAGATTAACAACACAGCTTTTGTTTGTATTCAAAGTCACTTACTACATGCGCAATTATCAATACAGGCAGTTTATTCCCTTACAATTTAGACACCTCTCTACTTTTGGAGAACCTTTAGAAGTCTAGGTAGGGAAAATCTTTTGGTTTTTTATCCATTCTGCATCTTAGAAAAATGCAGCAAAACCAGAGGCTCCTCAGCAGTTCTGTTTGCTACGGCTAGTGATACTCCTTTACCAGTTCCAGGAAGCTTATACTCCACATTCTCTTGCAAATACCGTCCCTTGACATAGCTGGGCATCAAATCTGCATCCTTCAAAGTTTAATTCTTGATTTTATAAGGAATCCAATGCTTCGTGTGGCAGGTGGAAAGCATATCACACTGATGCTGGGTTCAGAGGGATGCCAGAGCCTGGCTCCTCTCCTCCTGCTACTGTGATTACAGCCTTCTGCTCTGCAGTATTTCTGGCCCTTCAGATCTGAAGAGTAGCATGTGTTTGGGGAGCAAAGGGAAACATTTGCTCTGAAATAAACTAAGCTAAATGCTTTTCAATTGACAAATGCTTGGGAGCAGTGTGAAGTACAGGAATTCAATACTTCTGGGCTCCTGACGATGCAGCTGTTTGAATTACTGAAGCTGCCATGGGAGCTGATGGATGCTTTATGTGGAATATCTGTAAGAAATAACCATATATTTGGACAAGTCTGGGGCTGAAATTTACTCATGGAGGAGTATGGCATTTTTTTTCTTTACTGAGGGGATTAGTGGGACTTGTAAATGCTTCTTCTATGCGGTTCATTAACCGTCCCTCTGTCGTGCAGCGCTTTCTCCTTGCCCAGCTTCATCTCATCCTCCCAAAGTGCTCTGCAGGTGCAAGTCCTTCAGCCCCACTGTCAGATCCAAAGCAGCACATGATCCTTGTGAAAAGCCAAGTCACTCAGTGCTACTCCACACCCAGCTCCTCTGCTCCAGCCAGGCAAGAGGAGGGGACAGTGAGAAACACAAAGCAAGGCAAAGCACGGAATGAAATGGGACAGGGTGGTGTGGAGCATTGCACCTTAGTGTGAGATCCTGAAAGAGATCTTGTTTGGAGGGGAGAAGAGAATGACAGTGTGCTTTTGAAGGGGGATCTTGATGGGCTGCCCAGGAGAAAGCCACAGCCAATGAGGAGGTCATGGTCCCTGGTCCATTTGCCCGAAATTCCCAAAAAATTCATAGCTGGTCTTGCATTTAAATTTGATTTACTTGTATTAAAAAGCCATATCAAGTACTCAGATAGGTTTGGATAAAAAAAAATTGTGTTAAGGGAACTGCAAAAAAAATAGTTTTGTCAAAACACTGATTTCTCAAATCAATGGTTACTCAAAAACAATGACCCTGAAAATAAGGACTGTGTGTTATTGCTATTTCACATGCAGGTGACATGTATCGAAGTAAACAGGGCTACTGTGTGCATTAGACTGGCCCTGCACTTAAATCTGGGCAGGATTAAGAGCCTGTGTGGTGAGTATGGATGTTAAACTGGTAAAATTGTTCTTACAGCTGGAAACAGAACCAATCCATGCTCCAAAATGTGGGTTAAAGAAAATGAACATTATTATCTTGGTTATTTCAGAAGTAGTAATAGGGAGAGGTAGTTTAGCTGAGGAGGAAATAAAGCACCACACACCACTTCGTTGATTTTTCATTGCTTTTCTATTTTTAGACAGCATTGGTAAATTAAGCTCAGGTTGTGTACCCATGGTTGGTATTTACATACCAGTGTTGATGAAATTGGTATGTGTGTTTGTATCTGTATTTTGTGTGCTGTCAGTTACATTGGTAATTATGCATTTTGTTACACTGGGCTATATGCTATGTTTTAAACTGCAGTGCTGTAAGACTAAGCTCTTTAAAACACTTTTAAAATCATCTCCTTAAAATAACTACAGATAATTAATTAATGTAAGGTAATACACTGCTTAAAATTGCATATATTAATTTTGCATATTTTTCAGAAGCTTTCCAAATTTGCAAAAAGTGGCATAATGAAAATATTTGAATTAAGACTTTTTAATATACAATATGTTTTAAATCCCGTGAAGAACATATTTTCCTTGCTAGGTGAAAGCACCGCTATTTAGAAACCTAAACAAAATATAGGCAGCAAAATGTCAAGTTTTACAGTGACTTTGTGTTATTTTAATGCCTGTTGTCATTGACAAAATACTAGAAGAGACTTTGGAAAGCATTATAGTCCCCAGTAATAATCCTCAAAATTGAAAGTATTAGCGTTGGTTTAGAGCCAAATATGTCATTCAGTTCAGTTCTTTAAAGAATATATGGGGTTTAAAAACAACTTTGTTACCCTTTTAGAGTAGTATTTCATTAAAAATATAGTGGATCTAGAGTGGCTTTCTTTGAAAGCAAGCAGATAGTGTGAGATCATATTCACTCTTTCTGCTGAAAAGACTTCATCTTTCGTAGTGCTTTTATCTGGTATTTTTATTTGATGCGTGTAATCAGGCAGCACAGACAGTGTAATCTTTGGCAATGAGCCCTACAGTTCCCAAGGTGTGTCCTTGCTGGAGCAAAGCCCACAGCTTGCTTTTTGTGACGTGACCCTCGAGTCCTCCCAACTGGGGTCATGGGAACCACCTCCCCACCCTCCCCAGCCGTGCTGAAAGGATTTCTCTCCGCTGTGACACCAGCAAGGTGAATAGGAACCATTAGTGAATTAACTGCTTTGTGGTTGGCAGAGAGCTCTCAGAACATGGGTTGGTTCTGCTTCCCCATGGTGCAATCAATAGCAGCTTTGCTGCTGCATGTGCAGGGAGCCAGAGCAGCCCAATAAACGCTGAATCGTGTTATTAGTGAGCAAACAGATGATAGAGGGATGCTGCCAACGCCGTGCAAGCAAGCTGCCTGGGGGTGGGGAGAGCACCAGGGATTAACAGGATGGGGCTCCATCATCTGGATCAGCTGGGTGATGGTTGCTGATGGAGCTACAGCAGCTTAGGCTGGCGGAGGATATGGTCCAGAGGAAATTTAATTTAGGGGATGAGGTAAACAAAAGAGCTATACTGTAAACTGCCAAGGCAATAAAGGCAAGAGTGCAAAATGGATTTAGGATGCAGTTAGGCTTTTTATAAAATGAGGGGATTGAGTGAGAAGGACAAAGCAAGGAGACAGGGTTGGGAGAAACTCTGAAATCGCAACTGAGCTAAATAAGGATTTGCTATCCCACAATTAATTATTATTAAATTTAAGGTAACAATCAGCTTTAGCTCTTTCTGATTTTGAATTAAACAATCATACTGAATTAAACAATTACTATTTTAGCCCAAAGAACTGACTCCATTTACTGCTCTGCCAGAAATTGCACAAAACTGCTTCTTGCAAAACAGGATTAACTCTTCCGTGCCATTATTAAGATATCAGTCAAAACACCTTTTCTGACAATATTTTACTTTTATCTGGACATGTTACACTTTAGCAGGCTGACACTATGATCTGCCATTCTGGCCTTCATTGCCACTTTATCAGTTTGGCAAGTTAGTAATTAGCTCTGTCTCGGCTCTTGGAAGCAGTGCAGCTTTTTTTCTCTGTTTTCCCTTTTACTGCTAGTGTCCTGCTTTGACATTCAGATCACAAGCAGAGTGGTAAGCCCATTATTAATGCTAAGATACAGCTGAGTATTTAAAAACAAATGGCTTAAAACAAAGGGTCAAATTTTCAAGGCTGAAGCTTGAACTGTGTCTGATTTATCCTTTTTGTTCAATACAATGCAAAACCTTCCTTCCTCTTTGAAGGCATTTATCACAGGAGAAACCCAGAAACAACTGAGAAAGAGGAATGCGTTGCAGCTACTCCTCAACACCCATAAAAAGAGTCTGACAAGGAGGATCTGCAGAATCCCAAAGACTTGACTGTGTAGCTCCTTAAGGATGCAAATGGAAAAGACACTGAAGCAGAGGGATGATGGTGGGATGGACATGTTAGAGAAGCAAAGAGCCATTCCAGGAATCTTGTGCAAGGCTGGGACCACTCAAGCAAGGGCAGGATCTTGTGGGAAAGAAGATGCATAATGACAAAGATCTTAGTAGAAACTGGAGAGACAACTTCTTCCACTCAGAGAGGTGGTAAAAGAGGAAAAAAGAAAAACCTCTTAGATACCAAACAAGCCAAGGGCTGCCTATCTGGGAAATAAAGGCCTGAGTTGTTCTGAAGCACTGTGAATGCTTTGAAAGGAGCAACACAAATTTCTTTACTAGTGATTGTATGAAATTAGTGCCCACTAAGATATAGGCCTCTGAAAAATGTAATTATTGAATTTTGCATCCTAATTGTTTTGCTCCATGGTAGTACATATTGTTGAGGGAAACATACTCAATTGAGTTCAAGAGAACTCACTTGAATACACGCTTTAATTAAATTTTTGAGACACAATTAAATACTTAAGATACAAACAATTGCTTGTAATTCCATTTCTGGAACAAATGAATTGTCCAACATATGGAATTTTCTTTCACAGTCCTTTTTCATGCTCAGTAGCGTCTCTGCATATCTGCAGTTTTACTCAGTACCATCATACAGGAGTAGACTGCTAAAATACAGAGCAGAATTTCTTCCTCAGGGCAACTAATGTGTTGGAACAACAATGTGAATTCTTTTCATGTCTTGAAGAAGAACATACCCAACAGCCTAAAAGCCTTCAGGGGGTAAAATCTGAATGTCCTAGTGATGAATACTTAAATAAGAATTTACAGGAGCAAGTGTCATTGAGGAATTCCTATTACAGGCACAACACAGCTGCGGTGTTACTTTTCTTTTATCAAGATCTACTTACATTGTGAAAAATTAATAGTTGCAAGCAAAATTAAAGCACTTTTTACCTTCTTAAGGTCATGGGTAGGCAGAAAGATGCAGCTGAGTAGCTGAAAGTGCACACAAAAAATAATGCAGTACATCCTTTTGGAAAATTGAAAACAAATTTTGGCTGGTTTTTTTATTTGTTATCATCAAGGTGTGACAGCAAAGGAAAGATCCTTCCCTAAACTGTCTTATTGTTGAATAAAACCTGGGCAATTCCACCACGGATCAAAAGAGACGGAGATACTTCACAGCATAAAAATGGTTTGCCACAGTTGCCTTTAAAACAATGCATCACATGCCTCGTTGTGGTGATACCATGGTACTGCACTCCATCTTTTTGGCATTGGCTTAGATTTTATCCATTAAAAAAAAAAAGTTATCACAACCGAGGCCCCAGATCAGGAAACTCTTGTTGATAGTGTTCCCTGCTACTTTAGTTTCCTTACCCTCAGAATTGGTGCAGACTTTCAGTAGCAAGCATGTGCTAGAGAGATGCAGATACTCAGAGAGAAGTGGCGTATAGGATGGCTGCCAAAAAAAAGAGAGCACATTCAGAACTGAAACAGCTGTGGAATGGCAGGGAGACGTTAAGTAGAAGCAGAAACTACTACACGTAGGTGTGAACACTGCACATGAACTTCAAAAGGCAGGAACAGCATTTGCAGGATGGAAAAAAAAATCATGAGGATGAAACAAATTCTGCATTGGTACCAGTGCCTCTTGCTGCTGAAAGGCTGATGAATGAAGTGCTGAGTGAAGAGGCTGGATGAGGTGATCCCTCTGATGGAGAAAAAACAAACAATGTTTCAGGCAGAAGCTCCTGACAGGGAAGGATGAATTAGGTACAGACAAGTAAGGCTGAGTGTTTCAAATATAGATATGGCAGGATGAAACAGATGCATTTTTTCCTCCAGGTAATGAATATACAGGGAACACTCAGGGAAGTCCATTTTTTTTTTTTTCTGAAATTAGGCAGCTAAAAAGACAGCTGGGGAGACTAGAATCTGGTAAACAATAAAGATTAGGCTCCAATGATTGTATTGTGTTTACTGAAAGAACTGCAGACATTCGTGGAGAGATTGTCACCAGATGACTGGTCCTGCAATGTGAAAAAAGCCCAGTTTTTGTGGTGCCATCACCACTGGCACCTGTGAAGAAGGCTGCAGGCGGGTAAAACAGCCCTGGGAAGCTTCTGCCTCTCCTAAACCAAGGGTAAATTAAAAATTGATCAACTGGAGGAAAACCCAGATAGGAAAATTTCACAGATTAAGAAGATGCAATTATTCAAAGAGCAACAAATATTTCACATCAAGCCAACAGCAGCTAAAGAGCTTTAGCTGAAGGGAACAGATTTTGGAAAGAAAGAACATCCAGCTAAAGGGTGAAAGGAAAAAGCCACAGGTATAATGTTTGTTTTGGCCTTGCATGCCTCTCATTCACTTTGGAATATTTCAACTTTTTTTCAAAAGCTCTTCAGATTTTTGAGGACCATCAGTCAAAGATACTTTAGGAACAGTAGCATTCCTGTACCCTGGAAAGGACTGGCACAAATGTCTGATTTATATGGAGAGGCAGTAAGGTCCTTGCTTTCTTTCCTCTATGGTTCAAAATTTCCACTTGGAGAACTCCAAAAAATGGAGATGGAAAGCCTATCACAGTGGGTGGAATATATTGTCTCAAAGAATAACTAAATTTAGGTGTAATGAGCATCATTTGAATTAATCTCAGTCTGAACCCCTGGGATGTGGGAACACAGCATTTCAGTTGTACCTGTTCAAAAGACTTTAGTTGGTTGACAAGTGATAGATCAAGTGTATAATCTTTAGGAAACATTATTGTGTTGCTTCACATAACTATCTTGCACACCCCCAAGATCAGACTATTTCTGAAGTGGGTGAAAAAACTGATATCTGAATTTGATAATTAGGCAGTATTTCAAGGCTCTGGTAGTTACAGATAACACAGGGAAATAAATTTCCTAAGTCCTAGAGGACTGCTGGTTTTGATGGATCTCTGCAAGACCCAGCAATGATCCAGAATGTGAAGCTGTTTTCCTGACAGTGTGGGCTTCATCACTGGAATGAATGACTGAGTTCTGCTCTGACTGTCGATGCAGGATACTGCAGATGTTTTGTCCATCAGGACATGGACTGTGGAATTTTGTAGAATGAGTAAAAGTGCTACAGTGGCTTTCAGCAGATCTTAAAGTAAGAATACTTACAGCTTTACTGCCTTCTGAGCACATGGCCTGAGCAGTGCAGAAGCAGAGCCAACCCTTTTTAGCACTGTCTGTGTCTCCTGCTTGGCCCTGCATCTGAGTGCCCTGCTGTCCTGACTGAGCTCTGGCTCTGTGCTGCTCCTCTAGCTGGCTGCACTCAAACACTTCATAAACATTCTTGGGGAAGAATCTGAGGTCTTGAACGCTGCAAAATTCCTGGTAAAGACTGCTCTCTGGGGCCTGGTCCACAAGCCTAATGGCTGGCTAATTGGCAGTATGCATCCCATATGCATCCCACGAGGTGACTCATAAATCAGTCTCAGGCTGGGAATAGTGGGGGCAGATGTTGCCACTTTGCTTCTTACACAGTCTGTGTGTCTCTCTTGGCTCATTATTATGGAGTGAAACGATGAGTTTCTAGCCTGGTTTTGGAATAAATCAATACTAATGTCAGCATAAAAAAAAAACCACCAACAAACAACAAAATACCTCTGAGAACTGCTCTCAAACCTTTAATTTCTTTTTCTGGGGCTGCATGTTTGCTCCCTGGGGGCATGATGAAGTCCAAATGCATTATCTTGAATAATTTGGGAACTTAAATAATTGTGACCATTGTTGAGGATGGAGAAGAAGGTGGTGAAGGTCACTGCATTTCCAAAGTGTGAGACTATTTTCACCTTCATTTGAGGCCCTGATGAGGTCACTTCTTTAGGGAGATGCATTTGATCTTAACAGACATTACAGGTGACACTGGATTCTTAAAGCATTTTGTCAAGAAGAACAATCAGTGCATGCTTCTTGAAGATTTTTAATTACATTTCTTGAATTTTCTAATCTTGAAATACAAATTCCTGCATCAGAAATAAAGAATAACACAACTCAAAGTCACATATCAGCTATGCTGTATTCTGAAAATATTGTATGAAAGACATCTCAAGGTTATACATCATTGAAATGGATCAAATGGCAGCATTTATTAGAGGGAAGAAAGTCAAACCAGATGTAGTGGGAATCCTCATCTGCTTTCACTAAAACTGTAACAGAATCTAGTTTTGATGTTAATTTGAATAGCAGCCTGAGAACCATATTTCAGATTTTTAAAGAAATGGTAAAATCCTAAATTTGAGGTCAGGATGATTTGATAGATGAATTCTACTTCTCCTCTCACAATGAATGTTAAATGTTCTTACCTAACATATGTACATATATAATTGTATTTTTCAAAATGGCTATAGCTATTATGTCTTTGTTTCTGTGAGGGCTATTTAATTTTGGATGAATACATTATATATCTGAATTTTGCTTCTAAAGTCTACTGCTTTCTACAAAGTAGTTACATATATTAGAATATCTTCCAGTTCATAATATTTACTAACATATATTAATGTATTAGATCCCATGTACTCTTTTAAAAATTCTAGGCTAATGAACCTTTCTTTTTTTTTTTTTTTTTCCCTCTGAATCTCTTGCTGTAGACACAAGTTCTGGATTCATTTATCTTTGCAGGTTGCGTTCAAAGTAGCCCACATGTAATCAGTTCTGTTTCCTTTTACAGTTTGTCTTCCTTCCCTGCTCCACCACAGGTCTTGTCATGTTTCCACTTTCAGAGCCCCTTTTCCATCACCTTCCAGCTGAGTAAGGCTTGAACTGGGTGGGATTCCACTGTAACCTCACTGCTATTTCTCTACAGTACAGGTGCAGACCCTTCTCTGTGGCTCATTAGCAGGTACCTAAAACTCTGGTCCTGTGTGTGCAGGGTGTCCTCTTTCTTGACTTGAAATTCAATGACAATGAGGTGGAGTTTGCCAGAGGCCAGTAGTACAGCTAATCCTGACAGAACATCTGATTATCTTTAGCTGAGAGACTACAGACTTTTAGGGGCGCCTTCCACAGAAACAAACAGTGATGTTGTTATTAACATCAGGCCTATGGAACATAGAGCCAAGCCTAGAGCTCATTCTGGAGTAGATTACAGGGGAAAAAAAACCAAAACAACACACGTAAAACTAAACAAAACCTACAACTCCCCAAACCATTGTCTTTGCTATCCTTTTGTTTGTCTCAAAACGTGAGTAGGCTGCTTTCGTACTTTGAAATATATTATCACATAATATCCTGTGCATTCTTTTTCTCTTTTAAATAGGTAACTTCTCTATAATTTTTTCTCTAGTTATTATTTTCTTTTTGTCTAATTATTGTAATTGCCCAAATACAGAACAAGCCTGCACAGCAGGCAGCCTCTTGCCGTCCCATGCTCCAGCCTTACCTCCTCACTTCCCAAGTCTGATCTGCTTTAGTCTGTTTTGCATTTATAAGTAGGTGGGAGCCAGGTCCAGTTTAGCTGAACAATTCCAGATTCTCTGTAGACAGCAGGGAGCTGCTGCCATGCCCAGGAAAAACACATGAGCAGCTGCTCAGTGGTACCTCCACCCTTTGGAGGTGCTCTCCTGTTGCTTGCAGCAAATCCACTGTCACCCAGAAACTGCCACTCCTAGAGGTGCAGACCAGATACTGAGAATTCCCAAATTGAATTGGAGTATTTGGTTAAATTTGAGGCACCCAGTCTGAGGCCTGAATGTTAAGTGACATTCATGCATAGAGGGTTTTCTTCCTAAGCTAAATTGCCTGAAAAGCCTTCTTGTACACAGGAACATGGATATACTTCAATAAAAATAAGTGTCAGAGATCACAGGGTGAAGTGAAAGCTTGCTAAGGCATTTCAGGCTGCCTGCATAGTAAAGGAATGCATGTATGCTGTTCCTGTTAGAAAAGAAGCCAACAGCATGTAAATCCAGCACTACTTCTTGCTTGCCTTAAATCAATGGACTTCTGGTGCTTTTCCTTAGAATGGAAAAACATGCCAGGAAAAATCTGTTTCCAAGCTGAGAGCCCTTTCTCAGAACTGCCCGTAAGTACCAGGCAGGATGGAAAACTGGGCTGCCAGGCTGCAGAGGTGCTCAAGGGAGGAGTTTGCCAGGAAAGAGAATTGCAGAGTTTGAAGCACAGAAAGACCTTCAGTTTTCCCAGAGTTCTTACTAAAATTTTCTAATTCACACAATGAGAACAGTAATATCCTAAACCAAGCAATATAATCATCTCCTCTCTCCTCCTTAGCCAGTTGTTTTTAATATGATGATGGACATCATGAACATAATGTATTCTCTTCCTGATGCTTTTTGCTCTAATGCTGGATTGAAATACTGCTCTGAGAAGGGATGGGCAGACAAAGGTGGTACATTCTTGTAGTCTGAAGGAGTTCTGTGGAGACTACTTTTAATCCAGGAAAACGTTTTTACATAATTAGAGAAGCAGCCTTACAAGTACTCTGAAGATCTTAAATAACTACAGAAGGTTTTTATATACACACCCATAGCCTACATTGACCTATAAGGTCTGCAGAGAAGTCTTGTGACTTTTTACCCTACTGCCACATTGTGCTGCTTTATGGGGAAGCTTTGGTAAGAAAGAGGAATTTAAACAATAGGCTTCCCACCAGTGCCTTTCTGCCCCAGCTTCCCTCCTTACAGCATGTTCTCCTGGCTAGAAAAGCTGCTCAGAAATTGCAAGTTAGTTCATCTTCACATTAACAGAAGTCTTAACAAGATGACACACAATTGCTGCACACCAAAAGTTAGAGAACAGCTCCTGCATCTCATTTAGCCTATTTTTGGTGACAGGCTCTTCCAAACTGTAGTGGCCTCATTATTTCTGTACCTTCCCAAGGGAAGGCCACACATGCTTATATGACCATCTCAGCATTAGGGTGTTGATGATACAGAAGTCTACTCTTACAAAATCAGAGGAGCATTAATACATTGTAGAATTACACTGAGATGGGTGGGAATAAAAATGAGAAAACTATGTGCTTATAGGAAGAAGCTTGTAAAAGTGTACTGCAACCCTAATTTTGTGCAAAAACATGGCATGCAAAGTACTCAAAGCACACCTGTGGGGGTATTTTAAGACACTTTTGACTTCTGCCAATTATATTGCAAGGTAGTCTCCATTGTGCAGCTAATGTCTCATCTTGAACAAAAGTTTGTTGGCTAGGGGAAATAGCAAAATCCTGTAAACATATAATGTATCTGTAATGAATCCCAAATTGGAAGAGTTTACGTGCTGATATAAAAAAAATAACAAAAGGAAACAAATGAAAAACGAAACAAAACAAACCCCAGAAAACCAACAAACCAGAACCAAAACAGAACCAGACAATTTGGAAGCAAAATTCCAATTCCATTTGATTTCACCTCTCATCTGGAAACTGCAAATGGATAAGTATAGAGACTAAACTCTAGACATCAAAAATAAAGGGAGAATGAACCCAATAAGATAGAATAAAAAAAACTTTGGAATCACTTGCTTTTCACCCATCTATGAAGAAGAAAAGCCAGTAGATCAATCTCTGGTCTGCGACTGGTGTCACTGGCAGAATTTTGGGGGTTTTGACCATGCTTTGATTTACACAACAGCAGGCTTCCCAGTGAGATAGGGTGTACCTGTCTCAAAGTGGAATAACAACCTTTGATCTTTAATTAAGAGGTCTCATTGAAAGAACTTTAAACTGGATTTGAAGGTGGAAGAGGACAAAACCAGGCTTGATAAATCTGGGGCTACCACACAGATGTTTGAGGGATGTTGCTCTAGACAGGTCCTTCAGTCTGCCATCAGGTGTAGGCTGGGGATGGAGATTCAGATGGCAGCAAAAATGAAAGGGTATTGATGTATTAGAAACCACAGAAGTGACTAAAACTGGTTGTGTAGGAATTAGGGCTTCTTCCCTGCAGAGGGCATTCAGATCAGCAGCCCAACTGGAGCACATCTACACCGATACACACAGGATGGGCAACAAACAGGAGCTGGAAGCCATTGCACAGCAGAAAAAACAATGATAGTTGCCATCATGGAAGCATGGTAGATGAATTCTTGACAGATTGAGACCAACTGTTCAGAAAGGCCAAGTGCCAGATCCTGCACTTGAGTCACAGAGACCCCAGCTGGGGGAAGAGTGGTTGGAAAGATGCCAATTGGGAAAAGAGCTGGGGGTGCTGTTTGACAGCAGCTGAACATGAGCCAGTGTGTGCTCAGGTGGCCAAGAAGGCTAATGGCACCTGGCCTGTGTCAGCAATAGTGTGACCAGCAGGACCAGGGCAGTGATTGTGCCCCTGTACTCAGTGGCGCAGCCATACCTTGAATCCTGTGTTCAGTTTTGGCCCCTCACTACAAAAAAGGTTTTGAGGTTCTGGAGTGGGTCCAGAGAAGGGAACTGAAGCTGGTGAAAGTCTGGAGAACAAATGTGATCAGGAGCAGCTGAGGGATCTGAGGGTCTTTAGAGAAAAGGAGGCTCAGGAGGGTCCTTATTGCTCTCTACAACTGCCTGAGAGGAGGCTGTAGCCAGGTGGGAGCCAGCCTCTCATCTCAAGTAACAAGTGATAGGACAAGAGAAAATGGCCTTAAGTTGAGCCAGGAGAGGCTTGGATACTGGGAAAAATTTCTTCACTGGCAGCATTGTCAAATACTGGAACAGGCTGTCCAGTGAAATGCTTGTCACCATCCCTGGAGGTATTTAAAAGAGGTGTAGATGTGGCACTTGGGGCGACAGCTCAGAGGAGGACTTGGCAGTGTTAGGTTAGCAATTGGACTTGATGATCTTTAAGGTCTTTTCAAACCTAAACAATTCTGTGACTCTAATTTGTGATTCTGTGACTTTAGCCTTCTATTCCTATGGAATTACACAAAAGAGAAATATCTCTTTTAAACTAAGTCCTTAAAGATACTGCTGAACTGGTCTGAAGCAGTACACACTGGCACTGATTTACCTGGGCAATTACCAAAATTACTGAAAACTTTCACACTTTTAGGTCTTGGAATAAAATCCTACTTCACATCTCTGCCAGTATGTGTCTGGCATATTTTTGTCCTGTGCCTAGCTGTGTCTGGCTGTCACTAACAGCTTTGTTTGTTAGGCACTTAAGTATTCCACAAATAATTTTTAAAAAGAGAGGTATAATAGCTAATTATTTTCCATATTATTGTGTTAGATCTGCTACAGCAAAATGCAAAGTTTACTTAACAGAAAGAACTGTATGACTGTAAATTTTAAACACTTACTTCCTTCACAAACCACTGGCAAAAGGCTGGGCCAATCCACTCTCTTGCATGAATCCCACAGTCTATCCAGACAGCTTTCTTGTAGGGCCGTGATCTTTTACCTAACTTGAAGTGTGAATATTCACAAAACACCAAGAGTGAAACACTTGAGTGAAAACACAACAATGAGAAAATAATAGAATATGAGAGAGGCTAAACCATTTTGAATTTCCTCATATAAGGGAACACAAATTTACTGTTTTAAAAGGTATGGCCAAGATAATGTAAGGCAAGTATGACATGATAATGAGGCTGACTTATGGAAAAAAACTGTAGCAGAAGTGAGATCTGTAAGTTCCTCTTTATGAGGAGTGATTATCACATGGAGTATGATGAGGAACAATGACACTACATGAATTGCATGATAGTGAATCAAATTTTCAGAACTCTTCAACAGGAGATGAAAAGAAAATACATTGAGAGTAAGATTTTTTGCATCTTGCTGACACACTCTAATTTGTGGTCCCCATAATGTGAGTTGAGAGCACACAGCTCTGAAATTTTGTCAGTAGGTAAAGAAGCAGCATTTGTGGCTGAGAAGGGCTCCACAGTCCTCTGGGATCCCTCCCCAGCATAACTGCTCTCCTAGCTGTCCATAAACAAAAAGCTTTCTAATCCCCTTAAATCCAAATCCTGGTAATTGAATTTGTTCTGTTATCTTTCTCCATGCATATCCAATCCAGGTAAATAGGATTTGGCTATTAATTTTCCAGGTTTTTTCCCATTTTTTATTAAAGATGACATTCAGAGAGATACTTAGATTTTAGCAACTCATCCTTAGGAAACACTGTTAAGCTGTGTCTCTGGTGTATATGTTGTAACAAAAATAAAAGTGTCTGTCCCTGATTCCAGATTTTAGTCTCATTAATGACTGTTTAATCTTTACCTTGAGTACATACAGTGGTCTCCCTTCATAGGATTTTCCAACAGAGAACATGTGAACAAGATCTGAATAAGTCCTATTCAGATAAAGCATCCAGTCCTCGATCTGCAAACAGAAAAATAAAATCATTGCTTCAATCTTTGCATTTCATGGGAAGAAACTGCAATACATTTATTTGGGTCAGCTTTCCGTCCTCTCTCTATTTTTTTATTTTCCTGTAGTTTTTATTTTTGTCTTGTTTGTTTTTGTTTTAACACTTTAACCAAACTTTTATTTGGCACTCATAGGTCTGTAGCCAGAGGCTGGATTGAAGCCTTCACATGGGATTTTTTTTCCATTTCATTGTTGGGTATTACTGGAATACATAAACTCTCCATCGAAAATATGGGGATGTGGCTAATCCACCATTGCCACTAAATATTAATGGCATGAAAAAGGAAGATCCATGTTTCTTCCTGCCAAAACACAATGGCAAACAGAATTCCATGCAGGACTCAGTGCTACCTGCAGTATTTGATTAGTGGGTACCAGATCTTGTGATGCAGTGCTCTCCATGCCCAGCCTAGTGACTTTGTTTAGGTGCAGACTGAAACTGTGTGGGTGAGCACACTAAAATCAACAGAAATTATTTACCCAGCCATCATCCAGGATAGTATTCCTCAGAAATGAGTTTGTATCTGAGTGTTTTTACATACTTGTCGCTCCTGTGCAAATACTTAAGCATTTACTTGTATTGCTTAATTAAGTGACTTAGTGTGATCAATAACTCATTGAAATCTCTTATTCAATCAGAGTAAAAGACCTACTTTTAAAGCAAAACTTAGATACTCTGAAAGACAGTTACATGTAAAGATAAGCCTTGAATACAAATATTAAATAGATTTTTTTTCCAAGGAAGTGCCTATTTTTGAAGAAGAAACACATGGAACGCTCCTGAAGATGGACAGGTAACCAGAACTTGTAGAGAGAATGAAACCTCAGCCTTACTAAACACAACATTGTAGTAGATAAGAGGCACAATATGAATTGTAATTCACCTCTTCCAGGGAGTGGTACACTTCATAGTTATACCCAGGGAGGGACCTTTGACTCCTACGGGACCTCCCTGCAGTTTGGTTTTCTATTGCTTGCTGTAGGTCTGATATGAGAATCCTAAAAAAAGATAGTGGTATTATTGAAAAACTAGAAGAACACACAAGCTAAATCAGAACAACAATCACGTTTAGAAGAAATATAGCAGAAGTTAAACCATCCTGACTTTACTTCATCTGTTACATTTTGACAATAGAGTGCTTCAGGCTCACTTGAATAAAAGCTGCCAAATGAATACTCCAGCTGCTTTGAAATGTAACAGTGACTTCAAAAACACAATAAGCTTGTTAAATGACTGAACCTGAATGATATAAATAATGTAGCCAATGTGAAGAAGCGCCCACTTCCATTTGTTTATGGGGCAACATTTACTGTCTTCTTTTATAATCCAATTATATGATGTGATCATGGATCTTCAAAAACTGATTTCAAACAATTTCAAAAATCTTTTTAAGCTTAGGAAAACATGGACACACTTTCTCTTGGGAGTGTCATGGAACATTACATATATCTACAAGTTGTAGAGGCAAAAAAAAATTAAAAACTTGGTACCGTTATCATTCTGTCTGAAACAAGAAAAAACAGCAAGCAAAAAATCTGAAGTGGGCTTTGTTGTTTACATTATTTACTCTGCTGTAGTTGTTTGCCAGTTTTGTTAAAATAACACAGGAAAAATATGAAAAATGCTAAGTGAAATTTAACATAAAAAGTGAGAGTTTCTTCGCATTAGGACTAAAATGCAGGAAGAGTTGTGTAAGCTGAAACTATTCTGTTTTATGGCAAAAATAAAAAATGACACAAATACAAAATTATAATATAGAAAACATCTAAAAATAATTATAATGAAGCAGCTGAAGCATGCATCCATCCCACCAGAGAGTAGCAGAAGCTGGGAATACTGTCACAGATATCTGTAACAACATTACTGTAAAACTGAGTTATCCTTGTATGGCCTCTTCTAAAGCATGGCAATGTGTAATCACCATGCCACTAATTCACCATTCCCATAAAAAGACAGCCACATTCAACCTTTTACATTTTTATAGGCATTAGCTTCTGTGATTGGAAAAAGATGGAAAGAAATGGCATTTACTCTGCTCCTAACTCAGCTGCGCAGCAGATGCCTCAAAGGTAATAGGTCTATCTGCATAGAGAATCAAAGTAAAGGTTATTCCCATCTTCCAATGTATGAGTGAAGTAGTTGTGTAATTAGGAATTTCATTGTTCTACATCAGCAATGTTCATTAAGCAAACTAAAGGATTATAGTCTTGACTAGCAAGGTGCTGTGTATACTATAAGACCAGTACTGTAAAGTTGATTAAAGGAGTGATTTTATTCAAGCCATTAGGGCATCTAATAGTTAAAAAAAATGCTGGACTGCCTCTCAGAATTCTGATTAGTGTAAGCACCTACCAGAGTCAAGCTCATTCTGTTAACTTATGCATCTGTACTCTAAATGAGGTTTAATAATTTTTCTTTACTTTTAAATGACTATGTACTGTGTGTGCTTATAACACAAAGGCTCTTAAGTTCCTCAGGTCTGAGTGCAATGTAAGTGGCTTCTTTACCAAAACAACTAACAACTGAGGCAACTTGGTGCAGAGAGTTTATCTGATGCCTGGCTTGTTTTCATGGCCATCTTGTCAGGAAGCCAAACCCTAAGAGAGATAAGCCTGTTTTACAGGCAAGGCCTGGTCATTATTAGGGATGTTGAAATGCTTCCTGATTTTGTAAATGTGTCATAATTCAGGTAAGCATCACTGCATCAAGCTGAAATTTTACCTGGAGTTTGGCTCAGACTTTTCCAGTTCCAAAAGGGATGTAGAAATTTGACTCCATTGTGTGTGTGTGGAGAAAAAATAATTTTTAGAAAAATTGAAAATCAGTTATGTGAAAAGGAGCTGTACAAAATGTTGGCTGTGGAGCTGCACTTCAGCTCAGGGCTGTGGTCCCCACCCAAGCTGTGCTGTGGGCATGGCTGTGCTTGGGCAGTTTGCTCCTGCTTCGCCCTGACCGTGGCTGTTATTGCTCTCGTGGTGAATCCTCCTGGCTTTTGTGGAGTTACACATCTCAGGAGGCTTGTCAGGACAAGCACATGCTTTGCAGGGTTTTGTTCCTAATGGCTGGGACCATCCAAAACAGGCAGCAAGGAGAATAAGAGGGAGAGCAAAGGACAAGTCTGGGCCGGGTAAAATGCGGCTCAGCTTCCTTCCAAGTGCACATAACTTGTGTGCCAAAAGTCAGAGAGATTTTCTCTGTGGAAGATTAATCCAGTGTTTGCAGCATGTTTTTTGAGGTAAACTGCAGAGACCTCTTGCTCTGGCAGATCTTGTGCTTGCACATTGCTTTGCAACCCAAGCAGAGGTCTTCAAGTACAGAGAGTGTTTATAACACATATAAAATGTCCTTCTGTCATTTCATTGAAGGTGATTACTGTGAGCAGGAACAGCAGCAGACATGAATACAACTGCTGGGTCACAGTAATTAGGGAACATTTTTTTATAAGCACAGGAAAACAATTAGAAAAAGCCCCATCTCAGTTTTAAACATAAACAAAACCAAAGCAGTGCTGAACCCACATGAAAGTCACTCTGAACTGCAGCTATGGAGCTTGTGTACTTCATTTCCTTATGTTTGTTTCTGTATTTTTAGAACAACTAAAAACAACTTTAGAACAACTTCTTTAGTTAAGAAGAGAGCATTGTTATAATAAAAATGGGATTGTGAGGAGTACTATACGTACGTATACATAAATACATCTACATTATGATTTACACCGTCCTTTTATCACTGAGAAAGAAGTATAAATAACCTAATGTAGGTGTTAATTCTTAAATGTTTGACAACTCATGAGCTGATTATTCAGATGCTTAGGCATGCCACTGAGAAGGCTTTAAAACAAGATCATTACTCTTGTCCAGTACATCATATGGATAAATATGAAAGGATAAGTATACTCCAAAATTACCTTGAATTTTTTTAAGGAGCATTATAAATAATATGTGAAACCAAATGTACTGCATTTGTTCTGTATGACTTGCATTGGTCACTAGGAATGGAGAATAATAAAAGTAGTTCCTGTATAATTGATGCAGAAGTTTCGCCTCTGCATTTGCAGCTCACTTGTAAATAAACCTTGCTTGTGCTAAATAAAGAAAGAGGCAGAGCAGGCTGCAGAATTAGTAATTACCAACCCTCTCTTAACAGATGTGATTTCACATATATTGAAAACACTTCAGCTTGACTCCAGAGGAGGACATTTAATTAAAGCTGCTGCCTGTGGGAGATTTGCTGCTCTGCCATTAAAGCGGTTGTTTTCTGGGCAATGCCATGACGTCTGCCAGCCTAATGGCTGTGATGTGGAAGGTATTTTCGAGCACTCTTGGCTGTGGTAGGTGCAGACCTGCCCCAAGGCCAGCTCTCAGGAGTGAGGCAGGGAAGCGGAGCGTGGGCTTACGTGTACGGGATGTTTGCTTGCTGGAGGAAGGGCAGCAGGCTCCGCGTCGCATTCTGTGGGACTCGCACGTCAGCGACGGCGCCTTCGACGATGTGGAAGGGGCTGCTGGGCTGCCACAAGTCCACCTGTAGTGCAGGAACCAACCTGTAATTCACATGCATTCAGTGTAGGTGGGGAAGCCCAGGAGAGGCCGTGCTTGAAGGTAGGGCCAACCCTCTAGGCATGGTAGAGACAGCAGAGCTGCATCGGCTGGTCCAGCCCGACACCTGTGCTAACGGAGCAGATTTTGAGGGTGATTGTGTCCAGCTTACCACAACTCTCCTGGGAGATTTGCCAGTTGGAACAGAAAAGAGTCTTCAGAATATGCCTCCTCAAACAGATCAAAATTAAGGCTACTTCCACCTTCATGCACCTCCTCAGACTACTATACATTCCCAACTCCTGTGCAGTCCATGAGTATTTTTTTATTTTGCAAGGCATTTTCTGTGTTCAGTAAAGCAACAAAAGATGCTAAAGAGATATAAAAAGCATAGCACATACCAGTGTTGTTTGCAAAATATACTCCAGCTTTATTCTTGATAATAAGCTGATCAGAGGTCAATAGCAGGCCACCAAGACAATGAATACACGATAATTTTATACTAAATGTCAAAATAACAAGACTAAGATAATCAGATTATTACAGTCTTGTAAAAAATGATAGCTACTGAACCACTATTGTTACTGCACTGTCTGTATCTGCACATACGTAAGGGATTTTTCTTGTCCATTTTTACTTCCTTTTGTTGCCAAATTTGAAATACACTTGAAAATTTTAGGGCATGAATTTTCAAGAAAGCAAGAAAATTTGCAAAGCCCTTTTTCAAAGGGATTTGAAACCCAGTGTTCTGCATCCTGTAATAAGATGCTGTACTAGCACATACTCCTTAACAGAGGTGAGCACAGTTCCTCCTCAGCCAGGGTGAGGACAGTGGGAAGAACACAAATCAACAAAACTCTTTCCAGAGCTTCTGGATATTCATAGAAGATTAAAAATGTGAGTTTCAGCAACAATCTCTGTATCAACATGACAGAGAGGCATGCCAAGATCCACAGGCGTCAAAAATACATTTGTGAGCTGAATACAAGGAAGGAAACATACTGACTCCATGTCCACACATTTCTTAAAGAGAATCTAAAAAGGATTAATACTTGATAAATATATTTTGGCCTTTTGTCTTGTCTTTTCTGTTTTGTTGCAATCAGCTGTGCCAGGCTGCACTAATGAACCTGTTGATACAATTCATGAGCGTCCACTGATTTCCAGGTATCTTAAAAAATTCTTATAGTTTATACTTTAAAATCTTCTCACTTTTTTATGCCATAGAAGATATTTGAAAATATCAAATGTATTTACCTGGTCTTGCTATGGTCCTCATTTGCAAGAGGTGTACAGTCTTGCAACAGGGAGATTTCAGGGGGACAGGTTTAGTTCTCACCATTTCTCAAATGGCCCTGAGTAAGAGTATCCTAGGAGGGCATCTGATGCTGAACCTGGCGCTACCTCCTCAAGCAATGGTGACCTCAGCTCAGTCAATCCAATTAAATGCCTGCTTCTTTGGAAGGAGCTGATCTGAAACACAGGGCCAGCCTCTTCTTGTTCTTGCCAAAACCACTCTTTGTTTCATGCTCCCACAATATGGTCTCTGGATCCAAGTCACACTGGTGGCTGGGTGCAGCATCTTTTGAAGTCTAACACAGGACTGGCAAAGTTCACGAGGCTTGTGAAGCTGACAGCAGCTATGACAGATGGTCAGTAGAAGCCAAAGTCATGAGTTAAATGGTGCTAAATGCTGTTTACAAATAAAGATCATCTCACTGCACTAACACCCTATGTTTGTTAGTTTATCTGGCTTTCATATTTTGATAAATTATAGGCACCCAGTGAAATTCCCCCCTATTTCAACATGGGTAGTTTCACTCATGGTTAATACGTGTGTTTGACTTTTACAAAGAGCATGCCATATGTGTATTTGACTTTTAAGATTTATTCCTAAAAAATATACATCAGAAAGGGTAATTTTGTTGCTCCTAGAGTAACAGTCTATCAATCAGCTCAGCTTGAGCCATCTTAATAAAAATGAAAACAAATTGTTACATACAAGCTAAGAACAACTGAAGTGTCTCCTGGCCAACTGCAATTTCTAAGCACATGAAACTGAAATAGAAAAAAACCCCAACAAATCACAACTGATATACACCTGAAATATGTATTTGTTCTTGACAGTTAAGCAGGATTTATTATGGTGAAACTCTCCATCATCATGGAGGTGATAAACCAACCAATATTCACACTGATAGTTATAACATCACCAGACCTTTTTAAGATCTGAGGTATTCTAATGGTCCCTCACATTACTGCCTGTAAGTGAATATCAAAAGCAGAAGCGATCTTCTTTTAACTAATGAAATCTGTGGCATATTGCCACTATCCTCCTTCAGTGAAAATGCAATATTTCACTCCTGGCATTGTCCTGGAAGTGAGACAAAAAAAATCCCATATTTAGAGTGCAAGTCATTCTGCTTCATCTCAGTTCCCTGTTTGGGTAATTTGGCTCCTTTGACTCCCACTTCTCATCCTTTCCAATGTAAACAAAGCAGCCAGTGATTCTCTGGGAGATGTTACCTGTGCTGTCCAGAATACCACTACAGTCACTGGCTGGATTTTGCCTTACAAAGCATTTAACAAGGAACATGTCTCTCCAGCAGACATTTTATATATATTGCAGCTGTCAGCTTGTCCTTGGTGTGACAAGCACATAAAAACTGACAAACAGAAGATGGATTTCAGAGCAGGCATATTTGGACTGAGCAAGTGCAACTATCTTCTACTCACTGTGATCTTCAGGGTACTTCATCATTGCATCTCCCATGGATACTGAGGGTCTTATTGAAGTCATCACTCTTATTTCAACATCATTTCTCTCACAAATATGCCTTGGATTTCCATGCTGGGCTCTGCTGGTTAGTGAATGGCAGTGAAATAAATTGCTGTCCCATCCTCTGCCCTCTCTGTGATGGGGTATTGTTACCCCCACACACTACACATGAGCCTTTATACAGTATTATAGAGTACCAGTCAGTGCCAAAAGATTTCTATTTGCTGTATGGCTGGTAGGATTTGCTAGGTGGAATGAAGATTCTCCAGCTGCACAAAAAACTGATGCAGAAATCCTACAAAACTCCCTGAGTGTACAGCCAAATACCAGACCCTCAAAATTCACCTGGTATCTTGAGGCTAGAGGAAAAGTAATATACTTTAGAGCACTTCTGCAAACCTAAATATTCTCATTTCCTTTACAGAACACTCTTATTTGCACATCTTTTCTTGTCTTTCAAGCAGCAGGTTGCCTTTAAAAGGTGTTGGGATGTTTAAAGCCTCTGGATAATAAGCAGAGCCCAGGCAAAATTTTTCAGCAAGTTCAGAGTTGGGACCAGGAGACCAATTACTCAGCACCTGCCACTCAAGTGTGACCAAGAGTACACACGAGTGTTCTCAGGGACAGTGGTGGCTCCCCAGATGCACAGGGAATGCTCTTTCCCAGAATCTCACCAGAAGCATAGGCATCCTGTTGCTTTCTATGAGGAAAAAAATTTTATGCAAGAGCACACAGGCAGGTCTCTTTTTCCAAAGCACTTAAAACACATTACTGCTTTATTTAACAAAGACTGTGTTAAAGATTATTAATTTTAGCTACATAAAAAGTAGTTGTCTGTTCTTTTTTCAACCTCACTTGTCCCATTAAAGTCTCTGTGGTTCAATATTTTCTTAGGAAAGCCCAGTTTCTTTGTAGGCAGTTTCTCTTTAAACTGAGGTGTTAAAGACAGCTCAAATAAATCTATCAGCTCTTACCTGGACACCCTCCAAGGTATAGCAACCCTGAACTCATTACTCATGTCTCTAGGTTTTGGTCAGTACAGTGAGGAAAAGTCAGCACAAAGCAAAAAAGGACAAATATTTTAAATAGATTTGGGTGCTTAACTAATAGGATTCAGAATTTCTTCCAAAGTTAAAATTATGCAAATAATTTTCCAAGAATACAAACACTTTCACAAATGGTGTACTGAAAACTCTTTTGCTCTGCCAAGACAGAAAACAGAACAGGAAGATTTTTATTCACTAGTTCAGTTTTCCTCCAGCTCATTCCATGCCCATGGAAAGGAAGCCTGGGAAGAAAAGAGTCTCACTGTTTTTCCCCACAAACACTCTCATGGCTGCATAAATCCTACAGTCTTTTTTTTTTTTTTTTTTTTAATACAAGTCACTGAAATAAATCCCCAGCTTTTTTAACCCATGGGGTTTAGGCTGGTCTTTGAAATTAAAGCCATTTTCTTGGGCAGTAGCCTCCAGTTGTCACTCACTACCTTTTCATAAGCAGATGTTTAATTTCTTCTTCCATTTAGCCTGAAAGGAAGATGCTTAGTGCTCTCATCAGGTCTGCAATTATGTATCAATCAAACAAATGATTGATGTTTGTCATGAAAATAACTACAATAATTTTGCCATAACTTACATTTAGTATCTGGAGAAAATAGTTTCTGATTTATCTGTGCTATTCCCCATGAGACAGTAATTTTGTTATATGTTTTATTACCTAGCAATTCCAGTTTTTATTCCTACTGAGTTGTGTCCAGCAATACATCTGCTAAAGATGGCCTTGTCCTTGACATCACCATGAATGGATTTCTTTGAGAAATGCTGTCAACTGTAAAGTTCAGAATATAATTATTATTATGGTGCTGTCAGTTGAAATGGCTTGGCATTTCTGAGTCTCTTGTAAAAAGGAACCTGCAGTCAATAATGAAAACAGGGGTGCTGTTTGGTCATGGGCTCTTTCAGGAAATGTGGGTTTCCCATTTATATCCATGTACTCATGTATAGGTGCATAAATACCCTAAGCAGTCATGAAAGCCATTAGATATGTTTTCAATTATAAATCCAATTGTAGAAGGCAGAGAGTAGGAGTAGAAACTGCTTTAGTCTTACTGGTATCATCAGAGGTCTGACCACCTGAGTTTTTATCCCATAATACATGGGAAACACAGCCACTTACATGTATGCACACAAACACCCCTCACACACACATGTACAGTGTGCAACAGAATTTTAGACTTCTGTTGGTACATCTGAAAAGAAAGAAGCATGCAGGAATGACTCCTGTTCACTCTGACACTGCTGCATAATCCCAGCAGTGCTGTGGTTCACCTGGAAAGTGCAGAGCTGCTCCTCTCAAATGTCTTCACCCTTGCAAATGTTTTCAGGACCAGGACTGATTTCATCCTCACTTTCTCCTGCCAATTAAGGAACTTAATTGACAGTTCTGATTACCAATCAGCTTCAGCTGTCCTTTATGTGCTGCAAAATGGTCCAGTGGCAATCCAGTGTGGAATTCCCTGGGCTTTCTAAAAGGAGTTACAAGGCAGTCCCAGTGCACAGTAATTTAGGTCTCTGATTGAGTGCACTAGACATTTTACTGGCTCTAACTTTTCAGTATTTATTTGCTTTTCAGTGAGGCTGGTAAGAGTAATTGTGCCAATAAATCGGGAATGATTCATGGGATTGCAGCAACCATAACACTGGCAGGAACAGAACATGAACAATGCACAGATTGAAGTTTAGAGTTTTGCAAATCTTTGTGGAACTATAATGAAGTAATGGTCTTCCCACTCTATTTACACTGGTATAATTTTACACAGGGTTCTACATTGAAAAGAACCTGTAGGCTATTCCTCAAGAGAGTCACTGAGATAAAACTCATACCCAATTATATAGTAACTGAGTATCTGTTCTTACAAGTACAGATGCCACAGGGCTAAGTATATTTGAAAGATGTGAAAAAGTCTTTAACAGACTCATTAAAAAATGGCCAAACCCTTCTTTTGTTTATTGTTAAGCTATTTATAGCTTAGTTCACATTGCAGTTATTGCTGCACTGCCTGGGAAATGGAACAGTAAGCCCTGGATTTGATTCTGCTTCCTCTGGGAGTGTGCTGATGCCTTTGTTGAGCTCAGGCTCAGGCTTCCCCAGAGGAAGCAGATTCCTTCCATCTCAGAAAGCCCATGCTTTCTGTGTCTTGTGAGAACAAGGCTTTCACTACCTGGGCTATTCTTCTCTATCTTGTATTTTCACACTAAATTTTTTCTGCAACGACATTTTCCTTCTGAGCCTGGCAAGTGGTGTCCAAACATGTATTTTGATATATCAATGAATACCTTCTCTTGTCAGCTGATGTTCCCTGTGTATATGAAATATTCTAATATCTGACTGGAACACTAACCATGAGCTAGGGTAAAATCTAGACTGAAAACTAAAGTACCTAAAGCAACATTTGCTGTAGGTGCAAAGTAAAATGCAGGCAGCCCTGGCTGCTGAGCTAGTTCTTTCCTTTTGCAAACTGGGTTTTCCACTTGGGCTGACAGGTTTTCTTACTGCATTTTCAAACAGGCTTTTGTCCTCTGAAGCCTTTTAAAGCATTTTCCTATGGAGGTGTAAACTATCAGATTTATAGCCAAGTGATCCTTTTCCTCTATGAGACATTTTTTCTGATTCCCTGAACTGCAATGACAGGATCAATTCAGGGATTACAATGGATAAGCAGCTGCTGTACGGGCTAGAAAACAAACAAAAGGGAATGGAGTTCTGGCTTCAAGGCCTGCTAGGCTGGCTCCTCCCAAAGTTGAAGAAGTGCCTGGCTGTGCCCAGGAATTTCTTTTATAAAAACCACTGAAGAATGAGTGGTCTAACTCTATTATGCCAGGAATGTTCACAGAGCAGTTGCTTCTTAGCTACCTATACAAACAGTCCCGATCCCAGTCAGGCGTTATGTGATAAAAAGTGCTTGTAGACCACTGATGGAGTAGAAGTTATCACTCAAGGCTCAAATGAAGTGCTACTTCAAAAATAATGCTTACAAAGGAAAATTCCAGAGCAGATAAACAGAATCTGCTGCATCTGAGGACCCAAGAAAATCCCCATTTCTTTGCAAAGCACTTGGGAATGTGACATTTGTTTCTGTCATTCAGGTTCAACAGAATTAAAACCATGAAATGGCTCATAAATCAGCAACAGGCTCCTCAAATTGTCTTCTGAACAAGAAAGAGCAGGAGAAAATAGGCAGTCATGGGAGAGGTGTACAAAGTAGAGGGACAGCACATGGACAAGAGGAGTCCTGGGGAACAGAGAATGGGCAGTAATATTCAAGTTACTGTGGTACTATCGTCCTACCTGTTTCTCTTTCATTTTTTGATTACTGTAATAATTTGGAAATTATTAGAGTGGAACAGCGAACATGTAAAAATATATTTCTGGTATTAAATACTAAGAATTAAAGATTTGTACCATATATATAAAAAAAGAAATTATTTGTAACAGTGAAGACCCCAACAGAATATGTTAAATTCACGACTGGTACCTGTGATGGCATTACAGCAGCAGCCAATCTAAAAGCTGGACAGTGATGTACAGTTAGGAAAATAAGTAATTACCTGAGTTTGCACTTGAATTGTCAAAGTATTTGCTGCATTTTAGTCCATCACAGCCCTATGAAAATGTTCCTCAGCACTGCTATGCCACATACTTGTCATACATGTATAGGATACTTGCATACTATACATCTTGCATGAAAGCCAAGGCAGGAGCTCCAGCAACCCTGTCATACTCACTGTCACATCTACCCCAGTGGGCTTTGGGATGAGGTCTGTGCCAAATGTGTCTAAGGATGTGGGTGCTGCTGCTGGTAGGAAGCCCAATTACCAGAGTCTTATTTTTCTTCCCCACAGAGACTGAAAGAAATGATGTAGGAACATGCTGGAGACCAGAGATCCTGCTGTACACATACTGATGGCATCTGCCAGCTGCTACTACCTCTGTCACTCAGTGAAAACCAGAAACTGCCATCTCCTGCCTCAAAAAAAGGCATGGCTCTTGTTCCCCACCTGCTCATTTCTTCTGACCTCAGACACATATTGCCCTAAGAAATAATTGCATACCCAGCATGATGCACAAGAGTTTCTGAGAACTTGTTCTGGAGAGATGTAGTCCTACAGTGAGGGGCTGGTGGGGAGGCACAGGGAACCCTACTCAGCCTGGCTGAGACAAGAGTGGTCTGGCCCAGAGCCCCCTCCTTCTGCTTTGAGCTGATCTGACTCATTATATTTAGGCTTCTATATTTATTCTTTACTGTAGCTGAGTTTATTGGTTGAATACATGCACATTCAGGCAATTTTACAGAACTTACAGCAGAAAAATTTTTATCCATACAGCTGGCTATTTTTACTGGCAGTGCAGATCTACATGCTATGTTCACCCCACCAGGGAAAAAAAAAGCAATATTCTGTCACCTCAACGTTAACAGAACCAGCCTATGAAGGAATCCATTTATAATAATGATTAATAACAAAGTACTGTGGGCAATGGAGTTACAGACCAAAACTAATTTGTGGAAATTACTCAGCAAGTGATTATGACTAATGTGATTTGCCACTGGGCAATTCATGAACAAAAGTAAAATGTGTGGAATGAAACTTTCATTATCCATTATTCACTCACTATAGGCAATGGCATTCATGCAGTAGCAGAGCCTGGACAATTTGGGTAGAATTCAGGGATTTGTTACATCAAGCATTATATGGACTATTTTATTTTTCCCCTTAAAAAGGGGGGGCAAATATCCCTCCTGAGGAGCTCCAGATGCTAGGTTTCAGATGCTCTTAGGGACTACAACTTCTGTAAAAATGTGTGAATTAACCTTATAGCTCAGGTATTGGTAGAATAGCAGTCCTTGCTCTTGTCATCAAGAGGTTTCCATGTGCACTAAAAACCTTCAGTAGTCCTTGAAATTCTTGTATGAATTTTGGGGGTTATGTTTTAGCTCAACTGTCACTGTCCAAGTAAATCACCTGGGACACATTCTAAGATACTTCAAATACATAGAGACATATAGCCAGTTCCTGGATGATCCTTCAAAATGTCTCAGTGTAGGTTTCTATAAATGCACATTTAGGAAAGTATTCCTTTGGTCTCTGGTGCTTTTCTGAAAAGGGGTGGGTGGACCTTGCTGACCTCTATGGCTTCAGCATGGCAAAAGGCAGAGCTCTCACCACTTCCTTCCCCACTGCTCTGGTGTTAGAGCAGACTGTAAATGACAAAATCTACTCAGGAAAAATCAGTGGTAAGGACAGTAATTAAGAAGCTGGCAGATAAAATTAGTGAAATTTTATTTATGACACATTGCTGTTCTTTCACTGCTGGTTTATTTTCTTCTTGGTTCTTTTCCCTTTGTCCAAATCAGTAGGCAATAAGGAGGGGTATCTTTGCATTTGCTTTATTCTTTCCCTGACACCAAAATACATTGCCCTTGCAATAGGATCATCAGGATCATTTTTTCAAGCTTCTTTGTGGTAATGCCCTTCAGAAGGATAGGGTCATTTGAACTGAACAAAGAGGAGTTTTTCTTATAATTCTTTGGGTTATGAGATGTATGCTGGAAAAAAAGGCTAAATCACTCTGCCATACAAGTGTAAATTTATAGGATGGCTGAAATGAGCACAGAACACCACAAGTCTGTGGAAAACCTCCCTCCACCAGACGCAGCGAGGAGGAAGCCTGGGACAGGAGGGATTATGTTCCCCTTGCCTTATTACCACACATGGTCTGTTCTGTGCAAGGAAATCCTGCAACAGGCATACAATCCATTTGTGCAGAACCTATTCTGTGCTTGCACTCTTCTGGGAATTTATTCCAAATATTTATGTTGTGCATGGATCACACCAGGGGTAAACTGGGCTACCCAAATGACTTTTGCACTGCAATTCCTGTTTTACTAATTGGGACTAATCCTGACATGCCAAGAGAATGTAACTTTTGGCCCTCTGAAATATACCTCATCTCTAATAGACCAACTTTCCGGGGTAGAGAAAGATGTCTGAAATCCAAGTACATGTATTCTTCTCAAGTCAACAACAAAAATTATATCAGTTTTATTTTTATTGACTTTTCTTATTCTTATAATGACGACAATGGTAGAGAATACTATCAGGCCACATCATAACTCAGGTTGAAAACTGAATTTTGCACAACACTGAGTAACATAACAAAACTGTAATATCTTGAAAAGATCCTGGTTCCATCTTTATTTCCCTCTTGAGGAACAGAATGTGTGAGTAATGTAGCAGGTTGGTATTAATTCACTGCTCAAACCAAAACAGATTCAAAGGAGATGTGTCTTTAAACTAGTTCTGGTTTTCTGACTCAAAAATGAAGAAATCCAAAGTGCAGTCTTTGTAATTATAGCAATTCATACATCTCTGTTGACACTCCTGCTTGTATTTCTGTTGTTTGTCAGGCATATTGTGGTAAGATGGCAACAGGACTATATCTGGGGTTTGTTTGCAGCTTATGTTGCCCTACTGAGGGTTTTTTTGTTTTTTGGTTTTTTTTTTTGTGCACTGTCTTCCATTTTCTCCAGAGCATATAATCAACATTGTGCTTAAAGGCTCATATTTAAAAAACAGAACATAAATCCCCTGTACCTGGAAGGCTGGGGGTGAGAGAAGGATGGGGAGAATTGACATGGAGACTTAAAAATTGCACAACTTCAAATACATGGTTCTCTTCAGGCAGTGGGGCTGCCTGATAGCTTGCAGCCACAACTGACTTGTGCTGCTATTGTAGGGACTGGGCATTTCTGAGGAGTGTCATTATTGATCCACTTCTTCATGAGGGAATAACTTGAGGGTTTTTTGCAGGGTGGAAATATGATAAATTAATGTTAAACATATCTATTACTTGTTATCCACTTGGGTGTCTCTTCCACCCCATGCAGATGGGCACTGAAGCAGCTGCCGATGGAAGAGCCCTAAGACCTGACAGGCAGCCAAACCCAGCCTGTGCTCATGAAACTGGGTGTCACTACACTCTCTCTTTTTTGAGTCATCCTTTCAACCCCCTCAGCTTAGTTTCTCATCAGAATCAATCATTTTCTAATTAACTAGTCAGATTCTGCTGAAGTTTGCCAAAATTTTATTATCCTGCTCTCAGAGTTACAGTATGCAATTATTTATTCAAGTTTCTACTGCTCCCACTTTGATTTGAAGGAATCTCTTTCTGGGAGCCTAAGGGAGCTCTGTAATGAGAAACAGTTACAGGAAGGTGAGCAACCCCTTTGCTTCTCAGGCTTTACAATATGAGGAGAAAAGAAAAAAAACACATGTGCTCCCTCTTTATGTTCCAACTTCCAGGGGGGAGAAATTAATGCAAAAACCAGCTTCCACATCTATTGCTCAAGTTTATGGTGGGTTTTTTTCCTAACTGAGAGTAAAACAAGTATCCTTTTTGGGGTGTTACAGTAACATTCACAGGAGAAGGTCAGGTCCTTAATAAGCAATGCAGAACAAATATGAGATAATATTCTTTAGGAGAGTTGGGCATTACAGTGCAAAGTGTCTAATCCATGGCATCATGACACTGCCTCTTTTGAGCATTGAAATTTTTCATTCAACATGTGCACAGGCTGGATGTCTTGAGAATGGGGGTTGAAAGTACAGCATCTTGAAAGGTGAACTAACCAAACACAGTGTGAAGAAATGCAGATGTGATGAAGACAGCCTCAGCTTTCCTACTTAAAGCTAGTAAGGTGTCAGTGTCTTGAGAACTGGGGTATTCACAGCAGTAAGCCTTCTCCTGGACTAAGGTACCTAAGGTAGCTCAGTCCTCTTTCTTTAAAGCACACTAGTAAGATAGCTTCATCATAACTGAAAGATGGGAGGCTGTAAGAGCTCTTCTAACACCTTAGTTTTGTTTTATTTGGTATGCAGACAGAGACTGGATTTACTTGTCTCCCAGATGTTAACCATCGGACTAGAAAATTATATGCACCTTCATTTGGTCTGCACTGAGAGCACAACCATTTATGTAAGGTTTCAACAACAGAGGCAGAATTACATCACAGACTGCCTCATAGCTTGCTGGAGTTGAAGGCAGTGAGCAGCCCAAAGCTTTTGCACATGCTGCAAATGCTGTGGCACTCAACATATTGATCCAATTGTTACTTCCCTGATTCTGCTTGGGTTAGGCTGTTTTGGTGACTACTAATGAAGCTTATCCCTGTCCCACAGTACCTGGGGGCAGTGCATGTGCATGGTACAATCCTTTTTTCAGGACTATAGACCTGACTTACAGGTAGTCCCCATGCTCTGGGACAGTGGGCCAGGCTGCTGTGGAAAAGCTGCCTCTGCCTTTGTAATCTGTGCCAGCAGAGCAGCATGCTGCAGAGTGCTCCTGTGCTGCACTGCTGCAGTGGCACTGCTGCTTTTCATTTACCTCTGCAGGGAAAAGCCAGGGAAGAAAGATTTTGGCTCCCTGTCCTAGACACTCTGTAATCTGCCTCTAAAAAATTATTCTGCCAGAGAGATTCTTAAACTGAAGCCTTATTTATATTACTCTGTGTGTTCACAATATGAACTAACTCAGTGTTTCAAATAACAATTGAGCAGATAATGAAACAACTATGTATGCTAGCAAGAAGTGGAAGAGCAAAGAAAGCAAATTTACAAGTATGGCACCTCTATCACTTTAAGGAAGTAAGTGTTGTTAATTTTGTCAGGCATGATGAATCTAATACTTATGCTATTTTATTGGTAAATTAGTAATTTAATGGGCAAATACTTTTTTCCAGATAATAAAATAATTTGAAGTGCCAAATGAAAGGCAAGAAAGTGAATCCACTACAGTCTTCAAAAAAGATCAGAAAAAGAAGATGAAAATAATCAAACTCACCTTAAGCCTGTTGAATGCAGCCCTCAGAATCTGTGTTTCCCTCTCGCTCTCAGGAACAACTCGTATGACTTTATCACTGCCAATAATAGAAAATTGAATTGGCACTTTAGGACTCCTTGCAGCAGTACAATGGGACAGTAATTAGGTTCAGATAGCTACTGTAATTGTGCTCTTTTTCAGCACCTGGACAATGTTGGGTCAGCTGGAGCTCTGCTTCTAAATTTGCTTCTGGATTATGCACTTCCATAGAAATGATTTGCTCTTTACAGATCAGTGTCAGCTTGACCTTCCCTTTACATCCAAATGTTTTGTTCCTTCCTTCTAAGTTAAACCATTCAGTCTGACATCTTCCATACTGAACATATGCCTCAGATTAAAAAAAAAAAATCATCTTTTTCCAAAATGATTGATCTGTTTCCGAGGATGAGATTAAGTAAAATACATTGTTTTTTCATGTTTAAACCTTTAATGGACCTTGAAAAGTTCATTGTTTCATGCATTCAAGAGGGGAGTTGACTTGAGAAAAGTGATCTTCATATTGAGGCATGCCTTTTGCTTTATCGATTAAAACTTGAACAAATTTTGTGAAGTAAGTAGCTGCTCATACACGCTCAGAAGGTTCTAGATAATAGTAGCTGACTTTATTCACTTTCTTTAACAGGGGCTGAAATAGAGTAAATTTAGGTAAGATACAAGCAAGAAATTCTTTGCTGTGGGGAGCACAAGAACTGATTGCCCAGAGAAGCTCTGGATGCCTCATCCTTGGAAGTGTCCAAAGCCCCGCTGGATGAGGCTCTGAACAGGTGAAAGGTGCCCCTGCCCATGGCGGGGGGGGCTGGAACTAGATAACCTTTAAGATCCCTTCCAACTGAAGCCATTCTATGATTTATGATCTCAATGGACATAATTTTGCAAACAGGAAACAAGAAACTGAATGACCCTTAATGACCACCATCTGTCATGACCTATGGGATGCTGGAGACCACAGAAAACAGAGGGAATGATCATGTAACTAAAATATCAGCCATACACAAGAAGGATGAAATAATTTTAAGTGGCCAGTGTGAATTCTGGCATTTTCCTACATTTTGAGTTTTTAATTTTTACTGTTGATAATCAGTACTTCCAAGAGACCTTGGCAGTCATGCGTATATTTATTTCTACAGTTCCATCCAGTAGCCACAGTACCTTCCAAACATTTTCTTTATCTACAGTTTCTATATTATCTGGGAATTTTAAACAGTAGAATTTCCCTTGATGTTGAGAGTTTTGACCCTCAAGTATCCTGTGAGCTCTCCTCCTTTGCGGAAGGTTCTGAGTCTGGTGAGAAGACATTTGGCCAACTAGAAACAGCACTGCTGAGTGTGCCCCTCCTGGCTCACTGTTCTCACCCCTTTGGCAGCCCAAAAACTTAGGAGCAATTACTATGCTTCCAAGCCAAATTTAACCTCCTGTTTTGGAGCTTGCACAGAGAGGAATAAATCTCTTAGAGTACTACAACTGCTGCATCTTCTAAAGGAAAATAGATGCTTTGAATTTATCATACATACAAGAGTAATATTCTTTTCCATTACTCACTTCTTTCTAAGTACTAAATTGCTTTTAAGAAGAAAATAATGAAAAAGGAATAAAGCAGTAATGATTGCCCAGGAAGTTGATGTAGCTAATAAAGATCCATCAGACATTTCTGGAAGGATTGGTACAACCCACATATAAAAACCAGATTTTAATGAAATAAGTAGCTAAGCATGTGTTACACAGCTGTAATGGAATTTTGAAGGAGTGGATATCACTGAGGTATGGTCTTGAATTCGTGCTGTAAACTGCCTTCGATTAGCTCAGCAACTCTGTCCTTTCCAGTGTGATGAAAACCTGCCCTGGAGAGGAAAGTATTGTTGCTGTGACAGATTGATCACTTGACACAATGTTGGGAAATGCTTCAAGCTGTGGCTGAGTCTGCTGCTAGAGAGCTCACAGCAAGCAGTTTAGCAGATTAGCATGGTAATTTCAGTATTTATTAAAGTATTTATTAAAAGATGGTTAAGCCATTATGGCAAAGCCCATTCAATTTTTGCGCATGCAAGCTGTGGGAATACACTGGATTCCTGAGAACTATCTGCTAACACCCACTTCTGTAGGCTGGCTAGTCAGTGCATAATCATTATGCATTCTCTAACAAAGCAGAGATAGGAAATCTAGCTTTACTTCAGACATCTATGGTCCTAAGGTGATTTTTTAGCTTTATAGCTTTTCTGGTTACATTTCACATTAAAGAAATCCAATTATTACCTTAAATGCTATGTAATACACACTGAACTTAGGGTAGAAATTCAGTAACACACCCACTATTTAAAAGCCAACAAAATCTATCAAATCATGTACTAATATGGTTGATAAATGGTAGATGCACCCCAAACACTCAGGACCATCCCCTGGTGTGGTCCCCTGCCATTCTTTATGTTGAGCTGTTGAGGAGAAAGAAATAAGTAATCATATCTGTATCCAACTAGGGAAAGTTTTGCTGCCTGCAGACATGTCAGCAGTCTGCTGATTTATGCAGGTAAGGTTAATTTTCTAACCATGATGCCTCTAAATCTTTTTTTTTAAACCCTATTTAAAAAAATTTCTAAACAAACAGCAAGATGAGACGTATTTTGTATAAATTAGTGTAGAAATTTATATCCAGCATGACAAACTTTCAAATTACCCTAGCAATTAGGCTAATGGAATTTAAAGCTAGGACTTAGTGAGATCTTTTGAATTTTGTGTAAACATTAAACTGTGTTGAAAGCCTTTGCCAAGAGCAGCGCACAAGCTTTGGTAAATGAACTGACTGAAAGAGTGTGGTGAGCAGAGTAGAAGCCAGGCTGATGTCCCCAGGGACAGCCCTGTGTCGGAGCAAAATGGGTGACCAGCTCTTGGCCAGCACTGACATGCAATGACTCCTTTTTTTCCCTTCATCACCCCCTGACATTTTTCAGGAACAGCATGAGGAATGACACAGCTGCTTTGGAAACACAGAATATGCTACGTGGCCCTGGGAAGGGCAATACTGCCTGATGCCAATGGGGACTTAAATTCTTTGTTTATTTCTTTGGCTTTTTCATTCACTTTTTTTCCCATTTAATTCATAGTTTTACTCATCTATGAACAGACCAGATGGATCTAAAGAAACTATTTTGCAGCACATCTACGACTTCTTTACTGATGGAATTAGCAGTTCTCTCTCATGAAACTTTTCTAATGAAGTCACATGGCATGAACTGCATTTATGTAAATTCCTCATTTCCTTCAGGAAAATCCTTTTTATTGTTTTATTCTCCTGACTAATGTGAACCTTAATCAGATCTGTGCTCTCCCACGGAATTTAATAAAAGCATGTTTGCAAAGGATTTACAAGTATTTTAAATACAGTTTAAGGAGTGATATGCTATAAATCAAATACCTATAGAAAAAAATAGGAAAGAAAATACATCCCCACTTACAGGCATCCATTCCTAATAGCGAGGAGGGATTACAGTTTTGGAGAACAAGCTGCCATAGTTGCTGCACTTGGAGGTTCATTAAGGCTGAATGACACATCTGAAAAGATCTACAGTATGAAAGCCTCTTGTCAACTCCCAATATGCCATCAGATATCATTTGTGATGAAAGATCAATTGCTTCATTCCCTTTTCTCCACTAAATTCTGATAGTCAAGAGGTTAAGAAATAATAAAGCATTAATGTTTTTCTCTTTCTCTGTTACTGGGATGAAGAGTTTTAACTGTGATTCAACAGTGCTACAAAATCAAGACAGACAAATAAGGCTGGGCTTCTTCCTGAGACGGGTGGGTACATCTGGAAAGGGAACTTTACAAAACTTCCTGAGCCCTTCATTATGGTTTTCTGTATTACAGCAGATGCTGATCCAAACAGAAGAGAACACCATTTGCACTGTCTAGATAGCAATGTATATATATTTTCTGCCTTTTACCTACTAAGGCAGGAAAACTGAGACCATTCCTAGTATGAGAAAGAGCTAGCTAATTTATATTTCTGCCAAAAAATAGGTGTTTGGGTAATGTAGGCAGAAATGCTGAGGAGGCAAAGTATGTTATTGCCTCACATTTATCAGCATAGCACAGATGACTTCTTGGGAAGCTGAACTTACATGCTACTTCCCAAGCATGAAATATCTGAGTTTCATAGATGTTTTTCAGGTGTAAAAAGGGTTTCTTTACCCAGCAGGAAACTTTACAGACTAAAGCAATGCTATATTACTAGCAGTCTTCCTCTGCACAGCTTCATTTCAGAGACATATGGAATGTTACTATCTGCAAAAATTTCAGTTTCAAAGTTTTCATTCCAACTAAGGAACAAAGCTGGCCTCCCATGTCTCATAAACTCTGGGTATAGGGCCACCTAGCTTAAACACATGAAGTGGGATGCAATTGCTTCAGTGCATGTCTCTGTCTCAAAACAGAAAAATGAACTGTGTATGGTAATGAATGCTGTCTTGCTTTCATCAAGTGTCATCCAGTCATGTGCAAAAGAAGAGAGAAAGAGGGCAGTGATTCAGGGCAGAAAATAAAGTAAGAAGTAACAAGACCAATAAAAACTTAAACAAACAGACCAAATTAAGCAACCAGCTGACAAGGAAATATTGTGCTAACTGTGCAGGATTAAGATCCACAGGGGAGGCTGCAATAATCTGCTTAAATGAAACAGCATGTATACTCATTCATATTAATTTCCTGAGAAACATACTGTAATAACATATTTGCATGAAACAGCTGATGATTGTTTAACTTGGATACAATCCTTCCAATGACATATTACTTGAACTACTGTTACTTTTAAGGAAAGAATCATCATAATTCTGGTAACATATTATTGAAAGGAACTTCTGCTATAACCCCATCTACTTCTTTACTGCCATGGCTTATGGCAATAGAGTGAGTTGCTCTGTGCTTTGTAAGGAAGCCAGGAGTAGATAGTGATGCTGTCAGGCCTGGCATAGGCCTGAGAGGACCAGAAAGTTTATCTGTCCATTTGGGTACTCCTCCCTCTGCCCAAAGAGGAAAGCTTCCCCGTTCCATCCTGCAGAGGCATGTTGAACTCGTGTGGTGGGGCCAGACAAGCTTCATTTAAGGTCCTGATTAGACTGTAGCAAACAATTACCCCCCAGCCAGTGTCCTGAACAGATCTGATCACATCAGCTGCATATATTTTTTCCTGTTCTTCATCCTCCCTTTCACCACACTTCTACCTTGCTCACGCTACCTCCTCTCAAATAAACAACCCATCCCTAATTACTTTTCCCCAACTGGTCCCAGCTTTGCTCTATGGGTACCCAAATCTGGCATTTCTAGGTAATCTCAGCTTCATGTGGTATCACTGATAAGGTTACCCAGGTACTGTTGCCCAAAAAACATCCCCAGTACTCCCTCTCAATCACCTGTGAAATTCAACCTTTTCTCAAATACCTCCTCCTTTACCTTTTGCAAGATCCAGCTGTACTTGACAGTGCTCTCTGAATTTTTGTCAGCTTCTCAGGTTGTCATATTCAACAATTTCTCATGTCATGTTCCATCATTTATCCATGTCTTGATCACTCAGAGCCTGCACATTCCTGCAACTGCCATCATTCTGAAATCCACACAGAAGCGGCCTTTCTGAGCTTCAGAGTTGCTTCAGTTCACACTAAGCCCCATTTATATTTTGAGACAAGTGCTCAAGATACTATTTCCAAATTAAGTATCTCAGGACTCTGTGCAGCAGATTTTCTCTTGGCCTTAGTGAAAGGAAGAACACCAAATCTGTCACAAAGTTGTTATAGAATTTAGATATTAGAATTAGAATTTAGAATTATAGATGCCAAGAGCAGAAAGGTGAAAGGGGAAAGGTTCAATGGTAGAGGACTGCATGAAACTTTTTCTTCCCAGACTTCCTTTAAGACCTTGAACAAACAACCACAGGTCATTTCCAGTGAGGTTCAGGGCCAGCTTGGCAGAAGGCTCCTCATACTGAGCTCCACATGCTTTGTATCCATTCATGAGTAAAAACCACAGACCCTGTGTTTGGTTAGAGACCTTTGATGGTGGATTGGTTTGTCTGCAGCAAGACCCTGGGCTCTGTCGTGGTGGGTGTGCTTGAAGCACAGATATTTGCCAAAGCCTGGCACTCAGCCTGAGACCAGGCACACACCTGCCTGCAAAGCCTGATGGACAGGCTGGGCTGTACAGCCATGCTCAGCTGGCAGTGTAGGCATGGTTCAGCTCCCCACCCCTATAACAGGGATGATCTCATCCTTTAAACTTGTGAGAGTATGGAGACGCAAATAAACCCATGGCTTTCAAACTTCCTGTTGGCCATGGTAAGGGGAGCAAGGCAGGGACCATAGGTGGAAAGCACTATATACAGCCTTCAGAGAACAAAATTCTACAACTCTTCCTAAATATTGAAACATTCTGCATTTACTCCATAGCCTTCAATGATGTTGAAAAAAAACCCTTTTCTTTTTCAAATAATATAATATTTTCTGTAGGGGGATACAGTATGGGTAAATGAAGGTGGTATCAAATGTAATCTTACCCCCTAAAGAGTTGCAGCTGAGCCAATTACTAAAGATCAGGAGCAGGCCTGATGTTAACAGATCACACCTGTAGCCAATCAGAAGAGTGTTATAAAAGAGTGGATTGGTTGGTTAAGGGGGGAAGTGGAATCTGTTGGCTGCTGTGAAGAGTTAGTGCCTAGAGGAGCTGCCTATGAGAAACATCAAGGAGGTACAAAACTCTGGCAATATGGAACCTTTGCAAGGTAATGGCAATAGAACTCTTGTAATATAATTACAATGTTTTCTACATCTCCTTTTTTTTGGCGTATTGATATTTGTAGAATAACAGCAAGGAATTTAAACAAGAGGTGACCATGCTCTCTTGCTTTGGAGACCACTGTGGAATTTTGAAATATGCTCAAAGGTTGGAAATAACCCCCACTTTTGGTTGTTCAGGCAAGCTACTAACCTGGAAAATATGAAGTATATCTTTGAAAGTATATAAATGAAAGCAATCTTCTACAGTCTTAAATGAAAATTTTAAACTGGTGATATTCTGATAAAGTTGCCTAAATTTAGTATGCGCTACCATGAAAAAAATACATTAAAATGGATATTTTAAAAAGTGTGCTTATATTAAAAATTCCATATACCCAGAAGTAAGTAAAATAGCTTTTTTTCTGATACTAATAAATAGCTTGCTTCATACCTGTGTAAGCTTTAAACCCTTCCATTTGAGTGTGTGAAGTTCATAGAAAATCCTTAATTTATAGAACATAAACTATCTGGACTCCACTTTTATAAGTTATGGTTTTACTTGACCTTTACTTGCCACTGCAGTCAAATACTTGCTCATTTCCATGTGTAAAAGCCACTGAATGGGCACACGTAATTTATCGGCTTTGATAACTTATTTTCAAGGATCAGATAATATTTCTATCTTTGAAAAGCAGAGAAGAAGAAATCTTATGTTTATTTTCATAAGTCACGTTCTTCACTTAAATTTGTGTTTATTTCAAATTTTTTCTCTCCTCTAATCTAGACAGAATGTTTATTATAAGTGGCCCAGAAAGAAAACAGCTTGTCAAATTTATTATATAATTTCCTTTAACAGCAAAGAGGAAGACTTTATGACCAGTAGGTCTTTCCGAATTGTACTCTGTTCCTCTTATTATAATACATATAATGCTTGTAATATATTAAATCCAAAATTATTTCAATCTTTGGAGAAATAATTTAATAGAGTAAGAGAAGAATTTTGGTTGATGAGATATCTGGAGATCATTTCATCCGATGTCTCTGTAGCTCTTCTCTGCACCTGTTTCTGTTTTCTGCTTCTCAACATGGACCAAAAGCACTGTGTAAGTACTGTTACTCCTCTGAAAATTCTCATACAAACTCAATTTTATGGTCCTAACACACTGAAAATCACAGTCATCCTGTGGCTGTATACTACATTGCTGGCTTTTCTCCTTGATCCAACCAAAGGATTTGCAGTAATAAGGAGAAATTCCTATATATATGATCTTAAACTTGAACTATTGCATTTCACCCTAGTTCTTTTAATTCAGCCATTAAGTCCATCAAGTTCTCCTAACTTGAATGTCTTGAGTCTTTATTGAATAAATACCTTCAGAAAATAACTGAAAATAAAAAGAAAAACGGTATTTTTTGTGGGTAATGATCATTCAAAGTATAGAGAATGAGGGTAAAGACCATGTAGCAATTCCTGCTGCTGAATGGTGCCAAGTTTGGAAGGATTTGGTTATTCCTGATAGGCAATCTCTTGAGTTCAATTTAAAGCCTTGATCCTCAAGCCCTCACAAAGTCGTTCAGCAATAGGAGGAGGAAGCCTTTACTCATTACTGTACTTGGCCCTGAAACACAAATAACTTGTTAGCATGTGTTTGTAAGTGTATAAAAAAAAGATCAGAGGAATTGCCTCATACATATTTTAAAAAGTAAATGTCAAGATGGTGAGCTTAGATTTAATTTAGGGTTTATCATTAGTGTTTTCTATGCATTTATTCATTTATGCAAGTTACAGCAAGAAAGATGAAAATATTTATGGAGTAAAAAATGTTATGGTGTGAAATACTGCTGCATGAGATGTCTGTAGCATGCTAAGTTTCCCTAAACTATTTTATCATCACTTCTTGCCTAGTCTGCTTCCACATAATGATTATATATTTTAATTCATGGAAAGTACACTTTTAGTGTCACTATTCAAATAAAGGACAATGCCTCTCCACAATTTTGCAGAAGGACAGGATCTGAAGGTTTCAAAGCTGGGGAGTACAGCAAATTTACTGAAAAAAGTGAGGAAAATCCCGTAAGGAAATTCTCTTTTTGCTGGTGTTACTGCAATAGGCTGGCATTATTCCATTGATTTCCATGGAGTCTTGCTAGGTTAAGAAAGAGAAAAGGCAGGCTTTTTCCTGTTTTCTTTTTTTCATTACAGGAAAATTAATTATTCCTATGTCTCAGATAAGCATAAAAGAGATCTGAACTGTTCATCAATTTAAGATGCTATTTTGAAGAAGAAATTGTAAATCTGTATGCACTAAGCCTGGAAACAATTACACATGATCCTACCTGCTAAATACTGCCACAACTCTGAGTCTCACAGGTGTTGGAACCCAGGAAATTCCTCTGGCTGCCCTGGAGGACTCGAGCCCCTGCCCAGGGGGCTCAGAGACCTTGGCACAGAGCCCAAGACCCCCGTGCCTTTGATTTAGCCTTTGGAAAAAACAATTGCTTATGTGAAGAATTACAAGCCATGAAAGTTTAAGTCGAATGATAGTGAATTTATCACAGGGTGAAAAGAAGATTTTTGGGGTTTTTAGAATGGGGGTTCAGGGGGCAAGGTGGAGGAATCTGGGCGTGTCCAGCCTTTCTCCTTCTTCTTGGCCTCCATCTTCTGCTGTGATGTTGGCACTTTTAGATTGGTTTGGAGTAGAAACTCACTGTCTAACATAGAGGATAGGTATTGGAAATTAAAAATATTGTACACATAGTTTTTAGTATAAAAAGATAACACCCCCCTGGAGGTGGGCAAGAGTGCCTCGGACTGTCCTGCTGAGCTGACCTCAGCAGGTCAGGAGAAAGAATTTTATAGATAAGATACAATAAACAACCTTGAGACTAAGAAATGAGGAGTTCTGACTCCTTCTTTGAGTGCTGGGCTGGGAAAAGAGACTTTCTAATGTATCTTGGGGTCACTCTGACCAGCTAGAGACCCTGAGAAACACAGGGAGATCTCTTATTTTCCCCCCAGGGACATGAGCAAGGTGACAGTGCGGACTTGAGATGCAATACTTTGTGTGCAGGTAGAGTGTCTCTGAGCACAGCAATGAGGAGAGTCCCTCAGCAAAGGGACGCCTTGCACACCCCAACTGAGGTCAAATGGCATTTGCAAATTTCTCTTCAAACAGGAGATCTTCCCAGGAGAAATGATACTGCGGAAAGGAACAGATTAAATGTATATAAAGCAGAGATGTGTGGTAAAGTCTTTGAATTAAAAATGCTGGAAGGTTGGTCTCCATGACCCCTGGCACATTGTGTCATTTTTGCTTTCTTCCATCTGCCTTGAATAGAGAGAGCAGTGAGACAAGCCTAGCAGTGAGTCTGCCAAGGCACAGCTGCACTTGGGGGTGTTTCCCAGTTTAATGCACAGCCTGGGTGTGTCTTGGCTTCCAGCTGAACCCTGGGTGACTCCACTGCCCTGTGTTCAACCACCTTTGCCTGAGAAAGGATGCAAGGTGCACACTGCTGAGCACCTCTGGGTATGCCCTGGAAGCAACCCACACTGTTGGGTAGCAAATATTAACAAATGTTCTTTGATTTTAGCACTGTCAGGTGTTGTACAGTAACTTGTTTTGAAAAAATTGGAGGTGTTTTTGGATGCTTAGTTATGCAATGGGTTTTCTTTAAATCAACTTTCAAAAAATCTTTTGGAATAAACCTGAAAATAAAACTGTTTAATTACATTTTCAGTGAACACGGGAACCAAATGTGTGAAGCAGAAGGAGAGAAAAGTAATTTCCATGAAAATTTTTTTGTTTCACTTTAAAGAATTATGCACTGAAAAGTGCAGCTATAATTCTACACCACATATAACATACTTCAAATTGCAGTATATTTCCTGACTCATCTTTCCTTACAGATATCAATCCAATTTCCTGTTAAGTATAAACAAATTAAGTGTGCATGTGCCTGCAATAAGGAGTTTTATTTTACTAAGTATAACAGATTTTTAATGTTCATAGTTTTATATTTTTCAGATAAAGGCCAGTTGGTTTTTGGTGGTGTTTTGTGGGTTTTTTTTGTTTGTTTGTTTTTTAATATGAGAGTTCAAAACAACCCTTTGGAGCTAGATGTAGTACTACAGGCAAGAAAGCTTATGATGACTCACAGACTGTTCTCTCCTAAGGACCACTTTTCCATGGTGATGAATTTATAGAAAAGGTTTAGAAACCTTCTGTGGTGGGACAATTTTAGCACACAAAAAGGAAAACACTTAACCAGCTGCTCCAAGCAGCTTTATGGATGCTATTTATAATCTTTTTGCTTATAGATACATTTAAGCTGTTTTCAGGCTCTGTAACTATTTTTTTTGAGCTTTTTGTTTGGAAAAACAGAGGTTATATCCATTTGTTTCTCACACCATATGAGCTCCTTGATAATCTGCCCAAAGGGAGGAACCAGCCCCTCTGGAGAGCCCATGCTGCCAGTTTGGGTGTGAGCTCCCAGCCCTCCCTGGCACACTCTCTGCTCACAGACCGGCAGCTCCTCAGATGATTGCTTGCAGCACTTCTATCAACATTTTGTCAAAAGCATAGAAAAGATATATTTTCTGTCTTTATTCTTATCTATGTGGAACCACATATATGACCTGCATGTGAATATACAAGTCACCTTACACGTCAGTAAAACTAACAGTACACTAATTGCCTGCAGGAACATGGGGAGGCATTTGTATATATCAAGAAACTGGAAAAAAAAACCCAAAGATTTTTTTGTGATCACCACAATGACCTTCTTCATTACTGATTTTAAAGGCTGGGGACAGAAGTACAGTGGGTATGTAGAAGTGCTTTTGCTTTGATAATCTCCATCTTGAGGACATTGAATTTTGTTCAGTTATTTTTCAGGGAAGTGACAAAGTGGAGGGTTTGTTGTTGGGTTTTTTCCTCCATTATTTTAAAAGTGAAGTGGGTTTATATATTATCAGGGGCCTCTCAGATACACCCATGGTCAGCTGTATTTAGGAGCTGGGGTGTAAAAGCCAAGTAAACTCAGTCTGCTGGACATGGGGCTGTCTTTATAAAGGCTGTGAAAGACTCCCAATGCCTTTGCATTGTCCGGCCCATCAGGATAATACATTTCATTCTTCTGCATTTTCATAGCCATAAATTTAGGTTCCAACCTGGCACAAGGCTTCTCAGGGGCAGATTAAGGACAGCCTCAATCCCCAGTGATGGTGTAATACATACATCACAGTTCTTGCACTCACTCAGCTACACATCTTGATAAAAAAATGTCAGGATACTACATTTAAACATGTTTATGCTCGATGGCAAGTTTGCAGTCTCACTTAACAGCAAGGCACGGATGGGAAGGAAGAGTTTAACACATCCACACGTACAAACAAGATAGCTGTGCATAATCTGATGGATCTGAATCTTTGAACTTAGTTGTGACGTACATATATGCAACCTGAAAAAAATCCAGGTCGGATTTTTAAAAACAAAGTCTTTACCTCTTGTTCTTCAAACCAGTCCTGAGTATCTTACACAAAATTGACCTGCTATCCTATCATTGAAAAATTATACCTATAGTGCTGAAGAAAACAAAAGCGTACCAAATGTAGAATACTATTTGAAAAACAAAACCAAACTGAAGGCTTGGAGAGGGATATAAATATTTTAGTGGCAATGAAATTATTTATTCTCTGAAGACAGCTCCTATAATGCAGCTGCACCAGCCATTAAGGCAATTATATTTTCCCATTTTTATAAGCTGCTTGAGAAATAATTTTTTTTCCACTAGATTAAAGCTGTGTCAGTTCTCCACAAAATCACTTCTGACTTCAGGGATGCTGGAATTACATGTTGAGTAAATCTGGAAATGCAAGCTTGTCATTTACTTCTTTATTGTGGTAATAGTTATTTTTGTGGGACAACTTGGAATTCTACAAACTTCTGTGCCTATGGGTTTGCTAATACCCTGACCTCACAGCATGCCACAGTAAAAATTCCCTAAGCAAAAAAGTGGAAATTCTGCTTTTGGTTAAGAGAATAATGTTTAGTTTAACTGCAGCTATTGTGCTTGTCACAATTTCTAACCAATTCAAAAGGAGGCAAATTCCACAGGTCTTCCCTGAGCAGTGCTGCAACCCTCCCACACCTTCTACCAGGGTGCTGAATAGACAGAAAGGTTTTATTGTATTATGGCAGTCTGAAGACACATGAAAGATGATGTTTGTGGGCACACAAGTAAACATTGCCCTTTCTACCCACGTGAATTCATTAACAGACCAGGCACAAAACCAAATTCTGAATGGCTGAGAGAGAGCTCTTTGTGAAAATGATGAGCGCACGTGTCTTGGCAAAGCACATCTGTGTCCCAGCAGGTGCTTGCATCACCTGTGGTACCGGCACAGCTCTGCTCCACATCGTGCCAGGTGACCTGACCTGACACAGCCCACAGTGAGAGATGGGCAGCTCAAGACTCTTCAGACTGATAAAGACACAAACCACCTCCTAGAAAACCTCTCTTCATCATCTGTACAGTGAAATATTTCTGTAAGGACCAATGCATCATAGAGCACAGTGCAGTTAAGCTGTTTTACATTCTCTCTCTATATAGTAGATATTCTATTTGGTATTCTATTCCACTTTATATTCTACTATTTATATTTTATATTAATACCTTACATATATTAAGGCGCTCTGTTTTCTTGCCTTTTTCCTCTTTTTTTCCTCCCAAACTTGCTGTTCTCCGATTCCAGGGCTATGACTGCTTTGAGCACTTTATTTTGGGCTTTGCACACTAACTAAAACGCTCTGCGCATTCTGATCCTTCCTTGAACCAACTGAGAATGACTTTTATTCCTGTTTCTCATTAGCAGAAGATAAATGTATATTTTTAAAATAAGGGTGACAAATAAGGATTAACAGGCAATGAATAAATTAACAAGTCTTAGAGAGGTTATTTATGTAACCAAAGAGAGGTAAAATACTTCACCAAGGAATAAATGCTGTCCATAAATTATAGCTGTGTTGAGAGGCTGATATTTAACTTCAAGGCAATCTGTGTTTATGACTGGAAGGAGAAAGATTTATATTAAATATTTAAATAATAAACTATTCTTTAAAATATCTTTCAAAGGAATTTGGCATTCTTTTTTTTTGTTGTTGGTGTTAATACACTTAGTTTTATTCAAGTCAACAGAGTTGCACCTGCTTGCATAAACTGATCATGAATTTTCTTATCTGCTGACATTTGTGTGCTCTGTTGGGGCAAAATGTTCATTGCAGGATGTTTATCACCCAAAAATCCAAAGATCATTATTGGTATCTGTTTAAAATATACCTACCTTGCATGGGGACATGGACAAATAAATCTTTCTGCAGTACAGTCCTCACAGCAACATTTTCAATTCTGATGGCTTTTTTTTTTGTCCTATTTTAAAATATCCTGATTGTAGGGTGAGGTGGTGTAATACCCAACAAAGCTGTCAATATCAAAGTTCTCCCCATTGTACCAGAAGGCTGGCTGAGATGGAGCACTTTGCAATAAAAGTCTACACCTGAAACACAGGTGGACAATGACAACAATGTGGACAAGTGAAAAATTATGTGACATTCTGAAAACTTTCCCATTCTGCACGGAGAGAGAAGTAAAACATTTCTGGTCAGAACTAGATGATCCTTAAGGTCCCTTCCAATGCAAACCACCCAATGGTAAATCCAACCAATAACCCAAATTAGCATGGAGATAACTCAGGCAGCATGTGAAATCCCTGTCTGGGCTTAATGGCAGTGTGAAGGGAGTTTACTGCATCACCTAAATGTCCTTAATACAGTGTATTTTAAGGATTCTTTTTTTCTTTTCTGTTCTATTTTGAAACTTCTCTTCCTCTGTGGCAGAAAGGGGCTCTAGAATTGGAATCATCCACACTAATGTGGTCTGCATGAAATGAGTTATGGTATTCTGACTTCTCATAGAAGAGGCTGTAGCAAGATCAGTGATGGTTAGCAATTATTAGGTTACACTCTGAATGTTGGAATAATCCAAGTTTGTAGTCCATTCCTAGCAGATTCATATTGCTGTGCTTAACATGGTAATTACATATTTCATGTAGTCTGTTAATACAGGCATAAACTGCTTGTAGTGAGCACTACAATTAAAGCTGCTCAGGTCTGCCTGTTTTCCAGAGAAAAAGCAAGGTCACTTTCAGATCTCATCATTCATACTTAGTTCATCTATCGTATTTTGATTTTGGAAAAATTGTGGAAGTTAAGCTAGTCTTGTCTAAATCTTTGCCAGCTGTACAGAAAAATAAATTCCATAGGTATGCTAGATAATTTGCTTTTAATATTTTACAGAAGCAGCAAAGATTGTGTTAATAAATCTTACTAATATTATAATTAGAGACAATGTAAATAAAAATACAGAATAATAAAATATTTCTTTAGTAGTAGATTTCCAAACTTTTTTTCCAAACTACCACTCGACTGAGAAACAGCACAGTAAATGCATCCAAGCAGCAGATTAAAATATTCACACCAAAATGATGTCAAGTAGAAGCTTGGGTAAGGCAGTTCCAGCACAACAAGGAACCACTGAACAATGTTAAAGGAAAAGGAGAAAAATCAGTGCATTTTTTGCTTGTTTTTGTAAACAGAAAACTCTGAGTTTAGCTCAAGGAGTACAGCCTTGAACAATAAGAAACACATAGTACAAATGAGTATTAAATGAACAACTGCATTACAGAGTTATCAAAGTGTTCAGTGGTGCTGTATGAAGGGCTGTACTGCAGGAACCTCAGATAACTGCAGTAATCCCACTTGCTCTGACCAGAGAGAGTTTCCTGCCTCCAGCGACTGTTTTTGTCATGCCTAGAGCAAGACAATTCCCTTTGCCTTCACTTCATGCCTCAAGTGCTTTAAATTCCTTAAATACCTCTTGATGTGCTTCCAGAAGGCATATGCAATATAAAATTGCTTTGAGATTCTCTGAATGCTAGTATGTGTCAAAAGGTGGTTATCTTAATCATAGCATCTTTATCAGAGCATTTCCATTTTGGAACAGTCTTCTCACCCAGAGTTGGCTGGACACACCTGTGGCAGGTGACAGCCAGCTGAATACTTGGCTGGACAGTGTCACTGCACAAGGAACAGCAGTGTGCTGCTGAAACATTTTAAATTGTCCTCACTGATTCTGTTCACCTTTTTTCAGTAAACCAGAAATCCAAGGGGGTGTGGAGATTAGCACAGTGTGGTGTGGAAGGGGATGTTTTCCCCTCTGCCCCTGAGCAAGGAGCTGTGACAGCTGTGCTCAGTTTACTACAAGGGAAGCTGCCACGGGCAAACCAGCAGGTGCCTCCTCTTAAATCTTCAGCTCAGTCTCAGAAACCTCTCCAGGGCTGCTGGGACTTGCCCTGCATTTCTTAAACCCACTCATGGTAATATGACTCCATTTATAGTAATTTCATAAGTGAAAGCCTGGTATTAACCACTCTTGTTATTGGAGAATTTGTATTTCTTGTTATTGACGTCTTGGTTTCCATAAAGGAGGGGTTCAAAAGACACCTTTGCAAACGAATTAAAGGAAGAAATTGATACTGAGAGCTCCTGCTTTTCTATTCTTGTGTTGGGTGTGGTGTAATGACTTCATTTTTAGGCAATACAAATCTGATTACAATGTGAAAGCATTCATCTGAAAAAGGAGCCAATGGCTGAGTAAAACTTTTAAAAATGTGCAAAGAAAGGAATCATGGATGGATGGAACTACTCCCTGTTATACCCACAAATTACAAAAACAAGACATCACAAACACAGCAGTTCCATATTCTCTTCCAGGAGAATCTCAGTATCTTTATCAATGATAAGTGATGGAGAGTAGGAAGAAACCTTTGCTGCAGACATGCTGTTTAACAGCTGCACCATTCCAGACACCTTATTCTTTAGGTACTAGTGTTGGGAGAGGGATAGAAGCCACATAAACCTTTTAATTCAGATCAGAAGTGCACTTCTGAAGTGAACCTGAGAGTCCCTTCCCACACACATGTGGTTCTCACTGAGACACAGCCTCTGGGCTTGTGACACACATTGGACCAGTCTGAAGGTGCACGAACTTGACTGAACGCAAACTGAGGGATGCTCTTGAGGTACACAAAATGCACCCCAAACACAAATCAGCTTTTAGTCTGTGGATGAGATCAGCCAGGCCAAAGCAAAACCCAACCAGATCCATGCAATGTAGAGAAGGTCTGGTCCTCAGCACCAGGTGGCCCAGTCTGATCAGAATGTTTGCACAGCACTACCTGCTCACACAGAACCTGGAAGGGTGGTTATTTTATTTTGACTCAAAATGCCAAGACTTATAAGTAGGCCTGTGCTTAGATTAAATTTAACCAAAAGTACTTTAAATTTACCAAGGATAAATTCCTGGAGCACCATTTTTCCTACAGAAGACGTTGAGTTTGAGAGGGTGGGTGTAGATCCTCTACCACTGCTTGTGGAAAACATTTTTTCCCCACTCAAATCCATGTCATTAACACATGAGCTACAAATCATTCTGTCTTCTGGAGAGAGAAATTTCACCCTCAAACGTTTGTCATTATTGACAGAAATTCTAATTTGTCAATAACTACTCATGAAATTTATTTATTCCCAGAGAAGCAGTAAGAAAAAAGTTAATCTATTTAGCTTCCAGAAAAAAAATTAAAATATATTTTAAAATATATTTTAGTTAATATATTTAACTACATCGACTGACTTTTTTTTTTTTTTGCATTAGCACAAGCATGAAAAAAGCCTTACAGAAATTTCTACTCTGTCAAAGGCCAAAATCAAAAAACATGCAGAGTAAGTTTTGTTTTTACCAGCTCTACTTGACACATGTTTTCTGCCTACAAGGGCACTATGTTACACAAGCACTGATATCTGAATGCTATCAGAGTCAGTACACACTTAAATGTGTAAAATAATCTTTCTCAGCTCCACATTAGGCTCCTATGTGAAATATTTCAGTTTTAAGCAAGTGCCAATAATACCAAAGCACTCTTCTTCAAAATCTCTCCATAAAATATTTTAATGACTCATTTATACATGTACATATCTTTCTAAATGTCTTTTGCAAACCCAAAAATCCCCTGTTCTTACAGATTTTAGAACTCCATGCCATTAACCTAACTTTTAAAATTAAGTGATGTAAAAGTTTAACTACTATTTCTGATGCTTCTAGCTTCTTTTGTCTCTTCAGTATTCATGTTTAGCTCTTTTAGAGTAACATATAAATATCAGCCTTAAATTAGGAAGCATTCTGTCTGAGCCAATAGTGATGCATTTTACTAAGTGATTTGATAGATTTTAGGGGCTCATTTTCCTGCTCTGAAGTTTGCATTTCACATTTATTTTGAAGGTCAATTGCCAAGAGAATGAACTGTTTAACAAAGAAACTATCAGATAAAGTTAACAGATGCTTAATTCCCTGGGTAGATGAGTATTTTGGGTGCTATTTGCCTTCAGGAAGCCTGTTAATCTGCTGGAGTTTGATACTACACCACAGCAGTAAGTGGCATCCTGGTGCACTGGTGTCATTGTTGTCACTGTTGTAAATGACCATGTTCTCCCACATGACCAGATAAATACAGTATAATACAGAAATACACCAGGGCCACGGCTGCCTTAGGGAGCAGGGCAGGGTGGCTGCTAGCTTGACATTTGCTTTTACTTTGGATGTGGAAGTGAAGAGATTCCTGATTCCATAATTCTCCTTCAGGCTTAATGAGTAACACCTAAAACTTGCCTTTGGGAATCCTCTGAAGAGCAAAGCAGCTGCTGAATTCCCTTGTCACGTTACTGTTCACAGTGGAAAAGAGGGAAGAAGCAGAACTCTTCTATTTATGCTCTCTGATACTAATTTTATAAGTGAAAATATTTTATTAAACTTCAAATTAGTTCAACAGCATACTTAGTAATTCCACACTACAATGACTTTTTATATTGGATTGATAATCCATTCTGTGCCCACTGCAGGTCTGAGGTTTGATGGCAGTAACAATTTCTAAATAAGCACTAAATTGGAAGAGAAATGGGAACACCAGCATCACAGGAACAGGGAGTGCAATGAAGAAGATGGAGGCAGTGAGGGGAAAGGCTGCTTAGGAGGCACTTGTATGAAACACTTGACTGTCACTCAGCATAACACACTGGTGCAGTCAGTGGCACCTGGGACAATTAGCACATGGAGTCAGTGAGGGTGACATCTGCAATCCTCTGTTTTCCCAGTCACTGCTGACTTTGAGTGTTCAGTATGTGCAGACTCCAAGAGAAATTTAAGAAATTATGGATACTGAAAAACAAAAGCATTAGTCTCTTCACCTGCTGGCTTTGAGTATATAGATTCACAGTGGAAACTTATTTTCCATAATATTTCTGGTATTTTTGATTACATGGTCTGAGCAGAAAATAAAAGGTAATTCTTAAGATTAGCATGTATATAACTGGCTCCATAACTTCAGAAGTATTTTATACACAGACTGAAGAATCAGATGTAGGGGCAAGTGTACCAGGATGCTGTAACCAGTCCAGAAATGGAACAGCCTAAGAGCAAACTATTTAAATTCCTCTATTTCCTCTATCACCTAATTTGGAAGCTACAGGTACTCCTTTCAAACAATTTTATGTTTTATTAGGACTCAAGATCCAGGAGATAATCAAGGCTCTTTTTTCCCTAAAAGCAAATCCCATCTAGTTTTAAAAGCAGTAAGGTGCTTCTCTGTAGAACACATTAAATCAAGATATACACAAATGGGCCCATTTGCAATCTGTGATGACATACCAATTGATTCTAGATTCATTTCCATAACTGACAGTTTACAGCTGATTTCCTCTAGTACTGGGTTTTTGATAATAGAGCCTTAGTTTAGTAAAGAAAGCAATTGAGAAGCTTCTGATCATTCAATGGATGCATCAATAGTTTTGTACAGGTGGACATCTTTTAATTGCTGCTTTTGAATGTCTTTGAGTGTAGAACTGCTGGTGATGCAGGATCACAACTCTTGTAGTACTGCATATTTGTCCCAGTCCTGATCAGAAATGCAGAATATTTATAGGCTCAGAAAAGCAAGGCCATAAGCCCTAAGCACAAGGACTGAGTGTGAAGCTTTCCTGCACAGAGATCATCTGAAGAGAGAGAAGGGAAGGGAATAAACCTAAATATTAAATGTTGAAGCTGCTGCAACCAGGAACACATGGCAGTGCAGACATCCCATCATCAGATAAAGCATGTGGCAAACTCAAAGGCCCAATTTAAAGCTGGCAATATAAAGTCTGTTTAGGCTGCCAAAGAACCAGATGTGTCACGCCTGGAAGACTCTCTTTCCTTCACCGACTCTTTGCTTATGGGTCCTGTGATTGATATCCCAAAAGTACACCATAAAACATTTACAATTTAATGGGAGATATTCTGATCATCAACATACCTAATTTTTTTTTTTAAACAAGAGGTTGAAGTTACTCCTTGCCAATTTAAAACACACAAAAAGTGACCCTTACATAGTTTATCTTACTATTTCTAGTGCTTTGGACTTAGCTGGGCTCAAAATCTGCTACCAATATGACTTAACTTATGGAGAAAATGGAGTAAAATGGAGTACAGAGTGTCTTTTTTTCCTTATTTCATTTAATGAACTCAGTTTATAGCTAAATAATACAAATATTTGTGTAGAAATGCGGAGTGAGGTTACGAAATTCTCATCACAACATGAATTAAGATGAATTAACATGCATTATGGTTTCATTCACTTTGGAGAATTAAGTAACATCTGGAGAAAACATTTTGTTTACTGTCATCTGTTCAACACATGATTTTTCTTAGCCAATACTGCCCAGAATTATGCAGGTTCCTGAATTAATGTCTGTGTTTTTCCCCAAAAATTCAGTAGGTAAATAAAATATCACAAAATCAGATGGCAGTGTTATTTATTTTATCTAAAGGGACAACAAAGCTATAAGCTTGAAGGAAAAGTATGACTTGAAAAATATTCTTTAAGCAGAGAAATAAGGCAGTAGGGTTTGGGAATCCTTTATGCTACCAAGAAAAGAAACATAATTGACTTTTGGGGAACTCTGCTAAACAGAAAAGCCAGAGCTGTTATTAGATGGTAAGGTTTTTACCTCCACAGAGATAAAAAAAATGTTTAATGCTCTGAACTGAAACTTGTGAAAATTTCACCTGTTTTCCCAGTAATCACCTTTTCCTCAAATTAAGGAGCATTCATGTTTGGCTGGATTCTGATTTTGTTGTTGCAATTCCATCAAACCTCCCTGCAGCGCCTCGGCTGCTCTCCCAAATCTCTTGCCTGGCACAGCAGGGACTCTGCATTTTCAAAGGTCAAGGTGTGGCCACAACTGAGTCAGGGCTCAGAACTCACTGAACAGCCACTGAACGTGGCAGGATGAGTTTGGCTCTTCTGCTGGAGGAAGGCAGGGTGGTGAAGGGCTGCTAGGACAGACTCAGGGCCCTGACAACACACAGCAAGTTCCATCAGTGCCCCTCTCCATGCTGGAGATCTGCGGTAATAAGTAGATGTTTTATGCACTGTTAAAGCAACTTACAGTTGATTTCTTGAGACATGCTCTTACATTTGTTTATTACTTGATTGTTAAAAAGCATCATCACACTGATTATTTGTTTAACATCAGTCTGGAACCTAATTTGCTAAACTACAACAAACCCCAAATGCAGAGATCTCCTTTAAATATTGTGTCTTTGTCACTGAGATACTAAACTTGTCCTGTGAGGTTTACATCATTCATTTTGTTTAGAGAATTCACTGCTGTGCTCTCAGAATAAACCAACCCATGCTGCAGCAGTTGGATCTATGAAACATGGTGTAAACATGTTCTGCCTAAGAGCAGGCAGACAGCAAATGCCTAGGGCATTCTGTAATTGTCCTGGGAACGCAGTTTCTAAATCATGTCAGATTTATTACTGTAATTTTCATCACATACCTGATACAGTAAATGTTTCTTAAGGTTTTATAGTTTTTATCTGAAAAAGACAGATTGTTTAGTCTACCTGACTGCATGACATCATGCTGTTCATACCTTCTGTATGAAAGACAGTTACCTTTGTGTGTGCTGCTTTCACTTACCAGGTTTGAGGTGTCATGGATAATGATGCACATATTTGTGTGAAGGTATAAAAATATACTTGTAACTTTTAGTGAAAAGGGAGATTGCTATAAACTTCATCCAGGATGTGTTACACTGGACTGAAATGACCAAGGTAGATTATGTCTCTCAGAGCTATTGCTTATGACCTCTTGCTTCCTCCTCTTTTTTGATCCCTACTTCCAACTCCCACGCAGAGAAAACTACTAAACCCAAGGAAAGACACCAATAAAATCCAGGGGGATCCAACAGAATACCAAGCTCAGAGGGTGTCAGTGGAATCTGGTGCTCAGGTATCAGTTATTTCTCAGCACTGCTCCCATCTACTCAACATTTTACAAAACAGAGCTTTGTCTGTTGATACTTGATGAAAACTTCCTAAGTATGATTTAAGATCTCTCTTGATAAAATAACACAAAAATTAATGAAATTCTGGAAAGAGCTGCTAGCTCCTTAAACAAATCATCCCATCAGCATTTCTTCCCTTCTGTCCAGCTGAAACCAAATCCCTAAATTGGAAACATTCATAACAGCAAAGAATTGTTGAGCTTATTTTCACCTGATGAGATTGCTATTTATCATACTGTCTGGGGCCACTGTCCAAAAGACCTGCTTAGAGCTGAAACTGCTATTGCCTAATTACACTGCAGCCACAGAACAGCAAATATCAGGAATTATATGCTGAGCCAGCAGGAAAATGCCTCAATCCCTTCCCAGGACAGTCCAGCAGGATGTTTATGAGGAAAGATGAGGACAGTGAAGTACAAGAGAAGTGAGAACTGAGAGCAGGTATGAGGAAAAGGGGCAGTTTTTTATACAGCAAGCTGTAATCTCAGCTCAGCACCTGCACAGCCAGCAAAAGGAAAGGTTCTTTGAAAAAAGACAGCTGAGAAACTAAGTACACAGGGCTTCTGTGAGAGAACTTTTTGATGCCAAATGCTATTTCCATCAGGGAGCTGCTGCTTGCCAAGATATGTCTCCCAAGCAGCATTTTCACTAAAAAAATCTCCTGCTGCTACTGTAGCACCCAGTGTTTTTATAAGACAGAGCTTCTGTGCTTACTCCCATCTAAAGGTGAAATGCTGAGCTAGGGAAGGTTGGTTGGTCTATTTGATTTTGCTGAGTTTTTGGCAGGTATAGAGGATGTGTCTCAATTTTACTGAAATGGTCTCAAAGAGTGAGATGAAATCTCAGATGAAAAAATATATAATATTTGTATTGTTTTATGCTATCTTGAATGCATGAATTATGAAACCTGTGATCAGTATTGAACTTCTGCTTTGCTCTATATTTTCTCCTAGAAAAGGACAGCTGCTTTGATGGGATTTATCAAAAATGCAAACAAAAGGAGTTTTTTTTTAAATTAGCAACAACTGTACATGTCCATGAAACACTAAATACAGAATCCAGATGGAGAGTTGCATTTATTTTTGATTTCATTTTTTAAATCCAGCTAATATCACATTCTCTGCTTTTATATGCTTTCAATTTAAATTGTATTTTTTACACTGTACGCTGGAATAAATTCATAGGATGAATTCATTTCCATTTGCAATTACTGCAGTCTGTAAAGCTGCAATGGGCAAAATATTTGCATTTTGAGATACACTATGTCAATTAATACCACACAAATGTAGAGCTTTTAAAAACCCCTTAAATTGTTGGCTCCATATTTCTGCAGCTTCTTTTTTATTATACTTTTTTTGTGACCATCTATCATTACATTAAGTTTCATGGAAAATGGACTTGGCATGCTCCATGGCTAAGAACAAGCTGCCAAACACTTTTATTATGGAAGAAGCAGCACAATATATGAGGTGATACTTTGTGTTTATGGTGGAATTTTGGATTTTTTCTGTCTCAAATGAAAAACATATCTCTTTGTTGTGCTTCCATTTTTGCTTTTGTGAAATAGAGAGGAGTGACCTTAGCCATACATCAGGATAATGTGTGGCCAAAACAGCAGAGGCCTCTTTGGCTGCCAAGCTCAACCAAGAGGCAACATTTCCTTCAGTTAATCCTTAACATAACATAAGACAACTCTTACTTCTCTCTTCATAAACTGTAATTTAAAACTCCCCCTTCCTAGTTTCACATGAGTAATGATTAATCTTAAAACAACAGAATCCCACACGCAATGGGGACACAAGTTTTGGACGCAGTGAAGAGTGTGTGGTGTTCCTGTTTTATGAGCAAGACGTCACTGCTAAAGGCAAGCATCTGTGTGCTCCTCACAGACAGCAGATCCCAGTCTTGCTCTGAGATTACTTCATTGTATGGCATCTGGTGTTTTACAGCCATGCAGTTTAGAAAGAAATACACTCTCTGCAATTTTATAACTTTAGAAATATTACCTTAAGTTCACCCATTTATTTAGTCTTGTAAGAAGCAAAGTTCTTTATACAACAACTAATTTAACAATTACTCCTTTGTTTGCTTGAAATTTGTGCTATTTTTTTTTCTCCTTAAGAAAGTCATACTTTCCAGTGAGCCAGAGGGACTTTTGTGGCTACATCCACCCTAATAGTTAATTTTTCCATTGGGTGCTGTAAAACTGGTCCTCCTAGTAAGATCCCTGCATTTCCCTTCTGCCTAGTCTTTTTGTTTGTTTGTTCAAATTATTTTCTATTTCAGCAGAATTGTTATTTTGCATTTTTATTGGCCAGCTATTAGCTATTCCATTAAGGCTGTATTTCATTAGCTCTAACAAGATACCTGAAATCTGGCAGATCCATTACTTGTGGCATAAACATTTAAAATGTATGTCTCTTCCCTCAGCTAATGGCACTTCACAGCAAATACACCTGAATATTGGGAAGCTCTTTCCTCAGTTTTGACAGATCTGTCCCCTTCATCCATCCAGGAGAAGGCTTTTCCTCTCCTTCATGCTTCTTTTTTCCTGATATAACTGTGCAGGCTGCAGTGGCAGTGGCTTGCTGCAGGCTCTGTGACCAAACGCCTTCTAATTCAAAGACCACCCTGAGTGCAGTTGTCACACACAAAAGCTCACGTGTATTTTTTCAGTAGAGATAATGGTCACTGGATTAAGGGCAAACAATGCAGAAAGATCAGATTTCACAGAGCAAAGTGTTCATCTGTCATTCTCTGCTGTTCCGTACCTTAAACTGGTTCATGGCACTGTCTCGCTGTTTGCAAATTGTTAGGACTGATCTCATGTGACAAGGTGAATTCTCTGGGCTTTGCCCTCACTCTTACAGTTTCATTCAGCAGAAGCAAAAAAGTCAGCTTTTCCTGGTCCATGGAGCCCTTCACTTATCATTCCTCTGTGGACCTTTCATAGGATTTGGAGAGGTTGCCCCTCATAAAAGAGAGACATAAGGGCTTAACTTATCCTGAGCACTACTGTGTACTGACTCCTTAACATGTATGACAATGACTTTACTCCACTTTTCCAGAATCCCACAGAGGCTTAAGATAACCATTTTTTTAATGGTTCTATACTGTTTTCTCATGTTTATGGATGATACATGCTAATCATTACAAACTGTCCTGCACCTTGGTCAGGCAGGGGCTGCCTGTGCTGACTACCAGACTTTTGAGGTGCCTTTTTGTCCATCATTCATCATACAGTAAGAAAACCACCAGTTATCTTATGAAAAAGGGGTGATAGGTCCAATGAAAAGTGATGAACATAGGAAAAATAGCACACTGGTGGGTGGCATGCCCTCTAAGAACTATGAATAGAGGGAGTGGATGCTAGCAGGAGCACTGATGGTCTTGTAGTCTCCAGGTCCGTGACACCTCTTCAACTGCTTCTGAACTGCAAAAGCACCTGAACCCACTGGACACCTACTTTCTAATTTGATGGAGATTTTTTGGCAGGTAAGCCTAGATGGAAGGCCTTGAGAAATATAACTACTTCATGCGGCAACAACATGTGCTGGAGACAGGAGGAAAGGCTGAAGACCCCAAGTACTCCTTCACCCAGTTTGAGCCTGAAATACCCACATTTCTGTCTCTGTGTTGACCCAGAATCACCAGGCAAGAGTAGATCAGCACCTTTGTCGTGTCTGTCTGACAGAGATTGATAAAAACTTCACTGAGAGGGTTGTCAAGCATTGGAACAGGCTGTCCACAGACATGGTTGAATCACCAGTCTCAGCCATTCTTGGGGGTCTTTAAGACATATGGATGTGGTGCTTAGGAGCATGGTTTAGTAGTGGACTCTGCTGTTAGGACTCAGTGATCTTCAAAGTCTTTTATAAACAAAACAATTCTATGGTTCTATGATTCCCTGACCAGATGATGTCCCTTTGCCTGGGGCCTCTGAGAGATACGATACACAAAATGTGCTCAGACACTGCACAGCCCATGGCAAGCAGACAGGGCTCCTCCCAAGACCTGGTCTGAACACAGGAACCCTCTGTTCCTGTGTTTCCTGCTCCCCACAGCTGCTTCAGAGGGAGAATCACCACCCTCTCCAGGACAACTTAGTGTTGAAGAGAAAAAAACCCTTCCAGTAGTGATCAAAACCTGCATAATTAAATATTTCACTTTATATTCTATGCTAGGCCTCGGAAAATACATCAGGAATTATTTTTATGTGGCTGGATAGCAAATACAAAAGATTTTATCCTTTTAAATTTATTTATCTTTTACAAAAGATTCTTTGATTTCCTCTGAAGGTTTTTTTTGGCCATGTCAAAACATGACTACATGTTTGACTATTTCAAAACTAAGAGAGCTGCTTCTGGTAAAAGCAAAATAAAAGAACCTGAGCTGAACAAACGGAAGGTGAAACTGATTTTTCACATGGAAAAGCAAATTACTTAGATTTTATGTTCTCCATTTACATCTTTTACCATTGTTGCTAGCACAGGCAGATGGATCCGGGATCCAGCCTGTTGATAAGGGAGCAGGATAAGGACATGCTGTGCTGTCCTTGTGCCGCTGGGTATGTTTACACTATGTGTTACTGGCAAGGACACAGGCTCATTCTGCAGAGACATCTGAGTTACCAGCCCAGACTTGGCATTGTGCTTGCACAGTGACTCTGTTATTTGGTGTAAATTTTGGGCAGAGTGTGTTTCTGGCTGCCTGGGCTATTCAGTTCAAGTATTATTTCCCTGAAAGGTGAAAAAGGTTTGTTTCCCAAGGTTTCTTTCCCTTAAAATATGGAACTGTGCTGTGACAAGAAAGACAGAACTAATAATAAAATGTACTTAATTAAATGTCTTCTCTTTCTTGCCATGTAATAGCTATTGTTTGCCTAACACCAACCTATTTAATGAATAGAGGCTATTTTTTTCTGTAGGCCTTATCAAGTCAGTCTTGTTCATTCAGGTAAAGAGGGACTTACAGCTTCTTCAGACATTAAGCATAATGAAAGCCCTTTGCTTAAAAGCCCCACAGGATGATGGTTAGTACCAAGGTTAAATTTTTCTTTGGTTTTGCAATTTCAGGAAAGCACTTATTTGAAAATAAGCATCATACTATTCTCTCTTGAAATCTGAAATACTCATTTGAGTTTATTGACATAGGTCTGGAGAGGAATGTGGCAGTCGGGACTGATCAACACACCAAATTCTGCCGAGGAAAACCTATGATGTGCTCCTTGGAATACACACCTGGAATAAACTGGTTTCAGACAAATTCTCCCAGTGCACAGGGAGACAACAGACTTGAGGCACCAGGCAGGTACCAAAACCCAGCCATTCCTTCCCCTTCCCTGTGCTGCAGAGGCTCTGCAGCAGCCAAATCACATCCTGTAAGTTGTCAATTAGTCCTGGGGCCTGGGGGAAGTGAAGAAGTGTTTTTTCCCCCCCCCCCCCCCTGTGCTCCTGGAATTGTCTTGCTGTGGCAGAGACGTGCCAGTCCCTGAGCAGAGGCTGCACATCTGGATGAGCAGAAGCACAGCTGACTGCTGTGGCAGCGGGAGGCCACTAGTGTGGCCACAGCAGGGTTTGGCTCTATGACTGCATTGCAGCCCCAGAGTAGCATCTGGTGGTAATCTTGGTAGGAGTACAGTGGAATAAGTCAAAGAGTTTTTCATTAGGCCTGCTAAAGTAATTTAGAATAGTTTGGGTTGGAAGGAAACTTTAAAAGCCATCTATGGCTTTTCAATGTCCCTGGAGGGACATCTTTCACTAGTTCAGGTTGCCCAGAGAGATGGTAGATGATCCACCCCTGGAATCCGTCAAGGTCAGGTTAGATGGAGTTCTGGGCAACCAGAGCTGTTCCAGTACATTATTCCAGTGTTTCAGTGCTCTCATTGGAGAAGATTTCTTTCATCTATCTCATCTAAATCAAGCCTCTTTTAGTTTAAAACCAATTCCCATTGTCCTATTGCTACAGGCCCAGCTAAATGTTAGTCCCCCATCTTTCTTATAACTCCCTCTAAGTACTGAGGGGTGGCAACGGAGTCTCCTTGGAGTCTTCTCTTCTCCAGGCTGAACATCCCCAGCTCTCACAGCCTTTCCTCACAGGAGAGGTGCTCCAATCCTCTGACCATTCTTGAGACCCTCCTCTGGACTTGTCCCAACAGGTCCATGTCCTCCTTATGCTGAGGTCCCCAGAGCTGGATGCACTGGAGCACTCCAGGTGGGGTCCCCTGAGTCTGGAGTAGAGGGGCAGAATCACCTCCCTCGACCTGCTGGTCATACTTCTGTTGGTGCAGCCCAGGATATGACTGGCTTTCTGGGCTATGAATGCCCAGAGATTATTTTTAATCTCAATTTAAAAAAGCTTCTTTTTTTTATCTTTGGGTTAAGCATGAGGTGCTGCTAACTGTATCATTACTATTCTGAAGATATTTGAAATACAGTATAAGAAACAGTAATTTTTTCTTACAATAATTTTACTAAAATAAACCTCCTACAAACTCATTTTCAAGGTCCTGCTGATGTAGTATCACAGCCTTACCTGAGGTGCAGAACTTAAAGAAAATAAAAACTGTTTTGATTTGGTAGGATACATCTGTTCTTTCTACAGCTGTATTTAAGCAACATAGAACATCTCTTTGGAAAATGCTGTTCTGTGTATATTGTTTTGTGTGGTAACTCTATGGTGTGGATTCTCTTTAAATAAATGCACTTTAAGTCCCATTGTTCCCCAGGGGAAGAGGAGGCTTAGCAGAGCATTGTTCTCCAGAACATTCAGCCTGCACAGGCAGACACAGAAGCAAAGAGTTCACACTCCCCGTCCATTGCTGGATTCCAGCTCCCATCCCATCCTCCAAATTTGGCAAGTTCAAGGTACAAAATAATTTTAAAAAACTGAATTTATTGTCCCCATCCATTTGTTGGTCTGAGTATACTTCACAGTACTTTGGCTTACCTACTCTCAGGTGCCTTCCACAAAATGTAGTTTTGGAGTTTTCTTTGCAGATATTTTCCTGAAAATCATTGTCTGTTTAAGGTCTGATTCCGATCTGATATACTGAGGTGCGTATTAGTAGCACCCTTGAAATTCATGCACATTTTGCTGTAATCAAATCAGAACCATAACTTTGTACCCATAGGTACAGTCATGTGAACAAAGCCTTTAAATCAGAACCATAATTAACTGAAAAAAAACAGAATTAGGCATAATTGTCTCCAGAATTTTGCTGACTGTGGATTTGTTCTTGCAAATATGAAACCAGCAAAAAATGTGGGTATTTACCCACAGCAGAGTTTTCAGAGAGGGGTCTAATGTATAACCATAATTATTGGTTCTCATTTTCCAGCTAAACCTGCTTATGGTAAATAGGATGGAGAGCATGGATTTCACTTGTTTTGTGCATGAAAAACGATACTGACAACATAAATATGTAAGTTACGTGGACAGGGGGCAGTAAAAATGCTGTTTCTTTTAAATTATTTACTATTTTTATTTTGTATTGTGAAAAATTCTAATAATCTCCTGCCTGAGAGCAAAACAAATCATATTGTCTGAGCAGTAAAAAACTGATTGGTAACCTACACTGCTGTTCTCAGTTTTTAGTGCTATATGCATGCCCAAAAAGATGCCCAATATATGATCGATATAACTGCTTATTTCTTGACTTCTCCATGAACATTATGCACACTGTGCCCTCTTAAATATTATGTTCTACTACAGAAAAGTGAGTTTCTGTTATGTATTCAGAAGTAAAATTAAGGAGGAAGCATAAGTGAAGAGCAGATGACAGAGTTTACCTCCAGGAGATAGAGAGGGATGATTGATGGTGTCCATTCACCTTCAGCTGGATACAACAACAAATGTTTCCTGCAGCATTTTGACCATGTAAGGCCATTTCAGACGTGAGGATGACATTTTTACAGATACTAGAATTTCAGGAGATGAGACTTTGGGATCCTGTTTATTGTGCAATGTGGGGTACAGTCCTATGCAGTACTAAGGGTTCCCTATAAAATACCAGCATTATATTCAAGTAAAGCAGATTTTTAATCTCCCTCTTTCAAATTCACTCCTTTCAGAACTCTGAGTCTCCTTCTGGACTAAAAGTAGGTTCCACTGTCTTTAATGTGGATTGCTCACATATTTTAGATTCCTTTTATCTTTAATTAAAAAAATCAATATATATGTCATTTATATAGTGTCTGTCCCCTGTTAAATGCTTGCTAAGTCCTGTACAAAACGTTTAGATTTGAGAACTTCATTTTAAGGAGCCTGTGAGTGTGAACTCACAGGAGCAGCATCTGCAAGTGAGTATAGTGTAGAAGTGGGAGCTTTGGAGTTCACTGCAACTACTTCCAGAAGCTCTGGGAATAGCTGTTCTTTCTTCTCCTGCTTAGTTTCATGAGACTCTGAAGCGGGTGTATCCAAGGGGGATGTTTCAGACTGAGGGTCTAGGCAGATTTTATACGTGAATTCCTTATTTTTAAAAGTATATTTTTCTAAGTACCTCTTAGATGTATTCTGGTTGTTTTTTTGGGTTTTTTTTTCAGAACATAATTGTTAACTGCACCCTGAACATAATTTTCTTTAATAATAGACTACATTCACATTTGTAGCATACACACTTCTAAAAATGAGGAAAGTGTAAGTGTTTACTGGAATTTCTTTTACACTTCCAAAAAATCTTTCTTACTGAAAGGCCATAGGTTGCACATAAGTTAGGAAACTAGGACAGGTTCAAAGCTCCTAAATATGGATGCAAGCTTTGCCCATGTCTTGCTATTTTATATCCTGCCTTACTTTCCATGATTTTTTCCCCATCTTCTCCAGCTGCAGATGTCAAAAGCCAGAGCACCAGGCAATGGTGTCCCAGTTTGGATAAGCATGGGAACCAGGCTCACATGGTGACATGAACCTGTGTTTCACTTCAGACACAGCCATAATAAATTGGGAGCCTCCTTTCTGGCGTGCACTTCACCGAGGTAGTGAGGATGTGTGTACTGTTCCAATTATTTTGAGAAAGAAATTAAAAGAGGGAAAGAAAGACCAACTGAAACACTTCATATTTTTCACTTATAATGAGGAGAGCAGAAAAAATTTAAAAGGTAAATTTATCATGCTTGGTCATAAAGGAGAAAAATAATGAAAAATTGATTTTTCCTATAGGACAACATAAATATTGTGCAGGGGGAATATCAGGTAATGAGAAAGTACATAATTAGAGCTGAGGTGTTGGAACAAGAATAGGTAAGTGGTCCCAAAGCTGTTGTGGATTTCACTGATCTGTGCTGATTTTAGGAATCAGCCATGCTTGTCTACAGAATTATTGGTTATTTTAAATAAAGGATACTTAACTTATTTTTGCTAGAGAGCTCACAGCTTTTCACCTCTTAGAAGCTCCCTGACACCATCCAGAGAAGCACTAAGTTTGGTTTTCATCCGAACGAATATAATTACCTTCCCTCTCATGATGTTGGTGTGCTTTCCAAATGCTTTTTTTGCCAGTTGTGTTCATGACATTTTAATTCTACATAGGGCTGGGGAGGGAGAGCTGAGCAGCAGGGAGAAAGAACTTTTTTTAAATAGCAGAGCTTTTAGTCCCTGATTAAAACATTTGGAAAAAATCTGCAGAGGGAATAGCACAGGAGGAGTTCCTTTCCACTTCTCAATTCCCTCAGCAACTCATTTTCGTCACACTCCCATGTGTTTTTTCCATGAGACAGAACAATTGCCAGCCATTGTGTGTAAGGTACTCTGTGGGATCAGAGGTACTTAGTTATGGTATGCAGGGGTATTAATGGGCATTAAAATACCTGAAATTTGCTGAATGGTCTCAGATTCGATATCTGTCCTTATCTATGTGAACAGTTGGTTTATGCAATTTTCTGGATGTCATGTCCCAGTAGCTACAGCACATTATATCTTGAATTACAGAACATTCTTTACTGTTCTCTCTTTCCTTGCTCTTTCCATGACACCCAGGTTATTTTATGTGGTTGTTACACAGTAAGCATGGACCAGAGCCTTCATCTGATCTAGAGAAATTATAATTATCTGCAGTACTGCAACCCACTGAAGAATAACATTTTGGAAGAGTTATAATCTTGATCCAATATTTTAAAAGACCCAAATCTTGCAACAAAAACCTCAGAGAAAAACTGTACAAGTTACTTCAGCCTTTGCCTGCACTTGGTCATTTGCAAGTGAGAGGAGAGGTGAGATGAGGAACACTTCTGAAAAGGCTTTGGAAGAACAAAAATGGAGGAGAAATTGGAGGCAACATGCTGAGCCACCATGTACAGGTGAAGGCAGATGAACTGAAGTAAAATATCATAGTAGTGATTTTTAAAGAACAAATGAGAGAGATAGTTTCTATTCCAAGAAATCTTGACCTGCTAATGGGAAGCTATCTCCTTCTTCATACGATTCCTAAGAGTAGGAAGATTGGTGCATTTGGTAAAAACCCTCACAAACCTCCATCTGTTCCAGCACCCTACTCTGTAAACTACAAAAAGGTTCCTGCTAGATTCATTTTATGTCTCCTACTTCCTGTAACTGGATGAAACAGTAAATAACTGATCTGTATCTACTAGGTCCATGTGACTCAAAGTTTATAGACATCTCTTAGAGCCTAAATTGCTTCTACAGGAGACCAAAGAGTTCTGGTTTACTTGGTTATTTCAGGAACTTAAACCATTCCCATGTATTTGGTTATCCTTGTTGCTCCTGTGTGAACTTCTGGTATTTGGCTCCAGAAAAACCCCCTTGAATATTCCACATCTACTCTGTCCAAACCCTGATATGTGTGTTTCTCTCCCACTTGTCCACTTCCCCTGGAACCTTTGGACAGAATATACAAATGCAGGAAGGAAAAAGTTTCTGTGAGTACAGTTTTGAATTTGCTGTTGGGTGGCTTGTCTTCTAGAGAGCTCCTCTTGAGTTCCTTCAGGTTGCACTCCTGCTTATTGTGTGAGGCAGAAGGCAAATACAACTGTCCCTCGCTCTTTCCAAGAGCTTTGAGTGCTTCTTCCTCTTTGCTGAGACTCCCCAGATATTTGCTGGCTTCCCAAATGTATCTAGAACACATTTACTTAAGGATGTGCCCATATGGCATACCTGGCCTGCTTGACATAGTTACATAGTTTGGAGAAACGTGCACTTCCACTTAGTTCATTGTCTTGGGTCTGAGTCCTCAACTAAAGAGTCACAATCATATGTGCCTACAAGTGCTGACCTAAGTTTATTATTTCTCTAAGTTTATGAGAAACATTTCCATTGCTTTTTTTTTCCCCTCTCATTCTTTTGCCCTAATTATACTAATGCATTTTCCCTTTATGGTACAGCTTCTGGCACAATAGAAATTACTAGGATTCACAGATGTTTCTTGGCACAAAAAGAAGTCAGTTTGTTGGGACACCCCTTTTCATGGTGAACATTAGCAAATTATTCACCTCCTAATAGGCTTTCCCAAAAAATCCTACCAAATTTTTTTCCCCTGGAGTGGCAGTCAGGTTCAGTAGTAATGGCAGTACTTGCTCAACTGATTCCAATCAATGGTGCACAGAGAAGAATTTAAATTATCCTGCCCAGGACACTGTGATGATGACAGATGGACAAGATATATTTGTAATTCTGTAGAAACCTCCATGCCATTTCAAATTAACTTTCCATCATCTTTTATTGACACAAATAATGCCAGGATAGTAGAAATGGAAAATATTAGTAGAGGGGGGAAAATATTAGTAGAGTAGGAAAAATATTAGCTTGTTTTTCCAGTTTGTGTTACACATGTGGTACACATTCTGGTTTCTGTTTCAAATATTTACCACATTTTCAGCAAGGCTTGTAAATGTATCTTGGCCCCCTACTAAAATTGCCTATTGACTAAGAGTTCTTATATTTAACTCTAGCCTTTTTTTTTTCCTCTTTTTTTTTGGTTTTCTTTTGGGCAGTGATTTTCTTGTTCAACTTTTGGAAGCTGATGAGAAGTCTCATTTTTTTGGACTAGAGTCTATGCAAAAGCTTCTAAACCAGAGATCAACAAAGGAGAATTTGGACTGGTCTTTCACATGTCACCTTGCAAATATGAAATTCTGAAACAAAATTATTTTTAAAACTTTGCACAAAATTGTTGAGTTACAATAATGAGCAGAGGTACAATATTTGAATTTTTATGCATGTTATACTATTTGAACCAACTTGATTATAGTTGATGATGTCACTTAAACCTAGACAATAGTGAAATGAGTATTTTGGCATTTAGTCAAAAGTAGTAGATAACTTATGTGATTAATATTCAGAAAAATTTAAGCACCAGCCCTGACTGTGTTATTCATCTCTATGTCATCTGGAAACAAACTGAATGCTATCCTGAATTTAAATTCAAGACCATGGAGACCATGCCTGTGCTATGGGCTCCAGACAGACGGAACAGAGCTGTTGCACAAAACTTACAGCGGGACCCTGGCTTTAAAGAACAGTTCAGTTTTCTGTCCTGCTGCTTTCTGGCACTGTCAGGAGCATTCCTGACTGTGGTGGCCTGTTTGATTTCGCAGTGCAGACAGATACTGGAACGTGAGGAACTGAGCAGAGATGGCAAAACAGCTGTCAAGTGTTTAACTATTTTCTATCACTAATAGCGACTCAGAGGTCAATGGCGTCATATCACATTACCAAATCCTTGAAGCTTAGGGAATGTTTTTTTAAACTTCATTTTAGAAGGGGAATTCCTATGCTTGGCTTGGCTACGCCAATAAAATAAAAAGAATAATACAGCTCTTACTTCCACAGAGAGGTGTGCTTTTCCTGATGAATTTGCTGATCAATTTGAAAGAATTTTATATTGTACATTGACACATGCCACTGGCTTGTGTCAATATACAATATAAAATGTTTCTAATGCTCCTATATTTGACTGCTTTTTTCATTTGCATCATAAACTTACTATGTTAAATATTTACTAAAAACAGTCTTTAAGCTGGGCAAAGAACATTTACTTTGGAGGCAAGTTCACTTTCTACAACTACTTAGTTCAATCTTTCCCTTTCTAACACAAATTTGAACTGCCGTTGGAAGAAAAAGGCAAAGTCTAGTTTGAAATGCACGTGAAAGTTTTAGTCTCCACTTGCTTACAGTAAAGCTGACTCCCCTTATTGCTTGAGCTTCTTATGCATTCTCATATGAGCGCACACTGTTCAACTTTTTAGAAACAATTTTAGGTTCCCATGTAATTGCACCCTAAAGGAAATACAGATCTTCATTCATTTCAGAGCACGGTGGAACCTCAAAACCCTGTATTTCCCTCCTGCATAATCGCAATTCCCTTTCCCACACGGACACAAACTTTTTTCTTTTCCCCCAGCGCAGCATCCTTCGGCTAGCAGAGACTCGCAGCACCTTTATCAAGAACTACACGCTACACCCGCCAGCAAACGAGCCCACCACCGGGTCGGCGGCGGGAGGGATGCCCGGACCCGCAGACACCGTGCGGCTCTGGCCAGCGGAGCGCAGGGAGCGCGGCCGCGGAGCTGTGCCCGGGCACCGGGGCGGACTTACCCGGCGTAGCGGCCGCGGTGGCCGCGGAGCGGCAGCGCAGCCTGGAGGCAGAGCAGACAAAGGGGCAGGAGCCCGCGGAGCGGCATCGTGCGGGGCCGCGCCGTCATCGCCGGCCCCGCCGGCACAGCCACCCCCGGCACCGGCACCTCCGAGACCTGCACCGGCGGCGCCGCGCCCGCCCCAGGTGGCGGCTGGTGCCCTCACACAAAGCCGCGGCCGGAGCCGGGAGGAGCGGGGCGCTCGGAGGTGTCGCTGGCCGCCAGCGGCGAGGGCAGAGAGCCGGGGGAGGACGCCCGTCGGCCGCGCCCGGGCACGGGGATGGGGATGGGGACGGGACTGGGCGGGGAGGCGCCCGCCCGCCCGCCGGGGAGGGCCGGGGGTGCGGGGGGTGCGCGGGGTGCGCGGCCCCGCCCGGGGGAGCCCGAGGGGAGCCCGGGGCCGGCAAGGGTCGGGCGGTGCCGAGCAGCCCCCGAGGGCACGGCAAGGGCCCGGAGGTGGCCAGCAGCCCCTGAGGGCACGGTGGGGCCGGGCGGTGCCGAGCAGCCCCTGAGGGCACAGCCGGGCCGGGCGGTGCCGAGCAGCCCCTGAGGGCACGGCAAGGACCGGGCGGTGCCGAGCAGCCCCTGAGGGCACAGCCGGGCCGGGCGGTGCCGAGCAGCCCCTGAGGGCACGGCAGGGGCCGGGCGGTGCCGAGCAGCCCCTGAGGGCACGGCAAGGACCGGGCGGTGCCGAGCAGCCCCTGAGGGCACAGCCGGGCCGGGCGGTGCCGAGCAGCCCCCGAGGGCACGGCAGGGGCCGGGAGGTGGCCAGCAGCCCCTGAGGGCACAGCAGGGGCCGGGAGGTGGCCAGCAGCCCCTGAGGGCTCGGCGGCTCCGTCGGGGCCGGCGGGACGAGGATGATGCGGGGCGGGTTCGGCTGCAGGTGCCGGGGGCCGGCCGGGCAAGGGCCGCTCAGTGCCCGGGGATTTATCGATGAGGTCTCCCCGGCTGGGCAAGAGCTGCGGCTGAAGAGAGGGCAGGGACACATTTGCATGAAACAAAGAGTGGTAGAGAGACCATTAGGGGCCATAAAGGCAGGGGAAGGTGGGATTTCAGTTTACTGCTGTGGTGAAACTCTTCCGTCTAAGTAGTGAGAACGGAAGAGACACTGATACAATAGAATGAATTAAAAGCCCAGCACGTTTTTAAAACTGGACTTTTGCTGTCTGTTCCACACTGGTGATGATGAAAGATCCATGTAAAGATAAGCCATTGGAGCACTGAGAATAACAAGGAATGTGGGGAGAATTTTGCTGCAAAGTATTGTAGTTTATAGAAGACACATGGAGTACCTATTAAAGAAAATATGAATAAAAATATAATGCCAATTTGGAATAAATGGATGGTCCCTTTGATACTTTTATGCTGAATTTACTAAAAAGGAGCAAAAAGTGTTTCAAACCCAACTGATTCTCAGCCTCTGAGAGCAAAATGAACATGTGGGCTGTAGACAAATAAAACCAGCTGACATTTGAACGTGTGAGAACTACTCTAAATCCCTGTTAATGTTTCAGAAACACAGGGAGCCTTTTGAAAAGGGACTGTATTAAACCACACACACTTTGTATTCTCTGGCTGAAAGGCAAACAAGCATTTTCCTTTGTCTCTTTTTCATACTGGCAGCAAATCTGACAGTAGTTGTGTGATAGAGTCTGGAGGTGGAAAAGACTTTGTCCAAGGCAGGATTATTGTCTTCAGTCTGGTTATTGGTGTTCTCTCTCTTGAGCTTCCCATCCCCCCATAACATGCCCTGCTTAAAATCTCAAATTTATTTCTGGTGAGAATATGCAGAGGTGAATGTGTGTGTGTGCTTGCATGCTGTACATCTCATGTTGAAAGCACTTTCCATTAACTATAGGCAAGCCCCCAAATCTGCTCTGTGAATCTTCAGTCTTATAATAAATGCAATTTCAACTTTGCAAGCATCTATTTAATAAAAGCTCTGCTCTCTGTTCAGAAGTGACTTCAAAGGTAGAGTTGAGCAACTGACTTTTGGAGGGTATGAGTATGATATTAAAGCAAAACCCACTGTTTTATTACACATTTACTTTTCTTACTGTGTATCCTTGCTACACCTGAAATGCACGCTGATTTAAATGTTTAAAACATTAAAAGTTTTAAATGTTTAAAAAATGTAGTTTGGCTAATATTCTAAAGTATTTGCTTTCCAGATGAAAACCTGACTCTGTTTGAGTTAGTAAAAATTTTATTTTTGGCATCTGATTGTAGAATACTTTGGCTATTATTCTAAAAACTTTGCTTCCAAGAGGAAAACTTGGCTCCATTTTTATTGGGGAGAATGTAATTATGGGCTTCTGTGCCTCTAGGTTTCAGTCTTTAATCCTGCCTTTCTGCAACATTCCCTGAAAGTAAAATGCAAGCAGGTATGAGATGGAAAGGGAATTCAAGCACCAAAACCAAACAGTGAAGGAAAGTAACACAATGGGAAAGAAAGACTCAGAAAAAAAAATTTAGCTACCTTTGTTAATATGTACTAATTCTGGCAGTTTAAAACACATTTAACATATAATTTTAAAGGACACTTTTAGAGCTATGGAGAAGCTGGAGATAGAAATAGCTCAAAAATACTGAAAAGGGCTTTAAGGGAGGTAGGGATAGTGAGGTGGATACAGGTGCATTGGTGTCTCTTTGATCCATCAGTTTAAACTGTACTATGTCACAGGGCATACTGGTGGGAGGGCTGGCATTCTGTCATGCTGGCACCTAGAAAAGGATTAAAACACTCCAGTCAAGCCTGGAAGTTACACATGTGGTAAGTCTGCTTTCCTGACAAAATGGGGCTATCAAACTTGCACCCAGCTAAGCAAAGGATTTGAGACAAAGAGAATCAGAGTTTCTTTTCCTTCTCTTGGAACAGAAAAGAGAAATTGCCAACACCAAGGGCGGCTTGGTAGTGATAACAGCTTTGGATGGAACAGAGGGGAGCAAACTGAGATATGGTTTCCCTCTTAATGAATCAAGTTGTGGGATTCATCACAGCATCCTACACTTTTCAAGGAACACGGGCTGCTGAAACAGAGGCAATTCTACGCAGTGTGGAAACAAGAAAGGATTCATTTAAAGTGAGTGGGCAGGCAGCCTACATTTGGTACCTAGACTTTAGAACATGCCACTTATTGGGACGAACAGAAAAAGGGCATTAGCTTCTTATAAGCATATTTTATACTTTTGAGTTGTCCCAGCTCTCACCTTCATGAGAAGGTTGCATTGGCTCAAATAAACAAACCTTGCTGCACATTTGTTAGAGATATAACAGTTCAGAAACAGGAGTTTAAAAGAGGCTTACATTTTCTAGTGTAAATCACACTCCTTAATGATAAACTAGACTAAGCACATTCATGCTGGCATTTTCTCTGTTACAACTCATTAAAAGTATTGAAGTTGATGGAGTGCAATGTCCTTTTTAAGACATTTCTTTTTACTCCCACAGAGAACTTGTCAGATGAAGGACAGTGCAAGTGGCCCTGCTGATTATGTTCTAGATTAGGTTTGTGGTCTAAAATAATGAATGTGATATAATCCATGCATGAGTGCCATGGCTGGTTAGCCTTAACTAACCACTCTGTGTAGTCAGGAGTGTTACAGCAGCAGCAGAGAGCTGATAACTTGAGAATTTCCCACTCCTAGGAATTGGTTATTCAGGTTGTGCTGGGCTTTGCACTATGAGAGACAGGCTGCTGTTGGTAACTGAGACAGTTTTGTTACAATGAACTGGTGCTTGACATTACCTTGGTGGGTATTCAGATGTAATTTTCTTACTAAAATGAAGTACAAATATCTTTAGAAGGGATGGACTTGCAATTAAGAATCTTGACGTTCTGTCTTTAACTTACTTGGGGATGCTGCATTACCATAACTGAAAAATTTTATGTGAATTTGTGTCAATGGCACTAAACTTTTTAAAAGTGGTTAAATTATGTGAAAGAATGAAACAATTGCACTTAGAGAATTTCTGTCTTCTGCTATTATTCTGTTATTCTGCAGGAGGACAGGAACACAAGTTAAATATTCCTTTTTTGTTTTGTAGAACTGAGGGAAATTTAAATATGGGTTTGCTTTAGAAGCAGCTAAAGGAAAATAGGTGTATAATAGACAATTCATAGCAGATCAACCCTCCATAGAAGCCTTTAGGAACCATCCTGATAAATAACATCAGAGCACAGTATTAAAAACCTGATAAGTCCATTCATTGGTATAGTTTTTGTCTTGGAAAGACTGCCATACTTTTTTTCATAGGTTTCTTTATATGTATGGAATTCTTAGAGCTAACCACGGGAGAAGAAAATTTTTAAAGGATTTGCAGGAGGCACCCTTGTGAGGAAAAGCTTGTTCTGTCTTGAGATTCTGCCTTAAGACACATGTGGCAACATGGCTTCAAACTTTTTGGCCAAGCATTCTGAAAAAAAAAAGCATTGCTCATGACAAATAACAAGTGTGCATAACTGGATAAAAAATTCCAGTGTCTAGACTTTGTCTCAGATATCTGTATCCCTGCTAAAACACATAAAGAAGCAATATAAAAATGCTCCCTATATTGAAATTACAGGATTTTTATTTGAGTGAAAATACAGCCTTTTTATTAGGCAAGAGACTCCTCTATCTTTTCTGTTCTGCTGAAAATTTCATGCTGGGGAAATATGAGAATGGCAATTTAAAAATTTCTTGTGCCTCCTACACAAATCATGTATATTTACTTTCTGTACAAATGATTTGTGCATAGTAACACATTTCACATTTCTCCATCCTTCTCTGAACTTCTGTACTTTAGAGTAGTTGAAGACCTCAGCCTTCCTCTAACTTCATGTAACCAGTATTTTGGAGTGGTTTTGCAGGTGGGCATGCTAAGATATAGGGAGGCTGGATAATTTGTCCCAAGAGTCTTTAGCAAGTATAAGTCTAGCATATGGATTTCATGACTATAACCACTCAAACATATGGAATTTGTATTTGATTGTGCTTCTAATTTAAAAGACAAACATTTTAGTTCCCAGAGTCTCAAACTCGTCTTAGTGTACTTGGGCTTAAATACAATCTCACTTCTTTTGCTCCAAGGATAGGTGACATATTCCCAGTGAAAGATTTTATGTCAGAAAATAATTGAATCACAGAATCATTGAGGTTGGAAAAGACCAATGGAAAAGACCATTGAGGTTGGAAAAGATCAACAAGTCCAACCAGTAACTGAGCACTTCCAACTCCATTGTAGGTTCAACATCTAGTTTTAAAATACACATTATTTGCAATAATTGGAGACCCAGTAGTTGGTTTTTACAATGCTGAGAAGAAAGAAAAATGATAACATTATTTATTTTGAAACACTGCTAGAAATCCTCCAAATCAGCACTGCTGTATAGCAGCTACTACCCACGAAAGATGGCAGGTGCCAAATATTTATTTCTAACAATTGGCATTTGCCATATATACATGTGTGAAAATACTGAGAAGGAAAGGGTACTTCTGAAAGAGTACATTCAGTACAATGGTGTTTTGTGTGGCTCCCCAGGCAAGTCCTGGCTGAGACATTCTGCAGTGAACTATTATTATATCTTCTGGGAGGAAAGGGAACGTTACGTAGAGTATCGTTCTGGAGGTAGGTGAAGCAGAAACTACGGAGTTGTTAATTTATCTGTCAGCTGCACTGGCATGAAAAGTGTCTTTCCTCCTCCTCTTTTTCTCACCCTTAACATTGCCTCATAATTATCAGGTCATTTTACCATCTGTGCCTGGAATGATGTTTTGATTGTCCTCCTTCAAATTTGGATGCCTCAATAGCTTGAAATGATATAATTAGGTAGCATGTACTTCAGAGATTTATGCAACTCGAATGCTGAAAAATGCTGAAAAGACTGGAAAATATGAATGGTGAAAAATACTGGCATTACAGAATTCTGTCAGTCCTGAAACATTAAAAAGCCAAGGAATAAAATCTAGGTCTGGTGAAATATGCCAGAAGAGGAAAACAAGGGAACCCCAAAAGCATATTTAATGAAAATTGTGATTGACACCTCACTTGAGTTTTACAGCCACTGAGGTGTTTTGACCAATACTATACCAACTTAACACGAGTTGACTTTACAAAATTTTGACTCAGGAAAGAATTTCATAATGAGAATTTCATAATTTTGTTATTTCATCATTTGATGGAAGTTGTGGGATCCATATATTTTCACTGAAAGGTCATCTCATGTAATGTTTTGTTGGGGGGAGTCCTTCCTTTAAATGTGATCCTTTAAACATACTCATTTAACTTTAACCTTTTAAAGACAACCTGTAAAACTCTTTATGAGGAGAAAGTATGGAAAATTGGTTAAAGAAAGAAAAAATTGCTGAAGGTGGCCATTAATGTTTTCATCCAGGGCACACCAAGCATTGTTTTCACCTGATATCCATGTTGGTATTGCCATTTCACAGAGCATGACAGTGCAGGAAGGACACATGATACAGTTGAAGAACATTTTAGATTACAGTTTAGCTTGTTCTCTGTTATTGGTAGGCAGAGTTATCTGAATGTGATGTCCAAGCTAGTCCTTAAAGAACATGATCTGAATGCAGTATCTCTTTTTCCTTTTAGAACAAGTACCCAGTGTTTTATAACTCAGGTAGCACATAGTCTTCACTCATTGCTCTCTTAAATGTGGTGATTTCAGGCATGACAGCAGTGGCTGAGACAAATATGTGCCATTTTATTTTGCTTTATTTTTCCTTTGATTAGAATTCCCTTCATAAGCTAATGGCACACCCCACTCACCCCCTGCCAGTGTAAAAATGTCCTTTTCTCTTGATAGGTTGTTCCTCTCTTGGAGAAACAAAAAAAAAACCCCAACCTGGAAGCAATATATTAGGAAGGAAAAAAGGGATTTCAGCTGCTGTGCTACTTCCAAAGAGGTTAGCACATGAAAACAGAGCAGGAGCAGACAAGCAGAAAATACCTTTACCCCTTAGAAGCCTGTTAAACTGTATTTCTTCCCTGAGTAGTCAGTCAGACGTCAACTTAACCAAGTGATGACTTTCTCTGTTGTTTCTTAACACTATTAAAAGTGTTTCACACATCATCCTCCAATCTCTGTGTGACTGTAGAAGGGGGATAATTCTTTGTGGTAACATTGAGCTCAGGTATATGTGCAGCTAAGTATAGTAGGTAAGTTGTCCAGGTAAAAAAACCCTCAATTCAGGTTCATTATCAGCTCAATTATTCTATTATCAATTATTAATTATCTTGCTAAATTCTAAATGTTTGTGTATTTGTTTGCTTTTCCAGCCCAGAAAGTGTCCTGCTTTCCTGCCCACAATTTGTGCCTGACATACCAGACAAGAAATTAACATTTTTGAATCTGGGCTCCATAGAGCGAAAACTTTCGTTATTCTAAGACACCAAAAAAGGGCTTTGGGACTTTTCCCTGAAAATTAATTACAATTTTCTGCCCTCTATTAATGCAAAACTTAGTAGTGAAGATCCATATGAAGTGCCAAGTATACTTTTTCAAAGTAACATCTTCATTAACATGGAAGTATTTTGGTGTAATACCTTTGTGCATTCTGTCATGCAGCTATCACTGGATTTAAACAAGTGACTGCACCTGAGAGTATTGTTGTTTTGAAGAAAATATAAAAAATAATCTGCATATACTTTGGTCAAATTTTGTCAAATTGGTTGATATATCTGATAGAATTAGACTCCCCATGCACCATGGAAACTGTTTCCATAGCAAAAAATCTCTTAGCTCAGAGACTCTTCTCCTGGATTAAATCCAGGGATTTAAATTGATAATCTAGAGCTTTCTCTAACAGCCAGAAAGGTCAATACTTATGAGGAAATTGCCACCCAGCTCTCTGAAGGTTGCACCATCCCACCACTGGAATGTATCCTTTCCCTCAAGAGCAAGAGAAGTGCCACGCTGTTTCCCTTCATTTCACACATCCTTGAGTCCCAAATGCCAACAGGTGTTTTAAGGCAGTGGCATATTCTGCCAGCATCTTCAGCAACTTGCCAGAAATGCAGACAATTGATGTCATAGTAGAGTCTTCCTCTGTAATGCCTCAAAAACCCTGTTACTCTTCTGTAGAAAAACTAGTTTTGACTCATCTAGTGAGGGTAGTGAGAGTAAAAAGCATAAATCAACAAGGTTTTTTACAATAGACACACCATTACCTGTTTGAAAGCTGATTAAATGAGAATCACAGAGTCTTGAATATTTGTGGATCAGTATATTAATAAAGCACAGGAAGAACACTGATTAGGATTTGTTAAGGGTCAAATGAAAAATAAATGTTATTTCCTAAATACCTCTCTAATAAAAGAAAATAAAAACTGTATTGTATTGAATAGCCTTTGAGAATAATTTATTTTATGGCCTGAAGACATCATTCAATGATTTCTGTTTCCCAGGAAATCGGACAGTACTGCCTAGAACTTCATCCTGGTTCAGTAGTGAAGCAGTGCAATGATTAAAAAGGAAAAAGCAATATGTAACAAGAGAAAAAGACAAATAAACACCAGTGGATACATATATTATATATTTCATAAATTCTGAGTTGCAAGAGGATTTAAAACCACCAGGAAGAAATTAATGACTGGCAAGCCTAGGAACAAAAGGATTTAAAAACATTGAGTACAGTGTAAATCCTAGCTGTGGCAAAGCGGCGCTACTTGATCGTTAAATTATTAATAATAATGCAGAATTAGCAGAAGTGTTCAATAGCAAAATCTGTTCTGTATTTGTAAGAAGCAACATTATAACCTAATACCTCAAGAGAACTGGGAATCATTTGAGCAGTAATCAAGGACGACCATATCTACTAAGGGATAAAGAAAATATGAATCATCATTGCCAGAGAAGATGTACCCTGAACTTTCATGATTTTAGGTAAATAACAGGTTTCTGCAAAGTTTATGGAAAAGCCAAATACTGTTCCATATTATGTATTACAAAGGCAGAGTAGCTGATCCAGGTAAGGTTGTTGGTCTGACAAGGGAAGACAGAGGAGTAGTTTACACAGTGTGCAATTAGAAAAAAATCTGAGGATTGGAGTGGAAGTAAACAGAATGGATGTCGGTACATCAAAAGATTTAATTCAAGTATATTTGACACTTGTTCACAAGCATAAGCTACCCTTCTGGGAGCTGGGTTGATTGCCGTGTAGGTGCAATAAATTCCAGCTTTTTAGAAGTACAATCCACAATTTCATATTGCTCAATGTTCTGAATAGCGCAAATCAAGAATAGTTGTATCAAATATCACTAAAGTGCAAACTCACAGGTTAAGAGACTACTTAACAGGTGAGCAAAGGAAATTTGGGTTATTAGAAAATGGAAATTAATGGGAACCATCTAAGCAAGGCTGCAGAGATACATGTAATAAGTCTGATCTACTAAACTGAACCACTGCAAAATGCATGGGAACAATGAATTAAAGAGAATCATTTGGGTGGATAAAGTTCAATAGGATACCTGTAAATGGATAAATTATAACATCTAGGACAAATGTCCTCTATTTGCTGGAATCCATAATAAATGTGAAAGGAACCATCAGCTGAAGTGGTTTAGTAGGAGATTGGGTTTAGTCCTGTTCCCTTTACCAGAGGCTGTTGAGCTCCCAGTCACTGAATCAGGAGCTGAAGTGGATCTTAGAGATCACCTAGTCCCAACCGCTCTGGCCATAAGCAGGGACACCTCCCACTAGACCAAGTTGCTCAAGGCCTTATCCAACCTGACTTTGAAGATGACCAGGGTTTGGTTATCCAACACCTTCCTGGGCAATCTGTTCCAGTGTAACCACCCTCACTGTGAAAAATTTCTTCCTAATGTGTAACCTAAATTTCTTGTCTTTCATTTTGCACTCATAGCTCCTTGTCCTATCACTACAATGCCCGATGAAGAGTCCCTCTCTGGCTTCCCTGCAGGCTCCCTTCAGGTACTGGAAGCTTCTAATGTAAAATATAAAAAATTTCATATAAAATATCAATATATAAAATATATAAAGTGTCAATATGAAAGAAAAATTGCTAGATGCAGAAAGATGCCAGAATATTTTTCCAACCATGCTGTTGGAAGGCAGTGGCTAGAACCTGAGGCCAAGAATCTGAGGATTTTGACTGGGCCTCACAGCTAGCCCAATGATGATCCTGCACAATTTACATCATCTTCCTCAGCCTAAGTTTCTCTGTCTAGAAGAGAGGTATAATCATACTCACCATTTTCTAAGGGCACGAAATGAGTAGTGAAATGTGCCAGCTCATCTTACTGGCTCTGTATTATCCTAACTGCATCCCTGTGTGATGGATGCATCTTGGAACTGCTCTGAAATATAATTCTGATAAAGCAACAGACCAACAGAACACTTGATAAATGTAAAAGTGAGACTCAAATAGCTTCTATGCACACCTGTAAGAAATTCACCGGGGTTAGAAATTTGTAGTATCAGTTCCACCATTTTTTTAGTCCTTTGTGAACTCCATTTAATTCCTGAGTTTACACATGTGTTTGAACAGTCATTCTCTGAGAAATATTTTATCTTTAAAAACTTAAAAATCTGTTCTGCTCTATTTCCGAATCCTCTCTATATCTTTCAATTTGATTTGATCACCTGATAAACGAAATATCAGGCATTTGTTTTCTAAACTGATTAATTAAGAAGGCTGTTCTTGACCCACAGAAACGATTTACTTCAATCGCCTGCCATCTAGTGTCAGAAATAAGCATTTGCACTTCCAACAGCTTTAAATTGTATATTGCAAAAACTATAAAAGGTCCTGAGAAATTTTTTGTCAGTGTTTAGCATGTTAGCATGATAAAAATACTTGTATGTTTTTATATATATATATATATATTTGCATATATTAAAAATATATTTTCTCTGTTTATGGATTCCAAAGCATGCACTAAAGCCATGCTTCAGTCTTTGGGATCTGTTTGGCATTGAAACTAGGTGCAGGATTGTGTCTGAGCAAAGCATAGTTTAAGAAAACCTCTATGGTCAATAAAGAAAGCATGCATATTTTTGGGTATATTTTGGGGGTTAATGTGAAATATAACCAGTGCTCAGTAAAATTTATTTTGCTAGCTTCTTCACTGTCTTGGTGGTGTCCTGAGACATTCTGTTGTTGCAGCAGCCTGGGTGAAGGTTTTGGAAGGCTTCTACATCAGCTCCTAGCAGACTGGCTTCTTCAGTGAAGGACTGGCATTCCAGAAAGAGAGTGAGGCAGGAAACTCCTGAGGCACTTCAGTGTGGCCAGTGCTTCCTCTAGTGCCAAGTGCATCCTGTTAGAATTTCCCACCCCTCAGTGTATTCCTTTACTCTAATTGTCCATTAGTTCTCAGGTCCTCTAGTTATCTGTGGCTACATCTCTTTTTCCTCACTCTTTGCAGGGAGCGAATCCTTTGCAGATTCCTTTCAAGTTTCTCTCTCTTTTATCCTAGCTGGCTTTTCCAATTGCCTCCTGAACTCTCAACCTCAGCTGATTACATTCCATTCAACATAGCAATTTCCAATGTCTCAGTGATAAATGGCAATTCAGCTGTCTTACTCCTTTTCTTGGAGAGGAGGGGTTTGTTGTTCAGTTTAAGCCTTCATTCAAACCCATTAATGTCTGTGCAAGGAAGTTATTAACTGGGAGTGTGTGGGGGAGTGTTCAACATAAGACTGCAATGGCAAACCATGTGGAGATAATAAAATAGGAATGATAATGTTTTCCACTCTTTTCCTTCCCTAGCCTTCCTTACTTTAACATTTGTTGACACAGTTGCTAGTGTGATGGGTATTCCTCATGTCTGGGACCATTTGTGCAAGTAATTTATTAAGTACAGTAAAGTGAGTAAGATGGAACACAGGTGAATTGTATAAGGATTTATAATTTTAATTGTATAAAAATGTACAGATTATATTAAGAAAGTTGTTGGAGCTGTCTGAATTATCTCCACTATATTTGTATGTAAAGTTACTGTCTTGCTATTATCTTTTTTTCAAACCTAGTGTTTTCCAAACTCCTTATTCCCACTGCCAGCCCTGGCAGGTACAGGTTTGAGCCAGAGTGTGGCTATTACCTGAAAATATATGTGATTTGATTTAAATTACTGGTAGTATGTCTATGCAGCACTAAAACTCTATTGCATGACCATTGCAGTTGCATCTCTGATAACATGTCCATGTCCCTCAGTAAGGAAACTAATTAATGACATGAAGTTTAGCAGAAAAAAATTGATGTCCTGATAAGAGCACACAGAGAATACTCAACTAGATAATCTCCCTTCTCTTAAGAGTGTTGTATTTCAGGATATTCCTAATCTAATCTGCTCAAAAGAGGCATATATATGAGGTGAGACCAGGCCTTTATCCAGTCACATCTTGAAAATCTTTGAGAACAGATACTGTGCTTCCTCTCTGGGCAGCCTATTTCACTGTCACTCTCCTGATAAAGATTTAATTTGTATGTTTGAACTTCACTTGTGTCCATCTGTCTGTTGTTTCCTCTGTTTCCACCATGCACTTCTGTATTAATTTGTCTCTATCTTTCAGTAATTTCTTCATAGTTACTGGCAGGGGATTATTACATCTCCTCCAAATCTGTCCTTCTCAAGGCTGAAGGTCCAGATTTCTCAGTCTCCTCTCATAGGAATGTTCCAGCCCTTCAGCATTGCATTTTCTGTATCAGGGCCCTAAAAATTGGACACAGTATTCAAGATAGCAAGTGCCAAAGGGAATTATGACTGCCCTCAATCTACTACTGCATGCCTGTTAACATAGTTCAGGATGCTCCTTCCTTGTGTACTGACTAAACTTTGGATTGACAGTTCTTTCAAGTTTGTTGCCACTGTTTCACTCTTATTTCAGGTCACAGAGCCTGAGGTCAAAACATGAGATAATACTGAAGAATATATTTTAATTCTGGGACAAAGCGATCTGGCATAGGGGTGAGACAAACTCCTATAAAGTTTTGACAGACTCACCTTGACACTCACATTGGAGAGCTCCTCTAACCCTAGATATTTGGAAAATAACTTATAGTTTACTTCCCTTAAAAAATTATCTCCCTTTGAACTTTGCAGGTTTATATGCACAAAGAGATAGATATCTATATAAAGACTAGGTTGTAACACTTATGCCAGTCAGAAAGACTCCTGTGATGAGTAAGCACATGTCAATGTGCTTTTGTGTCAAGGAGGCTTTGTGGGAAGGAAATTAAAGAATTAATAGAGTCACGAATGTTCCCAACACTTGTGATGGAAGGAACATATTACAGGCAAAGATCATCCACAAATTATTCCTTCCCCTTGTGCAAGAGGAAATTGGAAGAAGTTTGTGTCTAGACTGAGCCACAGAGTCTTTTCCAGACTGGAATTGGACAATGTATTTCACGTTCATCTCATTTCTCAAGCCTGTCTAAAGAGTGACTGAAGAAAAAACCAAGATCACTGCTGGGTGATATTTCTAGTCTGTGGCTTTTTAAACTGCTCTTTGTTTTCCACTTGTTACACAGATTTTCTTTGAACTGAGATGCAAAATGGATAAATGTGTGTGTTAAAACTAAACTTCAAAATCACAAAGTCCATTGAAAATGGAGGTGGGATGAGCTCTCCATTAGTGCATCCCTTCAGTCTAGCAGCAGGCAGACTGATACCTTTTGCATGTTCTGCCCAACTTGTGCACTTGAACTGAAACTCAGAATGCTCTATTAGTTATGTAAATAATGTTTGGCATTCAGAAACAGGATATGCCTCTTGGATTCTGTGAAAAAGGCATAGTGAGTTTCTGACAAGGCACCATGGAATCTTTGGTTAATTTCCAAGAACATACAGATAAGTATTTCCCTTAACTTAAAATGATGGCAAATGAGAGTACTTAGCACCTCATTTAGCCTGGGTATAAACAAGTCCCTAGTTAATTTTAAGAAGATTGGTTTCAGTTCTATTTATGTATACATGCAAATTATTTGTGAAATTCACACTTTAGCACAGGAGAAATAAGTTGGTAAAAAGTTTTTCTGGAACTGCAGTAATTGTCATTGGCAACCATTTTTTATTCAAGAGTATTTAGAAGTCCTGTGGCACTTGAAGGAAAATCCTCAAAACCAAAAAAACCCCAAAATATCAAAATTGCTTTGGAGACCACATTGTCAACTGCTTTAGGAACCTGAGATAATGTGCTGTGGAGGGAGCAACATGACGCTGCTTTTATACCTGACTGATACCTGTGAAATTAATTTTTTATCTTCTTTAAAAGCTTTGCCAAAGAATGGTTGCATTAATCCCAAATCTTTGGCTTACATTTTTATGGGAAATAAAATTTATTATAACTAAACAGGCTATTTGAATTACTCGAGGAAGACTTCTACAGGAATTGTGGACCTTGAAATTCTAACTTAAGAAATATCAGTGATATTTGAACAGGACCTACCAGAAGCTTTTGAAAAGGCATAGTGTTTCTCAGAATCACTTTAGTCTGTATAATTGGTTGCTTTTTCCCAGAAGAACTGGCACTAGCACTGAAGTTAAGGGGTTTGTAGAGAAATGTAATAGCAGAGAAATTAGAAATGATAGGGATTTTTCAGGGGTCACTAATGTGTTGACTCCTTTGTAATCTTATCTTCTTTGATGGAAAGTGATGGAGCAGGTTTCAGCTTTGAACATGATGAAGAGTCAGTTTGCTAAGCTGTTTAATCATTTTGAGGAATCTTAAAAAGAGAACAAGGTAACAAACAGGCAGATGTTATCACATGCTGAAAGCTTGTCAGAAAGAAAAAAATTGGCAATCAATGTATTAAGAGGTCTTAGGAATCCACTTATTGCCTGAGTAGTAGAAATAGGAACCCAAATGAGAAAAATTTGTCAAAGGCATGCCATTTGCTTTGCATTCTGATGTGGCTGTGGAGAACACTGCAATGGTATCAGAGATTCTAAGCATCATGGAAATATTTTAAGGCAGTCCCATGAATGTAGATATTCTTGCAAGTACCTCTGCTATTATCGTAAAATCACTCAGACCACTCAGAATTTAAAAATTCTTACATTTCAAAGAAAATTAATACATGAGGTATGCAAATTTACATTTCTTACTTTGCAATAAGGGCTGTTTTGATTCTTTATCACATTAAATTCCTTTATGGGAAGTATTTAAGGTTCCTTAGGACATGAGTGCATGGTTTGGAGTATAAGAATTTGCTAGCATGCCATTTAGGCTTGCATGGGTCAATTCCTGTGGATGATATATGTGGGATCAGGAACTGGTCTGCTATATTTCATCCAATGATTAACCAGATTAATGTAAATGTTTCCATTCAGTTTTGTCACTTATCCATCAGGAGTGCCTGTGTTTCAAAATCAGTATATTTGTTTTGTGTTCTTTAAGTTGCTTAATTTCTTTACCTATAGGCACTTGCAGTAGAAAAATACAGCTTCATAATATTAAAAAAATACTGTAAGGTTTGGGGAATGTATCTTGGGTATTGACCATAATGAAAACATTATGAATAATATATGCACCCAATCATGAAATGGCCACTGAGAGGTTTAATGAGCACATTTCACTTTAGCAGGGTAAAGCATTTTATTAAAAGGTTTTTACAGACCATACAGCTTCTTTACCACCTTGATATCAAACTGATAACTTCTAAATTATTTTCCTCCTCAAAACATATGGGAATTTCCATGCTGTGACCATGAATTAGTCCAAGAATATTAATTTTACTGGTAGTATTTTGTTATACTACTTGAGTCAGAATATAGTAATGACTAAGCTATTGCAGTTTACTAGGAGGTTCATTGTGGCTGTGGCAGAGTGGAACAGTGTAAACCAGTAAATAAACCAGTAGTAAGCTGCTACAAAGCAAAGGTAGCTGGGAATGAGTTCTGCAACAGCGGATCCCAGCACTGTCTGCAGTGTAACTGTGGGATTAGTGGATGCTGATAGGAGGTGCTTTTCCTTCTTCCTTTCGTTTGTTCCCCACACTAGACTTAAATTTATCTAGTCATATAACTCATATGCCCAGAAGCAGACATCTGACCTTTTATTTTTTTTTTAATATGTTAGTCACATCAAAAAAGGTGTTACCTGTTTCTCCAGGTCTTGTTGTTGTATTTCTCTGCAGGTGTGTTGAGCTATCAGGCTGAAAAGGCTGCTGCTGTCAGGTAGGCCTGGGAAACTAACAAAATCACAGAGGAAGTCACAGAGACACTATACCCTGAGGTACATCCAATAAAAAATAACAACTTTCCTTACAAGTCTCTGCTATGAGCAATTTGACACTGTTCTTCATTGAGAATTAAATGCATAGGTAAGGAATATTTTTAATTCGTCAAAAATAAAGTAAAAAACAAACAAAAATATCCCACAAGTTCCTGTTATTCTTCTTACTGTACATAGTGCTACATAAAGAGTCTTTTACATCCTGTTAACTTCAGCCTCACAAAACATATAACCCTGGGCTTCCTGTGGGACTTTTCTAGAGGAGGATGTAGGGTGACTCAAGTTGGTTTAAGTTGCTGTGCCCCAGAAAACTTTCTTTCACTGCTGAGAAGTGAGGGAGCTTGGAAAGCATAGTCCTCACAGGATAATTTTAGGTTTTAGGCAATCCCTTTGGATTTCTGACTGCAGTTTGCAAAGCTTTGATTAAATTTGAATTTACCTACAGATCATCTTGCTAGCAATAGGCTCCCAAGCTGTCTTTAAAAAGATGCTAATACATATGCAAATGACCATCATTATGAACATAAAAATCAGTTAACAACACATTCCAGGTTGGATAGATAGTGACCAACAATTGCCATCTATGTGTTCTTTGGATAACTATGTGAAATGTGGTGGTGATCTTGGCTCAGTCGGCCTGAACCAAGGTCTGAAGAGAGCTGCCAGCCCTGTGAACCTTTTCCACCAGGGAAACTTCTGTCCAAACTGGGTTTGAATGAAGCTCACAGCTGGAAGAGGTCACTGGAGGCCAGGGCTGATGGATCTTGATAAGATATTGCTGGGAGGCTGTGTCAGTTCTGCTCAGGCTGAACACTTTTGTGATTTTACAAAAGAATACAGTCACACCAGGGCTGTCATTCACACACTTTTGTGTAACTCTGACTTGACTAGAGATGAAGAGAGAGGAAAAAAATCCCAACAGATCTCTGACAGAGTGTCAATGCTCTTGTTTCATAACCATATGGCAACAAGGTGACTTGTCACAAGGGAGGCTTCTGGCAATGTAGCTGAATCATTGACCTTGTAGACCTGAATGCCTGGAGTTGTACAGTAAAAGGTGGGGTATGTATTGACGCACAGAGATCTTTGTAACAAATATTTATTTGTTTTGGGTAAAGCCCTATTTTTAATTCACACTGTGTGCTGAGTCACTGGCATCTCTGGGTTGTGTAGGATCTAAATCCCCACAGAATATGTGCAAAATGTACATCATGCTGTTTTTTAATTTGAATTTCCTTATCTCACTAGGTTTTACTTGCACACCCTGCTCAAAATGTTAAAAGAATATAAATATTTGTAATCACAATTTTTTCTTTTCTCAACTGAAGCTGAACTACAAAGCTAAATTTTTACATAGTTTTTTTGCTCATTCTCTCCCCCTAATTTTGCCAAGGTTTATAAATGAATTATCAACACTAGAAAGAAACTTAAAGTACTAGCTATCTTACACTCAGCTACCTCAACCATTCTGTGATTTTGTGATGCACATCTGTGGCAGCTGTCTTTTTCAGCAGCCCTTGTAGGGTGCAGACCAGCATAGCTGAATTGAACATGCAGCATGGCTGGGCAAATGTGGGGATGAAGGCTGCTTCACAGCTAAGCTGTAGCAGCAGGCAGGGAGACATGGGGCTCTCTTGGCCAAGAGACAATGGAGGTGTTGGCCTGGGACTGGGGAGCCCTGGTTCCAGTTCTGGGCTCCAAAGAAATAGAGAGAGACATGGATGTACTGGAGAGAGTACAGTGAAAGGCTACAAAGAGGGTGAAGGGACTGCAGCACCTCTCCTGAGAGGACAGGCCAGGAGAGCTGGGACTCTTCAGCTCGGAGAAGAGAAGGCTCAGGGGGAAACTATTCAAATATTAAAATACCTGAAGGGAAGGTGCAATGAGGGCAGAACCCAGAAGCCAGCGGTGCCCAGTGCCACAGCCAGAAGCAATGGGCACAAACAGAAACACAAGGAACACTTTCTGAACACCAGGAAACAATTTTCCACTGGGATGGGGACCAAGGGCTGGCAAGGCTGCCCAGGGAGGTTGTGGGTCTCCATCCTTGGACATGTTCAAAAGCTTCCTGGACATGGTCCTGGGCATCATGTGATGCTGCCTGAGCAGGGAGGTTGGACATGATGCCCTCCAGGAGTCCTTCCAAACTCAACCATCCTGTGATTCTGTGAACCTGTCAGCAGAAGACTCAGATGGTTTACCTGGCTTTCAAAAGCCATCAGAATGACATAATAATTTAACAATGCTTCCAAATTACCTTCCAGTTAACACTGCAGAGCAAACAACTGCCTATTACACGAAACAGGATCAGCAATGCAGAGAGCCTCAGTGAATCTGTTAATCTCATTTTTCTTTTATGTTTCTTTTTCTTTTCACATTAAATAACTCAGTGACTGTTTTCCATATTTTGGTTGTCACTTTGCAAATTGCTTGGAGCTCTCATCTGTACAAAGCACTCAAGATTTTTGTCACAGCCTGCTTTTCCCAAAACTCCTGGGAACACCACATGCTATTCTGATTAGTGTTCCAGCACTTTTGTGAAATATCCCCTTTGAATACCTTTCGCTTCCCAGATTATCTTTTATAGGTACTGATTTACTGGCACTCATGAAGTTATTTTTGCCCTGCTATATTTTCACCTCGGTGGGACTTAGAGTTTCAAAAGGAGGAAAAAGCCATGTTCTTGGTTGGCACTCCCCCTTCTCATCCTTGGCTACCTGAAATTCAAGTCCCTACTTCAAAAAACCAAACTTCTAGAATTTCAGCAAAGTAAGATTACATTTTTTAATGTAGGCAAACAAAATTCAACCAATTCTGACTATACAGCTGAAGTATTTTTTGAAAATACGTTCCCCTCTTTCTCTTGTCTCTTGTTGCCAGATCTCAAGCTGACATGATACTTAGGAAACAAAATCTAGGGGCAAACTACTGGTACTTGGCAGAGATATAAATAATTAAACTCAACATTTTAGGTGAAAAGCGGTAAACTTGATAATAAGTACTGTTAGTGCCATCTACCACAGGGATAAAGCAATGCACCACTAAAGAAAATAGAATAAGGCCAATCTTGTTTTCTGCTACTGCCATGGAAATCACTGGAATCCACAAGTCTCTAAGGCTCTTTATGGATCCTTTCTTCTCCTGAATTCTGCTTTTGCTCTGATTTTACTATTGCAAGAGAGATCAAACAAAACCACCAGTATTCTTGAGCCTGGGTCCTCTTGTATTAATAGAATAGTAGAGAACAGGCACAAACCAGAATATCACATCAATGCACGAATAAGAGTCTCAAAGGGAAAGAGAAGAACACTTCCCTTTTTAAAGCTGACCTACTCAATTTGATTGGATGACTAGAGAAGGAAAACCTTCCTGTGCTCATTCAGTAGCATTCCCAGTTGGCTCTAAAAGGTGCCCAGATAAAAGAACTGAGCACTCAAATAGACTTCTATTGAATTTAAAATTCCCTGAAGTGCATTCCTCTTCTATCCATTCTAAAATCTATAGCTATTTACTTCTAGCTGCTTCAGAAAGTGAGCTGCAGTGTCTGATGTTGATAAAAGATATAAAAAAGTTCTTGTAAATTAGAAATACTAAAATCTAGCAGCTTGTTCCATAAGGAATTGCATTGCATGGACATGCAAAATTTGTCATCCTATCCATCTGTTTCCCGACATGTATTTAAAAATGAATGATATCACAAAAGCTAAATCCTGAATGAAGCAAGGGAAAAGCACTGCATATTCTGGTTCCTGGGAGTCAGAAGAAATGAGCACAGGCTTAGCTGGGTAGCAGAAGGGCTGGGGTGGAGAATTTTCCATGCTGTTGGCATGGAGAAATCTCTATCCTTGATCTGCCCCTACATGCCAGCAATGAATTCAGATTGTGAACTGAATCTTCAGTTTCACTACAGGATTGAATTCAGAACTGTGTTTTCCTCATTATGTCTGGATGTGGTCATGCATTGTAACAGTTCATCTCCAATACTTTTATTTCCTGTCAAAGTTATGGTCCAAGACCCCTTTCTTTGAGTAATAACAGAGTTGACAGCACGGATTAAAATCCGAGATTATCAGGATTTGATTTTCCTGTCAAATGTCCATCTGCTTTTTGTGAAAGCATTCTGAAATGCACATGTTTTTGGATACAGAGGAAATAAAGTATAATTTACCCTGTTCTGAAGTCTTAATTTAAAATAGGATGGAAACAACAGATATATTATGTTCCTTGATCAGTAGCAGAGCTTGTTTCATCACGCTGTAGTAAACCATGCTAATTGAAGGCTTCTGATCTTTTTCCTCTCAAAATTAGTTGAAATCAATTAATTGGGGAAGGAGGTGGAAGGGAATGTGGGTTTTTGGACTGAGTTGAATGAGGTTATTGACACAGACTTTTAGCTATACACTGTAGAGACCAAAGCACCCTTCCTGTGGCTTGCCTTTGAATCAATCCAGTTTTGCCATTAAAAAAATGCAGCAGACTATCCCACATTCAGAGATAAATTATATACTCAGCTTTGAAGACTAAAAAAAAAAAAATCCAGGAATTTGTGAATTTTGGGAGCAGACTGAATTGCAGAGAAACTCATATTTTCACAGAGAACAAACAACAGTGTTGATGCTCAAAGGATTTTTTTGAGAATACTTTGCAGATCTCTCTTGCTCAATGTGCCAGCTGTATTGAAGTGTCTCTCTTTTCTGCAGCTTGCACAAAATGTTCCTTCTGGTAGTCAAAATCTGGGTGTTTTACCAGTCTTGACCTGAAAATATGTGTATCATAAATTTATATGAGTTCTAAACCATTTACATTACTTATAAATGCCTATTAAAAGTGCTGTAGACTTTGGCTTCATTTTAAAACACTTGGCTTGATTCTAAAGCAGCTTAAAGCTTTCATTAATTAAAGTGTTTTTCAATTATATTTTATATAAAAAGAAAATTTTGTAGCTAAAGCTATCAAATTCTAATCTATAAGTTATTTTCATATGAAAACCATAAATAGGTTTTTTGAATACATGAAGAGCTGTAATTTGAAGGCAAAGTCTTGTTAATATTATTTGTTGTTGTTAATTTATTCCCTGATTAGACATCAGTTCTGTAAATGCTTATGCATATTTCTGGGTGTGAATTCCTGTGGACCCACTTCTGTGACCAAAGTCAAGCATGTGCAGAGGCTTTTCAGGGCTTGGGAAAGCAATCCCCTGGGTGTGTGTACATTTTTAGTCTGATTCCCTTTTCTGGGTTTCTTCGCTGATGAATCCACGAGAGGGCAGTACACAGCAAGAGTAATGCAGATTCATTTCTAGAGCAGTTTTGTAAAAAACAGCACCCAAATTTCCAGATTAACGAGGATGGTCTCCAGCATCATTCACTTTTGGTATTTAAAAATAGAATTTGTAGTTATTTCGGAAAAAAATTATTGTATTTATTGTAATTTTAGGTGAACTTTGTGTTCTGATGTTGAAATTTGTTTTTATATTTGTTTCCTATTTTCACATCTACAAGTTGTCTATAATTATTGAAAATTGAGGCAAACTGGATTTAGAAAGTAATCATGATACTAAAGGTCCTGTGGCCATAATGACATAAACTGCAAATAAACACAATGAATTAAAACCTGTGAAAATTAGTGAAAATAAATTATCAAAACAAACCCAACAGCTGCTTCAAGACTTAAGATAGAATCAGGCAACTACTGATAAGTGCCTACAATACAAGCAGTTTTGTACTTGGGTAACAGCATTTTTGACATGGATTGTCTCATACTATTAAAAAAACCATGAATACAAAGATCACTGCAGTAACTGGAACAACTGAACTGTTTAAATCTGATGACAATTTCTCATCTAGACCCAAAGGCTTGCTGTGATATATTTCTGATTGCAGCATTTCATTAATTAGTGATTAAATCACCTGTGCTTGTGACAATAGTACACTGGCTGTGCAATGAGGTGGTGATGAAAAGGATGCACCTGACGTAGGATAAAGATTCAGCATATCTTTCTGATTGAATTATTTTAATTCTGTGTATTAATTGAAATTTTTCTCTCCTAATAAAAGTTGATGTTCTGAATATTACTTAGCTAGTGAACTAATGAAACTAAGGATTTAAGCCAAAGTGGCAAGTGGTCTTTTAAGCATTTCACAGACGTAGTAGGTATTTTTGTGTGATCCTGTCACTTTTCTTTCCCGTGGTAGAAGATGTCACACCTCATTTGTCACACGTTAGGCTTGAAGTCTACCTTCAGTTAGAACAAGCATGGAAACATCTCTATAGATGCCTGCCAGAGGTTCCCAACCTTACCTTAGCCTTTGCAACAGCATCAGTGTGTGCCCTGAGCATGAGCTGCCCTGTGCAGTGGCCAGTTTAACCTGTGTGCTGGGCTCCTGCCTGTGAGTGCCACCTGCATGGCCTGACCCATGCAGAGCAGGCTGCAATGTGGCCCCATTGTTTACATGTGCTCTGCACAGAGGTGAGCAGTGTTTATTTTCTGTGTCTCCTTCTGGTCCACCACAATTTGAACATTCGCGCAGAAAGCAGTGACTTGTGGAGGCAGGATATCAAATTCACTCTCTCCAGGAATCAGGTGCAGGGAGTTCTGAGTGCAGGGCTTTAGCCTTATTTTCAGAGTTTGATTATGCTGTTTGAAGATATAATTGATCCTCCTTGAATTTGAGCTCTGCTCAGTTCTGAGAGCAGCAGTAATTAAGATTCCACATGTCACTGCTTGCAGACAAATAACTCTGTTTCTTTCACTTCCTGCAGAGATGTGGGTTTGTGTCCCATTGAGCTTGCTTGCATCCTCTTCTATTCACAGTGCAACACTCTTCCACTCTAGAAATCAGCCAATTGCGTGTAAATAACCACCAAATAAATAAAGAAATAAACACCAAAGCACACAGACAGGTATAGATACACCTACTCACACTCATATTCCCTTGCTCTGCTTTGTCTTTCACATAGAAGGGAAGAAGGATGGGTGTTCAGACAGGGGGATGTGAGCATGTGAAGTGTGCTGCATGCAAGGCTTTGCTTCTTCATGGCTGGGATGAACAGAGGTCAATGCAAGTAGAACTGGGTAGTAGAAATAAGGAGAATGTTCTCCTTGAGAAAGGAGCCAATGAAGAGATTAAAAATCAGCAAAACGTCACAGGAACTGTAAGCATTTAGTGCAACTGAACAAGTATGTTGGGGGGAAATTGGTTATGTGCTGAATTAGATTAACTTAATGCTAATTTCTGCATGAGGTATTTAATGGCACACAGTTATGGGAAAGAAGAAGGGATGGTGGCAGTAGAATTTTTGGTAATTGTATGTGAGAATCATAAGGAGACCTGTGCTCCCTCTGTAATAAGACAGCAGTTGTGAGAGGGGGAGATTTCAGGATGGGTATGTAAATCTTCTGGGGAGAAAGGTAAACACCTTTGAGTGTCCCTCTGTGAAAAATACAGCATTAGCTCTAGGGGAAACAGGCTGAAGGATGTGTGGTAGTGATCCTGACCAGAAGACCATATTATATCATTATATATCATTCCAATGATATATTATATAACTCATTATATCACAGAGGCCAGCCTGAGCTGGGCTGCACATGCAGCTTTGCCCTCAGGCTGGGGCTGTGCTGCCTTTGTCCCTTGGCTCCAGGACAGAGTCAGCCCATTCCCTGTGAAAACAGAGCCTGCAGGCAACTCCCACCACGTACCAGAGATTACACCACCTGTGTGGCCTTGCCTTTATCTAAAGGCACAGTGAGAAGTTCTCATGTGAACATCCTTTCTGTTGGAAATGATGAATGGAGTTGTTTTCTTGCAATAAAATCCTATAATAGCCCAAGTTACCAAAATTCTGTGGATGTTGTCTGCAGGATGCATTACATGTGTATCAGGGAATAATTCAGTGCTGAACATTCAGAATTGCCAGCAGCAAACAGGACATAAAATTGCTTTTATTTTTCTTTCATTATAGTGTTATGCCTAATAAGTAGAATTTTAAATGATACTTTACAGAGTCCAAGTGCTTTCTTACTGGGATCATAAAAGACCAGCAACTCTTTGCTCAAAACAAGGTGTGAGACTGATGGTACATTACCTGGGTTTTCTGAATTATATCCTTGACCTTCCCAAAATGAGTGCCAGAATTTATTGAGAAAGACATGATTGGACTCTGACAACTCTTCGGAACTCTTATTACAGAATGATATTGCTTCACAATGCTAGATTCATTTTTTCCTTTTTTTTCCCCAAATAGGTGATAAATCTGAAAGCATTAATGTTTCAGCTTGTAGACATCCTGAGCAGGGAAGGAAGCGTTCAGCTCCAGCTTGCCCTTTTAGTCGTGAGAGGACTGCACAGGGCTTGAGGTCACCATAAAACCATCTAAATTCTGTGAACTACTCCTGTAATTTATCATTTGAAATGATCTCCTTTAGGAAGAACAAAAGTCTCTGAATTCTTTGACACAATTAATTGAAACTGTGAAAAAATAAATGACCGTATTAAAAAAAAAAAAAAGAAAAGAAGTTTTCCTTTGATTTTTGGACCAAAAAGATAACAGCAGTTTGTAGCTGAGAATTTGACTTCTATAACTTCTTTGAAGGTTTCTTTATTAGTAATTCTTGGTAATTTAATATTTTCCTGATGTTCCAAGACTACACTTTTAATTCATTTTAATCTGTGTATGAATTATTGAGCAGTAGCTTTTATATAGTGTTAGTCCAGTAGAACTACTGAATGTTCCCAAGCCATTTACATGAAAGATGAACAGTTCTGCCAACAGAAGATGATTAATCAAAAGAAACTGTAAATTATGTATGACATACTTCTTTTACTTTTTCCTCAATAACTGTTCAAGTGATATTAAGTAAGTGGCATTAAATAAGGAGAAATAAGTTAATATAAATAGTCCTAATGAAAATCAGATAAAAATAGAAGTGATAGGATATTGTATTGTTTGAGACGTACTTTAATCTGCAGACTGTTGATAGAAATCGTTCTCCTAATCATTATTGGCAATATAAGTAGAATGGATGGACCACATTCCAAAAAACCGAAAACTTTTCTAAGTAATTCCTATTGGAAGTGAGTAAAGAAATTAGTATCTAGGGGTGAATGTGTTGAGGTGACAGATTTATTTTTTTCATGGTTTCTGTATGTGGAAGAGATATTTTGAGTGAGAGAAAAGAACAGGAAAATAACAAGAAGAAGCCAGGACCAATCCTGTGTTTGTACAGTTGGGAGCAAGAACAGGAAAGGAGTAAGACCAAAGCCTCATGATGCCATGCTCTTAATAACTTGCATTCATGAATACCAAGACTATAATGAAGCAATGATTGAAGAGAAAGATAATATATTTGATTAGACTCACTGAAATGACTGGAAAAAGTAAAAAAATCTCTACAGTGGTTATGTGGGAAAGGATGGTTTTGCTTTCTGAGGAGAGCCTTTTCAACTACAGAGATATGTGTGAGTGCCTTTCTGGGCATCAGGATTTTTTCTGTTGCTGCATCTGAAAGTGAACAGTGTTTTAAAGCTGCGTCACAAATCAGCCTCTGCCTGTTCTATTGTGATTTGCGGTGTAAATTTGAACTCCTTTCAGTTGAGCTGAGATGTTGTACTCCAAGTAGCACTGAAGCCATCACACTATGTGAGGAGCTCATGTGACACAGTATTATATGCTTACAGGTGCAAGTAATGGCTGTAAAGCTGCTGAGTCTGGCAGTGCTGGTAGGTGCCCAGTCTGGAGTTTTGTGACTTGGTGGACAAGGTCTAATTATTTTGTTGGTGTAATGGGTAGCGATGGGATGAATGAATCCTTGACTCTTAATCATCGAATCATAGAATGGCTTGTGCTGGCCACAAAAAACCTTTGAGATTGTGCAGTTCCAACTCCATACCCTTCCAATGCCACATCCAGCCTGTCCTCAAACACTTCCAGGAAGGGGCATCCATGGCTTCTCTGGACAACCTGTTCCAGTGCCTCACCACCTTCACAGTGAACAATTTCTCTCTAATAACTAATCTAAACCTGCCCTCTTTTAGCTTAAGACTATTCCCCCTTGCCACTGCATGCCCTTGTGAAAAGTTCCCCTTCAGATCTCTTGTAGACTTCCTTTAGGTACAGATGTGAAGGTAAAAGAGTCCTTGATTTGGCTATCAAAGTACTTTTTATATACATTGTGTTCCCTGCATTCTCCTTTTACTGTTAATGGCCAGCAATCCAGCACATGGGAAAAAACACTACTTGGGGGCAGATATAAATCTTCATTGTTTCTTAATTTTTCAGGGGATAATTTCAGAATACTAAGGAAACAGTTCAAAGGGAAAAAAACTAGCTTGGGATCCAACAGCCAGTAGAATGCCAGCCTTTTCCAAGAATTGTTGATTTTATTATTCTTGTAAACAATTTTAGGAGAGAGTAGATTAAATTAAAAGTGTACAACAATGAACTGTTCTTTGTGTTCTTTCTCTTTTCTTGGTGCCTTTGAAATAATTAAAGGTACATGTTGAAAAGGATGATTAAAACTTATCAAATATAGTGAGCACCTACAATTAAAACCTAGTTTTTTAATAGGTTATTAGGCTTTCTCTGTTTTCAGTGGTTTGTTTCCCTTGGAGTCTTCTCTTTCTTTTTCCTGATGAGTTACTATACCAAAAGATTACTGTTAGAAAGCATACATTTATAAGACTTATGTTACTAGTTTTTCTTATTTGAAATTTTAATCAGGAAAACCCAATCCTGACTAATGAAATGCTTATAAGATGTAGGGTAATCAAAAGTACTGGGGAATGATACAATTTTCTCCTTTATTAATGATGGAAAACTGAATACTTGCCAGACCTCTATCCCCAATTTTTTTTTAGACTTTTCACGTGAGAAATATTATCTTGACTTTTTCCTAGGACTACCCTCCAGTTTTGTAGCTGAGCATGTCATTAGATGGCAGAGAATGTCCCTTTGCCCAGATTGTGTCCTCTCCCAGCATCTTGCCCATCCCCAGCCTGCTTGCTCGTGGTCAGAGAGGAACAGAGAAAGCCTTGACCCTGTGCAAGCACTGCTCAGCAATAGCTAAAATGTTGGTTTGTTAATTAGCTCCATTCCAGCCCGATCCTGCACACCCTGTAGAATCTGAAAGCAGCCACTGCAGCTCCCGTGCATTTTCACACTTAATAAGGCTCTATGGCCTAGTTATTTGAAAAGAAAACAAATTAGAGGAAAGGATGTGATCTCAGATTTAATTTTGCATTTATGTTGAAAACATGACTTCTATATGTAAGGAAGAGTGTGGACTTTAAAGCTTAATTCAATATCACAGACAAAAATCCGTATTCTCTGGTGAATATGCAAATGATATTTGTGCAGTTTTAATTTCTTATCTGCATGTCTGTCCTTATTTGCTTTTCAACTCTTGCTGTTATTAATTTGCATCTGTACACAACTCAGAGATTGCTTTTTATGGTGAGAGAATAATTTTTAAAAAAAGCTTATTGTTGTTTAGTTATTTAAAATGTTTTAGTCGTCATTTTGGAAAAATAACCAAAACAAACACATTTTTAAAATAGATAGTTCATTTCCCAGACTAGACAGCACTGGAAGACCTATAAATACACTGCATGTGTCTGTTCCTCTACTGGGAAATCAAATGATGTTAAAATACATTTTGAAGAGCTGTGATGATTGATATCTAAAATGTGGGTTAATTTCCTACAGATGTAAATCAGTCTGGAAGCTATGGAAAATGTGATCAAACAGCATCTGATACATAACTAATGACCAGAGAGGGGCACCATCACCACTTCTCTTGTTTTAATACTTTAGACACTCTTAAATGTTATTCTGTCCTAATTACAGTTGCTACAACAATATTACAAGATTGGCAGTGGATGGACTACATTTAAGACATATTTTCCAGTGGCATATCAATGATCTCTTGTTCCTCCAGTTGTGTCCTACAAAATGACTCCACTTGTTCTGTGATTTACTCAAATGTTCCTCATGAACATTTTTGATAGTTCTCATGTATTTTTAGCTTTGTGAACCATGGTGGTGATCATTACAATTTCTGCTTCAAAGCTACTTTTTTTATCACTCTCTAGTGCCATGAGAAGCCCTCAGCTTCTGCCTTTTTTTCCAGGTTTTTTTTTTGCATACAAAGGAGTCATATTCAAATCTTTCAATAAGCCTAAAAGTAATTGCACTATCAGAAGTGTGTTTGCCAGTTAGCTGATAAATTACCAGGGCAAATAAATAAAAGAAAAGGATGTTTGGTACCAGCACTGTACCCAGTTAGAGAGATAATTTTTGTGATACTAATCATAGGAAAATCACCATGAGGGTGACTGAACACTGGTACAGGTTGTGCCCAAGGGGGTTGTGGAATCACCATCTTTGGAGATATTCAAAAGACATTTGGGTATGGCCTTGGGCAACCAGCTTTAGGAGGCCCTGTGTGAGTGAGCATGTTGGATCAGATGACCCCTGGAGTTCTCTTCCCACCTCAGCCATTCTGTGATCCCATGAAATACAATATATTTGCCTCCACACACAACCCAAATCAAAACCAATCAAAAACTCCATCAAATTTAAAATGAGCATATTCAGAATAACTCTGTGAAAATACAGACCACATTTTTATAATGCTACTGTATAGACCAATTTATTTAGTTTTAAATTACCCAACACAATTTAATGTTGGAATTGAATTTAACTGCTCCCCTAGAAATATCCTCAGGATATGTAAATGTGAGCTACATAGGCAAATATCATGGCCAAATCTCTGGAACCCCAAGATGTCTGCAAAAAATTTTTTTACTAATGCCTAAAACCTCCCTAATTATTAATTTTAATAAATATTCTTAAGTTATTCTCACACAGATTATATATTGTCATGTTTTGTCCTGAAGTCGATGACTGTAAACACTTAGATGAATGCTTAAATTTTAACTCTGGTGATGCTAATTATGCATTCAAGGATAAATTTAATACTTAATGTATTTAGGAAAGTACTTACACATGTGGTGATGGGTGGCTGGATGATATGGGAAGGGTCAGACATGGCTGGACAGTGCCATGGCAGTGGGACCATGCAAAGGCCAGGCCGGGCCATCAATTCATGGTTGGGCCCGGCTCTGGCCAGGCAGAGCAGGGCTGGGGGAAGCTGGAGACCTTTCCTCCTGCTGCACAACTGGAGCAGGGTGAGGGGAGCCCTGGGGATGACGTGGGGTCCTGGCCCAATGGGCAGCATGGAATGAGCCCTGGGAGTCACAGCACGGCTGGTAAGGAACCTGAGGACATGTATGTCTCTGTACTCTTGACATGCCATGTCTACATGTTTTAGTACTCTTGACCAGATGTTTCTGTCTGTGAGTTTTTAAAGACTGAAATGGCAAAGTAGGGTTGGGCACCATGATGAGTTGGTGCAATGGCAATCCCATAGAATCACAGAATGGCTGAGGTGGGAAGGACTTCTGGATGGCCTTGGGTCCAGAGTGTCCTCCTGGACAGGGAAACCTGGAGCCAGCTGTCCAGGACCCTATCCAGGCATCTGATCTCTGGCAGAAGATTCTTGAAATAAAATGGGATGGATTTTTGTCTTGCCTCAGGTATCCTGAGCTCACTGAAGGAACCAACTGGGGTGCTTTCATGCAGTTAGACAGCACTTTGTGTTTCAGACATTTCCTTGTTTCAGTCACTCCTATGTAGTCTCTGATTGATTTCTATCAGATTACTGATTCCCTGCTGTATACATAATGGATTTTCTTTTTCTTTTGTTGTGAAATAAGTTAGATCTCACATATATTTTTGTTCTTTAGAGCCTCAACACAGCTGTTCTTCTGCACATGCAATTCCAGGGGAAAACACCAGACACTGCACTTTATTCTGAAGGCTGATGATTTCTCTCATGGTAAAGTTGCTTCATCAAATTCTATTTCTCTGGTTACTTTAGACTGGGGAATTGTTCAGTTAGGTGACATACTGTTTAATCACACAGCAGATGTCCTGGTTTTAGGTTTGCAGGTACTGTGCCAATACCCGAGCAGCACCTGTGGGTTTTGGCTTGCATAGGTGCAGCTGTTTTCATGGCTAAATTCTGAGTTAAAATCAGACCAGGGATATTTAGCATTTGGTAGTTTGCAGATGTCTTATTGTTTCTGCTTTCTTTTGTGGGAGGTTGAGAAAACAGAGAGGATCACAACAGTGAGGGAGCTATAATCTGTAGGAATAGCCCTGCTCAGTTCTACAGAGCTAAATCCAGGACAGGCCACACCAGCTAATAGGGCAGCACTGGGGTGAAACAAGACAGAGATAAGAAAGCCACCTTTACCTCCTTGAATAACAATCTGAGACTAAATTCCAGATGTAAGGATTCAACATGCAAACACTTCTGACTAGAGAGACTAGGATACTTGGGTAGTGTTTGATACTGGGGCATTGCTGATGCCATAGATTTGTAGTGGATTCGTCACTGTTGGGATGCTGGTGCAGTTTGGGTGCAGATAAAGGGAAGTTTTGAGTAAGAAATAATGTGGTGAGACTCTGTCTCTGGGGGCAGCTGCTGTGTGTATGCATGTGGGGAGAAATGTCAAGGGCAGGCTTGTGGAGTGGTAGGCTATGGCTGTGCAGAGTCAGAGGGCTATTATGAGCAGACTCCAGTGGGAGAATTAATTGCCATAAACATTTAATTACTGATTTGGGTATTGAGAAAGAAGACAAGTATTGAACGACTTGGGCAAAACGTCTTTATTTCACTTTTCTGAGGCTTAAACTCACTCCAGATACCATTTCTTCCATCTCCCCAGTCTTCACTCCCCTCGTTGTCACTGAGGGTTACTCCCAGTCCCTTTTGTGAGGTAGTGGGTGGCAGAGGTAGTTTGGATCAGTGTGTAGCAGTTTCCTTCTGCTGCTTCTTACTTCTTTTGCTGTCTCTTACATTTTTCCATTGCTCTGTGCTGGTGTTATCCATGGAACTATGGCATATCGTTGGCTCATGTTAATGTTGTCCTTCAGAACCCCCATGTCCTTCTCTGCAAAACTACTTTCTATCTTGTTGGCTGCCAGTTCTTGCTGATGCTTCCATGATGCAGAACTTCACATTGTCTCTTGTCGGAACTTCAGGAGTTCTTTTTTTGTTGAGGTGCCTCTGAATAGCAGCACAATGATCTTACATATCCACTACTCCTCCTGGTTTTATGTCTTACAAAAATCTTCTGAGGATGCAGTCTACCCCATAGTCCAGATTATTAATGAAGTGGATGACCAGTATTAGATCCAGTACCAGCTCCCATATATATCCCTATAAACTCACCTCCACCCAGACTTTGTGCCAGTGATCAGAACCCCATGAGCCTGGCAGTCCAAAGAACCACACAACAGGACTGATATGGGAAGGGACCTCTGGAGGTCGTGTGTTCTACTCCCCTCAAGCGGGCTCAAGTAGGGCCACCAAGAGCCAGTTGCCCAGGACCATGTTCAGATGACTTTTGAATACCTCTAAGCATGGATATCTCTCTGGGTATGGTGTGCCAGTGCCAGGTCAAGCTCAAAGTGAAAAAGTGTTTCCTGATGTTCAGAAGCAGCCTCCTCTGTTTCAGTTCGTGCCCATTGCCTCTGGTCCTGGCACTGGGTGCCACTGAAAAGAGCCAGTTCTCTCTGCTTTAGAATAGAATTATGCAGGTTGAAAGAGACCTTTAAGGTTATGAAGTGCAACCATCATCCCAGCACTACCACTGTAACCCCTGCACCACTAAACCATCAGGCAGATTCAGACAGCTCTTGGACATCTCCAGGAATGGTGGCTCCACCACCTCTGTGGGCAAACTATTCCAATGCTGGACCACCTGAACAATGGAAAAAAAAAAGTTCTTATATCTTATCTGAATCTCTGCTGTCCCAGCTTAAGGCTGTTTCCTCTGGTCCTCTCACTGCAGGCACAGTAGAAGGGACCAGCCCCTATCCCACCAAAACCTCAGGGAGCTGTCAGGAGTGATGAACCTGAACCTCCTCTGCTCGAGACTGTACAAACCCAGTTCCCCCTGATGTTCCTCATAAGACACATTCTCTTATCCTTCCACAAGCCCTGCTGCCCTTTGCTGGACATGCTGCAGCACCTTTACTGCCTCCCTTCTAGTGTATGTACATGGATGAGATCCGACCCTTTCCCTATCCAGAGCCTCCTCTTCCCCAGGCTACAGAGCCCCAGTTTAGGCTGTGCTGACCCCGATTATATATATAGCAATGATACCAGATCAAGTTCCTGTTTTATGAAATGTGTCAAGTTTTATCAAAGAATGACACAATAAAAAGGATTTTCTTCTACCCAAAAGGAATGCAGGCCTTGGGATTTGGAGTTGTGCTTCGGAAGTGGCTCAATATCTTCATTCGGGCAATATGATCATCCAAGGCTTAGTACTCTAAATCTTACTGCAATAACTCCTTTCATTTGCTTGATAAACCTCAGTTCACCAGTCCTTGCTGGAAGTCCAAATCCTGCATCTGGCATTATTTATGGAATTTATTTCACCAAGCATTTATTTATGGAATGAAGTACCAGGGCTGTAACATCACTGTCTCACAGGGAAGCCAAACTGCACTAGCAAGTGGTGTGCAAATCTGTGATAACTCACTGGGACAGCAGGTCCTACAGCAGTGTTATATATGACCTCCTTTGTAATGTAAAAATAAAATCATTTTTATTGAAGCAATTTGAAAACCAATGGAAAAGATAATCATTGAGGCAACATTATTCCTGTAACAGAATAAATTCTGTTGTCTGAGAAAGGAAAGCCTATCAGAGATTACAAATTACACAGATTAACATAGGTGTTACTCTTTAGTCTCCTGTTGTGAAATTCTTGCCAGTGTAGGATTGCTGCCCTTTACTGATAATTCTGGTTTACAACAGCAGCAAATTTTGTCTCTTTTCACTAGGAGGTACTTTGTGGAAACACTGCCAGGTATTTTTGACATTATGTGAGCAAGGAAGTGTGAGTTATGAAGGCCCATGAAAACATAAAAGCTGCCAGGAAAAAAAAAAGCCTCTATTGATTTTGGGGTTAGTGGTAGTCAAGTGTGTAAATGGAGCTAAGAGGTAGTAGGTACCAGAGGTGCATGTAATGAAATGGCTTAATGGGGTTTGCACAACAAATTAGTGGCAAACTTTAAATTCAGTTATTAGGTTACTGTTATCTGGCCATGTGTTTTCATCATGTGTAGTGAAACATTTTTAAAATTGTGATTTCATATGGTTGACAGAACATGTTTTTTTGCTTTTTAGCTGCACAAACATTTCTGCAGTTCCTTCCAGTGGTCATGGAGCACCTGTGCAGGAAACTCTCTGGAGTCCAAACAATGTTATAGCAGCTAAATGAGAATTCTTACTGTGGAAAATAAAAATGCTACTTCCACAGGAAATTCCTAATCACTTATTCCCATAGCTGCCATAATGCACTTATTGCTACATGGCCTTTATAGATGGCCATAAATGGTTGCTGATCCACACCTAGCTTGTACTCAAATTACTGATTTTTCAGCACTCATAAATCAGTGTGCTGTCACTGGCAGACACATTTATATCCTGCATCTAGGAAGCTTTTTTCTCAGAGCAGCATTGTAGTGCTGCTGAACATAAACCGTTCTTTTAGGCATAGAGCGATGCTTACTTAGGTAATAATGAAGAGTAGACTAATATTGAGACACTTCTTGGCTTCTTCTCAGGTTTCATTGCTGCTTGGCAGAACAAAAGTGTTTGAAAATCAGCATAGTTGGCAAGTTGGGCATTCCATTCATAAGGAGAAGTTACTCAGTGATGTTGTACCAGGCTGAGTCTAAGAACGACAATGCAGAAGGTTGAGGGAAGTCATTCTTCCCCTGTGTCCAACACTTCAGAGACTGCTGCTGGAGCACAATACCCACTTTTGGGCTCCTAAGTACCAGACAGAAATTGAAATGTTGGAATGAGTCCAGCAGGGAGCCAGTAGGAAGCCTATAGGGTATGAGAAGTGGCTGAGAGAACCAGATAGGTTTGTTTAACCTGTAGAAGAACAGGCAGAGGTGGTTCTGCTCTCTGTGACTCTCTAAATTAAGCCAAAATCTTCTCAGAGTTATACAGTGGAAGGATGATGGGCAACAGACACATAAGAATATGGAAAATGTTGATGGTACATAGGGAAAAATATCCCATAGGAGTGGTAAAACACTGGAATAGGTTTCCCAGAGTAGTAGATACTACAAACTCAGCTTTGAGCAGGATGTTTAATCTAGGAGCGCTAGTCCTTGTCATCTATATGATTTTTTAAATATATGTTACTGTAATAATTATTCACTTCCTTACAGACTCCACTACAGGGGTCAGGAAAAAGTATTTTACAACTACAGATAAATTCACAGCAATTGGAAAAATCCTGTCTGATGACTTGTCTGGATTCAGAATTATTATTTGGTCCCACAGTGCAGGGAAAGGAGACATAGCCTCCAAATCTGCAATCAACCTAGGCAAAGTATTTTTGAAACACTTGCATCAGTAGCTGTATGTGCAAAATAAAGGAACTCTCTCATAGTCTCAAAGGGCTGCAGTCAGCTTGCCCCAAAATTGGGGAATGATGTTGTCTTGAACAGTTTCTACCTGAAGTGCAAGGACTGTTGCTTTGACTGTCTTTCTTCCATTATAAACAACAATTAGCTAGTAACAAAAATACCAGTGTGTTATTTTTTTAATCCCAACCTTAGCACTTAATATCATAGACCTTTTGCCTTATAGGAAAGGTAAGATAATAAACATGTATACCAGATCCCAGTTGTGTTGCTTAATGCCTGAATGGTAGTCACTTGGATCATACCACAAAGGCTATTTTTTAAATTGATGTATCAAAGTGGTTGTGTTATGGAAACTAAATCCTGGAAGTTAGAGAAGCTGAATGAATAAGTTTGTCTTTGAAAGAAAAAACAAAAAACCTTCCACATCCTTGTTCAATCAGTGTTGCCTGAAAGAAATTTGTACTGCTAGAGCTGACATTTCATAGTTCACTGGGGACAAACCATGTGAATATATTAATAAAGTCATATATGTTACCATGATAGGTAGAAGTGAAAGGGAAGGTTAACAAGAGACTCAGAGCAAATTATCATGGCTTATTGATATTATTCTACAAACACTTAGTATTAATGTGTAATTATTGTACAATTGACGAACTAAGTATATTTATGAAGGCATCTATGTGGTTCAGTTTAGCTCATAGATTTTTTGGCAGTGATTTTTTATTTTCTTTCATTTTTCTACCTTTCTAGGGAAGAAAAGTACATTAAAACATGCAGTAAAATGTCTTTTTCTCATACAGAGCTAAAATAGATGGGTGATAGTTCAAGTAGGGTTACGCTTTTAGTCCATATTTCATCTGAGTCTTTAATGGTCAGTGAAGCTAATGGAGTTATGGTGATTTATGTCAGCTGATGATCTAACCCTGAATCGTGTTGTTTTGTGGTTGAAGCACATGGCTTGGCCTGCAGAGCCTTGTCTTGTTCCTTGTTTGGACAAATGAACAAAGAACATGCAAACATACATGATAGTTTGTCTGAGAACTATCTTACTATAAAATAAAAAGTTGCCACTGTGATAAACCTACCATTCAGATTTTTTTTTTTGGTTAAATTCTGCTTTTAAAAATAGAAAGTTTTGGTTTTTCATATAAAAACTTAGCAAATGAATACTGGAACACTCTGCTATACTTGGCCTTCTTCTCTGGGAATGTCCACTCTTACTCTGCTTTTCTGCTGATAAGCTCTAAATTTTTAAAGCCTTCATTTTGGCAGAGGCTTCATCTTCTGACAGCAGCAGTCCTACCTAGGGAAGAAAAAAACAGATTTCTCTGTAGTAGTTATCATTCTTTCAGCTCTTTAATAATGAAAATGCATCAACTATAATAAAATCCAAATTAATTTTTCAGCTTAAAGTTGTCTTTTCTTGATTGATGGGTTCTTGCTAGAGCCCTAACTTTGGAATAGTTTCAAAATATTTCTTCCTCTGGTCTTGTACTCTGAAGGGCTGGAGATGCAAAATATCTGCTTTGGGTATCATCAGCATTAAATCTCTGGAGTGTAATAGCAGTTTGTTCTGTACTTTCAACTTTAACCAATGAACTCTGTATCTCAGCTGTTTTTTATTATCTGTGGAAGTTGCTGCATGGCAAAAGGAACTTGGAGAAAAGAGGAGCTTAGCTGTCACGTACCTTATAGCACATCATAACTTGACCACTCTGAATTTACTCTTGGTTTGCCAGAGACAGAGACATGGTGCAAGTATTGGTTACTTAAAAGAAAATGGAAATCTTGAGGCCAATCAAATGCTTTTTGTTTTGTGCTGGTATCACCAGTGTGACTTGTTTTCTGCCTACGTGCATGTCTGGACATCTGCTTTATGTTACCTCCCCTTGCCTGCTCCCCACCCTCTCTCTCAAACACATATTTGGGAGCGTAAAAATAATTTCTGACAACGTATGAATTGAGGTGAGCTGGTTTTTTGGGCTTGAACCTTAAGTTTGATATTTGAACATCCTGTATCACTTAATCCAGCAATTACAGCAAAATACAAATTTTTAAAACCAATTAGAAGCCTTGTTTAGTTTAAGATTAATGTAAGATTTTCAGCAAATATTGACAGTATCTTACTCTGCACATGCAGTGACTGGAGAGATTACTGATCAATTTTACACTTCAAAAAAAAAAAAAAGAAAAAAAAACTCTAAGTCATGGTTCAAGAGTAAGAATATTAAAATACCAGAGAAAAAAGCCCCAACCTTTTTGAAAATCAGAACAAAGGTTTTTGTTAAATAAAATATTAAATGTATTAACCTCTGAATAACAATAGTAAGTCTTTGCACTCTGAGGAACAAAAGTTCCTTACTAAGATGTGATAAAAATACCTCCAGTATCAAAGGTACTCAAGCTGAAAAGAGCCTTCAAGTGGGTCTAGACATAATGTACTTGCTAAAATATAATGGATGCCTGTGAAAGCCAGATACAGATCTGTCTTATAGCTTGTCCCAGCTGATGAATCTAATGTTCTTTCCACCTTCTAAGTCCTTCAAAATAGTTGTGCACATTTCTATAACAGTTCAACATGTAGTGTTGGAGTCTTATTGATGATTTACTGCCCTGTGATAAAATATAAGCAAACAAACGTGCTACGCTCTTTAGAGAACTTCCTGTACACTAGCTAACATTATTCCTGAAAGCTAGTTTCTTCTTTTTATAAGATTGTTTTTATTTTTACCCTAAAGTACACCAAATGGAAATTCATTACACTTTTCTTTGTATCATAATTTGTTTATTTGTCTCTTAGCTGAAAGCCAAAGAAGTGTTACTGATTTATTTTTCTGTCATTGTTTCCACATAAATCCTTATTGCTCAATCTCTCTTTGGTTGCTCTGCAGAGATCCCACATGCAGATGAAGAAAAGTTGATCAATCAATCAAGTTAATTGATCAGCTGTGGCCTCCTTCCCATGCAGAATCCATAGTGATATAAAGATGGCTAGCAGCATAGAAGACCTTGCATTTCTTACCAAGATAGGTGTTTCGACAGTATTTGTATAAACAGTATTCTTCTTATTTCAGCTTGCATGGTTTAAAATGAATTTTATTTCAACTTCCTGCCAGCTTTAAAAAGGTTGTTAAAAAGCTAATGTGAAGAAGCTGTAATCAGATGTCCTCAAATTGAGATGAAGTAATTGTGTGCAGCTGTTCTTTCTGTTCTTCTGCTTGGACATTACAGGAGGTGAGGTTTTAGTTTAAATAGCTTTCATCAGGGTACCTAAGTTTGGGCTGAACCTTGTGGAGACTGTTTTTATGTAGTAATGGTGGCTTCAGATAAGGGCAATTTCTTCCTCAGCTAATTAGTTTCTTGAAGAAATCTTGCCATGCGTTTATACATAGTCATTTAATACCAATTTAAAGTCAAAAGATATTTGAACTGTTCTGTTCCTGTCTTGGGATTCTGTGTGCATACTGGCTCATGCTAGATGACCTTCTGAAGAAAAACCATCTGTGGTGATTCCTTGTCATTCTAGGACTTGGGTGGCTTTTACTGCAGGATTTCTTAAGGGTACAATTTATCCCCACAGGGAAAATCAAATACATTCACTTAAGTGAACTGCAAATCACCCTTCTTATTAAGAACCATAATCTCTATATATAATTTTAGCTTTATTTTTTGATAAATCGGGTTTGTTTAATGCATCAGTTGTGCTTTCCATCCTAAGTAAAGCTGAATGCTGAGATTTTGTTTGCTACAGATGTTTGCTATGTTCCTTGTGCTAGTGGGAATAAAATTATTAAAAGCCTTGTGGATAGAGACACACTATCATAAGAAGCTCCTGGAAAAGCTTTGTGGTGAAGTCCTGGGCAATCATACTTGCGAGAGCAATGCTGTAGCAGCTTGGGGTAAAAGAGTCTGGTTTTGGGAAGGAGAGCAGCTTGTATTTAGAATACTTGCAGAAAGCTTTTGATTATATAGGCTCACTTGTTATGTTGATGATTACTTTACAGTGAAGATTATAACTTACTATGCTTGGGACCATTTAAATGTGGTTAAAGTAGCTCCATCTTTCTTCCAAAATGCCATAAAGGAAGATTATAGAACTGATTATTTTGATTCATTCCGTACATATAATCACTTCTCTTTAAAAACCTGTGGTTGACAAGTTGGTTTGGTCTAAATTCTGTGGTGAATGAACAGACATTTATGTGTCAAAAGTGAAGTTTGCAGTTTATTTACTTTCCAACACTTACTTCATAACACCTTACAGCTAGTCCCATACATATTAACCTTTTAATGGCACAGCATGGCGCTAGACCCACCTGTAAAGAAACTGTTTTTATCCTGGGGAACTTTTTTAGTCTTTGTTATCACATTTTTTGCATGGGCCTCTTAGTAATTCTTAAGGAGTTTTTTGTTTCTCTTTTTTTTTTTTTAATATAAAAATTTGTTTCAGCTCTCTCTGAAAAGAAGACAATTTTAAATTCCCAGCTGGATTGAGGAATCCTTTACAGTGCTGCAATACAAGATAATGTGTCCTGCAGAACACTTGACTTCATTCTTGTGTGCTACTGGAGCTGTCTTGCATTGATATCCATCATTCAGTCTCAACACAGAAACGAATCCATGGGGTTTTCCCATAGAGGCCATTAAGGGTCATGGCAGATCATTGGAGTTTAATTACTTCAATCTGTCATGCATAGGATATTTAATATGGAATTTTGGTCTAGATCATCAGATAGGACCACAAAGGTGACTAAGGAAATAGAGGATCTCACATACATGGAGAGGCTGAGGGAGATGGGACTATTCAGCCTAGAAGGGAGAAGGTTCATGGGCAATCTTATCCTAGTTTCTAAATGCTTGAAGGGAGGGAATAATGAAGAGGGACTCAGATTTTTTTCAGTAGTGCCAGCTGGCTGGGCGAGATGCAATGGGTACACATTAAAAACCATGAAATTCTGATTGAACACAAGACTTTTTCTTTTTTTAACTGTAGAATACTGGTCAAACACTAGCACAGGTTTCCCATAGAGACTGTGGAGTTCCATCTGTGGAGTTACTCAAAACCTGGCTGGACAACCTGTTCTGTTGCCCTGGGCACTCTGCTGCAGGAGGGCTGGACTAGATCTGGGGAGGTCACATCCATCCTCAGCAATGTGCATGGGCCATATGTGTTGCTATATATTTTTTTCAATGGAACTCTAAGTAGAAATCCAACTTGAGCCTCAAATACCCTTAGACCAAAATAGTTCTTCTTGCATTCCAGAGTTATAACATTCCATGGGAACAGTATGATTTTTTTCAGTTTCTCCAAATCAGTGTCTTTCCACTTAGGGAACAAGGATTGCTGTCTCCACATGATAGCATAATCAAGACCGTGTTTTACATAGCACCTGTCTAAAATACAGAAATAAGTTATCTTCTAGTCAAGTTTCCTGGTACATCACAGTGTAAAATCAGCTGTTTAGTTGCTTAAAATGTTTTGTCCAGGCTAAATTCTTTTAATACTTTGTCTGTATATTCTATCTTTCTTCTTTTTCATCCTTTCTTTACTCAATTTTGGTGTAGTGAAAACTACAATTGGAGCGATTTAGCTTTTTCCTGAAACTAGGGGAAAAGTGTAACTTGCCCCGAGTCTTTATTACTTCAAGCAGGTTGACAGGAAAATTGGCTGAGCCTGTAGGCACGTATGTTTTCCATAGATTGTGTCTGGTACTTAGACTGACTTTTCCTATCATTGCACATCTGCTGTAGGTTTTGCTGGGTTCAGTGGCTTTAGATGAGTCATAAAAGTTTCTTGTGTGTTGTCCCTAATGCTTTTGCTGGCCCAGATAGCTGGAGCTGCTTGCTTCAATGAAGGAGCATTGTGTGAGGGCAGCAGGAGTGTAAACTAGGACAAGAATCACTTTGGCTCCAAGGTCTCTTGGCAGTGAGATACAAACATGTAAAAGGAGAGGATTCTTTATTTTTACTTCTATAGATGATGGGAAAGAAAGACTAAGCTGCTGCTTCTGCCTCTTTTAGCTGTCACCTTGGTCTGTGCGTGTGCATGGGGATTGTGACAACCAATGGCACACGGCTGAAGCTGAGAGCACAGGGGGTTGTCTGAAACCAAAAAATGTAGAAATGTTATCTCTGCTCTCCTAAAAGAAAGAGAGGGTGCTTTTTGATGGGAAATTTAGCAAGTTTGAGGTGTTAGGCTATGACTGAGGGTAGGGTACCCCTGGAGAAGGGCACCCACATGCATTTAGGAGCGCAAAGCAGTAGCATGTTCTGCTCCAGCATCTTTGGATCTTTTTTCCTGGTTATCACTTGAGAACTTCATCATGGGGTTCCATGGGTGATTAGAAGAAGCCTTCTTGATGCTAATGCAAGCAATTACGAAACACCTAATCTCCTCCATAGGTTCAGGGCAGATGCCACAGAACCTCAGGACTTTGGGACAATGTCTCACTGATGAAGCCCAGCAAGAGGCTGAAAAAGTTTTGAGCTAATCATCAGACAGGCTGTCTATTTTAAACAGGTTTTCTAAAGAAAGAGGCTTCAGTAAGCTGTGTTTGGCTTTTCAACCCATCAGTCCATTTAAACCAAATTTAGCAGGGCCATGAAGTACTAAAAAATGTGAAGTTTTGATTTTCATGAAAATTAGTATCTGTTTTTGAAATGGACTAGCCCCATATTGAGGAAGGAGCTATGTTGAGGTCAGCAGGCAAGTTCCAGGCTTATCTGCACAAGCATAAATGACTGAGCAGGATACATATGGAAGAATTTGCCTGAGCAACTGCTGCTCCTTGCCTTGGCTTTATGCACAGGAGCTGTTTGTGTTTGGGAAGGGGAGGATGCAAGGAAGTAGGTCACATTCAAAGAAATAGGCTTTTTTTTTTTTCCTCTGCTCTTTGGGAAATGTCTTGTGGGAAGTGTATCCTCTGTTTCACAAGAAATGTCTGAGGCAGACAGCCTGATGATGGCTAGTTATCAGAACACAAATGTCTTTGCTTATGCTCTCCTACTAAAGGATTCCTCTCACTGCCTCAACTTGTTCTGCAGCTGTAGAAGAGTTGTACTCTCAGGTTTTCATTTTATTCTGTCCCTTTAGGATGTTGCAGGTTTAGAAAGATAGTTGATATGGAATATGTAAGTTTGAAGACCTGCATTTTCTTTCCGTTCACAAACCGAAGAGCTACCCAGAGAAAACTTCAGCTTTCATCAGTGGTCTTAAAATGCACATGGTAGCATCCTGACATATTGCAGTCTTCAAGAAACCAGCTCCCCTCACCTAAAGCAGCTGTATAATTTTTGCTGGCTGTTTGAAATACCAACAGAATTATTTTTTATCCTTTTAATGTATCATGCAAATCTGATAGGCAGATAGGAAAACTGTATAACCTGGAGAGTTCATAGCACTTTGTTTCAGTAAACAAACAAACCAGCCAAACTAAACCCCCTCACTATCTTCAAAGAACTTCTCTGTACCTGCTCAGCACACGCTTAGCTCTGTATGTTTGCTCGGGAGAATATCACAGCTCGTATTTATGATACACGCTGTAATATACATCTCGTGGGAAGGTGTGGTAGGGGAAGTTGAAATGGCTCTTTGCTGATGATAAAATCAAAACAAAAACAACTGCCGATTCCCTCGCCAGCCAGCTCGCTGGGACATTTTTATAATTCTTTTACTCTGTTGTTGGAGGACTCCAATTAGCCTCAAACTGGAGATCGCAGCTTGTGTGTGAAACAGGCAGCTGGCACGCAATCCTCCCTGAAGTTGTTTCCTTTCCTTTTTCCTGAGATTTAGCGAAGGGGGGGAAGGGGTTGGAGTCACATGGATACAAAGCTTTTGATTAATGTCCAAGTCTCTGCTGCCGCGGAGGCTTTCCAACCTCTCAGCTAGCAGGGCGAGCTGGGAACCAGTGGCCGCTCGTTTCCTCCGGGCTGTGTCCCCTTCCTGACGGGAAAGGAGCGCGCTCGGGGGCGGCTCGTCGCCTGCGGAGCTCGGGCGGCGGCGGAGCGGGGTGAGCGGGGCTGCGCGGTGGGGAGCGGCCGGCCCCGGCCCCGGCCCCGGCCCCGCTGTGTAACTTGGCGGGGTCTTTGTTGTCCTTGTCCGCAGCGCAGCGCCGGGGAAGGCGCCGGGCTTGGAGCACCGATCCTCCTCGCCGCACCATGACAGAAGAAAGCAAGGGGGAAGGCAAGGGGGAGAGCGGGAAGGACTTGGAGAAGCAGCTTCGCTTACGCGTGTGCGTCCTCAACGAGCTGCTGAAGACGGAGCGGGACTACGTGGGCACGCTGGAGTTCCTGGTGTCGGTGAGCGGCGGCGCCGGGCCCGCGGGGCAGGGAGCGCCCAGCCGGGACAGGGCTGCAGCCCAGCTGCTGCCCAAGGGGACGGAGGGTAACAGGTCCGGAGACAGCCGCAGCGTTCCTCCCTCCGCGCCCCGGCCCCGTGCCCCGGCCGTGCTGAGGCGCTGATGCTCTCGCGTCTCCGCGAGTGGAAGCGGATGGGGGCGGTGGGTTTGGGCTCCCCCAAACCTATCGGGCGAGGGGGCCTGCGTTCATTTTAGGATGCCGTAGGGTTTCCACTACTTGCGACAGTCTTGGAAACCCAGCGGTGCAGGGGGGAGGCAGCAGGACAGAGGGGGTGCTGGTGTGCAGCAGCTGCTTGGCATTAAAGGCACATGTGGCGTTCACTCCCGTCTTGTGATAGGGGGTCAGCTGGGAATGTCGTGCGTTCTGCTGAGCTCTCTTGGGACTGTTTGAGCTTCCTTCTACATCTGATGGGATTGTTGGTGCCGGGTAATACCCTAGTCAGAAAGGCAGGAGTTCTCACTCCAAAAGCCAAAGGGACAAATTATTGCAGAACAGATGTGGCCAGTGTTTCCTTTGTGCCTGATCTCGGTAGCATCACTTTAGGGCTCTGATGTGATAAATATGTTCAAATCAGCTGCTTCAGATTGCAAAAGTATTCACAGTAGCCCCATCATACATTTCTCTTCCCCTGTCCCATTGAAGAGGGGAAATCCTTCCAACTGCAAACTTCCTGCCTTGCTGCCTTGAGAATTGTGGACTTTCTGCTTATTACCATGAAAGAGGAAATTCTTAAGTTGGCTGTGACAGGGAGAATAAAAGCACAGATATTGGAGTGAAATAAGATCTACAGAGTAGCTTATTTTCTCCATATGTTTATCCTCAGCAGCACCATGACAAATGGTAAATGGTCCAATGTGTTGGGGTGTTTTGTTTTTTTTAAGCTTAGGATGTATGTTTGAAAAAGAGGCTGTGCAATTATTTTACTTGATTCCATTTAATGGTCAGGTTTTACCTACTTTTAAAAAAACTTTTCTAAGTAAATGTTATTCCATATTCTACCTTAACCCACAAATTTGGTGTATGCCAGAGTCTTGGATTTCAGCAAATTTGAAGAATTTGTAATATCTTTAATTTTGAATTCTAAGGTTTTAGACATAAGATAGATATTTCAGTTCAAGCAGTAAGTGCTCAAATTCTCCCAAGGATCAGAATCTGTAAGTGTTTCAAGTTCTATCCAGACACTGAATTCAGTAATAAGTCTTTTTGCAGTTTGGATCAAGATGATCTAAATAAATCATGTGGAGAAAGGAAGAAGGGTTGGTGTTAAATACTTGGTTCTACATCAACTTTTCAGATTCATTAACAATTGTGGACACGGTTCAAGTGACTGTTCAGAGATGTAAATCCTTCACAGAGAAATGCCACATGTTCTAATTGTACCTCAGTTTTGTTTGAGCTTTCTGAGCTTTCCTTTGGTCTACCTGCTAGGACTGCTGTTGAGATCAGCTGTGGTGGTGCATTTGTGAGGGCCACTGGCCTAGGGCCAGGATGGAGACCATGACACTGATTTTACGTAAGCCATCAAACCCATCACTGAGTGAGGGGCTTATGTTCCCGCCAAAGTTGACAGCTGGACTTCCGAGTCATCTCAGTGTCATCAGTGGAGCTCATTGTGTGGAAACCACCTTTCCTTTATGACTGAGATGGTGAAGCCAGTTATAGTGTCCCTGAGAGTTTGCTCTGAGTACCTGCAGTTTTCACTGTAGTTAATAGGAAATAGGGTATTCACTTAGATAAATGAAAAATCCCTGTGCATGGCTAAAGAATGAAGAGGTTGTAAGGAGGAAGTGACTTGCTAGTCTGTGTCAACATGGGAAATGCTTTGCTGGTTTCCCTACACTGGAAACATACCTACTATATGCTAGATTTATTTAGGTTCTTTTGTTTATGTTGTAATTAAAGAACAGATTTCTGGTTGGTTATTTAAAGTCTTTTTTTCCCTCCTACTCTATGATTGCTCATCCTCCACTTATCAGTGTAGTGAGAAGTAGCTTGGCTTGTATGCTCTGTCAAAATTCTGTAACACTGTAAGGTGCAAATCAGAAGATTTGATATACATGTAACTTTATTAGATAGAAGTAGCTGAGTAGTCATTCCTGTGTGAATTAATTCACCTCTTCTTTTTTGGCTTTGTGCTGTGCAAATACAGTATATTGTTTTACATCTGCACTCATCACAAAACAAATCTGAGTGAAAAAGGTCTGGTTGTATTAATATTATTCTTTTGTGTCTCCTGAATCTTCCAGTAATAAACTGTAGTAGTGTTGAGATCTCAGCAATAACAATTTTGGGCCAATTGCAGTGGGATGTGTAAACATATGTGAGGTGGATAACCTTAAGTCACCCAGTAGTTGCAGCAATGTTGGAAGGAGGAGGCATGCACAGGAAATTATGAATAAATATGCTTATTCTTTTCCTTCAGATGTTTCATTATAACATTTAGAGTGTCATTGCAATACCAGAGTTTTTGTTCCTTCTAACATTTCTTAAAAGTAACAAGTGATGGAAGAATTTACTTAAGACACAAAAAGGCCTTTTAAAACTATATCTGTAGACAGAAGTTTTTATTTTTACTAAGCTACAATATTCTGTTATGAACAGTTGATGCTTTATTGGCTAAATTAGCAATTGGACTTTTTCTGCTTCTGGATGTTTTTGCTGATGATCATACAATTTTCCTGTGGCAAAATCTTTGCTTTCCAATGAAAGAGAAGGCTTACTTGCAAGAATAGAGGAAAATCTTTCTTTCTTATCAAAATTAACTTTCTGGAGGGGACAGAAAGTAATAGTTGATGAATATTTGCACTGTACAAAATAATTCCATGTCATCCAACTGTGTGACTGAATAATTAATAATTACCTTATGTACTTACAGTAAAGTACTTATAGTAAATATGCTTTAAAAAAAGTTGTAACATTATCAATTTGTACCTTATCTCCTTCATGCTTTATAGCAAATGACCAAATATATATTTACTGCGAACTGTGTAAACATAAGGGACATTTCCTATGTTGTCCTTTACCACAATTAACCTGGAGAAAAGGAGACTGAGGGAAAGCTTTATCACTCTTTACAAGTACCTGAAAGGAAGCTGTGGTGAGGTAAGGATCAGTCTTTTTTCCCCAGCTGACAAGTGCCAGGACAAGAGGAAATGGCCCCAGGCTACACTAGGGAAGGTGTGGATTGGGTATTAGGAAAAATTGATTCACTGGATGGGTGTTCAGGCTTTGGAATAGGCTGCCAGGGAAGTGGTGGAATTGCCACCCCTGGAGGTGTTCAAAAAGCATGCAGATGTGGCACCTGGGGACATGGTTTTGTGGAGAACATTCCAGTGCTGGGTTACTGGTTGAACCTGATGGTCTTAGAGGTCCTTTCCAACATTAATGATTCTATTCTATGGCTAGCTAACTGGAGCAAAACTGCATAAACTTTTCTAAGATTCCTTGGTCTGTGATTTTGTGCTGGGGAACATACGATCTTTAAATGAGAGTCTTAAAAATATAGTTGGGTTTTTTTTTTTTGTAATTTGCTGAGTGTTTTCATGTGCAGTTTCATTTAGTGTGTAATCAGGGTACTCACTTGAATCCTCAACATAGCAGTAGTAAAGAGACCAGTAAAACTGTGGTTGATGAGACATTAAAAAGTATTTAATAGTAAAGAGTTGCTAAAACGTGGCTAGGTTAATTTGTCACCTTTTTACCTGATATAAGGCTTAGTTTTTATGTTTGTGATTTACACTAATTGACTGGCCACTAAGGTAAACCAGGCCATAAAGAATTTTAGGATGCATGTACATATATGTATATACACATTTAAAATGTACATGTATATTTTTTGGAAAGAAACTTTATTTTGAAATAGAAATTGGAAATGTAATCAATCTGCTACACTTGGTACTTCAGGGGATATCCATGGAAGTAGAGTTTAATTTCCTATGGCAGCAATTGTTTCTCTGGCACAGTTTTGTGTTCTGACAAATTTGACGTTGATGGGAATAGAAGCAGATGTTGGCACTCCTGAAAGCCTTCCCCACGGCCTCAGCTGGGGTGGCTGGTTAGATCTTGAAGCAGCTGGGGGAAAAAAACAAAGCTAGTTTATTATGTAGACTACAGTATGGTTTACAGAGTCTCTCAGTGAATATATATGTTTCTGCCAGTTAACTCTCAAGTATCAGTTTGATTTTGTTACAACCTACTGTACTGTCTTCTGCTTGCTCTAAAGTGAAAAAATGGTTGGTTTTCTTTAAATGTGCCCTGTTAAGGGAAGCTGAATCCTTGCTTTTCAATTGGTATAAAGAGATATTGTTTATAAGGTTTGTTGTGCAGCCTTTTCAGTGTCTGTGTGACTCCTCGGCTTCTGTGTTCCCCTGCTGAACATTCCCTGTCTCTTGGCTCAATAAATATTTCTCTGATTTTTGAGCAGACTAATTATTTGGAGAAGTGATTACAGTAATTGAGACTTCAGGTAACCTTTATAGTCAAATTCAGTGTTACTAAGCCTGGCTAGCTATAGAGGATTTATGTCGTGGATGAAAGCTACTCAAATAGTTATGCTATATAATAAAGTTAGATGTTGGGCTTTCCACAAAAAAAAAAAAACAACCAACTTATAAATGATCTTTTATGGCTGTGGTTTGATATAAAAACAGTGTGTCTGTGTGTGTTGTTTTTGTGTGCATGTGTGTATATATCACAGAATACCTTAAATTGGAAGGGTCCCATAAGGATCATCTGGTCCCACTCGCTGAATATGTTATATGTATATCTCAATTACAGTGATGATTAGTGGCTTCATAGTGTTTTTCATAATTGCATTTATATTTTATAAAAGGGATTTAAATGAATGGAAGGGAAGGGTTTTAGCTGGCTGCATTTTTTGATAAGGTTATGTGATTTCCTTTCTCTTCAGGAAAAGAAAAACAACATTCTATGGCTACTTCATCATGAAAAGTCAAAAGGAAGTGCAAACACAATTACCATAGAAAGTCAATATCTTTTCCATTCACTTCCAATTTCTGTTTTTAACTTACTGAAGTGTTAACAAAAAATGTGAGTGTGGCATTCTATTTTTATTTGACTTTGCTTGTCTGTATCCATGGCACCACCTGTGGTCTCTATCAGAGTAAGGGTAACTGCTTAAAAGCTGTTTATGTCTTTGTAACACCTGCCCCAAGGTTGAAGACTCTGCTTGATGGAGTGGATTAGCAAGAAAGATTTTTTTTCATGTGAGTGTTTTTACTAGGTGAGCGCAGAATTCGTGCAATGTAGGACAATGGCAAAACCCAGAGTTTTTTCAGAAGAATTTTTGGGTACATATCTTATCTTGTTTGGAATTGGAGGGATTTAGGCTAGACAATGACAAATGTTTCATACTTTTCAATGTATTTCCTCTTAACTGCTCTCAGATGCACTTAGATTGTATTGTGAAAAACTCTTCTTTGGAAAGAAAGGTGGTTTGTTGAGCTGTTCAGTGAAAAGTTTAGAATATTGAAAGGAGAAATCTTTGTTCCATAGCATTTAAGAAACTTATCTGTTCTTAAGACTTATTGTAGACTAAGACTTAATCTTTTGAAGCCTATAATATACTTAGAAATGTTGTACACTTCATGATTTATCTGTATTTATAAATAATATTTGCAGTGTTCCATTTATTTCTTTGCTCTGCTTTACAGCTCAGTCCTAACTCTCCTGGCACATGTGTTTCACAAATTTGTAGTGTGAGTTGCTAATTTAGAAGAGGCTGCTTGAGGGGGACCATCGATCAGAACATCCAGGTTTAAGTTATTCCATGCAGCCTAATGCTGTTGATTAGTATGCTGTTTGCAGTGATTTCATGTAGGGGGATACAATATAAAGAAATAAAGGTAGTATGGAAAGTAATCTTATCCCCTAAAGAGTTGCAGCTGGGTTAATTATTTAAGATTAGGAGCAGACCTGACTTTAACAGGCCACAGCTGTAGCCAATAAGAAGAGTGTTATAAAAGAGTGGATTGGTTGGTTGAGGGATCTGGAACCAGTTGGCTGCTGTGACAATGAAGAGTCAGTGCCTGGAGGAGCTGCCTACAAGAAACATCAAGGAGATACGAAGCTCCTTGGAGATGACAATGTGAAACCTTTGCAATATAATGACAACAATTTCAAGTATTTATGGAGACATATTTTTAAACTGCATTTCGTAGTAATTTTTGCCACCATTTTATGAACACCAAGCTTAAAAACCAGGCATCCCAAGGTTGATTTGCATTTATTTGGTAAGATTAGCATGAAGAGCAATTTTGTCAATTAGACAAGGTTGGTGTCATTGTAACAGTATTACAACATGTGAGAAATTGAAAAGTTCTTTGCATGGGAAACCAAAAGGAGCTGTCCTTTGGCCAAAATAAATCAAGATGGCTGTAGTTGACCTAAGACACTGATTGGCATGATTTGCTAATCTGCAGAAGGCTATAACTGTGTATATCTAAGTAAAGTATATGTCACTGTTTGGAAAGGAATTGGATTACCCATGAATGAAATACAGGCTTGAGCAAGGGTAATGAATTTTATTTAAGACTTTACCTTTTTATACAAGTGTCTTGAAGAAGACACTTGTACTCACATCCTCATGCATAATCTTTTACAGAAATTTTATCTAACTGTTTTTGCTTTAGGACTCAACTATGTGTATATTGATTCAGTTCTCTGTTTGGGGTCGAGTGGGATTATTGCGGTCTTTGATGAACATGTGGGTTGGTGTGGGCTTGGCCACTCAGGAGGAATACAAGAATCAAGATAGCAAAGTGGAGTCACCACTGCTGGAGGTGTTCAGGAGGTGTCTGAATCTGGTGCTGGGTGCTGTGTTTTGGTGGTAGAGTCCTGTTCCTGGGATGGAATGACCCTGTTCACCTGTACAGGCTGGGGGCTAGAAAGCAGCTTTACAGAGGTTACTCTGGGAGTACTTCTGAGCAAGAACTGGAATATGAGTCAGCACTGCAGCCTCTCAGTGCAGGAAAGAATCAGCATCCTGGGACTCTTCTAGCAAGGGTGTTGCCAGTAGGTGAAGGGAGGTGGCTCTTTACCCTCTGCTCTACATGTGTGAGGCTTCTGAGAGTCACATTTTCAGCTCCCTAATGGAGGAAATAGTTTTACCTACTGACATGAGTCTGGGGCTGACCAGCAAGGTGGGGAGGTGCCGGGAGCATATTGCTGCAAAGAGGCTGAGAGAGCCAGGGGTCTTTGACCTTGAGAAGGTTAGGTGGAATTTTTATTGTTGTCTACAACTCCCTCATGGATAGGTGTGGGCAAGATGCAGCCTCGTTCCTTTCAGAAGTGCACAGTAGACGAAGGGGAGGCCGTGGAAGATGGGAAATCAAACGTGGTGTGAAAGGAAAAAATACTGCTCACAATAAAACTGGTCAAAAACTGGTATAAGTTACTCAGAGGCTTTTTTAAAATTTTGCTTGAAGGTCATCTAGGCAAGACTGGACTACCTGTTCTAGTTGACACTGCTCTGTTCAAGCAATTGGGCTAGATGACCTCCTTTCCAACCTCCATGAGTCATCACTTTGCAATTTATTGCTATGACAGAAAAAAGGCTGACTGCCTTGAAGTTTCACCCAGTTTCAGGAGAACAGAATTTTCAGGGTTGCATCTCTACTTCCTTTATACTCTGAAATTGCAATGCAGATTGCCAGGCTGTACTGTTCAGCAAGCAATTATTCAAAATTTAAGAGAAAACTCAGGTACATAGTTTTGGGTTTTTTAAAAAAAAATTCAACTGTATTATTTTTCTCAGGAAACAGATAATCTGGCACTTTTGTACTATTTTCTATTCAGAGATATCTTAGTGCATTGCTTTCATGAATAAATCAAACCTGTGTAGTTCTACAAATGGGAAACTTAGATCTTGATTTTTGGCTCCCTGTGGAAGCTTGTGCCAGAACCAGAAATGTAATCTGATGTCTTGATTCCCAGTTCACCACTCTGACAGCAAAGCAACTCTTTCCCTTCATATATAATTGATGCTAAAAGAATGGTTGTCTGCTTAAAATGTCTGAGAAGCTGCAAGGACAACTGTTCAAAGCCAGCTTCATTTTGTGCAAGCTTGATTGCTCCTGGGATTGTCTCATAGGCTGCTCACAGTTGAGTTTATCCCATTGTAGGGACAGAACTGAGAAATTAGGCGTTGGTTGACACTTATTTTAGACCCCACGAGACCTCCAGATTGTGCTTTTGGCAGTCTGGCTGCCGAGTCATCTGGCATCCCTGATGAGCTTTCAAGTTCAAGGCTGAAGAACATGAAGGGAATGTGTAGGAGAAACAGAACTGAAGTGAGTACTGAAAAAACCATAATGCATTGTAGTAAGGTGGCTTTCTTTATTTCAGTGTAATTTGTATGATGCAGGACCCTTGACCAATTGATAATATCTTGATGAGTGAAGCAGAATAAATAATCTAATCCTTGACCTTCCTAGGGAAGTTTTATATGAATTCTCACTTCAAAATGACATTTCTCTGTGGCTGCTGATACTTGTGCCTGGATGTTAAATACATTATATGTATTGGCATATTTACTTTCTAAATCTATTTTTGCCTATTATAATAACTAGAGCAAGTGACCAGTATCAATCAATATGATGGTGAATTTAAATTAAAACCATATTTCATAATTTTACCTCTGAAATAATTTTTTAATTTTCTAAGGCTGTTTAAAAGGAGTAATTCCTAGAGTGAGGGATGAACGTGTTCCTACATGTTGACTTAACAATCCCAGTCTCTTTATGTCTCAATCAAATCTATTGTGACAGAGTGATTGATGTCTGGGATGCTATGAATTTGTGCAACAAGGCTGGAAAACCTCTTCATTTTATTTCTTAGTATGTGCTAAGTTACTCCATATCCTTAAATTCTTTGGGTAAGGTATCTGTATTCCTAGAAGAAATAGCACGCAATTGAATGCTTTGAGACAATATCCTCTGACTGTGTAGTGTGAGTGTGGTCTTTGCTCTAAGAGTCACAGAGGCATTTGAGACTTAAATGGATGTGGCAGCACCTGAAGCTCTGCAGTGTATAAGCATCACTTTCCTTAAAATGATACCACAGCCTGGTAAGGTGGAGGGAAAAAAGTAAAGTGTCACACACCTGTAGAGTTAGTGTTGTGTCACTTGTAAAGTGTTTATGGCTGAATAGCTTGTATTTATCTTTTTGTTGTCTGGGAGAGAGAGCTATTTTGCAGAAGCCATAGGAAGCAGGAAGGCAATAAATAAGTCCTGATTCAAAGAATGCCTTTGTAAAAATGGCCACCCTGCATTTATAATAAAAGCTGCTTCCTTCCTTCTAGTGTCTGTTGGTTTTTGTTCATGAAAGGTATGATAAAATACTACTTAAAAATGAACTTGCAGAGTATGATAATGACCTAAAATGAGATGGGCTGGAAGGAACCTGTGAATTGCTGTGACCGATTTAAGAAAAGGTCTAGCCCATTGCCCTGATTCTGGCCAGGACAGGGTTAATTTTTGCAGCAGACAGGAGGGGGCATGGCTAGGACATGGAGATTATTCTGTACCATCTCAAATCATCAGTGGGAGAGGGGAAAAGGGAATCTCCTGGGAATAAGGGAGTCCATTCTGGTCAGGGTAGCCTGATGGAGGCAGTGGTCAGGTGCTGCTCTTTCCATCTGAGTAATTCACCTGTTTCTTGTGCCCTCTGCCATTAGTGATGTTGCTGTTACTGTTCATTTTCTTATCTCATTGCTGTTTCCAGTACATTGTTCTTATCTCAACCTGTGATCTTTACCTTTTGTGCTTCAAATTTTCCTCTTTAGCCCACCACAAGGGGAGGGGGGAGCAGTGAATCAGTGATGTGTGGTTTCAGTGGGAGCACTAAACTGGGGAATACCATTGCTAAACTACAACACGCAGTAGTTTTTTTTTAAATAATATTAAGTAGTAGCATCATTTGGAGAGTCTGTGCTTTGTGACTGGGGGCTCTCAGGTCTCTCCTGAGGAGTGTAGGTGTAATACCTTGTTGCAAACTAAGTGATTTCTGAGTTTGATTATTTTTGTATTTGTGTATTTTTTGGCACCTGTAACTTCTGAATGTGTGTCCCGTAGAAGAATTCCTTTTGCGCTTTTTAAATATCCTGTCTCAAAAATGTGCTAAGTACTTACATTGCTATTTTTCTTATTGGAAATCTATTTATTCTTTTTATGAAACCCCTTTCATACTTTTAATCATCTTTCCAATTCCTTTGTGATGAGTTCTTCAGGCGTCAGTATCCTTGATCTTCTGCCTAGTTTTGTTCTAAGTCTCTTGCAGTTTTCAGAGGGCAAGAACTAACTTCCCCAAATGTGTGTGATAGATGTTTGAGGTACTGAATTATGACTTTTCTTGTCATAATTCAGTACCTCATACTTGTCGTAATAACATCTTTCTTGACTGAAAGGTGTTAGAATTCTGTTTATCTTCTGCAATGTGTAGTTAGCACCTTACTTAGGCCCTTTTTTACCTCTTTACTCACTTTTAAATTTCAAAAGTGGCATTTTTAGAGATTGGACAAAATTCTTGAAGTATGACTTGCAGCTGCCATTTGCTTTTTCTTACAATTCTGTTTTGCTGTGTGAATGTAGAAAAGATCTAGAAAGAGATCTCAGTGAAGGATTAAGTAGCCAACCAGGAATAAATAGGAACAGTGAGAGTTATGAGATTACATTTCTGTGCTCTGGAAATAGGAAGGAGAAAATATAAAGAAAAAATACACTAGCAAGGTTGAAAAGGAAGAGGAAAGGGTTACTAAAATTAGTTCTGAAAATGAAAACTTGCACAAAAATCCCCTTTGAAACATGGCAAGTATGTGATGAGATTTCCTCATACTGCAGTATGTGTTAATAAGGCAGGCATCATTGGCTTTTGCAGTGTCAAATTAGATGCTGCTCATGATCCCAGAAGTTAACTATGTTATTGGATGTTTGCTGTGAGTGTGGAGCAGTACAATTGCAGTGTTTCTTAGACATCTTCAAATACAGTCATCTTGAGGTGTGAAAATACCATTATCTTTGAATTTGGTTATTGTGTGCTAATTTGCTTGTATGATAAAATATGAAATTTCAATAATTATCAAGAGATAATTGAGAGTTTTTTTATTGGCAGGAGCAACATGTGAGCTGTCTTTAGTTAATCTCTTTTATCAGTGAAAGAGACCTCCAGGTTTTCAGAAGGGTGTGACTGATGGAACATTTCAAAAGTGCTAAGTTGTAGACTACTTCCATAATGTTGGAAATCTTTTTGGCAGAGCTGAGATCTTTCTGTGGTTTAGAGTTACAGTGGAGACATATTAAGTACAAGGATTGTGTCTGTTGTTTTCTCTAACTGGAAAGGTTCATTTTCTATTAAGATATTGGTTCTGTAGTTCAGTTACACAGAATAGCACATAAACACCGTGAATAATAACAATACTGAAAATAATGAATGGAAATTAATAAATTAATTGGTTGTAGACCGCATTTAAATATCTTGTGATATACCTGGAAGGATTCTTTATGTGGGTAGGGCCAGAAGAGTGAAGAACTGATAGCGATAACTTTTAATTTACTTAAGGGTTCATTTTTCTCTTTGACACTGCATGAGATCCTGTTTATTAAGAATAATGCCTGGAAGTTGGCAGTTATATTCTGTATGAGTGTGTTAATTTCTTCCCATATGCTACAAGGTTGTCTTCACAGGAAATAAAGGGACTTTTCCTCATGTTTAGTTGTACTGAACTGTTACAATCATCAGACCAGACAGAAACAATGGCAAGGAAAGTTTCCTGTTTTCTGCAGATATTGAAGTGGTCTTCGACCCTTACCAAGGAAGATCTTCATTCCCACTGTGGCTGCACAGAGAACTGAATTGTCATTACTGTATGAAGATGCTGCCATCTCTCTTGAAACACAGTGCTTCCCTCTTAAATGTCTTAAGGCAATTTACCATCAGTTCTATCCGTCTCAATTACATCTCAGTATTTGCACTTAGAAATAGCAAAATGATAGCAGGGAATGCTTCTGGTTGCCTCTCTCTGAACACTCAGATTATGCTGTGTTTAGAATAGTTTTAGATAGGTGATGAAATAAAGCTTACGCCTGTCTGATATCCTCAAAAGGAAGGCAGAGCAGAATACAAATTTAGTAGACTTGGAAGATTTCATAATAGTAAGGATTTGAACTGCAAAAAGGAAACATGCTTTGTTTTTAGTCTGCTGTGCCAGGACAAAACTGGGGAAGGCTGGTAAATCAGTGTCTCAGCAAACACTCTGTTGAAATTTTCATGTGAAGGTGAGGATAAATTATGCTGATACTGCTACAATATAAACTGTAGTTTTCCATAGGTAGGGAAAGACAGACTCTGACTGGCCTTCCAAAAATACTGTGAAAATCTTTTTAGTCAATATTCAGCCTGTAAGTTCCAAAGAGATTGCATATCTCTAAATTTCACATACTTGTGCTATGGAACATTCCCATGAGTTGTGGGAGATGACCATCAGCCATGATTAAAGATTATTTTAATTGGAATACATGAAGATAAATTGGAACAGGAACTGTACTACTGGTAGAATTACTTCATAATTTCATTCAGAAGACCAACTTCTTTCAAGTTAAAAATTTATTTGTAGAAAGTAAAATTGGACTTCATAGTTACAGTAGTTTATCATCTGTTACACTATCAATTGCAAGTAATTAAGTTGACTAGTTAAAACTCAATCTCATTAAGTTATTAAATTTGATTTAGTAATGCACTTTTCAACACATGCAATTCAGTAAAGCATAGGTTTTCCAAAGAAATTTGCAGGGTACTTCTTCACTGAGAAATATTTATGATTCCTTCGCACACTTTTTTGAGTCTGAGTCAAAATTTTCTGGTGAAGTGGTTAACCAAGATTCTCTTGTTTCTCTGTCAAATTTATTTGGTGTACAAATGCCACTTTAAAATGATTATCAGTGCTGTATTACATAAAATACTCAGTTGTCCTGATATTTAAACAGATTTTATGTAGATAACTATAAAGTATTTGTGAGCGAGTGATGCTGGAAGTTGCTGTATCGTGAAGAATAAAAAAATGAAGGACCAACTGAAGTTGATTTGGGCATCCTGTGAGAAATGTGTACTGGAAATACACAGCAGCAGCATCCAACACAAAAAGTAACAATTTTTGCACTTGTAGATTTTGCTAATAAAAAAGCTTGGTGTTTGGACCAAATGAGGTATTCTTATTACAGTAAGAAAAAATAAAATATTAAATATGACTGCCATGACGACCATTATGCATTTGCATATTGCATATCTTTGTAATGAGAAATTCCCCATATTTACTTGCCAAGTGCAGTTTGGCTTTTGACTGCGAGAACTGTTAGATGTAAAACAGGGCTTTGGCAAAATGTTATTTTGTGTCTAAAATGTTTGTTCTTTGTATGCTGTTGTCTTTCTTAATGCACCATAGCAGTAAAGGCTGTAATGGCTATTCCAGTCCTTTTCCTGTTGTTTCCCAGCCACCAAACAGCTCTGGGATAATACAGTGCTTTGACTTTCCTATTTTTGACTTTTTCCTATTTTTTCTAAAACTTTTAATTTCACTTTTTATTAAAAAATTAAAATTAAAAGACCCTTTGAATTACTTTTTAACAAGAGTAAATGTTTCTCATATTCTGACTACTGGTAACAAATAAAGCATTTACTACAGTTATGCCACAAACTTCTAGAAGAAATTTACCAGTATATCACAGCAATACTTGTTGCTGACCTTTTACTCTTCCATTTCTGCAAATTTATTTATTTGGTTTTGTCTTGCAGGAGATGGTGAATGGTTATTGGTAGATAACTGGACTTGAGATAGGTGCAGCATTCAATGTCAATAGGGCAGCTGTAACCTTACTGTGCATTACAGATGGGAAACAAATATTAGCATATTAAATATCCTTATTGCAGTATGAAGTTTTGTACAGTGAAATACTGGATTTTTTTTTCCTGGTTAATGAAAAATGTACATGAACTGCAAATTTTCCACATGAAACCAAATTCCACTTCTCAGGCTTTAAGAGAAAATTAAGCATTTTAAAAGAAAACATTTGGCCTTTTGAAAGCTTCTGCTGCTACAATAAACCCCAATATTTAGAGGGGCTACTGTTTTCACAAATTTTCCCATTTAGGAAAAGTGGCTACATGAGACGCTATCAAATACTGCCCTTTTATGTGAAGACTTGTCCCATCACTTTATAAATTAGTTTCTACTTCAGCAGATTGTCATATACAGACATATCTAGCACTCTGTTCCTAGTGTATATTTAATTCTGGTTTACATGCATACACCAAATATTACATGGATTTAAAGCCATGATGAGTCATGACCAGACCTAAGATGTGTAGATATGGTTAACATAAATTATGAGGTAGCCTAATTCTGTGCCCAGGCTAAGACAAAGACCTGAGGAACCAGACTGCTGGTTACATTTCAGATTCTCCTCAGATCTCTGGTGCTTCTGGTGCAGAGTGAAAACTGTTCAGTAAAAAGTGCCAGCACTCTGCTACCCCCCCTATTCACATGGGGACAGGACTTAAGCAAGGCACTTTGCATGCACTTTGACTTCATACCTTTTAACTGCTCTTTTAATAACTAGTACTCAGGCCTTTGCCACCTGGCCTTGGGGAATTAGATACTGCTGCTCCTGCCCAATGGAGGCTTTGATTGTTTTTTTAATTAAAAAGTCTTTGTCTGGTTTTTCCCTTAATGAGAGAGAATGTCTTCAGTGATAAGTACTTTGATAAATGAAGAATGAAAGTACATTTAGACTGTTCCAAATTTTCTGAAAGTGAACTTTTACACAACAGACTTCTAAATTTGTATGCTCATACTTGCTTATGTACGTCCACTTAAATGGAAATTTTGGGAAAACAAACTTTCCTTAGATTTTAAGGCAAGGAAGGGAATGGGCTGCTGATGACATTGTAACACTAATTTTCTTTTCGGGTTTGTTTTAGAGGCAGATATATATATATATATATATAAAGAAAGTGATTGTGGGTTGGTCTTAACCGGAGGCATTTACTAGAGATGCCTCTGTCAGGAGTTGTTTATCTAGCTAGTAAATGGATGAAGACAAACTTGGGTAGGAGGCTTTGTGTCTTTCCTTTTTTTGCTCAGTTACTGAATTAAGTTAAATATCCTCCCTAAAAGCTGAATAATAGACTTGTCCCTTGTTTCTTTATTGGTGTTATCATAGAAAGGTGGTTTTTAATAGTCCTCCCAATCCAAACCAATCTCCAGCCTCCCTGCCATGGGCAGGAAACCTTCTGCTAGATTAGGTTGTTCAAAGCCTCCTTTAGTCTGCCTTCAACAGGTGGAGTCCACAACCTCCCTGGGCAACCTGTTCCAGTGTGAAGTTTGTTAGATCTTCTCGAACCCAGTCTCCTGCAGTGAGTAGTGCTTCACTCTCCCAGTTCCTGCTTCCACCTTTTGCAGCTCGGGTAATGTGGCCGGGATACTTGCTGGTGAAGACAGAGGTAAAAAATTGCATTGGGTCCCTCAGCCTTGTCCACGTCCTGGTAACCAGGTTACCAGTGGTATCCTTCCTGAGAGGACCCCACATTTTCTCTAGTCTTCTGTTGCTGATGTACTTAAGGAAGCTCATTTTGTTACCATTGATGTCCTTGGCCAGATTTACTTCAGCCACTACTTTAACTTTCTAATCATCTCCCTGGCTGTTTGGAGACTTTCTCTGTATTCCTCTTTGGCTGCCTTTCCCTGCTCCCACCCATTTTAAGCTACCTTTTTGTGTTTAAGTTTGTCCAAGGGCTACTTGTTCATCCATGCAGGCCTCCTGGCATTCTTTCCCTATTTCCTGTTACTTCAGAAGATTTCCGTCAGATTTATCTATAAATTTTCCACTTTAGATTTCCATTGAAAACTGTTCCTTATGCTGTGAAGAACTCCTTTATTCGTATTAATTTTTTTTTTTTTTTACTTTCAGTCTGCTTCTAGTATGAATGAAAGAAGACAGCTTTTGCCACCTCTCTTTGGTAACCAAAAAATGAGTTCATTAAGTGACCATGAATAAAATACTTGTTTCCAGAAGTGTACTTAATGTTTGTGTTTGTAAAGGCTTTTACTGGAGCTACTGTATATGCTCAAAAAAGCAAAAAGAAGTTAACATTATCCTGGAACTCTAGTGTCATAATGGAAGTGCTTTGTCTTAGTTTAAATAAATATTTACTTTGAATGTCCAAATTTACATTAGCTAAGAAGACTCTTAATGTGTATTGTAGATTGTGTATCCTGATAATAGTGCTGGATAACACATAATGGTAAGCATTCTCAAAATGCCAGAGTTATTCTGAGACTTGCCTGTTGTTTATGGTGCATTCAGACTTCCATTGTTTGGAACAACTGGAACTCAATCCATACTGTTCCTGTCAGAGGTGCCACTTGCTGTGAGGTGGGTATTCTGACAGCTGGCATCTGGAATCATTGCTGAATCAAAGCTGGGAGGGAGCAGAGACAGATGCTGAGGAATGCTACAAAAGCTCCTAGCCCAGCCAAATACAAATTGCAAAATAGGAGACTTGAGTGTCTAGAATTTTATTTTCTTTGCCCAAGCATTTAAAGAGTTCTGGATAACAAAGTTTGAGTGTGTACTTATGAATGCTGGAGGCTTTCTATGGGTGTCCTGGATTTGGTTAGAGAAATAGCACAAGGGCTAAATTTAATTGTCTTAGTGACGTCTGAACCTCTAGCTAGTTCTTTCTAACATAGATCGGCCTACCACAGTACAAGAAAACATGATGTGAAAGGCTGCCCCACCATTCACTTGAGCAGGATCAGTGGTATGAAAAAGTAGCCAGCAACATTGGTGGGGGAAAGAGGAGCAGGCTTTGAGGGCCTAGAGGAGGTAACTGATTTTTGAAACAGGTGAAGGAGAGGTCTGGTTAATTTTAGGATATTGCAGGGAAAATACAGCAGTGTGATAGGAGAAAGCACAATGCTTCAGGTGTTAACAATATTTAAAATATAAACTGATGCCTTTCAGAGAGATGCATGTGCTCTCTGTTAGTGAGGGGTACCTAGATAGTGCTTTATTGATTTAATTTATAAAAATCCCACTCATTTGATCTCATGGTGTAGCATTTAAAGTTTTTAAGGCTAAAAGTGTTTTTTAAAGTTCTGTATTTTAATAACTTCATAATATTGAGAAAACACAATAATGCTGATTTTGTGCAGCACACAGGGTGTTAACGTCCTTCTGCATGTATTTAAGCACTTAGCACAAATGAAATGCTTATCTTTAGTATTTTGTGGCCAAGTCAGTAAAGCACAGTACATTTGCTTTTAACAAACAGACGCAGTGCAAGAACAGAATTTTCTGTCTGTTTGGTCAGGAAACTGACCCCTTCGTATTTCACAGAATTTCATTAAACATGAGGGAGAGACAAAGTGGAGGATGCAGTGGGGTTATTTTCCTAATGTCAGAGACCAGGCTTTTACTCTTGTGTGCGAATCCAGTCAGCTCAGCCAAGTGAAAAGCTCGGCAGTGCTCAGTGGAGGCTAATTAGGAGCCTCCACCATCACTGCCCACAGAATCTGTTTGCACTCAGTATTCTTGGCACCCTGCACACCACTGCACTGATTTCACTCTTCATCTGCCACCTTGCTGCAGCCGCTGTGCCTGTTCCAGTCCGGAGCCACTGGCTTGAGCAGGATTTTCCAGGCAGTTGCATCTCTGGTAGCCTGCACCCTTTCAGTACCAAACCTGAAAGTTGGATTGGGAAAGGGTTTGACTCTTTTCCCACATGATGAGTATGTTCATAAATGCAGGATCAGGGGGAAAGGGTATAATAGCATAAATCAACAGAGTTATGAGCTGAGAGTGGATGATAGCAGTGGAAATGGTGAGCAAGCAAGAACAGGTTAAAAAAAAAGCCAATGAATTGCAAGCAGAAGTCAAAAGATAAAAACACTTGAGTGCACTCTGCATAAAAAGCTTGCACTGAAATTCTGGGTTTCTAGGTCTTCTTGTTTGTTCCTGGTTATTTGGAAATAGTAATGAAATACTAGGAAAGTGAAATTCCGTGCTCTGGTAAACTCCAAGGCTTACTTAATCTATTACTATTACCAGCTGGTCTGAAGCAGTAGAGACTTGTGCTTTGGATGTAAAGGCTAATGACTTAAGCAGAGGTGAGTACCAGGTTACGTGTCACAATGTATGTTTTTCAGCTTAAACACAGTTACTGGAGTTGTACGTCGCTGCTCTTGTTAATGCAGGTCTGTTGGACGGAGAAGAGCAGGGGAAGATTTGTCCTCACAGTGCCAGGGACTGGTGTCTGCTGAATTTCTGCTAACTCTGTTACTCCTCTGGGGTGATTTCCTTGTCATCATATGTAGTTTTTTTTTCATTGTAGAGCATCTCCCAGTGTTGTAGATAATGACATAATTTGTGCAACAGTGTTATGAGATCAGGGACAACGTTGCCAGTCCCTGTTTTTTCAGTTAACCAAACCAATATACTGATGCTCACTCTGCTTCCTTCCATGGTTGTCTGTGCTTGACCAGTCCCATTTTTCTGCAACAGCCAGGGAATATGTTTTACTGATGTGACATGGAAGGGGAGTGATCTCACTAGAAGTGCACTGCTTTTCCAGTGTATCCTCTCTCTCAACTTTTGGCAAAGCACTTCACACTTCATCTTTAGTTTTGCTAATGCATCTTTGCTAAGGGACAAAGAGATGCCATGTGTGTTGGATGGAGAGAGATGATGAAGGAAGCTTCTTCCTCTGGAGTCCTGCTGGTCCCCTGCTTGAGAAAGGTTCCTTGCATGAAGTAGAGATGAGTAACCTTCCTCTTGCTCAAAGTCAGAAGCTTTCTTCACAGTTTGGGAGTGATCTGTTCATGTCCTCATTTCGCTGTAGGTTACTTGAGACACACTACATTATATTTTGCTTAATAAAATGGGATAAGTTTAAAAGTCATTTAGCAAAAGAGAAATATGCATTAATGAAAACTGTAAAAGCCCAGGGGTTTAATTACATTTACATTTTGAATGGAAACGCATCTGGATAAATTCTTTGGGTAGACTTATACAAAGAGCAGTTCTGGAATGGGACAACATGGATATTATACAGAGAAGTTTCTGAAAACTGAAGTGATAAGCTTGAATTACATGCTAGGCACCTTAGTATATTAATATTTTAAATGGAAGAAAACCATTGATATAGTATTCAACAGAAAAAAGATGGCATTTTGCAGTTCTGCTGTTTTAAATATGAGAGATGCTTTATTGAAGTCAATCTAAGCACTATTTGAACAGAGACTGTAGAAGAGAACTAAACAAATACACATCTGAAACAGACATTGTAATTCATCTTTGGAATTTTTAATAGCATGTATTCCAAGTCTGACTCAGCTCTGAAGTTAATTAAATGAATTACTTAATAGCAGTAGTAGTTAATATGTGAAATTTAGTGTGTTATGAACTTTTTTTGTTAAGTAGGACATCTAATAATAATTTTCAAGAAAATGTGAAATTTTATTTACCTAATAGATTTTATATTGTTTTGTATGTCCTGAAAACTCACTGGATGTGGTGCTTTAATCAGAAGCATATGGTAGTCCTTATGAGTGAATAGAAGAATAGGGGTTTTGCTCCCAGAGGGCTAGAGTAATTGTATGGGATTTTGCTGTTAGAGTAATTGTATGGTAATAAAGTCATGGGTTTGTTTTTTCTTCTTGATCAGTATGTCCTGACACAAACCCAAATTCAAACCTTTGAGGACAGTGGGCTGCAGAGCCTCTGGGGTCAGCAGTAACTTAGGAAAAGTATGCAGGGAGGTCAGAGATCAGCTTAGGGGCCCATTTATCAAGGGAATGAGCACGGGGCGCTCCCTCGCCATTGGTTCATGAGTTGATTTAGAAAGCAGGAGCGAAAGCAGCAGGATGGGAAGCGCAGCTGAGATCTCTCAAGCCGTGCATTGATGGCACTGAATGCCTTTCTGGGTCATGGTCGTTGCACCAGTGAGGGGCTGGTTCCCCAGTCCCCCAGCGCAGGGAAGGGCGAAGGCCCCAGCCGGGGGGGAGAGGGAGCAGGGCATGTGGCTCACGCCGCTCCATTCACAAGCACAAGGATGGCAGAGGGCCCAGACTTTTCATACAAGTCCTGCACAGCAGCTTTCAGTCTAAATTCATGCCACTGATTAGATGCAAAGTTTCTTTTCATTCATAGCAGCCAATTCGTTCCAGCGAGCAGAGAAACATAACATAAAGTATAGAAAACACAGCCAGCGGTTGCCAATTTCTAGGCGGACTAAAACCTTTTTGCTGTAGCTGAAGTATGCTTATCATGTAGATTTCTCTCATCACCACTTGTTTTCAAAGCTAAACACAATGGCAGAGTGGGCTCTAGTAAGCGTTTGGTATGCTTTGAAACTTTGCAGCCTAGCTAATTAATGTGATTTCAGTTTGAAGTATGGGTTGTGTGGCTGTTGTTTCTGTAAAGGAAAAACTATGCAAGGTTTAGAATAAAGCTTTAATGATCGGCGTGACTGTAATCAGCTTTTTGTCAAGGTTTTTTTAACCTTGAAAACTATCCATACCTGTTTTCACATGTAACTTTTTTGTGTCCATCTCTAATTAGAATGGTGAAATTTTTAATTTGTGGGCTGGCTGTTTTTCCCCCACTCCAAATTATGTTAATTACTGAAAACTTAATTGGAAGACAACTGTTTCCAGTAAGGAAAGAGTTTTGTGGGTAGTTGAAAATATTACAAAAGGCCTTCCCACTTACTAGCTATTAATGCTCCAAGGATGAAAGTAGTCTGTATGACTTAGAAAATGAACTTGCTTGCTGGCTCTTTATATATGTGAGCAAATAATCCTCTCCTGTACTATCATTGTCTTGCTGAGATTGAATAGATTTTGTAGAGGTAGGAATGTGACCAGATTTTTTTCTCTACTTTACTTAGATGTGTAAGTAACAGTCTCTCTTGAAATGCTGCTTTTCTCTCTAGTATTGTGGCTTGTTTTGCGTGATCACTCTGATGTATGCAATCAAATGTTGGGTTAATTTAGGTCTCAGTAATTTTGTAAAATGCAATTACCACCACAAAAGATTCATTTTTGTCTTCTGAGCTTGACATCCCACTGGCTGATAGGTAAAGGGTCTCAAAACTTCTTCCAAACTGTAGTTGGAAACATTCAAGGGATGACACAGTTATGGGTTCAGTGCATGAGAAAAAATTAAGTATTTCAAGGAATTAAAGATGATGATGAGTCAGAAGAAAAGATCTTAGTGATCTAAATTCATAGGATGAGCTAAGTACTGTCGTGCCCAATCGTTACTAGGTCTGACCAGAATAAAAGGGTGTTTGTTTATTACTGCTGTCTGAGGACATTCTTCTTCCCCTCTGTTGCACTAAGCTGTCTGCAGTTTCTTATGATGCTTAAAAATGGAAACAAGCCTTCATAATTAAAATATTTGTGTAGCTGTTTTGTTTAGTCCTTGAATATACTCAACTGTACTAAAGCAAAATTGAGAGGTGGTATTTAAATTATTTGCAACCAATAGAAAAGATACTTAGGAAAAAGGACCCCAAAAAGCATATGAAAACAAAGCAGTGCTTACGGCAGTGCCCTGAGCGATGATGATTAGAGTATTATTTTTTGTGGTTTTTCAAGTGGTAAGAAGTGTTCTCATTGTTAGTGGAACCTAATTAAAAATAATTATGCTCTGGCATTTTCCTTTCTGATACAATTTGGGCTGTAGTGGTTCTCCATTCTCTCCATTGAAGTTTAGGAGGGTTTTCTGGGAGTTTAGGAGGTTTTTTTTTGTTAGGTTTGTTATTTTTTGTCCCCCAGATGTGATGCATTAAAGTTGTCTTGAACATATTTGAAATGCAGTGTGCTGCACCTTATGTGCCATAAGTCATGAATTGAACGTCAGAGATTTTTGGAACCATATACATTAATTTACAAAGCTCGCTGTGATAGTAAAATTACTTGGATTTTTAATTTTCACAAAATCTAACGGCTTTTACAGAATTTAACTTTTTTTTTTGCATTTTCAAAAAATTAGGCTGTGTATATCCAGAATTGTTTGTGAATCTTTTTTCCATTGCTTCATGGTGCTTGAAAATTATTTATTTTCTTTGATTCATTGCTATATGATATAATAGTTATAAATGTAAACTAAAAGACAAATTCTGATGCAACCATTTTTTTTCCTCTTGATGCTTAAAAATGTTGCATATAACAACTTGCAGTACTACATGGATTACCTAGTTTTGTACCTATAGCTTTGGGAACAAAATTTTCTAGTTTCATGTTTTTGAAATTTTTCAACTTCTTAAAATCTTTTTTGCTGTAACACCCAAGAATTTGAGAGAAAGAATATATTGCTTATTCTTGATGATGACACAATTTCATTAAAGGGATACTTTAATTGCCCAGATTTAGTTTCATTGCTTTTGAATGAAGCCTTGGATTTTTTAAGATGGTCCAGAAATTCTGAGGACTATGTCTTTAGAATTCAGTGTTATTTAGAGATAAGATCCATATGTGTCAGGTCTTACCTACAGACAGACTTTCAGGGGTAAGTGTCGTATCCAAAGCAGGCTGTTAACAAATGTCTCCAGCACAGAATTCCTGTGCTCCACAGGTAATGAGGAATGCTGTCAGTTCCTGAGCATCATGGTATTCACAAGCACCAAACCTTAGAGGGCTGGGATACAGTTCTTGCTACAAATTTAAACTTAATGTCTTTGAAATTTGATCCACAGGCAGATGATTAGCGTATGTAAGTATATATTTCCTCTCCTAATCTTTCTGTAATTTCTCTTAGTCTTTTTAACTAAAAGCACTCTTAAATCTATTTCTCAGTGGGTAAATTCCTCCACATAGTTCATTAAACTGAGTGATTTGCTTACTGATAGAACCTGTTTCTAGGAGCACAATAAATTTCTAACTCTGAAATATCTGGTTTGTATGTGCTTACTAATTAACAATGAACTGTAGGTATTGTAGCCGATGATGACCTTAGGATTTAAGGTATTTACATAATAGATTTTGATAAAAATGCTCTTTGAATAAATCTGCTACAAATTCTCTTTGTTATGAAGTGATAATAATTTATAAAGGTTTTTCTTCTTTAACTTGCAAAGGAGCATAAAAATTATTTTTTATTAGGAAAGTAATGGCAACTTACTGCTATTATAAACAAGGAACAGTAATATACCTTCAACTCTTCATTTGCTATACCAATCCCCCTTCAACAACAACAAAAAAGTAAAACATACATATATACACGTGTATATATATGTATGTATCTCTTGGCAGCACTATCTTCCTGTGTCAGCCTGTGAGTTCTCCTGCAAAGGAGTCTTTGTGATATAATACCATCTAGCTAGAGATACTATTATTATCAGAAGGAAGTAGGAACTATTAGTACTTGAGAATATGTTAATAAATGGTATATAAGGTCAAAGATAGGCGCTGGCTGTGCTGGTCTTGAGAAAACAAACACACAGCTTCAGACTTGACAGATCATCTGTAATAAGGAATCATCTGTTGAAGGGATTGGTGTATGCAGGTCAGAAATCTCCTGTGAAGCAGATTGAGAGAATTCTCAAATACTGGCCCTTTAGAGGACAAATGAGGATTGTACTCATCATTTGACATTGCTCTTAGAAATACAGTTCTGTGCTGGTTAAGAAGGTCATAGAAAGCGAGTTCTTACTTTTTGAAGAAATCTCATTTCATTCATACTGACATTTAAAAAGTGAAATAAAAAAGAAAATACAAACAGTAGTAATCCACTATAGACTTCCCCTGATTTTTATATAAATTGTGTGTCTGAATTGATGCCTGGCTCCCTGGATGTGATCATAGAGCTGCTGTGATTGGTGATTTCATGCCTAAACTGAATTTTTTCTCATTGCTCTATTGTATGGAGAAGGCAAATGATGAATCTTCCCCTTCTAAAGGCAGCTCTTTCTTATATGTTCTAACCTGGGGTGTTGTTTGTAGGATGAATACTCTGTTTGTACTCTGTTTTGGATTTTTAACTGTCTTCAAGAAAACCTTCATATCTCAATTTCATTTGCTTTTGCAGTAGATGATATTTCTCCTGGAGACTTTGAGGGAATTGTTCTTAGAAAGACAGTAAGATTCAGCAGTAGTCTCAAAATGGCTTCTCACAGTTATCATCCCCAAAAAGTTGTATTCCTCAGCCTTATTGATCCTTAATTCTTGAGACTGAGAATGCATGGAGAAAAACGTAAGGACATTACATCTCTTATTACATCAATATGCTTTTCCAGATAGAATTTCTTCACTGAAGGGGTGGCTAAGCATTGAAATGGGTTGCCCAGGTAAATGCTGGAGTCACTATTCCTGGAAGTGTTCAAGGGACAACTGGATGTGGCATTAGTGGTGTGGTTAATTGACATGGTGATGTTTGGTCAAAGGCTGGACTCGATGACCTGGGAGTTCTTTTCCAAACTTTATAATTCAATGAGCTTGTGGGACATTATTATCAATGCTTATATTTTTTTATCTTTACAGAGCATCTCTTTCTGCTATATCATGTGCTAAATGTAACCCACAGTGGTCTGGTGTCTATAGAACTGTGATCTGTAAATTTAGGAATAGCCCGCCATTCTAGCCAGTGCTCCCACTGTTCTGTGGAAGCAGTTAATTGGTACTATAATATCGATTCATGACTCTGACCTATTTTTTATTGGAAATTCTTAGTAGTTACAAAGAAAGAAAGGAAACACTTGATATTTCCAAGTTAATGACATAAAAATTGCCATATCCCAAAAGCTTGCTTAATGATATTTTAATTTTTGAAGTAAAAAACTTCATATAAAATTCACTTCAAAACCTTGCAGAAGAGTCTATGAGAAATGTGTGATACTTTACTTATTGTATATTTCATGCAGTTGAAAGGAAAAAAAATACAATTAGTAAGAAGTAGACTGGCAAGATCTGCAGTTCAGACTTGCTGCAAGTTTTGTAAAAGAAAATGCATACAAGTAACTTAATCCTGATGCATGAATTAACTGATTTCCAAAATGGGCTTTTTCCTGCACAGAATGCAGGAACACTGAAACATAAGTGTAAAAAGATGGTTTCCAAGTTGCATGCTTCTGAAAAACTTGGGCACTAATGGAAATTCAATTCTGCATGGGTTTTAAAGCACTTTTCTAAAGTTTCTAGCCCCAGATAAATTCTTGCATTATGGACATTATGATGATTTTCTTCCATTTACATAAGCGATAATACTAACAGTTGTCATATGGTTTTTGCTTTTCCATCTTTCCTGCAGGAGGGGAAAACCATGTGTAGTTGATGTTTTTTTCAGGAAGGCTATGTTTTTGTCTTTTTTTTCCTCTTTTTTGCTTGTTTACTTTGTTTTGTTTGAATACTCTTTTTGCTTTGTTTTTTTAAGTTTTGACAAAATGAAAGAATGGGTTCTGCACTTGAGGCGGAAGGTAGCCGAGACAGCAATGTGCTGTATTTCCTGCAGGAACATCAGGAAATCTTCTTGGACGACCACTGACTATGTACTAAATTTTTTTTGTTTGTTATGCTCTGGCTTTTTATAAAAATATGAATTTATAAGATCATTACTTGCAGAGAGCTGTGTGGAGCCTAGGGAGCAGAAATGTCCCATGTAGCCATTGTGCTGAAGTTTAGCAATCTGTTCCAAGGCCCTGTCTGTGTGACTTTCGTGAAGCCATACTGAAATTCTGTAGAGAAGGTGAATACATGTGATGCTTCCAGTTTATTTTGCTGCAGATCTGTGTCTGTGTTCTGTGCAATCTGGAATTATTAGGCACCAAGGACTTCATACCAGTGTATATTTACATTTATGTGGGTCTGTTACAGCAATATGGGCCTTAATAAGTGTTCCAGATGAACATAAGTCCACATAAGTGGATTTGATGATTTTGTGGCTTTAGTCCTCTTAGTTTTGGTTCTTCTTTATGGAAAATTAAGACTTTTAATTGCATCTTTGCAGAACTCACTTTTCTTTGCAAAGAAAGCCAGTTGATTTTACATATACAGCTGTGCCTTTTTCACAAATATGTTGAAGCACCCCTTTTCACTTCTAGCTTCTACAGATACAATATGTAGAAAAAGTTACTGAATGTTGCAAATAAGTTGGAAGCTCATTTTGTTGTTACCATAGGTCTAGATAAGGGACATAATAATTGGTCTCCTGTTATTCCGAAGCTGATGAGTTTTCTACTTGTATTGCCAATAAACCTAAAAAAAGCAAAGCCCAAACCAAACAAAAACCACCGATCCCCCTCCTTCTCCCAACAACCAGAAAAAAGGAGGGGCAAGCAGAAACCAGGAAAAGCAACATCCAAGGTTTATCCCTCTGGGGCTTTGCACATGCTTCTAAAAGCGTGGCTCGGAAGCCTTAAATGATTTAAGGATTGTTTTTGGTTTGTGGTGATTTTTTTTCCCCCCCCATTACTTGGCATTTTACTTTTAAGGTGTAACCTGGATAATCTTTAAAGTTTAATCTGGAACTCTACATTGTTTTCAAACTGCAAACGTAATTGGCTAATACGTAAAAGAGGGTAGAAATACTGATTCCCTGACACTGAATCACAAACATTGGGTGTGCTCTAGTGTGTCCTTGACATTGTTTCAGCCAGGAGTGTTAGCTACCAACCTCCTGCTTTTGAGGTCTCTGACCTTAAACCTCTTTGAGAGGAGTGTTCTTGTTCTTCTAACATGGAAAAAAGGGGTTGAGTTCCTGCTTGCATCAGCACATCCTTATTGTTCTGGCTGCTTTCTCTAGGTCTTTCCTTTTTTTTAACCCTGTGAGTGAAATTGAGTGAAATGTGTGTCAGGGTTTTGTTTTTATAAAGTGTAGAAGAAGATGTTGGACCTTGAAATCTTGTACAGTCCAATGTGTTTTGATGAGGGGAAAAAAGGTAAGAACACACTAGTTAGATTAATATACTCTACTGAGGGTTACTCTATTTCCAGAATACTACATTAAATTATGTGGAAAAAGCAGTGCTTTGTGCATCCCAAATATCTAATTAACCAGCAATTTAATGGGCTTTGGAGACCTGAATCTGACATCTTTAATATACAGTCCTATGGACAAGGAAAAAGAGTAAAATATTGATGCTGGATTTTGCCTTGTAGACTTGGCTGACAGGTCACATTTGAAGAATATGTTTCAGTAAGAGATTCTGTCCTTTTTAGGAGTGAATGATTAGTATACCAAAGTAGCAAAGCAGCTTGATCATGAAGTTCAAACCCAGTAAGAACCCAGTCACATCCTTGGAATCATGTAAAGAAACTTTAAAATATGTTCTAAAATTATCATAGCCAACTAAACCAAATTTCAAAAAAGCCTTACTGTTCACGTCATTTGTGACAGAGCATCAATATTCTAACAAAATCTAAAAATGACACTTTGCTTTCTGTTTACTGTAGTCTGGTGTAACATCATACAGATAACATACTTTAAATGGCTAACATGACATTTACTGAAAATATGTGGCTGAATTCAGTTGTTTTCACCTGAGGTTCATCTGATAGCATGAGATCTACAGGAGTAGGACTCAACATGCAGATGGAATATGTAATATGTTAGGAAGGCCAAACAATGGCACAAACCTGTTCTCTACAGTGGTGACAGTACTAGAAAATCAAAAACCTGGAGCAAAATACCCTCCTAATTATGCATCAATTAAATCATAGGCTGACTAGTTTTACCTATAGGGCCTCCTCATTTCAAACAGTGTGTTTGTAATCTGTATAATCTGACAGTCTAGCCTCCATGCTAGGTTAGATTTACCCAGTGAGAAAATATTCCACTTGCATATTTTGGGTTTTGTAATAGAGGGTATTATACTAATGTCCCATCCATAGCCATTTTTTCTGCCTCCTTGTACCACTTACTTTTTTGGAAGGCTTATTCAAACTGATTGATGAAGAATTCTTTGTGTTATATAAGAGAATTCTAAAGAAAGTGCTTGATGATTGTTATTTCTTAGACTTAAATAGGTAGGAAGTCTGCTCTGGGCTTCTGAAGTCTTTGTTGTTGTTACCCAGGTGTTTGTCTTTCTTGGAAGTTCCAGGTCACTTTTAAATTGCTAGAAGTCCTGTTGTTATTTTGTACTTAAAGAGTGTTGATTTTATTTGGCATGGTAGTGGATCTGGTAACAGTCGATGCATTTGACTCTTTGTCAGCTCCTGTGAGTGTGCAGGCTGCTGACAGAGCCCTTTGCAGTGGTAATCCTCTATGCATACACACAGTGAAAAGTCAGCTTCAGCAACATCCGATTTGATTTATTCATGAAGTGGTCAATAAACAGAATTTGTTGCAGGATAAACATTGAAAAGACCGTTATCAGTTTGCAGAGTCAATAATTTTTTGCCAAAAATCAGTGACATGCAGTTCCTTGCTGAGAGCAGGACTTGCTTCATGGAAGTAAGGCAAAACAGACATGTAGGTCCTCCTGCCCATCAGGGTTGTTGCAAAACTCGCTCCAAACAGACACAAACAGTAAAGCTGCGGATGTTTTCCTGCGGTCAGAAATTAATCCATTGGCGTTCATGGGGATTGAAAAGCACATACATAGTCTAAACATAGGAGCTGGAATGATTGTGTCTGCTTGGCTTGTCTCTAGTGCTCAGGAATCTCAAAAACTAGACACATCAGACCTTTGGGCAGATTTTACGGCACTGGAAATTTTGAGACTGACAAACCTGAAGGAACTGCTGATACGTTTTCTTCCAGAGATCGCAGGACCTTTCACATGGACATTGAACCCACTGGTCCTTCAGACTTCATTAATTTATCAGAATTACAAAATTCTACTGCCTGATCTAAAAAAGTTTTAAAGAGCCCATAGCTCAGCAAGCTCACAGACAATGAATTACCATGATCAGCCTTAGGTAATGACTTCCAACTGAATACAGAAGAGGTTTTGGACCTTAGGAGGCCAAATCTGCCTGTCCTGTCCTATATTGAATGATCCCATGGAAAAAAAGAAGCCTGGTTTGTTCCTAGAAAGGAGGCTGTGGGACACAAGCAGTGAACTTCAAGAGTTAGATCTAGATCATGGAATTCTCACTCATTCAGACATAAGAGCAAAACTTTGCCTCAGTTCCTACATTAACAAGGAAATGAACAGAACAGGACAAATGCAATAAGCAATCAGGTGTTTTTTTTTTTTTTCCTCATTTGCTGTGAGGGGAAGGAAAACACACATCATTTATTTCCAATGAATGCTGAACACTTCAGGAGGAAGAGAGTTTTATTATTTGTTCTCATATAATTCCATGATATGATAATCTGGGGTGACCATGTAAGAATCTGATTGTGAAGGATCAGGAGTCATTTCTATTGACAACTTTGCTTGTTCCTTAGTTTGAGAAATTTCCAGATCTTTGCATGCTGTTTCAGTGAAGAATGTCAAGTAGTTTTGGGATAGCTGCCAGACTGACAACACTGCGTTGAGACTTGTGCAAGGTACATTCAGAAACCCTTCTGGTTTCACAGTATGCTGTAATCCAGAATTTTGCTGTGAGAATTTTTCATGTACAGAAGAAATTTGACAAAAAGAGACACTGTGCAGTTATAATTTACTTATCCATTTGTTGAAAGGGAGCATGTTATGAAATCTTTTCAAATTCATGTCTGGCTTGGGAAGTGAAAATAAAAATACAGATTATTGTGGGATATTTAGAGAATGACTTAGTCCTGCTGCCTTGAACATAGTTTGTTGCACAGGTAGGTATTTGTATAAAGCCATGCCATTCACTTTTACCCATTTACCTACAGGCTATGTGACAGATAGTGTGTGTATTTCTAGTTGACTTCTCAGTCTGATCTTGCTGCTGATCTAATCCTTTTCATGCTTTAGCCTATGGAAAAGGCCCATGGCTAAGACCCCCTTCTATTTGAAAGTACACCAAAACTTGATAATACAACATGACCAGGAAATGGCATTGGCCATTAAATCCTACAAATACTCCCTGCACTGGTCTCAAAAAGTGTGTTGGTGTATTGAGCTCATGAGGTATAGCTCAGCCAAGAGCAGCTGTTTTCACTGGGGATTTGGCTTCAGTTTGGCCCACCTTTTCTGTACATAGAGACTTTAAAAAAAATTAAAAATTATTTTCTGTCAGGATTATTTATTTGAGCACGATCTGATTGCTCTAAATCTTGCCTACTTCCGTGCACTTACTCTTGTCTAGAAGGACACAGTAGTGTTGGGGCCTCCACCCACCTTTGTTCCTTAGGTGAACTCTGATTTTTAAAAATAGACAGGAAATTGTGCTCTTTTCCTTTGGTTTATTTCTTTGAATGACAGTGAAAAAGAAGTGTCCTTGCTGTCTGAAAGGATAGTTGAAAAACAATATCTGGATGTCAGCCATCCTTTCGGAAAATGAGACGAGCTTTACGGTGCTTCCAGATGGGATCCTGTGACCTGTGTTCCTCCTTGGAACTTTTTTCATCTGGAAGTTTCCACCCTCAGGTGCGACAGCTCTGTGCTCTAAGGCCTTGTCATCATATCATTAACACTGTCTGAAGGCATCTCTAGAAGGTTTTTCTGTTGCAATGGTTGTTGTATTTCTATTTTATATGGATACCTGTTCACTCAGGGATTGAAAGGGTGCTGTGCAATATTTGCATGTTATCAAACTTCTTTTCACTCTTATTAGTCCTGGATGCTGAGTTTGATTACACAGAGAGGAAAATGTGATGTGTGCTTACTGTGCTTTGTAGATAATGACAGAGACTGCAAAGGAGAAATGTTCCCTAATACCAAATTAGGTTTTATCTCATGCTAATATTTGAACTCATGTTATTCAGCAGATTTATCAAATACAAAAGGGAGAACAATTTTCTGTGATGACTATTGTGTTTCAAAAGTTGTTACTTTGAAGTGATCATCGAGAGAGGGCTTATAAAATCATGGGTAAGATTTAAATTTTTCTCTTTTTTTTGTGTGATAGAAACAACCCCACTATTCCAGACTTAGAACAGATTTTTAAAAACAACAGTTAAGTCACAGGAAAATATCAATTATGTAGTGAGCAGTATGCCCTGTTGGTCATCAATGAGTTATTCTTGTCACAGAAATGATAGTGACAATATTAGTGCTGACTCTGTATTTTGGATTTGTACTCTTCTGCACATTTGCTGCTGGCAATTCTGGTGAAGTACAGTATTAATGGAAAGGAAATTCCATAAAAATGATGCTAAAAATAGGATTAAAATATATCATAACATCCGACAAATGGTGGTCTTCTTGTAAACATTAAATCTTCTTGTTTGTTGGACCCACAGTGATTTTCTCTTTAAATGAAACTATATCAAACTAACATCCTGTTACCTAAATGTTTGCACTCGCTTGGGTTGGTAAATGCCCAGTATGTTTAGGAAACTTTTTGACATATGTTTTTTGTTACCCCTCTCTAGTCAAATGAGCCACAGTTTTGCTTTTTCCCTAAGATTTGAGGGAAGGTAGGGAGCTCCTTCTGCCCTATAACACAAAATATATGGGCTGGGTAAGTGTTTGGAGTATAGGCAGTGAGATTCCAGTGCTTTCGCCTGATTTGGAGGACATGAGTGGAAGGAACAGGAACATGGTATCCAAACAAAACAAGCCAAATTATAGTCAGCAAACAGGATGATAAACTTCCTGGAAGCTTTTAGTTTATTGCTTAAGTTGATGTAATGATAAGTTCAGTTTGTGCATTTTTTCGAGCTCTTCTTTTTAACAAGAGCAACAAATTCAAGAGTACATATTTCTGCTTCACCATTTAGTTGCTGGAATTTATCTTCTGACAAACATAGCTGTTTGTTTTAGTTGTATGCTTTATTCTTTTAGTTAGTTGCAGTCTGTAGCAAACTTGAGAAGTCAAGATGAGAACTTAGGTCCATAATTCAGTCAAAGATATTTTAAGGATGTGGGCTGCTGCTGCTATGTAATTGGCCATACTATTTTAGGACAGAGGGTTAAGGTCAAATCTCTTGTGAATGATGGTTTTGTTTATCTATAGAGATAGCATCCATTCTGTAAATTATTGCACTGCAATCTTCACAGTAGAAGAGGCTAGAAAAATATTTTGAAATGAAACTCTGTTTTTTTCTAAAAAAAAAAAAGCCTGTGGAAAGTTTCTAACTGTGGATTTGGCAACCTCCCTCTGTTCTTATCCCAGTTTTTTTCACATGCTGCTGGAAAAAATCAAAGTTTAACAATTAGTAATTTTTAACAGGCAGTTTGGAGAAAATGAGATAAAGCCTGAAAGACCAAGCAAGCTGCTTTTCTTTTGTCTTCCTTCTGACAGAATTGTAGTGTCTGCTTCATTTGTATGTGTGAACTCTTAGTTACTTGTCTGGGCTTGTGCTTCATAATTAAAAGTGAACCCATCTTCCTGCAATTTTTTTCTTCCTTAATTTTTGATCTAATTGTGAGAACTGAACACCTGGAATAGTGTTAGTAGAGAGAGCATATTGCCCTGACCTCACTGCTTGCTTGCCTCCCTCTCCTTCCTATGTGTAAGATCTGAGGGAAGAAGGAAGGTGAAGGTGTTTCTGTCAGGATGATGTGGAGACTGAAGACTTTGAAACTTGATCTTGATGTTGGGTCTCTTCTTAAAGCTACTCCATAGCTGTGGATCTGCTCCTGAAGCTATTTTACCTTCATTCCCAAGCCATCTCTACCAATACATTCAGGTGGTCCCACGGCTTGGATGAGTTGTGCCATCCATAACCTGTGCCACCCATAACCTGTTCCTTAAAAGGGATAAGTCAGGCTTCCTAGTGGAGAAGCAACACCTTGTGGTCCAGAAATGAGACTGTGATCACAGTAGCTTTTATTATTGCCCAGCAGATGAGCCTCTGCATGGCTCACTGTCTGCAAGTGCAATGCCTTTGGCTGGCCCCTGTATGGCAAATTATAGTAGTCTATTATGGAAACAAGGAAAACCTGCAGAGGCGTCATTTCCTCATCCAGAGGAAGCATGGACTGCAAGATCCAGAACTATTGAAGATGCTGGAAAACAATATTTGATATTTATTTATGGTTTCTTGATTTCCTGGTCCCACTAACCCCATTGTTCCCTTGTGTTGTTCTTAGAAATCTGGTATCTGGAGCTTTGAATGGTTTAGACAATTCTTGGTTTTACTTTGGAGAATGGGAACTGAAAGGATGTTGCTTACAACAAATTAATGCATGAAGTAAAAGATGTGAATTAAAAACTGTTCCATTTCCTTATGTAACCTTTTGTAGAAAGACTTAGTGAGACTTCAGTCTGTGGAATCAACGTGGGTGTTTTGGTAAGCAGCAATGTGTCCTGGTATGAGTAGTATTCAGTGCTGTCAAACTCTGGTTGAGTATTTACAGATGGCATCTGCCACCAGTGTGCTCTGTTTGTGCTTGTCTGCAGTTATGGTGCAAGGAGTCTGGTGAGGAGGGTGGTTTGCAGGATGCTGTGACTGCTGAATATTCTCCTTTTAGTTTAAATAGTGGCCCTTCAGACTGTCCCCATGGACTAACTGGGCGTGACAGTTTCGTACTATTTTCACAAGTTTAATATCTAAAAAAAATATCCCTACTTCTGCTTCAACCAGAGGATGGTTTAAAGCTTTTGATTGCAGCCTAAAAGAGTGATGCTCTTATTTCAGGAAAAGTTAGTAATAAACTCTGTCATCTTAGGGTCCCTACATTGGAACAAAAATTTCATTAAGGCAAAGCAAATGATATTTCAATCAGGTTTTGTCTTTTGCTTCCCTACAAAAATGAATGAAAAGGGCAAGAACAGCCATGCAGCTTGTGTTCCCGAGGAATACATGCTTCACAGACAGGGCAGTGTGTTGTGCAATTATGCTGGGAACTCATCAAAGCCAAAGACAGGCCATAAACCTACATAAGACAAAAAAAAGAGTCTGTGCTTGAATAGCAAAAGGAGAAAAGAAAGGACCAGTGACAGAAGTATAGCCTGTGAATGAGTGAGGGGTTATTCCTCCCCAGCATGCTTGTAGGATCCTGGTCCATATTTCTTGAAATTAGGAATTTATTTGACAGTAAGACAATCCAGCTAATGTGGATAAATTCAGATGGTGTTCACAATATATTCTCAATGTTAAGATGCTCCATTTAGTTTTCTAAAATCATGTACTCAGTGGTCATTGTGTCCTTCAAGATGTGGGACCTCTTTGATGGATGTAAATGGTGATTAGCATGTAGATATCCTGTGGTATAATTAATGTGCAGCAGATGTACAGATGTGTAGATATTTGCTTTGTGTATAGCATAAAGGAAAGAGAGCTACTTTGTCTTATCATCTACTCTTTTTAATAGTTATCAAACCAGTAAAGAAATAAAAGATGTACTATTCTTTGAATTTGCACAGTTGAACCAAATACAGTCTAAAAAATAATATTAATTATTGGTTTTTCATGGAAATTGGTTCAAAACCATATAGGCACTTGGAAATTCATGAGACCAGCTCAGGATAGAGAATAGAGACATATAACAATCTTTTGTTTGTATGAAACTGTGTGTAAAATAATTTAAATTTTTATATTATTGTATTATTTTTGGAATGGAGTTAAGACAACTAACACTGGCATCTAATTTTCAGAAACTAGTACTTTTCTCCTTTATTTTATCCTTTGTATAATAAATGAAAGTTCTGGTTCAAATTGAAAAACAATAAATACTTATAACATACTGCACTGTTAATTAAATGATGGTTGCATGAACTGAGACATCATTGCATACAAGTATGTAAATGTGGACCTGTTTAAATGGAAAGCAATAGGAATTATCCAAAACATGTTTCCTTATGTAGGGAAGCGTTCTGATTGTTACTGATTGGGAAAGAACTTAAATGGGATGTTTCAGCTTTTTTTCTGTGATCAGGAGCGAGCACTTTCTAGAAGTTCTATACTCACTACAGCTTCCCTGCAGGCTTTGCAAAGAATTGAAATTGGGGATGAAAACTGCTGTTTCATATTCTTCCTTCCTTCATGTTTTTCTTGGCACATGTGTGCAAATGCAAATGGCAGCCAGAACTGGCAATGAACAGTCTTTGAGAGTACATTTTATTTATACGACTCTGAAAATAAAAATTTTAGCTCTCTCAAGCATTTTAACTCCTAATTAGCATCTAGCCATATGAACATTAAATAACTTCATAATTAAGGACTGTGCATTCCAATATTAGAAAAAAAGTGTTGTGTTGAAAATTGAGCATGTAAAAAGGGGTTGGTGGGCTTCCATTATGATTGCCTGTCAGTATTTTCACATTTCCTTAGTTTATATGTAAAAATGTTTTTTTGTTTTATAATAAGCTGCATTAATCATGAAGGACCAAATAATTTGTTTTCATTGGTGCAACTTTCTTCCCTTATTCAGATACAATAGGAATTAATACTTAAATTTAAATTCTGAAAGTGGAGATATAACGTGTTATTTCAGGTTTCCTCCTTGTAATAAGTGATAAAGATCATGGCTTTCTTAATTCTGGTGGATATTTTTGAGTTAGAAAAGACTCACACTGGTCTTCAAACATGTTAATGGACTTTAAAAGGATATAGGAGATGTACAGAGAACGACTTTCTTGTAATATTTTTGAAATTTCAAACCATTATTTTTAAATTGAACCAGAAAATCTAAATATTTCTTTTGGAGAGGTCATTTTTGACAAATGTGTTTCTCATCTTGTCCTCTCATGTACTTTCTCATCTATCACACTTCCTGAAATTACTGATTTGTTTAAAGAACTAAAATTTGTGATGTAGAATTGAAGAGTTGTTTCAAAAATATTCTGGGAATGTTGAGTTCTTCCTAACTGGTCTTCTCCTCTTAAAAAAAAAATAATTTAGGAATATCCTAATTTTGTGAGTAAAAATTGAAAAAAAACATTGGGATTTTTTTCCCAAATTGAACAGAGAAAGATATTCTTGCATAAAAGAAGCAGAAACTCTAGTATGAAGTATAAAGGTTTCAAACATACAAATTCTTTTCTAATTATGATTGCAATATAATGGGAACATACTGTTACTTCCAGATGTACACTTGTTCTGAGGTTTCCTGGATTCTTGTTTTGGTTTGCTGGTAGTGGACACAGCTGAATTCACTGGGATTCCCTAACAAGAACCTAGTGTTCTATAAATTCAGGAAACAGCTGACTTTTATGAGAAGTAAGCTGTAATGGTAGACGTCATTTCTTTTCCATTTCAACTTGAGTGATACAAGATCAGTTATGTGATTAGCAGTACATTATTCACTCCATAACATACACCAGCAGGACCATAGGATGCATTGCCACAGGGAGTTCCACATACAAGTGAATGTTTTTAGTACAGATTCTTTTTTTATATAAAAAAAAAAAACCTTCAAAATGTAATTCAGAGGAATCTTGGCATGCTGGAAGCATTTTGTTTATTGATATGGATGCCTCTTGTTTGGTCAGTTTGTTGCAATCCCAACAGACTGTTCAGAAATTCAAAGGGGTCAGGCCAATCTTTTTTTTTGCTTTCCAGAACCTCTCTTGGCGACTGAAATGTAACTTGTTTGTATTTGTAATGGGATAAAGGCTTGGTTAGCAGCAATTCATGTTACATAAAATATTTGCCAAAAACATTAGCCAAACTGCGTTCTGCTTATCTTGCAGGTGGGGGTACATCGTGTATGCCAGTATATGGCCTTTTACTAAAGCTCTGGTTAAGCTGTATTTTAATTAAGCAAAAATTTAGGTGATCTTCTAGAAGTTTGCTCTATGTGGCATCAGATCACAGGAACATGTGTGAGCCAGCCAGACCTCAGCCTCTGATTTGGTGAGATTTGCAATGATCACAGCTGCAAGTGTGCGAGTGCCTCCATTGTTACTCATCAACCAAACTGCTGTTGACCAGCAAGAGCACAGCCTCACAAAATGAGGGTACTAGATATCCTTATTTTAGTGACAGGATTCTTGACATCTGGGAAGAAAAGCAATAGATGTCTTCTAAACTGGGCCAGGAAAAGGTTGCACTAAATCTTTTTGAGAATGGCTTCAGTGCGAGGAAGAGGGTGGAGACATCGGACATCCTGCCTGGCTGTGTGGAACTGGACTTTAACTATAAATCTCTTACTTTCATCTGCAATGGAGCTGAAAGGAAGGAAGGGATCAAAAGTGAAAGCTCAGGTGATTTTAGAGGTAGGGAACATGAGTTTAGGGGGTGCTTCCTCATCAAAGAAGGGAACTGACTTTAATGTGTCAAAGTGCATGAAAGAAAGAACAATATGTCCAGTAAAAAGTTGAAAAATATCATCAGTGGCCACAAAATGCAGAAAAGGTGATTGAGGGTTGAAGAAGGATGAGCAAAGGTTTTTTTATTGCTCTACTCTTAGAAATTTTCGATACAATAGAGGAAAAAAAAAGATGCATGATGGAGAATGGGTTGATTATCCCAATATGTGTCATCATATTAATAATGTATGAAAATATTATGAAGACACATATTTTTTCAAAGCATTAGTTTCTATATTTGTGTGTGTACTTATGAATTCATGTTTACTTTAAGTCAGGGATGCTCTTTCAGGCAGACTGCTGTCCCCTAGGATCAGATGAATGGAGAAGTGGATTGTTTGGTAGGTTGGGAAAAGAAATTATCGCTAGAACAGAAAACATTGCAGATGTTGCCCATCTATTCCCTCTGTACTTACAGGCACTGGAATATGATGCCAGCTTTGAAAGTAGCACTAGGTACAGCAGGGAGGAGGAATGTATCTGACCTTGGCTGATGCTCTCGCTGCTGGTTGTGATTCATCCAGTCCTGCAGGCAAGACGGGAGAAACAGGTGGTGCCTCAGCTGGTGAATCACTGGAGAGAGAAGAAGAGTCTTTTGTTCAGTAGCAGAAGCCAGCCTGAGCAGCTACTGCCACTGCTGCTGGCACAGGTTAATGGGAAGAGGAGGGTAGGAACACAGTGTTTGCCACAGCTGCTACTGCTGCCGGAGTCTTCTCTATTGATTTTTGTGTTTTTCCTCCTTGTGGCGAAATCAAACAAAAGTGCTTCAACAAAACTGGCTTGGTGTTCTTCTGGGACTTGGAATCTGATGTGCATTAATTATAGTGTGCAAAGCTGCTGTGCTAAATGCTACCTCGATGCCTGAGAACTGAATTAGCCACAACAGCTAGTCAGCTATGACAGAGAGCAGTTTTCTTCCCAAGTATGGATCTTCATGTTCTCTCTAGGATCGTTTTGGAATATTGTGAAAAGACCAAAATATTTTCCACCATCCAGATGCCTACAGTTACATTAAGAATGTAAAGAGAGAACATGGAAACGACAAGTATTTCATATTTGTATTTCTAAATTTGTGAAGATGAGGTTATTATCATAGGCACAGAAAGATTTTCCTTATAATGCAGGAAATAATGAATTATAATTTCCTTATAATCTTTACAGGATTTTGTTTTTGACACTGTGCAAAATAAAATTGCATTCAATTTTTATGTCCATAACAGCTTTATTCAGAAGGCTTTATGATAGGTTGGGCACTTCACTTGAACTGGTAATTTCCTGCACATTTTCACTTTAGGAAACCTTATTAAAAATACATATGTTTTTTGCAGTTCCTTGGTTTTGTTTCTGGCAGTGTAGATTTAAGAGTAGAAATGTGGTTAAAAGAATTCTGAGGGGAAAAAATAACTATTTAATTTTTTTTTTTAAGATAAAACCCACTATTAATTTATAGGCTTAATCCCAAGTAGGATTATTACTTTCAGAAAGACAGTTACATATCTTTTGTGATCCAGGATCTCTGACATAATTTCTGGACTTTTTATCTGTAAAGAATGCAAAAACTCTTTGTGCCCTGGAGTCTTCTGCAGGCAGACTTCTTTGTTTTCCCTGATTTCATTCCAGATGTCAGAGAAGTCATTTGTGCTGTTGGCAGCTCCTTGTGCTATCTGTAGCAGTGGTAGGTTTTTGTTGCTTTTTTTTTTCCCCAACAAAACACAGAGCAACCACCAAGAAAAAAACCCCACCAAACAACAAACAATGCAACTCTTATTTTGATAAGACCAGAAGTCAAAATCCCCATAACAGGAACCCAGTGTGTGTTCTCTGTAAAAAAAATGCTGCCTCACAAAATCACAAAATGGCAGCTGATCAGCAGACAGGCGAAACCATTAGTGTTTATTTGTCAGCATGAACAAATTCTTTTATAATTCTCTGAATTTGGATTTTCAGTGTTTTATGGTTTCCTTTTCATGCCCATTGCTTCCTGTATTATGTTACTGCAATGCCAGGCAAAGGATAAAAGAATTAGACCAGGGAATAGTACAGAAAGTATGTAACAGTTCACAGGTAAGATGAACAAAGTGTGTAATTAGCTTCCTTGCTATTATTAGCATGGAATCATCTCCAAATTATTCTTTCCCACATTTCTCAAAGATAGAGGGGAATTACTCTTCTCTACACCACCATGGTATAGGGATCCTGAGTCACACACATAGGGGCATTTTTATGTTCCCGATAGGACCTGAATGGAGTCAGGGAACTTTAGCACTAAACTGTTACCTTATATATTTCCTATGTAGTTGCTCCCCTATTCCAAAGGACTGAGTTGGACCCCCATGTTTTTGTCTGCAAGTTTGTCAGACTTTTAATGATCATAAAACTTCTTACTATATGACTCTCCATATTTAGAATTTTATCAATATTTTGGGGCATTTCTTCTCCAAAGCAGATATGCACTGCTCATCCAGATGCCATTTTGTGTTAATGAAGTTTCTGGGAGGATGCTTTAGAAAGTTTAGGTTTGTAGTTTGAATGCCAAGCTTTGTGGAGGCAGGAGTTGTGGCACTCTGAGTGACTCAAGAATATTCCTAGAGTGACAGAGTTTTCCATAAACAGTTCTAAAAACTGACAAACAAAACTGGGTGTTGTTTTTTTAATGTGGGTAACAAACATCCTCCTTTATATTTGCTTTTCATCTGGTCTTTGAAATTTTGACTGCTCTTTATGGTAGCCAGCCAAGTTGCTGCTCTGAAATGTTGCATGAAGATCTCTTAAAAGAAAAATCACCAATGGTCTGGCTGTCAGAAAGTGCCAGGAATTGCTGTTTGCTGTGCTGGTGTGTTGAATCCCTGTAATATAGCAAGGTACAACGTGAAAATATAGCAAGGTACAACGTGCTGGCACAACGTGAAAATCTAGAGAATTACATTTTGTTTTATACCATATGTCTTGCTGTTATTTTAGAAAATTAAGAACTGAAAGGAACCTGAGAGAAACTCTGGAATCTGCTTGGAAAGCTTTGAGAAAGTTGAGGATCCCTGTCTATGTGACATTGCCCTGGGATCCTGGAGTGCGCAGAGATATTTGTTATTCTCTGTGTTTGTTCTAGTGCTATGAAACATCTACAGTAATGTAGATGAATAGTGAAGTAAACTCAGCAAGATGTAGTAAACACAGATGAGTCATGATTTACTGACATGCGTGTTTGATGTAATGTATTAGGTTTGAACTGATTTTTCACTTTGGTCATTTTTGTTGTTTTTTTGATTTTTGTAAGCATGGAAATCATGTATGACCATTGATTCCTACAGCTGTTTGGTCAGTTCAGGAACAGGATCTATCCTATTGTTTCCTTGCAGCTTTTGCAAGGAAATAATTGCTTTGTTCCTTCATATAATGTGGTGCTTAGTAACGAGTGTGGACTTGGAGTCTCCTACTTGCAATAATGGTGAAAGTTTTACAGGGAACTCAGTGCTATTTCAGAGGAGTTCCTGACTTCTTGGCTTGGTTTTTTTATTTTTTGGTTTTTTACTATTCACTATTCTTTAGTGAATAGTAAATTGGCTGAGATGTCCATTCTACCTCTATATTTTTAGATGTATGTTTTTTGTATGGTTAATTAGAGCTTATGTGGTATGATTTCAAAAGCTTATATAATTATTTCTTTCCATTAATTGAAGAACTGACAGCTCCTGAGTAGTTTCTGTCCATCCTTATATATTTTCCTTTTAAAGTCTGTAATTTCTGTGCTGGGGTCCTCCTTACAGTTGTTTCTGCAAATTACCTGTTTTTTCTCTGTCTACTAATTTTTGCAGAAATGCTTATGGTTGTCCTCAGTTGATTAAATAATTATGGAGATTTTTTGAGTAGTCAGCCCTCTCTGAGACCTGTGTGTTTACGTGAGTTCAGAGACATTAGTCTTTTCATAGTTGCAGTGCTGGATTGAGGTTATTTTACACTGTAAAAAAAGCAGTTACTTCTCCATCCTCTTGCCTGTTGATGGCTGTCCATTCTCCCTAGGGAAGTACCAGTGCAGAGGTGTTATGTGTGTGGGGTCTGTGGTGTCTCTGTGCTCCAGGAAGGGAATTGATAAGGGGATTTATGTCCTGGAAACCTGGGTTCCATCAATGCTTTGCATTATTCACTCCACAACGGGTGAAGTCAGAGATTGGCCTTGGAGGTGGATACATCCATCCCTACCTCTGCTCCCCTGATTCTCTTAACACTACTCTTCTAGGAAATGTGAATTATTCCAATTACTTTGCAATATGTGCAGTTTGTAGAACTTTATGTAAGTGCTTGAAAAACTCAAATTGTCACATGCATTGATTTTTTGAGACACAGCACAATGATCTTTTTTCAGGAAGCAAATCTGCATTGATAGGGAGAACAATGGAGCACTGAGCAACCTGGTGTGGTGGAACGTGTCCCTGCCCATGGCAGGGGAATTGGGACTAGATGGTTTTTAAGGTCCCTTCCAACCCATAGGCTGTTCCATGATGCTATGATACTGTGAACAGGGGACAAATCTTAGGGAAAAAACTCGCCTCATGACTACTCTACCCCTGCAGAATGAGTATAGCAAAATATTACAGGGGCTTCCAACAAGTTGCAGGAAGGGACTGAAGTTGTCCCAGACCTCCCTACCTTAATTAGTGATTTGTGTCTGGGCTCTGAAAAAGTTTGGATTTTCCTGGATTTATTTTCTGATAACCTCTGCAGATGGGATGTCTGGGACAGTGCTGCTTGGACAACTGTTTATTGCAGCTGATATATTCTCTTCTTGACCTCCTGACTCCCATCTAGCATCTTGAATCACTTGGGAATAACTCATGCCTCAGCTCTCAGTTCCTTCTTAGTTTCACTATCAGCCAGCTCAATGTTCACCTTCCTTCAGAGTTACAGGAAATGAAGATCTTCTTAGATAACATAAGTGCAGATGAGCAGTGTGTTTGGTCTATGGGGAAATAATGTGAACAGAGAGATATTACAGATAGTAAAAATAGATGTGAGTTTCAGAGGTAGTTCTTGTAATTATTTTTTCCTCTTTGATTCTAAAGCATATTTAATGGTGTTGCATGGTTTAGTGAAAACTTCCAAAATTTAACTAAAGTCATGCAGGCTTTCACTCTTTATGGGATTGATTGTACAGATAATATATGCAGCAAATTTGCCATAACCCCTGGGGATATTCTTAGCAAGGAATGATGTAAAGGGCTGTCGTCCACGATCAGTTAACTGCTGCAAATGAGTTAATGGCATTTTTTTAGCACCAGTAAAACATTAAAAAGAAAGCACAAATAGTCAGGAAAAAGATGGGTTTAATGAACTAGAAAATCTACATCGTTGTGGAGAGCGATAGGAAACATACAGTGTGCTGGCAGTATTCCAGACTTAATTCAGTTTATGTCCTGGATAACTAGATTTGACTCTTCAGTAATAAAAATGTGTAATGCCAGTTACATAGTCCTCTTCAGCAGAGAAAGGAGCCTTGCTTGGGAATGAAAATGTTTAAGTCCCAGCAGAGGGCAAGAAGGGCTGCTGTGACTGCTATCTTTCCACACAGGGGTTATTTATTGCCTCTTTTATGGAATTTGCACCACGCCAGAATTTAGATGAGCTCATGTACAGTGTACAATGCACAGTGACTCGGAGCTAAATGGTTCTGAAAGACATGACGTTTGTGCACTCATGGTGCCAGGTTTTAATGACTGAAGAATATGCATGTCTGTGTGAAGAATTATCAATGTAAGATTTTAGTCTACTGGTTGTAGATACTTTAGGACGTACCAATATCTTTGCAATGAAATGAATTAATGAAAATTAATTCTGCTTTTTGTACTTGAAACATTTATTTCTTTAGGAATCGCTTTCTGTATACATCTTTTTGTGTCCAGTTCTTGAATGTAAAATTAAAGAAAACTTAAAATTTTGGTATTTTATTGGTGGTATTACTAACTTCTGATTTGATCACTGGGGATTAGGTTCTTGGGGAGGCAAGACAGAAGAGTTTTTGTTAAGCAAAACCAGGTGCAGCTGACTGTTGTTTAAGCCAATTTACTTTAAAATAAGTTTGATTGTTACTGTGTCTGAAATCTGACTTTTGGTTGCTATGGTAAAAGTAACATGACATAATAGTATCTCCTGATTAGTTTAATTTGGAAATTAGCATCTTATTTTGGCTTTTCTTGTGCTCAATTTGTAAAGTATTAGAGTGAGATTTTGAAAATTAATAAATTTTTCTCTTGCTTGATTGTAATATGAGTGCAGGATGGAAATAGTACTTCAGAGAATGTTCAGTTGCTCAGCTTCATTAATATTTTACTCTTTTTAACACTGTGTAGATAGGTCTTTCTAACATGTTAGAATAACAGGACTACTAAATGATTTATAAATAAAGAGCTTGTTTTAGATTTTGAATAATATTCTGATGTGGCTCTATATCCAGTTTGGGAAACAAATTAAAGCATAACATGCCAGAAGTTGTTCAAGTCTTCCTGAAATAACTTTTTCCTTATTTGTCTTGTTTCATGCAGGCTTTTCTTCACCGAATGATCCAATGTGCTGCAGCCAAAGTGGATAAAAATGTCACAGAAGAAACAGTTAAGGTTAGTCTCCGAATTGCATTTTTTTCTTCTGTTTCGTTCTGATGTTTCACTTATGTATGTTTTATTCTTTTGCAGATGTTGTTTTCAAATATTGAAGATATTCTTGCAGTTCACAAAAACTTCCTGTCCCTTGTGGAGGACTGTTTACAGCCAGAACCCAATGCACAGCATGAAGTTGGAACTTGCTTTCTGAATTATGTACGCTATCTTTATTTCAGCCTTTTTTTCATGTCTTTCTTTTATTTTTTGCTTTTATTAATTACTATCATTATGATAAGTGTGCATAGTCATGAAGCCTAACTATGGTTTGATTGCATAATGAAGTTCATCTCTTGGTTACTGTCATGTCCAAGAAAAAGAAAGAGATGGGAGGACAGCGAAGAAATAACATATTAAATGACACTTTTGGTGTTTCATGATTTTTATATTCACCAGATCAGCTCAGGCTGACAAACTGAGCCCTGCAACTTGGGCAAAGCTGTTCCTATGTGTCAGATGGAGGTACAAGGTTGCATGTAGCAAGAGTAGTACTATCTTTTTATTCCCCCTTAGTGCTATGCAAAAATGTGAATATTGAGTAAAGAATTGTATATACTGGATCAAATACCTCCATGGTTCTGGATTGTGAAGACATTTTATTTCCAGCAACTGCAGTACCTCTACAAACACAAAGTGTGTTTGTATGTCCTGTAGTAATTGGTTTCTAGGAGTATTATTTTTCCTGTTGGAGCAAAACAAGGATGTTACTGTTACAGAGCTCTGCAAAATGAAGACAAATTGGTTTGCTCTCAGTTGTAGACCTAACAAAAAGTCCAGGTTTCATTGTTATCTCCGGTTAGAGTCCCATTTGTTTTTTAAGTCTTTAATTATTCATTGTGGCAGGAGAAATCTATTAATGGAACAAAAGTTGAGTAACATGAGTTTTTAACTTTGCAGAAAAATGGATCATATTTGAAAACAAGTGTTAGCAGCAAATTGGGTAATAATGTCAACAAATTAGCCATTCATTTTGCATTTCCTTCATGTATGTTTTTATCCTGTTTGTTTGTGGGAGTGCAGCACAGGCTGGGATCTATCCAACTGGGGCTCAGCTCTGTGGAAAGAGACCTCAGTGTTCTGGTGGACCACCATCCCAATATGATTGAACAGTGTGCTGCTGTGACAATAAAAATAAAGCCAAGAACATGCTGGATTGCAACAGTTAGAGCAGCAGCAGCAGAGATAAAGAGATCATTATCACTGTCTGCTCAGTGTTTGTTAGGCCACAGCTGGAATTCTGTGGTCCCTGGTCTACAAAAGAGATGTGGACAGTCTGGACAGGTTTAAGAGAAGAGCCACAAGGATGATCGTGGTTCATATGGATCATATGTTCCAGTATTTAAAAGGTGGCTACAAAGATGGAGACTCCCATTTTACAGAATGACGTGGATAATAGGAGGGGTAATGGGTACAAGTTTCTCCCAGTGAAATTCCAATTGGACACCAAAGAAAAATTTTTCACAGTGAAAACAATCAGCCATTGGAATAATCTCCCCAGGGAAGTGGTGGATTTTTCAACATTGGACACATTTAAGATTCCACTGGACAGGATTCTGGGCCATCTTGTCTAGACCATGCTCTTGCCAAGAGAGGTTGGACCAGATGATCCCTGAGGTCCCTTTCAACCTTGTTTTCTATGAATCTGTGTTTGAAATTCCCAAGTGGTACTTCCAGACTGTTCATAATTTGAGACTAGACCTCAAATAATAAATGTATGAAGAAGAGCTGATTTTCTAAAATGAAGGCCAAATTAGCTTTACAAAGAGTTCATTCCATGTTTTATTAATTAAAAAAAATCAAAATGACAAGTGAAAAACAATGTCTCTTTTTGTTTCTGCAGAAAGAGAAATTCCGTATCTATGATGAGTACTGTAGCAACCACGAGAAGGCACAGAAAGTTCTTCTTGACCTGAACAAAATAAGAACAGTGCGGACGTTTCTTTTGGTAAATAAACTTTGAGTTGGTGTTTCTAGCTTCGCATTTTTTAGATTTTTTTTCACCTCCACCATGTAACAAGTACAAGCACACCTGCAAGTGGTTAGCAGGCAATTTTAGGTGGGGGTGGTGTTTCCAGAGGAAGAGGGTGGTTAAATCGTGTTTTCACTGCTGTGCTTGGATCTGTGGGTAATACAGAATTAGGCAGTGTACCTTGAAGATACTGGCTGGGATACAAGGGTGTGACTCTCAGAAAGGGCAAAGAATAGGATAAAATAGATGAGGAGTGATAGGGAAAGGAATTGTAGGAAGGAGCTGGAGAACTCAGCAGAACTTCTGAAGGGATGTCCACATTCCGCTACTGTAGCCAGTGCTGTTGCATACAGAAACATCTTTTGTTATGCATCAAGCAGCCATTTGAATTTTAGATGCTGACTTAATCCAAGGTGAAAGAAACAGCTCCACAAGTAGTCTTTCACTTTATAAGACAAGTGAGGAGGGGTTTGAAAATGTTAAGTCCGATAGTCCTCATGGTTTTTCAACAGCAAAACAAATTTTCATGTAAATACTGAGTTTGCTAATAGTTGACTTTAGTTGTTAAAAACAGGATTCAGTGTGGAATGACTTTTGAGTTTCCTCCATGGTGTCCTGTGGTATAAAGGTGAGCTTTGAAATGAGTGGTCTACTATATTGAAAATTAAATACCTGAGCAAGTGTCCATGGATATGCTATCAAATTTTGGAGTGATCAGATTTGATCATTGTGTTTTGGGACTGGAGAAAAAATGACCCTTTCAGCAAAGCATCACAGATGGGTTTGAGAAAAAAAAGATTCTGCCAACACTGACAGTATCACAAGACTTCAGTTAATTTTATTAATTATTTTTAGCATGCAGTAGGATTCCACTACTGCTGTTGACAGAGTTCTTGGTGAAGTCCTATTGCATCACACTGATGCTTTGAAAGATACCAGAGCTGACTCCCCAGCTGCACTTACTTAGAGCCAAGTTAATGAGCAGTTTGGGAATTTCCTTATTGTGGGAGATACTGTGTGACATGAGTGCACCATCTGCCTTTTTGCTAAGAATCTCTTACACAGAAATGGTGATTCACAGTTAAAAACTGCTTCAAAATTGTTCTATTTTTCCTCAGTGGTTGACACAATATCTGTCACTTTGTCCCAGACTGGGGAGTTTCATACATGTGATTCTTGTATTGGGAGCAGCATGGCCAGACTCAAGAAGAAAGGGTGAATGCTGACTACAGAGGCAAAAAGCAAAATACTGGAGAAAGATTACAAAGAGCTTGTTTTGTGAAAAAGAAGCCAAGTGTGCCATTGTGGCAGTTCATGGTGTGTCTGTTTTAGGTGCTCTGGGTCACATGCAGAGGTCTTTCTCATCTGGTTTGGGTTCCTCATGGATTTAGGGCATGATTTGAAAGCACTGTCAATGCCTTCTGGGCAAACCAACGGATTCAGGTTATTAGACTTGTGGTTATCTATAAATTACTGGGAGCTGAAACCAGAACTTTTGAGGCTTTGAGTATAGAGGCAGTTGTTGTAACAACTATAGTCTGCATTGCCATTATCTTACTTGGTCTTTATCAGTAAAGCTTTTGTGTTTGGAAGTGAAATCCTTTCAGCCAAAGCATCCTTTAGGATAGGCCAGAAGCTGGTTAAGCATGAGTACAAAGCAGAGACTTCAGAGAGGGTGTGGACACGCCCAGCAGCGCTGGTTGTAGGAGAGGTGTGTTGGGTGGCCAGCCAGTTGTGCAGCCTCTGTTCCATCAACAACGTGTCTGCATCCAGATCTGTGGCCTGTGTCTACATCTCATCTGGCTGCCTTAAACTGCTTTTCTTTAGTGTCCTCAGTTTAGACAACTTGTTCTTTGAAGCTGAGATTATCTCATGCCATTGCATCACAATTCCTTCTTATCTCTCCATAAAATAATTGTCATCACTACTTTAGGTCTTTTTGTACTTACACTTTAATTCCAGCAATTCCAAATATTTGCTGGGATGTGCTTTGTGTGTTTTCTTATCCCCAAAAGCCCTTATTCTTTTCTCTTTCTCAGCTACTTTTATTGGGTACTTCCACCAAATGTTTAATTTACACTCTGCTTCCATAATCAGATGTCTTGTCAAAATTTTTTAATAGCCTTTTGCCCATGACTTCAGGATATTTTATTCATTGCGCATCAAATTTAAATATAGAAGCATGAAAATAGAACATTTTTTTGGAGGTGTGTAACAAAAAATTAAATGTTAATAGGATGGCCAAATTCAAACATTCAAACCATCTTTGATACTACTTAATGCTGCAAACACTTTTTAGAAACAGCGTTAGCTGTAGTGGTCACCCTGAAATATTTTTATTTTTGTTTTTTGAAGTCTGAAAGCATACTTTGAGCATTTTCACTGTTTTTTATTTTCATACTGTAAGAAAAAGTCCTCTTCATCAGACTGGATGAAGAAGGTACTAATCTGAGAGGCCTGCATTCTGCCTTTTTGACTTCCTTGCCATGTGTGATAGCCTGTGCATGTGTTCAAGCCTGTGCTTTTGACAGTCTTGCAAACCTCCCTCCTTATATATATATATTTACACAGTTTGTGTATGCTTTAGCCAAACACTGCTGTATACCTATGCCTTTGTCTTTATTTCTGATAATTTTCTTGGGATTTTTCAATAATTTGTGAACCTGTTCCCTCTCCAGAACTGCATGCTCCTTGGAGGACGCAAGAACACAGATGTACCCCTGGAGGGATATCTAGTGACACCAATACAGAGAATATGCAAGTATCCCCTTCTTTTGAAGGTACTCACCAGATTTTTATTGAGGACTTTATACTTCCTGTATTAAACTGGTTGCTAAGCATGTTTCTGAACCCCAGGAACAATCTTTCTAGGCAGTGAATTATCTCTTTATTAAGATATTGGACCCAGCCTTGCTCCCATTAAAGCTGGTGGCAAGTCTTCTGACATCAGTATTAAAAGAACTGAGGAGCTTGGCTGGATTGAGATGATTAGCTCTGTTCTGCTTGTAGTTGTAAGGTTCCCTCCCCATTGTTGGGCAGAAGTGAGCCATTGGGGAGAGTTTAATGAGACTAATTTCAGCTGGGTTCAATCGTGCCCTTGCTTAGAATGCTTGGGATAGCAGAGTTTGTTGGGGGTGTACTTTGATGATGCTAATTTACCATCAACAAACTGAAAATGAAAAATATTAATGGATTTTTTTTACAAGAAAAACTGTGGAGTAACAGGTGCTGTAAATGGTTTTATGTACAATTATATGTTTGTTGTTATCATATTGTGACAGCTTAAATAAATGAAAAATGATAATGTGGTGATAAACAGTAGATATTCAAACATCTGGATTTGCAATTTACCCTCTTAGGAAATAAAATACAAGAAAGAAAGTAAGTATTTTAAGCAAATTGTTAACAAATTAAGATCTTGTATTGCTTATTGTTCCAAACTCTGAGAGGAAAACCAGAGCAGATTCTACCCTAAAAGCTACCTGAAAAATGACTATTGGACAGTATTTTTCACAATGCATTTGTGAGTGTTGATTTGCCACGTTGCGAGTTGTGAGGCATATGACATAAAAAAAATCTAGTAAGAAACAGGTCAGAATAAAAAAGTTTTTAAAACAGATTAAAAATGTAATCATTACAATGAGGTGTGAGTCATCTGAGATAGCTGTGGCTTTACAGTTCCCTTGGTCTATTCTGAAGTTATTTTTCTGTTCTATTTTTGAAAGACGTACAGATAACACAGGGAAAAATGACTAATGAATTACTCTAGAGCAATGAAATGAATATATTAAGAAAATTTAAATACAGGGTGTGGTGGCAGCAGGGTTAGGGCTTTGCTGAAGGCTGTTCTCAGTCAGCCCAGCTGTAAATGGGGAGTTGGTAGCTTGAGATGGGAAATCTCAAACAAATGCTGGTGGCTCCACTTTTGTTTGTCAGCATGGCTGCTACTGCATCTGAAATCAGTGAGTCACCTAAGCTATTGTTCACTGCTTTGCTGCATTGCATGAGGTTAAACAATAGTGTGGAGCTGAAGGAATGTGTTTTGGGCCCTGAGTTGCAGGAAAGGCAGGTGTTAATTTTGACATGAGCGATCTACTGGTTGTTTAAGCAGAGTTGTTATCCTTGCTCTTGACAGTTGTATCCTGCAGAATGTAAAAAACAAACCCAAACCTTGGGGCTCAACATGAAGAAGCATTGTTGGAGGAGAAAGTAGCTGAAATGCAAACTTCCTCCAAAGTCATGATGATTATTTATTGTTAATAATTAGTTACTCTTGAGTGTCCTATTAGGAGCATTTTAGAAGGGTTACTACTTTTCTGCTTAGTAAAAGAGAAGAGTGGCTATTTTCTTTTTGTATGCTGGTTTGATTTAAGTCTCCTGTAATGGACCTTTAGAGATCAAAGACTGGTTTCTTTTTTTCTTTTCTTTATTTTTTTCCTCTTTTTCTGTGTCTAAATAGGAATTACTGAAGCGGACTCCAAGGAAGCACAGTGACTATGCAGCCCTAATGGAAGCTCTCCAGGCCATGAAAGCTGTCTGTTCCAACATAAATGAGGCCAAGAGGCAAATGGAAAAATTAGAATTTTTGGAAGAATGGCAGTCTCACGTTGAAGGATGGGAGGTACTGTCATTACCGTCATGATTTGTTGCTTTCTCTGTTGAGGAGAGAGTAACAGCTTTCCACAAGTGTGTGTTGCACTGTTTTTATGATCCTGAGGTGCTTTCAAGTCCACTGATCTGTGAAGTCACCACATTTGAGATCTACTCTGTAAATTAAGTTTTCCATGACTGAGCAATGCTGTATGAAATAGCAGACTTCAAGGGAAGATAGTTATTTAGCATTTGTATTAACATATATCTGTGCACACAGACACATTTATAAATCCCAATTTAAATGCTGATTTTATTTTACTGCTGTCTATGCTGGCCTAGCAGCACTTGGACAGGTCAAAGAATATTTTGCTTATTGTTTATTATTGGTTAAGCATTGAACCTGTAAGTTTTTGTTGGCTTGTTGGTAGTCTCTTAATATTGGGTGAGCTAACCTAATTTAAACACATTCAATGGAATCTGTATGAGATTTGTGGGGTTTTTTAATGATTTGCAAATGGAAGAACTTTAGTGCTTCAACCAAGTTTTGTGATGTGACCATAGATCTGGTTCTGAGTTAGAATTTTAAGTAGTAACCAGAAGAGCCACGATTAAGTAGTTGTAGCATCAAAATCTTCCTTTTTAACTATTTTGAGCACCATAATTAGTTCATATGGAAAGACAGGTGCAGATAAAAGTGTATCTTTAAATTCCCTTGGTTGTTTTGTATTGATGTGTCTGAGCTGACTGCACTGGAGTAGAAGGCAAACACAAAGTTTCAATGAAAGAAATGTAAAGAAAACAGTGTAACCATATTCAAAACTGACTTAAAAAACCAAAAGTACCCAGGCTTTTTAAGAGGCAGATTTTAACCTGGAAGCAATCCTTTGCTTTTTGAATACTTTGCTCAAATATGCTACTTCTCTTCCTGAGAAAGCTGCTTAAGAACTAGAGAAAGAGGTTTTATCTCTTTAAGCTTTGTGGGAGGCTTGCAGACTGGGAGATGTAGCAAGAAAAATGTGTTTGTTGCATGTTAGTCTGGTACTGAAAGACCTCAGTCTATATAGTGGGAAATTTCCTTTGTAGGGTGCTTAGGAAAGGAAGGGTTGGGGATGTGCATGGGACACAGATGGGACACTGAAGCAGAGAAAGCCTCAAGACAAACCAGTCTGAACTTTGAGAGAGTTCCCCACAAAGTCTGACAAATAACAATTAGAACACTGACTAGAATAGACAACTTTTAAGTAGATATTTGTAGTAGTAGGTAAAAAAGCAGAAATAAGAAATAGTTTGTGCATGGCTTTATTCCCTCCAAACACCTCCTGATTTTACTGTACCTGCTGTTTCTTGAACTTTGCTGTGCCTAGGAATGTGCTCTGGTTCTGCAGTACTGGATTTAGCTCTCCCCTGTCATACAGAAGAGTTCAGCTAAAAAAGCCACTGTCTGAAAGGAAATCTGGACAAAGATCCCCCCTAAATACTACCCATGACACCACATAATTATTTCCTGTATGCTCCATGTTAAATCTCCTGATCTGTGGACTTGTGCAAATGTGTGGTTTGTTGTTAATTGAGTAGTGTAGGAAGATTTGGTTCATTCTAAATGTGGATTAAGTGACTAATTTTACTTTAATCAAAATCCTTCATGTTTCTTCAGTGCATTGTGTGATTTGAAATGTTTCACTTCAGATATTTTTTTCCTTGTGTAGAGGCATTTTCAGGATCTGCTTTTCCATTTCTGGCAAATCATCTCATGCTGGAGCTCAGTGCACTGTAATGTTGTGCTGCAGGATGGTCACTATGAAATACCACTAAAATTCATTGTGCATCATGAGAAGGAATTTTAGCAAGTAGAAAAGTGATATAATTGCTGGTCCATATTCAGACACGACTTTCTGCACTTATTTGTAACCTTCCATCTGAAATAAAAGAAAATAATTCAAAGCAAATGCTATCGTATTGTTTGTAGGATTTTAAAAAAGAGAGGACTAATAGAAAGTAAAATTCTAAATGTTCAAATGGAGAGGAGCTCTAGTTAACATCACTTAACAGCTCCTCCTCTAGACTAGGTGAAAATGTGTTTATTCTTAAAATTACCTTGAAGTTGCTATTATCAGCAGTACCTTGTGAAGGTTAGTATAGCTCAACATTTAAATGTTTCTGTGATAACCTCATGATAGAACCAATTGCAAGTTAAATGCTCAATACTTTATGGCAAGGAAATTTGCTATATAATTTGCTAAACAATCCTTAGAAATTTGCTAAATAATCCTTATTGTCTATCACCACTTTATTCCTTCTGTTATTTTTAACTTTTCAATTAAATTTTCTATTGCACTAAAGTGATTAGAATTCTTCTACTTGCTTCTATTGTCTGAGTCATAGATATTTTTCAAATCCTTCTTAATGAACACACTCAAGTATATAGTTACAGTATTATTAACTCAATGCATTATTAGTCATATCGGTTGGTTAAGAACTTACTGTTCTCAAACCTCTATCCCCGAACAGGGAATGCTCTTTCCTGCATTAAATTTCTTCTGAATTCTAGGTAAAACATCTGGTAGGAAATATGGTTGCTTTTGGAAATGTGTTAATGAGCAAAGGTAACAATAAAGAAGGAATGGTAACAGTATGGACATAAGCATTTGAAAAAGACTTATTCTCTTTGTGCTCAGAATGTATTCTCTACTCTGTAACAAAGTAATTTCCTATGAGCTTTGGTGGGTTGTTTTTTTTTTGGTTTTTTGTTTTATTTTTTCCATCTCCCCTCTTCCTAGATTTCATTTTAGGGTTTCATGTATGCTTGAACTCTGAAAGAGTGTCATTGTCTTAAAATAGGATGTTTCCAGTAGGGTTATGTGGTGTTTATTGTTTTTTAGCTGATTGGGTTTGATATCATATGGCAACCACAGGGTGCACAATCCGGCAAAATTGCCTTGATCTTAAGATGTGCATCTTTTTCAGACATAGTATAAGGTTAGTTCTTGAAATGGTAAGAATTCCAGACCATGTATATGAGCTAACAGTATTTGAAGGATTCCCAACAACAACTACCAAAAAAAAAAAGTTCCTGAATGCAATGTTTGAGAGTGGATTTAATTAAATAAACATCTGGTTTTCTGCAATGCTGAAAATAAAGAGGCAAACTTGTTGGAGATTTCCTTCCAGAAGGAAATGCTTAGCACATTGCTTGGCCCCAACTAGAAGGAAAGGGAAAAAAATAAAGACTATTTTTAGAATCTGATCAAAGCATGACTTGAATTCCTATACTTAACTGTCATAAAATGAAGCTTGTGTTTATTATGATAAAAATACGGATTCGTGGAAAAAAAGGAACATCTGTTTCAAGAAAGATGATTTTGAATATAATGACTTTCTCACTTAATTTCCGAAGTGGTTTAATTTATTGGCCCGAATTCAGAACTTGTGTAGGTGGCTGTCTCAGTTGGAGAATGGCTCAGCAGCTCAAGGAGTCTGTCAGTAAAATTTGCGTGGATGTTTTAGTGAGAGAAGAAAAAATTATTCCATTTTTTGTAAGCTGGAATCTGAACAATGTGAGTCATAGGCCACTTAGTGTAGCATGGGGTATTCTGTTCCTTTCCATTCCAAATAGTACTTGTTGATGTGATTCCATATCATCAAGTAATATTTTACCTGAGATACAGTCTCTGTCTTTCCAGTGCTGTTATTTTTTGATATGGTCATGGTAGCCCACGTTTCAGACCTCTCACCTGAGCTGTTTCCTTACTTAGAATCATAGGTGACACCTGTGGTTATCAGAAAGGTTTTCAGAAGCCAGTTATACCTAAATAGCCAGCAGGCTTAAAGATTTGATGGGCTTTTATTTTCCATACCAGCTATCCTCAAAGGGCACAGAGTATTTGGCTGGGGTGCTACCCACAGAAGAGGGTTGCTGTACAGTCTTTAGTGACCCAGTAGGACAGATTGAGGCAAAATTAGTCTAGATTCACAGTATAAGCCTGCTTTTCAGGTCGTTTTTTCCCCCAACTGAATTATATATGTGATTTGTTGGAAGATGATTAAAATAGGTTTGTTTCTACAATACATGGCATTTTCAAATTGACAGATTACAAAATCGCTGGTTTCACTGAAAATAGCCCATGATTTCTACTTGCAGGTTCTTTAAATATACAGAGGCATGAATGGCATAGTAGTAGTGATTTTACATTTAGGTTGAGCAGCTCTATCATCTCCTCTTACAAGCACTGAGTTTAAATGTCTATGAAAACTTGGAAATAGCAAATTGCTTTTCAAGTTCAAGTTGCTTATATTGGAAATTCCTATGGTAGTTTCAGTGTGAATGCTTAATGAAAACACATTTTTATCAGAAAGCTTTGGTAATGCTTGTTTCAAAGATGTTGTAGGTAGTGTAGTTCAGTTTTAGCTGTGCAGCAGAAAGTCTCACCTGCTTCTGAGATGGGGGTGACTTCTCGTTTGTTACTGCAGCCTTGACCCTTCCCCATGAAAGGGACAGCTTGGGGCTGGATAAGTGAATTGTCCTACTGGGCTGGATATCAGCAGTAGCTTGGTGTTCCTGGTGAGAACCCCTGGGAGGGTTAAGGAGTAGCTCCATCCTTCATGAAAGCTTGTTATGGTTTTCAGCCCTTTGAATTGCACGGTAGATTTGGCAGTGCTTGTGTGTGCTCTCTGCTTCATCCTTCCTCAGGCATGTTTTTCATCTCCAAGGGATGTGGTGGAGAGCCATGCTCACCCCAGATGTAGAAACAGCAGTGTTTCAGATAATGTGCCCTTCCATTTTTCTCCATTTCAGCTCCATGCCCACCTAAAGTCTAGAAACGGGCAAGTCCTAAGTATTACATAGGCAGGGGAGTGACAGGGGATTTTTCTGCACTTGCAGCGTTATGGAGGACAACAAGATGTGACTTCTGGTCCTGTTTTCTTATTCCCTTGGACTTCAGCAAATAAAACAGCCCTAACAAAATTCGCTGACCTGCAATCACACCAGCATGGGTTTTGATCTTGTCAGAAGGTATCTGAGAAGTGACATTGACACTGTTCAGTCTTTGGATGAAATGTCTCAGAGGGAAAAAAGTACCTCTAGAACCTTGTTTTTATCACCTATCAGTATATTCTACAAAGGGAACAAAACTAGGAGGATAACAAAGGGTAGTAATGTGGGACAGACGACCCTCACTGCCACACTGTCACGTTGAACTTGAATAATGAATGAGGTGATTGTAATTAAGTCAGGTAGCCTGAATTATATATACTTAAAATATGTATTAAATGTGTTATTTTATGACAAGATGCTGGCACAGTAGCAGATTTTGTTAGGATTGTTTGGAAAAGGTTGTGTTTTTCTATACTGAAAATGAAATTCTTCAATAAGAAAGGACAAAATTTTTTATAAAATCCTTTCTATGAAAAGAATTCCGTCTTTTTTTTAGAAAGCTGAAACTTGTTGTACAATTCTGAAGCCTTAAGCTGATATTTTTTGGCTTCCTTACAAAAAGCTACTATTTTTCTGCCAAGTTGAAGTTTTGTGTAAAAAACAAACCGAGACCCTTTAGAAAGTATCCAACCTTTTAAAATGCAAATTGTTAGTAAGTACTATTCCAGCAAATTTGAAACACAGAATAAGATATTGTTTACTTTTTAATACACAAAAGCAATGAAATGGAATGGAAAAAAGTGACCTGTTTTTCTGTAATTATAGTCAACAAGCATTACACACAGCCCTAATTTATGCCTAATTTATATCACTAAGTGTGCTTTTAAAATGTTTCAGTGTTCGATTTTGAATAAAACTGTAAAATTAGCATGCTGTTACTGATGCTGTCTTAGGAAGGGAAATGTGCTGTAGTGGCTATAGCTGACATTCATCTTTGGCTTGTTTGATCACTTGATCCTGGCTGGAAGCTGTAGTGGTTAGTTAGTACAGACCCTGCAGTGGCTTTGCTTGGAGACCTGGATTGTGTTCCAGTGTGATGGTTGTGCAATCTCACTTATCTCTGTAAACAGACTGCATTCTCCTTAGGACAGCCTGAGCTATTGCTCAATATTCACAGCTGTGACATACAAAGGATGGACAGAAGGATGAAGAACTGTGAGAGCAGAATGTGTGTTTGCTTCTTGGCTCTTAATTAAATCAATTTTTCTTTGGACTACTGTGGTTAGATCAAGAAGAGGAAGTAACTGCAGCTATCACATGCCTAAACCATTCAGAACATGTGTAAATGACAGGAGAGTCCTGGCTTTTTGCAGGTTTTCCAAGCTGGATTTGACTCCCTCAAGTCAGGAAACTTCAAACCCTGGGTGTGTGCTTGATGCAGCCAGCACAATAGAAAATAAAATTAACAATAGGCTTGCATGTCTGGATGGGCATGCACTTGGACAGCAGCTCTGCCCCACAGGAGCATGATTTTTCAGACTAGCAAAATGCACCTCAGAGTTCAAGGTAGGCTTCCCTGAGAAGTAAATTTCTCTTTACAAGACATAGAAGTACCATGAATTTTTCATATATTGTTTTTGGAAAATATTTTCCTTTGTTAAGGTTGCCTCTCTTTCATTAAATTTTACAAAAATGCCTGACAGCCTTTTTACATGAATGATCTGTCTTGAAGCAAAAATGAGGCATTGGAAGTCTAATCCTAAACATCTAAACCTTACCAAAATTCTGATGTCTTTGGAGTACGTTAGGAGGAAATATACTAGACTGTCCTAGCTGCACATGCCACTCTTAGCTTTGCCCAAGTTTTATATCTTGTTGGGTTTTAATTTTTGCTTCTGTGCTTAGCCTAATCTAGTGTATAAGTATCTCCCCTTAGTGGTGTTCAAGTCCCAGGTTGCTTCAGCTTCCAGTTTCATCTTGGCATAGATTATGTCTTGTAAAGCCCCATTTTCAGGCATTTCTGAATCAAGTTACTGAGGATAGGAGTTATTGGATAGAGTTGGCCTGATTTTCAGGAGAGGTCTTTGCACAAAATAATATAATTTGGAAACTTTTTGTGATTAAACCGTGTCTATTCACAAAACTAGTATTAAGCATCATTACAGATGATTGCATAATTACAATGCAATAAATTACCATGACTTGTTCTTTACAGATAATTGTTATACTTGTGAGTTTGTATAAGAAACTTTTCCTTTGTTGATGCAAAGTACTTCAGTTCTTACTAAAAGATTCATCTCTTTCCACTCAATTTTAGGGGTCCAACATCACAGACACATGTACAGAAATGCTGCGAAGTGGACTACTACTGAAAATTTCAGCAGGAAATATCCAAGAGAGGATATTTTTTCTTTTTGATAATCTTCTGGTCTACTGCAAAAAAAAGCACAGGTAAATGATTACTTTCAAAAACAATGTATTTTTCTCACAGTAGAGCTAATCATGAATATGGTGTTCCATAAGAACCACAGCATAAAAGTTGACATTTTTAGAAGAAACTTACCAACCAAAGAGAATTATATAATTCAAGCAATTTGAAAAAAAAATTTATGGGTGCAGGATCTTAGTAGTGGAGTGTGGGGCAAAAGAATCTGTTTTGTCAGCCTTCGTTAGCAGGTTATATGTGACGGCCTCACTCTCTTCTAGGAAGTGTAAACAGTCTGAATTTTTAGTTCAAACAAATTAGTATTGTAGCTTGTGCAATAAAATAAGTCTCTAAATATACAAGAGTTTCATGCCTTATATTTGTAATCAGAGAAAACAACCAGAAAGCTGCTGCTTGCTGCATTCCAAAGAGCAATTCCTTAGTTCAGCAACAAGCTTCTGAAGATAATGTTGTGAGAAATAAGGGTTCTCCTGTGTACAAATATCCCTCTTGATGCTCAAATTTCTCTTTAATCCAGGAGTTGTTTTAGAGTAGCCACTAAATACATATCCCTGGGTAGATATTTGATAGATTCCTGGATACATGGTTGATCTTCTTTTAAAATTTTCTGCTATTTGTTGTCCAGCAATTCCAAATAAGTTGCTGGTTACATAGTATCTTTTAAGTTGTCCTCCACTAAGTTACATATTTTTGTAGCCATATTCTCATTAAAATACATTATTTGATGTAATCTCAAACTGCATGAAAGGTTGTCTGTGGTTTCTTTAGTTTTGAACAGTCATGTCCTTGGCTGGTACCATGTGGCATCTCTGCAGATATAGGAGTAACACAATTTAGAATATAATTTCAAAGTTTAAAATGGGAAATTATTTGATTATTTCCAGCAAGAGACTTTAAATATTGATTGGCATGTATGTAAAGAGACAAACTGTATTTTGGAAATTTTACAAAAATTGCCTTGCCTTTATGGTATGAGATATTTTATGTCATTTTTAACCATGCTTTTGTGACAAAGTTGTTGGTGTAAACATGGAATGCTATATTTGGGTTTATAGTTTTAAAACTCAGTAGAGCTATTGGATTTACTTGCTTTGGAAAGAAAAAAAATGTAACACTGAAACTTTATGCTTTGTGCTGGTTTTTATTTTTTGCTTTCTTTGTATTTTTAATGTATTACTCAGGTTTTGAATAATAAATTTATGGTGTAATAGAGTTACTCATAAGACAGTAATAAAGTAATAATAATTGAGAGGCAGATAATTTTCTGAAAATTAGTACCTCTTTGGAGTGGATGAAGGTCAATATTCAGGAGATCCTTAATTCTTAGGAACGGACCTTTGTTTGATATACAAATATATTATTGTAGGCAAAAATGGATGGACAGTAATCCCTGGCTTATCTGAGGTCTGAAAAGGTGTCTAGAACTGGTGCTGTCCAAAGGCATTGGCTTCACTGGGAACAGTTACAGCAATGCAAGGTGCTTTGGAACATATTGCAGTGAAACTGCCACAAACTTCAGCACTCCTTAATTGCAATTCTCTGTTAACTCTTACATTAGGAAGAAAAGATGTTGCCTTCTTTCTTCCCTACATAAATCCCACTTACAATGCTAATGCTATCCAAAGATGTCCTCATTTGATTTTTTTCAGTCACATTACCCCCTTGCTGAATTTCTAGACTAACAGGAGCACCACATCAGCTAGGAGGAAAGGCCCTCCTTTTTTTGCTTGGATGGCAAACAACAGCATATAGGTACCCAAGTGTTTGAGCAGAGCTTTTACAGAGTGAGACTTCTTGATGAGCTCTCATTCAGGCAGGAGTTTGCAGCTGGCTCTTACCAGCTGTAGCATCTTTGCATTCCCATCAGCAGCGTCCCATTCAGCAGTGGTTTCCACAGTCCAATTGCACAGGTATTAAGGTGTGGTGATCCTTACAGTGGTCTCAAAACGCTGCATGTACAGGTAGCAGTGCAGAAACATAGAACGGGGGAGTGAATGACAATTCTCTTCTGCTCTTTCTTTTTTCAGGAGATTGAAGAACAGCAAAGCATCTACAGATGGCCACCGTTACCTTTTCCGGGGCAGAATAAACACAGAAGTGATGGAAGTGGAGAATGTAGATGATGGAACAGGTGAGTAAATTTGTGTAGGTAGATGATGGAACAGGTGAGTAAAAAATTTGTGTGGCTCATTTCCAGAGCTGTCTTTTGAGGTGATGAAATCAAATGCAGCTCCATAATTTCTTTGAGAACAGAGAATGCTCCTTGTATTTAGAAGGAAAGTGGAAGATGCTGCTTTAAAAGCACTATTTATTAATATCAAAATTCTGCTTCTGTGACACATCGTTGCTTTCATCCATTATTAGCTGGGCAGCCATAGATGAGTATTTTATGCTTACATGAACAGAGTAATAAAATAAGGTGACATTTATTGCTCAACTGAAATTACGTACTTAACCTCACTTTACAGCATTCCTGCACTCTTAAAGAACTTAGGTACATTGTATGTTTATAGCAGCAAGTGGAAAACCTACCTCTACTGGGATGAAACACTATAAATACTTAAATTGTAACATAAGGAAGGTTTTTAAAAAATGTCTTTAGGGGTATAAGCCATAAGACTACTTGAAATTTTCATGATATGCATCAGTAAACTGAAAACCCAAAGTATTCTTAGACACGTCAATTTTTGTTTTAGAAACTTGAGTTTAACCTTTGAGCTTAACGATATTTGCATTTTTGCAATTAAAATATTTTGGGCTTTTTTAATGTAAAGCTAAAAAAAAAGTGGTATGTGAAGCTTGTAGTGGCATAGCAAATATGTAAGTCTGGAGGGAATTTCTATGAGTTATATATTGCTTTTCCTGATATTTTAAAATAGTGTTAGGTTTGTCCTCTATTATGGATTCTAAGCATTTCTTAATATAATTTTGTTCTAAAATTGAGCATTAATAACAATTAATGTAGTTCTAAGTAAGCTTTATAGGAATTGAATATTTCTTTAAAATTAAGTTTTTCTTCTGTTTTGAGTTTCTTGTGTTCAAAATAGTTTGCTCACTACTTTTTTTCCAGAGTAGACAGTAGAGTTGACTTGGAGAAAAAATGGACTATTGTTCTTGTTTCAACAAAATAGTTTATTAGAAGACTGTTTTCTCTTTGCTCCATCTCTTATTTTAAACTCTTCCAACCTTTTTTCATGTGTTGTGTTTTTGTTTTATCTTATTTTATAATTTTAGTTTTGTCCTTTGGATTTGTGTTTTGATGAGTTTGCTTCTGTCTTTTGTCATTTTCATTAAATTTTATAAAGAAATTACATTAATAAATGCTTGGAATTCATGACTGAAGTGTCTAGAGCTGAAATTTTACCAGTGCCAGAATAATTACTGTAGTGCTGCAACATGGGATGTCTGCTACTAATCCCAGGATTGTTTGGCTTTTCTGAGAGCATTACTTTTCATTGTTCAAGAAGAGCAGAGCATTTTGTGCAGTACTGGTGCCTATCCCATTATATTTTATAGTGTATTAATGTCTGAAAGTATAACTGATAATTCCATTCTTTTCTGTACTGAAGTTTTATCTTACCATTTGAACAATTTGTTAAGTATTCAGAATTCGCATCTTGCAATGCTTCTTGACTTGGTTCCATGACAATGTTACCACTGAACCATTTAAACTATTCATGAAAATGGTGAAAAATGCTGAACATAAGGTAGAGCACTGCGGTGTCACACTTGATTCATTGTCTTTGCTTACCAGACATTTTTTCTAAGAACTCCTTGACATCTGTTTTGGGTTATGTCCTTCACCAGGCCCACTGATTTAGTTAGTGATTTCAAGCTATATATGGGTGCACTGCAGTCAATTTCTTCATGCCTCTTTGAGCTGAATATATTTTATTCAATATTCTTTGCCCTGCTATTCCCCTTTTCCAGCCTGTATCACTGCCCAACGTTTAGCTTTATTTGTATAAAATCTCAGGTTTTGTTTATGCAAAAAAGAGAGTTGATTATTTCAGTCTTTCCTGTCATGTACTGTTTGACTTCCTTTCATTTATTTTCTTTCATCTTCCTAAATGTGCTTTAGAAATAAAAGACAATTTCCCTGTTTGCATCAAGTCACTTTCTAAGACAGCATCTTTTTGCTTCTAAATGTTAACATTACTGTGTCCAGATGATTATATCCACCATCTTCTTCCTGATGAATATTCCAAGAATTCTGTAACTATTCATCTTTAACTGACTCCTCCCCACATATTGTTATGGATTTAGTGTTGGCTTTAGGAAATGTTTCTTTGATCCTCTTTCTGTCCTACCTTTCTTCATTTACTTGTTCTAGCTATTCAGTCTTTGATCTTTTCCACACTGTTCATTTTTCTTCCTGCCTGTTTGTTTTCTTCCTCAATGAATCTTCAATTATAATGTGGCTAAGCACAAATAGTCTTCCTTTATGCAGACACCAGTTGTCTAATTTCCTTCAGCCCCAGGAAATTTGGCTACTGTCCCCATTTCTTATAGCCTTGTACCCAGTCCTGGAGGGGTCATGCTTCCTTCCCCCTTGCTCTCCTGAGCCATATCAGTTCTTTTCACTTTTGTATGCATATTATTTCCAGAATCCATTATTATTTCCATACTCCTTTCCACACTTCTGTGACATCATTAATGGTTTGATTAGTCTGATTTCTAACTTCAAAGAGTTGATGGATGCTCTCTGGAAGCATTTGAAGTCAGGTTGAATGGAGCTTGGAGCAACCTGATCTAGCTGAAAATGTCCCTGCTCATTGCAGGTTATTTCTTAGGGCCGTTTCAACCCAAACTATGCTATGATTCTTTTTACCTGCATTTTTTTCCTTAGCACCACATTTTCTGCTTTTTCCATTTCAGTTTATTCAATATCCTCAAATTTATTCGTCCTTTTAATTTCTGCTGTTTCATCCCTCCTTTCTGTGGTTCTTTGAAATTTCTGTGTTAATTCGCTGGCCTGTGACATCTTTCTGCCTTTTTCTTGTCACCCTGCTTTTTTTTTAATTTAGCTCTACCTCCTCTTTTCCTTCCTTGTGAGACTTCTGTGTTCCCTTTCCTCACACAGATATTTTTTCTTTCACTAAGATCATGATGTCCTTCTTTAAGTCTGTCCTGCTTTCTTTGCTGTTCTCATTTGTTCCACCCAGATGTCTTGTTTCTCATCCCTTGTAGTCATCCATGTTTGAGCTGTAGCCCAGTACTATTCTGCTGTTTTCTTTTTGTCTCATTCCATTCCCAAGAGGAGCGATATGGCTGTCCTGGTGTCACTCATAATAGCTTTTGCATGTGGTTTTTTTGGATATTGTATTATTTTATTCTCTTTAATAATCTATTACCTATCAATTTCTGTAATTCCTGATTTAGAGTGGAAGCTCTGGGTGCAGAGTGCTTATATTTTCATATCTGTGCAGGACTCTTTGTCATGCACTCCAGATGGATTTCTTTAAAGACATCAAAGGCTATTGAGTCTGGATGATACTTCCACCGTTCCTTACTGCAGATTTTGGGATCCCCTGCTCACTATGTAAGGAACCAGGGAGCTCCAGGGAACAGGGCAACTGAGAGTGTTTGCTTCCAGCATTGATAGATGTAGGAATGTAATCTTCGTTGTTTGTGAGTAGAAGCATAGAAATAGCAAAACAGATTCCCAGTGTGGTTTATTATCATGCTAATGACATGCCTACAGAAATTAACAAAGCTTTTTCTGAAAAGCAATTTTTCTTTGATGAAATTAGGCCTTGGCTGAGCAGTACAGTTGGTGTCAGCTTTCTTTTTTTGTTTCAGCACCATGAAGCACTCTGTTTTTTCTTGATTGCACTGATTAAAGTGGAATGCATATTACTTATCAGGGCCAACTATTTATGATCTTAAAATAATGTGGCTACACAATCACTTGCAAGTATTAGAAAGGTGGTTTTATAGTAATTTTATAGTATTCTTTTTTCTGTACCAGTTTCTGAAATTCACTTTTGAGAGAAAAATACATTTCTAAAGGCATTCATCAGCCATTAAATGAATGGTACTTAGTTTATGAAGAAAAGCACTTGAGACTTAGGAAATACTAGATTTATGTTTACTGCTAATATAGTAGTTATGTCCTCTCTAGTTTTGAGCTGAGGCATGATATAGAAAAAATACGACATGATAAAAGTAGCTGGAAGCTGCATCAAAAAGTACACATGGAGAGTGGCAGTTGATATTGTGCAGAAATTATTTCCTTGGCATTTCTGAGCATTGATGCTCCTAGGAACCTCTAAGAAATGTAAAAGTAGTTCAGTACAGAGACTTGTGTTTGTTTTTTTTAGGGAAGAAGAAAATTCTTTTGTATACGGCTGCAACAAATTGCTTCTTATTCATCACTCAAAGATATGAGTCTTGAATTTTGAACAATATATTGCAGTTCAAATTACAAGCTGTAATGTATTACCAATTCACATTAAAAGATGATGTCATCTTTCATCACCTTTCCTAGGGAAGTTGTAGGTTTAATGATTTGTTGATCCTGCTCATTCAGACTTTGCATGGAGCAAACAGCAGTCTCATGCTCTTCTTCCTTCTTAATCATTATGTCAGGTTTTGAAATTCTTTGTTTAGCCTGGCTGCCAGCTGTGATTGCGTTGATGTGAGGAGTGTGCAGATGTGCAGAGCAGCTGGGCAGGCAGGGCACGCAGACCTCCTGGCTGGCCAGCAGCTCTTGACCAGATTTTGCCCAACGGCCAGGTCAGAGAAGGCAGGAGTTTATATGGGATGACAGTGTAATGCTGAACTGCTCTTGACTAGGGACATGGGTGTATTGGGGAGAACACATTGCTCATGGGAGCCTTGGAGGATTGTAGGAATTGCTCCCCTTCATGGGGAGTGTGAAGAGCAAGGGAGAAAGCAGATGTGTTGCAGTTGGAGACAGGCTGAATTCCAAGTGGGCATCACAGCAGGGTGGTACTATAGCAAAGCTGGACAACAGCTACATGTTTTTGTCCCCCTGAGCTCAGTGCCCTCTTGTATACCTTGGGCAATCATAATCCCTGGCTTGGTGATTGGGCCTTTCCCAGAATTCTGTGACTTTGTGGTGGAATGAAGTGAGTGTGGCCAAACAGCCAGGGTGCTCCTCGCCCTGCAGTTACAAATCCTCAGAGGCCAAGGAAGCTGAATATTTAAAAAGTCATCTCTACATTGAGAGATTCAAGTGTTTGGGCACACCATTTTCTTTTCTGAATTAAGCTACTAAGTTGACACCAACTTTTTGTCCAAAGTGGGGCAATCTGAATCCATTTGCAAGTCCTCACTTTTGATTTTTTTTTTTTGACCACAATTTTAACTGCTGTGGTTCAGTGAACCAGTAATCATTTCCCTACACAACATGTCTTGTGCTGATAACATACAGTAAGAAAGACCACAGGGAAATGATGACCCTGTATTTTTATATGTATTCACCTCTAACTTAATAAATAAACAAAGGAACCTTAACTTCCTCCAGTAGTGCTTCTGCCTCTGATCCCCAAGGGTCTGCAGTCTGTCAGTCGAGAGCTTATTTCTTGTCCTTGACTTTTGGGTCTGATTTTCTAAGACTGCAAGAATAGTATGATGGGTAATTTTCAGGAAACAATGTTTTTAAAGGAACAAAGGATACTATGCGTAGGCTATGCAAATGAAAATATGATAAATGAGTGGCATAAACATGATGTTGAAAAAATAACTTCATTTTTTCCACTGTCATAGACTTGCTTGCACTTTTTTACGTGCTTTGAGTACTAGAAAGTTTTGTTGGTTTAGAAATTAGCCATCAGTCTCATGATTTTCTAGTAGTTCCTGACATTTCCCAGCCCAATACACAAAGCTTGGCTGCTTTCCATCTAATTAAAATGCAAAGTTATTGAAAGGATACTAGCATGTCTGCTGAGATTTATGATAAATCTTAGCAAGCATTTCAGCAAGGGTTTCAGTTTCAGAAAATCTCATCTCATCATAAAAAATAGGGCTGAAAATTATTTACTAAATGAAAAGCTGTGTATTTATTGCACTAGTTCAGGGTTGGCCTTAGGACTTTTTTGCCCTTAATGAAAGTTTGTGGTGAGAAAATATTGACCTTTGATTTTTCTTAGTGTTTTGTATTGTAGTTGCTAGCTCTAGTTTTTTACTCTGTGTTTTATGAAAAAAGATTATTTCTTATCATAAGGCATTTATCCCTCACAGTTTTTGCCCCGGGAAAGTCATGTAATCCTAGCGAAGGACAGTTAGGGGATTAGTTTTGGAATTTCTGAATAAGATTTATGGACTAGCATGGTAAAATAAATTGCTATAGAGGTAAATATAGAGTAATAAATAGTAAATAACTTGATTTCTATAGCATAGATATTTTTACATATTGCATGTCAGGAGTTCTAGTTATCTAAGAGCATCAGCAACCCATACCTTCATAATGTGCCTATCAAACATGATACTGTTAGGAACATATTTCAGGAATTATGCATTTGGTTTTTAGATCAGAACATCTTTATTATATTCCAGCTTGTTTAAACTAGTAAGGGTAGATACTTGCTTATTCAGGTAACCAGTAAAGATACTCCAAATGTCTGTGCTTTGATTATTTGTGAAACTGAAATTGTATTTCCATATTTACTCCTTTTTTACACTTAATAGTAAATCCAGTCAATCAACATAGCAACTCAGGGGAAATTTAAGGGGGAAAAGAGCAATGCTGCTTGTTTAAGGAATTATTTATTTCAGTTTAACACAAAAGCACTCCAAAGTACTGTTATCTTTTCTTTTAATAGGACTCTGCCTGTTTTAGTGTTGATTTTATACCTTCTTCCTTATGCTAGGCAAATCTCTGTTACACTTTACAAAGGACACTATTTATAAAAATTAAAACTACAGATTACTAAGTTATAACCTAGTTCATGGTGGCACAGATAACTTAAAATTAAATTTTATTCTTCTGTATTTTCTGGACTTTTATGTGTGGTGATAAGTTTTTTGTAATTGTGGCAACTATTGCTATTGCTTTTTTTATGAATTGATGCTCTTTAAGCAATTTTATCTATTCCCAGCTGACTACCACAGCAGTGGCCACACTGTTATTAATGGCTGGAAGATCCACAACACTGCAAAGAATAAATGGTTTGTATGCATGGCAAAAACCCCTGAAGAGAAGCAAGAATGGCTGGAAGCTATTTTGAACGAGCGAGAGAGAAGAAAAGGTAGGTCCATAAACCTCCTTGTGTTGCTCTGCCAGAAAGCCAAACTGTATTTTTATGTTGAGGTGTAAAGCAAAACCAGCTGGTAGGCAAACTTGTCCTGTCAGGTTCAGCTGAAGATTTATGAATACCAGTCTGGGAAAAATGAATCAATCTTGTACTGGGAAGGGCATAATGTCTTGAATCATATATGCTGGTAGTAAATGCTGTTTGAGAAATGGGGAGATGATTAAATCTGTGATTTTACAGTTTATCCTCAACCAGTATAAATTGTCATAAATTCATTGAGACCAGTGTATTATTATGATGATTTGTGCTATCTGAGGGTCCATCCTAAATGCCTCGTGGGATTTGTATGCACTGATTTCCTTTGTGACTGGCCACTGGAATCACCTAAATGAGCAGGCTTTTTCTGTTGGATCTTAATGCAGATGATCCAAAGTGAAATTGTACACAACACATTCACAACTCCATCTTGGATGTATTACCTCCTACCCAAGAAAGTAATCACCATTTCCAATCACCTTTGGAAACCTACTATCTTTCTGAGTGACTGAATTAAGGTGGAAGAATACTTGGATGAAATATAATCCTGATCTCAAATGTGACCACAAATAACTTCACATGTTCAAGGTGAACCCAGCACCAAGTAGAAGCAGGGAAAGATGATGCATCATCATTTTCTGGAACTAATTTCATTTGAAACCCCAAATATCCTAATTAGTAATGCTATTTGGAGCCTTGATGTTGAAAGAAAATATGACCTTGTGTTCAGATCTGTGATTCTTTTCCTGATTTTTGTAGATTTTCCATCGCCTGTTGCTGTAACTGTTGATTTGTGCCTCTGTTGTAGATGGACACTAACAATATTTTCTTTTATCTTTTAAATTTGAGTACTGGATGTTCTAGAATCTCTTGTAGGATCAGGGTTTCAAGTAGGGTGTCTCAGCACTGGCTAATCAGTCGTGTCATCAGGAATTTGTAGCAGAAAAGCGAAAAAGATGCTTGAGATGTCTAAACTGTCAACACTTTTAAAATATGAAAAATGTTTAAAAAATGAAAAAGCAGTGTGGTAGACATAGTGCCAAATGCAAAAACCCCAGGTTTGTCTGCTTCTGTATAGGACCTTGTATGGTACTAGTTTTCAGTAAATCTTACTTCTCTGTTAAGTTTCATGTCTCCCTTAGGCTCTCGATGCCTTAGGCAAGAAATACAAAAAGTTAATAGTAGTATTTTATGTTGATGAATTCTTACTATTTCACACTAATCAACTGAGCAGCTGTTAATAGAAATGAATTGGAGGCGAACTTTGGCAAGCTGGAGGTCTGAGGTAGCCATCCCAAAGCCAAATGCATGTCTCAGGATTTTAGCATCCTATGATTTGTGGAAGCTTTCAGGTCCTGATGCTCTCAGTGGGTTTGCCACCAAGGAGAAAACCATGAAACCAGGAGGAGGATACGAGACACACATGGATTTAGACTGCAACACAGAATTGTTAAAAACCAAATGCATTGGAAGACTCAGAGATTCAATGAACTGAGAGAAACAAAACCTCTACTTTTACTTGGAATCCATGTAGCAGGAGCTGAAGCAATGCTCTGAATTAAGTGATTTAGCGGAGTTTTCATCTTTTGTAATAAAATTATAAACTAGGACCACTTTGTAGACTGTATTTGCTTGCTAGAGGAAATCAAGATGTATTGGAAACTTCTTGCAGAAATTTTCTGTCAATTTGGTGACTTTCCTGTAAATCCCTGAGGCATTCAGAAATCTATTTCAAAGGTGGTCATCTTTAAGATTGATGATACAGTGATGACCTTACTTGAAATGTCAATACAAATAACAACATCAACATCCTATAAGCTCCAGAAGTAGTATATTAGTTAAGTTTTCTTTTCCCTGGGGTACTCCAAGTTTTATTTATGTGACATCACTGCTATCTGGTTCCTGGATGTTGTTCAGTTCCCAGTATCACCATTTGCTTCTCATGACAGACACATTTCTTCAGGCTGTATTTTCAAAACTAAAGAGTACCTTACTCAGATGGAATATTATAGGATGACTTGGGTTGCAGCGGGCCATGAAGATCTAGTTCCTACGCCCCTGCCATGCCTAAATGCTTTTGTGGAAAAGGGATGAATTATCTATGTGAAACTAGAATATGTATACCTGATAACTTGTTACTACTATTAACTGGAAGTTTGAAAAATATTCCTTTCAGTGAAGATCTTTTATTATCACATGGTAAGTGCAAAACCAAGGCTCCTTATTTTACACTTGTGAAGACATGATTACTCCCTTGCAAGTGTTCATTTACTGATGTCTGTTATTACTGCAAAATAAATGATGATGTAGATAGATTAACAAATTAACTTCTCTGTGAGAAAAATATATTTTGGTTAGGCTTTATGAAGATCAGATGTTCGTGGTTTAACTTGATCATGAGAAAATAATGAAAACCAGCTCTTCAATTTTTTTTGGATGTAAAGTATCAGTATTGCTTTTCCATTTCAGGGAAGATACTGAGATATAATGGCAATATCACTTCATAAAATGTTAATACATTTTTGGCAGGTTTAAAATTGGGCATGGAACAGGACACTTGGGTGATGATCTCTGAACAAGGAGAAAGATTGTACAAAATGATGTGCAAACAAGGGAATCTCATCAAAGACAGGAAGAGGAAATTAACCACTTTCCCCAAATGCTTTCTTGGAAGGTAGTATATGCATTTGTTAGTGTGAATTCTTGCCATCTAAACCCACATTTTAAAGCTTCTTTGGGATTCTGTAGAAACTGCTCTTCATTTGTAATGTCTGTTAGGCCTATTTGCCTCACAGAATTTAGCCATAATGTAAAATGGTCTGCCTGAAATATATGAATGTGTTCTCATTTTCAAAGTAGTTCTATTAAAGAGACAAGGCTCCAGAGGACATGGTGAAAATATGGAAATGCATCAAGTGAATTAGTTTCTCTCAAAAAATAATTCCCGACTTTTAAAATTCATTTTGTCTCTGGAATTACTAGTTTGGAGTGTAAAATTTTATTTATTCCGCCTAAGTAATCTTTGTCTCTTAAAGCAGCTTCTGTCCTCCTCTTGCTTGAAGGTCAGGAACAGAGTTAGTAAGTAAGGTTTACATTTTAAATTATCAGGAGGATGTTTATAATGCCTTATTATGCCTATGGCTTGAGAAGACTGAAAAAGAAATAGATGGCCTTAAAATGTGTCTATGAAAAAAAATAATTTGGGAGACAGAAGAGTTATCACTTATTGTATTTGGCTGTAAGATAAGTACTTACAGCCATAAGTTAAGTGTGAAAAGCATTTTTATAAAATAGCGTGTTTTGCACAAAAATGTTGTTTGAGAAGATACTACTGGGTTCCAAAAGGGGAAATAAAACTTGGGAGATTCTTACGTGCTGTTGGAAGTGACGCAGTTGAAGAGAAATGAAATCAAGATTAAGATTAATGATTCTACCCAACTTCTACCATAAGTTATGGTAGAATCATGATTCCTCAGTGAAGTTGTTGGATGCAGGTGAAGAACACACTCATGCTGAGAAGCCACTTGAATCTACCATCAAATGGCTTCTTTTCAGTGCCATCTTTGGAGTGAACTGTTTTGAAGAATGCTTCTGCTCGTCCCAGGGTCGCCAATTAAAACCCACGAATGTGAAGTGGGTTTGTGCTACCTCATTGCACTTTTGATTTGTAACGTGCCCATCTTATGTGCTGTAGATCCAATGTCTCTGGACTGCATCAGCTGTGCTTTGGTGGAAGCCAGGCATTTTCTGCACATGAATATACACTTAGTAGATAAGCTCTGGATGTCAATATGTTTGAGACACCTTGGAAGTAACAAGCCTACTGCTCTGTCATGCTGTGGTTTTATTTTGCCACCATGGCAGGCCTGCCCTGGACAGGTGCAGTAGGGATGCCTGGGATTGCCTTATCTGTCTGACCAAGTGCAGCTATGCCAGTTGAGGATATCCCAGAAAACATGAAAAATCTTTACTATGTGCCAGGTTAACTTCATGCATGGAAAACTTCTGAGCAGAAAAGACATCTCAAGGGAAACTGTTTGTAGTTATGTCAAAATAAAAGCTGTAAAGAGTGAGTTTTTTTAGAGGTGCTATGACATACAGGTGGTGGATCATTGGGCTAAAGAATCATTTACAAGACTGGTAAGAAACACTAGTAATGGAGAGGAACATGCAGTAGATCTGGTGGTATGAGAGGTAAAGTTTGTTTTCTTTGTCTGTTTTTTCAGCGAATTTGTGTCCTGGCTGTTGGAAATTGGAGAGATACACAAGTCTGAAGAAGGTGTTCATCTTGGCCAAGCTTTACTGGAGAACGGCATCATTCACCACGGTAAATAGAGTTAGTTTTAACTCACTTGTTTTCAAGACTATTGTTGTAACTAGAATGCACTTAATTTTGTTTGACTAAAAGATGGTCTTGATAACACAAGACAGCTTGTGGAATCTGCATTATATCCTTCCAGGGGCCTCATGGGGCCATTGTCCATGTCCATAGCAGATTTGCTGGGAAAGGCTCCACTGATTTAATCAGATTTTCTCTCTGCTGTTGGGATCACAACATCAGGATGTTAAGGAAAGGATGGAAAGGACATAGAGAAACATTGCTGTTCTTTTGAACAAAAAAAAAATTCTGGGGAAACACAGAGTAGTACACTGCTTGTACGGATTCTAACCTTTATTAAGGCCAGGCATTTTAGGGAAGGTGTTCAACTAAGAATTTTACATGGCAGTGAGTCACAGCTGGCTGTTTTGATAAAGGAGCCTGCTCATCTGTTAGATGGTACAAGTGGAGCTGATGAATCTGTAACCTAACAATTTAATCTTTTGCATTTTAAGGCCTTGTCTTCACTACATTGTATAGTTACTAAAATTGCTATTTTGATGCTGAAATCTGCAATCAACTCTCTGCATTTAGTTTATTGTGGAGAAAAGTATCACTCAGAGGTTTCATTTTTTTTAGCCAGTAAGAAGGTTTGATTTCTGCAGGTAGTTTGCATTGGCAACATTTTTCTCCTACTAGAACATGTCCTTATCTCTGTTGTTATTACAAGGTAGAGTCTAACAGGACCATATAAGTAAACTGGAGAAGCTTCTTTGAAGCCATGTTTTACAGAATCTGATATCATAGGTACAATCACTCAAAACAAAGCTGTCAAGTTAGTTACCACACTATCATAGATCCAGGATGTAAATTTAGATGGAATCTTTGATAATATACATTTTAATACTTCTGTGCTCCAGCCAGTAACTAATTTAATACTTAATTTAAGTTCTTTGGAATGATTTTAGTGTCCTTGACTGGAAAGAAAGTGGGAGAAACATAGCGCCACTGAGTTGTGTGTGTTTTAAACATATGCAAAGTAGGAGGAAAAATATTAAGGTTATTAATCAGTAGTCATGTAGTCATCATTTCTTTAATGTCAGTCTACATTATTGTCTTCCACAATCATTCAAATGTCAGATGCTATTATGTTTACTACACACACTGAACTGTTTTCAATGGAATGATTCTGTTGCCAGAGATTCTTCTCCTGATCTTGTAATTTATATCCTAAATACACCCATAGATTTTCTCAATGCAAAGTTAAATGAATATTGTGTAACTTCATGAGATAAAAGGGTAATTATATCAGAGCATAGAAATGTGAGCCAGACATGCTACTTTGAATAGTGAATCCAGCTGTAGTTCACTGAAAATAGCATTCCTAAAATAAAGTTGAATGAACCATCTGTTTTCACAGAGGGAGCAAGGGAGGAAGAACGTTTGGCTGTTATTTACATTGCAAATATTGTAGAGGCCTTTGTTGAGAACTTGCATATTCAGTAGGCTGGCCATTATTGTCACTGTGCTGGAGTTCATTCTAGCAGTGACAGAATCATGTTGTGATGGACATTTTTGTTCTTCCTGATGTGTGAACTCTAGCAAGCAGAAAAGTTACAGTTTTTCCTTTTTTTACCCCCTCCACTTTTATATAAGGGGAAAAATCTGTTTGTATGCTGCTATTTTAAATCTACCTTGTGGAATTCTCTGATATCTGAAATGACTGATACCATTCAATGGAGTGAGGTACTTTGTCCTCTCGCTGCAGCTGATTAGAGATGGAAACCTTGTCTCATTGGATTAAGGAGCTTTGTAGTTACAAAAATAAACTGACTATCAGATAGTTTTAAAATGAATAGGTATTTATGTGGCTGTTCCTTGGACTGATGTAATGATCTGATTTTAAATTGCCTTGGCAAAAAAATTAAAAGAAAAGACCAGTTTAAGTCTTGATCAGTTCCCTTTATGTTGTGTATGCCATATAAATACATATCCCAGCATAAATGTGGGTATGGTGTTGGAAATGGCACACAAAGCAACTTGGACTTCCTTATTTAGTGGTAATGTAGCATTTTGTGAGCTCAAGTTTTTGAAACCCAGCAAGTCCCAGCTCTGTGGAGCTACTCCCTTGGTTTCTGGCGCACTCTGGTAACTTGGGACTGCAGAGACAGAGTTGTGCATGTGCTCCTCAGAGGGCATACCCTCCTCTGTTTGTCATGGGCAGGCAAGAAAGGAAACGTGCTTTGTCATCCTTGTTCCCTCCCAGCACATCCCTGTAAGACTGAGGAATAATTTGGCTTTAAGAAAACTGTCTTGATTTTTTTTTTTTAATTTTTATTTTCAGAACTTCCTGGTTATAAAGAACTCTTTCATATTTCTTAATCTGTTGGAATACATTATTTTTCTTCAACAGTAGGAATATTTTTTAATTATAGAGCTAGAAGACGTGGGGTTTTTTTAGTTAAATGGTCACAATCCATTAAAATCCACATAGATACTTATGTTAGGCATTATATGTGAAAATTTTGTAGTCTGTATCTCATGTATTTAGAGGCAATGATATGTGAAAGAGCTTAGGAATTATTTTGAATAACCATCACTTCAAGGCAATTGGAATAGTGTCCTGGGCTTTACTATTAGTCGGTATATCAAATGCAGGTAGAGATGTTATTTTGCTCTTGCACATGACTTCATATATGAAGTTCAGTTTTTATGTCTGTGTATCAGATGATGTGTGGAAATACTGAGGAGCTTGAAGGGGCATGAAAAATGACACAGATGAAAGGCACCTCACTATACAAATTTTATGATGCCTAACTAAATTTTTGGAAGAGGATTATGTATGATGGCTTAGTCAGTTGTTATAAGAAGGCATGCACAGAATTACCTAACTCTCTCAGGTGTATTACTCTGGTAAATGAAGACATTACAGGACCCTCCTTTATCAGTTGATGACATGTAAATTGACTTTCAAAATTTAAGCTTACAACTGCAAGTGAAGCTGTAATTAATAAAGCAGTTATCTTAGGATGGTGATAGTGCCTAAGCCTGTCCTCAACCATCAAATGGATCAGCTGTTTTTCAGAAAGATTTGCAGCTGTGCAGTTTCCAGGAGAACTTTTGTATCCTAAGATATGACTTGTTTTCACAAAACACTTGAAGTTGTGAGGTTTGTTGCCAGAACCTTGTGAAACTCTGGAATTCCACCTGTTAACATCGTTTCTCCCAGGTCCTTGGGAAAATAGATTATCAACACCTTCATAACAATTGCCAGTCTCTTGCACTTACAACGTTTAGGTGGCTCTATGTAGAGAGATGTTCCTCTCTCCTTTGTTCCCACTGCAAGACTGGTCAAATGTGTTGTGTTTGTATATTTACTGAATCATCTGAGATTGGCCTCTTCAAGAATGAGGACAGAACATAATGTGGAAAAATAATATTAATAGTTGCAAAATCAGGCTTATTAGGCTATTTGCTAGATAAGCTCTGCAAAAGCACTGAAGACTAAAAGGAACTGAGGGCCTCATTTTTCATGCTGTCCCCTGACTGTCCTCCTTATTCTTTGCCCTGTGACTTGAAACTATTTGTTTTCTTCTGTACTACTTAAATGTTGTAAGAAATATTGTCATCAGTGGCTGAAAGGAGCTTAGGGCAGATGATCTCACTGGGCTTCCTGGCCTCCCTGTTTGAAATATACCTACTGATGTGTTTAGGGCTCTTATTAAAAGAAATGATGCTGACCTTCCTCTCTCTCCTTGGTTTCTTCAGAAAGTCATCTAACAATGCCTTTTATCCTTTTAATTTAGTTACAGATAAGCACCAATTCAAACCTGAACACATGCTGTACAGATTCCGATATGATGATGGAACATACTATCCCAGAAATGAGATGCAGGATGTCATCTCCAAGGTACAGAATAAAATAGTTGCTATTATTGGAAAGAGCACATGAGAAACTGAGATTCTGCTTGAAAAGTAATGTAAGATTTGCTGGGATAAACAACATCCCCTCACTGCTACCAATCTATATTTATGTGAATCAAATTCAGTTTTTCATTTGTAAGCTTTTGGTTAATTTTTACACATTTTAAATACAAAATTACAGTTTACTAATAATTTACTATTATGTAGTTATAGTTGCTATTCAGTGGTTTAATATGCAGGATGCTTTGCTTGTGTTTCTGGGTAATCCTGAAGCTGAGGTTCAGTCTGGTTTATTTTTCAGTCTCTTCTCATAGATATGAAGAAATATGTCAGAAACTTCTTTCAGATTTCTCTAAAATCTGAGTGTCCTTTGTTAATGTCCTAACTAGGCAGTAAATCTATAGTCACATAGATGTTTAGACATAATAGGTTATACTACCCATCTATGTTACTGGCAACAATGAAAAGATTGATCAAACTTTCCTTTAAACTCATTAATATTCAAATTTGTCATGATTTGGAGTCAGTAGGAAATGTCTGCATTTGGGTATTACACTGCAGTACAATTTAATTTTTGCTGCAGTTTAATTTAATTTTTGCTCCACTTGTTAATATGAAGTGCATCTAGAGGAATCTACAATACTGAACTCCCTGGCAGAGCAAAGTAGGGTGGAATCTAATTTGACACAACTTTTAGTCATTATACTTGCATATTGTAAACATAATTGCTTTTTGATAGTTTCCTAAGTAATACTAATGTGTTTTTATTTTTTAAAATACAATTTTCCGATGGTAGTTTCTTGAACTACTGCAGATGTATAATTTATTTGCTTTTAATAGAAAACATTTCTAATATTTAAATCTTTTTGCATTTTAAAAATTGATTAGTTAGAATTCTAATTTGTAAGCAAAGTATTGATGCGTATAATGAAATGCAGTGGTAATTACACAGCTGTGTGTAGAATAGCAACCACTGTTTGGGACAGCCTTAATGCAAGGAAATGTTGATTTATTTTTTGTGTGCTTTTCTTTCTAAGTATTTCAAACCTTCAGAATTTTTTAATCCTACCTTGAAGCTAATCTGTTTTGCATGTGTCTCAGTAAGCTTAGGTTAGATAGGAAATGCGTTTGTTCTCATAATTTATTCATCAATATTGTTATCGGGGAACATTGTTTTGGCACATGAAAATACATAGAAATTTGAACATATCTTTTTAATATGAAAATGAAATCCACTAACAGCATTCAGACTTCCTTACTATGTCCCTGCCTCTTGTCTGTGTGAGTGTGTGGTTGACTCACCACCTCTTTCTCTTTAACAGGGTGTACGACTGTACTGTCGCCTTCACAGTCTCTTTACCCCAGTAATTAGGTGAGTGCAATTGGGAAATTCTGAGGGAGTCATTTGGAAGAAGTACATGATCTGAAGATACTGTGTTTGAATGTAGGAACCTAACCCATCCTTTCAATATTGGTCTTTTGAGAGTAATCAGATAAGACTGAAACGCTGTCAAGACAAAAAGCATAACTGAACCACTAAATGGCTGCCAACTCTGCTCAATATAACTTTTTTAATGGACTTCTAGAGCCTCCTAGGTCCTGATGGATATGCTTATATGCTTCCTGTATATGTTAGTGCACTCCTTTATTAATACACCATTACCTCATTAGAATAGTCCCAGAGCGACACACCTGCCTTCGTACTCCATTGACAATATCACCTAAATAAGTTGTGATCAGCCTCCTCCTTTCTGTCTACAAGAAAGGCTTCACTTGCTAGTTTTTTTTCCTCAAGAGAAAACTCCTCAACCATTATTAAGTGCTCAGTTCATGCTTGCACTAACTTGGTTATAAATGACAAGTATTTTTCTCTTTCTTCAGAGCTTTTGTTTGATTTTGAAAAATTGTTTTGTGTTATTTTGAACAGGGATAAAGACTATCACTTGAGAACCTACAAATCTGTGGTTATGGCAAACAAATTCATAGATTGGTTGATTGCCCAGGCAAGTAGACACCTCTGGATTTATGTATGTTTTCATTTAAATTCTGACTTGAAAGCTAGTGATATATCAAGAACAACATACAAACACTTTATGTAGTGTAATCCTCTTAAACCAGTAAAGCAACAGAAATCAGCTGTCATCAACTATGCTTTTCATTGCTGTAGTGCTTATCTTTCTGATCTGAAATTGAATTGAAATGTTTTGATGGCACTTAGCTTTGTGATTCAGCATATAACACTGTCCAGGCTTAAAATGAAATGAAATGAGAAATTCTAAATTACTAACTAGATGAGCAAAAGTCAGTACCAATTTGTTGCCATCAATTCCGTTTCATTTTAAATGAACAAGAAACAAACAACATGATATCCTGCTCACTCTGTCAACAGGCACTAGTTCCCTAAAATAAAAGTTTAAAACTTTGGTGCTTATAGGTTCTATTACATTCTATTTTTATGGAGAATGCAGCCTTGCTGAAGTCTTTTCCTATTTATTTGTAATTATAGAGTGTTATAGTATATAAAGGTCCCTTCCAACCCAAACTGCTCTCTGATTCTATGATAAACAGGTATATACTGTTATATATATATATATATGCTAGAAATGTATACATAAAGTGGTGGTCGCAAATGTAATCTACAGTAATTGCCATCCCTGTGGGATGATGCCATTGTGCACAGTTTCCATTTTGCTAATGTTTTAAAATATATTTTAAACATGTACTGTGTTTTAACAGGGGGATTGCCGGACCAGGGAGGAAGCTATGATATTTGGTGTAGCTCTTTGTGATAATGGGTTTATGCACCATGGTAAGTAAATACATTCTCTACAAGTTATGCTTACTTTCTGTTTAATGTTATCTGCACAGTTGGAAGGAAATGCAGGGGCTGATAAAGATATTACAGAACAGATGGAAAGTTCTTCTATTGTATCACTAAAGAGATTGATGCTACAGTCTTCAAGAAAAAAAATAGCTATTGTATACTCTGAAAATTATATCCAATTTTATAGCATGTGCTGCGGAATTAATCCGCTAAAGGATTTAGTGGGGGCAGTTTTATTAGTCACTTTGCAAGAAATGTCTTAAGAAAGTAATACATGTTGGCACTGATGAGACAATAAAAAAATCATGTAGGAGAGAAATGTGAGATTTTGGGGGGAATTAATAAGATATGAAGGATCATGGCTTCAAAAAAGTGGGAGAAAGCGGATTGGATAAAAATGACAAAGTCATAAGGATAGTAAAGAACAAAGAAGGGAGAGGAGACCAGAGATAAGTGCAGCACCAAAATTAAGGTGAATAAGGACCCATTTAATACCATCAGAGGGAAGATTTCAGTGGAAGGATTGAAGTAGTAGGTCATTTACTGAAATGAAAAGAGGAAGAAATACTTTTTATCTGTTTGTTTAGACAAAGGGTTGAGAACATACTCTCCTGTATTGTTCATTCTTTTTCCTTTGACTTTTGAACTCACAAACTGCATCTACTGGCTGTTCTGCTTGCTTCCACATCCCCAGCAAACCGGTTTCTAATTCTAAACCCAGCATGCTTCACTGTCTGGAGAATGCCAGAACTTGGTTGTGAGCATCTTCAGCAACTGTCCAGCAGAACTTTTCAAAATCATGTTTTAAAATCCCTTTTAGGAAGAAACCTTGTGCTTAGTAGTTTCACTAAAATGATTTCAGGATAATACATCTTTCTCAGCTTGGTGGAATCTAGATGTTTTAGTTGAAAACATGAGCTTAGTGATACCTGTCTCTCGGTAATGAATCCAAGTAACAATTGTTGTCTATGTTAAAAGATTTCCCTAGATTCACACACACAAACAATAGTTTGCTAGCATTCAATATGTGTATGCATGTTGAGTACTTAATGGTTCATGAAAGACATGATATTCAAAAGTTGAAAAGAAAATAAAGATTAATATGTCTGGGTTTCTGTCATACAGTGTTAGAGAAAAGCGAATTTAAAGATGAACCACTGCTGTTCCGTTTTTATGCGGATGAAGAAATGGAAGGATCAAATATGAAGCACAGACTCATGAAACATGATCTGAAAGTAGTGGAAAATGTCATAGCCAAGTCATTACTGGTGAGTGAAACACCATCACTGTGTGCTTTGATGAATAAAAAAATTGGTCATAATGGCAATATATTAGGACAGTTTATTGTTATTTAATCAAGACATACTTCAGTTTTATTAATGCCTTTCTGAACAATAATTTAAAAATTATTTTACAGATTAATTCTAATGAAGGAACCTATGGTTTTGGTTTAGAAGATAAAAATAAGGTGCCAATTATTAAAGTGGTGGAGAAAGGATCAAATGCTGAGGTATGGAATATTATAAATTATCTTCCCTGTTTTATTTACTTCATCACAGATGTATGTTTTGTACATCATGTAGGAAAGGCTAAAGTGGTAGGTGACAGTGAGACTTACCAAGAAAGTTGTGCCTATGAGTTTTTTCCCTTTTTCCTTTTTTAAAATTTGTTTGGTTTTGTTTGTTTGTTTTCTTTTTAGCTTTTTATTTTTATTTAAAATATTGTTTTGACCATATTTTGACACTTATTTTCTGCTCAGCTAAATTTTCATATTGATTGATATTATAAAAGTTGTCATTTTATTTTTATGCGTTTTATAATATTCCAGTAATGACATTAATCATAATTGAAATCAGCATTATTGGTAGAATATGAAATGGGTATAGAGCTAGTCTGTGAGTTGCAGTTGACATATTTCATAGTAAAGGATGTATCAAGCTTTAGATAAAATCTGGGATTAGAGACCCTGAGTGAATATATTACAGCCTTCCTGTAGCATTGCTTTAGGTTCTCTTTGGGTTAATTAATATTCCACTGAGCAGCATGGGAGTCTGTATATGTAAAGATAAAGTATGATGCTCTTTCATAAGAGAAAAACTTGGACTTAGATTTCAAGGCTTTCTAAATCTTATGGTGGAGTATAAATTTAAATTAGAAATAGACATAGCAAATGAATAATATAATTCAGCCACAGAATTATATTATTCATTGATCTGATTTCTATCAGTCAGGTTCTGCCATATTCTCAGATGGCACTTGGGCTTTGCCCATACCCTGAGCCTCTCTTTGTACTCCTGTAGTTCTACTGTAATTGTACTTTTCTTGTTAGACCAAAGTTTAAAAACTCTTTGTTTTGGAGCTTAGCAAATATTCACTGACTAAAATATTAGTTGGGTCTTTATGAAAAGAAACTTTTGTTCCTTTGGAAAATGGTGGATGAAAAATTAAGTACTGTCATAAAATAAATGGCTCAATCAAAGCTGTTGTGTTAATTACTAAAAAAATGATCTGATATTGTAATACTGTCACAAAATCTTGATTAATACCAGGTCTTGTAATTAGCTCTCTGCAGAATGAGTACTTACCCTTCACATGAATTTAACCAGTTTTAGAAACATTTTGTGGTGTAAGTCCCCTATACATGCTATGTGAAGGAGTCATAAAGAATGTAAACAAAATGTGAATGTCAGTTTTTCTATTGGAGTTGCATGCCAGCAGAAGAAAACATAATGTTAGTGGTTATAAAAGCAAACATGTACACAACTGTTGTTATTTTCTAGATGGCAGGCTTGGAAGTTGGGAAGAAAATCTTTGCCATTAACGGTGACCTGGTTTTCCTGCGACCCTTCAGTGAAGTGGATTGCTTCCTGAAAGCCTGTTTAAACAGCAGAAAGCCCCTGAGGGTTCTTGTGAGCACCAAACCTCGAGAGTAAGTTGTCATTCCTTTGGGAAGGTTTGCAAACAACAATTGAAGGGAATTTTCAGACCAGTGGAACTTCAGAGAGCACTACTGTAAAGGGGTTTTAGATGCTGTATCTGATCTGACTTTGCAAAGTCAAGCGATTTGATTTGCCTTGATTTTGTTTTATCCTATTTGTGAGTCAGCAAAAGAATCACATGAGTACTTTAGATCTTCAGCTCTGCCACTTGAAGTACATGCAGATACTGCAAGTTTAAATGAAATTTCATTGACTATATGGTCAGTTTTGATCACTTATCTCTGGCTGTGTGTATTAAACAAATTCCTGTGTCTGGGGATTAGTTGCTGGTTTGTCATTGTCAGACTCTGTGGTCCCATGGGCCCCTTCAGCTGGTGTGTTGGTTGTGTAAACAGCAGGAGGAAATAAACAGCTCCTCATCTTTATCAAACAGATGCATTTCTGTACACAGTTTTGCCAATTCCTCCCTAAACACAAGTTTTGTTACCCAAAAGAAATACAAAGCGGGGCCTAATAATTGGGTTCACTAAGTATGTAAATGAGCATAAGCCTATTCGTAAAGTTAATGCAGTTTTTGCTAGGTTATACATAACAAATAAGAAGGAGACTAAGAAAAATTTGTCAGAAGTAATTTTTTATTCAAAATCCACAGAATAAAGAGGTGCCATTCTCTGTTACCATACAGCATACAGAGTGCCTCGCTCGGGAATGGCTCTGGTTAAGTGGCAGATTGAAGATCTGTTTCTCCTCTTGATAAGCAAAGGTGTCTTGAGAAGTAAAATGGCACCCAAAACAAGAAAAATAAATAAGGCACAAAGATGCTGATCTGGACTGATACTGCAACACCTGTTCCCACCCCCAAACAAACAAAAATAAAAATTAAAAAATCCCCAGACCACAGGATTGCAGAAAGCATAAAAGCATCTTGGCCTTTCTTTAATGCAAATCTTGATTTAATTTCTGACTCAACTTGTAGGTGAATTTCAAGGCTGAGAGAGATGGTCTAGTGAATTTAGAGTTCACAGAAGTCAAATTTGTTTCTCGTGTTCCCTGCTTTTTGTCAGCAGCTGCTGCTAGCACAACTGAGTTCACAGAAGACAATTCTCTCCTGAATTCTTAGCCTAAACTGCCAGTGATGATCTTTCATAGTTATTTGCATCATCTCAAAGCAGTTTCAGAATGTAATCAAATAGATAGTACCAATAGTGAATATATGAGTACATTAAATGATGTTATACTTAAAAAATGTTTCAAGTGAAAAATTATTTATCTCTATATATTATTATATTTAAAAAATATAGACTTCAATGAAGTTTGGAGCCTACCTCTGATGATAATCATCTCCAAATGCCTAGTATTATGTATACTAGAAAAAAAAAGTACAAGAAATGATGCAATTCTCTTATTCAAAACTGCCTGTAAATCAAGTTTGCTACAGTCCAAATGTATTTTAAAATCACTTTTCAGCATCAATTTGAATTAGTTTGCTTTTGCAATGGGAAATGGAGCTTGGGGCAAAGATCCCTGCAATAATAACAGAACTGGCTCTGGATGGAAAGGCTGCAAAGTTAAATCAGTGCACTGTTATGCATGATCTAACTGGGTCTGATAAGGACTAATGCAGCTGTGTTGCTTTTTGTAGACCCTGAGCTGATATCACAGGGGTATGCTAGTTTACTTTGGGTGAACTCAGGCCTTAATTTGAAGGAGTAGATGTGAATTTTGATTTTCAGAATTGTGTTTTTGTTGGTTAGATTTGTTGGTAAGTTTATTACAAGTCATGCAAACAGTGAATGATTGTTATTTTACAAAACTCAGTAGCTACTTTCTGTCGCTGCTCAGAAAAACTGCAATGAAACATTTTTTCAAGAAAACTCAGCAAGGAGAGGCACAGGCTGCTGGGAGTGCCTGATGCCTCTTTGTGAGGATGAGGACTACAAGGAGTTATTTTGCAGAAAGTGTGCTGTGTTTGAGGAGCTGTGTTGCAGGTGGAGCTACAGGAAGAACTGAACAGGCTATGCAGTGTTTGAGTGAATGAGCAAAAGAGAGATCAATTATTTTCAGCAATGCTACAGTCTCAGACTCCCAGGAGTCTTGAACCTCCATTGTGGAGAAGCAGATGGACTCAGAGCCCTGCAGGGTAATTAGCCAGAGGACTGTTAGCTGGGGTCTGATAAAGATGAGGGCTGGAGGCATATCACAGCACGTACCACAAGAAGGTTCCTCTTTCTCTGCATTTGGCAAGTGGGACTGGTACCTTTTACAACAGGTGTGGGGCTCTGGACCTAGAAGGCCAAACAACTGATGAGATGGGGCAAGATCCTTCTGGGATGGTGGGGCCTCCTGAAACAATACCACCTGCACCCTGCATCAAGACCTCCTCTGTTAACAGGAAAAGAAGGGAAGTTGTGATAGGAGACTGCCTTCCAAAGGGAGTGGAGGGTCTGATATGCAGACCTGACCCAACTCACAGGGAAGTCTGCTGTCTCCAAGGGCCTGGGACAAGGGATATTACTGGAAAATTCTCCAGTGTGCTAAGGCCCTCTGATTACTCTTTGCTAATGATTGTTCAAACTGGCAGCGATGAAATAAAACAGGGAAGTCCAAGGGCAATAAAAAAGACTGCAGTGCCCTGGGACAATTTATAGAGGGATCAGGAGCACGGTAGTTGATTTTGTTGATTCTTCCAGTAACCAGCTATAATATCAATAGAATTAGGCAGATCCATTAGGTCAATACATGACTCCAAAGCTGGTGTCAGCAGAAAGATTTTGGGTTTGTTGACCACAGGATGATCTACTCAACACCTTGTCTACTATAACACCTGATGGGATTCATTATTTCCAAGTGAAAATATCTCTGCAGTTGTTGGGGTCCATCAGTTGCTGGTCACTTTTAAACATCACCTCCTAAGGGCACAGGAGCAGGAAATCCCAAATTGAGAAGTCAAGCAAGTGAGGTAGAAGGCTGGCTTGGTTGAACAGGAATATTCTCTAGAAATAAGGCTAAAAAGGAAAGTGTAAGCCCAGTGGAAGCAAGGCCAAGTGACATGGGAAGAATGCAGAGATGCTGCTCACTGCTGCTGGGAGAAAATTCATGCAGCCAAAAGTCAACTGGAGTTGAAGCCGGCCAGAAACGTGGGGGGACAATAAGGAGATTTTCAAGCATATTAATGGCAATAGATAATGTAAAAGTAACATTGACCTGTTATAGGATGGTCACCTCACAGATGGGGACAGGGACAACCCAGAGGTGTTTAATTTATTCTTCACCTCCATCTTTGCATGGGTGGTGGTCCAAAGGGGGTCTCAGTGCCCTGAGCTGGAGGTCCATGACTGTGAGAATAATCAGATCTCAGCCAACCCTGAAATAGTGTGAGATCTGATGCTTCAGTTGGAACTGTACAAGTCTATGGGGCCTGATAAGGGTTATCTGAGAATCCTCAAAGAACTAGCTGATGTCATTGTAAAGCCTCTCTTGATGATTTTTGAACTGTCTTGGGAATCTGAAGAGATGCCAGCTGACTGGAAGCTGGCAAACATCCCAATTTTCAAGAAGGCCAGGAAAGAGGACCTGAGAAATTACAGGCCTGTCAGTCTCACTTCTGTGCCTGGCAAAGTTATGGAGAAGATTATTCTGGAAGGTACTGAAAAGCAGCTGAGAGACAACACAGGCATTGGTCACAGCCAGCATGGCTTCATGAGAGGAATGTCCTACTTATCAAACAAAATTTCCTTTTATGACAGGATACCTTACTGCAGTCTGCAACTTCAAGATAAGGAGGGGTGGACACTGATCTTTTCTCTCAGGGGATCAGTGACAGAACCTGAGGGAAAGGCCTGCAATTCTGTCAGGGGAGTTTAGGTTGGATATTACAAAAAAGTTTTTCCCCCAGAGGGTGTTTGGGCACTGGAACAGGCTCCCCAGGGAAGTGGCCACAGCATCAGGCTGACAGAGCTCAATAAGTTCTTGGACTGTGCTCTTGGGCACCTGCTGTGACTCTTGGGGTGTTTGTGAAAGGCCAGGAGTTGGACTTTGATGATCCTTGTGGGTCCCTTCCAGCTCCGCACAGTCTGTGATTCTGTTAAAATGTAATATGGGTCTGAGTTCTGCAGTCTTCTGCAGCTTCTCTGATCAGACCTGCTGTGATCTCTGGTCCCCAGGCTCTGTCCTCTTGGCTGGGAGAGACTGCCTGCCTTCCAGGGCTTTCAGTGTTGCTGTGCTATGGCAGCTTACCTGAAGATCAGTCTGTTTGGGAGGAATTTTAAAGCTATGGCGGTGTTTTGATTATAACCAGCATATTCAATTTCCCTGTGAAATAGATTGTTTGCTGTCTCAGCTTGCCCTTATTTCTGATGTTGGTGGTGCACAGTATTTGGAATATGAATGCTGCAAAATCTAAAAACTGATTTGAATAAAAGTGTGGAGTTTTACACCCTTGCAACCTACATGCTGCTGAATAACAAAATGTTGCCTTTTGCTACATCCATGTTAAATCTTTGTTTGTATCAGGACAGTGAAGATTCCTGACTCTGCAGATGGACTTGGATTCCAAATCCGGGGTTTTGGCCCATCTGTTGTCCATGCTGTTGGGAGAGGTAAGCTGTAAGAGCTGTCAATGGTACTGCTAAATAAATGTTTAATATCTAAATGACTTGGTTGAGATGAGTCAAAATTAGGTCCAGTGATCCATCTTAGATTTTTTTTCCCCCAAAGTAACAAACAATATTAAATAAACTCAAATGTAATTGTTTTGTGTACTTATACTCTGTAAGCTTGGATACATCTTCCAACTCTCATTTAAAAATGTAGTTATACCAATGTAGGAAAGTTAAGTTAAAGCTGTGCATTCTTTGCAGATTAAGGAGTAGCTGAAGGATGCAATACAACTGCTTGTTGGGAACCTGTGTGTTAATTTGTTAGGTGGCTATGTGGTTCTGCAGTGTTCTGAAAACATTTTACTAAGAAATGTGCATTTTACAAATCTTTTCAAGAGTGTTAGTGGCTTTGTCTTAGTAATTGCAGATGGTTCATGTAAATACTATTTTGGGATGTGATTTTCAGACACTTGCTAACCTAACTCAATGTTTTTGAGCAGTGCATTTGTGCTAAAAGAAGTTGAGTTATTTCTTGCTGTCTCATGTTGCTTGTGGTAGAGCAGACTGTGTTTTCAGTTATTGTGGGACAGTTGTGTCTCATTCCCCCCTCCTGCTTTCGTAACTGAGGCATGAAAAGTGAACTGATCTGCAAAACAGCCAGATTTGAACAGAATTTGATGGCATTTTTTCTAGGTTGTGGTGCCAGAAATTAGATTTTCAAAAGAAAGACTAATAAACTACAGACTTAGTAGCTGATGTGTTAATTATTTCTGCACCTGGATCTCAAGTCAACTGCCTATCATTATTCATTAGGCACATACTTTATTCCAATTAGCCCCAACAATATGCAAGTGCTTATTTGTGTCATTTGCTAAACCTGGAAGATTTTAAGCATTTGCCTAAATAGTTTGCTGAATTGGGACCTTGGTATTTTCTGAAGAGAGATTTTTTTTTTTTTTTTTTTGAGATATTAAATAAGATCTATTTATATGTTTATTTTTAAGTCTTTTTTGGGGGTGGAGATTGCAATAGCTGGTAATAGTGTAATTTCCAATGACATTCTTTTATATTAGATTTTAAACACAGCTTTAATCTAATAGTGATAATTCTGAAAATGAGGGAAGCTCATGTATATTCTGTGAGTTATTTCGTTGTCAGATATGCTCAACTGGCAAGTCGTGAAGTTGTGACAAGCTTTCTACTTGTCAGCTCTGCAGACTCAGTCTAGCCTTTTCTTTCACAGCCCCTAGCTTCTGCAGCCCAGTCTGGCAGTCTCTAGGCAGTCGATTTTTACTTCCTTGGCACCTCTGTGGCAATATCAAGAGACATTTGGAGGCAAATGTTCAGGTAGCTGGAACTAAGGTCATACTCCAGCACTCAGTCTTTCAGGAGTGAGTTTGAATTGCAGTGAAAAGACCTGGAGACAGCTGCTCTTTTTGTAGTGCCGATTCAGTCACTAGTTTCCCAATGTGGTTATTCAATTGTGAAAATAAGCTACTGAACCAAATATTTTATGTAGTGTAAAGAGAATGTTTTGTTTTGGTGTCATGTTGTGTGTGTCTCCCTGTCCCACTCTCTGATAATTTAATTTGAGATACTCTACTTAATTGTCTTTGAGGTTTTGTTTTAAAGCTCTGAGGCCTCCTGCTATAATTGTGTTGATAGAGAAGATGGAAAAAGAACAATATATTTGGAGATGTCTTTGGAATTTAGATATTTCACTTAATGATTAACATGATACTCTAGTATGCTCTTATGCTTTATGTATTGCCAGGAAAATTCTGTTTTGTATGTAAAATTGAAACACCTGAATTAAACAAGAAGCTCATAAGCTTGGGTCGTATAAAAATAGGCTAAGTTGTAATTAGTGACTTTCAAGCTAGAGCCATTTTATCCTTTTGAAGTCCTTTTTTTTTTGAGGTGAATTTCCCACATTTTCTTATTGCTAGTCAATGCTTGCTGTTTTATAAAGCAGCCTTTCAGAAATTGTCTGGTCTCTTTTATGGAAAAATCTGCTGGCAAACTCCATTTTCTTGGCATCCAGCTGGTCTACAGAAGTACTCTGTGGTCAAGGGAAGTATGTAAGGATCTGTCAGACCAGGTTCTGATTTAAAAAAAGAGGTTTTTTGGACTGTAGGCTTGAAAGGAGATGTTTAGAAAACGAAGTTTGCTAACTGTGTGGGTTTTTATTAATAGGAACAGTGGCAGCTGCAGCAGGTCTCCACCCTGGCCAGTGCATAATCAAAGTGAATGGAATTAATGTCAGCAAGGAGACTCATGCAAGTGTTATTGCTCATGTCACAGCCTGCAGGAAGTACAGGCGGCCAATGCAGGTATGTCTCATTTGGTGCCCTTGCACTTTTTTTCTAGATTTCTATTTTTGGTCAAAGTAAACAGTGTGGTGTTAATCTCTGTGCACATATCTGCTGTGTTTGAGTGGGATGAGAGGAAGGAAGGGGTGAATAAAACTGAAGGAAAGCCAATTGAAGTATAAAAGCTGAAGATTGCTCAATGGTGATGTTCAAAATCTGCTTAGTTTCTGCACTGAAATAAATATCATAGATAATTTTTATATGGTGTTTTTAAAGGGCTGTTTCAAGCATTTCTGCAGTCCTATGCTGAAAGAATTTTGAGGTATAATCTCATCTTGATGGAGAGGGAACCACAGAGCTTTCTGCCTGCTCAGCAGCAGGAGAATGAAATACATAAAACTGATTGTCTTCAGGAATTTTGTTACACTTCAGTACACAGAGAGCAGAGTGCATATATTCCATCCATAAAAAAATTCCAATCGCATTCCAGTCTTGAGAATGAGTATGTATTCAAGGACTCAAAATTTCCTTGTTTTAAATGCATGCAAATTTTGTTATCTTTGTCATGTTAGTTAAGGAGAAAATCTCAGGCATCGAAGACACAAATTTAGGAAGAAAAACCAAACTAATCTGGATTCTATAATGTAATTTTCCAATTCTCTGCAAGTTTTTCATAAACTGTGAACCAATACTATTAATTAACTTCACAAACTCTTCAAGTATGTGTTTATTGAGGAGAAAAATCCAATTAAAATTAAGAGTTGAATCCTTCTCCCACACTTACTGGAGAGTTATAAGAATTATATAGTTAGAACTGGGTCTTATAAATACAGTGTTTATGAAAATGTTCTTGGGATGTTTGTGTTCGTTTAACAGAATTTAAATTGTTACATGTCATATAGAGATCAAGCTCACCTGTTCTTTAAAGAAAGATGCACTCTATTAAAGAAAAAATTTCCTGTTCACTAGTACCAAAATTGGCTAGTACAAAAGATAAATTAAATTCATTATAGCAATTTTGTTCTCTCTGTGTATAACTGTAGACTTCCTATGGATATTAGTGACATCCAAAAATAGTTGATTAATATTGGCTGGTGTGAATGCCTGGATGTTAAAAAATTACTTTGGGTTTTTTAATCGACTTGTATAATAACTTGAATTTTTTTCCTATACATAAGGGTTTTTTTAGTTTTAAAAAGTAGCTGATCATAATTCAGCAAATCACAGATAACTGAAGTTCCTTAGACAGGCAAGAAAAACTTCATTTAGGATGCAGTATAATCAAAAAACTATGTGAGAATTGTCTAGACTGAAGTAAATGGTAGTATTCCCACTGGTGAAAAGACAGCTAAAATTAATTTCCTATTCAGAAATTTGGTGGGGTGCTTTTATTATTTTTGGAAAATGACTATGGATTTCTCCTATTTTGTAAGTACAGTGCACACAGCCTATAATTTAATTACCCAGAATATTGCAGTCTCTCCTGTAGTTCCCAATTTCATAATTGAAAGGGAATATTTTTCTGGTTCTTACATCTTTTACTTCTCAGGGTAAAAAGTCTTCCTAATTGCCTGGAGCATGAAGCTTCATTTCAGATTCCTTCAGTCAATAACTGCATAATTTCTGTTGGACAGTGTTTATCTTCTGTCTTGTCTGAATAAAGAAAATTGAGACCAGATTTAACTTCCTGGAATTGCAATTTCTTTGCAGTGATACTAATCATGATGCGCCAGATTTATGCTTAGTTTGTTCTCCTGTAATGATTTTGAAGAACATTGCTCTAAGTCATATTGCATTAGATTGGTTGTTAACTTTTGGAAAAGGGACTTCCAGGTTGAGAAGTGAGTATTTCCTATTAGAGATTGGCACAGCAGTCTCAGTGCTACCAAGCATTGAGTAAGAGTCCACAACTCAGCACCAAGCTTTGAGGTGAACCTGAGAAGAAGTGTGGATTTCAGAAAGATTTTTGTTGATCAGCTTCTGCACAGGTGCCCTCCAGCAATCAACACAGAGCTCTAAAAGTTAAGCTTTCTTGCTCAAATATTTCATGCCATTGAGCGGAAAGCAAGGCATAGATGAATTTAGGAAACCTAGAGAACACCATACCAATGGGGTAAAGATAGAAGCTGATTGTTATATTTTAGCAAAGGATAACTGAATGTATTTGGCACTTTGCATGAACATTTTAACGTTCAGCCTAAATGTTTGCCATCCTTGCCTAACTTTGAGTTTTTCCTGGAACTTCTTTTTGAATTCAGATTTGTCACAATCATGTCATTTATTCTGCTGTAGCTGTTGCAGAAGGAGTGATTAACTAACTGTTAAGCTTGTTTTAAAATGTAAAGGACAAAGAGTAATCTGGGGCTGCCATGCTTGATAGGACCATTCACCAGGGTATGATGGACATGTGGCTGAGTTACAGACTGGGTAGAAGATGTAAGAAATACACATGGCTTCTTCTAAGGTTGAGTGACATGTATAAGCCACCAATGCTGTGCTCATGTGTCACTCAGCCCCAGAAGATGGAGGACTTTTGGAGCCTGTGGTTCTTTTCTTTTGCAGGGCTGTGAGGGGGTGCTAATCTGTGGGAAAAAATGAAAAAAATTTATTACTACACTAGTAAAATATTTGTAGTCAAGGCAGAAATAAGTAATGAAGGCTGTAGTATAGGTTCTTTGTGCCATTGACACATGGTGAAGGATTAACTGGACGTTCTCTGTCATTGGTTGATATTTCATAACTTTTGTTACCAGATTTGTGGATGCACAGCAGATTTGGGAAAGCAGAAGTTGTTTTTTTCCCCATGATTTCTTGGAGAAAAATATTTTTCAATCTGCAATTTTATTTGAAATATCTTAAATTATTTTTGACAGAGACATAAAAATTATGGATGTCATACTGTCACAGACTTCATACTGTCTCATGACAATATATGCCCTAATAAAAATAACTTGGCAAAATTCTCTGGATTTTTTTTTAAACTTATACCTTAAAAATAGTTGCTATCAGTTGCACTTTTTCTACCTGTCTATTTTTTCTTGTTTTTCTAGCAAGATTCTATACAGTGGGTTTACAACAGCATTGAAAGTGCACAGGAAGATCTTCAGAAAGCAAACACCAAACCCTCTGGAGATGATGGAGGTGATGCCTTTGACTGTAAAGTGGAAGGTATGTGGTGCTTGTTTGATCTTGTTGCTGCCGAGAATGCTGTTATAATGCAAGGAAAATGTAGACATTGGGTTTGTTTGCAGACAGGAAATTTTGACCAGATCATAAAATGGGATTTACATAAGAATTTGTTTTCTTATATATTCTAAACATATAAATTTTACATGCTATTCTTTTAAAACCAGTATCTTTCCCATTAAGAGAAAATACTTCCGTGAATACTTGGGGAAAATCTGTTTAATTTCATTTGTAAGAAACCTAAACCAAGGCATTACCTGATTTATTTTCACCTCCAGTAATCATTTATGTCAAATTAGATGCAGTAGTCATTACTGCATGGGAAATAAAAACACAACTATCCTTCAAATTATTTTCAGGCAGTTAATGTTTAGATGAAACTGCATTCATCTGCAACTCATAATTAAAGAGACAGTTAATACTTGAACTGTGCATTCATAAATGCAGTTATTGTGGTTTCATTTCTGAATGTTGACAGTTTTCATAGTGATTTTCTTCTACTTTATTTAGAAATACTCAGTTTTCCCTTTTTTAGGTCTTTCTAAATGTGTCTGGATTATAAATGAAATGGAATTAGCCCTCTTAAATAACTGGGTTTGTAAAGAAAGAGTACTGCCTGTTTGGCAGTCCAGTATTTTAACACCTACAAATCTACTGGTGTTCTGATTTTTTTGTTGTTCAGCCTGCTTCTTTAATGAATGTATTTAAATAGAATGATCAGAACATACCTCTTTCTAGAATGTTTGCCTGTGTTCTTTATAGTTCATTTAATGGCCAGGACTTGTCAACTGATTTGTGTTACTTTATTTATTCTAGAGGTAATTGACAAATTTAACACCATGGCAATAATTGATGGGAAGAAAGATCATGTGAGTCTGACTGTTGACAATGTTCATCTGGAGTATGGAGTGGTTTATGAGTATGACAGCACAGCTGGAATAAAGTGCCACGTCTTGGAAAAAATGATTGAACCAAAGGGATTTTTCAGTTTGACTGCAAAGGTATGAAGCATTTTTTGTATGTTAATGTTTATTGTGTTTAATATTAGCAGAGAAACTTGTGGATTTTTTTACTCTTATGATTATATGTCTTTCATTTGATACCTTATGATTGGTCACCCTTATCTCTCTGATGTTTTGGAGGATGATTGTATGCTCAGGAGGCAAAAAGAGTTATGTTGTAATTATAAATTGAGCCTTTAAATGATAAAAAAAAGTTAAAAGATCTTCAAAGTCTTTCATTCCTCCTGCCCCTCTCCCTTATTTCTTATTTATCAAATATAATTTGAAATAAAGTGCAAGATCTACTGAAATATCTATAAAGGCTATATACTACCCTCATCACTTAACATGCCTTTTAATTAGTTTTCTCTCACCATTATAGCAAGGCTTCAGTCTTTGCTGGGAAGTACAGCTTATCCTGTGCCCTATTTCCTAGCCTTTTTATGCAGAACATACAAGAGTATGGCACTCAGTTTTCTTTTAAGCTTTTTCAATGTGTTAGTATTCTGCCAAATTGAAGGTTTTCTAGAAGTAATGAATGAATCAATTCAGCAGCTCTGCATAATGTGTGCTGATCAAGTAAATACAGCAGATAATGTATTTCAGAGGAGCCATAGTGGTTACATTAGTAGGAAATTAGTAGCAAGTCCATTATCAGACAATGTCATGAGAAGCCAAGCAAAAATACTTATGGGTATAACTTAGCAGGGAATAGATTTAAGAAAACCTCTTTGCACCCCATCCCAAGCTTCATTTATTGTTGTTGTGCACCATTTTCTGTAATGTTATCAGGCTTTTCAGCTTTAGTTAAAAGAGATGATTAGTAAGGGGAAATTTTAGTCAACTTAATTTCATAACACACTTTTTTTGTTTTTATTATCTTAGATTCTTGAAGCACTGGCAAAAAGCGATGAACATTTTGTGCAGAATTGCAACAGCCTCAATTCCTTAAATGACGTGATCCCCACGGAACTTCAAAGTAAATTCAGTGTCATTTGCAGTGAGAAAATTGAGCATATCTACAGAAGAATCTCTAGCTATAAAAAGGTATGCCCTGCATGTCCTAAGCTTGATTATATTTGTCTTGTAAGGAAGAAACGGGGGAATGTGGTACAGTTTGAATAACTCTTCAGTGTGTCAATGGCAGTGACAAAAATGTGGCTGGAAGTTTGCTATTTTGAAGCATGAATGCCTTAACTGAGTAATTGTATCAATTGTTTTCAAGCCATTCTCTTTCTTATCCCTTTTTTAGACTTTGTGTAGTTTGTATTCTTTCTTGTTTGCTGTGTTCAGTTGCAGAGACAATCAACTGCATATTTCCGTAAAAGGGCCGTCATTCTTGTAAATGCCTTAAACCAATACTCTAGTGAATTTGCAGATGTTAACCAAAAATGTAGCAATAGCAACAGAATTTTTTTTCTTTCTAGTGCAACTCAAATACCAGATTTTAACCTATTGATTCAACTTTTAGACCCTAGCATATCTCTTAAAAGTAGCATCTCTGTAATTTATTAGATTCACTTGGTTTAATAAAACATAATAGCATGGAAAAATGGAGAAGGTGCTGATTTTCATATGCTTGAGATCTTAATTAATGATATGTAAATGAATAAATAGCCAGACTATGACCTCTAGTTGCTGTCTGTGCATTTCTCTATAGTTGTTTAACCAAGCAGGGTGCAAATGAATCAACCATTTTCCATTTTGTTAATGCAAACTCATTTTCTCATCCAGACCCCTAATTCCTCTCTCATGGAACTTAATTGTTGGTAGGTGAATTACTTTGTAATAGGCTCAAAATGGCTGCAAAAAAGTGGGTCTGCCCTGTCTTACCTCATTTGGGGATCTGAGTTGTGACGTTTAGAAACTGGTCTGTTCTGAGAGTTTATACATAAAATTTGAAAAGAGGGAAAAAAAGCAAAGGAAAAGGAAAGTGAATACAGGAGCTTCACACATTTGCAGAAGCTAAAAGACTAGATAATGATTTTTCCATTTTCAAAGGAAAGTAGGGAAAACTGTTAGGAATACCTGTAGGTCAGTAGTCAGTAGGATGAAAGCCAAAAAGCAGCTTGTCAGACTTCTCAAGGTGCTCTCTAAAAAGAAATGGAATAAACTGAGTTGTGTCAATGGAGACATCACAAGAATCCTGATACTGTTAGCAAAAATCTGACCTCTCCATTGTTTGCCTGAATTACAAACCTCCATGTTTCCAATTTGGTTAAAATTCAAATTACCATTAAAAAAAAACAAACAATTAGTTGTCATATTAACAGTTACAGTTCAAGTAACATGCAGGTGATTTATATGTTTTCTGTAGCTGAAAAATTTGACTGTGATATATAGCCTCTACAGAGGAGGCCAAGACAGTAAATCAAATTTTGTTGTGCTTGCTGGATGTGAAACAAACAGCCTCAGGGAAGTTTTCATAGTTCTTACACTGTCTAAAGTAGATATTCCTGATACAGACTACACTTTAGATCTCATCTGCTCAAAAATCAGTAGTTTCGCAGCTTTTAATGACAATTAGTAATGCAGTGGATTTCAGGAATAGATGTGTCATTTTCTTGGCAAGGTAAAGGTAACCATAGTTACAGGAGACTTTCGGAGTGCCTGAGCCCAGCTTGGCTCCTGGTTTTACTGTGAAAGTTCTAATTCTATAAATAAAAATCTTGTGGATTTCTGCAGTTCCTACTATTATTATTATCAGAACATTTTGCTCCTAATAGACCTCGATCCAGTGCCATGAGTCCCAGATGTTTCTCAACACATATATGAGAAGAATCTTGGTCCTGACTTATGACCTGATTAAATCATAGCCAGTATTTGGTCTCTCTGGAGCAGGATGTGTGGGAGATTGAGATGTGAAATATGTACTGCTTGCAGAAATATTTTCATCATTGAATGTCCTTAGTAGCCTTCTTAACAATTTGTGCATTCTTCAGCCTTTGAACAACTCCATAATTGGATTTCTTGTAACCCTCCAGATCTTGTTGTGATCTAAAGATTTAAATGTAATTATCCCCGCAAGTGTTCATCAGGCTGAAGTAATATGACACCAAAATAAACAGAAATTTAAGTCCCAGTACAGAAACATCTCACTTTGCAGAAGGAATATGTCTTAATTCAACTGAAGTGTTAGTAAAAAGTTGACTGATTTGAATTTTTAATGACATTCATTAGTGAAGAAACTTTGCAAGTTAACTTTGAAAATATTCTTATGCATGAGCTGTGGTTCATAGCTAAAGTAGGTCTGTGTAATATTTTGACTGGGGAGATATTGTGATTAAAACACTGATTAAATCTTTCCAGAAAAAAATCTTCCCTGACAACAAACTGCACTGAAAATGACACATATTGACAGAAATCCTACTTGTGACTGACAAATAAATCTCTTTTCCAATTGAAGAGCTTGATCAGATGACTTGATTTTGACATGGATGGAGTTGCTGAGTGTCCAGTTCTGTCCTCACCATTTTGGGTTGACATCTTCTCATCTTAAAAACCAAATAACTCTAAGCCTATTCAAGACACTGCACAGAATTTAAGATGTTACAAGGAGAGGAGGCTAAGCACTTCATTAGAATTAGACCAAAAACTAGACAAAAATTAGACCAAAATTAGCCCAAAAATTAGACAAAAAACATTCCTCATTGCTGAGCTGATATACAGGAGGGAGAAGAGGTGCTGGGCTAGGAAAGTCTGAAAAATGTGGTTTTTTTGCAGTTTTATGTACTAGTGCTTGTCAGCTTCCTAATGTCAGTCAAAATAGGAGAATGGTTGAGGTTGGACTGTACCTCTGCAGGTCTTGTCCAGCCAACGCTGCTTAAGCAGGGCCACCTAGAGATGGTCACCCAGGACAATCTTTGAGGAGGGAGATCTGACCTCTCTTCCCTGAACCTCTCTGATCAACTGGGCCAGTGCTCAGTCACCCTCACAGTGCAAAAGTGTCTCCTGACATTCAGAGGAAAATCCTGTGTTTAAGTTTGGGCCCATTGCCTCTGTTCCTGGCACTGGACAGCCCTGGAAAGAGCCTGGCTTTGTCTTCTTTGCCCCATTCCTTCAGGTATTCCTCGACGTTGATGTGTTTCCCCCTGAGCCTTCTCTTCTCCAGCCTGGAGGGTCCCAGCTCTCTCAGCCTTTCCTCACAGGAGATGCTCCAGTCCCTGAATCATCTCAGAGGGCTCACCTCCACTGGGCTCTCTCCAATGTGCCCATGTCTATTTATGTCAAGCCCAGGTTTGGACCCAGGACTCGAGGGGAGACCTCACTGGTGCTGAGGAGAAGAACAGGATCAGCTCCCTCCAACCCCTGCCAATGCTTCTCCTAATGCAGGAGGATAGGATGTATCTTATTAAAGAGGACTTCCTCCTTCCCAAATAGGAAATCCAGAATTCATGGATTTCTGATTTTTTCTTTATTATAGCTTCAGACAAAAATTTCATGGATTTTAGGAAAATACTGGCTTGAAAACATTGGCAGGAGCTTTTAAATGTCATGAGCAGTAGAGCAGTTTCAGACTTCCTCCTCAGAAAAACAATTGATTTTTTATTTTGTTCCATGGGAAATAAATTATATCTCTCTGTTACAAATGTATTTATATGTCTTAAAACATCATTTGCTTCAAAAAACAACCCCTTAAAAGCGTAAAATGAAAAATATTTTTCTTTCCCTTTTAGAGAAAGGTGGAAATTATGGAATCAAGATACCTTAAGTCAAGGATGACTGAAATATTTTAAGCTTTTATTTTCTAGTTAGGTACACAAGAATTGTTAGCTACATGCAGACACAAGAAGAGCTGATAATCAAAATTTGGTTTTATTTCTTCTAGTTTTCTAGAGTATTAAAAAACAGAGCTTGGCCCACCTTCAAACAAGCTAAGTCAAAGATTTCACCACTTCACAGCAGTGATTTCTGTCCAACCAATTGCCATATCAATGTGATGGAAGTGTCTTACCCTAAGACCTCAACTTCCCTTGGTAGTGCCTTTGGTGTTCAGCTGGACAGCAGAAAACATTCCTCCCACGAGAAGGAAAATAAAAACACTGATCAAGGTAAGTTAATTGAACTTGAAAGAGCTACTTCCTTTGCTTCTGATATAGAGTCTTAAAAGGTAATCAGTTTAAGTTTATAGCCCAAATATTAAAATTGAGGACAAGTCTTTCTGAAATGACCCTTCTTTTGATTTTTAGTTTTATTTTACAGCATAATAATGAGTAGTCATAATTTCACAACAACTTTTTCCTAAATAGCTTCACTTTGAAATGCAAATAAAATACAAAATTAAATAAGTACTTGAATTTTAAACAGAAAAATATTTCAGCATCTGTTAGGTATTTTACTAACTTCAAAATGTATGTTGAAGAAAAGATAATGATGAAATCCCTTTGGATTATTCCCAGGTAAACTGAGTCCCATGATTTATGTCCAGCATACCATTACTACTATGGCTGCCCCTTCAGGACAGTCTCTTGGCCAGCAGGAGGGCCATGGCCTGAGGTACCTCTTAAAAGAAGAAGACTTAGAAACACAAGATGTCTATCAAAAGTTGCTGTTCAAATTACAAGCTGCACTGAAAGAGGTGGAAACGTGTGTCTGCCAAATAGATGAGTAAGTAAATGTTACCATCTGGACTTGTCTTTAACTTTTCCATAGAAGAAAATGCTAAATCTAGGCAATGCTTTTGTGTGGCATAGGATTCAATGCTGACTTCAGACAGAATCGAAGTAAAGTAAAAAATTTAAGTGCAGCTAATGTTGTATTTTGATCTTTTTTGCAGCACGCCTGACTTTTTTTCCCCACAGTTTGTAGTTTTTTTCCATTTTGTAGATTTTCTTTAGAATGTGGCGAAGTTAATTAATTTGAAGTGAGGAAAATATGAGGCACACAATGTCACCTACAATTTAACTAAGAATGAAAACAAAGGGCAGAGGTCTAAAAATGGCCTTTATTTAACTCTTCAGGTATTACTGAATAGTCCCACAGATGAATTTTTGGGTGAGACATTACTCACCTACAGGGAGAGCATTAATTTGTTAGAAATTTTTCAAAACCAAATTGACCTTAAGGAAGAGCTATGGATTTAGGGAGAGCCACCCTGGAGTTAGTAGGACATTTGGCTTGAATGTGGGAGACTCAAAGTCTCATCACAGTTAGTCCTAATTGAGGACAAGGATTTATAACTTGCTTTTTCTTTTGCAAAGTGAGTGAGTTGACTCCTGGGCTATTTACTTGGGATAAGGATGAAGAAGGATAAGAATTATTTAAGTTTTGAAAGATCCCATATGTAATGCAAATGTCAGAAATTAATTTTGAAAACAAAAACAGCAAAATTTTTTGAGTTTAAAAGACAATCTGTCAGGATCTGCAGTTTAGATAAGTGGTGTGTCATTGTTTCTCATGCTGTCTTGAAGATTGTAGTGTGATTTGTCCTTTCATGTGTACTTAAGGAGGGATTTCTTTTTTTTTTTTTCATGTTCTCATAGTAGTTGTAATAGTTATGTGAGTAATTGTAATTATTATAAGTAATTGTAATGTATCACATACTGCAGTGGGAATGAAAATAAGAATTGACTCAGTATTTTTAAGAAAATGTTTCCTGTGCCTTTACATAGTTCTGCTACTTATCGTGCTGAAGATGAAGTAAATTAATTAAATTCATGATAATTTCAGTGCTTGGGTGCACTTAGAAATTACTATCTGTAAAGCCTGTGTTGTCTCTCTTCCTCATGGAAGTCAGAATATTATATATGGAATTTTATTCAATACTTCAGGAAGTTCAGCTGCCATTATGCCACACCTTTCCTTTCTACTCCCTTGAGCTTGTGATGCAAAAGCACAGGAAATTCTGAGCCCTTCTTTTGTATAAATGTATATATAAATACACACACTCACAGAAAAATTGTGCACAAACACAAGGGTTCACTTTTTTCATTCCTAAATTTTCTGTACACTGACCTTGTAGCTGATCTTGTATGAGGTGCGCAGATGTATTTAGCAAATTTTACCTTTGGCTGATTGGAAGACTGAGTCTTTGACTTTTCCTGCTTTATTCCTCATGGACATTGAGTGGACTGCCAGTGAGTAATTACTGTAGAGGAAAGCAGTTCTAAAGAGGAAACAGGATAGCCAAGAGACCTACTTAAAAGTGCTGAACGGGGAAGAAGAGTGAGCAGTTCAGAGGCATGTGGTATATTAGAACATTGTTACAGATGCTAATTAACTCTTGAAATTTAGGACTAAAGAAACAAAAGATAGAGTGACATGATAGATAATCCAACAGCCATGCTTTAATTAGAAATTTTGATACTTAAACAGCTGGGAGGAAATGCTTGATTTTGTGCTTTTTATAAGGACAGTAGAATTTATTTTTTCTGTTGTGGCATAGTAACAATAAAATCAATGTCTGTTTTTATTGAATTGATTATTATCCTAAACAATCCTCATTATTTTAATATTCTTGGGATGGATAATATGAACATGGTATCTGTCACAATTTTTAATTTATGTTGATATTGTGTGACATAAAAATTGGACCCCTGGATAAATGGTAGCTTATACTTTGTGTTGAAAACTTGCTCATGCATGTTACCAGAGGTCTCTGCTCTGTGTTGAGGTCAGTGCTGGTCTGTGTTTCAGCTCACAAAATCTTGGGGCAGTGTTATCTGCTCAACTTCTGCTGTCTGTTAGTGAATTAAAAAATGAGTATTTCATCTGAAGAGCAGGTCTGTGAGAGCCTATGGATTATGACAAGGGAACATTTAAGAGAAGATTTTGTACTCCTAATATTTTCTGCATAGGAGTTTATAAGACGGTTTGCTGATGAGTTTTGGCTGGATAAGTGATGTAGTACTAACAGAGAGAGAGAGAGAGAGAGAAATACCCACAAAAATGTATCCCCTTGCCATTAAAATAGTTTAATGGAATCCCAATAGTTCTTTAGTGATGCTGCAGATGCCCCATGTTGCTGCTAGGTGTTACACAGAAATAAGTCCTTTTTTTCAAATTGTGTTCTATATGGTGACTCTGCTGGGTTCTTGGCTCATGCACTCAGTGCTCTCCCACCATCCCAGCTCTTTTTTGGAAAGATGTCTTTTGGGATCAAACAAGAGGCTTGAACATTTGTCAAGCCTCTGTGGAGTGAGGAAAAGGCAGAGGTTTTTTGTTACTGCCTTTTTTAATTCTTTGACTAATCATAGCAGGTTTTGTTTGTCAGGGTTGTGTTGACTTGGGTTGCACACAGGAGTAATTCCACAGGAGAGGATTTTTTTTTTTAAGATTTGAGTTTCCGTGTTTCATTGAAATATTCTTCATAGAGACTCTCTAGCTGTTAGTTACTATTCACTCGTGGTTCTTCTTTGAGAGCTAGATATCTAAGGTAATTTTGTTTGGTCTAGGCCCATCTCTGGAGAAAATGTATTGTGCATGTGTTGTGTTTAAGAAGAAAAACAAAAGCATATTTAAGCAAGATTATTGGGGAGGACATATATCCAGGTTTTTATTTTAAACTCCCTGGAGTGAGTTTATTAGAGCACATCAGTGACTTCAGTAACTACTTTCTCCAGGACTTGGTAATCCAAAGTTCCATCTTTCGCTCGTGATAGTTCAGCAAAAAAATTTTCCTTAGAAGAAGAGCCTGCCTGCTGAGAGAAATGGAAAAGCCCCCTTAGGACAAGATCCAGCTACCTTAATCAGTCTTTTACTGAGCTCTTGGCAGCAGTGACTAAACAGTCACATAAAAGAAGGGGCTATAATAGTCTGTCTGTGTCTTGACAAATAATTACTCAGGGGAAGATATTTTCAGGAGCTGAAATTGCAGTTCATTATACTTGTTTCTTAATCTTGATTATTTTCTTGCAACAACAAAATCCCCGAGAAGTTACTAGAATTAACTTTTATTTTTAAGTGGATGAGAGTGGGAACACAAGAAGAAGCAAAAGTATAGATTTATCTTTGTCCTTATCTCATCTTTCAACAGGCAGAACTAGATGGTCTTTTTGAAATCAACCTTTTGGTTTAAGAGCAGTGTTAAAATTTCTGCCATGAATTTGTCTAATCTTTTTTTGAACTCCTTAGATATTTCTTACTAAGAAAATAGGTTTTACAGGTATGAAGAACTGATTTCCTATGGTTTCTGCTTCCATAACACATTTATTTTAGGACAAGTTCAAAAACACATATGCTCTAGCATGAGATTTACACTGAACACTGATGTAAAATATGAGTCCCATCTCTCTTCCTGTACTCATGGAATTATGCTTGTCAGTGTCTGGAAAGAACTGAGTTGTGATTTCATACTGCTATGAAGTGTTAGGGCATAATGTAGCCCAAAAGAAATCAGTCTATTGGAGGGGTGAGTTTAAATTCTGGTGAAATTATACCTTTAGTATAATTTTTCTGGATTCTAGTTGCAGTTCAGATCAGTATCTTTAACTGTGTGTGGGATAAAATCTGTCTGTTCCCATCAGTGGGGAGAATTTCATGTAAGAAGATCTAACCTACTTTTGAATCCTACCATGTAGTTGGTAAGAAAGTTTGCCAGTTGACCATTCTGACAGTTTCTTCAATAAAAGTCTGTGACTATTTCTAAGTAGTTCAAAGCGAAAATAAAAGTTTAGTTCAGTGTTCTCTGATTTCACGTAGTTAGCAAGTAGTTTTTGCAAGAAAAATGCTACTTTTGAAATCCCAATAGTAATTTGAAAATGTGATTTTAATGGAGTGTTTGAGCAATAGGAATTAAAGGACAATTGCCCATTATTGCTGTTCTGATCTTGAAAGTAAATTAGAGCATCTCAGTATGAATTAATCATCCAAGAATATGAATTTTTCACTGCCAGTATTTCTGCATGTTCTAAAAGTAGCAATCTGCACTGTTCTCTCTTCTTGGCTGCATGTCACTTTTGTGCTCGTCACAGACGCCTGTATATTAATCATCAGTTTTACTAGTGATAATGGCTCAGACACTTTGAATGTCACGAAGTACACAGAGATGTTAATAAAGATCATTAAAATGCCCTAGTAGAATAGTTTGTGGTGCACACTGGCATGTCTTGTACAGTATTAACTGGGAAAATACATGCTTTGCACAGACATACAGTTACTTTCATTTGTTTTCTTGATTTGTGCTAAGTGCAGGATTCATATTTAAAAATAGTTATGTTAATATGCAGTTTGACCCCAAGTGTCCAAGAATGTGCTGTATTTCTTCTTCAGCTGGAATCATTGCTTTCATACATGATGAAGTATTTGGTAAGGTTAGTGGGTTTCACTGTTTCACTGTTGTCAGACTTTCTGACAGCAGAATGTGTCAGTTCCTTCCCTTGTTTCAAATAGATATTGACTGAATTAAGATATTCCCTTCACATATTATAGAATTGGAGGATGCTGATGATAAATGTTGTCTGGTTGCTAGCTCACTTTTGAAAAACATGAATTTGCCTTTATTTTTGTGTGTTTCACAGCCTTCTTTCTTCAATAACATATTCTCCCAAATCTGAACGCAAAACACCTGAGCCTTTAATACCAGCAGACAGTGATAATGAAAAGGGGGAAAGGAATGGGAAGAAAGTCTGTTTCAGTGTAACAGGTGATGAGCAAGAAGATTCTGGTCATGATACCATCAGTAACAGGGATTCTTACAGGTAACTTTATTATTAATATTTTTATTTTTCAACTGAATCAAATATGGAAGCTTGTAAAGTATCAAGTGGTTATGAAGATGACTAGAATATGATTCTGACACTATTAATGGAGGAGTAACTAGCCTCAGATGTGTGAAGTAAAGTCTTATGAATACAGATTAGTTATTGTATCTTAGTTGCCCAAATCTGGATAGGATATCACAACCAAAGATGTAAAACCTTACTTTTTATTACTTGTCTTACAAAAACTAGAAATGACTGGTTATTATGTCCCCAACAACAAACAAAATATCTACCATGGAAAGCAACTGTTCTTTCTGATCTAAAGAAAAATATAGTATTTATCAACATATATTTCTCACCTTCTTTCACTCTAAATACTGTAGCATCAACTCACCTCTGGAATTTGAAATGCGTACTGTGAATGTGAAGATTAATAATTTTGAAAAGGAGTAATTATAGCAAGTATAGTTCTTATATAGAGGATACTCTCTTGCTTAGAGAAAATTGGCTAATGATATAAAAATGAAATTCAAATTTTAGCTGCAAGTAAAATGAGAGTTCATTATTTGTTCAGTATCATTATCATGCTCAGAAATTAGAATCTCAGTAGGTTTATCATTCTTCTACAGAACTCTGTGTTGCTGAGATCTCTTCCCTAAGCTGTATTTGATTACTGCAGCCTGGTAGATATGAACTCCTCATCAGAGTAGAAAGAGAGCTACACAGATGTAAACACCGAGATAGTTTGCACAGAATAAGTTCATTTTGTTCTTACCATGGTGAACATACAGGCAAAGTTCTTGGTCCAGCAGAAGCACATTTAGAGTTTGCTACATGTTCATGATGTGTCAAACTGACTGTTGAGAGCTGTTCCAGTGGTGTGTGCTTGCTCCTGTTGAGAGGTTTCCCAGCTGGCACAGGATTTGTGTGTGGAGAAAGAAGGTGTGACCCAGGACATGAGTGTCTCTTTGTTCAAAACATTTTCTTTATTCTGATTCCTCTCCTTTACAGTCCATTCTGGCTGTGTAGGAATAATAAAACCTAGGGTTCCATATGCAGAACAATCATAAAATTTGTGCCTTAAAGACAAGTCTTGGAGTGAGATTAGAATGTTTTTTTCTTTGCTTAAATAATTGTATTAGTCAATACTTAAAAATCTCCAGCTCTCATAATGCCACAGTGGTTATTATTGGAACTGTTTGGCTAATTTCAGCCATTATAATGCTCTCATTTTGTGTAGAGTCTCCTTCTAAACCTTAGAATACAACACAAAAATCATGCAGAATGATACAGCAAATGCATCTAATCTGTTTCTCATTTTCCTGTGTTTTATTTTCTCATGCTTTGCACAACCCAGTTTTAATTAACCTTCATCTCCCCTTTGGAGACTTTAATAAGTGAATAGAGTTAGTTAGAAAACATTTCTTAATATCCAGCCAGAAATTTTTAATACTCCTTGGGACTGTTCACCCACTATTAGGAACATGTTGTTACTGATGTCTTTTCATCTACTTAATGGTTATGATTGTAATTACATCATATTGCTTCATTTAAAAGTTTAACTCCTTCACTTACCTCGTTGACTACAGGTCCAAAACATGTACATTAGCCAGGAAATGTAAGTCACTCTCCCTAAATTAGTGAAAAGTCACTTCTGTATCTACACAAATAAAGAAAACAAATAGGGAGCACATGTATAACTGCAGTGCTATTTTAAGAATGGACATGTTAATCTTGGCAAGTGGGTACACCCAAATAATAAAAACAAGACCTCTATCACTATGTATAAACCTCCCTTAGGTACACTTTTACATTATCTTACATTCACTTGGGTTTTTAAGACTCCCTCTGCTGGATAATTACTTAAGCATCTCCTGCACTGAAACGAAATGATTTTCATATGGCTAAACAACTCTGAAGACTTTGAATTCAGATATATCTTCATAGGATTTTTAATACAAAAGTCTGTTTTTCACTCTGGTTTTGCTACAGGAGTAGGTATATCTCCATGCATTTTCTGTACAGAACAAATTTTTTTTGAGAGAAAAGAGCAGAAAAAAATTACAAATTTAAATCCCAAAATCTCCCTATTAGAGCAATGTGGGTGAGATTTCATATGCATAGAAGTTTTGACTGAAGCCACAGATGTAAATATCTATACATCTCTAAAAAAAGGAACAGCTGGAAGAGATGGGATCATGAACTGTTTTGGCTGACAAGGCAAATAGTTTGTAATTTCAGTTTCACTGCTACTCAAATGGATCAAATCTCTTGTAAACCCACAGTGAGACTCTTGTTATGCAAGTTGTAAAGATTCAATGTTTGTATTAGCCGTGCACCAGGAGAAAATGTGAAGTAAATAAAACATTTGAGGCCACAGATTCAAAAACTACCACCCATGCAAGAAAAGTTGGTTGTTTTGCATTCAAAGTCTGTATTACTATTCTGCAAGTACTTGTTCACAGGTAAGGGGAAGGGAGATAATTGAAGCATCTATTTTGGGAATCCGGTCTCCTGAGTCTTAGCAGGACTGCAGATTAAATGAAAGTCTAAGCACAGGGACCTTCATTGTGTATAAAGAATTACACAGACCATCTCATCATTAAATTTAGGATGGGAAGGGGAAAGAATTTCCATAACTTTTTTTACAAAGCCTGTGTTAAAGGACATAGCTTTATTTATTTTTTTGTTTTGTGTTTTATTTTCTAGTGACTGCAACAGCAATAGGAACTCCATTGCCTCTTTCACCAGCATTTGTAGCAGCCAGTGCAGTTCTTATTTTCACAGTGATGAAATGGATTCAGGTATGTTTAGAAAATTCATCTATGAATCTGTCTTCTTTTCCTTTTATTAAATTTATTATTTTCATTCGCCAGGCAGTTTTATTGTTTTCATTTTAAAAATCACATCCTCCTTAGCAATAGAAGCTCATAATTTTGCTTCTACCTAGCTAGTGCTTCACTTAGGAATCCTTCTGTAAAAGAGAGCCAACATTCCATTATGTCTGTGAATAGGCTGTATTAGAGCTCCTGGAGTCCTGTTTTTCATGTCTTGGGAGTGCACTGTGTTGCACAGAGTGAGGAGCATTTTAGGTGAGTGTGGAATGAATGCTCTCCTGGCCAGTGTCAGCACCTAGGCAGCAGGATATGGCTCTGTGTGTGTTTACAGGAAGGAATGTGAGACCACATAGGAGCACGTTCTTGTTTATGCCTCGACAAATTGCATTTAAGTAATTGCAGCTGCTAATAGGAATGGGATGGAATTTAACTGCATGGAGAAGGAGGTCATATACTCAGGGACTAATAATAAAAAAAAAAAAAAATTTGCTCTAAGCTGGGAGTTTATCATTTGGGAATGATGTAGGGAAAGAAAAAACTGAGTATATTATGAATATGACCCCCCAGTGAGGCCTGGCCATATCTTTTATTGTTCATTGTACCAGGAGAGATATTTTCAGTTGAACAGGAAAATATTAAGACATTATGCAAGGTATCTGAGATACCTTGTGAATTATGCAGTGTAATGTGAATAAGACAGAATTTCATTTCCAGAAATGATACATGCTTACGCAGCAACGCTAGTACAGAGTAAAGGATGAAGGACATAATAATTGTTAATAAAAGAGGAGAGACCCAGGGTCCATATCTTCAGCTTAAGATAAGAATGAGCTGATACAGTCTTGCGTAGCCTCAAGCTGATGCCTAAAAGAACATGTCTTGGCTAGCCAAGCACAGATGCAGTGCTTTAGATGACAAATACTGCTGCTCAGGGAAACTCACACTATCTGCTGGCTTAATTTTCAGCTGGTTCCAAAGCTAACCTGGTCAACTCCAGACCAGGAGTTTTGGGCACTGTGCTCTCTTGCAATTTAAATCCTGTGAAGGAGTATAATGGTTGTAAGAACTAGAGAAGCTAAAAATAATCAAGGACAAAAAAGTGCCGTTAAAGTGTTTCTCTGACATAAGAAAAATGAGTCTAGATTCACCTTGAATAAATTTGAATAATAAATTATCAAGTGGCTACTTCTTGTCTGTAACCGATATCAGGGAGGAAAACCAGTTTTAAGCTCAATTTTTCAACCTTTTTTGAAAGAGTTCAAGGTATGTTGCCTGTTGTCTGAAAGAGCAAGTGACAGGGAAGTGACCTAAAAGAGTCCTTCTCCTTTGCACTTTCTTAGGAGATGATGTGCTTTGTGCTGCTAAAAGCTTCATGTCAAATAATTTGGGTGCTGTATTTTTGCTGAATTACTGAAATCTCAGAACCATTCAGTTAGCAAGAGCATTAGGACTGTGAATTATCTGTAGAGTCCTTATAGAAACTTCACACTGAATGCATTTCAGTGACTTTGTGGTCTGCTGTGTTAGGTTCACACTACTTGGCCCTTTAGTCTGGAGTTCTAGTTCTAGTATGTTCTCTAGAAGAGAAGTATGTTTTAGAAGAGAAGAATGTTCTAGAAGAGAAGAATTGCGTGTTCTGGTCACAGAGCTGTTGAGGTTTCAAGGGACCTTTTAGGATGATCTGGTCTAGTCTCCTCCTCAAGCAGGCTCATCTAGAGCACTTCTTCCAGAACCATGACCAGTTGGGTTTTGAATAGAGTCCTTTCTTTAAGAGCTATTTCTGTATTATCGGGTAACTAATAAATGCAAAATATGTGGGGAGAACAGTTACTATAGTCCTGACAGTGTTAGCATCAGTCTGTGTGCAAAGCAGATTATCTAAGCTGCAAAGGTTTTGGAAAACATGCTGAAGCTTCTAAACAGTTTCTCATTTTAAAATATTTTTCAGGGGATGAGCTTCCCATAAGTGTTCGAATCTCCCATGATAAACAGGACAAGCTCCACAGCTGCTTGGAGCATCTCTTTGGTCAAGTATGAGATTATTTTTCTTGGCTTTGACATTGATGTCTGTGCTTGAGCTAAAATGTCTTTAGAAAATACTTCTTCTTTTTAATTTTCCTTCCCACTGTTTACTGAGATGGTATGTATTTACTCAGTTTTCTGTAAATAGTCCGAAACTGCAAATTAAACAGGCCCTTAAATTTAGTCTAACATTCTCTAGTTTGTTACTTTAACTAGAGCCATTAGGTTAGAAAAAATCCAAAGTTGGTCGTCAGGAGTCCACATTTCTTACAGAAAGAATTTCTAATGGTTGCTGAAAAAGCATCTTTCTCACAGAACCATGATCCCAACAGGTCGATTCAATCGTCAATCTTTTGAAAGGACCAGCTGTGATGAGGGCCTTTGAGCAGACAAAGTACTTCACACCAGGTCGAGGCCTCCAAGGTAACATTTAATTCCAGCTATGAGAATGAAAAGGCAGCTTGAAGGGTCCATGGCAATGGCTGTCCACTCCTTGAGCTGGTGTTAAAGGACTGATTTTGCTTAATCTTGGTATATTCTGCAATAACTGATTATTGAAGTTTATTTTAAATAGGTATTAATTCTTAGTTGAAAACTGACTCCTTATGTTTTATTGCATAATGTAGGAAAACATTTCAAATTCAACTGAATTTTAGACTCTGAACTGACTGTTGTATTGCTGAGGATTTTGCAGCAAGAAGCAGTGTTGTTAATATTGCAGGTGTTTTTAACATATTTTTGTCACAACTACTGAAGCCATTCCTGATCTGTTTTATTACTAATACCATATTTTTATTATTTTTGTAGTTATATTATGTTTGAAGTTGATTTATAAATAGTTTGTGATTTATAGTCACAGCAATATTTATGCCAAATATATACTTATGTAAATATTGCTGATTGCTTAAAAAGAAATATCCTGTATGTAAATTCAGTCACTCTAGTACCACTTGTATGGTTGCTTAAGTATAAAGGTGTGAATAAGCATCAGGCGGTGGTCATAAGTGATGAAAAAGAGAAAGGACTTCTTTCAGTAGACTGAGTTTAAAAAAAAAAGAAGTTCAATGGGAACCTGAATGTTTTATTAATGTCACTAGTAAAGTGTATTGATTCCACAGGTCTTTTAGCAAAGAATACTGGTTTTAGGTGGTCAGAGAGTTTTTACCGCAATTATGAGGTTTTACAAGGCCTGAATTACCAACTGCTAAATGAATTTGCATGAAAGAACATATAACTTTCTTTTTTATTTTTTCTTTCTTTTTTTGGGTGAGTTTTTTGTTGGTTTGTTTGGGTTTTTTTTTTTTTGTTTTGTTTTGGTTTTTTTTAGTAAGTAATTTTAGTTCCAATTTAATTTTCTGATTGAAACAATTTTGCCTCTGAAAGTTCCAGCGTCCCACTTACCATGCACCTTTTGTGTTATGTACCTGCTTCAGAAAGAACCATGTTTGGGGATGCTGCTGACTCTCTCTTTAGACTTGAGCAGGGAGCTCAGATGACTGTTAGATCTGTCACCATAGCTTGAACTAGAGTTAAATAAGTTGCTAACTCCTTGAGCAGTGAAAACATTTAGGAAACAAAATGTCCTACTGTGACTTTCTCAGGAGGCTTAAGCAGAAAAATACTGTTTTTGTCCCTGCTTAGAGTTTCAGCAAGAAATGGAACCAAAGCTCAGCTGTCCGAAGAGGCTGCGACTCCACATCAAGCAAGACCCTTGGAACCTCCCCAGCAGCGTCCGGGGCCTGGCCCAGAATATCAGGAAATTTGTTGAAGGTTAGTAACAACCTGATCCTAAATAATCACTTCATTTATGATACAGAGGGGAAGGGAAGGGGAGAGGAGAGGTGCAACTGCTTCCTGCTGCTTCTAGGCAGGATTTGTGGAACACAGGGTAGTTATAGATAGGTTGTACTCTCAATAACAAGGTTAGTGGAGTTTATCTCAGCTGTCTTGTACTTAGCCTGTTGGCTTTAGATACTGAAGAGAAAATAGTCTTCTGAAGAGAAAATACTCTTCTGACAAATGGAAACTGAGGAACTGTATGTTGGATGTGCTAGGTTTTTCAGTTGCTAGATTTTTCAGTCCAGTGGGCTTGTCTGATTTATCACAGAACATCATGGGGCTGATCCACCAGAATGAGGCTTTTGTTGAAATTAAACTATTTTTTTCCCCCCCTGTCTTAACTGGAGAGATAAAATCTCTGCAGCTTTGTCCTGTACCTTGGTCTTCTCTGTGCTTTTCTGGAGTCATTATCTCTTTCTGCTGTAAAGCCATGATTTTCATTCAATCCATCCCAACTGGTGGATGGACTCCTCCTCTGCCTCCCTTCCACCACTGTGTAGAAGTTACCAAGTACTCTGCTTCTCTTCATCACCAAGCAACAGTGTGAGCTGAGGTTTAGGTTTTCTCTCATGTCTTGGTAAGAAAGTAATTGCCTTTTCCCTCCAGAATATCTCACCTTTGATTCCTGCTTTATTTCCTGTGCTGCTTGATAAAGAAACAAAGATTTAAAATTATTTTTATAAAAATGCCTATGCTAGGATTCTGTGTGGGAACAAAAACTTAGGACTAGCTTTAAATTATTTGTGTGTGTGTGTTTAGCTGCTTCTGTTTGTGGGCTAGTTGCTACAGTGTCCCTAAAAAAACTTAAATATCAGACCAATGGGATAGAACTTTGTGATAAGTTTTGTTATTATAAACTTTCAAAAGCCAACCAGCAAAACAAAGCAAACTCTTCCCTGTCTGACTTGCCATTTCTGATTTGAGATACATCATATTTTCACACCCTGGGTTAGAAAATTATAAAAACAACCACATAAATGTCTCCTTTTTGAAGTCAATCACAATGGGTTGACTCTCCAATACCAGGAATACTTTTAGTTTAATGGTGGCTGTCACTGAGTGAAAAATTAATAAATAGTTTAAATAGTTTTGAATCCTTTTTTGTTTTTCTACAGGTCCTTCTTCAGCTTAAACTGAAGTATTTTCAAGTATTAATCAGGGTTTCTTTCAAAGTTGAGGAGGAAGGGAAATGTGTTGTGAACAGTCCTTCCTTGGCCCCTTTCAGAAGCTAAGCTTACCAGATCATTTTCCCAAAACTTGTTTGCCCATGAATAGAATTAGTAGACCTAACCCATTTGAGCAGTGGTCATATACCCTAAATATTGAGCTGAGATTATTCAAAATCTTGTGGGAGAGTTCATCAAATCCAAATTATTTAGTGTCCCTTTCTACTACAAAAATTATTTTTACTGTACCCAGCTCAGTACTGAGAAACAACCAGCAGCTGGATTTAACTGAAATCAGGTGAACAAGAAGCAGGGTTCACAATGTTTTTAACAGCTCCATTTTCCCTTTGTATCTTCATTTCTTGATTTCTTCCTTCCTGTCTTGCCATCATGCACTGTGTTCACAGCTGGTCTGGGTACCTAGGAGAGCCAGCAGTACTGCCCTGAGCTATTTATGGCTGGAAACCTAAGACATGGCACAGAGCCTCATCTCCCCATTTCCTCTCTTATTCACTTGATTTAGAAAAAACTCCAAAGGTGCCACCTGATATGACTGTTCAGCTGGTCTTATGAGAACAAGTTGAACAATGTCTTGGGATTTTAGAAGAATCTTCCTGTTTGTTTTTGAGTAAAAGACAATATGTCAGTAATTAAGGAAAACAGATACATTTTGCTCTTCTAAGAGGAAGTAGTCAAAGGAGACCACAGATACAACTTCACTCACTGTGGGCAAAAAAATGTAATTAAAACTTCCATTTGTTATAATAATACTTAACCATTATTGCTCAGTGCTAAAGTAAGGATGAATCCAATAAATTCATCTCCTTATTGAAAACTGACTCATTTTTCTTTTTACAGAAGTATCACAGGATATTTTAGTTTTTTTATTCATTGTTCTGTTGCATTGCAGAATGTATTGAGAATGTATTAGATTCGATTGATTAGTGCATTAAAGCAGGAGACATGGGAGCCTCACAAAGATGAAATGTTTTAAGTCCTAGATACTAAATTCCTTTATTTACTTTGTTTAATAAATATGATGAAATGGGAAAATTCAGAATGCCTTGAGGATGATTGCTCTGATCTGTCAGTTTTCTGTTTATTAGTGTTTAAATTCAGAGAACTACTAAAAAAATCCATGAAGGTTTGCACAGATTGAAAAAAAAAAAAAAGCAAACAAAAGAGAAACAAACCAACCAAGCCTTCCTTGACAGTAAAATTAAAATATAGCTGGACCTTGCTTTGTCTCATTTCATTTGACTTATCATATCATTACAGAAAGAAAAAACTTCAATGGTTACAGTAAAAGTCCAGCCTAGAATGCTGATCTAGTTGCTAGCATTGAAGAGTTCTCTGAAGAAATATGCAGGTTCTAGGAGGATTTATCTGGAGCTAAGTAACTAAAGAAAAGAATTAGGTTGTTTCTTGGATTAGGACTGGGCCTAATAAATTGTTAAACCAATAAAGCTACAGATAAGTTGTTGGCACAGGCAGATCTTTGAAGGTGAAGTACTTGATTTTGGTGGGGAGGGCAGCAGTCAGGGCAGGGATTGGACAGCCACCAAACAGAGGAAGAATAATGTAAGTACTTGATTGTGAATCTGTGTGAGACATGTAACACAAGAATCAGAAAGCACAGGAGGAAAAGACTGGAGTAGGAACCAGGAAAACGAACAAGATGGATGGAAAGAAAGGGACTCAACAACAGAAGGGTGTAAGCAAAATAAACAGAAGGAAACATTTCTGAAGTTGCTTTTTGCTGCAGAAAAAATCAGAAAGATTTTTGATCAAAGGAAGAGATGTTCTGGAGCAAGTCAGATTTCTAGCCAGCTAGTCATGTAACTACATGAGGAAGTGCAGTTGTTTTTCTAGCACTGTAATTTTTTAAGTTTAAACAGGAAATATGATGCAATTGAGAAAGTTCTCGTCTATTTTAAATTAGGAGTGAGGTATGACAGAGCCTTTCGGTTTATGAAGGTATAAAAAGTGTATTTCAATTTAAATAATAAACCATGCAGTGCAATATCTGTCTTTTTGAAACATTTTCAGGTGTGAAAAACAAAATAAAACTAAAATCTAGCCTTCACTGGCAAAGATCCAAATAGCAGGATAACATGGGTTTTATTTTTTAATGAAGTACAAAAGAATATTTAAAATTAAAAGAAACTGAAGGTATCTTGCATTACAAATCAGAATGTAAGAGAAACTGCTAGGGAGTTATTCCTTTCCATACACCATGTAGCAAGAAGGAGTGAGAGCTTTCATAGCATTTGGTATTTGTTGAAAAGCAAATGATTGACATCCAAGGTTCACTTTTAACCCCAGGTAAGTAGACAAATCATCTAAAAATACTCTTTTGCCTGTGGGAATATTTTGAAGCACAGAAGACTTATAGCAGTGATAAAAGGGAGTTGCAGTGTCCTGTGATTTCCCCATAAGCAGGAAATCATTATTTATAGATACCTCAAATTCTTCTGAATACAGAGATCCAACAAATCTTGTGTAAAACAAGCTGCAAGTAATAGCCTGGATGTATCTAAGTTATTCAGATAAAAATTGTATTTCCCCACACTCTCTTTTCAGTTACTAAGTTATGGTTGGACTCCAATATGCCAGGTTATAAATCTCTGTAAGGGGTTGTGTTTTCTTTTTCAAAAGACAGAAGGCAATGACCTAGAACCAGGAATTTTCAGGAATAACTAGTAATTTTTAATGTTTGGGAGTTGGTATTTGAGAAACTGTGGCAGTAACAGTGTAGGGTGAAATACATTATCAAATTATATTTTTGTACATATAGCAAATTTCAGCCCTGCTTGTGCACTGAGCAGGGCTTTGAATAGGACTGTGGAGAAACTTGGGTGTGGGAAAGAAGGTTGGAAAGATGTGAAAAAATGTGAAGTACTGTTGTGTTCCTCCAGGTAGTGCCTGTAGGACAAGTGATGTGCTGCAAGTTTGGCACTCTATAAGGTTATGGCACATTTTAACCTTCCTGCATCTTGCAGCACTGGTTAACATATTTAAATTTGTGCTCTGGTACATAAAGTGCCCTTCCTTCAGCCTGCCTGCAGGCTTTGAAAAGAAGCCCCCTTCAAGGAAAAAATAAAAGGTCGGGGGGGAAGTGTAGAGATAAACCCACATTTTTGCCTGTGTAAATTAAGATTTTTTTTTAATTTGTACTTTTTTATTTCATAGATTGTTAAGTGAAAAGACATTTTTGAAGCAAAAATAAAATCCCGAAGGCAGGAAGCAAAGTGAAAATGCTGATGTACTTTTCCTGAAGGCTTTAGTACACATTAAAATAGGGATAATTTGAGATTTTTGGGTATGAACAAAAGAGTACAAGAGAAGGAGAAGAAAGAATTAGGATAATGTGAGAATCAGTGAAAACTAATCTTGTTTTTCAAAGTTTTGGGGCTGGAATTCATCATGTATGGACTTGGTCTGGCCAGCTGCTCCACATGTGCTCTGAGATAGCAGCTGCCTTTTTGTGTGTCTTTCTCAGTGCTTTTGATTGTTATCAGTTTTTATCAAGCCATATGTACAATCAAGTGAAGTTGAGACTCATTACTGTTTTGTAGGTATGAATCAGCATTGCCTAGAAAGAAGCTGGAGTTTAGCTGGTATGAAATGAGAAACTGCAAATGCAATATTATGTGGATGAAAACACTTTTAACCATTACCTGACAATATTTTCTTCTTTTTCTTTAAGAGGTGAAGGCACGAATACTCTTGGCACTTCTGGAATATACAGGTAATTTTGCTTGTTTGGGAGGGAGGGAAGTGAATGTGGATGGTTTTGAGATAATTTTTGCCTTTGAACAGAAATACTCTGTTTACATTAAGGGGGAAAATCCCAGATATGATAAAACCTGATAATCAGCAACTTCAGCCCACTGCTTAGAGTAAGGATTTCTGAAGAATGCAGCTTCAGATATTTTTAACAAACGCTGCACATTCTTTTTTTCTTTTTTTTTTTCTTTCAATGCAAAATACCTTATCTGGTCACTTACTCTAGATCTTGGCAGATAAAGCAAGAACTAAACACTCAGCTTTAGCACAGTGTCTCAGCTGTCTTTCTTCTTTGGGCGTTTCCTTATTTGCTGTTTTTCTTTTCATTCCCATCTGTTTCCAGATTTATATTGCTATTTTAACCTGTGCCTTTCCTTTTATCTATTTTTAGAGAATATTTAAATTCCTTCTTTCTGGAAGGACTCTGATTATTCTCTGTATTAATTCTACTATCATGCCATACAGCATACAGCTTAAAATACACAAAATAGGGATGTGTGTCTGCAAAATTAGTGTCACTGAATCGGTATTTAAAAAATAATATCTATGGCACTGTAGTTTCCCTACAGTTTGTAGGTGCCTAAATGTTCGAGTAGGCAGTCCAGTTTAACTGGAAAAGTTCATTATTTTGGCCATCTTACAGCACTACATGAATGTGTGATTTAATTATTATTATGACACACAAAAGCAATTTTATAAAGGGGATTATAATCTTTCTTTGTTGTCAGATTTCTTCAAAATATTAGAAAAGTTTTTAGTAAAATAGGAAGTGAGTTGAGAAAATGTCCTAGACTTGATTTTTTAGAAGTAGTTTTCCCTATTTATGTTGTTTTATAACTTGGTAAACTCTCTGGTTTATTTTGTGTAAAAATATTTTTGTAAAAGGACCCCAAAGTGCTCTTGTATTGAGTATCTGATGTTCAAGTAGTATTAAATGAGATTCAGAAATGTGTTTGAGACACAGGAGGACTGCTTCAGGAGCAGGAAATAGAGAGGAAGCCCGCTGCTGTTAGAAAGAAAGAGATAAAACTCAGCAAAGTGAGGAAACAATGTGTGTTGGGCTCAAATCCTGAGCACTGTTGGAACATAGGGAAGTTTTTTGACTGTGGAGAAGCCAGTGGGATTTTTGAAGCTGGAGGTTTGTGTAGTTTTTAAAGATGAAAATCTCTATTCTGGATTTGCACAACTTGAGAGAGACAGGTTGATTTGAACAATCAAAAAACCCCAGAAAATCCACCCAACCATAAAAAAACCCAAACCAAAACAAAAAAGCCCAACAACAAAAAACCCCAACAACAACAAAAACCATTGAGTCATAGTGCATAAACAGTAGTGATTTGGCCATTTATGGAAAATACTCCCAAGGTTCTGAGAAACTGTCAAGTAGAATAGAAATGATAGCAAAAGAGTGTTCACTGTTATCAGTAGCTGAGAAAAAAACTGAAGACAATCTCAGAGGAAAACAGGCAGAATGAGGTTACTTTGAGAAATATTTGGAATCCAAAAAGCACATTTTTAAATTTCGTAGTAACTTTGTGACTACCGAATAATTTCTGCTGATTTATCCAGTCATCAGAATTCTTGTCAGCTCCATAGAAAAGTTGGAAAAGGACCTAAGCCTCTTAGAGGCAGAGCGATCTAGTAGCAAAGACAAATATTTTAGGCTTCAGAAAGACCTCTGTATCACCTGATCTGCTTTTCTTGCTCTGAGAAAGATTAAGTCTACCTGTACCATTGTGATTGATGTTTGCCTAACAGCTTATAATGATAAAATTACTTGAAGACCTTCAGAAAAGAGGATGAGAAAGAAGCACTGAATATTTATCATCACAGTTTTGTTCTTTATTGGGAATATGTTTCCCTTTCTAATTCTTTTGACCTTTAACTAATCTAATACCTATGCCCTTCAGAATAAATTGGTGGGTTAGCTATTCCCTAATTTAAATCACCTGCTAATGTTCCATAGCTATCTACCTACAGACCTTTTCTGGACTTTCTTGGCACCATAAATCTCTGCTGTTTCCTGGATATGTGATGCAGCTCTGTCCTTATTTTATAGATTCACATTCATACAAATTTTATTTGGATAGATTGTGTTCTGGTAACAATGCTGTGCTTTCCAGCAGACAGCCTTCATCTGCCCTCCCCAGCTGGTAGCTGTGGAATAGGCCAGATGATGCAGTCATGTTAAGAGCTTCTCAATGTCGTTGCTTTCTGGTGGAAAGTAAATGTTTGTGGGCCCAGCTTGCTCCCACATTGCAGCAAACAGATCAGACTTGCCTCCGTTGTCCTGTGACATTAAAAGTACATAGAATTTATGGCATGTACATCAAAATGTAGGAGAGAAACGTACATTGTTTATAAAGATATACTTTAAATTCCAGATTTTAAATACACTCATATGCAATTTTAGTATTATAATATTTTAATGAGGAAAATGGCAAATTGGGTCACGGAGTACTATTAACTAGAGATAACATGAGACTGTAAACTTGTAAATTGTGTGACATAAAAAATTAATGTTTTTTAGATAAGGAATTCCAGCTTAGCGTCTTTAATGTTAACTTATCTCCTGTTTAATTTTGCTTTTGGCTTTTACACCTTGCAGATAGTGAGATACAGCTGAGACGAGACATGGTCTTCTGCCAGAGCCTGGTGGCCACAGTCTGTGCTTTTTCAGAGCAGCTGATGGTGGCCTTAAATCACATGTTTGACAACAACAAGGAGTATGAGATGGAGACCCTGGAGGCCAGCAGAAGGTGGTTGGAACAGATTGCCAGTGCTGGTCTTCTCCTTCATTTCCAGTCCCTGCTCTCTCCAAACCTGGTAAGACTCCTCATGTCTCATGCTTGGTCAGAGCCTCTTTTCGTTCCCTGAACCAGGGACATGGTTAAATAGTCTCAGATGTAAATCTGATTTTTTGTGTCCTTTTTGCTAATCTTGGTACTTAGCGGCTATTTGGAAAAGTTACCATTCCAATACTTACAGATTTGGGATCTGATACACATAATTACAGCTTGGCTATGATATGGGAACTAAGTTTTCCACAAAGAGTATTCTGTTTGCTTTGAGTTTACCCTTGACTCCCCACTGCTGTTGTAGCTGTTCCCTGGGATTGAATGTAGTATTAGGTGATTAGCAGAACTTCATTTTGCAATTAGCAACAATACAAGATAAATAAAATACCTGCTTTAGGTAATTTTATCACCCTTTTCCATAAAAAAACTATAGGTGTATTATAGTAGTTGAAGGAGTCAACGTGCTGGTCTGTTTTGCTCCTGTCATATGGAAAATCCTTGTAGCCTGTCAGAGTAATTGGAAATCGACTGTTTCTTCACAAGGCTTGGCAAAGAGCCATAGCTTAAGAAACAATTAAAAATGGGACATGGCTTTGTAATCCCTTAATCCTCAGTTATCCAAAGTGTTTCTTTAGCTATTTAAGATGCTTCTCACACTAGACTGGTTCCTGCTAACTAGAGGAACTGTGAAACGGTCTGCATGGCCTTTTCCATGACAGTCTTGTCTACTTCTGCAGTTGGTCCTTAAAAATAAAACTCCATGTAAATAACAGATGATGTTCTTAATATCAAAGATGTCCTTGTCTGTCTTGGCAGCAAATTGCTGACATAAGAAACCTTAGAAGCAGGAAAAAACAGTACAAATAAAGGTATTTCTAAATCACAGTCATAAAGTCTCAGTCTATCCTATTGTTGGTGAGCCAGTGTGACCACCTACCTCACAGGCAGCTGTGGCACGTGGGTTTGCAAGGGTGTGTGTAGCTTACAAACAGGTATAATCAGGGCCTCAGAGAAACAGGGGAGCTCTTTATCCACATGAGGAGCATGTGAAGAAGGCACTGTCTGGGAAGCTTGGAGTCATGTCTTGAGTCCTGGATGCTTTTTGACAACGTGTAGTAGCAACAGGTGGTGCAATACTTAGAGCTCAAGAGTAAAATCCATTGGTGTCTGTCTAAAGTTTTCCTTGTGCTTTGTTGTTATGTTACCACAAAGCAATTGTTGTCTTTACAGCTCTGAGTAATGATTTTTTTTCCACTGCAGATTGCAGTGATTTCCTTTGTAGTGAAAATGTCTGCTACTCAACTATTTTCACATAATCACATATCTGCAATATGTACTGTCCAATTGAAAATAAAGTTCAGTCTTTTCTGCCTAACAGTTCTTAACCAAGAGAATTGTATTTAAAGGCAGCTTTTTCACTACCTTCTGAGCACTATTGGGCTTACAAATGATCTGTGTTATTTTAAACAAGGGTATTTGAAGGAAATTACACTCATTATGGCCAGAGCTCAGCAAAGAATGAGCAGTTGTGCAAGAGTTTCCCACGCTGCTCTGTGGTATTCAGACTATTCTGCTGACAAAATCACTCTGTCCATAGATTTCATAAATTGAACCAGAAGACAGATATTTCTAGCAGATTTGCTTTTTCATAAATACCAGGGGGAAAACTGTTTCACTATATATAACAGGGAAAATAATGGGGTTTTTTTCTTCTGTTCTATCATTCTGTAAACTGTAATTTATTGTCAATTTATGGACAGCTTTTTATTATTCTTGGTCATCCTACTGTTTCAGTTCTTAGAGGGGGAAAAACAGGCAATTCTGATTTCCTTTTGGCTCTTGCTAATCTAAAGAGCCAGGGGAGGGCTGTATAAGGAATAGAATTATTTTAAGTGATTATTGATTTAAGCTATAACTGGTCTGCATAGTTAAATCAAGATAAACATAATTGTAGATTACTATTTTCCTTTTTAAAGGTTCAGTCAAGTGTCTTGAGAAATCTTGGATCTCTTTAACTATCTCTTTAGCTCAGGGGTACACAGAGTGAACTATAGGTGCAAATCAGAATATTGGCACATCTGTGTACTTGATTTGTGCCTAGAGTTTTGCAGGTGAAATGCAAGTCATCCTGAGCTGTAAATTCTCTGAGCTTCTGGTTCAATTATTGGTGTTTAGAGTGGACACAATAAAGTCTTATATGTTGCTTGTAAGTGAAATCCTAAAGTTATGGAAATTTTAGAAGAAAATTGCTAAAAAACTATAGTTTTCACACATCTCTTCTGTTGCTTTACAAGATAGACCTGGTGGCAAGACAAGGTCTATGGTATTCAGAATCTGGTGTCTTACTGAATAATGACAGAATGACTCAATTAAAAGACATAAGAAATAATGGTAGCTATAAATTACCTATTAATTGGTGTGGTAAAATGGTGTGATAAAATTAATTTTAATAATCCTGAACTAGTAAAGGGAAAATGCCAATAGAAACAAAAGTGTTTACGTCATCTAGGAGTTAAATAGGTTATATGCTGCAGCAGTGAATGTTGTGCAACGCTAGTTAATTTTATGTTCTGCTCTCTTATATTATTTCTGGTAGGGAAAACATCTGGCTGAGATGACCTTTGCAATTTTTATTTTGCCTTTTTTAGGCTGATGAACAAGCTATGCTAGAAGATACATTGGTTGCATTGTTTGACTTGGAAAAAGTTACGTTCTACTTCAGACAATCAGAGCCAGAACCACTAGTTGCAAGTGAGTAATTAATATCTGGGTTTTTCTGGTTTTGTAACATTTTTTATTCCTAGATCACCTCCCACAGGGAATCTTATACAACTTGGAATTATGGAGAATAAGTATATGTATAGCTTTCCAGGTACTCCTAAATGTGCTGAAATACTGCTGTCATGGGTGACACTGCAGAATCATTATCTGGCAATGTCAGTAACCCTGGGGGCAAAATTGTTTGCTTAGCTGAATTTTGGGAGTATATGAACATTGGGAGTATGTGACTGCATCAGGAAAGTCCCTGGAAGACCCAGCTGTTGTTGAAGAAGTGTGTAAAAATAGCTTGAAGGTCTTGGTAGGGAAACGCAGCTGATATGAGACAAAGAAGCATAAACCACATTTCATTTTGTTATGTGAAAAATAAATGACTCTTTGAAGAGTTCCTTGAGAGGACAGGACAGGCACTATTAGGATCACTTTAAATTGGGCAAGAAGTTTTCTCTGAGACCTGCTGCTGCAGATGATCAGGGTCCTGAACCCTTCCTCACAAAACTTGCCCAACTCAGCAGGAAAGGACTGTCTTTGCAGTCTGCTGTTTGTACACTTTGCTCATTTTCAGCCATTCCTTTATTAATATATGTTCAGCCAGTAGATATTGTCCTGCAGTGAACTTTGGTGAGCAAAAAGACCTCATTTTTTTCCTGTCTCATAAGTCCCCTGGGAAGGGAGGAAAGCATGTCTGCTTCACATCAAGCCCTTCTGAAACAATTCCTTTGCTGGATTAAGACCACACTGGAGAGAACTTCTGCAATAACCAAAACCAGAAGACAGAAAGCTTCTCCACAAAGCTGCCTCTGCTTGGGAGAATTCAGTAGCTCAGGGCTGGTAGTCAGGTAGGATTTAGCCTGTGTAAGACCACAGTTATTTCAGTTTGATTCAAGTACGACCCCTGCTCAGAGTGTTTTCAAAAGAAGCCCTGCTAAATCCAGTAGCAGCATGGAAATGCAGTTCCAGGAGGGCCTCCTAGTGTGGACTTAATGCTGTACCTATGTCATGAACTGTTCATATTGCAGGGTCATTCAACTGAGATGTCTGTGCTAATAAACAGGAACACCATGTGTTCAAGGATTGTAATGAATTCTGTATTTTCTTTTGGTTTAAATGCTGCCACCACAGTCACTCTATGTTTACAGTAGCCCAAGAACTGGCAAAATTTTATTTTTTTCAGTTATGATTCTGCATAATCTATGAGAGAAAAGTATTTTCTTATTATCATAAGTAATGAAAATGTTCCTTTGTAATCTTCACCATTTAGGTACAATGTGATTTATGCTCACAGTAAAAAAAACTGTGTAATAATAATACTAATACAAGTCGCTATGTTTGTTGTTACTGTTTTCAACTTGGAGACTCATCTATGGAAACAGTGTATAATGAAAAATACTGAACGTTGTGTCTGCAGTGATTTTTTTTATCTAACTGCATGGATTTTGTGTGCAGCAGTTTCTGGAAAAGAATGTGTCATTGCTTACAATCGAATTGTAACACTGACTGTATTTTTAGATGTACCAATCACATACCAAGCAGAAGGAAGCCGGCAAACGCTGAAGGTTTACTTCTACCTTGATGGTTACCACTTTGAACAGCTTCCACAAAGGCTGAAGAATGGAGGAGGATTCAAAATCCACCCAGTGCTTTTTTCACAAGGTAACTTGAGGCTAAATTCACCCTGCCCTGCTTTTTTCACATAATAGCTAACTCTCTTTAAACTCTCACTTATTTACTCTGATTTGAATCCTCATAAGGATTCAGAAGTCATAAGGGTACAGTGCTTATATTTAGATGTTGTTTAATGTGGGCAATTTTTGAGGACTTGGAATTAAAATGTAAATTGAAGAAATTCGGATGTCTGTAATAGAAATTTATAACCATGCCTCTATTTTTTAAGTTTATGCCAGTTCCATCGTTCCAACCACAAAGAGTGAATCTTCATTTATCAACATTGTTTTGTTCTTTTTAGCCATTAATGGACAATAGTCAGACCATGAAACTTCCCTTAAAAGTGTTTTGCTTTTCAAATGCTATCGTAATCTTTTCCCATTACTTCATATTTGAGGACTAAATTGTTATCCCCCTGAGAATTCTGTCTCCTGAAAACATTGCGAAGAGTTAAATAGCATTTTCAGGCTTGTGTAGCTATTGCTCTGCAAACATTACAAAGTGAGGAATGGTGGCGCTGATGCTCAGACTGTTCATAAATTGCAGGCAGCCTGCATTAGCTGCAGTGTCGTTACAGCCATAAGGAGTGTGAAGTTTGCTCCACTGAGATGGTGAATGTGAGCTGCTGATTGCCCTGAGCCGCCTTTGATTTCACAGGGAGCTGAAAATACTCCACACCTTGTGAAAGGCTTTCAGAGTCTCTGTGGCACAGGCAGAAGTCAGGCATACAAATGAAGTTTTAGCAGGGAGCTTGGTCTCTGATAGACAAGGGGGAGATGTAAAAGAAAATAGTGCACAGAAACATAAATAAATAGATGAACTTATAATAAAGTTAGAACACACAATTTTTAAAAAGTAAGATCTTTGGAGTTAGATTTTTAAACAAGCTAATGAAGACTTCAGTGGTTTTCTTTTGAATAGATTGATTTCAGTCATAGGGAGAAATGAGAACACTGAGCAGGAGGCAAGTTTCAGCAGAGCAGACAGAAAAAGCACTTGAGAGAGAACAGAAAATACCTTGGTTCAGCTGAATTCCTGGAAATGCTGGATTTTTTAGATTGGGGAGGGGATTTGGTGTGCTATGGGATTTATTAAGCAAAATTTTTTCCACTTCTGTTTCCAATAGTCAAAAAAATTTTGATTCTTAGGATAAGCATATCTGTAGTCAGATAAAGGATAAAGATCCATTCAAGTGTTTACAACTGCTTAATATTTTCAGTAGAATGGAAAGTTTCTTCTTTGTTTATAATATCAAATGTCTTTAATTTTCAATGTGCATCCTCTAAAATAGTCCAACGGACTCCAAGAATAAGAAGTCCTGGATAAGTCTTTAAATTCTAGTGTAAAAATCATTATTTTGCAGGTTTTTTACCTCATTAATGAGTGGATTGGGATTCTACTTTTCACTTTTTTCCTATGAGGTTTGGCTGAACTGCCATCAAACTAACTCAGTAGATTCCCATCTGTAACTGAAATTTATTAGCTACTAATGTAGAAATCTTATTTAAATTTCTTTGTGAAGTGAATTTTTGCTCCTCCAATCTAAGCATAGGTAAGTTGTTTCCTGCCTAAAATACAAAGGTTGATGTTATTTTCAAATGGAACATTTAGAAAATCATGTTTTTGGGATACTTTGTCAGAGGCACAGGTCAGTGCACATCAGACTGTTTATCTCTGTGTTTCTCTATTCGGAGTGTCATAGCTCCATGCCTAAAATTACAAGTCAACATTTAACATGCTTTGCACTATCATATTTTTGTTGTTTACCCAGGCTGTATTATCTGTCTCTCCATTTGTAAAAAACAGTTTTGTTCAACCGTATACCCAAATGTGTACACATTCAAAAGGATCCTGGCTTGCAGGACCAGGGCTGTTGAGATATTGCTATTGGCATTTAGATTTCTCCATTTCCTTCATTAGACTTAAGATCCCAACGATAAATTTAAAGACGCTATTTAAAATGAAAATTCTGTTTATTTAAAATTGTTACATAGTGTTTTAATTACAAATAGCTTTAAAATTTTTTTTAGGTCTTCATAGAGTGTTAGAATAATTCAGATGGGGAGGGACCTCAGGAGACCTCTGTTCCAACCTCCCACTCGTAAGAGCAACAGCTGCAGCATGAAACCAGGTGGCTTGGGTGTCTTGCAAGCACTCAGGGACAGAAACTGTAAAACCTCCTGGGCAGCCTGTTACTCTGCTTGACTGCCCTAGTGGTGAAAAGGTTTTTTCTTCCTATTGAGTTGAAATGTCTTTTGTTTCAGTTTGTGTGGATTGTCGGCTTGTACCATTGTGAAGAGCCTGGCTCTTTATGTGGCCCTGCACTTGGGTGCAATCCACTGCTTGTCCCAGTTTGGCATCAGCTGCAAACTTGTCTTACCTCCTCCATGTCGGTGATAAAGGCACTGAACAACAGAGATACCTTTGATGCCCTGCTCAGGCTGCACAGCAGTGGGCCCCTGGGCTGACCAGGTCCCACTAGCCACTGATTCCACCCATTCTTCCAGGTTGCTTTCCCAATTCTATGTCGTCACACCATAATATCCTATCCTGGATTGAAGACTGCCATAGAAAACGTTTTTGTAAGGAAAGCTTCCTTACAAAAGAACTTCCTGATGTACTGGGTAGAAAAATTGTTGAATCCTGCAGAGAGGGCAGGGCCAAAGCAGAGAGCATGGGAGTCCCTGCTGCACCTGTGAGCGTGGCCCCACAGAGGCAGAGCTCCGAGAGCTCTGTGCTCCTGCCAGGCCTCACAGGTGACTGAGTTTCCCGGTTGGATAATCTAATTGAATAAAACCAACTTCATGCCAGTGAAATAAGCAGTAGGGATTATCAATTCTGTTTGTGTTAACATGCTGTTATAAATTGAGTTCAGTGGGTATTTTTGTTTGAGCTTTCTGGTGTGACTTAGAACCAAAGAAGAATCAAGTCTGACTGTTGAAACTTAATATTTTTTGCACAGAAGTAGAATTACAAACGGTGAAAGCACAGAAGGGGAGTGCAATTTGCATGTTCTTTCACAATGAATGAATTATTTATTAACTGGTCATATTAAGCAATACAAGCAGAATTAATATTCTGTGTGCAGCTGAAGCTGTAAGGCAGCAGCATGTTTCCATGAAAACTCTGCTTATGGCTTGCATTTTCTGATGGGGTGATGAGTTCTTAGAATGTGTTTGGATTTCTAAAGTGGCAATGTTCCCAATTGTGAAGCCTTTAATGCTTCTCCACAAAAAAAAAAATAATAAAATCATATTTCACCAAGATTTGAGGTCTATGTTTTAATGTGGTTGACCTCTTAATATGAAGATCTTAATATTTTCAGACCTAATTTTCATGAGAATCCTTTCACTGAAGTTTCTGTTTAGTTCCTGAGTTATTGTAGCAATATTCATCCTTGGTTTGGTGGACACAGAAAAGTATTTGACTTTACTTACCTTGAAAAGGAACTTCTAGGTAATTTTCAGAGATCCAGAAAAATTTGCTTTACTTGATCTAGAAGAAATTTTTCACATTATCAGTGACTATAACTGGAGGAACCCTTAGGTAATGAGTCCCAGGCCTCTGAGGTGCTCCACATCCAAGTTATTAGGTCTCCTTCTGTTAGGGAGTTACATTGATCCTTTATTTCCACTACCCCAGCTCATTCTACTGTTTTCTTCCAGGATGTATCACAATTAAACCTCACATTTGCATTCAAAAGGCAGGAGTACTTTAATTAAAGCAAAGGAACTCAAATTAGTGTGCTCTCTTATATTTTCCACAGGGCAAGAAATATAATTTTTCTTGTAAATGAAATTTTTAAGAGAGATCTGTATGAATTTGATGACATATGGAAACAGCTCAGTGATTCAAAGTAGGGTCACAGCCTCAGGGTTAAAAAGTAATTCACAGAATCACAGAATCACAGAATTTTCCAGACTGGAAGAGACCTATAAGATCATCTAGTCCAGCCGATGTTCTAACTGTTCAACTAGATCATGGCAGCAAGTGCCACATCCAGTCTTTTTTTAAATTCTTCAAGGGATGATGCCTCCACCACCTCACTGGGTAAATGATTCCAGTTTCTGACCACTCTTTCTGTGAAGTATTTCCTTCTTACTTCCAACTTACATCTACCTTGACGCAACTTGAGACTGTGTCCTCTTGTTCTATCCGTTGTCGCCCGGAGAAAGAGGCCGACCCCCAGCTCACTACAGCCACCCTTCAGGAAGTTGTAGAGAGTGATGAGGTCGCCCCTTAGTCTCCTTTTCTCCAGGCTAAACAACCCCAGCTCCCTCAGTCGCTCTTCATATGGCTTGTGTTCCAAGCCCTTTATTAATTTCGTTGCTCTCCTCTGGACACGCTCAAGTAACTCGACGTCCCTCCTAAAGTGAGGGGCCCAGAACTGGATACAATACTCTAAGTGAGGCCTCACCAGTGCCGAGTACAGGGGAAGAATGACCTCTCTGTTCCTGCTGGCCACTCCATTTCTGATACTGGCCAGGATGGCATTGGCCCTCTTGGCTACCTGGGCACACTGCTGGCTCATATTCAATCGACTGTCAACCAGCACCCCCAGGTCCCTTTCCACCTGAGCACTGTCCAGCCACTCCATCCCCAGCTTGTATCGGTACAGGGGATTATTATGGCCGAAGTGCAATACTCGGCACTTGGACTTATTGAAGCTCATCCCGTTTGATTCTGTCCATATGTCCAGCCTTTCCAAGTCTCTCTGAAGAATCCTACACCCCTCTAATTGATCTACACTCATTCCCAATTTGGTATCGTCAGCAAAACTACTAATAAAAGACTCTAAGCCCTCATCCATATCATCAATAAAAATATTGAACAAAGCTGGTCCCAACACAGACCCCTGAGGGACACCACTGGTGACTGGTTGCCAGCTAGATGTGACACCATTCACCAGCACTCTCTGGGCCCGGCCATCCAGCCAGTTCTGAACCCAGCAAAGGGTATTCCTATCCAGACCACGGCCAGCTAGCTTGTGTAGGAGTATGCTATGGGATACAGTGTCGAAGGCCTTGCTGAAATCCAGAAAAACAACATCTACAGCCTTCCCTGCATCCACTAGCCGGGTTACCTGGTCATAAAAAGTGATCAGGTTAGTTAGACATGATCTACCCCTCCTAAATCCGTGCTGGCTGGGTCTGATACCCTGGCCATCCTGCAAATTTTGCATGATGGCACGTAATATGAACGGTTCCATTATTTTGCCAGGTACAGATGTTAGACTGACTGGTCTATAATTGCCAGGATCATCCTTTGCGCCCTTTTTGTGAATGGGTATCACATTAGCCAGCTTCCAGTCATCCGGAACCTCACCAGTAATCCATGACTGTTGGTAAATGATAGAGAGTGGCTTTGCAATCTCATTTGCCAACTCTCTCATCACCCTGGGGTGGATCCCGTCTGGTCCCATAGATTTGTGAATGTCCAAACATTTCAATAGTTCTATAACTGCCTCTTCTTGGATAATGTGGGGACCATTCTGTTCCCTAAAACCATCTACCAGTCCAGACGGACGGGAGTCTTGTTCACTTTTATGTGAACAAAACTACAAAGAAGGCAATTATTAAATATTTAATACTGATCTCTCTCTTTTCTGCTCTCCTTTCTCTTTTCACAGCATTGGAGAGCATGGAAGGATACTATTACAGGGACAGTGTTTCAGTGGAAGAATTTCAAGCTCAGATTAATGCTGCCTCACTAGAAAAAGTCAAGCAGTATAACCAGAAGCTACGGTGGGTAATAAACCAACGTTCCTGGAATTAACTTACAGAGTTCTGTTTTTCAACTCAGTTTCTGTGACACTGCTTTAAACTGAAATCTGTTGTAGGGTGATTGGCTTTGGGTTCACGATTGAGTAAGATCCAAGATTCATGATTCTGGCTTTTTTGATTTCTGTACTGTTTAGTTACTTTTATAAAAATTTTTTTATCCTAAAATTTTTAGCTGTAATTGCCTCCAGGTTGTTGTAATAATGCATGTTGAGAAGGAAATGTCTACTTGATCACAAGTGGAGTATCAGAATTGCTACACATTATGATCTGATTTTATAGACTGTATTTACCTAATTTCTACAGACTAGGACTTGAAAAATAATGTTCTTTTCCTGCTCTTTCTCCCCACTCCACACCATACTGATGGGAATACAGACATATTTGGATGCCTGCATCAGCAATGGCTATGGATTACAGAGTGCATACTTGCCAGTGTATGTAGAAATTATGCAGCTATGTGTTTTGGTACATATTTCATTAAGGAGTTTCATTAAGGCAGAATTTCTATTGCACAAAATAATCTGTTAGTTATGAAGTAAAGTAAGGAAAATGGGTGCATAGATGACTCTTGTGTCTTGCTGTATCTGTGCAAAACACCTGTTTGAGTGTTCTTACTTGCCACGTGAGTTGAAGAGTGCAAAGGCCTGTGGTAAAACCACATCTATTCACTTCTAAAATTCTTGAATTGGATGGAAAAGTCATTTCACCAGGACGATTAGGCAGTTTATAAAGCAGCTGAGAACAGGAATTTAAAAAAGCTCAAGGACAATGGAGAAGGGTGAAGGAGATAAATGAGGATCTCTTTGCAATTCCTTTACCTGTTGGTTCTCTCTGGAGGGTTTTCTTCATGGACCTTGCAAAATCATTTAACTTATTTGTTATTAAAGCAGTGGGATTTCTAGATTCTGTTTTAATCTAAGTATTGCTATAGCAAAAGGGATTTTAAAGCCAATTTCATTCAGTAGGTATGGTATATTTGATTTTTCTGTGTGACATCTCTGTCTGCATTTGTATGTCAATGATAAATGTATTCCTTTAGTCTGTTTTCCATCTTCTTGTACTCACACTTCCTATTGGGGAAAAAATAGGTTTATGGTATAAATCAGTTGTACAGAGAACTTTGGTCATGCCAGTATTTGGCCTAGATGAAATCAGCTAGTTTTGGAAAGGGAGTCTATCAGTTAGACAAGGCAAGACGTTTTGTGTTGTTTTTTTTCTATGAATAGGACCAATTTAACCTCCCATGAAGATCCTTGAAATAAATTCTTCCCGACTCTATGCTCTAATGTTCCTTGACCTTGCTTACCTCATGAGTTATGTCCTTCATTCATGCTGTGGCTATAATGAGGTACATTCCTCTTTACAGTGCTGTGACTCACGGCTCTGATGAGTTGCTAAGCTTCAAGGCCTAGTTTCATAAGAAGTTACCATGAAAAACTTATCATTAACAAGAATTACCATGGGTATCTCTGCCCAGGCAGAAGAACAAGAAAAGAATTTATGTTTTTTTCAGTTCTCTAATGTCTGACTAGAACATTCAGTAATTGATTTGTTTGCTTTCTGGTGAACTCTACCCATTTCTTAAGTGCAGCACAAACAGCTTCAGGAAATAACTGACAAAATGTGAAGAGGAAAAACAGAAAAGCAGATGCTTCGTTCTTGTTCTGCTATTTACTAGCCTGTGTAGGTGTTTGGCCAGGAGAATCTAATGAAGTAACAACAGCAGCAAAAGATATTAACATTTGGATAATTGCTCTAAAGAAAAACAAAAAAAAGGAAATTAAATATTCCCTAGAAATATACTCAAGTGCAATAATACTTCACGTGGAAGAAATCCTCCATGCACCACCTCTTAATCAATAATAAAATAAGTCATCTGAGACAGAACCCTGAAGCTGTTCTTTCTCCATAGAAAAGGAATGTTCTGCTTGCTTGTTTGATGACCATCTGATGACCATTTTATAATCTCTCTATCACTACAGCAGCCAAAAGCAAGTGGGAGCAATGGCAATGGAAAAAGTGTGGGAGAAGAAAAAGTGTGGGACTAGTGGGAAAGAAAGCAATGTTTGGCAGTGACACTGCAGTCCAGGCATCCCTTGATGAGAACTCAGGAAACAATTTCAACTTCTCTTATTCCTGATGCATTGAGTTAATAATGCTCCAATAATATTTGAAATAAAAGAGACCCCTTGGTTGTGTGTGGTCCCAGCTGCAAACAGAGATTTTGGCCTAGCTTGGTATGTGCACAAGCAGGAGAGTAAATTAAAAAATGAATAGCATTTTTGCTCAGCTACCTCTTAATTTCTTGTAGTAAAGTCTTCTTGAACTTTTAGTACACAGAATATTTTTGGGCAATTGATTTCATACTGATATGTGCTTTAAAAGGATTAATATACAGGTTATTTATTTGAATGAATCAAAAGATATATTAGGGAATTTTTAGTGGATTTCAGGAAGGATGGATAGCCATTAAGTCAACTGAACCTTTGCTTTTATTGCGGAGGTCATTCATAACTCTGGAACTCTGACCAGCTTTTCTACAGTATCAGAACTGATGCAATAAATCCAGGTGCAAACTTGTCCTCCTTGACACTGATTTGAACATCATTAAAAAAGCTTCTGTCTTTCATGGTTCTTGCTTTGGGGCTTTTTCAAATACTACCTCAGCTATGAAATAGTCATTGATAAGATCATCATTTTTATGAGAATGCATGAAAGACAGTTGAAAATTGGTTATAGAATTTCGTGCTTATGTGGAATGGAGGAAATGTTCCTCCATCTTCTGGAATGGAATTAACCCTAGCTATTTGAATCTTATTAGTAAAATATGGGAACTTTTGTTCTAAGACAAGCTTGAGTTCTCCTGCAATTCCTGAGGCAACATCCTCTATGCCAGCAGTATGTGGGAAGTGCTTTATTGAAATAAAAATGTTATTTAAAGAAAATCAACAAAACAACCAATATCTAGTTTATGAGATTTCACTCTGCTGAGAATTTTTCAGCATCTAACCTACAATTATTCTTAATCATGCTGGATTTTTTTTTTTTCAAATTGCACTTATATTTATAGTTCACCAATTCTGTTTCTGTGACACTGGTAAGGAAAATAAAGTTATGTTCAAATTCTGTTTGAGAACTGGTCTGGTGCTAGTAGTTGCCAGCAATGTAACTTGAACCTGATCAAATTGTTTGCTAATCAGGAACATTCAGTACATCCAAGTGAGAGTAATTAGGTCAGCAGAGATTTTCAAGATCTTTATTACTAGGTGTTTGATAGCTCAGCAGTTGTCTTCTAATTTAGCAGCAGACTAAAAAGTACCTGTGTATCTGATCACTATGGAGGGCAGTGTTAAATGAGACCTTTCTGTGTTCTCCTTCCTCCTTCTACTTGTCCCCATCTTCCTCCTTTGGCACTCCTTGACTTTCAAACAGGCTTTTTTCACCCTGAATCAATCCTTTTGCTGTTACAGATACCAGACATTATTTTGCTTCAACAGTGCAGGACACAATTGTGTTCAAATCTGTAACTACTACAAATGCTGGTAGGAATAACAAAATCTCACAAATGCACTATATTTACTCAGACTGCTTGGTTGATTTAAATAATTTCCTGCAAGTCTTGAGCCATGTAATTGTAAAAACATGAGGGTAAAGTTAAAGCAGTAATGCTTCAAAATTACAATTTAAGCATTATTTGTTTAAAATACATTCTGTCCTTTGAATATGGTCTTCATAACTGATAGAGGTCTATTTCCTGCAGCAGGGTTCAGTATGTTAGCTCGTACTGCATTGAATAGAAATAAATCTTATGGTCTGTGCTGTGATGGTCAGATTGGTTGTGATGCAAGCCTGTTGGAAGCTGGGGCAGACCCTGACAGACAGGTTAGCTGCATGGCCATAGCTCAGACAGTCTTTGGACTGAACAATAACTTCCAAGTAAAACATTTAATTGGATATGAGAGCAGTTTTTATCCTTAGAGAAATAGGGTTTGGGGTTAGCTTCCTGCAAAAAGTAAGCCATTTTTGAAAATGGACTTTCAGTGTCAGAATGAAAACTTCTGTAATGTTTGTCCAAGTTACTATAGGTTTGGACTTGCTGGCCCAGAATGGGAATTTGAGTGTGCAGTAGGAAAAAAAAACAAACTTGCTCTTTTGGTCTTCCTACCTCTGTTTGACATTTTATCAGATTAATCTTTTTTTTTGTTGGTGGTGATAGTTTTTTAGGTTTTTTTGTAGTGTGAATTCTCATTCTGGGTAAAAGGTGTCCCTCCTATGACATTCTATTAAAATGCAGTTTTCTACAGGTGCTTCTGGTTAGCTGCTTAATCAGAAAAGTCCAAGCACATCTGTGCCATAGGAGGTTTTTTCCTGGATACGTCTGTGCACGGAGGGGATGTATCACAAAGGCAGAGAGGATGATCAGGGCACAGGTCATTCAGCAGGGTGCAGGGCTGTGGCTGTACCAAGCCTCCTTCCAGCTTCTGTGCCTCTGCAGTGTGCTTTGCTTTCATTGCTGACAGTGGTCTATAGGTGCTGAAAACTGCACATCAATAGACGTGCTTAGATTCCAAAACTGTCTATGCAGATCATTTTTAGCTAATAAGAAATTAGAGAAAGTAATGGTTTTTAGATAGATGAACAATTTTAATGCTTCTTCAGAAATGTATGCTCGCATTTAGATATCTAAACCCCTTCAAAATTTGTTTTCTGATGTTATGGTGGCCAGGATTGGGAATGTAGAGAGGAAATGAGAAAAATGATAGATGAAGGTGGGGTCAGGAGAGTTCTGCTTTTCCATTAATTTTCTCTTATCCTCAGCATGGCACTTTCTTTGTGACACCCCTGATTATGTGATGACCCAGTTCTTTACTCCAAAGATAGGATCATGCTGTGGGAAAGACAGCTGAGGGCTGCTGCACATCCCCACCACTGGTGTGGGTGTTAATTACCACTGGATAGTAATTAACTCGCCTGTGCATCAATAGAGAGAGAAAGTTCCTTCCTTCCTGCCTACCATTCTGTGTGATTTGGAACTATTCTTTGAAGTCAGCTGTGTCCAGGCTTATTGGCAACTACTTCTGTACTCTGTTGTACAGCCATAATAGAAGAAAAATTAAAGCAAGCAGTAAAGGGGGGGGAAAAAAGTGGATTTTGTTTGAGTTTTCTTGGGTTTTTTTGTTGGGTTTTTCTCCCTATGTTGCTGCTTTCTTGGATATCATTTTGGGAGGTAAATGTAAGTCTGTTATGCTAAGGAAGCAATTATAATCAGTGAATCTAACGACAAATGATTTAGCTAACTACCCTCATTACATTGAACATCTGATTACACTGAATGTAATATTTGTCATTTTAAAGAGTTTCGTTTACAATGTAACTTCAAACAATTTTTCTGTCTGAAGCCTCCTGTATTTATTTTATGACATAAGTAATCCTCCACAGAGCAATGGCAAATTTAATTGAATTCTTTATTCAGGAATGTTACAATTCAGGAGGTTTTCATGTTGTTGGGGTTTCTTCTTTCTTTTGATTTTCAGAAAGATAAGAAAAGGAAACCATTTCTGTCTCTAGAAGATCTGCAAACATGGAACAAAATCTCAGGAATGTAACATCTTTTTTATTTATACACGCATGTATAAATGCACAACAGCCTCTTAAGCTGCAAGCTTCTTGGCAGGATGATGCTTTCTGTATCCTGTATAATTTAGTCAAGGCAGAAAATAGATGTGATGGCACTCATGGCTTCAGGCTGAACTAAAATTCTCTAATAGTTGCTTTGCTGTAAATGAGTTACAATGACATAAAGGATGTATCCACTTAAAGGTAGTTAATTACTGTGAAAGAAAGAACTTGTTTGTCTCTGAAACAAAATGATGAAGCCTCTAGGCAATACCTGCATTATCAAAAAGGCTAGATCGTGTATCAATTCCTGTAGTAAATACATTAAAATCCACCTTAAGGATGACAGACTCCTTGCCCCACTGTTTCCAGTGGAAAGCTTTTCCGAAGCAAATGCTCAAGTGGTCAGGAAGCTTGTCTTGCTTGTCCTTGTGCTACTCTTACCCTGTGGTGGGTCTTTCCTTCATGTCTGTTCTGCTCAGTGAGTGACATGTTAATGAGCAACTAACAGTTTCTGTCATTGCCATCAAGTTCAGAAGAGTGATGTGAGGAGACTTACGGGTGTCAGAGAGCGATTCTGTGATATTTTCTTTTTATTACAGTGATATATTTCTAAATGACATAGAAAAACTGCTTCCTGGTCTTCAATACTACCTATTTGATACACAGCTTTGTACTCAAAACAGCAGCCAGCAGTAAAGCAGGACTGCAATACTACAAATTTATCATGTATTTCCTAAGACTATAAACATTGGAAATCTAATGGCTCTTAGATTTTTAAGATGTGATTCCAAATGTCTAGAAATTTGACATAACTCTCTCTAAATGCAGTCTTTAATTGAAAATGAAGCATTCACTCTGAAGGATATAACAAAGAATTACTAGCTAAGTTTCTCTCCTGATTAATTTAGTAAGAAGTACTTTAGATAGAACAGAAATTAATATTCATTGCATGTAAGTGAAGCAAGACCAGAGAGAATAGAGAGATCCTGGGAAAAGTAAATGAAATTTGTCTAGCTGGTCTAAAAGATATTGCCAGATGGCTTGAATTTAGCTTTGGGATTTTTTTTTTCCTTTTTCCATGCTGTGCTCATTCTCTGAATGTAAATTAATTGTTTCTTTAGACTTTGGACAGAATAGGATCAGTATTTATTATCAATAGTGTTCTGTAATTGAAAGTTATGAGTCTTGGTAGATTATATGTACTGACTCTTTGCTCACCGAGGCGGACATCAGGTTTATCCTGCTTTCCTTAACTGCTGCAAGCACAGAGAATGTGGATCTGCAGTGATCAGGAGCCTTTTCTTTCCCTTCTGGTCACTGATGGGAGAAGCAGGAGGGCACCTGTAACTGGTCTGTGGTCAAAGAACTTCCAAAGAACCACCACAAATAGGGTGGTTTCAAGTGCCCTTGGATGTAGGTAGAGACACTGGAGACTAAATTCTGGAAAACAGGTGAAAAGTGGGCAGTGTTACATTGAGCAAACTGGACCTTTTTTCCCATTTTTTGGTCATCCATGACTTTCTGTCTTCACATTTCTATGCTTACATTTATGTAATCCCCTGCTCTTGTGTTTACAAAGGTTTAAGAGCAGGGCTGTGAAAGGCCTGTTTTGATAGCAGGACTGTTGTTTGCAAGCATCCTCCTCTGTTTCTATCTCAGATACTTGTGCTCATTCTACTGCCAGTTGCTCAACATACCTTACTCATTGGCTGAAGGTAGTTTAAATTGCTGGGAGACCAGTAGTTTAGCCAGATGCTGCAGTCTTGCAAGAAAATGAGGAGCATTATGGAGATTCCTCCCCTCAGTTTAAGTGTCTAGTTTCTTGGGAATTTGGTTTTCAAGAGCTGAGAGTTTGTGTCCCTGCTGTACTTCCAGTCTAATCCACTAAAGCAGATGTTTGCCAAGGAAGTCCTTAAGTTTCATTTCTTGAAATTTTCTTTATACCCCTCCCCACTTGTAAGTATTTAAATGCATTATTAAACCTGATTAATTTTTCTCTTCTCTATGTATATTTCTTGCCTCACCATACAGTCGCATCCCCTTCACCAAAGCTCGCACTATTTCCCACAGTAGAGGGAAATAGTAGTTGTCCTGTTCCCAGCCAGGACAGGGTTAATTCCTGCAGCAGCCAGGAGGGACATGGCTAGGACCTGGAGATTGTTCTAGGCCACCTTCCATCATTTCCAGGGGCAGGGGAAGGGAGTCTCTTCCAAGGAGAAGAGGTTCCTTCTCCTGGAGTAAATGTGGTGCTGGTCCTGAGCCAGGGGGAGCATGGGGGGGCATGGCTGTGGTTGGATTGTGGGCTCCACAGAGACCATTTTTGTGTGACCATTTTGTACACTTTTGTTATTAATATTGTTGCTCTTACTGTTTGTTTTCTTGCTGCACTGCTGTTTCTAGTAAATTGTTCTTGTCTCAGCCTGTGATCTTTACCTTTTGTGACTCCAATTCTCCTCTCCAGCGCGATGCAGGGGAAGGGGGAGCGAATGATGGTGCATGGCTTGGAGTGGTTTCAGAGGGAAGGCTAAACTGGAGAATACAATTCCTAAACCATGACATCAGTAGGGACTGACAAAAGCTGGTTTGCCACTTTGTGATGGGGTTGTGCCAGGAATCACAGAATTATTTAGGTTTGGAAAAGACCTTTGAGTCCAACTGTTAACCCAGCACTGCCAAGTCCACTGCTAAACCACATCCTTGAGTGCCATATCTACACATCTTTTGAGTACCTCCAGGGATAGTGACTCAACCATGTCCCTGGACAATCTGTCCCAGCTTTTCCTAATAACCAATCTAATCCTCCCCTGGCACAAATTGAGGCCATTTCCTCTTGTTCTGTCACTTGCTTTGTGGGAGAAGAGGCCAATCCCACCTCACTACAAGAACAATAAGGTCTCCCTTGAGCCTCCTTTTCTTCAGGCTAAACAACCCCACCTTTCAGTTGCTCCTTGTATGACTTGTGCTCCAGGTTTTTCTCCATCTTCATTGCCCTTCTCTGGACACAGTCCAGCCTCTCAGGGTCTTCCTCATAGTGATGGCCCCAAAACTGAGCACAGGATTGGAGGTGTGGCCTCACCAGTGACAAGTACAAGGGCTCTAGGACCTTACCAAGGGGTAGGGCTTACTGACATGCTTACTCATGAAATGCAAGTTACATGGTACTAAAGCCACATGGTACTAAAGTTTTCTGTTCTGTACTTCGGTTTTCACAATAGTTGTGAGTGGTCAAAGTATTACTGTATATGCTCTTTGTCAAGTGAAGTCATGGTACTGTCATAAAGCTTTTCAGTTGTTAAAATTAAAACTTTCTGTAACTACTAAGGATGCTGGTGATGCTGTACATAGGATTGTATTGCTGACAGATGCTAGGAGACTTGGTTTAAAATTGCTGAGTCTTAGCATGGGTTGGGAAGGTAATTCTACTTGGTAATCTATCAATTATTGAGATTTGCCATTTAGTGGCAAGAATACATGAAATAATTTGCTATAACAGAAAATGGACACATTGACTACAGAAAAAATGGAATTTTTACATATATATTAGATGATATAAATGTATTTGCAAATGTATATGTATTAATTTATATACACACACATATATACATAAGCATGTTATACACACTCTCACCTGTGTAGTTAAAAGCTAGGTGGCAGAACAGTATTATTAAATTGTTATTAAAGAAATACTTTTGTATTTGTATTTTTGCACACATACAGAATTGTTATTAAAGAAATACTTTTGTATTTCTTTAAGAACAATTCTGTATGTGTGCACATAGATGCAGAAATACAGAGTTACTGTTTATCTGTGTCATAAATCAGTGCTTTTTAATTCGAGCTGAAGAAAATCATTAAGGATTCCCACACTTCCCTACTCCACACCTCTGTTCTGATGTGTCCTTTCTCAGATTGCTGACTGTGCTTTTCTAGATGGTCTTTAATATCTTGTGACTGAGGGATAAAAAAATCTAGTAGAATTGAGATACATTTCCATGCTTCTGTTGAGGACAGTAGGAACTAATTTGTATGTTTGCCGCACAGGTTCTGGAAATAAAATGCTAAATTCTTCTGTGCTATAACATCAAAGCAAAACCTTTCTAGAGCAGAACCAAAAACTCGGTGGTATTTAATGCCATAACCCAGTTACCTACTCCTCTTCAATTATTTTTTTACTATCCTTCTTTTTAAAAAAAGGACTAGCAATACCTAGGATAACCCTGTGGGCTTACTGGCACAAGAAATTTAGAGTAAGACTAAACACTTGGATTTGCTTGAATTATCTTTCTGTTCCAAGTTACTCAGGAATGTGTCTCTCTGCAGGTCTGAAACATTCTTAGGCTTCTATTTGCAAAATTTCAATTTTCAGGACTTTATACATGTCTGTGTCAGCTTTAGAGGGTACCCTGAAAAATGCTTCACTAAGAAAACATCAGCGCTTCTGCATTTCCTTTGTACTCAGGTTGTGGGAAGACACCTTGGGAAAGCCTTTATCTTGTGAGAGATTTTACTTTTTGAACCCTAAGATGTTTGTTACCTTATCCTGGTGTTAGTTTTCCCCGAGATACTTGTCCCTCTTATTTGACATTGCTGTGTAGGGGATATCTTACAAAAGTCGAACACAGCAATAATCCTCAGTAGATTTATTGTGTATTGGATTATCTACCTTTTCTTTTTTTTTAAGGAAGGCTTTTCTGCTGGATCTTAGAGAAATTGCAAGGCTTTAAAAGCTAACATCACATTTGGAGACAAAGAACTATGATTTCATTCTGGTTCATTTCAAATGGATTAGAAAATATTGTCCAAATTGGGCACCATGCCAAGATTGCCATTAACTTTTCCCATAAAATATGATTAAAGGACCTTAACAAGCATTTAGTAATTAAGCGAAGTGCTTTGGAAATTTATATGCTGTCTACAGGTTGTCATGTTCTGTAAAATACTGAAGACAGTTTTTATGAAAAGCAATAAAAATAAAGCACTTGAGAAACATCTGGGAGTGTTATCTGATGGGGAAGGAATAGTTTCACTTGTAACAGGATATTTTTATATTTTAAATGAATGTTGTGTAAAGTTGATTTTTGTTTGGGTTTTTTTAGGTTAGTGAATAATTGCCTGAATTAATGGAGTAATTCCTATAACCACATATTCCATTCCAGTGTCCGTGTTGCTTCATTTTATACTCTTGAGTTAATTATATTCCATGTACTCCATTAATTAGTGTACTGTTCCATATTTGGTTTCTGGTTTTATTTAATGCAGATGAATTTGCTGGAATAACAGTCCAAAGAGATGGGATTGCTGAACAGCCTCTGAATGAAGCAGATTTTCCTATTGTATGGCAGGAAAAGGCAGTGTAGGCTTTCAGTCTGATAATGTTCAGGGGAGAGCAGCATGAGGCTTTGTTTTGTAGCTTTGCTAACAAAGAAAAATGGTTGGTCTGCTGCTGCTGAGGTAGCTTTTATGTGCTGTGGCCACTCAAAGTGATTTATGAGTAATTTTCTCTACAAACCTCTTTTCCTTTCAATGGTGTCCAGCTTCCTTTGACACAGAGTGCATTGCAGATCATGCAACAGGCTTAATGGAATAACAGCACTAGATTATCTTTGCTGTGCTTTCTGAGGGAATTAATTCAAACCTTAAATTTGGGAGAATTTTTTTTCAAAACTACAAACAACAAACAAATAAAAGATGGGTTTATTTAATCAAGTAAATCATGCCAGATTATTGAAGAGTAACAGGTATTCAGATCTGCAGTCTGCACCCCTGCCCAGCAAGTGTGCAGCAATGTAACTTCTCTCATATGAAATAAAAAAATAAGAGGGGGAGCAATTTTATCCTTGTGTACTACATGAATCAGTGCTTTAATGACTGGGGGATCCAGCTGATCCTCTTGTTTGAGAGCTAGAATGCAAGAAGACTTTTTTTTTTTTTTTTTTTTTTAATACTATAGAGCAACTGAAATTTGGCTGCCAAACTCCTTAGTTCCAGCCTGGGCTGTGGCTCACTTGTGGCCTTTAGTCAGGTCTGTGCCTTGGGCACACAGAGTGGAGATAGATCTCAGTGATACCTTGAGGCTGTCACCGGAGAATCTCTTTTTTTTTCCCCTATGTGTACCACAGTTCAGTTGGGTTTCTCTTGTTCTGTTTCATTTAAATGTTGTCCAGAGTTTCTGCATTAGTGGCTGCTGCCTGGTTCTCACTGGTAGGTAGGGAGGCCTACCGAATATTTTTATTTTCAGCTGCCACAGGAGATTTTAGGAGCTTTACTACCAGCAGAATGAATTTTGTGATCAGAGAAACATGGAATGGTTTGGGTTAGACAACCTTTAAAGATCATCTGGTCCAACTTCACTGCTGTGGCAGTGACAGACTTATTTCAGTGTTGCTGCAGAGGCACTAAAACCTGTGATCTTATCACAAAGATATGTGTGATATTTATCTATGAGATGCTTAATGATTGCATCTCTGTGGTGAGCAATTAATGTGCTTATAAGTTGGAAAGTTAAAACAAAAATTCCTCTAGGGTTCCTGAGTTGAAGAAGACATGTATAATGCATATTTGTCCCCTGTAGGGTTTCTGCTTTTTTGTTTCTTTTTATATTATGAACATGTATATGTTTCCTCTGTCAGTACTGTGTTTCATGTTGGGGATTCTGCTTTTATGTGACTGCACTTATATACAGCAGATATAAAAAAAGGTTGTAGAATGTGAAGCTCAGGCACTGTTTCTATACCAGTTTTCCCAAAGTCACTCTTAAAATCTATAGAGATGCACAGACCTTTTTTTCTATGGGTAGCTTTGTTGAAAATTACTTTCAGATCCCTTTTTTCTTTGTTCTTATAACTAGATGTTAAAGTTTTGCACTGTACTGCCAAACGGCAGAGGGACAGTGTTTTGCCTCCAGAATAAAAAAGGGTCTTTATTTTATTGCTTTTTATTTAATTATTTTAAAAGAAGGATTGATTGTGCCTGTTGATTATTGTATTACTCCTTGACCCTCTCTTTCCATAAGGTAAAACACCCTCCAACCTTAGGATGTTGTCTAAGAATAGTCCCTTGTAGAAATTTTGTTCAGGACTTGAAACAATTAGTTTTTGCCTTACTCTATCTGTTTGTTCTTTCAGGGCATTCTACCTGGACAAGTCAAACTTGCCTCCAAATTCTACATCTAAAGCAGCTTATATAGATAAGGTAAATAAAAATGTTAAGTGCCTAATTAAACTCTGCATGTTACACACTGTGTTACTGAGACTTATTCCATCACAAATTGAATTGTTTAAATCTTGGGGGAGAGGGGCAGGCAAGGGAGGAGCTCTCTTGCAGCCTTTTGTCCCCCCTGTGTTTTTTGGGGTAGGTGGTACCATGTGGTTCTGATTAAAAGGTGTGGCAGGGAGGGTATCTGGGTATCTGTATTTGAGAAGAGGAATCATTACCTTCTTTTTTCACTGTGCTTTCAGAGCAATGCTGCTGCCCTAGGAGCATGTGACGTGCAGGCAGAAATTCTTTGTTCTGAAAGCTGGAAGTGCTTTTCCAAATTAAATACTCCTTCAGCATCCTGCTCAGAAGACTTTCTTCTGAATCTTCTTATTTAGGCTTTCTTCAAATGCTTTCATCTGTCTTTAAACCTCTGTGGCAGAGAGATCCCAGGGGCTATAAAAATTCATTTAATGCTCTCTTCTCTCATTGAAGAGTTAATTCCTGTATTGCACCCCAGTAGGGGGAATAAAGAAATTCCTGGGGTCTTGCCTGTGAAAGTGATTGAGCTACTATGGCTTGAGAAATAACAGTGCTCATCAGCTGAGCTATGTCAGACTAAAATTTTATGTCAGTATCAGCCCTGGTTTTAACAGACTGGTGGTTCCTGTTTCTTGGATCCATGCAGGGCTGCACCCAGGGGAAGAAGGACATTTGGCACTCCTTCCCTGGGGAGTCAGCAGCGTGCCTGGCAGTCACAGGTGCAGCAGGGGACGTTTAGCTGTGAGGGGGTTGCTTGTTGCTCCTAAACCTGTTCTCTATCTATTCCAGCAAAAATTTCAAGGGCAAGAGAAAAGCATCTCATAATCCACATCTGACCAAGTGTTGCTAGGTTAAGCTAATGCATTTATTTTGCAGCTGGAGCAAGCCAAGAGTGAGTGCATGATCCACTTTTGGCTGTGCCTAGCACTTCATTGTCCATAGCTTTGCTTTAATAGATGATACTAGCTAAAATCAATTTAGATAGATGCAAGTTAATCCAGTAGGACCTAAACCAAGTTAAATCTGTTTGCACCCAGGTTAAAATATTTTTTTTATAGTTGATTTTCTTGACATCAATGCTTTTTAATAAAGTAACTAGCACCAAGTGAGGCTGATGTTTCTATAACTAGTTAAAACTGTCTTTAGGGAAATAATCTGTCTTTCAATAGATTAATTCTTTGAGTAGCATGGGGATTTGCTGCAATCTTTAAGTGTTTCTGGAATAAAGAGAAGTGGGAATTTGGAATTAAGTGGTCTGAAAATTTGTATTATGAACATCTCATTTACACAAAGCACCATGAGATACTGGTTTTCATTGCTTGGCCACTTTTGAAGGCTTCTCTTCTGACACAAGTTTTTCACTTGAAAGCTGCCTTCCTTACTTCATTCATTCTTAGTACAGTAATGCTGGGATTATTTTAAGTTTTACTACAAAGTTAACCAGTTTTGCTTTGTTGTATGTTTTTGTCACATCTGTTGATTTTTATTTTTTGATGTTAGTCGGGATTAGGAACTAGACATTTGACAAATAAAGGACAGTGTTGTCACAAATGTAAGATGATTTTCTCAGCAAGTCAATTAACAAGTCTTGATATCTGTATCTTCGTATCCTCTATATGTGTACAGTTGTAGGTTGCTTCTTCATGGCTTCCCTTCATTTCCCAGTCCATTAATGGATACAGCATTCATGGGTAAATTGATATATTGAAGTGAAAAATACTTCCATAGGCAGGACTGGGAAGGAAGCAGTCAGTGATGGGAAGAACTGAAAAGCTTTAGAAAGATGTCATGTATCAGAAGACTCTGTGTTTGGTATTAATGTAATGGAATTTGGCTTTCTTAGCCAGACCTGGTGTTCTACATCTCTGCATCTCTGATGACCTGCTCTGGTAGAGTATATCATGTGCTCTCAGGAGCAAATATTCAGACGCCTCTCTGTTCCTCGCTCGCAGCTGATGAGGCCTCTCAACTGCCTGGATGAGCTGTACCGGCTGGTTGGGTCCTTCATCCGCTCCAAGCGCACGGCCGCCTGCGCCTACACCGCCTGCAGCGCCTCGGGCGTCGGGCTGCTCTCCGTGGCCTCCGAGCTCTGCAGCCGCCTGGGAGCCTGCCACATCATCATGTGCAACAGCGGCGTTCACCGGTAGGAAAATTGCTTTTCCCCACCTTTTCTGGCAGTCAGCCACTCTGTCACTGCAGGTTGGAGACTGCTGCTCTTTTCAGAGATGGATCTTACACTAAATACCGAATATCTTACACGGAACAGCCGGTGCACTTGAAAGATTTGTGGAAATTCTAGAGATGTGTTTGCAGTGATTGAGAGAAATGGACAGTATAATTTTTTTGGTTTGTGCAGTTGTAATGAGATTGTTCCCCATTCAATTTGGTAAAAGGCAGAAATCTTAATTGCTAAAGTAGAAAGAGAAATGTTACCTAGATGAATAGTAAGTATGATATTGAACTCTTAATACAGGCAAGAAATGCTGAAATTTTATTTACTTTGTATGGTACAGGGAATAATAGTAGATCTTGACTTAAGGAAGCAAGATGATTGATTCAAGAAAATAAGACACATGTATTTCTGCAGGTACACCTTATGATAATGAGAGGTTCACCCTGAAGGATGGTTGATATGTTTAATACAATACCAAAAAATAGACTGACCTATAGTCAACTGAACTTTGTCATCAACCCTACCAGATTTTAATAGACAAATATATGTGTATGACAATAGTATCACCACAGAACTCTCTAGTACTTAATCATATTTGTCACAGGCAGCAATATATTTATGTTCCATCTGGGGAGATTACAATTTTTTGGGACAGTGTACCAAAAAAAGTAAAGACTAAAATTTGAGAGGGAGAAAATTCCCAACAAACAAAGGAATTAACATAACAAATAATCACAAAAGAATTAACATAACAAATAATCTGATACTAAAAATATGCTCTTTTCATGAGAGTTCCAAACTGTAGATCAGGGGTAGCAGTATGTTAAAAATGCTGCTTAGTTTCTGATCGGTGCAATCCTTATTTTAGCAGACATGGTTACCAATACCTTGTGTTAGAATGAGCAATACTTTCTCCTGATTTTAAGTAAAATCCTTTCTTCCAAAGAGGTTTGAGGAGGGAAGAAGAAAAGAGGCAGTTGCAACATAAGCAATGCAGATTTTCAGGCATGAAAAAAAGGAAAAGCTTCATATAAAGCCAAAAAAAATTAAGTTGTATGAAGACAGTGTTTGCCATTTGAGAGCTGGCAACACAGTATTTGTATTACTCTCTGTCAATGATACAAGTGTACATAACATACTGTATACTGTATTTAATTTTAGGGAATAGCTGGAAAAAGGTCTGCTATGTAACATTAGTCACTATATCAGAGGAAGATGCAAATGCTATGGAGCATGGGCTGTCATGACACTGTTGTTTTGGAAGAATATGAGGCTGTACAGCTTTTCTCTTTGTCTTGCTTTCAGTTTCATGTCTTACGTGATCAGAAAAGGTGTCGGGCATAATTCTGACGGGTTTTTTTAAGCTGAAAAAAGACTGCCTCTGGGTTTCACCAGCATTTCATGAATTTGTCAATACATTTGTGCCAAAAATTCTGATAGTTTAAGACTGTAGTCAGAACTACCCAAATAAACTATTATCCTGTGGGTCATAAATTATTCAGAATGATTTGGTGACTGAATAAGATCTGGTTTGCTTGAATCTGAATATGAGCTATTCTAAGATGAAAATTAATTAATCATCAAATTGCTGCTCAAAACTAGGGCTAATTCAAAGGTAAAAACTCCTAAAATGTCTATAGAAGTGTATTTTAAAACCACAAAAAATTAGAAAACCAAGCATAAAACCATATTGGTTTTAAAGACTGTATTGTGAGCATGGGAATGGGATTTAAAGTGTTATGTGTGGGTTTCTGTCTAGATGTTAAAGGATTCATCATCATCTATTTACATAAAGATGCAAGATACTTTTCTCTAAAGCATGACTAGTTCTACTTTACAGTGAGTCCACTTGAGTTTTGGTACTGCTACTTCATTTGTGCATTAATACTGCCTTTGTGGCTACCATCTGTTCAGAGAAAGAAACACCAACTCTTGGCATTATCAGAGATATTTCAAGATGGGCCCTCCAGGAAAAATGAATGGGCTACTTGAGAAATTGTATAGGTACTCAGGGGTTTGTACCTGGAAGTTCAGAAGAAAACTCATGTATTTAGAGACAAGAAGGGATTAATTCACTCTTCTAAGGGAAATAAATCCCTCTGAGTGGTTAAAGCTAAGAAAGTTTTTTAATAACATTTTCCTGAAGTTGCTGTTGCAGATGCAAACTGGATGGATGAAGAAGTTTTTCCTTAGTATTTGGAGTCATATGAAGTCACTTCATGTGCTGTTTTCTCTTTCTGGTCTCCCTAGGACACATCTCTAGAGTCCAGTACTAAGTGGGCTTTGGTTTTTTGACATTCTGAAATTGCCTTTGCCCAGATAGAAAGCTTGCTTTATTTCCAGCTGGTAGGTTTGCTCAGTGAATTTTGTGCCCAGCATTTCTAGTGCTAAATTCTGCAGTGTTTTTGTGGACCTACTGTTGTTGCTACTCTCAGAGAAACTGTCTTGCAGCAACACAAAGTCCTGTGAGGAGGACACAAGAGGAAAGAGTAAGATGCTGCATGTCATCAAGTCCCATAGACAGAGGATTTTGCTTTATGCCTGCCATCTTGAAGACTAAATTCTTCTGTTTGTTGGAGTAGTATTTAATCAGGGCAGATAATGTTGCAAAATCGTGCTCCTTAGCTTGTTAGCTAGTTCCTTAGAGTTCCAGCTACTGATTTTCAGTTAGAGGGGATATTTATCTCTGGTTGTACTCAGCAGTGTATCTGGCTTTCTGTGCTCTTTGAAACGAAATACTGTGGAGTCCCTGATTGTGATCAGTTGCAGAACTTCACGTTTTGTAGGCCCAAATCAATGGCTCATGATTGTTTTTTAACACTAGGCCACGGATACTAAATTGAGTTAAAACTGGTATTATCTAGAGATGCTACTGGATGAACACGTGGGGGAAAGATGTGAATTTTTCTTGCAGATTGAATTTTCAAAATCTATTCATTTGTCAGTCTTGCCAGCTTAAAAATGAAGCTAAACTTGGAGCAAGACTCCCCCATACTTTCTTTTTAAAAGGCCTCATTTTAACTCAGTTTCTATGATTAGTCTTTAAGGGAGTGAATGTCTGAGAGTCTGGAAGAGTACAGGGTGCTCTACTCATCAGCATCTTTCTTTTGTTCATGGGGAGTGGGAGATGAGCAAGACATTAATCTGTCAAAGTTTAAATACATTTAATAGAATTTAAAATAGAATTTTATATATATATATACACACACACACACACACCTTCCCTCACTCAATTTATTAATCTCTTACTGAACTGATTGGACAGCCCTTTCTGTGTGCTCTGAATTTAGGTGTCATGGATTGACAAGGGGGCAGGGAGAGGTTCTGCCACTGCTCCTTCTAACCAGAAGCAAGTCTCAGATAGCTTGTGAGGGAGGCACTGGGTGACAGTCCAATGCAGAAGAGGCCAAGAGCTATGAAACAGCAGCTTTGTCTGCTTTGACAGTGATTGCTGATCTCTGGATCAGCAGTGTCTTGGTTTCTGACTTCTCTGTGATCCATATTAAATTGCTTTTTACGCTGCACTAGGCTAAAACAGCTTGACAGAGTTCATACTTTCATCCCTATATCCAAGATAATGCTGGGGATTTTGAATTGCTGGTGATTGCTTTTCTTTGATTTTTATTACGACAATATGTTTACCAATTTACATTAAAGCCTGCAATCCTATATCTATTTCAGACAGCAGTTCTTTCCAAATAGATTTTGAGCACCAGAAAACCAAGGATGGGGGAAAATAAGTCCCTTTAACCTTCACTGTCCTAAGTGATGTGTGAGTGCCACAAACCTCCCCTTGGATTATCATAAGCGAACATGCCTTGTTGATCAACAAGAGGAACAGAGCTCTGAATTAGTTTGAGAAATCAATAGTTTGCATTTTTATTTTACCTTTTTTATCTTTCATAATTATATTTCTGCCTGCCAGCCAGCTGTCACCCTGTAAACAACATTCTGCTTTTTTTGCTTGTGTTCATTCTGTTTGAAGTTGCTATCAGTCTGTACAAATGCAGGTGATGAAAGGCACTTTTAAATTTTATTGAATCATGATTCTAGCTCCTGCTTGAGGGAGAAGAGCAAGACTGCACTGCACAGACATGTCCTAGCCTCTTTCTGTGCCAGAATGAAATTAGGTGCAGCAGCTGCGGAAGTCTGTTCAGGGACCATAGGCCTTACAGGCTCAAAGGAATAATTTAAAGCATCCAAATGAAACAAATCCCAAGTTTATTTAAATTTTTGCATTTCCTGGAGGATCAAGGGAAAAATCTTCTATAATCTTGATGAAACCCAGAAAAATCAGAGTCTTATTTTCTTTTCTGAATTTTAATTTCCCCTGCAGAAATTCTCTCCTTAGTGTTGCCATCCTTCAAGCAGTGGGGTTCTGGCTGGCAGACACTTGGCTGAAGAATGAGGCAGATTTTGCCAAGTGTTGATTATGCTGTCTCTTGTAGCTGGCAGTGGTCCTGCAAGCCAGCCAAACCTGCTTCATCTTCCACATTGCAAAGCAGAGTAGCACCATAAGCTGTCCATCATGGCCAGCTGCCTTTCTGTGAATCAAATGAAACAAGGTGAAAAATAGGTACCCTGGATTTGTACTTTTGACATTCTAGCATAAGAATTCTTCCTCTTAGATTCAGAAATTTCCCTCTAACAATTTAGTTCTGAGCTCAATGAGGGCATGCTACAAAGAAAATCCTTGGAGTTTTGCAGCTGTATTTAGGCTATAAACTCCCCAGTAAGAAAGCTTTCAGGGATCAATGGGACTACTTTCAGGTTAGCACAGACTGAAAAACTAATCCATACCCTTCTCCAGCCATCTGGTCCAAATTGGGCTCTTAGTCCTGCTACCTTCCCACTTAGTCAAGATTCTCTTTTATTTTTTAAATTGTAGTTATGTTATGTCTGTCTACAATTAGTATATTTTTATGATACCATACCCACTGAGGCATAAACAAACATCTCTTTGTGTAAAATAATTATTTGGGATAATAGAGTATTATTTAGCATAGTAGAGCAGGATAATTTAGGGTTTAGGATAATAGGGTATTACATTCTGTGCTGGTTACTACCTAAAACCAACTAAATAATTTTGAAATATATGAGAATTTGTTTCAAAATAGAATAGGCAAGACGCTTAGCACAAATAGTGCTATGCTGTTCCTACAGCAGTAATTGTTTTATTTTGCTCTATATTTGTCTTTCATAGACAATCTGGTACGTTTTTGCTTTGTCACCTCTAGTGTGTCTAATACATATGCTGGATGGATTATAGTCTTACTGTTGTCTTGCATGTTTTAAATTCTGTGACACTATTTTGTTTAAAATGCAATCTGAAAATGCAGAGAAATGCATTAAATGCAGCGAGACAGAAAAGATGGATCTAAGTCATTACTAGTATGGATTTCAAGGTATGCTTTTTTCCTATTTGGTCTTCTTTTAACATTATGGATGTTTAGTAGCAGGTTTGAAATACAGTGCTATTACTGTGCTCTGTGGAATCATCCTCTTTTTGTGCTTCAGCTCCTGCACAATTGCCTTATCTGCAGTCCAGTTCTTTGAAACCGGTGTTTTTCATACAAAATCTTCTGCTTTACAATCAAAATAAAATGGGGCCTCTCAAACAATCTGAAATTAAAAACGTAACCAGATCTGCTTTAATTTTTGGCAGAGAGGTAAGTGAATAGCTTGAATTATTACAAGACAAGAAGTAAATTGCAATTTTTTTACCAGATTTACTTGCCTCCTTACAGAGGAAGAAGCCTTTAATGGAAAGACTTTCTGCACAGAATGAGAGATAATGGTCAAAGCTGGGGTTTCAGATGCCTTTAGATTGTGTTTATTTTTGCAAGTATGATGGAAAATGAGTAAATAAAAGGCATGGAATAGCTCAAAATTTTGGAAATGCTCTTCTCTCATCAAGCAAGGAATATTTAATAATGAAATTGCTTCCTTGCAACACTTCCAGCTGACTAGAGGTGCTAAGATCTTACAGGAAAAATGATTGTGAAAAGATGCTCCCTGCAGTTTTTTAACACTGACAGATGATGTGCAGTGAAAAGAAGTGCCTTTTTTTTCTTCCTAATTTTTCTTTGAAAGCCTCTCTGTTTTAAAGAGGTAGATTCTTACATTTATTTATGGAAATAGAGTGGATGACAAAAATTTTTAAATCTACAGGAAAACAATATTAACATAACTTCCTTTGTGTTTCATACTTCATTATTAAAAATTACTAATATTGAATCAAATAACCCTGATAAAAATATGTTTTTAACCTACAAAAAAATTCAGTAACCAAGGGTAGATTTGATATATGACTAATAGATACTTACCTCCCAAGAATGATTCTCTGGCTTGATAAGTTCATGCCATCCACTTAAATAAGTCAGAAATCTACTGCTAGTTTGTGTCTGAACATATCTGGTAGAGCTGGGTTTGATTATCCTGTTGTAGAATAGTGGAGGTATGCCTGATAAGGGAGTTGGGATATCTTTATTCTGAGGTTTGCACAACTGTGTAACCACAGTGGTGCCTTTTGTGAATGAAATCCTGCATGCTGATGCTTAATGGACAAAAGGCAGAAAATCCCTTTAACACAGGCTGCACATGGCCATTCTATGTGGTGATGGTGTGTGTTCCACAGACAGTTACTTTTTGAAGTGTTGGTTTTTATTCAGAGTGGAATTAATACACTTTATGTGCATAATAATTGCTTTCTGTATGTTAAACTGGCCTTCAGTGGACAGGTACCATCCAACACTGATTTTACAGTGGCCCTTCCACACTGGCAACATCTCAGTTTCACAAAGATTCATAAAGGGACTAAAACTAAGTCCTGAACTCCAGCAGAGTTCACTGTAATTGTGAAAAACAGTATTTTAGTTTAGTGTATGTTCATCATGCTCATTTTCTCTCCAATACTTAATGTTTGGCAAAATTTACCTCTGTTGAAAAGCAAGGCTGTTCAGCAAAGTTTCAGTTATGGGTGCAGAGAATGCAAGCTTCAGTTTTATTTGCATGGAGACACATTTCCACAGTGAGAACATCTTAAAGCTTGTGGAAAAATCTAGAATTAGGCCTGCCTATACTTTGTCCAACCATTTTTTATAGTCCTGAACAACATTTGTCTTCCTTTTTAGTTTTATCATGTCTATTTTCTTCTTCAGATTGTTCATCAGAATCAATGCATATTACCCAGACATCACTATTAATTATAGACAAATGGCCCAAAAAATGTTTACCCCAAAGTGATTTACTTTGACACTAAGTTTTTTATTACTTTATGCACTGATTTAAATAATATTCCTTCTATACTTATTAATTTAAATGACAGCAGAAAATAAAGTTGATGTAAAAAGTCATCAAATGTAGGACTGATTACCTTATGATGCATGGGAAGAAAAGTAATTAAAATAATAATAATGGCATTAAATTACATGTTGAGAGAAGCTTTAGTTTTTAATTAGACTAAGCATACATGCATCCTTTTCATATTTTTTTCCTATTCACATAGAACATAATTAATTTTGACATCTCTGACTGTGGTAACTAATAAACCAATTTGTTTCACCTCATCTTTTCTACTCAGGGCATTTTTCTAAGGGATGTTTTGGTGCATTTTTGGATGTAGAATGGCTGAAAGCCTAATTGAAACCTGAGAACAAATTGGATGCTCTGGTAACCTAAATATGCACTTTGCTGCACGGCACCTCTGTAGGTAGTGAACACAAACTCAAAATTATTTTTCCTTTTCAGTGACATTAGGCAAGCTATTGTGAAATAATCAATTTCTCGGAAAATTTCAGTCTGTATTTGTATTTTACAACTCCATTTTTCAGGATTGATGTGCATCTGTCCAGCTGATTTGCAGCCCTTTAGTGAAAATCACATCTAGTCGGAAAAAAAAAGGACTATTGGTGATAGAAAATCATTTAGTCTTACTTTTTTAGCCAAGTTCAGAATGGTTTGATCCAGAAGTTGTTTTAAAGTTTGTATTTAATCTTCACATCAATACTGTCATGACTGATGGGAGACTGGGGATAGCAGGCAGGAGCTGGGAGCAGCTGCAGCCCCTTCTGTTTCTTGGAAACCAAATGGATGAAATGAGGAATTCTCAGCCCTGTTGTCCTGGGAAATCCAAATGTCTCTGCCTTGCTGTTGTAATCTGTCAAGACAGGGAATTTGTCATTCTAACTGACATAAATTCTGAAATGATGAATTTGAGTCTTTTGTTTTTCTCACATTAAAAAAAAGAGGTGAGAGGAAAAAAGAGGGAGTCAGAACAGATTTTAATCTGTTTACACTGTTAAATCTATGGATTTGGGCTTTACGCTTCCCATAACAGTATGTTATGAAGGTTTTTCCCCAAATATTTTCCTTGTTTTGGCTTGTCTGGGCTGATTGCATCCAAATGACCAGATACTTTCAGAGGTCAGGACTGCTTCCAGATTGCTTTGTAAACTTTAATACCATCTGTTTATCAGGTCTCAAAATGCAGGAGAAAAGTGGATTATTACTTACTGCACATATTTACTGACAACCCTTGATATTGAACTTTGCTCAGGCCATCATAACTTTACAAGATGGAGAATAACCAGATTTCATATTGTTTAATAAAATTTTAGAAGTTACATTGGTTTAAATTTGCATTTGCTTTATCTCTCCATGCTTGGCAGCCCTATTGCTGAGGTACTTCCAGTTATGACTTTTCCATGTTACCATCTGATGTTTTGTGTGTGCATTTTTTCTTTCACAGCAGGTGTCTAGGGGAGTTTGATTTGTGAAAAGGGATATGTACTAATTTAAAAAACTATTTGAAGAGCTGGGAGAAAGTACCAGTATGTAGATAAATGAGTCCCTTCAGCATAGTCTCATGCAAGGTTAATATGATCGGTTTTGTTAGAAGATGCCATCTCACTGATCTGGTGTTCGACTAAGATGACACTATTTGAGTGTTACTGTTTTTTTTTATTTAGAAAGTAGTGACCTTATTTCTTAATCATGGGACAAAAGCCAAAATCTATAGTTTATATTTAACTCTGCCATTCATCAGACCTTTTATGCGCCAGAGGAGAAACACAAAATTTGGTGATATTAAATTCCACCTCTAATGAAACAATATATTCAAATGCAATCAAGCCTCTGATGCAATTTTAACAAATTTTAACATCTGTTAATGAATAAGAAGGTTTTTTAAAAGAGAAAATAGATGTATCAAACCAGCATTACTTAGGATTTCACCTCAAACATAAAATGTTCTATTGAAGAGGTGTGATAATTATTAACATCATCACTGCTGTCATTTTGAGTGTCTTTGCTACTAATTTCATAGGACATGTTAAAAATACCATCCTTAGAATTGCTATTCTTACTTGCTGTGGAGAGGGATATTCAATTTTAGCATATGTGTTTCAGAACTGTACTGTAGTTGTTGCCTACCTCCATAACAGCCTCTAAAAGAAATCATTATTATGCTGCTTTGCTCAGTCTGTGCTTTTCTCACTCTGGTTATGTCTCTATCTACACACTTGGCAGTCTTATTTCTGAATCATGGTTGGAATTGCCCGAATGTAGAGGCCTGGTAATGTCCGTGATCATCAGCCATTTCATCAGGTTTGGATAGGGAGCAGCTTGGCAGCCTTCTTTCAATCACAAAATTGCACTTAATTCTTCAATATGACCTTCATTTAGAAGGTTCCTTTGTTAGTTTTGATTCACGCATGCGGAATATAATTTTTTTATGCTTTCAGTCTAAAGGGTTCCAGGAAGATGGGATTTCTGGGAAACTTGGCTCGAGAACTACTTGCTTGAGAGCTTTACTTTGAGCCCATTAATACATATTATACCTACTGAGAAACTTTTTGCCCTTTTTATTTGGCTTAGATTATATCTGTCAAACTACATTTCAGATACTTTTGCTTTTTTCCACTGTCAGTAGAACAAAGCCTCCTTTGCAATCTGGTCTTGAAGGTTGGATGTTTAAATTTTGGTGCTGGAAAATATTAGGAACATGTATTTTGTGCAATATTTCACTTTTCAAAGACAAGATGAAAACAGTGTTTAGAATTTCTAATCTAACATTTAGCTATCTTACACCTTAATCAAACACATAAAAAAAAAGATCAATACACTCTTGCCTCAAGTTAACTGAGGCCAGTGTATACAAGAAACTGGGGAATGAAAATTATCTCATTACTAAGGAAAATCACTTAGCTTATAAATTTTTTATGAAAGACCATTAATAAAGCTACAGATCAAATTTAGTATCCTCTATGCTCACTTCTGTGAAACTTCTTGCAGTCCAGAAATTAGCTTAAGCAGTTTTTAAAATGTGTCATTTTGGGTTTGGGTTTTTTTTCAGTAAGAAAATAAGAACAGACACATTTTTTTCCTCCTACATATCTTCTGCTCAGCAAGATAAGTGTTTGATTGAAACATATTGTCTGTTCTGTGTGCATATTATAAACTATGCAGAACACTTTGGTCAGGATTTTGCCAAACGGGTGCTCAAAATTATATATTAATAATGTGTCTTAGTTTTATTATTTGAACTTGAAAATTACAGCTTTTGTCAGGTTCTGCTGAGATAGAATAATGTTGTGTACAACCCATCTTTCTGGTTCAAGAGATTTGATTATTGCAGCACTTTGGTTGTGAAGAGAAAAATCGAGTGATTTACTGGGGCAGAGTAGAGCCACTCTCACCTCTTGGGTTATAGCAGCCCTCAAGCATGTTCTTTCTAAAAGCACCTGTTTCTACTCAGGTGTTTTGTCTCTATCCATGAGTTTTCTACAGCTGTGATCTTGGTTGCATGAGAAAACAACCATTTTTTCTTGTCCTGATAACAATGAGAATGAGATGGCGTCTTCAAAATTACTTTCCCTACTATTTCTTGCCCGGTGTGCTGGCAGGTTGTCTGCCGTACTGCTCTGAAACTTTTCTGGTTGCTCTGATACAACAGTGACAGCCTTTCTGTTAGATGAGGAACCACAATCAATTTTTGTCCTCAAAAGTTTTTTTGAAAAAGATTGGCAAAACAGCACAAAACAGTTCATTTGAAGGAATGCAGTTTTCATCCATTTTCTTTTATGAAAGGGGTAAATGTCTCTTAATTCTGCGCTGCACTGATGTGCCAAGACAATAATCAAGCTACATTAATTGTAAAAGATTGGGACCCTGGTACAAAGCCTTGGTCTGCTTTAACAGTGGAGGGGGAGGTAGAACATGCAGAAACCACCTGAAAAGGGATTTATATAATTGCAAAACATTTTTTTCTTGGATTGTTACTCTCCAAGTTGTGCCCTTGCCAAGCTATAGTTTTTAGTGTGGGTTTTTGTATGTTGTTTTGTGTTTTGGGGGAGTTTTGTATGGTTTTGTGCTTTTTGGGGAGTTGAGTTTTGTTTTGTTTGGGTTTTTTCCTTAAGAAAGAACAAAACGAATGCATTTGTTTCTAAGTCGGCAAGAACACTTGTTACACTCAAAATCTTAGAAACATTATACTGTTCAGGCTAATACCTGCATGGGTGAGGGAGGTACAGGAGGCACGTTTATTATGTAATCTTTGTATGTATAATTGTTTTAAGAAGAGGATTGATTTAAAAGCAGTTATTTTGAGGAGATATCAGAGAGCTGACCTCTTTCCCCCATTGCAGCTGCACCCTGAGCGTCACCCTGGAGCAGGCCATCACGCTGGCCCGGAGCCATGGGCTGCCCCCTCGCTACATCATGCAGGCCACCGACGTCATGCGCAAGCAGGTGAGGGGCTGGCTGTGCCACAGTGCAGGCACACACCTGTGGTAACTGGGAGTGGGGAGTGGGTGTCCTGGTTCAGGGCAAATTTGGGAGAAAACATCCAAAAGGGGCCCCTCCAGAAAGCAAACCCACACGGCTCCTCCCCGCATCCAGTTCAGCAAGGATTCCTCGGAGACAAGGGGAAGGAACCTGTTTATTTAACAGGCACAGCACCCCCCAGCACACAAAATGAACAATACTGGATGACAACACTCTTTCACCGCTCTGAAAAAGATGACAAATTCAGAAAGTCTCTCTTGGGGGTGGTCGCTTCTGCTATCAGTCCCTCCAGTGCTGGGGGTAGCTGCTGCAGGCCACAAGGTGCAAACTCTCGGTGTTTCCAGGTCCCAGCCCAGAGCAGGTTCGAGTAGTTCCAAAAAAAGGAAAGGAAAAACAGTCCAGGGAAAAATTCGGACTGCTTAGCTATACTAACTAATGAGCAGAAGCAAAGAGCAGGAGCAAAGCAGAAGCAAGAGTGAGAGCAAAGCAAAAAGCCAAGCGAAAAGCAAAAGCAGCACTATGTACCGCCCTGTCTGTGTGTCCTGCTAGCTGTGGGGGAGCGGTTGATAAGAAACCAAAACAAAACTTTCACTCTTCAGAGCCAGTCTTGAAGGCACAGAACATAATATCCAGCATAAACAGAATACACAAATGGGGATACAAGCATCATAATGTCACCCTAGGGCAGTGGGCTACAGCTATGGAAAGCAGGTGAACAGCACTGAAAGCAATGAGCCATGGAGTGGCCAGCTGCACTGACCAACCACCAAAGGGAACAGAGGATGCCCAGGTGCAGTGCATGGACAATCAGGGTTATAAAAGGTTGGGCTAAAGAAAAAGAAGGGCAGATGCTTGCAGCCTTGTGAGGTGATGTAATGTTATTCTGTGTGGGCAGACAGCTGAAGCCTTGGGATGTGATATGGTGTTACTCTGTATGGGTTGGAGCTTTCTGACATTGTATGATGATACTCTGTGTACTGTGGATATCTCAACTGCAATGTATGCTATGACAGGGAAGACCTGCATGCTTCCAAACAACACATGTAGTTATCAAAATGGAATGATTCGACCAAGCATTTTTTAGCCTCCATCCTAATGTTGTGCAGTGTCTATTTGAGTCATCTTAGTTTGGGTTCTTTGTTGTTTGTGTTTTGGTCTTCTGTTTTGGGTTTTTTTTTTTTAATTTTCTTCCCTTATTGTTGAAGGTGTTTTTTTACTATTTTTTAATACAGAAACAGGCTATCTTTAACCAGTTGTTTGCTTTCTCTCATGATTTTACTAAGTGATTTTTGTATAGTAACTGCCTTGGTGTCACCTTAGATCAGAACAGTCTCTTGAGTAAGACAATTTTTATCTTAATATATATGATTGATAAAAACAGCTTAAGATTATTAGCTATTGCCAGTAAAAAGTGACTCATGCACTGAATTAAGGGAAAGTGTAGAAGGGAAGGAGAGAAAGAAACCCCATCGTTTTTCATTTCCAGGCAAGATTCCCGAGGACAATGTCCTTATTACAAAACAGTGGTTTTCACTCTTTGGCCATCATAGTATTTAGGGGCTGTTGTGCATAGATAACCACCTCAACATGAACTCTTGGTGTGAAGGTATGCCAAAAATACTACATTAAAAAGTAATATCAACTGAAAATGGGGGGTTACACTCTACTGTATTAACACAACATTTTCTCTAGTATCTCGTTATCAGAAAATACTTTGACAAGGATGTATCTTGGAAGGAATTCAAGGGAAGAACATGAATGATACAGAGGTTGTTAGACAAAACTTATAAACTGAAGATTAAAGAGCTCAACCTGTTCAGTTGATGAAAGAGAGGTTGAGGGGGGACTTAATCACTCTGCATGCATATGGAACATATATCCCAGCCTGTGGTAGCTTTCAAACTTACAACAAATCATAAGCAAAATACGGGATGCACTCAATCTTGAAGTGAAAAAAAAACGTAATTAAATATTGTAACAATTAATCACGGATAAGACAAGATGCATAATTTCTGGGTTCTAGATGGCACCTAATATATTATGTTCATTAACTTTACTACATATTTTGTGCAGCAATCACAGTTATGAAGATGATTAAAAAGCTGTACTTTGCTTCTAACTTGCTATAGAGAAAAACATGCGTATGCTAAGTGTGACCGTTGGTCTGTTAAAGCAATTTTGTGAAGAGTTTCAAACCATAGATTTGCATCAGTTGTATCTAAGTGTTGCTGCTGAGCATTAGTACATCAGAGTATTTAGTCTCATTCCTTTTTGTATTGGACTTTCACTTATTTTGGTGCATAAATTAAGTTTCTGTGATGAATAATCGTCCTCGAGGTTCTTGAATGTACATCTGCTCAGGAATTACAAGTTTAACTTGACTGGAAAAGAAGGCTACTGCTTTATATGCAGTATATATGCTTTATATACAACCTATACATGTGAGTTATATGGATGAACTTGCATGTATAGGTTGATATGTCTGCTCCTGAAGATTTAGACCAAAGGCAGATCTGTGTATTTTGCAATCAAAAAAGATGGCTGTAGGGGTTTGCATAAATCTATTTATAGGACGTATTCTGTCAAATTGTACATTTTCAAAATGCAGATCTAGGCCATCTTTTAAAATGCTGATTCATTTTTGTATCTTCTGCATTTATGTAATGAAAATGAAAGACAAAATGAAAGAAACTGACATGGTTTTGAGCAGCTGTAGTTGTACTTGCTCAAATACAGATGTGAAAAAAGGCCTTTTGATGAGGCTGCATTCTTTGAAGTAAAACAGCAGGTGATCAATAGCTGTTAAAGATACCAATATCTCAATACCACACACAGATACTGCGAAAATGTGTGCTAGTATAGCTAGACTTTTTTCACACATCCTTTCTCTTGCAGGAAACCACTATGGCATTTAATAGAGTAATAATCTTTTGTCGTAATTTTCAATCAGTCTTGGAGTTCTGTAGTAGAAATATAACCCTCCATTAAATTCTAAATGTTTTGTAGTAATTTCAACAACACACTATGGTATTTTCTAGAAACTTGTTTGGATTTAATGTTTAAATTATCTGTAGGATTTAACTGTCAGGATCATAATGTAGGCAATAAAACTTGGAAGAAAAAGAAATAAAAAGGTTTCTTGGGGCTTAATGCAGAACATTTAGTTAAGAGCAATACCTGCGCCTTTTCCACATAAAACAAACAAAAAAATTTGTTATCCCATTTACACACTAAACCTTTTGTGGAATAAAGATATTAGCCACAGGGAGGTGCAAGTCAAAGGACATCAATTCCATCTGTTACTCAGCAGCACTAACTCCGCAGTACTAACTCTGTCAGTATCAGCTTTCCACAAGAGGAAATTATCTCTACTTGAAGCTGATGTGTTTTCCAACTTGGTGCACCAGAGACACCTGATTGAATGGATAACCTCAGGAATGATTTTATTTTTATTTGAATGAGGTCAAGATCATGTTGAACAAGACTAATAATAGGTCCAGCTGTACTGTTGGAACAATGTTCAAAGTAATTGTCTTGTCAGTTATAATAAGATAGCAAGCACCTGGTCTGTGAGAACTAAAGGAAAGAGACAAACTTGTGAGAGTGGATATGAACTTGGGTCTGTGGAATGGCTTTACTTAAGCAGTTTTGATTTATTTATGAAATAGAGAAAAATTGTCAAAACATCCCAACTATCTTTTGGTAAATTTTTAAACTTACGTATATACTCATGTAAACAACTGCACACACAAAATACTATGTAAAGCATCCTGATAGCAGTGTGAATTCAGGATGCAGCAGAGTGGAGAGAACAGAAGCCTAGGAAAGGAGCTACAGGAGGGTAGCTGAGGAAAAAAAATAACTAGAAGACTGATGAACAGAAAAGGCCAGGAGAGAATTTATATTGTCTTTTAAGTGACTAATCATATTTTCATGCCTTTTTTAAAGTATAATAACAACACTATATTTTGAGCCCACCGGGGGAGGGACTATGTTAGACCTGTTGTTTGCAAGTAGAGATGGGCTGGTGGGAGATATGGTGGTTGGAGGCTGCTTGGGGCATAGGGATCATGAAATTATAGAGTTCTCAATATATGGTGAAATCAGGAGGAGCATCAATGAGACTTTTACACTGGACTTATGGAGGGCAGACTTTGGCCTATTTAGGAGACTTATTTAGAGAGTTCCTTGGGAAGCAGCCCTTAAAAACAAAGAGTCTAGGAATGGTGGGCATGCTCCAAAACAGAGATCTTGAGGGCAAAGGAACACACCATCCCTGTGTGCCAAAAGATAAGTCGATGAGGAAAATGTCCAGCATGGATGGGCAATGAGGTTTTGAAGGAACTCAGGGATAAAAAGAGGAAGTATCATCTTTGGAAGGGGGGTCAGGTCTCTCAGGAAGTATTTAAGGTTGCTAGGGCATGTAGAAAAAAAAATTAGAGAGGCCAAAGCCCTGTTCAAACTTAACTTGGTAACTTTAGTAAAGAATAATGAAAAGTACTTTTGCAAATATATTAATGGCAAAAGGAGGGGCAAGACCAATCCTTGTTCTCTACTGGATGCAGGAGCGAACTCAGTAACTGCAGATGAGAAGGCAAAAGTGCTTAACACCTTCTTTGCTTCAGTCTTTAGTGGGAAGATGGCTTGTCCTCAAGACAGCTGTCCTCCTGGTTTGGTAGATGGTGCCAGGGAGCAGAATGGTTTCCCTGTTATGCAGGAGGAGGCAGTCAGAGAACTGCTGAGCCACTAAGATGCTCACAAATCTATGGGACTATATGGGATCCATCCCAGGGTGATGAGGAGCTGGCAGATGAGCCTGCAAAGCCACTCTCCATCATTTACTGACAGTTCTGGCTCACTGGCGAGGTTCCAGATGACTGGAAGCTGGCCAGTGTGATGCCAAGTCACAACAAGGGTGGGAAGGAGGATCCTGGTAATTATAGACCATTCAGCCTGACCTCAGTACCCGGTAAGGTGATGGAACAGTTTATACTGAGTGTCATCACACAGAACTTACAGGATGGCCAGGGTGTCAGACCCAGCCAGCAGGGGTTTAGGAGGGGTAGGTCGTGTTTGACCAACCTGGTCTCCTTTTATGGCCAGCTGACGTGCCTGGTGGATGCTGGAAATGTGGATGTTGGCTGTGGATGTTGTCTGTTTGGACCTCAGAAAGGCCTTTGCCACTGTCTCCCACAGGACACTGCTGGAAAAGCTGGCAGCCCGTGGCTTGGACAGGAGCACTCTTTGCTGGGTTAGGAGCTGGCTGGATGGCCAGGCCCAGAGGGTGGTGGTGAGCGGTGCTGCATCCAGCTGGGGCCTGTCACCAGGGGTGCCCCTCAGGGATCTGTGCTGGGACCAGCCCTGTTCAATATTTTTATTGAAAACATGGATGAGGATGTTGAATCTTTCATTGGTAAATTTGCAGACAACACTAAGCTGGGAGTGTGTGTCAATCTGTTGGAAGATAGGAGGGCTCTGCAGAGAGGCTTAGAATGTTTGGACGGATGGACAGAGTCCAATAAGATGGTGTTTAAAAAGTCCAACTTCTGAGTCCTGCACTTTGGCCACAATAACCCCCTGCAATGCTATAGGCTGGGGACAGTGTGGCTGGACAGTGCCCAGGCAGAAAGGGACCTGGGGGTGCTGGTCAAGAGCTGACTGAACATGAGCCAGCAGTGTGCCCTGGGGGCCAAGAAGGCCAAGGGCATCCTGGCCTGCATCAGGAACAGCGTGGCCAGCAGGAGCAGGGAGGTCATTCTGCCCCTGTACTCGGCACAGGTGAGGCCACACCTTGAGTGCTGTGTCCAGTTCTGGCCCCTCAGTTTGGGAAGGACCTTGAGAGGATGAGCACATCCAGAGGAGGCAACGAGGGTGGTGAGGGGCTGGGAACACAAACCCTGTGAGGAACAGCTGAGGGAGCTGGGGGTGTTCAGCCTGGAGAAAGGGAGACTCAGAGGTGACCTTATTGCTCTCTGAAACTTCCTGAAGGGTGGTTGTAGTCAGGTGGGGTTGGTCTCTTTCTCCAAGCACCAACTGACAGAACCAGAGGGGACAGCCTTAAGCTGGGCCAAGGGAAATACAGGTTGGATATTAGCAAAAATTTTTTTGTGGAAAGAGTGATAAAGTACTGAATGGCCTACCTGGGGAGGTGGTGGAGTCACCATCCCTGAATGTGTTTAAAAAAAGATTGGATGAGGCACTTGGTGCCATGGTTTAGTTGAGGTGTTGGGGCAGGGGTTGGACTCAATGATCTTGAAGGTCTCTTCCAGTCTAGTAATTCTGTGATTCTGTGAATAATTCTTGTAAGTATTGTACTGATTTAGAGCTTTTTGATTGTTTTCTCTATGTGACTGGTTTTTGCTACCCTTAAATTAGTGTGTAGCTTGAAAATAAACCTATAATTTTTAAACATGGCAATGAGAATACTAGTCCATATAGAAGAGTCCAGATTGATATCTCAGAACTGCCATCATATTTCACCAGTGCTCTGGCAGTATTGGTATGCAGAGGGTAGAGTCATGTAACACAGCTCTCCATTATGCCCATGTGAGACAGTGTCAATTAAGAATAGAATTGGAGAAGTATAAATTAGCAGTATATTGAAATAGAAATGGTATAATGATGCTCAGTGGTTACAAAAAGATGTATGTAACAAGTTGCTAGTAATTCTTGGGGGCTTTTCCTCAAAATAAATAAGAATTTAGTGGTTTTAAGGTAAGGTCTAATTTGTGTCCTAGCTAAACAATAAATTACATGGTTATATAAAGCTAGACTCCTTTGTAAATCAATACATTTGATTTATTATGTGAGCAAGATGCTAAAATTAGTTTGTCTAGTGAGTGATGCAAGTAAAAATAGGCTGGTTTTGTTCTCAGAGGTAGTCACAGCACTGACGTCCAGGATCAGCATGTGATTAATTTAGATTGTTTTTGCAAATATATGAATATTCTGGCTCTCAGTGCTGTTAATTATGTGCCAGTCTCAGCATGGTGAGGTTTCTTATGATAAAATTTTAGAAAAATTTTATAATTCTTTATTATGATAAAATTTTAGAAAATGGCACTGAGAAAATGCTACTGGAGATGCAGAAGGTCTGGAGTCAACATGTCTAACTGTAACCAACATCTGTCCCTATGTCATTCCTGACAGATGTTTGTTGTATCTGTTCTTAAGCCACCAGCAGTAGGGACTCCTGCACGCTGTTTCTCATGTGGTCTGTTCCAGAGTTTTCTTAACCTTTTCATTACAATGCTTTACTTCGTGCCTCATTTAAGTGTCTTTTTTCTTCTGTTTTTCCCCCTTCAATTCCCATTTTCTGTCCAGTATACCATAAACTTAGCAATGAGATTTCCTTCCCTATTTAGCAGTAGACTTTTAGCATTTTTATTGTTCCCAGAAATGGGGCATCTAGCATACTCTGGCCAACCTGTTACCACCCTCATCATAAAATATTTCTTTCTTATATCTATTCTGAATATACCTTTGTTTAGTTTAAAATCATTACTTGTTTTCCTATTGCTACAGCTCCTGCTAAAAAAGTCTATTCCAAATTTGATTATCATGTCCCTGGTAAGCTATCACTTGTATAGATAGAAGAAATCAATTCATCTGATCTATTGTTTTTCAGTTGAATTTTCTTACTGAACTCTTTTCAATTCTTTTATTAAAGATGAGCAGTAACTCTGAAGAATTAGATTTATTATAATAATCTTGCAGGACTTTGTGATTGAGCAATAAAATAGATGAAAATCAGTATAGATTACTCTTAAGTGAAGGGCACTAGGGAAAAAACAAACCCTAAGTTCACATTCAAAATAATTGACTGTGAGTTTGCCATTCCATTTCATGTTGAAGACCTGAGGATATGAGGAGAAAACATCAGCTCAATTTGCAGCAGTTATCTGTAAAGCAGAAGCTATAATGGTTCAGGAGGGATAGAGGACAAAGTAGAAATCATGCTGTCATGACCCTGCATTTGGAACTATCTAATGTTCTTATCCCTTCCATAAGGATATAGCATAATGGAAAAGATTCAGAGAAAGTCAGGAAAATACTGGTCAATGGTTGGGAAAGGTTTACAGACAGAACAGACAGAAAGACAAAATAATGTAGGACTGTTCAGCTTCATGAAGGGGAATAACAGACTTCTAAAGAACATGTGTCACAAGTAGGGACTGACCATTGTCCTCTCCAGTGCAAAGCTAAACACATCAAATGAAACTGTCAGGTTTAAACCAAATTAAAAGAATGGAAAGCTGGAAGGGGACTTTTTGCAAGGACATGTAGTGAAAGAGAAGGGGTAATAGCTTCAAAGTGACAGTGGGCTTAGATTGAGTCTATTTTAGAATAAATTTTAGACATTAGGTATATTAAAAAGTCTTTACTGTGAGGGTGGTGAGGTACTGGAACATGTTACGCAGAGAAACCATAGATGACTCATCCCTGGAAATATCTGGGGACTTTGCCCATGGTGGGAGGTTGAGACTAGATGACCTCTTAAAATTTTAGCAACCCAACCATTCTCTCATTCTTGATATAGCAAGTTAAGACTGTACCAAAGATGTGGACCTTTCACAAGGCTAGTGATGTGTATTTACTACTGAGTACAAGATGAGATGGGAAAGAAGAGAAGAGAATCACTAAAGTTAATTAAACACATACTTGCTGATGAAGAGAGGAAGTATTGAATGACTAATGACTGAATTCTGGAGGAGTTTTTGGGGAAAGACATGTTTATCATGGTCTATAGTTATGTGCCTTTGCAATGTTGGAGACAATCTTACTGAGATGGATGCATCTACAGTAAAATAATTTCATATTGTGCCTTAATTTTTATATGTATTCTAGTTATTTTTTCTATCTTTATCACTCTTTCTTTGCCTTAAAGAAATGTAAGGACACAGTATGCTCTTGTGGCACATGTTGCTTTACATACAATCTGACAGCCTATCTGTGTGTAAGCAGCTAGCCTTTTTCATACACTGTTTCAGCCCATGGCAGTAAATCAACACCATGTCAATTACCTATGTACCTGATTTCAGTCAAATGAAAGGTCTACTTTTACTCGATGACTGGAATCAAGTATTATAACTCTCTTACATCATGTGCACCTGGCACTGCAGCTCTGTTAGAAATATAAGTTATCTTTGATACTTCACATCAATTAAAGATTACACAGTAAGAATTCCGAGGTTATACATTTTTATTCTCTATTATTTTGTCCTGAATTTACATAGTACAGAAGAAATAAATGGAGAGTCGGTATATTTATTATTGATAGAACAAGTAGTTTTCATCTCCTTTAAAATTATAGAAAACATTATAAGCCTAGCAGATATTTCTTTATTGTGACTACTTTACATCAACAAAACTGCAATTTAAGAGCTAGACCTCATCATTCAAAAAGAAATTTTACTAAGTTCTTTGATATATGTAAGCTGGTATGTTTTCAAAAGAGGATGTTTTTCACACAATAGTTCATGTATATAAATATTGTGCATGTTTTATCCATTTCCTCCTTACTAGATGAGTCAGTGAGACAAAAGTACTTTTATTATTGTTTTTGAAAGGATCAATTGAGGTAGAGAGAGACCAACTTTTCTTTTGTCCCTGCTTTAAGTGGGGATTTTAGACTGATCAATCTCAGGAGGTTCCTTCCTATTTGTTTGGGGTTTGTTTTTGAGATTCTCTGATTATAAAAGAAGATCAGGACCTGTAGTTTCCTAATCCTTATTTAGTGCCTGAGTTTAGGCCATTCTTTGTTAGGTTCATTTAGTATTTTCATAGAAAATAATCTGTATTATTTGTTTGTTCCAAAGTTCATTGGAAATAAGTGATGTGTCAGAAAAGACTTCTACACAGAATAGTGACAAAATCAAACAAATTGAAACGAGATGTGTTTGTATTGTTTTAAACCTTAAATGTTAATTTTTCTAACGATTCACTTTTAAATTAGTAAGATCTAGATATGTGCATTTATTTGGTGACAAGTGGCAAGATTTTTGTTTCTTTATTGCTTTAATTTTTTCCTCACCTTAGAAGATACTAGTTGTTTTGGGAGATGAAACATATGTGTTAATTAATTATAATCAATAATTATGTACATCTACAAAGCTCAAAAAATTTCCTAATTTATTGTGGGATAAATGAAGTAAAATTGTTGTTCTTCTTCCACAGGGCGCGAGAGTCCAAAACACAGCCAAGAATTTGGGAGTGAGGGATCGAACGCCACAGTCTGTGCCAAGGTAACTGATTCTTTGTGTCCTAGACCATGATTTTGTCTACTTTGTGCCAAATTCAGTCATAGCTGCTCAAAAGCTAACAGTAAACATTGACTAACAGTAAACATTGGCTCTTAATGTTCATAAAATCAGTTGCACTATTAGCCATACAATTTTGTTTCAGGTGATTAGTTGCAGAAGTCCAGGCCAAGTAGCACTTCAAAATGTGCCCATTTTTGAAAAATGAATCTTAGTTCATGTTTATTATGAAAACACTGGAGTCAGTCCTTCATCACTTCTAATATTTAATGGGTTTGGGTAAATACTCTTAACTAGATCCATAACTCCATTTTAATGAAATACTGTACTGCAGTATCTCAGCAAAATCATGTTCTGGTTGCCTTTGGGGATGATGTAGTCTTTCTTTGTCTCTTTCTGAAACATGCATTACAATGAAAAATGGGTTATTCTATATTTATCCAACTTTTTAATGTTGTGATGGATTGCAGGTGCTAGAAATGTTTCTTTAAAAGCACAATACTTATAAAAGCACAATACTTGTAAATAGAAATAACAAACAATTCTTAATTTGATCTTAAAATGGTTTGAGTAATCCACAACTAATTTAAACTGGGTTTTTACTGATTTAAATGTAATGTTTTTGTTGACTAATGCGAACACATTGGATGAGCTAAACATATATGTAAAATACATAACTGATCCACTGTGGTGTTTAAATTTCAGTAAGGAAACAGGGAACTAGTAAAACCTGATAGAGATGACTGTGTGAATTTGATTAGCTTAGAGGCAGTGCAGGACCAAAGATCCCTGATCAGCTGTCTTGCCTTGTTGGAATCCATGGCAATAAAGTAGCATTTTGTTACATTAAAAGCAATTAAAGCATTAGTGGGTGAAGACTTTTCATATTTTGAACAGTATGATTTGGGACTTAAATGAACTCCTTAATGATATAATTATGGAGACAGCTGAAGAATCCTTACAACCCAAACTTTTCCCATCCCAACATGAGAGAATGTTTATCTAGATTCAGAGTTTTTGTGATAAAGGAAAAATCTAAGTTGTCAAAAATGGAAACTTAGCAATAAGATTTTTTAGCATTGTGTCTGTGGAAAAAAGACTGTCTCTTTCCAGCTGAAACTCCCACAGTGTAGCACTGAAATGCTGAAGAAGAATGATGGGGACATAGAATAGACACAAGTACCTGGCACACTTGCCAGTGAGCAGCAATAGCAAAGTCACAGGAATACCCTAGACCTCCATGTCAGGGCATTAGATGCACAAGTCAGAATTGTCATCAGCAGGATGCTTTTGATGTATAGCTAAACAATACTATGGCTTCTTAGTTCTCTGCTTTGAAAACAATTTTATATTTGGTTTCAATTAACATCACTTGACAGGGTTCTCGTGTTGTCTGCAACTGCCATTGTTTCTGTTTTCTCAGCTGATGTTTGTACCATCTCAAATAGTTGCTCATATATTGACCCAGAACAGGCTATTTCTGCTCTTTAGCAACTTCAGATCCTGAGAGATTTATGCAGCATTATCATAGTTTGCTTCACAGTTCCTTTATATCACATACGCTGAAGAGAATCTTAGTGATTACTGCTATAACCTGAAGAATACACAGACCTTAGTACTTCGGCCTGAAGTTTTCTGCACTTAGCTCTATAGAAATTAAATATTGCTAAAACATCATCAAGTATTAACCCCACTGCAATTACTCTAGATGAGATTCTGACTGTAATTTTATCTGTCTTCTGCCAGCTTTGAATATTACTGCTTTATTATGCCAGCAGAATCAAATAATTCAACCCCTGTTTATTCTTCTCTGCATCCTTGTCTGTATAAAGATCAGACCTTATCTCCTCTCATCAGTATAAAAATATGAGATATATGTGTATTGCCTTATATATAGCTCCCAACAGATGTTTTGGTGTCTGCACAATGTGACCTGAAATGATTTGTGTTTCTGAGTCTACCATATGACTATGTGGAAGAGCCCAATGATCTTCAGAACACATTATGGTGGAGATTTCTCTTTGTTATTCCTCCAATGATACATTTTCCCAGAGGAATATGTGTAATCTCCAAATGAGATCATGTCTATGGCTGGTTCTAATTGCTGTGGTTCCAGAGGAGATACTGTGTGCTGGACAGGAGTACAGAGTTAGGGGTATGAGGTCAGAATGATTACCTTTTATTTTCAGTATTTCTGTTGTTAGGGTAAAGTTTCAAACACCTTTTAATAACCAAGTCCTTTCAAAAGGGGTTAATAGAAGTCCAAAAACCTTTATAAAAGCAGTGGCTATTTCAATCTGTATTGGGGTAATATTTTGAACCAAATCTTACTGCTGTTGAGTTCATCCATGAAGAACCAGAGGGAGAGAGAATTTAAAATCTGCATTTTAGTGTCATGTGTCTGACACCTGTCTCAGGTGCTTCAAACAGCACCAGTTCTTCAGGGAAATATTTTTAGAGAGCTTTGACTGGGCCAAGGCAAAAAAGAATTGGAGGCAATTATATTCACCAAGAAGCTTTTGCAATTGGGAAATCCAGGACAACACCTGCTAATAGGATTAATGAAGACATCTTTAGTGCAGAAATATGAAAATTTTCTGCATTGACATGTGTTTATAAGAGTGCTTATAGATATGTGTTTTAATGATTCCACTTTCAATGTAAACAAAGATTTTATTAGTTTTACCTTGATGGTATTAGACTAAATTCATACCTTTTGTTTTGCAGTGCAGAAAGATGTAGCTTTAGTTGGTGTTCCTTAAATCTACTCATTTTAATAATGACCAAGTTCTCAGAATAATAATTGCTTTGTTTGTTTGTCATTGTCAGATTATACAAGCTGTGCCAGCCACCACCACCTGTTGGAGAAGAATGAGATCTGCTCCAGAAAACAACCTAGTAATGGCCTTTAGGATCCTGGGATTATATGACAAAAATCTAACTGCACTATAGCATTATGTCCCTGCAGCTTTGCTAAATAAGAAAAAAAAAATCTTTTACTCAGGACAAAGGAAGAAATACCCTAAGTGTTACCTACTGGCATTGAAAGATGTCTTCCCAAAAGCATTTCAGAAATCTGTGCACTCCAGCCTTACACTCATAGGACAGTAGTCTTCCTTGGGAATTTAACACTGGAATCAGATTAATTTGATGTGTCTTGTTCAGCCACATGATAGATATAGCCAGCAGCTTGAAAAAACATCTTGGTCAGAGGGAATGTCTTCATTTGTACCCTATGCACAATGTGATCTTGTTGAAGCCTAGATAAGCTTGGCTTGGTAATGAGCATGCACTTCATATGGGGCCCTTTGCACTGAGAAAGCTTTTCTCCTGTCACCATCATAATTTCTTGGAATGTTAACTTTACTGTTTCAAGAATGTCATGTGAGGTTTAGAGATGGAACACTCATTTCAGAATTGTGTTTAATGGCTGCAGGCAGCTGCTGTGGGTGTGTGCTTGTACTCAGTAAACTCAGCCTGGTCTGAAGCAGCGCTTGTCACACACACTGCTTGGAAGGAGGGCCTACATGGCATTAGGAGTGCCTGATGGTGTGGCATATAAGCTAAAGTTCTGCCCTTTTGCAGCTGCCATTATAATGAAGGAGAAGGATGAGTCTGATCTTCATCCATTGTTAGGCTGAGTTTCAGTCTCTATAATAGATGTTTTACATTATTACATCTCTGCACTTCAGAGTTTTCCAGAGTTCATTATTTTCTTCTAGAGTACTACACTAACAAATCTACATAAGGCAGAGATGAGTCAGTGTTGTTAAACTGGAAATGACTGGTTCAAGTTCAAGCATAGTTTGGGGTTTTGATGTTTTATGCTACCATTTTCCACATTTTGTCAGAATTGTTTTGTATAGCATCTCACTTCTTGGAGTGGTAATTGTTATAGATTTATTTTGAATTGTACTAACTATTTAGAGCGCCCAGGGAGAATTTATCTGCATTTGGCTGTTCTTTTGGCCAAAGAATTTTCATTTTCAAATGCCCCCAAATGAGATTTTATATATGAGCACATTAAAACAAAAACTGTATTCTGAAATAGTTCTACTTGTAGCAGTAGCTATGTAATCCATTAGAGCAAGACACATACTGTCTGAATAAATTTTATTTTTTGTACAACAGCGGCCTGTAGTTATGCTGTAGCAATCAAACCTCACAACACAATTTTTGCATATGATCTAAATATTTATGAACCTATCAATCTACAATTAAATAAGTGAGGATTCAAAAGGAATTGTAGTCTTGAACAGAGTGGGTGTTTTTAGAGGATATTGAGGGAACTTGTTACTTTTCTCCAAAGGAGGAATTAGAGGTCCTACCTTTTTCAGTATTCTAAATGTTTTTACATAGACCTTAACTTTGCTAAGAAAATAAATATTTTTATATATCCACAGATACAAATGTCTGTGCATATATGTACATTTCAACATGTATATACATATGTAGTCATATCAATAAAAAGGTAATGCTTGCCTTAAAATATGACAAAGGCATGCAGTAATGAGCACTCCAGTAACAACTTCACCTTTGTGCTTTAAGGTTTACTCTCTTTCATAGTTGCTGGAATCTATTGAACCATGATCTTTTTGATTAAAATACTTAATACACAAAAGCAAAATCAAAAAAACAAAACAACAGAAAAATTACTTTTAAAGGCTTTTGTCTAGCATGACCTAATGCTTACACATAAGAAAGAGTTATGTTTTCCATAATTGCTGTTCTAGTCAGGGTCTCATACTTTCAGATGTGTTTCATTCAGAGCAGCAGTATTGGCTGTGGTAATTCCTGCTCCAGGCAAAAGCACCAGTAATTTCTGTTTCTGCTTGTTCAGACATCAGAAGTCCAGAGAAGCCATAAGCACCTCAAGCCAAGGGTGTGCTGCTGTCAGCCCAGCTCTGAGCTCACATCTTCCTGTGAGGTTTCCCCACAGGAGGTTTGATTTACTATGAGGGAAGTCAGCTGTTGGCTGCATGGAGCTGCTGAGCCTGTATACAATAAAATAACCTAGAGGAAAAAATCTGTTGCATGTACATGCATTATTGTAACTAGCAATTGCTTTTTTTTAATATAGCATTGAAAATGGTAGGAGTGTAAATGCTCCAAAATAGTCTCCCTGTATAATATGATAATTCCCTATTTCATTTTGTTGTTGAAATTGTGGGATAATAGACATTTGTAAGGGACAAATAATTATAAGCCAGTCACTGGACAAAATTTTTTAGCTGTTGTTTCATGAGTGTGCATCAGAAATCTTGACCTCTTATTTTGGTCATTTTATATCTAGCTTTTGGTCCTTTATTCTTTTTTTCCCCCTCTAGAGACAGTTTTCAAAAGCCTATTAAGCATTATGAGCTTTATTGGTGACCCATACTGCAAAGTAAAGTGTTTATTTAGCCTGATATCAAAGAAGCTGAGAAACTTAAGCCCTGATTTTCTGGGATTACAGATAACACATAAAAATATGATTCCACAGCAACACACAGAATCAATTAGGTTGGAAAAGATCTCTGGGATCCTTGACTCTAACTTATAGATCGAATCCAACCTATTTTCAGAGGAAATGGGGCATAAATTCCCCCCTTGCTGTCTAATTAAAAGTAGGGACCCGATTTCTCAAAATGTTCTTCAATGGCCTGTATGAAACATTGTGTAGTATTCAGATTGCTTTTTTGGCCCTTCTACTTTCAGAGCACACTGCACACTAACACTATTCTGCTGACTTCTAATAATGTTAAATGGACTTCATTGTCCATTCTTAAAATATAAATTTACATATGTTCATTATTAAAGCTGTTTATCTTGTTTGGTATATGTATAGGATGTATTTATTCCTTATACAAGATGCACTTGCAGAGTAAAAAAAATATCCATTCTCATCACAGTATGTTTATCCTCTTATAAATCTTTAAACTCACAGGTGACAAGAAGAGATGACCAAGAGTGATGATTTACAAGAATTGTATCACCTATAGCTTCGTAAATCTTTGTTTTGACAGAAACGGGTTATATAGCCTTTTTTTATAACAATGTCTTGTACTGGTTAAGGGAAAGCATTCTGTATGTATTTTTTACTTTTTCCCCCAAGGAAAGTGTAATTCTTCTGGGAATAAATTCAAGGATCTAGAGGCATACATTACCAAATACTACCATGATTCATTCCTAGCCTGGGAAGGGAAGGTTACAGGCCCAGGAACAGCTGAGTTGCCATGTGTTGCCATAGCATCCATGCTTGGAGAAAACAGAGATTTTAAGTAGAGCTGAGGATGTTTGGCCTGTCTTTGTAACCATCATTTATAAATAATAGGATGTTAAACAGTCTTTAGTCTGAAAGGGCCATTGATCTACTCTAGTTCCCCAAATTAGTTATTTTTAATAGCGATTTTCCTTGTAGATTGTAAATGTAAATAAATATAAAAATGTATATAGTCCAGTTTTTCAATGTCAAACTTTATGTTTAGACACCCATTTTAAAGTAAATATTCCTGCTGTCAGCTGAAGCAACCAACCAATTTTATGTCTACTGAGACAGTTGGAATCCTTAGTGGCTTTTTGGGTAGATTTCACTGGGTTTTAGCAAATGCATCAGGTTTTTTGATTGGTTTGTATTTGTTTATTTTAATGCAGTCAGTGGTGGTCAGAACTCCTCTTCTACTGGTTTAGAGCCAAGACAATTAAACTTCAGTCAACAAGAATTTACAGTAGTCATACCTAATTTCATTTGCTAGACTCCTTTAATGGAAAAAAAATTAACCACTTTTATTGATCTGTTTTTAGCCAGAGAAATTCACAAGCAAACATGTTTTATTAATTGATTGTCAAATGTAGTGTATGTGTGTATATTTATATATGTATATGTATTTAAGACAATTGCCTGAATGTGAGTATACACATCATGGTTAAGCATGATGCTCAGAAAAGGAAAGTGTCTTTCATTTAATTTCATTTATATGAGAAAATCAGTAACTGTAGTATACATCTACATATTGTTCCATACTCTTTACAGCTCCTTCATGGAATTGTCTTCCAGCATTTTCCACATGTTTTGTGCCATTTGTGTTTAACAGTATGAAAAGATAATGCATTGCCTTATGTATTTTATCTCTGTACTTGATAAATGCAGGTAGTGCTTTTCTAATTGTACTCCAACAGTACTCTGGCATTGGTAAATTAGATGTGCAGTACATACCTGACTCAGGATACCTGGATTTTTCATCATTAGGTTTTGAAGTATAAAAAGATATTGAACTCATATTTTTGTATGCTGACAATTGTGTAGGGTTTTTTATATACTGTATATATCAACCAAGTTTTCCTGAAGAAATTTTATTATTATGAATGTTTCCCTTTTCCTGGTAGATGTGGGTATATGTTTTCTTGCTATGTATGTATAAATAAATATACAGCACGCACAGTCATGCAGATTTTAACACCAGTGAGAAATTTCAGATTGTCCAGAGGCTAATCAAGCTTTTTTTAAATTCTTCTCTAAAAAGATAGATCTCCATACTAGAAATCTACTTTAGAAATAACTTCTACTTCAGTTTCCAAGTCCAATAGTGCTCAAAGTAGTTGGGACATTTCTGCAAGTACTTAGATTTGGACTTCCATGGGAATACCCACAACATCTTTTGTATGTGTATGTGTGTCCTATCTGCAGTACCATATGCCAGATTAAAAAATCTAAGCAGCCTTATTAATTTCTTTACACCGTGTATATAGTGTATGTATTTCGTTATACTTGTGTTACACTTTTAAAATGAACCTAATTTCTGCATATTGCACACATTTTTCAAATTATGAATATATTTTGTAACATCTCATTAAGCACAAGAGAGCATTTGAAATATTATGAGAAGGAGACTCCTTTGAAATATTATGTGTAAGTAGAGCCATACACAGAATGTTTCAGTCAGCTTTTGTTTGAAAACAATCAAATTAGCAGTTCTGTGGGTAGTTGAGCTTGTTGGAAGTAACTTTTGGAATTAAGATCCTTGGAACATGGATTTAAATTACTTTTTCCTTTATTTTGTAAAGTGCCTCTGTAGCATACTTTGAATCAGTTACTATTATGGATTAAACTAACACTGTGTACTTTTAGATCTATGGTTTATTTTTTTAGTTACATAGTAAAGACTGGAATGGTAACAATGTATTACAAAATGTCAGAGAGCAATAAAACCATTCATAATATGGCCACTGCAAAACTCTTTATTTGTAAGCAAGAAGTTGGGAGGGAGGGGGTTGAGAGCCTTTAGCCCTTTCTATGTTCTTGCCTAGGAATTCTGCTGCAGAACAGAAATTAAATTTCTAGAAATAAACGTTTATAATAAGAATCTCTTCTGCAAACCCAGGTGCAACCTAGGCTCATTGATGGTAATTAAAATATATCTTTATAACCACCGGAAAACTGAATCCTCTATGAGTAGTAGCCCATGGCTTTGGCAGCTGTACTTTGTGAAGGCTGGAAGAGACACAGGCATGGAAATTGCTTTTTGGCCCTGTGGTGCCATCACTGTTCCATGAAGCTCTAGAATATTTACCACTCCTGCACTTCTTTGTCTGAGGACTTTCTGTTTACTGCTGTGCACAAGGGGTAATCTGACCAACATAGTGTGGAGTGTAGTACTCCTTGCACTAAAAAAACACCAATAAATGACTGATCCTTTAGAGGGACCTTTTGGGATGCCAGGGGGTTGAGGAGTAGCACTTGCACTGTTTCTTTTGTAGGACTGAAAGCTGATGAACTATTAGACCTTGAGAGCAGTTGTCTCTATATTAAATGAGTTCTGATTTCTACATGGTTGTGATCAATGGATGTTAGGACTGACAGGAACAGTGGAGACAGGACTGAAAGCAATTACAATTACTTTGTCAAATCCCTTTTGTTTTCCACCTTATGCAAGCAAGGAGGAGGATGTAAGTATTTCTGGATAACTAGATTTGAAAAATTATTTTTTTTAAAATTTTGTCTATGTATTCATCTCTCTAATTTTGTGAAAGAAGGCAGCATGGTACGTTAAAGTATTGAGCAGCAGAAGTGACCACAGGATTTCAGATACAGTCTGCTTTTCTGCCATTACATGTGAATTTTCTTTTTTCAGTGCTCCTCATTTCTGTGGTCTTGCTGCTGTGAATACCTCAAAAATAAAGTCCAAAGAATTATTTTCCTGACCAGTATACACAATGGGAATAAATAGTGCTTTGAAACAACTGAGAAAGATAATCAGTTAAACCATTGTAGCACTTGGGTGTCCAGTAATTTTGCATCTTTCATGAGAAAGTGTTGCTATCATCATGATTTGAAAGTCAAAAAGTCTGCAAAGGCACTTGATACACTTACATGTCAAATGAGCATGGTGTGAGTTCATGATTCAAAAAAGATAATTTATCTTTGCCTCCCATCAAAATATGTGTCTGCTAAGCTTTGACAGTAAAGACACTTTCTTTTGAATGTTACTCATAAACTTACTTTTAGTATGCATTTGATTGCTTTGGAGGCTTTTTTAATAGCTCATTATGTCATGCAGAAAGAGGATAGATGAAGCTCATACCTGGCTTATACTAATGAAGTGGAATTGCTAACAGTTACTTCATTCTTGCTTGTAGAATCTTAATTGTCTGAAACTACTTTCCCAGACAGCACTTGATTCCCTGCCCCCCCACCCCCCCCTTATTTCCATATTCATTTTGCACCGTGGAGCTGCCAGGGTTCTGAGGACACTAAAATGCCCTAACTGCCCAAAACAGCCTCATCCCTGTGCTCACTGGCCACGTATTCTGGGCAGCTCCTGTCAGCAGCCTCATATTCTGGGTGAACCTTGAAACCTGGGCTATGGCTAGCTTTGCCTGTAGTCCCACCTTCTGCTGGTTGTGATAGGACTTTCTGGATGGACCCTGAACCTGCTTCAGTATTTTGCCCTGTCTGATCATCCCTGGACTGTCAAGGAGAGCCTTTTGTTTTCCTGGTCCTTTCAGGGGGAGGCCACTGCACCATGTTCACCCACAAGTGCCAGCTTGTCCTCCTTCAAGGAGTGGACCAGCTCTTACTGCATCCCAGGAGGAATATCCAGTGCTGGTACAGGTTTGTCCATGTGTAACATACTCCTGGCTTGTGTTGAAGCAGACCCATGAGTTAAGATTAATGGGGAGGAAGGGGAAATCCCAATTTCCAGTCCCAACATAGATGATAGGCTTCTTCCATTGATTTTAACCTTGGGACTAAGGGTAGCTTCCAAAAATATGTATATCCCTAATTTGGCAAAAAGATGTTAAAATGGACCTCCAGAATGTAATCAGGATTGGAGAGAGGAGAAAAAGACACTGGGTATTTAGGAGGAGTGTAAGATAAGGCAAATGCTGAGCAGTGTAAACATAGCAGTGGAATGTCCTGAAGATCTGGCTTTAGTTTTCCCAAGTAATTAACACAGTAGATGTTTTATAAACAACTGCATGCTTTATAGAAGACTCAATATAAATTGTTAGAATTTAACTTATATCTAGATATTTTTAAGCTCTGGGTTGTTGCTAGTCATTAATTATTTAGAGTTCTTTATCAGGGCAGGAGGGATTTTAGCATCTGGAATAAATAATCAGTATTTATCCCTATGAAGTATAACAGCCTCTTAAAGTAGGAGGAAATTGTACTGGATATATTCTGGGAGCATAATCAAATGAAAGGAACACCAATAGGTTTTGATTCTGCTTTCATTTAAATGAATAACCAAATTTTCATTGACTGCAGAGAATGAATCCATAATACCAGCACTATTATGCCAGACCCAGACTAGCTTGAATGGCTGTCAACGTGTTTAGTTCACCTAATTAATGAAACTATTCATGTCTCAAGACAGAAAGCTTGACTGGAAATGAGAAGCAGACCACATGTAATCAATGAGGTTTTGTCATCAACCAGCCATAGAGTGGGTCTAATCAAACCAATACAGGACATGACTGCAAGCAAATGAACATCAGCACTGTATTATCTACAGCCAGTGCATCATCACAAAACTTAATGACAAAGTATCACCCAGATTAAGACAGAAATAATGTCTGATGCTAATCAGCTCTACTTGCTCATATTGTAATACATTTCAAAATACGTTGAGTGGCAGCTGAATTCAAAGTCAAGACAAAGTGAAGCTTGATTGAATGCTTAGCAATATATAGGATGCTGTTCCAAAACAGGAAAATACATAAAGCTTTTATACATTAAGAAGTTGAGTAGGTGTTTGGAGTTTTGACAGCACACCCTGGAAAATTAGTAGCTTGGGAAACAGGGAAATAATTACAATCATGTGCCAATTTTAAAGGACATTTGTGGGCCTGATACAGACAGAACAGGCAGGAGGCTTTCGTTTCTGGACTACTTCCCACGACTTTGACAGAAGGCATTAATATTTGAAACTGTAGCATAGGACTAAATTACATTATCTGGGTATTAACCACACAGCAGTCCTGAGGAAAATGAGAATTTCATTTAGTCTTAGGCCTTATATTTAAATAAACACAAATCCCCTACCTAATCATAACTCTTATTTTTATATCTAATGTGAGAAACAATGGCTCTCTACTTTCTTCAGGAACAAAACAAGATATTAAATGAGATTATAAGAAATTTTCCTTTTTTTTTTTTTTTTCATTTAATTAATGCATTTATTCAGCCAGGTGAAATGCCTTCCAGAGGAGCAGTAGAAGCTGGGCTTGTTGTGCCTTCAACACCTCTCTTGATGGCCAAAGTATGTTTGGAGCTCCCTGCATGAGCACTTTTCTAAGTTGTGAGCAGTCAGGCAAAGAGAGGACTCTGAAGATGGAGGTGTGACTGAAATGCTTTCTGCTGAGATTGTGGTAAAAATTCATCCCACACACATGAACGTTCTATCATATAAATGACCTAATAACAAAAAAACTCAGTTCAGTGTAATGAAAGTAGAATATAACCCTTCCTGATCGTCCTTCATATATCTGACTGCCAGAAGAACAAGACAGATATTCTGTACCAGCTAGAATAAAAGCAGCACAACTGTCTGTATTGTATTTTAGAATGAAAGGGCAGAAAATCAGTGGAAATTCCTACATTCTCCCTAGATATTCTCAACAATTATATTTGCCTTAGGCCACATTAGATCAAAAGAACTGAGGACATATCCCTCATGATAGTCAGGATTTCAGTAACTTTCAAAGCAGTTCAAAATTTTCTCCAAAGAAGTAGAAAATTTGATATAAAGCAAGGAACTCCTTCTACTCTTCTTCTACTGAGTTCTATTTCCATGTTTCAAAATTCTAATAATCCCTGTGAACCTTCCTTAAAACAGACTCAGCGGGAAGGACTAAGAATGAGCCAGCATGGAAAATGGACTCTGCTCATGTTCAAAGGAAACAAAATCACAGATGCTGAGGGCATTTCAAACGTGCTGAACCACAACCATTTTCTGTTTCATTCAGAATTGGTTTAAGTGTGTCGTGGAGCAGGGCTGTCAGTGCAGGGTGGAAATACAAAGCTCTGACAGGTTTTTTAAAGTTGTGATACATGAAAGCAGATCTGCTTTGAATGCAATGGGGTGAAATGGAAGAAATCTGCTTCCCTTTTGCCTCTCTTGTGAAAATTGCTGTTTGCCTCCCATGCAGGACTTTTTATGCTTCTATGGGAAACGAGACTTTTTGTCAACCTAGATTTTAACAGTCTGTCTGCTGAAAAATAATTTGCTTCCTGCATCCTGCAGTGACAGCTGTGTAGTGTTTCAGCTACTGCAGAATAGTATGCAGGTGTGGTAGGACAGAGCAGAGGAGCTGTTGAGGTGGTTCTGTCTTGAGGTTTTGTTAGTCCAGTGCTGTATATCTCCTCCTGTATAGCTACAGCAGGAGAGATAGAAAATTGCTCCTTTTCCAGAGTACAGCCAGGCCACTGGGGTATAGTCTTGGGATAAGCACATTCACAGGAGTGTATGTTGTTTAGTCTGGACTATAAACTTCCAGTTGCCAGGCCAAAAACTCTTAAGATTTTTATATCCTCATTTGCATTAGATGTTATAAATGTACGTACTTGGGATCAGACCTTTTTTGTTTCAGATTCCAGAAGCATTTAGATGAGAGTTAGACTGCAACCTATTTGCCTACCAGCCCACTAGGTGTACCTGAAGCAGAGCTACAGTCACTCAGGATTATTTTTTCAGTCAGAAGGGAGGCATCTGGAGGCATTTCAGTCATCTAGGGAGACTCACAAGCCATTTTGAGCAACATTGAAATTATGGTATTAGTACTGAAATTGTAGTTATCTAAAAGTAAAATCAAAAATTGTGTCATGTTTTTCAGAGGTGACTTGGGGCTGGGTTGAGTATATACATATATATACCACTGGTGTTAAGATATGGATCAAAACTTTGAACTTGGATTCTGATGTGCATCCTGTCTTTTCCTCATTTAGGTGCTGGTGTCAACAAATGCTAAGTGTCCAGATATATGTGTCACTCTGAGAACAAAGTTAATTCTCCTGTCCATTAGCAAACTCCAGTAATTTTACAGTGAGCACCTAAGTTCTTCTGGTTTATTGCAAGAAAAGTCTTAAATCCTTTTTTGAGGCATTTGTATTTGGTTACCCAGTCATAAACACAAACACTTGTTAAAATTTCTGAAGCCTAATCCAAAATATTTCCATGGTACTTAGGCATCAGAATGCTTTTTAAAATCCCATCAGGCTATCTGCACTGTTTCTAAAGGAGTAGCTTTAAGAATCTCATCTAGATGACTAAAAAATGTAAGATGAATGAGGTATTAATAATGGTGTCATTAACTACCTTCAGAATAGAAGTGAAATACCAGTTCTTCTAAACAAGCTTGATCTTTCACTTATTGATCTTTCACATACATTTATTATGTATGCACATTTTTCATACTCACATGAAATTCCAGTATTTAACTCCATTCACTATGTATTTGTCTAATTTGGCTTGACTCATTGTTGAGAGACCTTTCCCCTTAGCTGCCAATCCCAGTGTAAAGCAAGCTATATTTAAATGCTTACTGGCAAAATTGTCACTTAATCAAAGATTCTGGTTTATATTCAGAACTTCCTCTTCTCTTTCTTTTAAAAATGTCCTTGAATATCTGAATGTCTCAGCTAAACACCTAATGACAGGCTCTCTGACCAGCTCCCACTCACTGTGAACCTTATTATTCATGCTGCATATGCACTATCAGACACATCAACTATCCAAAGACTTTTAAAAATTGTGCATAATCTGGAAGAGCAGAACTCAAATAGGTCAGTTATTTGTTGAAACATTAGAGATAGAACAGATCCCCAGCTAGTTTTCCTTGAGGATAATGAAATGCATCATAATAATCTGAAAGTATTTCTGGACAGTTGTCATATTTATGTTGTTCAGTCCTTTGGGTACTACATCATTCTTAGATCCACCTGGAAATATCGCATATATTTTCCTTATCCTATTGCAGGGTTGTAACTAACTTAGGAAAGGAGCATAGTTCATTACTTTAAATGAATTAGAAAGCCTTTTCAGACCTAACATGCACTTATGTATTTACTTAGAGTAAATCCCTAATTCATGAAATCTGTTCTGCTTCAACATCTGTAAAACATAAATAATACTTTTCCTTAAGTTTTCTCTTTCCTCTACATAAAAGCATTCAAATGCAGCTTCCAAGCATCTCTATCCAAGTTTTTGATGCTCTTCATGCCAACCAACATCTAAATTCCTGCTATTGCACCAGTAAACTTCTGTAGTCAACTGCCTGCCTGCTTGCTGGCTGTGGGGCATGCCCAAAACTGTGCAAGTCTCAACTGCAATCTAATAATCTATTTAACTTCTTTAAAAGCACAAAGTAGACATTCTCTTGCATATTTAATTAGAAGGAGCTTTGCCAGAATACAAATGTCAGAGCTCACACACAATCTTGAGGTAGTATAACCAGGTCATCCTCCAGGGAATCCAGCCCACATGTGTGTATTGATTTTACTACGAGTAAAGCACTATATGCACTTCCATGAACACGGAAGAGGAAGATCTGTGTCCTCTGGACTTTCTGGAGAATCAATAACTTTTCAGAAGCACCAACTGAGAAAGGGGCTGCAGTAATGAATCACTCAGTTTTTTTGGCAGAGGCTTCTAGGAACAGCTGAGCCCCAATTATTTCAGCACATAACTATAGATTATTCCTATAATAAGGGCTTTTCATGGACCAGACCTGCCTAGTCAGGTGCTTGTCAATACTCTTAGGCTACTAGGTTAGCATTTATTCTGAAGCTATCAAAGGAGAAGCTGTGCAATTTGCTGAGTCTATAATTCTGCTGGTGATAATTAGCTCTGCTTTGCCCTAAATGTTCTAACAAATGGGTGAAGTGCAAAAAAAGAAAAAAAAATGTTCAGCAATGCTTCTGTATTCTGTCTCCATGGTAAGTAAGAGAAGTAAAGTTTTACATCAGTGTACTAATTATTTAGCATGGTCTCATTCTCTAAGCATACAGAATCTTTTTTTTTTTTCCCTCAAGTACCTTGAAATTAAATTACTTAGGACTTGGCAAGGAAAAGAGAGCAGCTGAGGAGGAGGGGGAGGGACAGGTAAGTAAGGTAAGATGAGTAAGGTCTTTAGACAGAGGCCATGCTCAAATCTCAGATCCAGTGGCAAAACCTCATGTGGCTTCAGGTACTAAATGAGCCTTCATTTGAATGAGAAGATGAGAGAAAGCTCTCAATCTGACAAATGAAACTACAAGAATTATCAGAATGGCAGTATAAAATATTTCCAAGTTCAATTCTTGCATTTCATGGGGATTGGAAACTAAGAAAGTACACAGAGAATTGTATATTCAGGAAAAATTTTATTTCAATAGGGTTTGGATTGAATTTAGGGTGACTTTTTTCTCAACAAATTTGCTCAGATAATAGCGTTGTAGTCTTACTGTGATTTGGGCTGAGAAAATTTTATGAACTGTAATTTTGTAATTCTGCAAACCCAGCCAAAACTTAGGTAGAAATTTCAGTATGGTTAGATTACAAATGCAAAAGCAAGTGATTGAACAAAGAAATGGGAAGAACGGGAAGTTTTGTGTAATAAATAAACCTTTAGTTCCAGTTATGTTTCCTTTCTGTTTTTTCCCCAGTAGAATTTGTATAACATCAAGTAACTTTATCTGCTGGAAACAAAATCCAAAAACTTTTTTGTTTTCTATAATAAACAAGATATTGAGAGTCTCCTTTGAGACAAGGACTATTAACTACTGAAAAACTTGAATTACTAAGTATCTGGGATTGAAATTATGAAGACTGTACATAGGACTGGCATTGTTCATTTGAAGTGCATACCTATATTTTTAGTGAAGCATTTAAAATATCAAGGGTCACCCCTTCTAGAAAAAAACATAAAGATATCTTTTCATTGTTGCACAGTATTTTCAAACTTCTAAGACATGTCTGCTCCTACAGATTCTACTCCCTGCATGAAGTTTCCTGACTCAAACCTCAAGATTAAATTAAACACACAAATAGAAATCTTCTTCTTACAGTTTTTTTAAAAATTTCAATGGTTGCAAAAGGAACCAATATGAATGGAAGCAGTTGAGCTGTCACATCTTGTTATCCCTAGAAGAATTTGCAGGCACCTCTATTCAAGTAAGTTGTATTAGTTAAAGTTTCTTGCTACCTATCTCAGAAAAAAACTCAGGGCTGACATCTTAGAGGCTGTGAGCAGGTTGAAAAATCCTTGTAACTTGTCATTTCAGCAGACTTGCAAAGCATTTAAATAAAGCTGTAAGATGGAAACTGCATCAATCGTTTCAGTTTTTCAGACTCTATTGGGGAGTGTCTCCTAGAGCTGAACATTGGCTAATGAATATCAGAGCTTTGTTCTTTAGAAACAGCTACACGCATCTGAATTAGATTGCTGTAATTGCCCCTGGAAAGGAAAGAGCCTCAATAGATTAGGGAGTTTGCTATTCCAGTGGTTCGAGGCAAACACACCATCCTACTATAGATTTGCCTTTTGTGCAGAAGTGTTAGCAAAGCTATTTCTGCTTGGCTCTACTGAAGCAGCAGAGAAAGGGGTAGTTAGCTTAGAGAGTAGCTTGGCTCTGACTCATTAATGTCTCAAGTAACTCTAGTTTTATTACACCTTGTTGAAATACTAGTCATGGCACTTATCCAGAATGTCAAGATGCTTGTTTTGGATGGAATTCATAATGCAGAACTGAATCTGGATGTCAGCATGGTCCATGGCCTCTTACTGGATGCAGGAGTACTTTGGATGGCTTCGCATCTCTAAATGGAGAACTCGATCAAAAGCTGCTCAAGCCCAGAGTGAAAAGGAGTAAGATTTAGGCCCCTGAATGCTTTTATTTCTGAAAATAGAAATATCAGCTGAGTTTGTGAGTCTGTGCAGGGCTGTGTTTTAAAAACTCCAGAGTATTTTACCATAAGCTTTCACATTTAGGCCTGTAGCAAAAAAAAAAAGCTTCTTGAGGCAAGGCATTTTTTGCAGCATGATGGCTATAAAACCAAACTACAACTATGTCTGACAGGTTTTTCTGGTAAAATGAGTCACTGTCAATATCACATCTTGCATCTGTGTTCTGCTATATATTAAGTAACAACACTTTGAATGCTCTCACTCTAAAGGCTTTTTTGCCAGACAGAAGGTAGGATTTTCTTTGATACTCTAGTACTTTGTTAGCTTTGTCACAATGGGAAGGTGGTTTATATTTTGTATTTTAAAAAATTCCTTCCTTTTCTAGAAAATATACATAGTAATAGGAAAAAAAAATTGCTTATGCAGGTTTTTTATGGGTGATACTCTTCTATGGAACAGCTCCATATACTCTAGAGATCTTACCAGACAGCACCATATGCTCATTATTATCAAATTTTGAGGAGTATTGGTGAAAAACTGAACATGAAGGTATAAGGCACATATATATATAATATATATATATATATATATATAGTCTTACTGAGAGACCTCCAAATTCAATACAAGAAATAATGCAATTAAACAGTTTAAAATAAATAGTGTAAGAGAAGAATAAACTCAAATAATAAAGTTTTCTATCAAGCAATCACAGAAATGCATCCTCTCCTCCAAAATAAGATTTTTCTAGACCAAGCCTCATTAGATATTTATTGTATTGATTTCTGTAAAGGGCAGTTCTATAAGGAACAGCTCATTGTGCAAAATATTAGCCCTAAAATTTTTTTTCTATATATTGCCAAACTGAGTCCAAAGCCTTTCATGAACAAAGCTGCCACCAAATGTTGACATTTGATGTCAACATCAGGAGAGAATCAAAATAGGATGAAAGTTGTTTCTGCCAAACTTTAAAACAATTAAAGTGCTTTTGTAATGTATTTTTCTTTACTTGGGATTTTGTTTTAAAATATTTTAGCATTTTTAAACTTTGCCTGACTTCATATCATAGTTAAGTGATGGGAATCAAGACATGTCTACAAACTCTAGAGAGTTCAGCAGAGGGAGACAGGGCTGGAGCTCATGGCAGACAAGGTGAGGTTGAAGGATTGCCACTTACGCAGCCATGAAAGGGGGGGTTGCAGAAGAAAAGCCAGATTCTTCAGATAAGTTTAGAGTTGAAGCACAAGTTGTGATGGGCACAAGATAAAGTATGAGAAATGCAGTGTGATTAGTGTTATGGGAAAAAAACATGCATCACCTTAACTCCTGGCACATTCTACCTCAAACAGGCTGTAAAATCCTGGAGATTTTCAACACTCAGCTGGAAAACCACAACCAATTTGATCTAAGTTAGAAGGCTTTGGTGTCCCCTCTGACGTGTATTACTCTAGCTACTGAATCAATTGCCACTAGATGAAGCCCTCAGCCACCCACATGTTCCTTCCAGTCACGCTGACCCCACGCTGGTGGCCAGTGGATCAGTACAAGCTGTGGATTGCAGACTCCACAGGCCTCCTGCAGGTGCAAGATGTGAGCCACAGTGTCAAATATGTCTGCCTCTGAAAACGCTTGCTAGGAGAGTTGCATCAGGAGTGTTCAACAAATGGCCCTGCTCCTCTGGATTCAAACTTTGTGATGGGAAGCCTGGCTAGAATGGTGTCAAACTGCTCAGTGGTTGGATACCTGGGTTGAAAGACCAGCTGTTGCAGAAAGTTTTTTGTCTACATAGCAATGGCTCATCCTCTGCAATGGTGGAGACTCAGAAAGACAGAATTCAAATGGCATGGACCCCTGAGCAGGAGGAGGAAGAGGGGCAGGAGCAGGCAGCAGTCAGTTCTGCCCTTCAGCTGGCAGCTGTGGATACCTCTGGCTGTGCTGCTTCCCTGATGCCCTACAGGTGCCACGTGAGCAGCCTCTGTGCAGGTGTGGAGAGATCCAAGGTAAGAGCTGTGCCAGCTTGCACTGCAGCTGCTTGGCAGAGCGGGCGAAGCCAGGCTGCTCAGCAAAGATCTAGTCTTTAACTTGACCTTCCCATAAGTAGTTGGGCTCTTGGCCCTTTTATGGATCTCAGAGATATTGGAGACACATATTTATGGTTCTTTCCATGCCAAGAATGTGAATATATGCCACTTATCTAATTATTACTATTGACTTCAGATGTGTGGTGAATGTGTCAGCAATTTCAGTTAACTGTCAGATGAAAGGCAAAAAAAAAAAAAAAGATTGAATATAATAGTTTCTGGATAAAACTATTAGATGACAAATAAAGTAGAAAGGTGAATGCCATTTTGAAACCAATACCACATTTTCAGGCCTTCTCAGATATTCCTGACATCTGCATGGGAGCTGAGAGATGTCATTTTCTGTAGTAAATAACTTAGAGAAAGCATACCAAAGAGTAAAAGTAGGAGGAACAGGGCATTCCAGACTATTAACTATAGTCAACAACCATCAAATAGTTCCCTACAGTAGTTACTTGAACAATGAATATAGCATGACTTTTTGACTAAGAAGTCAGAATATCATTACTGTAATACTGCTCTTCAATCCAAGAGCATACAGAAAAAAAGAGCTGTAACAAATCTTCTAAGTTTTAGCCCTGGATGAGAGATGGAGAACAGAATCCCAAACCAGAGCTTTAAAAGAAGATAAGGTATGCATATAAATATAGAAAGCATTTGAGAACTTAGTTTTCTTTGCTGCCAATAAAAATAACTAACAGGATTCCTCAAGGGGATCCAGAGATGGAAATCTGGCTAATATATGGCCTCCTGGTGAGGACTGGAAGACACTGCTTCCTCCCTTTTAGGAAGGGTCTTTGTATTCTATTATTAATTTTTCAATAGGTGACTGAGATAGTGATGATAAAGTATACATGTTTTCATCCAAACAGTGTAGCAACCAGTGACAGCACAATGATTCAATGAAACTTAGAGAGCCAAGAATAAGCATTGTTTTCTTAACTTAAAGAAAAATGTACTTTTAAAAGAAAAGTTGGTTTACTCTAAGTACACTTTTCTGTTAAATCTTTTTTTCAACCAGAACCCAACAATTTCTTTTTTGTTTGCTTGTTTGATTGGACTTTTTTTTTTGTGCAGTCTTTCACACTGCAAATCATAAGGAGTATATTTCATATGTTACAGATATGGCTTAGTTTGCCTTTGGACAACAGAATGACTTAAAGGATGTCTCAAAACCCTTTTTAGTACTAATTTTCAAAGTTGTTATGGCATTCTAGCATGAACCTGAGCTTGCCCTGACCCACAGCCTGATAAGGAAATGCAGTCAATGTTAATGTTGTATCATTTGGGGGTTCACACATCTGCTGGCATCAATGGAAAAGAAAAGCTCATTCTTTACTTTGAATGTTCAAAGTTCTATCTTGAAACTGACAGTATCTGGTTATTTAGAAAAAACATAAAGTTACTACCATAGCAAGCAGTACCACAAAAGTGTTTTTTAAGACTTGAGCGCAAACTTTGTTTTAGTTTGTGTTAAAGTTATGCAAAATAGAAGTGTGAAGAGACACAATTTTGCCTGCTATATGTAAGAGTGGCATTATTGAAATCAATTAAACCATTTCTGTCCGCTCCAAAATGTTATTTCTTCTTAAGCACTTTGTAACACAACTGTGTGTGCATTACAGGAATGAAAATTATTTTCTGCCATGGCTTTTGGGAAGATTCTTGTTGTCTTACCTACCAGGATTTTGCATAAATTGTGTAGTATATAAGATCTAAATACAGCCAAATGTAGATGAGGGGGGAAAAAGTATAGAAGGTTTACCTTGTGTGAAGATTGTAATTGAAAACAAAAGGAACTGGAAAGTTCCTACTCACATTCTGTTGTAAATATTAATAATAGTTGGTCTAGCCAGTGAAATACGGAGACCCTTCAAATTAATTGTGTTTGGTGTTATTTTTTCAAGGAACTTATGATCAGACATGGAATCTTGTACTTTTTTATCTCTTATTTTGTATTCATCAGGCATCATAAATACAGCCATATATATAGACATATATGTACACATGTACAAAAATGGATGTGTGCATGCACATATTTAAATACTATCTTCTCTTTTGCATTTGCCTTGGCTTTTTTCTTTTCCATTTGTCCTGTTGGTCTCTGTGGCCTGGTCTCACCTTTCCTGAGATGCAGATCACTCAGCTCCTGACCACTCTGTGCTCATGAAGCTACAAGTTCTGTAGAGTTAAGCACATATATAAATACTTCAAAGGAACAAGGACTTGGCTGTCTCTAGGCACCTAAATGTAAACAACTGGATATTACTTCTATTTAATTTTGCAATTTCTATGACTTCTATTACAACAAGGCTAGCCTAATTGCCTATGTGATCCTACTGCCCTTGAATCCCCTATTAGATACTGGAAATATGATGCATTACATGCAATGTGGATTGCCACCTACTTGTAGTAGGCAATTTCTGTCTCTGTGCCTTCGTATTTTGCTTTGTATCTAGGAGTTTCTAACCATTCTGAATTATGCAGTGAATCTTTTACTGACCAAAAAGTTTGTTCTATTTGTCATCACTTTTTAATTACTGAGTTCTCCTTCTCATTTGTAATCTAAAGTAAAAAGTGTTTAGGATGTTTTATATATTGTATGATGTCAGCTTTTTTTTTTTTTTTTAAGGTATCACTTGCTCTCCAGATGCAGAACTTCTTTGGCTTTGCTATTTAAGACCCCCAACCAAAGAAAAATCTACCTGCTACTAAAAGCATTAGTTCTGATGAAATGCCATACATGTACATCTATATGTCTTTTAATAATATGCTTTCCTTGCATAGAGAACATTTGCCTTAAAAGATTTTAAAGATTTTTAAATTAACATATATGCACATTAGAGGAAATGCATACATGACCATGAAGTTGAAGTAATAAGTAGTTACAAATTTTGTCTGTTGACAAATGTTACCTGTTGGAACAACTACCCAAAGGAGACACTGAAACTATTTAGTAGATATTGTGCTAGAATATTTAATCCCACTTGAAAGAAAAATATTTTTTAAAATCTGTCTCATGATTTACCTTTCCAGTTCTGATATTTATCAGTAATCTACCAAATTCCATAAGCTATTATGGAATAGCTGTTTTGCTATTAGATTTATTCTGTATTCTCTGTCATATTCCTCAAATTCCTACCTTTATTCACCTAAGATAGTATCTTTGTCCACAAGAATTCTTGATATATGTGTGAGTGTAAATTTTTATTATATGTGTGGGTGGTAATAATATTACTTAGATAAAAAAGTTGAATTTGGTCAGGAGCTGGAATCCACTCTTCACCTCACAAAGACTTTGTGCAGCAATCTAGTACCTTCTAGGTCATTTGGCATTAAATCATGTCAGATTAATTCTCAAGCTGCAAATCACTAGTTCAATCTTCTGAAGCCCCTTTAAGGATTTTGGATGAGCATCCAAACCTGGTGCAGCCTGATCTAAATTAGTTTGTATGAGCTGATGAGATCACAAAACAACAACAACTATTGTTCATTTCTGCCACCACGCAAAAACTACAATGACCATACCCAGGAAAGCCATAAGGACTTGCTAATTACACTAAATAATTAAGTAAGAATATATGCATAATACCAACTCAATAGTTAAAAGCTGCAAAATAAAGTAATCATTTTTAGTAGAAAACCTTGATAATAGCTGTTCACTGTGAATCTGAAAGTTCATGCTGACTGCCAGACAGAGGAAAGAAAAGAGCAAGACATAGGGCAGAGAAAGCTGTTGGTTTGGGCTTTTTTGGGTGGCAATTAGACCTCTGAAAGCCAAACCCTTTCCTACCTGTGGCTAGCTTCTGCCACACTCTGTGGAATGAACATATAAATGCCCTCATCCATAGACAAGAGTTATTGTTAAAGGTGCTGACTGAAAACTCTTAAGTTTTAGATCTTTAATTAAACTTTAAGGCATTTTGCATATTTCTATTGCAAATATAAATGTGTGCTCCATTGCAGAACTGGGCAAGACAAGGCCAATCCAAGCAATTCATATATTTTCCAAGTCTACATAGTTGTTGTAGCTTTAGTAGTGGTTTACTCTATATTAACTCATAAAAAGGGATAAAACAGTAGGGTGAGTGGAAAGTTGACAACACCCTTCGTAATGCATTAAGCTGTACATTTTTGCTTTATAAGGAGAAACATGTATATCAAAGACCTTTACTACCCTCAACACATTATAACCTACTGGAAGATTTCTACTTTGCACACGTTAGAAATTCCTAATTGGAAAAGGCAATGCCTTTTTCAAATGCTGGTAGAAAGTAACACTTTTATACAGAAAAGTCAGCCCTGGCAGACTCCTGGCCTAGTCTAACACAGAACAGGAAAACTGTTCTTTTTGGAATCCTGACCCAAGAAATTTGAAATTTCTGAAAAACTTGAAAGCTCTCCTGCATTATCCAGAAGTGAAGTTCAGGTGAGCATATACAAAGTGCTGATAGAAAATACAGCACCACAGAAATGTCTTTGTAACAAGTAGCAAATTTTTTTCAGCTGGATTGCACCTTTGAAAGGTGTCACGCATGTTTTAAATGTGATTATGCTGTGGCTGTCACTTTGCCAAAGCCTTGGGTAGCATTTTAAAAATCTTTTGGGAGGCATATCAATATCAGACTGCAAATTTCAATCACAGGTCCTTATATAGAATATATATGAAACCTATTTGATTCCTAGTCTGCCACTGGAGAATTTTTTATCTATATGTCCCAATTTCTCATTTTTATTTTGTCCAAATCGACATTACTTTTGTCATTAGCATAGACCAACCACTGAAATTTATATCTTCCCAAACCTCAGTTCCACTCCACTTATTAAAAGCATACTAGATCTTCTTGCAGCATCCATTTTGCACATATTTTATATCTGATTTTATTGTAATCACTCACTTCTTAATGTTCCTTTGACTCGTAATCTTTTTGCTCTGCTTGGCATGCACCTTGGACTATATCCAAAATAGTCTCTGGTCTTATTTTACAGTAGCTCATATGAGCAAACACAACTGATCTTATCCCTCAGCTCATTGCCACTGTCGTCTTCCACATAAATTTCTTTAGTCATCCTATAATTTTTATTTCCCTTGATCTACACATTTAATGGAAGGTCTGTAGGACTTATGAACTAATCCTTTACAGGTCACTTTTATGACCAAGCAATCTAAAAGCATTGCTTCTCCTGCCCTCAGTGATCAGTGCTAGTGGCAAATTTTATCCTCCTTAATTGTTGAGCTCTAACAAAACAATGTTATTTTTTCATCTCTGAATCAGTTGGGAGATCTTTTTGTCCGCTGGGACCTTTACACTCCAGTCCAGGCAGGACACTGAAGGCTGCATGTGTCCTCATACTTTTGACATTCTGTGTGGGCATAGAGCAAGGCTCATTTACAGCCTATAAAAAGAAAGGTTGTGTTTTAGGGCTCAAGCAGTTTCTTCACTCCATGTTCTTGTGTCAATTCATTTTGAATCTATACTCTGATTCCTTCCTCACATGCCTGCTGAGCACTGCTGGCAGTATGGCTTTCTTTAATCCTCTGTGGGGCTCTTAACTCCATTACCACACTCTGCCACTTCATCCTGTGCCTCGGAGTCTGAGGGCAGAATTTCATATAAGAACATTATGTCTTAATCCACTGATTTTGATGTATATAAGCTTCTCTTTCAACAGTCTTGTAATTATATTATGTTCTCATAAAATAAACTACAATTACAGTCAGTTTCCTGATTTAGCTACTACACAGACCAATTGCATTATATTTGTCTTCAAACATATTGTATACATTTGCATTTTTGATATGTTGTTTTTCAAGCTTCTCAAATGTGAACTGAAATGAAATTACACTCTGTTTTGTACTTGTAAAGGAAAATGTCTTCTTTCCATTTCCTTCCTCTTCGATACACTGCTTTCTGTGAACATTTAAAATTACTTTATAAATACTTTAGGATATATTAAAAATGTTTTTTAAATAATTCCCAGTTGGCAGTTTCTCTCCTGTTCTCTTTAGGTATTATTCTCACAAGGGGTAGAAGTAATTTCAATATCTTTCAGAAGTTTGAACCAGATAATTTTGAAACATAACGTTATGGTTTTTTGTTTGTCTGTTTTTTATATATTGAAAGAAAATCTGTAAAATATGTCCACATGCTATCTAGCTTTTGACTGGAACATACTTATATAAAATGGGAGTTATAATGGAAAGGGAATTGATATTTGAAAGAGCAGTTTATTTAGATGGCAAGAAACATTAACTAGAAAGAGAATACTTTTTGTTGTTTATTTACTTTTAAACTAAGAAGAAAATTTTGTTTAGAATTTGGTTTTGTCATTAAACAGATTGTAACTTGTTAACTTGTGCTGGTGTATATAATCCCTGTTAAAATGCACTGCAGTAGAAAACAACTCATGAATTTGGACCACTCAATCATAACTCTATGAAGAAAATATATTTCTGCATAATGTCATCATGATCATGCATAATGAAACAACTGGACATGAATTTTTAAGCTAAAATAAGTAAAAACTTTGTTGGGATGATAGGAAAGAAATTATTTGGAGAAATATCCCAAATATTAATATTCCAATAAATGAGGCAGAATATAAACTTTTCATTGTTGCAGATTATGGAACAGGTAAATGAGGACACAAAGAGGGAATAAGTGCAGTAACGGAGATTGAAACATTGTAGTAAAGAATGATGAAGAAAAGGAAAATTGAAGGATTTAAATCTCAGTGCAACTTCAATACTAGTGCAGAAGTGAATGGAGCTTCATGACAGAGTAGGACACTTGCAATGCATTAATTCTTTCTACAGAGCTGCTATGGGACAATTACTTATTTTTCTGACTTCAGGACCTTGAGTAGAAAGGCAGAAATGGTGATTCCCTGAAACAAAACTTTACTAGTGGTAGAGACAGAAGACTAAAAAAATAATTTCTTGAGGAAATATCTCCTAATGTCATTGGAACAAAGTTGTACTGAAGCTCTTTAAATTCTTTATAACTGAACTGAAACATTTTGCATCTGCAGAAAGTGCCAAACAGAATAGAAGTATCTTTAAAGAGACTTCTTTAAAGATAAACAGAAGTATCTTTACTACAAATGTTTCATCATAAAGCAGATGAGAATGACATAACAAAGCCTGAAGTAACTAAAACTGAGATTCCTGTCCTTGGAACCCATGTTAGTGTTTGAATTGAAAATACTTAGGATAGATCCTGGGATACAGAATTTTTTCAGTGGGAAGAATGCTTTATATATGCCAAAGAAAGAGGTAGAGGAGATAGTGGGGTATGTAAGAAGCCTTTACTCTGACTTAAACTCAGTGGAAAGTAGGAAAAAAGAGAGAGATGCTGATTTTACTGTAGGAAAAAGTATTATCAGTGAACATCTGGATTATTTTGTGTGATGTGCTTAGGTTCCAAAAATTAGTAATTTTATTTCTTTTTTACCCCCACCTTCTCATAGAATTTGAAGAACATCCTTACTAACAAACAATAAAGTAGATAATGCACTTTTCTACTCTGATAGAAAATGTACTTATCTATTCTGAGTGACTCTTGTTAGTAGTCATAAATTCTAAATAGGAAGTGAACAGGAGGAAAAGAAATAAGAAAAACATGAGTAAAACAAGTACTGCATTCTGAACAGCCTTGTGGATGAAGTGTTTTGCAGAATGTTTACCAACACTTCCATCTCTGTATCAGTCCAGATAACTATCTGAATTGATTCTCCAATCTTTTTGAAGTATTCCAAATACCACTTTCCTAAAGCTCAGTAATAGCTTTACCTTGTGTACGTAGCTGTACCTTGTGTACATGCTCACAATAAGTTGACGATACTGAAAATAGTGTTATCTTTCTTAAATTTTCTCTAGTTTGAACAGACTGCTCATTCATGCTTTTTTTTTCCCTCCCTCCAGTGCAGCATATTGCTACTTTAAAAAAAGGCTGCACCAACAAATCTGGCAGAAACATAAATTTAAAAATTCTGTTCAAAGCTTCAGGTTTTCTGTTATTTTTACCAGTTATCTTTACTGTGGACCTGATACTGATCCATAGTCTCTGTCTTGCAGGTGTGATTCCAAATCTCTTGGAATATTTTCCTCCCCTTTGTAATTTTGGCTAAACTGTCTTCATTGCATAGTATAGCAAGCTTGGCAGATATCTTTTAAAATTAACCATGATACATGGTCTACAACCCTTTCCACATTCTCCAGCAAATTAATGTGGTATGATGCATGATTCTAGTACTTTTCTCATTCACTCTGTTTATGGTAGTTATGTACTCACACAGTTACCTCCCTTAGTGGTTTCCCTATCAGTTAGAATTTATGCTTCTCTCCATGTTATTTTAGCTTCTGTGCCATCATTTAGATATCGTCAAAAAGTCATTATGTAAATTCACAATTGTGAGTATCCATTTCGTTTTTCAAAAATCTCTCCTCTACAGAATTTGCTGAAAAGCCTTGAAAGCCAGAAATATTGTGACAAATTTTTTATGCTTATCTTTGATAATGTATTGAAGTCCCTAAATTACAGTTTTGTAAATCATGAACAAATGCTTACCTAATAATTAGAAAATAGGTCTTGCTGTAAAGACAGACACTATGCTAAATTTCTGTCGCACATAATGGAAAGCCCACATTAATTCTACATGGGTCAATTGACATAAATATTTCAAACAAAACATTCAAGACTGACTTCACAAATCCAACCAGAATACAACTGTGTAAACATTCATAAACAATTTATGTAAATACTCTAGTAAGATTTAAAGCAGATCTGCCCGTGATTACCAAAAAATTAAATCTTGACTCACTCTTATAAAATAAAATTAATAGTTAATTGCAGTATTGTTTATAAGCATTGAATTAATATCTCTATGTGCGGTCTATATTTCCATGCTTTATTCTTTTGAGGCAAAGTTCGTACCAACCCACTTATTACTTTTCATATACAGTCTGGAATTTAAGTTTCCTGATAGGAACGTGATTCAAGCTAAAATATTCCTGTGAAATAGACAATACATCCCTCTATTTGCATGAAAAAAGTTTCCAGCAAAATAACTGTCTACATATTTTCATAGAAAAGCTTAGGCACACAGGTAGTCTCCAAATGAGCCTTTCAATTTTGCTGCAGATAATCCTTTATTTCCAAATTGTTTAGGACAATGAAGCTCATGAAATTTAAATTGCTTTATCAAGTGCTGGAAAATTAATCCTAGATTAAAAATACATTTTAAAATGTTATTAGGGTTGTCATGCTACTAATAACAAGCCAACCTTTTCCCTCTATTTTCAGACAGGAGACAAATTCAATTACACTTTTGCTAATTGTCTGATGTATGTTCTTATTGTAATGCATATTATTTAAAATGTTTCAAGTTCATACTTCCTAGTGGGAGACAGCTGTATGGCTAAGGTGGAAAATACAACTCATTATCAAGGCATCAGCCTATGAAGACCTGCTTAAGGAAAATCAGTGGAAACTTTCTGAAAGAAGTTAGATGCAAAAATGTTAAACACCAATTACTTTTACAGCAGAAATATCATTCTTTCTTTCCAATTAAGCAAATCAGTCATGATGAAGTAACCCTGTGTCCAGTATTTTCCATGAGAAACAACCCAAGGGGATGTGTCCCAAGCCAAGAATTTTTTCCACTTTAGAGAGAATCAGATGTGTGTATGATGGTTGAAACACTGCCAAGGGCAAGCATTCAATGGCACATTCAGTCCAATGTCCTTGTCTTCCTCTTCAAGGACTGTAATGGGCAATGGCATTAATATTTCAAGGACTTCCTCTAATTTCACATCCCTCCAAGTATAAGCAGCAATCACCTAAGGAGATATTATTACTGAATAGTTGCTAAGCTTCCTACTATAGGAAATTAAATGGGATCATTGCTGGCCTCCCTCTTACTAAAAAGCAATACATACATACCTCCTGCCTGGATTTCTGTGTGAAGATATGAATCTTTAGGTTAGTAAATTTTCCGTTTTTAAGCTCTTGTCCCTGGATATTGTCTTCAAATCCAGCTCTGTGAGGCCTGGAAAATAATATACAGTGGCACTGCCAACTCATATATTTTTACCGCTACTCCTTTTGTGTTGTTTTTTTTTTTTTTTTCTTTGACTCTACTTCCTGCAATAAAATGGCTATAGCAGAATCTTTGCCTTCATTATTAAAAGAAAGAGTTACTAGAGATCACAGCTCTGTGTCAGGAGAGCGAACAGGAGAGAAGGGGAGTTCAGAGACCTTGAAATGGTGAAATTTAAAGGTTTAAAATTTATTTCAAGGTATCTCTTGCTCATTTTGGATTAGAACTGCTCCTTTTGTTTAGTTTTGAAGTGTTGGAGGATGTCATTACTGGTATGCTCATTTAACATAATCCTGCTCATTCTTAGGTCCGTTCTGGTAATAAAAACAAGCCTTCTGTATCTTTTAGGGACTCCTGGTGGGTAATAAGAATTATTCACTGGTCTTAACTTGCACTGTTAAGAGCAGAGATGTCGAAGTTGTATAGGCAAAATCTAACTCAACCACCTGAAAATCAGTTGTCCTAAACTTCCACTATCTAGATTGGTTTCTGCACCGTTCACTCACTACTCAGCAGCTTTAGTACCATTACCTGCTTTCAGTAGCTTCCCAAATGAGGGTCTTACAGGCACCTAAGGCTTGACAGCCCTCCTAGGCTAGTTAGCTGTGACTGATCTCTGATGGCCATACCTCCCTGCCCTTGAAAACACCATATTCTGTGTTTAGCGCCTGAAAAACCTAAATTGGATGTGAAATGCTTGGTGGTTCAGAGCCTACAAAACTTTACCACTGCAAATAATTAGGATACAGTTAGCAGTACAAGCATTTATAATAATTATGCAGTGAGTGTACAAACATATTTCAGGTTTAAAGACCCTTAAGTAAACTTGCTGTCTGAATATAAATGTAATGGCTGCAGCATGAAGCAGCATTGCCAGCTGAGTCAGATACAGCACTTGTTCATGGCCATGGCTGAGATGTCCCTGCAAAGCAGTTTGTGATGCAGTAACCTATGTTAGAACAGTATGATTCTTTATTCCCCTCTAGTGGCTAGTCTGCATAGTATTAGTTACTGGTTGAGGGCTAGAAGGACTAGACCAGACTTTTGGGACAGCAGGACATGCCAAAAGGTTTTGGTTCAGTCCCTGCTGCCATCCACACTACCTGAATGCCAACAGTGCACAGAAAAATGGTCTGTGCTCTGGCAGTGATACAGAAGGAGGGGGAAAGGAACAGTTTCTGAAGGTTTGAAATTTTATGTTCTTAGTCACTACCAAGGAATTAAATTAATAGTTTTATTCCTCAGAAAGGAAGAAGAATGTAACTGTCAGTTCGTGTTGCAAGCCTTTTATTTAATTACTTCAGTCCCTGGGTGTCAGTGAAGCTGAATATGAACCTGGCCAATCCATCTCCAGCAGGGTACTAAGAGTTCTGCTTTGTGGCTGAACTGCAAAGCAGAACTCTGAATAAAGCCTGTCTGCAGTCTTCCATACTGCAAATAAAAGTAAATTCTCAGAGCATATTTGTTATTGAAATGTACTTAATATATACAGCCAACTCTATTACAAATATTCTCATAAGTACTGCTACTTCTACTTATGTTTTACGGTAATGTGTAGCCAAACAGAAAGAAAACAACTATAAAGGTGCTAAAAATGGATATAAGCTGCACTAAAGTCTTGAAAGAGTAGTAGTTTCTATTAATGGTTGCAATTTTAATATGATATGAGCTAGATTCTTCAAGTTGAGATGGAATTTTTTTCTGAATAGGATGAGAGCATTCCTGAACAAATCATCGGAAGCAGAAAAGTGAACATGATAAATGAAAACAAGCTACAGAATACATCTGAAAATAAGAGGAGTCAGAGAGGTAGGCACTCATCCTCCTTAAGCACAGTGGAGGTTTATGAATCTTGGATTTTCCAGTGATTTGTTCTTGTCTTTATTGAGAGCCTGAGGATAATGCAAACTTTCAAGTTTCCAAGAGCTCCTGCTCTGCAGAGAATAGGAAATCTTTTACCACAGAGGCTGTTTGTGGTCAAGATCACAGTGTATAAAGGACAAAATATCCAAAACACAGGTTGAATTCTCTATGAGAATGAAGATGCAAAGAAATTCTTGCTCCTTACAACAAGTTTGGGTCAAGTCCAGATCTTGAAGTTGCATGGCTTCTATCTTGGTGTGAATAGAAAAGCATACAAAGGATATTTGAAGTTGCTTGAACTGAAGCTTGTAGATATATTATCATTTACTGAGTACATTTAAAAAAACCCCACCAGATAAAATGAAGTGTACAAAATCAGTCCTCCAGTGATGTTATTCCCAATTCTGTCAGATAACTTGATATGGGATAAAAGGTAAATTGGATATTTCAGCATAAGTAAGATGCTTCAATTTCTTTTGAGAACATGCCATCTGAGCAGGTCCATTTTTAGGGGAATACTAAATAAAAAGCAAGATGACAGCTTTCTAGGTCAGGAACTGCTAGACCTTCATTATTTTAAACAGCTTGAAGCACTGCAATATTTAGCCAGTGTGTGTGTGTGTGTGTGTGCTTTTTCAGAAAATTTTACAACAGGGGTTTGTAATGTTCCAAGGCTATGCTTTGGCAATAAAAAATAATGTCTCATTTATAAAGTGCAGGAACCCAGGGATTTTATTCTCCTGGATGTAACTTCAGTTCCTTTTTTTTTAAGTACAAGGATACTTTAAGAACTGCATTTAGTCAGCTGTTGACTAATGGCTCATAGCTCTTCATGAAGCAGATAATGACTTTGCATAGAATATCAAACTCAATAGAAACAATCACAGTAATGGAAGAAGAAGTCTTTGTTGTAGAGTTATTACATGAAAGGAAACACTGGCAAAACAGAAAGCTTTCTAAGGAAAACATCACCAGGTTTTGATAAATACTACCTCTGTTGAAGTGCCTGCTACTTTTTCTCTTCTCTGTAATTGTTTTCGAAAGGTTAAGAAATTTCTGATGGTTTTTGATAGCTGAAACATAAAGCACTTAATGGGAATTAGAAAGTCATTTAAAGGTTTGTAATAAATTCATATATTGCCACTATATTTCTCTTAGATTGTAATGTCTCTTTTGTACTCCAGATGCCATCTCAAAAAATAAACTTCGTACAGAGCATATGGATCACATTTTAGCCAGAAGGGGAAAAAAATTGTTGACTTGGCACTTGGTATTTGTGACCCACGGAGTACTTTTACAGCCAGCCAAGTCATCAGTTTCCTTTTCTGCTAGGCAGTGGCAGCTCTGACTCCTGAAGAACACCTTTGCATGTGAAGCCTGGGTAACTTAACTCTGGCAATGATGAATGGGCACTGCAACTGACTGTAACTTAAAAAATTCAGTGCTCAGCATTGGAACTGTAGCAAACTTGAAAAACTGAAAAATGGATGGCAGGACTGTAATGATGTAGAATTCTATGGAATTATTTAATGGGTCCCTACTCTAGCAAAGTCCTTGAACTGAGTAAGTCAAACTAGAAATAACCTATCAAAAATGCACACCATTTTCTTGGAGAAAAGACTGAAGGGTGAGAAACCCACCAACATAACAATGGCAGGAATCAGGGAGCTCAGATATCACAGAAACAGTATAAGAACTGATAAGAACTGGTCATGAGCATCTTAAAATTAGCCCTGTTCTTTTGACTCTTTCTCCTTGTTTTTTAGGAAATCCTGTTTTGTGAGAGGAATATATTTTTTAATTGGGATACTTTTAATTTTTTGGTGCCTGTGTGCAAATCCTTTCAGTCATTTCTGTTCTTGCAGTTCACGGCTGAGTGTTATGCAGATGTGCATGCTGTATACTGCTCTTGAAAGAAAAATATCCATGAAATGAAACCAGGACCATAGCAAAGTGCAATACAGAGACTATATTTTATTACTTAGGTAGTAAAGTAATTTAGTGTTCACTTGCTCATACAAAAATGTTGCTGAAAGTAATAAAAAATTCAGGCATGCCTAAACCAGTAATTTTAATCCAAGAGATTTTTTTCCTTTGGTATTAAGATGAAAGTGAATTAAAAAAGACTATATTAATACCAGTTTTAAAAACTTAAAATACTGTAATTAAATTTTGGAAATGTTTTTCTCCTAACAACTAAGAGGACAGCAGGGACATATCCAGCTTTCTGTGCTTATTTGAAAATCACATGTATTTATTAATTGCTAATTTGGTGTGGCTTGTTGCAAACCTAGCAACAGTTTTTGTATTTTCTTGGAAAAAAAAGAGAAAGAGTGCTATCAGTGAAGCTCCTTTTCCTATTGTACGATGTCACTCAGCCTATGCTCTCTGCAGGAGACACCTGAACTCCCATATTTTAGCACTCAGAAAGCTTTACTGTCAGGGAACTGCTGAAGACCTTCAACTAGGTAACAGTATCATGAAGCTCTTGGTAAGGAACTGTCTGTGTTCATGTCTCCCTAAAGTACCTAATCCATATCAAAGGATAACCTGTCACTTAAATCTCATGGGAGCTGTGGGGGTTACAAGATGTGTCTGTTTAGAAAGCTAATTCTACATTTGGCCTTGGAAGCTTTCCCAGCCACAGCAGGGCTGCTACTGTGTCTCCCAAGCCAACTAGAAAATTTAGATTATATGTCTGGATGAGAATTAAGAGAAGGAAAAATGGGGAAAAGGAAGCAAAAGAATTATGACACGAAAGAAATCCAGCTTGATAGATATTCAAAAGTCATCTGGACATAGGGCTGGGCAATGGCTGTAAGTGAATCTGCTGTAGCAGGGGGCTTGGACCAGTCCCTTTCAACCTCCACCATTCTGTCATTCAGTGGGAAGAAAGAAAAACCAAACCAAAACACAGAAATTCTCAAAACTCTGAGGTTTTAACAGAGAGATCTTGGCATCTATCTCATTGTACAATATGCAACCCAGACAGTTATGCTATCTTTAAAACCCCCTTTAATAAATTCTCTTTTCTATTCATATTGCTGACAGTCTTGTTTCTTTTCTTCAGTCCTCTTCCTGGTCTACACAGAGCAGTGACAGTTTGCAGGTGCTGATACAGCCAGGTCCCTGCAGGTCTGGACGTGCTGCTACTTTGAGAAGTCAGGCTGTGTAGGGCTATAGAAACATATGCTGCTCTCATTTTTGCATCATTGGGGGAGCATCATTTTACAAAGTGGGAGACTTTTACTTATTGAAGCAATCTGGGTGCTGGTGAGATTTATGAAATTTTACAAACATCCTCATCTGATGGGAATCATTAGAGCCACTGCAGAGAACCTGCATCACTGGCAATTATCCCTATGATTGTATGATCCTCATTAGGCTGATTAAACCAGCTTAGCACCGTATTATTTAGGTGGCACCGGGCAATACTTTGCTGAAGAAGATAAGCTAAAAGTCTGAGTTGATACGAATTTTAGAAGACTACCCACTGAGAATTCAAATTAAAAAAATGTGCCACTTTTAAGTGACTCCTATGGAAACAAACACTGCCTCAGTAAGGCTGGAATGAGCACATTCCAGCAAACCATTAAAGAATTCTACAGGCTATTGCATCCAGGATGTGCTGCAAGCTCTTTGTAATACACTTACACTTGACCTCCTTCTAGGTAGAAGGTTGAGGTTTAGGTCAGTACTGAGGACTTTGAAGTCAAACAACAGTCAATGTATGTGGGAACGGAACTCAGGATCTTTTGATTCCTGACAAAATTCATCTTTTTCTTTAGTGGTTTCTGAATCAGGATATGCTTGTACTCTCACATTTGCAGAACACTGCTTGATGGGGAACAGGCAGCCTGATTCAGCAGATGTGCTGAATGCTCCCAATAGTCTTCAAAGCTGTTTTGTATCTTTTAAAAATTCCTTATTAGAAAAAGGTAAATTTTTTTAACCAAACAGTTTAATGTTAGTACAGCAGAATCAGTTATTGCAGAAGAACAGAAGTGTTCTTTCCCCAAGAAACATATTTTTGTTTATTCTTCTCTAAATAGAGGGAGAAAAAAAATCTGGTTATGATCCTGCTTCCAGAAATGGGGGGATACTGATTACTTGAAGACAGAATAATTCTTTGATGTACCCATTAACTCACTACTTTCTGAAGCCAGCTGATTATTTCTTACTTGCTCCATCGCGCCCTTGGCTACTTGCTGGAACTCAACACAACCTACGACCAGGATGCACCTGCATAGCTACTTCAATTATTCCATTAAAATGCTGATTGGAAATTTCATTGGCATCTTAAGAAAGGTAGCATTTTAAGATTTAAAGATAATTGAAACAGAAATTAAGGAAAAGCGCTGGCTGCAGTCCTTGCATCCCCCTTCCCTGCTGGCAGCGCGACTCGTTTCACTCCTCCGCGACCTTCCCCAGCTGAAGTTTTCGCGCGCGGCTCAGGGGCCTCACGCCGGGCGGCCCGCGGCGCTCACCCCGCCCGGGGCACCGGAGCCAGGCGGGGGCCCCGCCAGCGTCGGCGGGGAGGGGGGGCTGCGGCTCCGCCGGGGGCAAGCCCGTCGCCGGGCGGGCAGGGGAGCGGTGGCGGCAGAGCAGCCCCCGCCTCCCGCCCGCTCTCCTCCCCCTTCCCCCGCTCCCGCCTTTTGTGCGCCGAGCCCGGGCGTCAACGGGCGCCGGCGGCCGCGGAGCTGACAGGAGCCCGCGGCTATCGGCCTCGGCAGCGGCGCTGTGGCGAGGGCGGCAGCGCTGAGCCGCGGCCGCTCCCGTCACCAAGGCGCTGCCTGGCACAGAAACACAGACAGAGACGGACTGACAGACACACGCAGCGCGGAGCGGCGCGGGCTCGGGGGCCGCCTTTGTAGCTCCTCTCCTCCCTGCACCATGCTCCGCTCCAGGCAGCACCCGCCCGCTGCTCCCTGAGGGCTGCCAGCCCCGCGCCCGGCTAAGCGGGCGACTGGCACCCGGTTCCTTCCCCCGCCCCCAGTTACCTGAGTTAGCTCCGTCCCGGGCACTTCGGCGGCGCCTCCGCCCTCTCCCGCTGTGGCAGCCCTTGTGCGGCGGAGGAGTGAGCCGCCAGCAGCCGGAGGGACTGCAGCCGCCGCCGGGGGAGACGAGCTCAAGCCCCCGCCCCCGGAGCTCTTCATGGCGTCTCACCAGCAGACGAGGATCCAAGCCTACCTGGAGAAGAATAAGATCGGTCCCCTCTTCGAGGTAAGGTGCGCTCTTGCCGGCCGGCTCCTGCGCGGTGGGGGCGGGGCAGTCCCCACGATGGCCGCGGCCCCCCGCGCAGCCCAGGTGAACGCAGGGTGAACGAGGATGAGTTTGAGGCGCTGCTTCGGCTGTGCCGGCACCCCTCACCCTGTCCTGCCGCCCCGCGCCACGCCTGTGCCCTCGTGTCCCTCCTCCGAGCGCCGGAGCTCCCCGCAGCCCTCCCTTCCCGGCTATCCCGAGGCTGTGCCCCGCTTCTTCGCCCCACCACGATCCCGCGCGGGTCGTCAAACAGGTGCCCCTCCGCCCTCCCGCCCGCGGCCCGAGTCCCCGGGGCCGCCCCCGCGGCGCTGCCGCCTCGCCCCGGCGGCCGCGGGACAGCGGCCCGGCCCCGCCGTCCGGCCGCGGGGAGCCGCGGACCGAGCGCGCACCCGCCGTGCGGTGTGAGGGGAGGCGGCGCTTCCAACCCGCGGCGGCTCCTGGGCGGCAGCGCTGAGCGCCGGGCGCCGCACGGCCCGGGGCGAGCTCCCGGGCGCTGCCCCTCCGTGACCGGCCAGCGGTGAGGGACAGGTGGGTGCCTCCCACCGGGAAACACACCCGCTGCACCGAGCGCTCCGAAGGAACTCTGTCCTGCGAAAAGTCCGTGTCGATGGTGTTTTCTGAAATTTTTATCTGCAGTCACACGCCGTGTTTTTGCTAGAGATTTAACGTTTTCTTACAGCGATGCACTTGCAGGGATTTGTAGATGCAGAGATGTGCATATTTTACTATTTCAGTACATAAGCTGTGAATACTTAGAATTTGAAAGGGTGCTAGAGCAATCGTGATTATTACCATTTTATCATCCTGTTTCGCATGCAGTTTTAAACATCAAAATGCACATATATTATGCACTGCACTCTGGCAGTGTTATCACAAGGCACAAGTCTTTTTTCAGTATTTAACTTGTTCTCAATCAAGCTTACTATGTATGAAATCTCTCATTCTGGTGGGGTGGACGCCTCGTCTTCAGTGTATATTTTACCACCCTCCATGAGAAAGGTTCAAATTTTGTTAGAAAATTGTTCGCTAATGGTCTGTTTTTATATTTTTGGTGTGCATAGGCTATTGAAATAGACTGTGCTGGTTCAGTGCTAGCAGTATTAGATGTTTTTATTTTGCAATAAATAAAGTCACAGTTGATGGAACAATAACTGGATACTAGGGAATAGCAGGTGATTTTTCTAGTTAAGAAATTGAATAAAAATGGAAACATTTGTGTGGTTCAATTCCTGAATAAAATTCTGTTCAATCAGCTGTGTTACTAGGTGTAAGTATGTAACTGATCTTGTTTATTTCAAAGGGGATTCAGTGCTTTGGGGTTGTTCAAGGGTTAGGCCCTTGACAGCTCCCATTTTCTTCTAAATTTCTTTAACCCATAGGTTTACACATTAAAATTCAAGTGAACCACTTGGCATCTCTGTTCTGAGTCACTGTGTTTTAACCTAGTTTCTCTGTAGTATAAGATGCTTGTCTCTGTTTGGGTTCTTGTAGGATGTTTCAGTTGTCAATAGTGGAGAGAAAGATTAAGAAGTTGTATTTGTTTCAGCATTTCACGTTTCACCACATATTTCACTAATCTTTGTAATGTAGGAATTTCATTCAGAATCTGTGAAAGGCCCTTTGCATAACTGTGCAGGCTGTCTACAGGTTCTTGGTGCACTCACATATACCAGGAAGACTTTTTGGTGTGAAATCTACTTACACCTGAATACTAGTGACTAGTTTTAGGATCTAGGGGTATAACATTCCTGTAGCTGTTTACAGTTATTTTAATCCATTACACTGGGAAGAAGATGATCATAATTCCTATCTCCTCTACTTCCTGACTGGCCATTTAAAATCTACCTGCATATTTAATTTTTTTATGTACTTTTTGTTCTCAACAGTTTATTGAAGATCTGCAGCCTGTGCTTGATCTTGTAGTCCTTAGAAAAAGAAAGACAGGTATTTGAAGTTGATGGGAATTGATCAAAGACTATGCACAGATGAATCTTGTCCTCTACATTAGTATTACTATTAGATGTGCTTTGTGGTGTTTCAAGAATGCCGTGTGTTCACAGGCAGATATAGTCACTAACACGTCAGTTTTTCACGTGTCTAAAAGTTCTGACACGTTTCAAAATGAGACCTGTGCTTGGTCTTTCATCCAGGAACAGCTAGCGTTTTCTTCTGCTGCTTCTGGTTTGGATGCTAATTAACTGTCACTTGTCATGAATGACAGCCATCTTTTTTTTTTTTTTTTCAGGGACTACTAATTTTCTAATAGCAACTCAGAACAGAGTGGACTTGGATTCAGTTTTCTCTCATGTTTTCTGCTGAGGAGGTTGTGACTATAATTGCTCAATGTATGCTTCAAGTCAACATTTTAGGGAGTGCATGAAATAAAAGTGGGAAGCTGAGGGCAGTCACAGGAAAGAAGGGCAGGGAGAGAGGACCTGTGAGCTTTCTGAGATCAGGGTAGGGATAGTGATGCATAAAGAGATTATATTTCATACTTGCATAATGAATAATCACTGATCAGAGGGACTTTACACCATTGATTTTAGACAATTACAAAGGCACAGAATGCTAAGGGGTGGAACAGTTGGCACTGTACTGAAGGTGAAGTACAATTCCACTGCATTACAGTTAAGAGCAGTAATTGCTCTTGCTAGTAGGTCATTGTGTTCCAGTATCCTGGTTGTGTCTTTTCTCCATGCTGTCCTGTACTTGTGACCTTCTGTTACAGTGGGTAGGGGTTTTGTACTTCATTAACCAGCAGTACCTATTTAAGAACATCTTTGCTGAAGTTTTGTGTGGTTTGACACTTGAATTATATTCCTAATTTGTGAAAGAGAAGTGTTCAGGAGAAGTGCTGACACATGAGATGCAGGAAGACCTTAGGCTCTGCCTTGGTTAGAAGGTTGTTTCCTCCTCTGTAAAGAAATGTGAGGAGTAACCTCCTGGAGAAAGAATTAATGAGCTTAAGCTGACTTAGCAGGCATTGGTCTTCTACTGACTACCAGTATCTGTTAACACATAGTAGGAAACCCTATCCACTCAGCTATGAATGTTTACTCAGACCAGATTCACTTGATTCCAAACATTTTTACAAGGTAGATTCTTATTATGGGTTAGAGGTGGGAAGGAAGGTGGGTGGGAATTACTGTGTACATCTTAGACTGTGTCAACTTTGAGATTTGAGACAGGTTGCAAAACAACTTCGACGCTGCAGCCTCATTTTCCCTTTTGAATGTAGGTCCCCAAGTCATGGCTTTTCAGAGCTGTTACTTCTATACCATCTCATCTTTCAGGTGTCCAAGATTTTTGCAGGTAAGATTGCTGTGAACCTATAATGCAGCTTCTGAATGCCCCAGGGCATCCAGGTCTTGTTAGTGCTGACAGTAAGGTCTTAAGTTGACCCCTTATATTCTGTCAGGCTTCATGAGCATCCTTATCCTGTTTTGTGTAGTTTTTGTGTGTTTGGGTTTCTTGTCTTTTTTTCCTTTGGTTTTGAAAGCTTAGACATCTTTCTGTAAGAGATTGTTGCCATCTGAGAATACTGCGGTTAGACAACGAGTTTAGATTTGAGGAACGCCCTTCAGAAATGCCTCTTTTCTGGGAGTTTTGTGGTAACACATACCATGGCACTACCTGATTTTTTTTAGATTCTTTTTTTTTTCACATTGACTTGGAATGTAACAAGAATTCTAAATATGAATTATTTCTGTGATGAAGCATCACTGTTGTTTTTTTTATTCCATCTTTCTAAAATGTGAACAGGAGGTATGTGCCTAAAATTGGCTGGGACAGAGTATTCAGAATCAGCACCCACTCATTTCTGTCTGAGTGAAGTATTGACCCACTTTGCATTTCAAGCATCCAATCCAACAAGTTCTTTTTGTGTGCTAATAATCTCAATGAATAATCCTGCTGCCTGTATCCATACATCTATTCTTCTGTACAAGTGTATCTCTTTAGCATCCAGTTGTGCTCTCATTTGGGCAACCTGACACTTAGTTTTTGTGATTTTGAAAGCTGGATAAGCACTCTTGAGAACAGATTGCAATAAATCTTCAAGAGCTCTGAGATAAATTTAGCGGTTTGGAATTTTTTTATTTCTAGAACTGCAGCTAAAAAGCATCCAGCAGGTACATTGTTGTTATGCAAACCCGAGAACTGTAATTTCTTCGAGTTATAAAAAGCCAAAATAACTCTTCTCAAAGTAAACATGCCAAACTCCTGTTACTTAGGATTTTTTTTCTCCAAGTAATGTGGGGTTAGAACTGTAATTTTTATTTCAAACAACACAAAGGCTTCGTAATACCCCCCTTAGCTTTTTTTTTTCTTTCTTTAGGACACATAATTACTAAAGCAAATACAATGGGAAGCTGTTCTTTTTTTTTTTTTTTAATCTATGATGGTTTTTCTTTTCCTAAATGAAATAGCATTATTGGTGTATATTATGCAGTGGTGTCAATTATTTAAATAAAATAACTACACTTTACTACACTTTTCACTTAAACGTATTTGGTAATGAACACTATCTCTAGTGTATCTTATGATTGACTTAGTCAAAGTTTGGTGATGAATTTTGGAGTTTTGGACTGTCTTCTGAAGCAACGTTTACCCTTGGTTCTTAAATACACAAAGGTAGATACTGTCAACTTGAATGTCTAATTAACCAGTTCACAATTTCTCACAGTATAACATTATGTTTCAAGCTGCAATATCTACAATTTGAATGATAGGGATGAGTTTAAATAAATGTTTTCTTTTGAGGTTGCTCAAAACTTCACTATTTTGAGTATTTTGGTATTATACTTAGATTCTGTTGCTACTGTGAAAGGGCCTTTATTATGGATTATTGTGTTATTATTATTATATGATTTCAAGCAGCTAGATGGAGCCTTTGAAAGGCTGTGTTTTTCAGTACTTAGACATCACAAGGATTATTTTAGGCACTATCTGATTAGCCAGTGACATTGTTTCAGCCTGGCAGTTCCTGTTGCAGGGAAGCCAGGATTAGCTGTTTTTCAAATAATGTGTGGAAGCCAACAGTGATCTAGAAATGCTGCAGTCTTACACAGTATGGGATAAGGAATCACAATCAAGTTCTAGTTTTTGTTTTTGTTGGTGCCTGTTACAGTAAGGTGCTATTGTAGCCTTAATGTGCACTAAAGTAAAAGACCTATTTAAGGGGAATGTAAGTCAAAGGCAAAAATGGTGTAGAGATGTCCTTTGCATTTTTGAGAATTCGTCATATATTCTCATAGTTGCCTTAGATAAAGCTATCTTTAAGGGAAAACAAATGGAAGACCCTAATTCAAACTACAGACACAACCTTTTCAATTAACAAACAGTTCCATAAGCAATGACTTTATGCTTATTACTTACCTTTTGTGGTGACCAACAGGAGGCAAATGTCAGAAATTTCCCTGTGGTTGAGGCAGTCATAATTCTACTTTCCCATGTAATCTAAGATCAGGAAAAAAAAATGTTTCTGAATGAGGAAAATTACACTATCTTGCTACCTGACTAGTTACTACCTCTCAGCATTTAAAAGGAGTTGCATTTTTGTGATGTCTACTCCTCAGGGAATTTGTCTGAAGTTAGTTGAAGACTTTAAAAGCACATTGGAAAAAGACAGTGAAAGAGATCATAGATATGGGTATGTACTTGTGTGGCCAAGAACATAGATAGCAATCACATAAACCTCGTTTCCATAGTGCTTGAAATGGAAAAGTGGGCTCTCTTAATTGCTTTCTCAATTGTGTTTTTTTTAATTCTTTGGCAACAGACACAGAAATAAATAAAAATCCAAGTAGTAGTTAAATTGGAGGCATTGTATCTAAAATACAGAATGATAAGGCAAAAGTACCATAACAGCATCCTTTTGTTATGTTAAGTTTTAATATTTTTAGTCTCAAAATGACAATTTCTTTGTTTCTTGAGAAGGGGAGCAGAAGGCATAAATATCTTGCATCAAAAAATACCTGGGAAAATGAGAATTAGTTCTTGCTTGAGTTGGTCTCACCATCATGTATCAGCAAATACATGATGGCTGCTCAATGGTAAGGTATAAAGCTAGTAGATATGATATTGATTTTTTTTCTGGTAACCTGTCTAATAATTAATCAGTCTGAATCAAAATAAGCCCATTACTACTGGTCTTCTTTCTTTTTTTATCACATTATGAAATATCTTCAAAGTTTCGGATTACAGTAACAGTATTGAAGTAAGTTCTTCAATTGTTTGTTTTTGCTTTTGATTAGTCCAGTTGTTTTGGTACAACAGATCAATGTTAAGTGGCAAATATAAACCAAAATACTTTGATGGTTTTAACTCAGCCTATAATTTTTTCCAACATTCTTTGCTGTTATTTATCTATGCTTTTCCAAGTGGGCCAGATAGTATCCATAGTGTAGAGTAAGCACAGTCTCAGCCTTCTGAGACTGTTTGGGAGCTTCTGGGAGGGAAGGGAGCAGTGAGTACCTTAACCAGCATTTCTGCCACACGTGATGTCCTGTTTTACTGTTCTGGAGCATGTGGGTTTCCTAGTTATCTGCTTTATCATGGCATCACTAAAAAGAAACACCTAGACATACACCTGGTATTAGTGTTCCTTATTTTAAAAGTGTTACTTAGTAAATGGAAGCTAGAAATATAATATTTAAATTGAGTTAGAAACATAATATTTAAGAGTATTTTTAATATCATGTTATTTTACAATTTGCATCTTATTTTGAATGTCTAGTCAATATTATTTCCTTTTTTCCCCAATATATTTTATTTTCACTTGTGTCTTTTTATTTGTCTTATTTATGCAAGCACAGAAGTGGGAACTAATTTCTCATTTTCAATTGTCTAATGGTTATTTAGAATTTTTTCATCCAGTGATTTTTAATATATTTTTAAAAATCTTATGATATTTTGTTTTTCTGAGAAAGCATATGTGGTTTTGTATGATTGAGGAAGGATAGAGATACTTTTTTACCTCTGGACTACAAGAGGTGTCTGGAAGCATTTTTATGTTCACCAACTTTTGGAACAAATTCTACCCAAACACTTGGGTGTCTGTAATTACTCAGACAAAAACGAGGTGTTCTTTCCTGTATTGGGTATTATCCCCCTTGCACAGATGCACACTTTTTCTCCTAAGAAATGTCATATGAGCTGTGAAGTATGACAGAAGGAGAGGTTCTATGTTAAGGGTCTCCTCCGCCTGAAACCGTAACCTAGATATGGTTAAAAACGAGTGAAAGCAAGAGCATTTGCAAATGCAGTTGTTAGGAAACCCTTGGGCTCCTGCCTAAAGCAGTGGGCTGTCTCACACATTACTAAAGGCGATGAAAAGCAGCACACAGCTGATAGGAGAAACGAGGATTACAGATTTTCGTCCTTGGACACAGGTAAAGATCATGATCACTTGAAATGCACACCTATGCCTTTGCCAAGACCACCCAACATCCAAATCTGCTCTTAGTAGAGAGGGTAATAATATCCTTTAAAAAGGCTTGCAACAGACACATTTTTGATGGCCTTAACTTTTATGTCAGGTCCTGTATGCTGTGCCAGTTCTCCTTTTTCTACTCAGTTTCACTGAATACTTATTTTTAGTTCCATCTATAAATGTTCAGGCAGAATCGTTTGGCTGTAGTTATGATACCCCTCTGGTTTTGCTCTTCTGTTGATTTGGGCAGTTTTCTTCCCTTATTCACATAAAATTCAAGTATTGTCTTTGCCTTAAATGTGGAGTTTCCAGTGAAACACCTCAGATTTTGGCATATATATATTGTATATAGCACTATGAGGAGATGTGTTAAAATGATAAGAAGTGCACATACAAAATGAAGAATGCCTGTGCATAAATAGAAGGCTATTTTACATTAGCCACCTCTTAAAAAAAATCTGTTCAGACAGAGAGTGGAAACTTTTAATTGTGTATTTAAATGAAACATCCTTTCTCCTTCCTTATTTTCCAGCTCTCTGCAATATTCAATAAATGAAATCACTCTATTCATAAATGATATTTCTCTATAGTGTCCGGTACAATATACTTACTCTACAATAGCTCTTTTGTTGGCTTTTGGAGGAGCTGCTTTCTGGGGCAGGAATCACAAAAGTTTGGGCCTTTCAACTGTGTTGGAGCCTTTTTAATTGAATCTTTCCTCCTCTCATAGTTTGTTTTACTCCAGATACTTTGATGGTTTAGTATTCAGGACTATGGGCTATGAGGCTGATTTAATAGCCCGTTGTTGCAGGTCCTGTTAATCTTCATTTCTGGCAGCACATTCCTGCTGTCCTTGTTCCAGAACTGGTGATCGTGTCATGTTACAGTTACCCAGTTTGGGAATATGAAATAGAAGAAAATGAAGTCTACAAAGAAGTGAAAATTGTTCAGGAGGCTGAGCTCAGTGGGTCACCACATAGTCTGATGGGGAATGTGTCATTGCCTTGGGAGAGAAAATGTAGGTGGCCTGAGGGTGAAGGAGGGAGGGAAGGGCAACTGCTTTTCTCCAGTAGCAAGCTACTAAGTGGGCATGAGAGATCTGCTAAGCTTGTGTGCTTTTTAGCTTTGTATGGATCTTGTCTTTTAAAGGTGCATTTCCCCATAGGTTGGGGGAATGTCATGGAGCTCAGTTGATTCAGAGATGGAGCAGAAAAGGGAATTGAATAATTAGGGAGGATGGCTGAACAAATTAGAAGGAAACAGACCATACGAATACACCGAGTGCGAGAGTGAGAAAGGACAGGAAATGGGAGGGGGTAGGATGAAAAAGATTAATGCTATATTGCCAGCATGTTCTTTTTCTTTTCTGTTTTATTTTTATAATCTAATCTTAATCTGTCAAATGGTAACTTGGAATCGGTACTTTCTTTTGGTGGTGGTTGCTAAGAGTATAACCAAAGAGTGGGAAAGACAGGGAAAATATAACTTACTATATATAAGAGTATGTATGTTTTGCAGTGTCTGACTCACACCTCTCGTACTTGATCTTGGATGTATTTCTTAGGCATGGATTTGCCAGAGAGTTAAATTAGGTGTCCTTAGCACCACTATTAATACTGGGTCCTGTACCATGAGCTCCTTCGTTAAGAAAGAGCTGCACTCCAATTTGACAGGTGTTGTGCCTCTGCTGACATTTGTATGAATGGAGAGGTAAACAGATTGTGATTGTGAAATATTCCTCTGGTCGAGTATCTCTATCAAAGAAAGAAATTCTGAATGAACTAAGTTCCATGTTGCTTTAGGTGCACTAGTGCAGGAAAGCTGCTCTGTATTGTTAATAACAGAATTCATCCTGTAAGCCTAAATAAGTGGAAGAAGTCTCTTCTGGAGACATGAGAGATGGTTTACAGAATCTGGAGACATGAGAGATGATTCATAGAACTGAAAAGGAAGGGTAGTTTCAGCTGTAGGTGACCTTTGAAGAGAACCTGTGGAAGCAATTATGCATAGGCCAGTTAGAAAGAGAAAAAGTTTATGGTGCAGACTCTGTGATAGTTTTGTAAAGATGGAACTGGGGGCTTTTGTGCGATTAAGGATATTCTTTCATTTGAAGGAGAAGAAAAGAGAGATGGGATCATTTCCATGATTGAGTGTACTGAGATTTCTCAGCCTGAAATGTGTGCGCATGTGGGTGCTCTATGAAATGCATACAGGCACTCTGAATCATTGGGACAGGCCTGAGAATCCGTGTGTGCTGGACAGAGATCCTCTGTAAATGTGGCAGGTGTTGTGTGTTGCTGTTCAGACACATTGTGTTAATTGCAGTGTCCATTGCGTGTATGACACGCTCAATACACCCAGTGCAACCTGAGTGCTCGTCCTCCTAAGGATTCTGAAGAGCCTTGTCCTTCCTACATGGTGAGGGCAAAGCAGAGATATTCAGAGAAATGCAAGTGGGGAACACCAAGGTTTGCAGATGCAGAAATTCCTCTGGTGTGCCATACCACCCATAGTTGTGCTGATGACGTACTTTTGTGTGACATAGAAACACCAGTTAAAAAAGGTGTTTCAGAGCTCCTCCTAAGTGTGTCATGGTTCAGAATAATGCCATTAGATAGTAATGCCTGTAGTCTAATACAAAGTGTAAGACAATGAAGCTATTTGGAGACAGAAGCTGGATGTAGACTTACCAAATAAGGAGCAATGCGAAGAGATAAACACAAAAAGAAGACTAAATTGCTAGAGTTACAGATTTAATCTTGATTTCTTATTCCCTGGAGGAGGAATACCTGAAAGAAAAAGACAGCAGGGGAGAAAAAGAAACTCAAGAGAAATTATTTTATTCTATGTTTCCCTGTGATAATAGAAAAAAGATTAGAAAAATAAAGTTGGGCAGAATGAAGATCCACTTAACAGGTAAACACTGAAAAAAAGTTAACTAGTAAAGAGAGGAAATAAAATATATAGTAGTTAGGATACTAAAATGATTGTCAGTTATGTGGCTACATTCCTTCTTTTGCTGATGCTGTCCTGCTGCATCATTATGTATTATTTTGTGCTTGTGTTTTCCCTTTCTTTGTTTGTCTGCATAGAGCCTGCAATCCCCACTGGCTCCTACAGTCTTCACATGGTTTGGAGTTTTAACAGCAAGGCTCATTATGGTCTTTCTGCATTCTCTTCTTTCTTTGTGTTGCCTCAGTGCCTGGTAGTGCTATTAATCCCATTAATTGGTGCCACACAATCAAGAAAAAATGGATTTCTCCCTCCTTCTCCACTGCTCAGTGTGGCAATTCAGAGCTCTGAGAAGTCTCAAGGCTGCAGTGCAGTCCATGTGAGCATGCTGTATTCCCACAGGGAGCCCTGCTGCAGTTGGTGAGACCCTGATTTACAAGAGGAAGGTCTTCACTCATAGCCAGGCAGATGTAGCATAATGTTAAATAAAGAGCAATCAGATCATCAGGAAACTTTAATTGGGCAATCGCTGTCAGGGTTGGGAAGTTACTTTGCCATCTCGGAAACAAACAAAATGTACATCAGTGACTCACAGACATTGTTTTCTAAATAAAAGAACATTAGAAAATCAAATTAAGAATGCTTTAAAATAGCTCTACAGCTCCAAAACCCTATCATCATCTAAAATAACTCAAATTTCAGCTTCTAGAAATTAGGTGATTTTTAGTTGCCTAAGCCATTGCAGTCTTGATGGTAGAAGTGTCTGATGGGAAATGATGGGCCTAACTCCAGTTCTAGGTATAATTCAATTATCTGTCCTTAATTGCTGTTGCTACCCACAGAAAGTCTCCAATTGTTAGTACAGTAGTACCTCTTTAAATATCCACCTCAGGCTCTAGCTTTCTTGTAAAATATAGACCTTTAGTCCTTTGTTTGAAAACCTGAGCCAGAGGACAGCTCCTTGATGTTGCAGGTTATGTCCCTGGTAGGCTAGTGACATGGTGACTAAATCCATGTGACAGTTTATATGGAGGAAATAGTCAAAGTGCAAATGGCACTTTCAAGAGACATATCAGTTCTGTGTAAGTGTTGAAGTTACCTTGTTTGTGCTAGAAAGTGACTAGTAAGTTGATCCATATGATATAATTATTAGTACTAGATTTTTTTATGTCTTTAAAATAATTCTTTCTGGTACTTTTTCTTTCAGGAAAAATATATTCATTAGCTTGTGGTTTTGGTACACAGAGACTGATGATAATTTTTTTCTTATTTCATTATTACACTTTGCATTAATGGCTTTAATATTGCCATCATATGTGTAGCTTAGCTAATCTGTAATTTACAGAGTGGAAAGTGTATCCAGTTCATGTAAGCTAGTATTTATTTAGCTGTCCCCTTTATCTCAGACCTTCTTTATTTGTGGGCATGATAGAACTGTCAGCCTTAAGCCAGTGCAGCCAATGCACTTGGCCTCAGAGGTCGAGCAGTGGTGTCCGACATCCTCTCATTTCAGAGCCTTTTTTTTTGCAGCTTGGTACTGACACAGTTCTCTATTTTCACTTGCTCTTTAGAGCTACTGTGAGTTCTTTCACATTACTTCCTTAGGTGAGGTTTTTTAAGGACTTGGGCATGCAAGTTAGTTCTAATGGAACAAATAATGGCATTAGACCTCTCTTCTGTTAAAGATGTGCCTGGATGTAATCCTACTGTGTGTGGTCAACAGAGTTTGGTATTTTTCCTCATATAGGTCAACTGTATGTTCACTTTGGCTCATCAGTTGTCTTTTGTTGAAGATTTCTTTTTTTGGGCATGATTATACAACATCCTTCCTCTAAGGAGGAAGTGTCTTGTCTGAGGGAGGTTTTCCAGTGACTGTTTCTGTATGGGGATGCCTTCTTCCTCACGGTGCTTGGCAATGGGCAATACAATTGTGGAAAGTAGGGAAGTAGAGTGGAGGCTTTAGTCTCTTCTGATAGTGATCAGATCTCTCTCTTTGTTTTGTGACATCTAAATGCACTTGTGCACTGGTTAAGCTTTTTTTTCCCTGTTCTTTGTGACTTTGGGTGAAAAAAAGAGCATTCAAGTAAGAGTTCTACAGTTCCACACAGGATGATGTAGTTGTGTCTAGTTACAGGGAATTGATTTTTGGTTGTGGAAATAAGTTCATGCAGGACTGTCCTGATACACATGTTTAGATTGAATTTTTGACATTACATACTGCAGGATTAAAATAAAATATAGTATTTTGTAAATGAACAAAGCAAAATATTATTTAGATATCTGTGCTGTTCTGATAATGACTACTGAATTATGCCTGATACTTTGTTTTTCCATGCCTTCTGGGGAATACAGTTGTATCTTTTTTCAGGGTACATTCCAAGGTGTTCAAACAGTATGTAAAATATTACCCTTCCTATATGTAGTTAAATCAATTGTCTGCTGCAAATCTGTATTATCTTAATATTGTATTTTCATGTTCTGGCTGTAGCAAGGAAAAAGTACCCTACCTATTGTGACAGAAATTCTCCTGGCATATTGCAAAGGAGACCTGCCTGATGAGTTTTGAGTCTTCTTCCAAGGCAGCACACAGCCAGTAAATGAGGTGAACAAGTAAATCTGAGGAGAGAGGGTCTTGGACCATGCATTTTCAGCAGGGTCATCTTGGTGCCTGCTTGGCAAGCATAGGTTTTCTGTCATAGGAGCAGCCAGCTGGGCAGCGTGGTGTTCATCTTCAGCAGGTGGTGTCATCTCCTGGGCTCAGACCTCAGCCTTGCCAGGTGTGTGTGTGTTTTGAAACCCCAACCCTGAAGGGCCCCTTTTCTGGGGGAATCCCAGACAGCAGCCTGGGAGTGCTTCCCCAAATTGCAGCCATTTTTAGATGGAGACAGACAGTGACTGTACCTTCTCAGGACTGAGGCAGAGCAATGAACCTGCTAGTGCCAGTGGGAAGCAGTTTGGGAACCCTGGAAAGGTGCTGGAGCCATGTAGAGCATGGTACCTCTGCACTCAGTGTTAACCTTTTGGTTTTTTTCTGTCTAATTTTGCCACTGTGTCTCTCCTGCCTGATTCTTCACAGTTCATACTGCATTCTAAACCTGTATACTTCAAGTCTGCTGCACTGTTTAGGTCAAAATGGACACCTGCAAGTCTTTTTCCATTTTTCATAGTCTGACTATGATTGGATCTTCATTCTCAGAAGTTTCTTCACCTTAAGTAGCCGAAATATCTATTTAAATTTGACTTGAAATGAAGAGATAATCCATGAAGGCAAAAAATGTTAGAAATCTGTCAGAACTTTGCAAAAAATGTTAAGAGAAAAGAAAATAATTGAAGCAATTTTTTTGTCATCTTGGTTGCTTATGAGGAAAATCATAGAGGTATTTTGGCTTAACTCATGGATGACAAAAGTCCATATGGAAGCTAGTGGAGGTGGGTTTTGCTTCCAGTTGAACTGGAATTATTAAGGTGTCTTCCTGGTTGGGGCTGAAGATAGATTCAGGTACACTGATATCTTTTAGAAATGAAATAGTTGCAAGTATTGTGTGGTAACATTTAATAGATGATAGTACATAAAATGGAGGAAGATGAGTCAATATTTATTTTTTCATTAGTTACCATAGTTATTTATATATTTACTAGAATATTATTCATTCATGCATTTATAATCAAGTTTGTTATATCTGTGGACTGATAACTTCTGCATGGCAAAAGATTCTTGTATTCTTGCAATAAAGAGACCAATTATTTCCAATTTAATTGTGGGTTTTGCTTTTTTTTTTTCCCAAATAGCAAAGTTCAAGTGTGTTAATTAAGAAAAAGCTTCACCTATACTTAAGTGGACACTGGTTGAAATAACTTAATATAAAAGTGTTACTTGTAATAGTAAAAAGATTTTCCAGTTGCAATTAGAGAAGCACTGAGTATAAGCACTTGACTAAGTGTTCTCAAAAGATTTGAGAACTTGCAGAGAGTCTGCAGTGGTGGTTACCCTGACAAGATGCTGCACATCTTGTGTCACCTGTGACAGGCAAATCAGTGTGACCTTTCCTGTGGGGGGGGAATAGGATACAGGCAGTTTTAAGTGGATCAAGCAACTGCTTACGTGTGAAATAATAATCTATTTGTCTTCTAAAAATGCTGTGTTAAAAGCACTTATTATTATTTAAGGAGTTCCAGGCACAATTGCAGTATATAAATTTTACAAGTATAAAACAAACCTCTTTGTGTTTTGCTGTGGTGAAAACTAATTTCCAGATTTTTCCATGGCAATAAATTCTGACCTTTCCAGTTGAGAAATCTCTGTTGTATTGTTGCATATTAAACATTCAGATCTATTTATAAAGCTGATTACAACATTGGTATGAAATCTTATGAGACCAAGTCAATCTCTCACAGGTAAATAACAAGAAATTAAGATGTGTATCTGAATAGATATTAATCTATTCAAAGTGTATGAATAAAACTTGTAATTATAATGCATATGGCTCATAGTTTTTTGGTTGCTGCACAAAAAGAACTTTTCCAAATGCCAGGATTTTAGTAATTTCTAACAATCAGGGAGCATGTAGTAACTTCTTTGACATTTGTTTAGTGAACATTGCTGGAGCAAACTTAGCGTTAATTTATGTAGGCAGCTAAAGTCAAGGTAATTAAATCTGTGTAAGAACTTCCCCACCCTGGACTCTGGTAACTCACATTCTCCATTTTGTGTCTCTGTAATTGCTGGTTATTATTTGAAGTTCCATGTGAATAGTTTTAAAAATTCTTGGTCAAGATTAAAAAAATATGAAAGCAGTTTTTTTAGTAACCTTAATGCATAGAAGTTACACAGAATATTTAATAACTTTGACTATAAACACTGGTCAGTAGAATGTTTTAAAACATCATCTCACATTTATCTTTCTGTAGAACTTGAATAAATCTAATGGTGTAGTAATGCAAATTACTGGAGGAGTGTTTGGGAGGAGAAAGAAAAGCACCTGGGAAGTGTGGTGGTTGCTGCACACATTTTTAAAATATGTTACTATCAAAGTTTTCCATGGTATGCAATTGAAAGGATTTCCATCAATCTTCAAAATATTAATTTATCTTTTTTTTTTGTTGGCTTCCAGAAAGAAGTGTTTGTAATTCTAAAGTCATAGAGCAGTGATCTAATTCATCTAATTCATTTTAAGCACGTGCATAGCTTTGTAATTATTTACTTCTCAGGCATAAAGAATATCTAAACTTAAGGGCTTTTGCTGAGTCAACTCCTTAATATACTAATTGTTTTTTTCATATATGGCCTTCTCCTGATCACCACTCAGAAACCCTTGATAATCCTTTCTATAGTGGTATTGTACTGGGTCTAACAGGGACTGGATTTTCTTCACACCAGGCCTGTATGTCGATGTATTCCAGATTTGTCACTGAGTCAGTGTTGGTACACCAGCCTTTTAGCTGTTGCTCAGCAGTGATTGCACAGGCTCAAGGCTTTTTCTGTTCTCCTCTCTGCCCACCAGCAAGCAGGCCCGGGGGGATGGATTGGGCGGGGACACACCTGGAACAGCTGACCCAACCTGGGCAAAGAGGTATTCCTTACCATATAGTTTCATGCTCACTAATTAAACCTGGGGACTAAATGTTCAGAAATATCTGTTGCTTGCCGACTGGCAAGTTGGAAGTGGTAAGTGATTGCCTTGGTGTCACTTGTTCTTTGATTTTGGTTTTTTTCCTTCTCTCCTTCCTGTGGTTATTAAGCTGTGTTTATCTTGACCCATTAATTTTTCTTGGTTTTATTCTTTTCATTTTTTTCCCCATCCCACTGAGGGTGGGAATGAATAAGTGGTTGGTGTATGCTTGGCTGCTGGTTGGGGTCAGCCTAGCAGGGGTGGCCACAAAAATACCTGCTACTTCAGTTTCTAGAGTTACCCTTCCTCACAAACGTGTCAGACAGGTTGAAGCTAAGTCAGTGAAGCTCAAACTGGAAATACGATGTGATTTTTTTTTAACAGTTGCAGTAATGAGTCATTGCACATGGTGGAACAAGTGATTTCAACTTAGACCTTGAAATTGAAAGGAGATTACTTCAGCTAATCAGAGAAAGATCAGCTCCAGCCTATTGAGTTAGCTTTTAGGTAAGGCAGTGATGTGCAGTCAATGCTGTTTTATGTCTGTAATTTAAGTCCAGGTTGTAATAGTCTTTCCTGGTTTTTATCTACGAGTATTTCTTTTGATGTAAATCCTACAGGCCTTTCAGAAAACCAGCAGTTTTCATTTTCTTTGGCTGAACTGTGAAGTGCATGCCTCGAGGGCAGAATTTCAGTGGTTGATAGAGTGGATGGAAACTGAGGAAGGCTTCTGAATTACGCTTCAGGGAAACCTAACAGTGTTTCTGCAATAACATGAACCACCCTTATTTGATAAATCCTTGCTGAGTTAAGATAATGATATGGTAGGCATAATTCCACAAGAGTGAGATTGTCATGCAGAGATACAGAATTGCAGAAAGAAGTAAAAGCTATCATTGGAAATCTTTGTGATTCGAAAACTAAACGATGGGAGAAAACATGATAACTGTTGCAATGATTGGCATCTCTGAGAGCATGTCCTTAACCTTTTCTTCTTCTACAGAGAATTATTTAATGTTTTAGAGTAACCTAGTAGCAGTGACTTCTCTCTCAACGGCATTCTTGGAATGCTTAAATGGGAGAAAGGAAATATTTCAATAAAGCCACAGATTGAAGGTGTTTGAAGCTATTTTGTGAATTCAGAAGTGGTAAAATAGATTAGGGACAATGATATTTGAAATACTAAGATTAGGTGAGGAAAAAACCTCAAAGGATAAATAAGTGAAAAGATGCAGCAAGAGGTTCAGATAGATATTGCGTGTTATAATGTGTGTGGTGGAATTTGATGAAGTGTCATGAACTTACTCAGTGAAACTTTGAAATTGTCCAGCAGACCCCATGCACTCCTCAGTAAGATCAATGATGCATATTTTATCAAGTATTACATGCATGAGTTGGAATTATTTCAGATAGATCTAGTTCATCTGAGTCAGGGAACTGATAATATGATCTGCAGAACAAGTCTGCTGTTTCCATTCTGCTCTCCAGAGTCCCCCTAAAAACATGGTTGGTAACATAGCCCCCCAAATTGGTCTTTTCTTATTGAATTGGTACAGATATTTAGTAGATGAACACTTAAGAAAGACAGCTATTCAATGATGTTTGTTTCCAGACTTCCTCCTGTTATTCTCACTCTATGAAATGTTACCTGTGCCACTAGTCCCATACCTTAGATTTCCCCAACACTGCACCTTTAGGGGAATTTTCTTTGCACCAAAGCATCAGAGCCACCATATCAGCTTTGTACTTTCATTTTACTTCAATGTCCAAAGTAATTTCTCAGTGGGTTGTGTTCCCATGCTGTGTACTACAGTCTTGTGATATTAAATTTAACTGCACAGCTGTCTGAAATGTTATCAGCCAGGTTTTGAAGAAGGAATGTGTTAATTGAAACTTTTTTAGTCAATTCCAGATAAAAGTCTGAATATTTTCATGAGCAAGCTGAATAGGACTACTATTTGCTCTCAGCTGTTATTCTACTATGATGAGTTTGAAGTAAATAGTATGGTACAGACATATGAATTTCATTTATGTTGAAATTTATGTAGGATTAAATTATTTTATAGGGAGATGTGATGATAATTTCATGAACATAAAATATGTTGAAGTCCATTTCGTTCATAGTTTATAATGTGATTCTACTACTTTTATTTAAAAATTGCTCAAGAATATTTTAAGCCTGACTGTTTTCCAAAGGAAGAGTGCTGGTATTTTTCATTAATTTCCATAGAAAATAATCTTTTTCTGGTAGAAGCAGTCATTTAAGCAGTCATTTCTGCTCTCATTTAAGAATTTCAGACTCCTAATTTAGTCAGTAAGAATAATATTATAATATACTTTAAAACAATTATTTGTTTTTGTTTCCTTGCTTTGTTACTGCAGTAATCAGAATGGAATTCTAACAAAAAAGTGTCGGTCATTAAAAAGTTTCTTGAACCTACTGTCCTTCCACAAATTTTCCCTCCATTTTGTTTCTTCTTTGTTTACTTACAGCCTGTATGAAGGGGTTAGCAAGTCTAAATTTAGATGTTCAAGTGTCCAAGCTTCACTGTAGTCAATGCATATATCTCCAATAACTCAGTGGAGCCAGGAGAGCAGTTCTCCTTATCCTAAGTGGACATACTCTGGCTGGTCAGCTGGGAGACATCTAGCCCCTCATGACTTCTTTATTGACAAAGTCACTACTGACATCACTGTGAAGACTTGCTGTATTTAATTGTATTTGAACTTCTGATTTAATCCATGAAAGCAAGAGTGTAACCCAGCCAGAATCTGTGAATGCTGTGCCAGAGTCTATAAAGTCTGTACAGTTAAAATGTGATTGTTGTGTAGTTACCATTACCAGTCACAGGGCAAGATAGAATGTCTCTTAATTAACTTAATAACCTAATAGGTACATTTAGACAAGGCTAATTAGGACTTTCTTGTAATTGGGCTTATGATTAATAGACTGTGAAGACTGTTTCATTTGTATTAAATGCCTGGAAAGTTACAAGGAAATAAAAATTTGAGCCTTCATTGAATAAGTAATAGAGTACCTCAGGATAGGAAAATAGTGAAAAATATAAAGAATTCTTTATAAAATATTGCTTATAAATTCTGTATATTCTTTATAAATAATTAATATATTAAACCACTACTTCAGACCTGGTGTTTTTTTCAAGATCTTTTGCAGCCTCATCATGCACGTGCATGAATCTCTCTTGGAAATATCCACAAATAAACTTAAACAAGTTGTTGTTTTTTAAACAGTTTTAGTAACATAGTTCAATAAAACTAGTTAATGTAGGAGCATAGGAAGATAGCTTTACAAACTATGAAGAAAGAAGAACTGATTTGCACAGTGCTAGGTAAAATCCATGAAGCGGTTCACTGAAAGAGCTTATATCACTATCCTGTTCTTTCTCAGTCTGCCCTTAGACAAGGCAGACCCTAATTTGAGGCAGTATAATTGGGAAGCAGCAGTAACTGATGTGTTAATCTGAGTGCTCTAGTCCGTAGTAACCATGGAAGTTTCCTTTGGCCCCTTTTCTGTGCTCCAGTGCGTCTCAAGGGTGCAGAGGGAATTCATAATTACTGACTTCTGAACAGCTTCTTCTTCACTTGTTACACAGCTGGGAGGAAGAGACTGTGTGGAGTCCACTGATAGAAAAGAGAAAGGGACATGGAGTGAAAGGAAGACATGGCAGTAGAAAGGAGATAGGAAGGGAGAGATTATGAGTAGCAAGCAGTTCATTTGGCAGCATGGAGACCCAAACTGCCATGGCTTTTTATTTGTCGTTATAAGGCACATTGTGCATAGAACAATAGACTTGCCTTATTTGAATTGTAGAAAACTTAGAAATTTGAGCTAAAATGTGAAAAGTATTATTAATATTTTTAAGAGACTTATCTTTAGATGTCTTGCATTTTTGTTTTTATGAAGAGTTGAAACTTACCTGATGATTTGTTAATGAAAAAATGAATCTCAGTTTCAATGATCTTGTGCCATTTTTGTTCTGCTTTTAATGCAGAGGTGTCTTCAGTGAGACTAGTTGGTCTTTTCCTTTTTCTTTTTCTTGTGAAACCTTGCCTACTTAGCACATTGTGAGTCAGATCAGACTACTGTTAACCAAAAAGGAATATTATTTTTGTACCTTGGATGCTTTAGTTTTTTCTTATTTAATACATTCTTTTTTTAGAGACATTTCAAACATGTGAAAGTATATTTAGAGTACCATGTAGTATGTTATTCCTACTGTCTATTAAGATGTCACCCGAGCAACAGATGAGGTCATTAAATAAGCTTTTGATCATTTGATCATTTAATCAGAAGTTTAAGTTAACTTTGCTACAGAATGGTGCTTTAGTTGACATTCCTAATATGTAATATCTTTTCACCTCCACAGAAGTATGTGTTTTTACTTAAAAATTAGGTGAGCACTATGTACAGTTAATGTTGGTGAAGCTTTGTACTTTTTTCTTGTTGGGTTGCTTGGGTTTGGCTTTATTCTTGTTTTTGTTGCCCCTCCAACCTCCCACCTCATGGCATAGCCAAGCAACTGAATGCAGGCAGTGAGCATATTTCCATGTAATTGCCAATTTGCTGGGGATGAAAAAAATCTCAAAGGAAATGTGAGCTTGAAGAGGACAGGTTGAGAGGCGAGCAGATGGAGTTGTGTCCCTTGATGAAACTGATAAAAACTGGATGAAACTGGTAATTGTGTCCCTTGGCAGAAACTGGTAGAAGGGCAGAGGCAGTGAGGGTCATGGAGCTGTGATCCTATTTCTGGGATGTCTGGCAGTGTGTGAGGCAGAAGGATACGGAAGAGAGATAACACCTTCAGCATGTGAATGTGAATTTCCACAGAGTATATGTCTGAAGCTATTGTTCTTGGAGTGGAGGTGTTCTTGCACTTTGTCCAGAGTTCAGGAACTTTCCAGGAACTCCATGTAAAGTGGTAAATTGGAGACCACTTCCAAACCTTTCTTGAAGCAGCTTAAGAAGTAGATTCCTAACAGTTTCTTTTCTCCCCTTTTGCAGTGGAATACTTGTAGTAAAGAGTTTTGTCTTCCTTAAATGGCAGATTTTATAACCTGAGTTGCCTTTGTGTTCATTTTAAGTTGCATTTACTTTTAATGACATTTCTGAGAGTGCTTGAGGCAAATCAGTTTGAGGCTTATTACACAAATAAATAGATCTTTTCTGAACTTCACACTCTTCAGTTTATGAGTATTCCAGAAATGTTATATATTTTTCTTTTTTTTTTTTTTTTCACTTTAGGTGTACAGGATTGGTACAACACATTTGTTATTCCAGATAATTGTAGTGTCTATCTACAGTTCTTTTTAATTTTCCAACTGCTGTCTCAGAATAGGACTGATTATTCTCTTGGACAGCACAGATCTCTATATGACTTGGGTCTTATTATCAATATAACAATAGGTACAAAAAGTGGTCCTTTTTAATAGAATCTAGTTTCACATCACCTTGGTCTTTAGGTTTTTTGCTACATCTCAGTAGAGATAAGGAATCCTGTATTCAGTTTTATTTCATTAGATGCATTTCTGTTACTTAAAGACCATTTCTTCCTGCTACAAGCAGATCAGTTTTGGCAGCAATCTAATAGCATTTGTTGTATATTGGTATGTAAGCATTCTAAAATTTCTCATTTTTCTGTATTACCTTTTTCAGTACTATGTTAATATTGCAATTAATCTAAGACAAAAATAATTTTCAAACCATGATTCTGAGAAATTATTTAAATTACAAGTCAGCTGTAACAGATTGGCACTTTTTCCTTTGGTAATAGAATCCTCTCCAGTGGAATTACTACAGCTATTGTGGTCCATTACAAGCACTAGATTACATCTTCCCATTGTCACTAATTCTGCATTTTGGCAGGGGAAAGAATAAAGGTTTGCTGTTAGTGTTGCCAAGCAACTAAAATATGAATTACTGCAATTCCAGAATTTTTCTTGTATGATGTATATCGGAGAGTTTCTCCTACCTTGGTAAGAGGCAGTCCAGATGAAGTTACACTCCATAGCTCCAACAATTCTAAGATTCGTAAGTAGCTTAATTTCTTCCCGTTTAGTTCCAGTTCAAAACCAGAGACAGCCAGGGTTTTTCATTTCACCGAGGATAAGTATCAAAAATGGCGTCACAGAAGATTGTGTCTTAACAAGAAATGTGGGCAGATGGGGCATATTTTCTCCTTTTTGTGGACAAAGAGAACTTGCTATGCCTTAGTAATCCTGTGTGCAGTTATTCATGTTTGCTGCTATTTGGTGTACTTCCTCTGAAGTACCTTTTCCCAACTCTTAATTGATGGTAATGCTAAGTAACTACTGACATTTGAAAAAAAATTTATTACATGAAAGTGTGTGGAAAAGATGAAGTAGTGCTAGAATTAAGTGCATGTAAGTTGTGTTAAGGTTTATACTTGGGAATAGGTGAAGAGGGAATACGTGCTCTGAATAACTTAGTTGTTTTGGGTTGTTTATTTTTATTTTGTTCTCATTTTGTTGTACATTCCTGTAATTTTTTACTTCTGTGGAGCTTTTCCATTTTGCCGCAGCGGCCACAGATCTCCTGTAGAACTAAATGGGTTTCAGGGTCACATCACCTGCCCTGAGTCGTTCATTTCCTCTCAGAGCACATGCGTACAGCACAGCCACAGCTTCTTTCTGGATTCCTAATGTGTTTTATGCCTAGGAAGCCAGAAAGAACCCCAGCAGTAATAATGGAGAGTGTTTCTTTTTTCTGCAGCCCTGCACAGCCAAGGTGCAGAGCAGCAGTTGGATAGCACCAATGCATGGCATAGAAGATGCTTTCCTGTTGACGTTGGCTTTATATCCATATCTGCAAAAATGTAATAAAATATTACTTTATTTCTATATTATAGTGTTTTTGAGGATTTGCTTTAAAAACCATCTATTTGTTTGATCAGACCTTGGAGTTCCCAGATATGAATGCATATTTGAACCAGACAGTTGTTCTGTATTTGGATGAGATGAAAATTCACAAACTTTCCTGAATCTCCAATTTCTAATGAGAAGTAGCTTAGACGTATTGGTCAGAGAAGAACTACTTGCAGTTCTGAAGAGGTCCTGGTTCTGAGTGGTTAAATGGACAGCATTGCTGTTTGGGATAAATTTGAACAGGTAGCAGGGATTGGCTTTTTTAACCTGTGTTCCAGTGGATAAGAGACTGCATAGGCTGAGAACACTTCAGATATGAGCACTTCATAGGACCAAAATAGCAGTAGTTTGAGGAGGTGGGTGTTCCAACTGTTGTCTTCAAATTTGAAAACAAACCTTTCCTTTATAAATGCTTATTTTCTTTTGGCAAATACAAGATTAGTTTGGGTGCAATATCTCACTGATTTTTTGTTTTGTCCTAATTTCCTAAAGGAGTTGATGACCAAGCTGATAACGGAGACACCTGACCAGCCAATCCCATTTCTAATTGATCATCTTCAGTCCAAGCAGGGAAACCGTGGTCAGCTTCAGAGAACATTGTCTGGCTCTGCTGCGCTCTGGGCAGAGAGTGAAACGTCAGGTATGTTCTGTGTGCTGGAAAGGGCTGGCCTCCAGTATAACCTCCCCACACTTGTGTCCATGATTTCCTGGATGCACATGTACCTACTGAACAGGTACTGCTTTATGGTTTTGAGCATGCAGAATAAATCCTGTTTATCTAGCAGATACTGAATTTAATATACATTGCTGTCTGTCAGCACAGCCTAGGTATGTATCATGTGAATATGCATCAGAGTTACAGAATGGAAACATCCCAGTCTCAGTGAGAGAGGTTCCCTTGCTGTCCTCTTTCTTTGTTTTCTTTTTCCCTCCCATGGTGTATTTGTACTTGAGATTAGACACTATTGAGATATTTTCTTTAATAATACATGTTTTTATATACCTACCATCCCCACCCTTAATGAGGAGCTGCTATGCTACTTTATAAACTCCAGTGTGAATAATTTATGATTGTAAAATCTTCAGAAGCATTAAAATAATATTCTGAAGTAGTATCCGCTCTGATTGTAAAGTAGAAGTCTTGGTATTTGTATTCTGGTACAAGCTACTATTACAATATTAGTTTGTGTTTAAAAATTGGCTAATGATCTGTTTCAGACTATGGAGTTTAAATAGTTCCTGTTAGCCAAAGTGTTAATTTACTGACAAATCAACCATTTATATCAAATACGCAGTTTTAACATAGGCAGTAAAACATGTACATAAAATTGACATTAAGTATTTTTCATAACAAAAAATTAACCTTTTTAATGAAAAATATACTAATTTCTAAGTTTTGATATTTTAAAAGTGGAATAAATATAATAAATATAAAAACTATCAGAAATAGGAGGAGAAAAGAGCTGTCTTTAATTTGGCTTGATATACCTTGGGGAATTTTGTGTTAATTGTTTGTTAAGTCTTTGAAAAATTACCCTACAAATGTTATGATTATCTAATTTGATTCTTTTAACAGAAAATAAAGGAACAAGAAGAGATTTTAGAAATTATGATAAGCCTTGGCAGGTAAATGCAAAAAAGCCTAAAAAGTCAAAGAGCGACCTTGCTGTGTCCAACATTTCTCCACCATCACCGGAGTCCAAGTCATGTAAGAAAGCTTCACTACATTAATAATTTGTGCATACTTTTCAACCTATACGATCTTTTTCATTTGAATAAGGTTTAAAATGGAAAGCAAACTGTAAGCAGGTGAAATGCCTATATATATATGTTAGAAGAGAAAGAGTTTGATTCTTGACTTAATCTCACTTGAATTATAAATATTTCATAATGCCCTGTGTTTTCATCTGTAGATATAAAAGAACTCTGAATAGATTGATTGAAAACCAGACTAACATCTGGGTGTCATGTGATATTTTGTGTTTGGATACTGATTATGATTTGATGTTTTAGTTTGCATTGCCATTTTGCATGTGTAAAATCTGTTCTGTTGATATTGGTCCTAATAGATTTTTTTTCTGTGTGTCAGGGAATTCAAAACTGTGAATTATGAACAGATACTGTTCAAGGTATGGGAGTAGTGTCAGCAGAACAGGTGTACTGTTCTGACAGTTGCTGAAGGAATCTAAATGTACACTGAAAGAAAAGGTAGAGTAAAAATAGAGCAGCTGAAGAAAATATTGTCAACTACCTGTAAAAAATTAGTGAAAATGAAGACAACAGGTCTTAATGAAATATGCTTCCTGTGTACTGGCTATTGAAGAAATCTAAATTTTAACTTGATTCTTAATGTTGCGGTTTCTTCACAAATATATATATTTTTGCAATATGCATACCTATATAAATATAGTTACACAACCAGGGAATTGTTTGTATAAGATTTTTTTCTCCAAAATAAATTGAAAAATTAGATTTTCTTCTGTTGACTCTTGTAGCTTTTTGATGTTTTTATAATAGCCAAATCTTTATAGTGCTGAGTGTGACTGGCTGTACCAGATGAGAACATAGATATAGTATGGTGCAATAGAAAATTTTCTGTCTTTCCTCTAAAAGCAATATGGGAAAGTCTAGACTTAGGAGTCCAGGAAAATTGCCCAGTGACCTCACTAAGTCAAAACACTACACAGCAATGGATAAAGTAAATAATGATAAATTTATACAATAGAAATACTGTGCTTTTGAGTGATTAATAATCTTGTATGATTATGAAACATTTTTTACTGAGAATAAATACCTGCAACAAGTAAAAAGAGCTGTTACAGGTAGCTGTGTCCCATTGTACAGGATTTTGTCAGGAAATTGAGCATTTGTCTGTTTTTCTTCTTCATGAAGCCCATTGCCTGCTTCAAAAACACTCAGATCTGATCATCAATTCCATTGTGCCTCTCAATGGGCACATGGATTTTTAAGTCTGTTCAAAAGAAGCTTGTGTATTTTAACTTATTTTCAAGAATAAATAAGAGACATTCCAATAAATACTTATAGTCACTCAGTCTGTCTTATCTAACAGATTTGTTAGAAAACAGCAATTTGTGGAGATCCACTGTTAGATACTGGCCAAAAGGTATTGTGAGCTGTTCCTGTCATCATATTATGTTCCTTCCTTCTGCCCTGTGCTTGCTTTTCAGACTCTGTGGTCTGCAGCAAGTAACTTTCATGCCATCTCCTAAAGATCTCGAGTTCTCTGCCTTTATCCCAGATAAGGGGTGACATCACGTCACTGCCCTCAAACACGTGCCTACTGCAAGCTTTGTGCTTGTTAGTCCTTAGGTTGTCCCGTTAGAGGGACAAAGAGGAGGCTGGGCATTCTAAACTATCAGGTCTCATGTCATGCAAAGAAATATTTTGTGCATCCATAAAGCATAAAACTGGGGTCAAGGATCTGTCTTTGTGGACTGAAGGAAACTTACTAATACTCTTCAGTTGGTAAGACTTACTCTCAAGCTACCCAAGTCTAGAAACAGTGTGTGGGAGTGCAGCTTTGCCTACAAAGGAGGTAGATTTAGGGTGTGCTTAATGCAACTGACATTCATAAATACTTGGCACTACATGGGATTGATTCTAAGCATGCTGAAAGAGGAGACTAATATCATTCCAAGGCCATTCTGTCATCTTTGAAAGGTCATAGTTATTGTGGATGTTCCTGATGATTAGGAAAATGCAAATATCTCATTGATTTTGTGGAAGGGCAAACCTCACCCTCTGCAAGGATTATTGAGCAAACCTTCCTGAAAGGTGTTCCTAGTCACAAGGAAGAAAATGTGATTTGGAACATCAAGCATGGATTTATGAGACCATATATGTCTGATCAGATCAACACAGTTACCCTCTTTGGTGAAATAACTGGTCCTGTAACCAAAGAAAGAGTGATGAATATTTCATACCATGACTTTAGCAAAACCCTTGTCAGCTTCCAGTATCCTTATAACTCAGTTGATAAGATATGGACTCAATAAGTGGATAAGATGATGCGTGGAAAGCTGGTGGATTCAAGGGATTGTGACTAGCCAGAAGGTATTGTGAGCTGTTCCTGTCATCATATTGTGTTCCTTCCTTCCTCCAAAGTCCAATTGGACAGTCTGTCTTTAATGGCATGCTCAAGGGACTGGTACTGAGATTGATGGCATTTAAAAGAATTTCCTAATGCCTTGGATGATGGGATAGGATTTCTCTTAGGTTTGTGGTTAGACCAAGTTGTGGGAAGTGGTTGGTATTCTGGGTAGTACGAGGGCTATTCAGAGGGATAGGACCAAGGAATGGGCTGAGCGGAACCTCTTGAAGTTCGACACAGGCAAATTCAAAGTCCTACATCTTGGATAGAATCAGCCTGAGCAATAGTGTAAACTGGTATGTGTGTGCCTACAAAGTAGTTTTGCAGAAAAAGATGTGGGATCCTGATGGACAAGGACTTGGAATACAAAGCAGCTGTTGCTGTGTGCTCATGCAGTGCTGAAGGTGACCTGCATGCCAGGCTGCAGTAGCAAGAGTAGAGCCAGCAGTGTTTGTTTTTGAGGCGGCATCTGGAGTCCATTGTGAGAAACAGTGATGTACTGGAGTAAGTCCTGTGGAGGTTCAACAAGATGATGACAGGATTGGAGCATGTGATGGACCTGAAAGAGATTGGTTTGGTCATACTGAAGAAATGAAAGCTCAGGGGAGATGTCGTTGTTACCATCAGCTAGTATGCTGGAGGGTGGATGAGAAGGCAAAGTCAGATTTGTCTTCTCAAGAGTGTTTAGTGAAAGGACAAGAGGAAACAAAAATTATAATGCATGGATAGTCAGATACAGGAACAGGTTGTCCAGAGAGGCTTTGTAATCACCATCGTGGGATCTGTTTAAAACTGAACTGAATATTCTGATAAACCTGCCCTCAATGGACCAGTCTAAGGCACCAGGTTGGGCTAGAAGACTTCCAGAGATACTTTCCAGTCTGATTATCCTCTCCTTCCATGCTTTGCTGTTTATGCATTTCAGTTTTTTCCATAACACTGATTTTTTTAAAGCTTAATTAATCCTACTGTTTTCATTACTTACACCTGCAATTAGTTGTGTCTGCAACTTTTTGAAAATAGTTTGTAGATTTGAACTACTTTTTCTTTTAGTTGCTATTGCAGAGATTGGTTTCAGACATGTGCCTTTTTGCCATATCTTGCTTTTCTTATTTTCTGCCAAATGGATCAATATTCTTACATTAATGTATATATATAGATTATTATTCTAAATATGCTTTTGACCTTTCTTTCTGGTTTATGCCAAAATCAGCAGGTACCATGTACCCCTTCAACTACACAGGTCAGCAAACAAGTGTGTTTAGAAGGAATTCTGGCCTAATGTGCACACCATATTCCATTTGTTTTGTGTCTTCAGCTTCTACCTCTTGTACTTTTTTTTCACAAAGCATCTCCAAAGAGGTAGTAAGGACTCATCTGAGAAACAGAAAGTTTTGGACCTGTGGAGAACTAAAGATTTACTCTCAGAGTTGTTTTTTAAAAAAAAGAACAAATCCCCACACCCAAGAATCTAAAAAGCACACCCCCAAAGTGCCAAAACAGACCCAAAATTTAATAGAGTCCATCAACTCTATTATGTTCTGTTTCAGGGTTTTTGTCTTGTGACTGTCTGGTTGAAATGATCACAAACTTGTGCATTTATTCAGAGCTGTCCTTTCATAGGAATGTTTGGGAACATGAGGATATTTGATTTATTTAATTGGAAAATATTTTTTTTCCTTCAGCAGAGTGATGTCGATTGCAGTGTGCATATTATTGCTGCACAAATGTCTCTTCCCTATGCTTTCAACTTTTTTACTAGAAAGATACCTCCACTCCCTCCTGCCTGTTAGGATCTCAAGTGCACCTGAAACACACGAACAGTTGTTAATATCTAAGCTATCTGACCACTTGTTTGATGTGTGCAAAACCAGAATTAACCAGAAGCTGCTGCTGTTGTCTGGAAAGGAAGAAGCTTGGAGCTAGGGGTGTTTGTGAATATATAAATGAAATGTTTAAATGATCACGTTCTGTATCTGAAGAAAAACACATTTGGAAGTTTCAAACTAGTTTGTAAAAAAGACTTTTTGTTTCCTAGCAAGCTACTTTTAGGCAAAGTAGGTTGATCTCTTCACTACCTCCATATTATATCAGATTACAGATCATCCTTTCATACTGCTTCAGTTCAGCTTTCTCACCACATCCCATATGCAAGTACAATGTTGCATGCTTCTAGTTGCTCTCAGTCAGTCTAGAACTGTAACCATCATCCTTTTAGCCTTTTAATATCCAGATACTATGTAAACCATGTTTGGATTTATTATCAAAGAACTCCAACCTCAATGCAAGATTTAAATACATGCGTAATTTTACATTATATGGTATATATTATTATATGATATACAGTAATTTTACATTATATGTTACATATTTTTGTAGTTTGAGATGTAAGATGGCCATACAGTGGTTTAATGAAATGTTGGATTTAACGAGCAATTGCTCTGATTCTGTCTGCAGACCATGCATTGAAAAGACTTGTATGGTTAGATAAAACCAGTATTGATCTTGTACCATCATCCAGTAGAAAATAAAGGTGTGCTGATTTGTGGCAGAATTCATAACACTATTGTAAATGAATCTAATGTGCATTTATGGTGAGGACACACCACCAGAAAATCAGAAATACTGGTAAGTGTGTCTGTCCAGTCTCCTAAGATGAGATGGTGAAATTTCAGCTCCCTAAGGGGAAACTTTACATCTTACAAATCCTACAGTGTAGATGTAATAAATCTTCTGAATTATAGGCAAATAATTTCAAGAGGAAGTGTTATATAATATATAAATCTCTCAAATAACAAAGATGAGGTTGAAGTGTGTAATGTGGTAAGAGAATTGAAATTACTGATTGATTTTGTGGAATGAGTGAGTGTAATGAAGAAGGAGGAAGGTCAGAGTGTAATGAAAGGGTTTTGCTAAGTGTGTAGTGACACATGCGTGTAAACGATTAGTGATGGACTTTGTGCATACAGAGGAGGATCATGTATTTGAGAAGATTCCTAAGAAGGGTCATATGGTGTTTGTACAGTTCTGAATGCTTCCAACAAAGGCATTCATTTAAAAATTACCAGTGCTTGTTGATCCTACAACTGAGAAGGGTTTATGTTTTGAAAAAATCTGAAAGCAAGAAGGAAATGAACTTGAAAGAACAAATATGTGCCACACTGTTCTACTAAATAGATGTTGCTTTAATATCCATTCATTATTTCAGAGACTAGGTAAGTAGGAAGAACTTACCTAGAAGTAAGTTATTACTTCTTCTCTAGAAGTAATAAAAATTTCAGTCAGTTCTAATTCTGTTTAACTTCTCTGTTTTGATTCCTCAGAATGAGCCAAATCATTGTTGAAACAAATTGTATTGAAGCATAGAAATAATTCATGACAGTGTATATATTTTGGTACCTTTTCACTGAAGTACAAAATGGCTCAGTAAAACACAGATGATTGTCCACCAGCATGCAAAGCAAATTTCCACCATGGTTTTGACTGATTTCTCACTGTTCATCTAGTGAGCTGCAGTCTAAGCTTCCTGTGTTTGTGAGACGTTTCTCTGAAATGAGCAACCAGGTCACTGTCTTGATCAAGTGTCCGTACTTTTCAAGAGCCAGAGTCTTGAGACTTTGTTTTTCCTCATGTCAGTTGGTCCATGTACTTGGCAGCTGCTGATCCTGGAAACTCCACAGCTATCAAGTAGCTTATGTCCTATGATAAATTATCATGCTTATCCTTATCCAGCTTATGTCCCATGATAAATTTTGCTTCACAAGCATATGGTTTCTCAAAAATCCTTTTTTATTTTGAAAAAATGTTTTTTGTTTCAAAACATGTGGTATAAAATTCTAGCTTGTGGAAATTTTCTGCAACCTGGAAGCTCCAAGGTTTGGTAATTTTTTATGTTGTTTTCGCTGTATTAAATTGTTGCCTGTTGGTATTCTGGTGGTACTGTGGGAATTTTTTGGAGTGACAAGTTCAGCATAAACATAGAAAGTCTGTCATGCTGCTAATGAGTGATTGCTGTAGAATATAGTGTTGGCACACAGAAGGATGATGGTAAGATGCCTGCAAAAGGACTCAGAAAGAGAGAGCTCATTATAGAATTTCTTTTCTAGTTTATTAAAAAATTTATATTTACAGTTAGTAATAATTTTGAAAAAATACTAGCTGGAACTTTTTTTTCTGTAAATAAGCAAAAAAAAAAAAAAGGATGAGAAGTGCTGAAGTTTAATTTGTATATGCTAAGGTCTTTGAATGGAGTCAACTTTTGTTACGCAAGAATTTATGTAACTTTTAATTGATCTAGAAGTTCTTAAACCAGGGAATTATAAAGTAGTGTTTGAAATTTGTAAGTATCAACAAAAAATTACAAGCTGCTCATCTGAGTAGAGACTATTCGTACTCTAATACCTTAAAGTCTGTATGTATTCACTGGGAACCACTATAGCTCATTATTTACGTTGTCCTTAGAAGGAAATACAATACTTGCCTTTTTTGGACACAGAGCAGAGCAAGACAATGACACTTCAACTTGCTCCTCTCTTCTCTTGTCCTTATTGAGAGTTCTTATGTCCCTTTCCTTCTATTCTAATCACTGTAGGTCTTTTTAAATGTCTCTTTTGTCTTCTATTTTTGAGAATGTCTGTAATTGCAGTCTAATACAATAACTTCCCTAATTAATAGCCAGGTTCCTGAGTGGGTATTACAGATCAGGATGTACTGTGGGTTGTTAGACTCTCCATAGATGTCTGTTTTGAAGATGAGTTGGTTTATGCCTACAGGAGGTAAAATCATTTTATTTGTGAAGGAAGGACTTCAGCATAACTTTATCCCATTTCTTTAGGTGACTATTGACTTAACTCCACAAGGGGAAGTTGAAGTTGATCCAAAGTGGTGCAGATTATGTATTCACACAGAGGAAAGTCAGCATTAAGGCAAATTTCAATACCAAGTTATTTAACACATTTTGTAATAGCTACCAGACTTGATGTCTGAGCATGATTTCCCCATACCATCATAAAAGCAGTCTGAAGTTCCAAATTATCACGAAACCACCTTTTTAGCACAATCTATAGGAGTCTGTAAGTTGCCTTCTTAGCATGTAGTGAAAATGATGTTTATAACCATAGATTAGTTGACAGCTGTCAAATTAGTAAACAAAAATTTTGAAGCAGGCCAAGATATTTTAGGCTTTTCTTTGAAGTTATTTTTAAGTGAATGGTCAGCAACTAGTAAATGATGGTTGGTAAAATTGCAACTGGTCCTTTCAGGTGGAAAGGTGGACTATGCATCATCATCATCACACCAGCATGGTAATGCTGTGTTTGGAAACAACCCAACTGTTGCATTTCTTGGCAAAGACAGCAGCTCACTTAATTCTGAACACTGGCAAAAAGAACATGTTAAACTGCAGTTCCAGAAATGGCATTGTTTTTGTTTTCATTTCTACAAATTGTTCAAAATGTTCACATTGTTCAGAGAAGCTCTGTTCATTGTGTGTCCTACATATCTCAGACACTCCTCTTTGTTGTAGGTAAATTTAGCTCAGCAGTTGAGATACTGTTATTTTAAAATTAAAGGCTTTGGGAATAGATAATGAGCAGCAGATTGTAAGCTCAGGTCTGTGTTTCCCAAAGGTTGAGTTTGTTTAAGTAGTGCAATGAAGATTAGAGGCTGTACAACATGAATGATAAGGACTTTCTTTGTTTCACTGTTTTTTTATGAACTTTATGATTTTTGAAAAAGAAAAAAAAGTTGTTTTAAAAGGTGCATCTAAAATATTTTTTCTTCTTGATAAAATAACTTGCAAAGTCAGAAGTTACTAATTTTTCTTTCAACATTTTTTCTTACTGATCCCTAGGCCACACAATTCTTTTTTGTTGTAAATTAGATACCATCATGTACAATATTTTAAATACATTTTTTATACATTAGTTTTATTATTTTCAATTATGAATGCTAATTATCCTGTTTACCAATTAATTTGTTGCAAGAATAATTCAGGTATGCATTTGTTTACAGATGTTTTTACTTCACATGGACCAAAGAAAATATTTCCAACAATTAAAATAAAGGGATAGTTAACTAATTTCCACCCAAGATACTTGGGCTTGTAAACTCACTGTGCAGATTTTTTTTCTACTGTAGGAGTCTGAACTACCAAATCTAAACTTCATCTATATATCTGTGTATATTTAGTGCCAAGGTCAATAGAGCATCCTAAATGGGATTGGAAGACAAAACCGGAGAACCATGATTTTGATGAACTAAATCATATTCTTCAAGAGAGCAAAAAGCTTGGAAAAGCCCTTGAGAATCTGTCTCGCAGTAAGTTGATTGATTTTAGTTTTTTAATGTAACCATGCAGCCTGAATTGTAATTTGGACGTATGTATCAGGAAGGTGGTCTTCTGTCAATGAAGACCAAGGTCATTGACATCAGCACTTAAATTCCTGTTAAGGTTTACAGATTGTCTGAGATAATTCAGGAGCTCTCCTGGAAACTGAAAATACTACCCCTGCACCACCTTTTTTTATTTTTTTAACTTTAGTTTTCTACCAGTTTAGTGAGCTGAATTAGGTCATAAGGAGATCAATGCAAGAGGCTGGTTTAATGAAAATGGTGGGAACATGCAGCAGGAAGGTTGCTCCTTTGTGTGGTAGTTAAATGGATTAACCTTTGCAAAACCTTAGCCTCATTGATGGAGTTCAGACCTGTTACTGAAAAACATGTAGCTATGATTTCATTGACCTTCTAGTTTTCAAAAGATATTACAATATTTTAAAGCATCTCAAATAAGTACTCAGAAACATGAAATACAGTTATTTCATAATAAACCCCATGTATTATCCCTTAAACACTCATGTGTAATGAACAGCTCTGAGTCTCACTGGATATGATCAGGAATAGATGCTTTTTTTTTTTTCTTTTGCTTTCTTTCCTGTAGAAGAGAATTCTGAAATACATTTGTGGGAGCAAATACTGCTAAGAATTTTTAAAGTATGAAATGATGACAAGTACTCTTTGCCATGCTACATGAAAACTAGGTATGACATGATCTGGGAGATATTTGCGTGAGAAACATTTATTTCTTCTCTCAGGAAATTTTATCCCTGGAAGTTCTTGATTCACTGGAGAATTTACAGATAGTGAGGTCAGTGTGAGCTGAACGAGGAACAGAAGATTTGTTTTGCAATTAATTTTGAGATTCAGCATTTTTTCAAATTGTTCCAAATACCCAAAACTAGTTTTCCCAAATCACACTCTCCCAAATGTTTTAGGTTGATCACAACAGTTATATTCTGAACAATTTTCAAACTTGTATTTTAGTTACAGAGCTTTTTTTGAAATACTTTTCTAGTAAATTGGTCTATCTGCCTGTGAGGAGCTCTAAACCAGCTCTGGTCAGCATCTCTGATTTGCAGCCTCACTGTTGCCTGACTGTGATGGATGTGGGTGTCATTTTCAAGCTTTTCTCCTTCAGAGACTTGTAGGCAAGCTATGCACAGACACAGAAACAAAATTTTGATTTTCAGAAAGGGTTATCTATTCACTCGCTGGAGATACAGACCAATCAGATGTGAGAGTTCAATAATTTATGCCTGAATCCACTCTTCAATCTTACATCTTTGTCTTTCCTTCAGAATGTTGTGAAGTTTCCACTTTTACCTAGAACTATGCCTATACTTCCTTATATCTGAAATAGATTTTGCAGTATTCTGTACCTCTCCTTGCCCCCCAGTTCTCTAACTGGAGTGTAAAACTCTGCAGCTCTGCTGGGTCCTACACTTGGACTGGCTGAATTTACCTGGTCACCATTGTAGGAGTTTGTTCTTCATAGTTATTTCACAAATGAAACATTCACTGTTTCTTGCTTGCACTTGATGCTTTCTGGTGGTTTATCAAGATGATAAGGGAGTTGAATCCCATCCCCCAGAGTGCTTTAAATCACTCACAGCCTGTAAATAAGTTCACTGTCATGAATGTGCTCTCTATTTCTTCATCCAGATCATTAATGGAAATATTGTCAGACCTCTTCACGATCCCCTTTCAGATCTGACAACCAGCCCTTGAAAGCTACTCAGTAAGTGTGTTTTTTCCCACCAGATGTTTTTCTACCTTGCAGTGTTTGCATGTAGATTGTAATTCTCTTTTTTTACTGAAGTATCTTCTAGGATAGTGAAGAGTCTTATAGCTGGAGTATTTTGCATCTGCTTCTTTTTCTTATCCACTAGGCAAGTTTCCCAGTTGAGAATGCAATTAGACTAATTTAATGTGATTCATTCTTGATAAATTCATGTCAGCTCATTCTTATCGCCTTTCTATTCCATTAGATGTTGATACATTATTTATTTAATAGCTTTGTCTATGATTCTTGCTGTTGTCTGATTTAGGCTTGGTAGTTAGTAGTTGCCCACATCTTCCCTTTTTCTTTTTCGAAGATATGTATTTGTCCTTCTCTGGCCTCTGTTCCTGAAAGGCAGTTGCTAATGGATTAGGGGTTTCTTCAGTTAGTTTGTTAGTTAAATGCTCTAGAATGAATTTCACAAGAGTCTGCTAATTTGAATATATATAAATCACCAGCATATCTTTCAGCTTCCCTTGTCTGGCTTGCAGTTTTTTCCTCCTAAAATCACTACTGTTAAGCATCTGGCTGCAACTGATTTTTTTGGTTTTTTTGTAAAGATTGGAGCAGAGAAAGTATTGAACACTGGGAATTCTTTGTATCATCTCTTATTTGCTTCTTTCTCTTTAATATGATAGTTCTTTATTTTAATTTGTTCTCCTTTTCTAGTGTATTTATAGTATCTTTTCTTAAGGCTTTTTATGTTCATTTATAGTTATTAGTTCCTCTGCACTTTAACCATTTTCCTTGTTGGTATAATTTAAACACTTGCATCAGATTAATTCTAAGATGTATTTCCTAGTTTCCAGGGTTTGTTCTTCTGATTTTCACTTCATTTCAAGAAATAAAAAAAATCTTTGCTGTTATTTCTTACCTGTCAGCATGGTATTGAAAAATCAAAATGAAAAAATGTGAAAATTTTGTGAATAGAGAAAAGGTGGAATTTTGAAAATTAGTTTTACTGTTCTCTCAGATATAGAGTTTAGATTGCACATAGGAGATCTTAGGGAGCTTCAATGAATAGAAGGTCTAGGACTTTAAAAGTATAAGGTGCATGGAACTCATTCTGTGCTGTATCCAAACAAACATCCCATGTGGTGAATTTTAAAAAAGCCATCACAAGACCCCACATCTGCCTCTCCTGAAGCTTGTTTCGGACAGGCTAGTTAGTGCCTTTGTTTCTACAAGCATGACATGCATTTAGTGCTGCATTTGATACTGATCTTATTTTGAAGTGGTGTGGGACAGACACTGGGCTCAACAGCTGAGTACACAAATGATCAAAATATACTATTAATGGCTTTTTACAGCACCTTCTCTTTTTTCCTTCAGTATTTCAACAGTGAAGAGTGACACATGAAATGAAGTGTTTGAAGTTAAATGAATTTTCCATCAAGTCTTGGAATTTATTTACATTTTAAAGATAAGCTCTGGATCTTTTAGTGAGTTTCCATGACTTTGTTGCCTTTTAGGTAGCTGACATAGCCTGTGAATTAAATTCCAGTTTCTATTGCTTCATTTACTGTGCAGTCTAGATACATGCTTTGAGACAAACCTGTGCACTTCATGCAAAATTAGAACTGCCTGTAAGATTTGGAAGGTGAGACTTGAGCACAAAGATTCTGGTCTCTTCTATATTCATCCCTAGTGATTAGGGATGGTTGAACTTGCTTTTATTTGGACCCTTTCTCCCAATCCCTGTCAAGAGTGAGTAATTCTGTGCTTTAGTAGGTCTGAGAAACTAGCAAGTGACTTCACACTCTGAGTTGAAAGTATTCTAGGAGTTTTGAGAGTCTGGAGAAGATTATTTTTGTATGGTCCAAGTGTGGTGGAGCTTGCTGATTTAAGTATACAATTTTTCAGAGATTTACCTACATGGGAGAGCTGGATTTTGTTTGCTTCTTCAATCAGCTGTATGTCATTGAACTGGATTTGGAACTATCAAGTTATCTATTTAGGAAAGATTTTAGTTTATAAAGCAATTTTAAAGCATGCATTTCCCTTGTGCATGTTTAATTTTCTTTTATTGCAAGGTCTCCTACCTTTATTGTTGTCATCCTTCTTCCTGTGCTGATCATAAAGAAGAAAAACTCCATCCTGTTTCAAATATATGCCCTTGTATTTCACCTTCTGGCCTGTTTGCCTTTAAACAGAATTAAAATCTGTAAAGCCTAAGGATCTTGCTAATGAATGCCTCTGATCTTGCTTTTGTCATTCCCCTATTTTCTGAGCATGGAAAAATAGATAACAAGATATGGAAACCAGTGAATTATGAGAGTTTTGAGTAGGGGAAAACTGAGGACTAAATCAGTGAGATCATGCTGCAGTTAGGTGGGAAGTCTGCATACTTGATGAACAACTTTGCATCTTTCATACACACAGTTAAGGATTAGGGTGCATATTGAAAATGTGTGCATATTGAAGGTGCTGGTAACTGTATTTGATGAAAAAAACATCTTCTGCTGTGAGATAGGTACTCTTTCATAATCACAAATAGCCTTTTAGTGAAGGTAACTGCCATTTTGTTAGTAGTGTTTAAATTCTTGTTCAGGCCAGGTGTACACTTCAGATCAGAGGGGAAGAAACAAATTTGTCGTGCCTTGAATTCAGTTGATATTCTAAGGTAAAAAAATGGTGATAACATTACATTTGGTTAACATTAACCAAAACTATGAATCCAAGTCAGTTTCAGGGAATCCCAGAAACAATGGTATCTATGTATTACCAACAGGAGAAAAATCCTCTTTTGTTTCTTTATTTTGAAGGGGAGTAATCAGTAAACAATCAGTAAATGAGAAAACCGCGGTTTTCCATCTAGTAGGAGATACTGCTGGAAATTATAAGGAATTACAGAATCACAGAATGGTTAAGGTTGGAAGGGACCTCCAGAAGGCATCTGATCCATCGCTGCTGCTCAGGCAGGCTCGCCTAGAGCCAGGTGTCAGGGCTCTTCAATACCTTCAACAACAAAAGATCTCTAAGTCCCTCCAGAGTATCTCAAACAGTTATTTATCATAATATTAGAATCAGTTGATGTTGTTTATAATTTTGTTAAGAAAGGCAAGCATGATCTTACCTCTTTAAGAAAAGGATAAAATAGTAAAACGTAAAGGCATATGTTCTGTTTATATTTCACAGAGAAGACAAGCAACAAGAGTAAAAATCTCATAACTAGAAGGGTAGAACAAGTTCTAAACAAAATCACAATATGTTAACAAACTGCTAAAATCATGTCCTCAGTTAAGTGGATGAATCTGTGAGTATGTGGGATGTGAGAAGCTTTATATATACATCATGAACTACTTGAATGCATTTAGTAGTCTCTAACAAACACATTAGAATGAGGTTTCATTTAGAAGCTTCTACACTGTAGGAAACTATTAATGATTTACATTCCATGTATGGAAAATGAACTTTATTTGAATGACACTAACAATTATTGAAGCTAGACATTTCTGATGGTAGTGATCATGATGATATAATTTATATAATGCACATCCTCAGGACACATAACTAGACTTTTGTTGATTGCCTTATGAGGGGCATTGTTTTAGGACATAACATGTTAGTATTTTTTTCAATTGTATATAGTTGATGATCTGAAATTGATGTAGAGTCTATAAAGATTACTTCCCCGATATCAGTTGATCATCTAGCCCTAAATGTTTCTGCTGACTGAACCACAAGACTAGTCATCATGTAGAGAATTTTCCCCTTCTTCTCTTCAGCCTGAACTTTAAAATCATGTTATTCTTGCATGAGATCAATGCTTGTGATTTATTTTGAGATCAACATTTTTAGATAAGCTCAATCAAACCTTTAAGGAAGATAATTTTATCTCAGTGCTACAGCTGTTATCTGATACTGCCTTTGCCCATAAAATCGACTTGCTTTTAGTATGATGCATGAATAATAATACATACTGGCTACTGAGTGTTGTGGATTACCCATCTTAACCCACCTATAACAGTGTACTCCTTCCCCTAAAGAGTTCTGCAATTTTGATTATTCTCTTCTGAGATGACCATGGCCTAAGGAGAGTTTCTGGGACATAATATTTGTTGGATACTTTGCATTTTATTTCTCTGTGTTTGCATAATTCTTTAGTCACTAAACCTAATCCTGAAACCTGTATTTCCCATTGGAGCCACTCAGAAATTTGGATATAGGTATTCTGCAAGTCTAAAGCAAAGATTATTTTGCTAGGGATTAATTTTTTTAATCTCTTTTTAAAGGTAGTACGAGGAGGAGGGATTAAATTCATGTTTTCTAGATCGTAGCTGTAAGATGTATATTGTATAAGATGTATATGATGTATATTGTGCTCCTGTGTTGATGTGTGGTGCCTTGAAGATGACAGTTTCTCTTGTTTTAATATGGCCAAGTGTTAGGAGGAATATTATCCTCGTTCAAGATGGATACCACTACAAAAAGTTTAAAGTTGCTTAATAATGAGGACATACAGCCCTCATTGGTAAAAACTCTGAGATTTCATTTCAATATGCCTTCACAGAAAATCTCTGAGTTACTACTGGAGGAAAGTGGTAAAATGACTCTCTGTAGGTAAAGGAATATTATAAGAATGTCTATTATGACAGTCAATGACAAACATATTTTAAAGTTCCTACACAGAAATGAGTGAGATTTTTAGGTTTTTGTGTACTTTTTTGGGAGAAGGAATACTTTGTTTGATGGAACCAGAGCAACCATTTTATGTCCTTTATAATCCAAGAATGGTGTGAAAGAGCTTCAGTTTTCTTTGTTTTCAATACATGTTTCATAGAGGTACAGGGACTAGAACATTGCTGCCTGCTGCAGTGTGGCACAAGGTTTTGCCGTGGGAAATGCAAGTATATCTAAGATGGCCTGTCCCACCAGTAAGAACAACATAAGCTTCCCCTGAGAATTTGGAGTTGGAGAATGCATGGGCCGGTGAACTACTGGACAGTTGATACATGATACAATATTTCTGTGTTTGTGCCCAAAACTGCAGGATTAGTAATGGTAGAACAAGAATGCTATTCTGTCCTGGAGTTTGTTACAGAACCTGTGATATGCACTATGAGGTTGACAGTCCAGCCATCCAGAAGTTCCCTGGCCTGGACTGATCCTGAGAATGAATTTTGTCAAGTTAGTCAGAGTTGCATTGAAGTTGTCTTAGTATGTCTAAACTTTGAATGTCAAAAGCCATGTGTCAAATCCAGAAAGCTTTGTTTGGCAGGTAGGAAAACTGGCTATTGGGAGCTCTGTGGCCATCTTCTGGATGTTTAGGAAAATGCATAAATATTTCCTTGAATATTGAGTTAAATAATGGTAGTCTGGCATACATTAAAGTAGTAGCATTTTATTTTCTTATGATTGGATGCACATAAGTCTTCTCAGGTGTACACTGTGTGTTTAGTAAAATGCAAGTCTTAAAAAATCCCCTTAACAAATTTTTATTATGTGTTATTTCTTCCTGTAATTATTTAAGGACCACAAATAAAAGCAAAAATATTAGATATCCCTGATGTTCCAAAACTTTCATTCTTATCAGAACTCCAGATCTGTAATTTCAGGTGTGTATAGCATATGAAAATATTGCCAGATTTTAAGCTACTTTTAAGTACAGGTGATCAGGAATAATGCAGCAATAAGGCATTTTATACCTTGCCATTTTGTAGAATCATAGAATGGTTTGAGTTGGAAGGGACCTTCAAGTTAATTTAGTTCCACCCCTTTCCATGACCTGAAACACCTTTCACTAGATCAAATTACTCCAGCCCCATATAACCTGGGAACACTCCCAGGGATGGGATATCCACAGCTTCTCTGGGCAACCTGTTCCAGTGTTTCCCACCCTCACAGTAAATAATTTATTCCTAATATCTAATCTAAACACAGCCTCATTTAGTTTAAAGCTGTTCTATCACTACATGCCCTTGTAAAAAGTCCCTCTACAGCTTTTTTTAGCCCCTTTTTAGGTACTGGTAAGGTGCTGTAAGGTCTCCCTAGACCATTCTCTTCTCCAGGCTGAACAACTCCAACTCTTTCAGGCTGTCTTACAGGAGAGGTGCTCCAGCCCTCTGAGCACTTTGGTGACCCTCCTCTGGACTTGCTCCAGCAGGTCCATGCCCTTGTTTTTTGGGGAGTTCCAGAGCTGGACACACCAGGCAGGGTCTCACAAGAGTGGAGTAGAGGCAGAGAATACCTGCCTTGACCTGCTGGTCACACTGCTTTTGATGCAGCCCAGGGTGGGGTTGGCTTTCTGGGTGCGCATTGCAGAGTAATGTCAAGCTTCTTGTTTACCAACACTCAGCAGTCCTTCTACCCAGGGCTGCTCTCAGTCCAGTCTGTGCCCAGCCCCTACTTGTGTTGGGAGTGCTCTGACCCGGGTGTAGGACCTTGCATTTGGCCATGTTGAACTTCCATGAGGTTGGCACAACCATCCCACCTCCTCTCAGGCCTGCCAAGGTCCCATTGGATGGCATTCCTTCCCTCCAGCCTGTCAACTGCATCACACAGCTCGATGTCATCAACAAACATGCTGAGGGTGCGCCTGACCTCACTGTCCATGTTACTAAAATAAACAGCACCCATTCTAATATCATCCCCTGAGGAATGCCACTCACTACGGGTTTCCACTTTGACACTGAGCTATTGGCCACTGTTCTTTGGAGTCTGGCCATCCAGCAATGGCCCTCTGACTGATCCACCCATTAAAGCCATGTCTCTCCAGATTAACAGACAAGGATTTTGTACGGAAGAGTGTCGAATGCCCTGCACAAGTCCATGTAGATGATGTCAGTTGCTCCTTTTGAAAAAGACCTGAAGTTGTGTTGTGCCTTTTGTTTTGAAAATTGATTTTATGCTGTTGAATTGAGAACATCAAAGTCTAAAAATCACTTTTCAAAGAGAAATAATATCGCTGAGTGGAGAAATTAGGTATTGGACAAATAAAGCTCTTCTGCTAAGAAGCGTATGCAAAAGCTAGGCATTTTAAGGACTCATGGAATTGTTAACAATGTTCAGTTTTCTTTGGAAAGAAAGTTAATTTCTCGGTAAGCTAGAAATGAAGCAGAATGTCCTAAGCAGAAAACCTGTATTGTGGAAGATTCTCATTCTAGACTCAGAAGGATTTTATTTTATTAAAATATAATGCAAAGGTTTTGAGAGGTGGCTTTTACATCAGAGAAGATGTTGTAACACTATATTAATTTACATCTTTATTTTTCCATACTTACCATTGTGCTGCTGCAGATTGTCAAACGGATAGAAGACTGGGATGGCCATGTAAAAAATGGTTTTAATAATCCATGCTAATTTTAAGAGACAGGACAAACAACTGATTTAGTGTTTTAAATATTAAAAATGCGTAAAGGTAAACGGCTAATACAGTGTGAGATACACTTTTTAGGCAATCTGCTTAAAGTAGACATGATAATAGTAATTAAAATATAATAAGTTACAGGATGTAAGTTATAAGTTAATAAATGTAAGTTATAAGTTAATAAATTACATTGTTATTACATTCTTTGTTAGATATATTTCGTTTAATTGTAGCATGCCAAACCTTTCTTGCAATCACAGTACATTGTTCTTCCAGTCCTCTTCAGAAACCAAGCTAATGACAGAATGAGTGTTCCAGCTGAGAGAGGCTGTGTTAGCATTAACAGCTCCTCTCCAGATTTGTTGCTGATCAGAGATGGCAGTAGTTGTGGCTGTGGAAAATTTCTGAAGGACTGTGGAAACATGTTCATACCAATTATTTCATTGTTCAGCACCCTTACAGCACAGTGTGTTGTTACCATCCTAAAGTAGAAACAAGTGCCCTGAATTTGTCTTTGTAATTCACCACACAACTGAGTTGGCTGGATACTTGTGATGATGCCTGATCAAATTTCAGCACCAGTAATTACTTGTAAAAGGGAGGATCTTTTTAAAGACATTAAATAGGCAGCTAGTTACCTAAATAATTACCATGTTAAACCTTGCCCATGAGCCTTAGCTGATGCTGGGAAGCAAACTTCTCACCCCTTTATTTGCAATGGTTAGTAAGAGTGGTTGGTCTGTTGTATAGTTGTCAGTCACATTATGATATAAAACTATGGCAAATGTTGTCTGTGAGAAGCAGCTGCTGTAAGAGTAAAGGTAAAGCACTCTCCTTTATTTCTGGAGGATTTGCTTTTGGCATCAGAGGACCTCTCCCAACAAAGGCAGGAGAGCAGTTTTTAACAGTCCACTTCTTATCTACTGCTTGGTGTCTTGCAGATGATGCAGCTTTAAAACTTCCATTCTCTACATTCACCATCATGCAGAGTCAGGCTTTAAATACTCTAAGCTGGGGGAAGTCAGAAATTGTTGTTCATAGTAACTTTTACTCTAACAAAGCCATAGTCTTTAAGGTTGAATAAACTAGATGTGTCAGTTTTTCTGGTGTTAAGAGTTTTTTTGTGATTAGGATTAAGTTTTGATGGAAAAGGTTACAGTTTGAAGAAGTGACTAAATTGTCAGATTGAAAGTTTTTAGTGTATGGGCATTTTGGCTATACCTATGAATGTTTTACTTAAAATTGCAGTGTTGTTTCCATTTACTGTTTTCATGGAATGGGCATTCCCTTTGCCTCTAATGTTCTGTGATTTTATAATGCTGTTTTCCTATTTAGAATATATAAAAGGTAAATAATAACAATTATAGAAAGTCCAGAGAGCATAATCAATTACTTTTTGTCACCTATACAAAGAAGTGACAAAAGGTTTTTCTTTTTGAAAAATGCTGATTTGGATACTAGCAATTACATGAACCAGAGATAGCAACCATTGTTACAATTTCTTTATAGAAATTCAACTATTTTAAATTGTCAGTGTATTATTTGAAAATAAACTAACTGACAGGAACCCTTTTTGACTGCTGAAGTCATGAGTCTGCTAAGGGTTAAGAAATTAACAGGAATCCTAAATACTCCTGTACAATAATGGTGACTGTCTCTAGTTTTGTTCTCAGGATTCGGAATTAAGGTTTCTTTGGTCAGTTTTGTTTGGTTTTTTTTTTAATGTTATAGTAAATATACAAGAGTTTCAATTTTTTGAGGGATTATTTTGTGAAAACTGGAGTACATATTATTCCACCTGACATCTGCACCCGAAAAATGATGTTGCTTTTGGGATTTTCTGTCTGCTGCTCATAGGGTGCAAATCTCCCTCCTCTCAGTCAGCCAAGGCATTCTGTGAGTTTGGAAATTGCAAAGAAAACTGTTAGGAGTTCAATACACACTAACTGTGGTGCAGTAGTGTCTTGGAATGAAATAAGTGTTTTTATATCCAACACTTTTTGGGTTTTTTTATCCTAGTCTCTGCTAATGGAGTTGTGTTATCAGTGACTAAAAGAGTACTGTTAATATTAATGAGGCTCAAGACAACAAAAAGGTCTGTGTGACTGACATGGTAAATACCACCACCAGAAGAATCACTGTGCTAAGATTGCTGCAACAAGTTCCTTAAAAAGTTTCTTCCACAGAATCCTTTTTCTTTTCCTTTGATGCCACATTATCAAGAGAGAGAGCTAAAAAGAGTTTACAGGTTTAATTTTGTGATTGCAAAGATCAAAGATTTCTAAGTTTGTAAAATTTTATTTTGGCAACGTGTCCTCAGAAGCTTCTTTACATGCTTCTCTGAAAGATACAGTTCATTTTAGTGTCTTGCTACTGTTTCCAATTTAGTAAAGAATAAATTTGAGGCATTCTGGGCAATTCAATTACTCAGTTCAATGTCTTCTCTAAATTCAGAGTAAGTTCTAGGGAGCAATAGGATTTACACAAACCATTTTACTAAAAGCACACTAATTTAGATTATGGATATTTTAAAGTTTTATGTCTTTTATGTAATATAATCAGAGAGGTTAGTAGAGCTTTTTGAGTGAGACATATAGTAGTGCATACTGGTTTTTTCCATACTGTTTTTTTTGCTACTTTGTTCTTTTAGTACTGATCTTTGACAGGCAACATAGGCAATTGGGTAGTAAAACACATTTGGCATTTTTTGGAACAGATTTTTGGAAATTATAGGATTACCTTTTATATTTTATTTTACCATACTTGAAAATAAAGGTATTTTAAGGGGTGAGTCAACCCCTTAAAGATAAAATTGTCCTTCTGTCCACTCCCAAGTTACAAATACCCATTCACAGGGATATGTGAAAGCAGAAGAAAAGGGTCCCAGTCTTCAATATGAGGAAATAAGCCTGCATCAAAACCAAATGAACTATATTAACATTATGGGAAATCGCTAAGAAAAATTAATTTGACTGTTAGAGAGTTTATGTGGTTGTAGAATGGATTGACCTTGGTTATGCAAAATGCATCCATGTGATGGAGAGCTGGTTGATGATAGCCAGATTTTGAGAGATGAGGTGAAAAGAAGCTTGAATTAGGTTTTTACTACCTCCAAGAGTGAAATTATCTTCTCCATTTGGGATTGAAGAAATTCATAGCAGCTTTAAGTCTGGTTGATGCAACCTGGCTATTGTACTCTATGGGCATTAGTATTGTGTCTGGGCTAAATAATAATCTGAAGTTATTAAAAACTGTCTAATTGCAGTGAGGGATAGAAGGATTAGTCAAAATAGGTCTTTTTCAATTTGATCCACTTTAGGATTATTGAATTACTGTAAATATTTATTTAACTCCTGTCATATTTCTTAGGTGTTGATGAGGCATTTAAATTACAATTGCAGTTCTCTTAGAGCTTTGTTCCTTTAAAAGGAGAAATTGCTGTAAGGAATTCATCAAAACTGAGAGGCAGCCAAATAGAGTTTATGATGAAAAGCACAGTAAAAACCCCCAAAGAATTCATGTAGTTATGATATATCAAATAGTATAGACTTATATATGTGCAGACTTATATATTAGCTTATACTGCTGCACTCTTTAGTGTGATTTTAGAAGGAGTAAAATCAGCTCTCTACTCAGCTGATAGTACATATCTTGCAATATAATCTCTTGCATTTTGTCAAAGAAGGTGTCTTGATAACATGGTATGATTTGAAAACAATTTTCAAATGTTTTTATGTATTTCACTTATTTTCACCACCAGGAGAAACTTTTCTTTGGATTTGAAGTTCTAATCTGGAAATGTTGCTTACCAAATCTCATAAGGCTCTAAGAGATGCTTGCTTCCAATCTATCAGAGTTTTCAGCATGGTAGAATTATATATATGATAACTTGAGCACTCCTTATGATATACTGATGTTTGTAAAAAGTTAAAAGTTCTGAGACCAACTCTGCATATTTACTGTGCTGCAGAATAGAAATAATTGAACTATGACATGATGGAAGCAAGCATAGGGAAACCTTGGGCAGGCATCTGCAGAAAAGATGAGCAAATTCTTGTTCAGAGGATTTATTTCTTGTTCACAAGTTCTTCTTCAGAGGATTTAGGAAATACTTTGCAGTCTATTGAGACATTTTACTTTATTCTCTGAAGTTCCACCTGGTTTTATAGGATCATTTCCACTTTGTATTGTGAAGAAAGAGATAAGAGAAATGTCCATATTGCCCTGTAATTGCAGTATAATGTGTTATGCATGCTGGCCATGATGAGATTTGCACAATAAGGTGTCCATTGGTTAATCTGATATTGCTGATCTAATTTTAGAAAGCAGATAGATGTGTGCTTAAATTTGTTGTCACTTTCCTGGCACATCTGCCATTTTAATTTCCATAGTTTTTTGAAAAGTCATTTTGATAATATTGCAGCTGAGGAAAATGAAGAATGTATTGTTTCCAGGCAATTTCACTAATGGAACAAAATAAGATACATGGTACAGCAGCATGCAGAGAACAGTATGTATAGTTTTCAGATCTAACCTTACTTTTACTTACTGTAGTAAAAGACATGTAGAAAGCATTTTTCTGAATTTGTTTTTAAATCTGTTTTGTTTTTAGGCATTGCTATTTCTGATGAACTCGATAAGGTAAGACTGATAAAAGATGTCTAATGAGCAATACAAAGAGACAAATGATTATGATAAGGCACATGCCACTGTCCTGGCATACACACCTCTGTTTTTTAGGTTCAGAAGAAATTTGGGTATGGAAAGCTGTATGGGTAAGTACAGTATATGTGGATACATTAAGATCTTGACCAAGGATGAGCTTTCAAGTGTGGAAAAAAAAAATGACTGAGTTTAAGAGACTGTTGGTGAGACCATGGAAATGCGTTTGAACTTGACACCATCTTTGCTTAATATAGTCTGTTGGATTACTTTGCCTACTTTTGGAAACATTTAGCCTTGAATACCTTTTATTAATGAAATAAAATTCTGTATTTCCAAATATGATTTGTGAAAATACTTAGAAATTATTTTTACCACCCATATTTACTCAGGAATGCACAAGGCATAAAATCAGTCTTTACCTCCTTGCTGAATGCAAAAATGGTGTCTTCAGTTCTGGCCATTTTTGATACCTTACACAGTTAACATGAATTTTAATTCAAGATGTAATAAATTCTACATGGAAAGCGTAATCAAGCTAGGTTTATTTAAGTACTTACAGAAACAGAACCAATTTTTTTCCCTATTCTCAGCAGTGAGCAGCAGTGTGCTTCTTGTGCCAAGAAACTTGCATTGTGTTCTTGGTGTCAGAAACCATTGCTGTCAGGAAAATGAGTTCAAAAGGTACATAAGACACAGGAATTATGCCTAATATAGAACACTTTGTTTTTTTAAATAACTTTTGTTTCTGTTGGTAAAATGAGGACACAAATCCTTCTGACACAAGTCATATAAAATACCTTCACTGAGTTCTCCAAGGAAGGCCAGTTAGGTAAGACTGATGAATGTTACCATGCAGTCAAGTGTGTCTGTGGCTGACATTTCCAAACTATGGCCTAAGTCTTCCCCCAGTTTCCATAACTGGGCTTAGAAGTGATGGGAAAAACAATTAGAAAGTCCTTCCATTAGAACCCTCATCTCTAAGAATACTTAAGAACTCAATTTGTTATGGTTTTGTTGTTGGAAAAACCCTAAAAGATACTCTGTGAGGGAGGAAGACAATTTAGGCTAGAGCCTGGTATCACATACTTTTTACATATATATTTTAGCAAATAATTTCTGGTTGGTTTGGTTTTTATAAAACTATGATATCTTATTGTTCAGAAACATTAATGTTTTTTTAAATTTAGTTCTTTAGTATGAAAACTGGATTGGAGAACATAATTGGGAAATTTCCACAGGATGAAGTTTGAGTGAAGAGTCAGGTTTTTTTGTTACTACATACTTTATTTTTTTATAATTTAAAACTGGATGATGGTAGGCATTAAAAAAAAAACTTGGAATTAGGTTATATATATTCAATGAATACATTGAATGTTCTTGAAATCAAAAGCTATTTCTACAAAATCCCCAAACAATTAAACTCTCTAACATGCACCAGTTGTGCAGTACAGCTCAACATGCTTTCAACGTAGATTTAGAGAAGAGGGATTTTTTTACCTCCATGATGTTCAGTGGACTTCATTTCTATTTCTTGTTTGACCCTTTAAGGATTTTTAATTAATGTAAAATCTAGTCTGTTTTAAGAACAGAAGCATGGCCAGGACCATTCTGTGGAATTCTGCCTCCTAGGAATGATCCCTTACACAAGCTAATTCCTGAAATGTTCCTGTGACTTGTTTCTTCATGTATTATTTGTCTTGGGCTAAAAGCAGCTAAAGACAACCTGATAATACTTGTTTTAACATTAAAGAGAATTGGTTCTATTTCACATGAATGTGTTCATGTGTGATGTTTATTTTTCAGGTATGAATGCAGTCAAGTTTTAAATTTTTAATACCTGCTGATACTAGAGCTTCCTTATCTAAACTGTAGCAGCACTGAAGAATTTTTGAAATCACATTCATCTATGGTTTGGATGAACAATTTAACTCATCAGGTGCATGTCTTTGGACTAGAACAGCATAGCCAAACTTGGCATTGGATTCTAGTAAAACATCAGCATTGCAGAGATGTTATGAGAGACATATAAACCTCTTCTGTGTGCTCTTCCTTGCTTTACTGTCTTCATGGACAGGAGTATTTTGGGGAGCTAAGACTATGACAGAGCCCATAATTATGCTATTTTATCTGTGGTTTAGATGATGAATCTAGAGAAAACAGAGAATGCATATGTATGTTTCTTTATTTTTGATTCTTTATTTTTGTTTCTGATTGTCTTTTTTCAAAAAAAAAATTTCTTTCTGAGTTCAGTAACCTCTAGCTGCCTTTGTCAGGGGAGTACTTAATCAGCATTTTTGGCTGATGTAACTCCCCCTCTAAGTAATCCAGTTAATTAGTTAGTTGCTTAGTTACTCTAGCATTTGGATTTGGAAAACCAGTTTGCTCTGAATCACTTTTGTGAAAGAGTGTTTTATTTCAATGGATTCTTGCCAAATATCTCCTAGTATTTTTGTCAGTACTTAGAGCTTTTGTCCGAGGCAGTAATAGAGAAAATACAGGCACCCAAGGTGAGTCTTTCAGTCAATATGGAATTTTTCAGTTTGACATAATCATCTAAAATTTCTGAGTTTAACTGATAACCTTGCAAAAAAAGCCAAAAAAATCCTAAAATTACTGCAATTAAAATAGGTTTATTGTAGCGATTACCTTCTTTTTCATTTACTTCAGGCTTGCAGAGGTGTTCTGTCTCTCTTGATGATACAGCCTCTGTCTCTAGGCCATGGAAGCTATGTCAAGTCAGAAACTGGCACTGCAAGTACACTGTGTAAGGAAAGGAAATAAGAAGGGATGCCTTGTCAGTCACATATTTTTAAATGCAGATTTAATATAATACATATTTCTGAACTGACTCACCCTCACTGCCACTGAACAGAAACTATTGAAGGATTTTAGGAAACTGCACACTTCTATGCATAATGTCAAGGGTTTAATGTAAACAAAGAAGAGCTAGGATGTTTGCCTTTTTTTTTAATATTCACAGAGTTCTAGGCTGAAAAAAAATACTCTAGCGGAAAACACTGAAGAGTGAAACCTGTCATAAGATTGTGACATTTGTCTGAAATTCCCAGTGATCTATAATGGGAGATAATGAAGTAATAGAGATCCAGAGTTAGACCCAAGTGAAGATCTGAAAATGAATAGTAAATTTTGACCCTCAATGTTAATATTAATTTTTTTTTTCTATGCTGTCTAGGGCATACTTCTCATATGTAGTATTCTAAAATGAAAACAGGTTACAATTAATAAAATACAGCAAACGACTATTCTTAAATCATAAAAATAAACAATTTTCTTCTCATCCCAAAGTATTTCTCACTTTGGAGATTCCCTTCAAATCCATATCAGAAAATAGGAATACTGAGCTTTTTAAGTGATGTGTAAATAAATGGATATACAAATGCTGTCCTCTCAGTTACAGGTTGCGTCCAGCAGCCACATCTCAGCTCTGTGTGAAGAGTAGAATCAGCTGTGTGTCAGTCTTTGCCTTCTTCTCCTTTTCTCCAGTTTGGTAGCCACTGATGTGGATAAGTGAATGACACCTAGACTGCACCATGAAATAGTCCTCTTTGTTTTAGTGCAGATTTAAATACCTACCTGTACTGAAAATATTTCTGTGCACATTAATGTCACCGTCAATATCTTCTGCTATTTATGGATGGACGTAAATTGGAAATCAATTAAGATTCTAAATTTATAAGAAAAAAAGCAACTGAAACTATGACATCTTGCTTGAGAACAGAATACTTCATCTCAGTATTTTTCAGCCTTTGAAACAGACTGCCAAATGAACATCCTGGTGTTCTGAATAGAGCTGTCTCTGCTTCACCATTTGGTGCTTTCACTGAGGCTGCTTATGTAGTTGAAAGGAGGACAATAAATTAGGTCAGTGAAACCATAGTGCACTGAACTAACACAATTCAAAAAGGAAAGTAAGGTGATAAAGTGGGGCAAAGCAGGACTGTTTAATGTAAATTACATTTCTGTTAAGTAGAGTATGAAAGTGCTACTTTATCCCTAAAATGCCTACAAAAGAAATTAGCATAGTGAAGACAGTCACAGAGTGCATGTTCTGCTTATGTATATGTTGATTTTGCAGTGTATAGTGTCAGGAAAAACTTATGGGCAAATTTTTTGGTGCTTTGCATTTTCATTTAAGGGACTGAAAGCTTTTAGCAAGATTGACAGTGCAAGTTACTCTAACTAACTCGTTCCAGGAACAATTTTTATTAATTATTAGAAACTATTCTAGGGAGAAAGGGACAGGATAAAATAACTAGAATTACAGTAATAAATCTCAGAAGGGGCCAGATGGTTAATTAACTAATGTAAGCACCTTGTGTAATGAAGGCATTATGAGCAGCGAAACAATCTTTTTTCTAAGCTCACAAGAATTGTTACACTTGTGACAATTTACACTTGTCAAGTGCCCAGAGGTGACTGTCATCTAGTGTACATTACGTGACTATGCCACAGCTCCAAATAGAGGCACAAAACAGGTGTTTGTAAGTCCATAAAAAACCTTAACTCCAGTGGTTAAGTATCCTAAAACATCTGAAGCCATGGATTCAATTATCAGCGGTCCTTGCAGACAAAAAAATTGTGTAAAATTGAATTAGACAGTCAAGTGATTGAGAAATATGGACAGAGGTTTGGGGAGTGGAGTGTGGAAAAACAATCACAGGCACATTGCAGAAAGCAAAACAAAAAAACCAAAGGTGAATGAGTCAGATCCAGGACCTGGGTTACATTTGACTCTCAAAATAGAGGTTCTTGTGCTCAGCAAAATTGTAGCGTGTAGTCAGAGGGTAAATATAGTCATATTGAATGTACTTTGCAACTTTTCTTTTTGGTTGTTTTTGTTTGTTACTTTCATTTCAATAGAGGCCTCTACTTCAAACTGCTTTTACTGTATCTGTTTCAATTAGGAGGAGATTTTCAAAAGTGGTTTGTTTTTAGGAAAGAGATAAAATATGGTTTCTAGGCTACCTAGTCACTGTGCTGTACTTTTTCCAGATGCTTTTTGTTTGGAAAGCATTCTTTTATGGCAGGAATATTTATTGAGGCACTAAGTTAGGTAACAACCAAGGATTTGCTTTCCTGTAATTTTCACTCATTAAATGATAGAAATATATCTCTCCTAATTAGGCACACTGTGTTTGAAATATCTTTAGTAGCCTATGAACAGTTTCATTGAAGAAAAATAATTATTCCTATCCCATAATTTCATATCCTTTTTATTTCTGGTATACAAATGTGTTTTTTAGTTTGACTATGCTGTTCTAAATGACCGTTTATATACAACCATTCTAGTATAATTGAAAACAGAAATACTCACTACATCAGAATGCTATTTCATACAATGTAAGGACAACTTGTTACTTTAGTCTAAGATGGTGCAAGTTATTGCTATTGTTTTGAATATGTCAGTTATATTTTGCTTGCTTCTTGTAATCCTGTCCAGTTTATTGTCCTCCTGTAAGTGATTAAAAATAGTTTCAGAAATGCTTTTTATTCGAATGTTAATACCATTTTCAGAATAGAAAGATACATTATGTAAAGCCCAGCAGGGTTATTTTTAAAATGCAAAATGCAGATGTAGTTACTAGTTTTGCATTAATTCATAATGCAAATAAGAGTGATGCTATTAATCTACAACAGTCTTTTGGTTGGGTTTTTTTAGTACAAGTGGTCTTGTGTTGCTTAGCAGAATAGATACACTGAAAGTTTTAATAACTGTGCATTTATTAAAAAAAGTGATTTTTCTACAGTTGCAGTTAAAAAAAAATAAAGGAGTGATTTGAGGCATCAGGGCATCAGGGTACACAATTATTTCTTGGAATTTTGTTAATGAGGAACTTTTCCTTAGTTCATCATTGTTTCTGGGTATTTTGTAGCCCTCTAAAATGGTAATGCAATGTATTGGTTTTGTACTTCTAAAATATTTTTTTTCCTTTGTTTACATCTATGGTTGAGAACAAGCAGCCCATTGTTATTTTTTGTTATTTTATTTCTGTTCAGGACACAGCAGGTTTTAACACCCCCCTTCTCAGACCTCGTGTTATTGGAGAATGGATTGGCCGTGAAGAGAATGATGCAGACCCTCTGGCTGCTGAGATGCTGCAGCCACCAATACCAAGGAATAAAAATGAGCAGTGGGACAGCGAGGATAGCAGCAGTCCTGGAGGAAGGTGGGTTTTTGATCTGGTCTAGAAACTTTATATTTTGTGAAACAGAGGTGTCTTTGTTACAAAAATCCCATTTCTGAGGGCAGAGTGCAGAGGTTTTGAATTCTCATGCCATAGTGTGGGCACATGCAGAATAAGTAGAAGTCATTAATAAGTGACTTTTTTCTTCTCATGCTTTTCTAAATGATTAACTTAATACCCATTTGCAATCCTATGGATTAATTCCCATGAGAAAAGCTAAGTGTATTTTGACATGGTTGGGGTCCATTGTGTAATAATGTTGTGATGTATAGCTTCATTCAGGTACTTCATACCCTTCCATCTTTCCCAGGCTGGTACTAGCTATTTATTAATCTTCCTGACACTTCAGTGATAAATCTGGTTTTCTCATTTAAAGGAGAGATAGGCAAGGGAAGCAGTATCTATGTTATTTTTAACAGGACTTCCTAAATTCATTTTCATTTCACATCTTAGCTTTTTTGGTGTTAATAACAAGTCTTTCTCGAAGAGAAATTTTGTTCTCTGCAGTAAATAATTTCTGAAGATTTATTGTGCTTGACTGAAAGAGTTTGTGCTTCAGCTACGTGGGAGAGAATATTATAATTCAAGGAGTCAATTTGCCATGATTTAAAGATATGTTTATCACAGAAGGTTAAGTACTCACAGACTTGCTTTAAAAGGGATAAATCTTCTGCACTGCCTCTGTTAATTGACTAAAGCACCTACATTTCTCCCTTAGCCTTGGAGCATATCCCTTGGGTTATAACTAGTACTTTGATTGGAGCAGACATCTTTTTCTTCCTTTTTTTAGAAGGCAGAAACTCTCTGCTTTCCCTTTGAAAAGGTCTGAGGTATTCCTTCACTTCACATTCTTCCATGTACCTTCTACATTGGAATTCACCTCTGTGTCACACTGAAACTAATGTGTCACTGGCTGTGCTCTTACAGACTGCATTCATTAACTTTCCTCACATCTTGGGAATATTTGTTATCCATGAGTACTTCATTTAATTAGATTATCGTGGGGGTAGCTCTGAGTACTACTATTTCAAAGAAGTAGCAGCGTGTAGTAATGATCCCTCAGCCAGCCTTTGGACAGGAACCAACACAACTCAGACTCTGGGTCTCTTCAGTGCAGTTCCTGGGAAAATAATGGAGTCAGCAACTGGCACTGCAGCTTGATTGTGCAGGCCTGGATTTCTTTTTCCTTATTCAGCAGTTCAGTAAGGGCATTGAATAAAGATCTGTTCCATGTTTCAGAGCAAATTGAGGATATTGTATCCCTTCTGTCAATAGAAAGGAGAAGGAATAAACATCTCTGTCTAATTTCCAGAAGAGAGCAAAGAGGTCTAGTTCTGAGCAACAGACATGATTCAAAGCATCACATTCTTCTCTTTGTAGAGGATGGTACACGCTGAGAGAAACCTCACAGCTAATACTATAATTAAAAATGTGATTAATGGCTTTGAGTGTAGTATTTGAGGAATCATGTCAAGTATCATGACAAAATCAGGTCTCCTGGTGTGTGAATAAGGAGAATATAGGGAACTTGATGCCAGGAAAGACTCATGGGATACTGATGTCTCTGTTTGTAGGTGTAGTAAGTGCTGAAGGCCTACTGAAAAATATGTATTGCTAAGTGGGAGTACTGATTTTCAGTGGAAATGAGTAACTACTAAATTACATGCAGCATATGGATTTACATTTGGATGACTGATTTTATGTCTGGGATAATTCTTTGCTTCATTAGCATTTCATCAGCTTTTGTATGGTATTTATAAAAATCATGTTTGCAGTCTTGCAAACGAATCATAAAGTTGCAGAACTTCAATATTGTGGTGATTCTAAAATTGATGTCAACTATATATGGAAATATTAAAGACCCATGTTGATCAGGGTTAATCTGAATATTTAATAATATTTCACTAATAACTGGCAGTTTCTTCAAGGTCTCATTTAATGTTACTGTGAATTAAAGTGCTATTAGCAGAATTTTGGAAATGACCACACACCAAATGCACAAGACAAGTACCAAGTAATAGTAACTTAGTTTTAATGTAGTGAATAACTAGTGCATCTAAAAGTAGTGGGAAGAGTGTATTTTGCTCTCAAAAGAGTGACTTTATCAGTTGTAAAGAAAGTTTGTCTATGTCATCTGTATTGCAGTAATCTATTTCATAGCTAATGTAGCCTTACCTTTTGTAAAAACAAGTTTCATTTTGGAAAATGAAAGATAGAGCAATTTGAAATATCCACATTCAGTGTTTCCAATTTTATCTTGTTAAATTTTATTTAGTAACACTTTTAATAAAGGGTGATAGATTGTTTATCACTATTTATCAGGATTTATGGGATAAACCAGCAAACTCTTAGAACTAATTATAATACTCAGTTAAAATACAAGAATGGGAAAGTCAAAGCTGTAATAATTTTATTTTTTCCAGGTCGTATGTTTTGTTTTACCTGTCTCTAAACATAAGGAAATGGTACATATATGAAACACAGAATAAATATACAAAGGATTAGGCACTGACAAATCACTGGTAGAGTAAGTGGCATTAGTGAGGTGTGACACAATCACCATTTCCTCCTGAAAAACATGCATTCCTGTGATGATGAGCAACGGAAGCGGATGTGTCATGTATTTGAAAGCCAGGCCCGGTAACTCAAAAAGAAAAAAAAAAAAAAGAGCAACTAAAAGGACAGGTGTCACTCCTGCTCTGACTGTGAAGGACAATGTAGCCAGTCTGAAGTAGTTCTGTTAGAGATGTCTTGTCAACTGGGTGAAGGGTCGCCTTTTTGTCCTCAATGTTCTGGATTGCTACAGAGGAAAGATTGTGTTTGTCACTGGTTTTGCACTGCTCTCTGTTGCTGCTGTAAGGAAGAAAGGCAAGGTATTAATAAGTGATAAGAGACCATAGAAAAGTGCTGAGGGCAGTCCTGCTGGTACTGAGCTCATGTTTCAGAAATTTGAAGTCCATGAAAATAGGATTAAACTCATTTCCAAGTCACTATTAGTAGTTTTCTCCATGAAAAATTTCTTGGAGGAATTCTGAGAAGATGTAAGGCTCTTGGGAATCTTCCTCCAGGGATAATGTATGTACACAGTGGGCAATTTGAGTGATTTTTATTAGATACTCTTGTGTCTTCGAGCGTGGAATGAACTAGGACAGCATAACCTGATGTTCTAAACTCAAAGCCTGTTCTTCATCTCCAAGGTGCACTTTGTCTTATTTTTGCTGAAGAAATGAACAATTGTTGATTAAATTAAAAATCATACATTTGCAACAATTCTGCCTTCCTGCAACAGACTGTAAGGACAGTCTGAGGTGCTGGTGGTATGCTCATGAGGTGTCCCTCATGTGGGGCACCAAACTTCTGTCTGCTTTGTGTTGATACAGTAAGGAATGACAAATTGTAGCAAGTCCTGCCTTAGACCTTTCTAACATCTGTGCAATTCCAGTTGTCTGTTATTTAGGTCAGAGGCACAACTCAACAAACCAGGAAAAATGGTACAATCCTGTGGGGTAATGGTATCAAAACCACTCTAGAGAGCAGTTCTTTATTGTCAACTTCTTGCTATGCTTATCAGTATCAATAGCTTATCAATAGCTTAGTAATACTGATTACTAATTGACATCCTGTCATTCTATATGTGTAGCTTATTTAGACTTGATTAGTGCACATAAAAATCAATGGGAAATTTCCCAAATTCAATCAAAACTTTAAGTAGAAGCTGAAAATACTAAATGTCTTAGAACATGCAATGATCAGGGAATGAGTGATGTATTTTGAAGAGGGCACCAGTAAGAGAAAGTTGTGCTTTCCTCCCTCACAGCTTAAAAATGGAGCCAAAGACCAAAGGATTAAAACATCAACAGCAGCAACATAAGAAGCTGCTGGCTGCCATGCTTTCTCAGGACTCCTTTGATTCTGCTCAAAGCACAGCTCCATCTGTAACCGAAGAAGACATTGACAATGAAGATGATGCAATGGAACTACTGGGTAACTGCAAAAAATTATGTGTATTTTCTGAGTTTTTTTATTATAAAAAATCTAACAGAGATTAGTCAGAAACTGCTCCCTATGCTTGAAGCTAAAGTATTTAGCAGCTGTGTGAAGGTACATTGGGGTTTAACATGAAACTTTCAGGAGAAATATAAGGAGGACCATAAATGTGTGTGAATAAACTCCTAGCTGCATCCAAATTCCATGAAATCAAATGCTTCAGGTGGCTTAAAGTAATTAATTTGGTTTCCTACATAAATCCCTTCCACATTTTATTTGCAGAATATATTTCTCTACAAGGAGCAGAGTCAGCTTCACTGTCTTTCATCTGGTTCTACTTTTTCTTAGCTGCATCACAGTTTTAGCCAGTAGTTTTTTTTTTACTTACTAGCTACATAAAGCTTATGTAATGTGAATTTGTAACCTCTTCAGAGGATTTGGTTGTAATTTTCCACTATACTGTATTGTATCTTAAATTGCACTCTAGAAGACTTCATGCTCGTTGCTGCCTCCCTTTCCCAGAATTACTAATTGTATTTAATTAATAATGGTTCTAATTGTACTTAATAATTTCTTTTCTGCTATTTTTCAGATTTTCAGTGTATGATGCTTAAAAGGCAGTCATGGATTTCATTATTTGTTAACAGTTTCTGTTCAATGGAACTTTATGTGGGATCAAAGCATGGGAAATTCACAATCTCAGAATAACTGAAGTTTCTTGAGTTTATGAATTCTGGCATGATTTTTCTTTTTCAGGTTGGACTTAATCTAAAAATCAGGAAAACACATGCTACTCGTTTTACTTTCTATATTTCTTTTGCATCCTTACTATAGTCCTCAAAGAAACACAGTGTAGGTGAAGTTGGAGGGGACTGCTGGAGGTATCTAGCACAACCTTTTGCTCAAAAAAAATCAGCTATAGAAGGTTCTTATGAGTGAGCTTTGACTTTCTCCAAAGAACCATGCTTATGGTAAAAAAAAAAAAAAAAAAAAAAATATATATATATATATATATATATTCTGTTTAATTAATTGCAAATTAATACATTATTTCCTTTAATTTTTCAGTAGTTTTAAGTTGGATATATGCATCTCTTTTACAAGAAAGAAGAGAATGGCCCTGATCACTCATTATTTATCACATACAGAATAGATTTTTTGTTAATTTCTGTGCAGATAGTGAGCAAATATATCCAATAGATGTACAGGTGTTTTCTTCCAGACAGTTGAATCCCTGAAGGTAGCTGGAATCAAGAAGGCAGTATAAAGGAATTTTCTAGTGTCTTGACACTTGGGTAGAAAATGATCTATGTACAAGCTAGTGTTTTGGGGTTTTTTTTTAATAAGTACTTGATTGTAAGAATACATTCTAGTTTTATGCCATGCAAAAGAACTAAGAAAGTTCATGAGCAGGACCTCCAGTTTGAGTAGGGTGTTATATAAATGAATGTAAGATTCTGAGGCAAACTCCTGACATATTTGAGGAGTAGCCATGTTGTAGTGATTATAATATTGCCATGTAATAGTAACACCCACTGAGTACTCAATACACACTGAGCTTTTAGTGGTATTTAAAGTGCAGTGCTTCTGAAAAACTGGCTTTTATTTTAATTCTCATTTTGCAATTTGCTGACAGCATATGTTATATTTGGTATAGCGATTACACTACGCTACATTCCCCAGAAATGCTCAAAATTTGAGACTATGACTGTGTTGCATGGGAAGGATTGTTTTAGTTTTCATTTGAAGGAAACTTAAAGAAATTCAGTTCCTGTCAGCAAATATAGGTACTTTTCATTGCTGTATTTTCCAAGTCAGTAACTGTTACTGTGATTGGTTTTTTGTTTTTTGTTTTTTGTTTTATTATTATGTACCACATTAGTCTATTAACTGCTTTGTTGCTTTTTACACAACCTATATGCAGTATAGCTAATTTTAAGTCATGGCTTTCTGCCATCATTGAATTGCAGAGCATTGTTGCATATAGCTCTTTGATTTGTTCTCTTCAGAGTTCAGTATTCTTTGTTTATTCAACCGTTTCTTAAAAAATTACAAAACTTTATGCTTCTAAGTCAGGATTCTGGGAAAACTGTTCTACAATTTATAGCAGATAATTTAAAGTGTACACTACATTTAAAATGCAGAACACAAACATCCATCTTTAGGTGTGTTCAAGAGGATCTTTTTCAGATTTTGGTTGATTTATTTAGGTATTAAAAGCATGAAGCTGACTTTTTGCATATTTTCTTTAAAAAAACTCCATCGCCTAGGTGAGTCGATGAAGCTTTTAGATAGAAATCTTTTATATTCCAAATAAAAGAAGCAATTACATTGTTATCCATTTCAAAAGAAATTTATGTGCAAAGAAGAAAAAGAGTTTTACAGGGCTATATTCTGATTTCAGTTATCACTTTTTATATGTAAGATAAGATGCATAGGAGAGCTGTTCCCATGCTGGTGACTTTCTAATTGTGTTCAGTTAAGCAGGTGACTGAAATACATTAGTGACTGATAACTTCATAATGGGAAGGATCTTCTTGACTTCAAAAAGCTGAGAACAGTAACTGTCAATTCACATGTGTTTGTAAATCTTGAAGGGTCTGGGACGGCTGGGACAAAATTATATCAAGGGACTAATTTTTTACACATCATAATGCCAAGTATTGTGTTTTGTAAATCTAACCGGGAGCTGGCGTAATCATTTGAGAAATTCTGCAGCCCTTTTTGGAGCTCTAAGACTTTTGGGCTTAAGCTGTCTCTCATATTTTGGTGAAGTCCACTGAGACTTAGAAATTATGTTACTCTCTCAGTATCTCACTGATGTGCATTGGAGAGGGCTGAACTGTTATTTTCCCTGAAGTTGCTGTAAATATTGATTATGCAGTCACCAAAGCATGACTCGTTTGGTTTTAAAAAATCAATTGACTAAGTGTAAAAATATAATTGTTTAAGTGTATTGCTGTGCATAAACATACACATTGTAAAAATATATGGATTTCTGTAGCATACTTGTATACTATAATGCATACTTAAATACACATTCTTAAAGTTTTTACAAGTTAAGGAAGATGAGAAAGACATTCTGTGTTGTTTTACACAGTCATGGCATAGAGAACAAGTCCTGTGAGGAGCAGCTTAGGCAACGAGGGTCATTTGGCCTGGAGAAAAGGAGGCTCAGAGGAAACCTTTTCACATTCTCCAACTTTCTGAAACAAGGTCAGATGGAGTTTTCTGTCTTCTCCCATGTAAGAAGTGATAGGACAAGGCCACAGGTCATGCCAGGGGAGATTTAGGTTAAATATTAGGAAAAGTTTTTTCATGGAAGGGTTTGTCAACTATTTTAACAGGCTGCCCAAGGAAATGGCTGAGTCATTAGCCCTGGAGGCATTTAAAAGATGTATAGATGTGACACTTAAGGACATGGTTTAGTGGTGGCAGTGCTAGGGCAATGGTTGAACTTGATGATCTTAATGGTCTTTTCCATCCTAAATGATTCTATGATTCCATGATATTTAGTCATAATACTCAAGCAGCAATTTCTTGGATTTGCCCAATCTCTCTGTGTGCTCACAGTACTAAAAGTGTTACCATGTGTTAACAGATGCTGTGCAGTTAACTCTATAGCACCTCTGCAAAGGGGACCCAGAAGTTCACTCATACAACTGTGGTTGAAGCCAAATTCCTGCAATTGATATATATGCCAGTCTGTTTGATTCTGAAGAGCATCTCTGATTTCAATGCAAATAATCTTATATCTGAGCTGAACTTAATTGTTTGGAGCATCGGGACTTGTAAAACTCTTCTTTTCTTTGGAGCTGTTTTCACAAAAATGATGGGGTTTTTTTCCATAATGTATAAATTTGAAGTGAAAGTTCAGTGCTTGTTTGCCTCTGTTTATTATGTGTAATTCCTTCTCTACAGTAATAAACCAGAATCTTTAAAGATAGAAATGCACTTCAATTAGTAATAAACTTTCCAATTATTGCTTTGGGAGATACCTGATGTGTTCTTTTTCCTTTAATAACTCTTCTTCTAATCTTTAGAATTTCTTTTTTCTCTTCAAGAGCTTTCAAATGTTAATTATTTAATTATTTTAACACCCTTGAAAGGTTGTCTGGTGATATATTTACATTTTATAACAAGAGAAGATAAATAGAATATAGTGGAGATTGCATTTGCCTGAAGGATGAGACTGTAGCTCAGTGTCTGGTAGTTTACCCCTTAAATATCTATACTGCTTTTTTAATGAGCCTCTGAGTCATTAATGAAAGGGTGTGAAATCTGCAGTGTTTTCAGTGCATTTCCTGTGATTTAACAGATGTTTTCCTTGGTTTCTAAAGGTCTTTGACAACATACAGGAAACTGACTCTAGGCATGATAAATTATACTAATACTAGCAGCAGGTTGTTGTTTTTTGTTGACTTTCCCAGATGAACAAAACCTTCTCCATTATGTGACTAGAATACAGAATTTTCAGAAAAGAGACCACAAAGCCCTGGGAAAGATGATGTGAGTTGTACTACATCTTCCGAACAGTTTTCTGGCCTGTAGCCCGTTTTGTTGTCATTTAAGTAGAATGATTGTTTGAGAGAAAGATGTATGAATTGCTCCTAATGTTCCCTTTCACTGAGTCTTGTGTTTTTGGAAGCTATTGGGAAATCGGCAAAACTACCAGTGGGCATGTGCTGTGTAGGGCAGGAGCAGAGAATGACACCCCTGGGAGACAGGAGGCCTCCTCTGCATGCTGAGACTGGCTGTGCTGTACACTGCAAACTTTTCAGAGGCAGATGCAGTGCACTGGTGTGGGTGTAACAGATGTCCTCTAGAAGAGCACTCAAGCTCCATCAGGTGTGGGTTTAAATACCTTTTTTGAGGTAAAAGTTCAGCAAGTAGCATATTCAGTTTTTCTAGTTTTTCTGCAAATGTATAAAGTCACAGAGCAAGAGAAATGTGCAGGTCTGTTTAATGTCATTCATGGAGTTCATTGATTTCACTTCATCTTGTGGCCTTTTGCTAAGAGACAGAAACATCTGTGAGAATATTTTAGTTCATCTGAGAATAAGAAAAGCTTTAACTTGTTTTCAAAGGAGAGGGATTTGGTGTTTAAAGTCCTAATAGAATCCTGCTCTTGCATTTTACTATGCTTAATACTAGAGGTATTTGATGTTTAAATAGAATTTTTGGACTGACAATAGATTTCAGTAAGCTAAGTTTGTTTGGTTAAGAGTGTGTTAGAATAAATTATTAAATGAATTAGTCACATATTGCAACACTTGTTACAACTGCTGTTTAGATAAGCATAAAATGGATTGAAAGTGAGGTTGATTGTGCTTCATATTGCTATAGGGAAAGTAGAGAGAGAAAACCAATTATAGCTAGAGATACTAGTTTTTCTTGAGTTGAAACAAGTTACATGAGCTAAATAAAAAAGCTTCAAAAGAATGATTAATTATCAAGGAATAGATGTGTACTGAATGTAATGATATGCAGAACCCTAAAATGTCATTCATTTATAGTTTGTAAAAGAAAACCATGTATTTTAAACATGTACCTAAACAAGAGTGGAGAAAGTGTATGTCCACTACTAAACATGTCCTATGCACCACATCTACACCTCTCAAGCCACTTTCCTGGGCATCACCTGGCATGACCTGGATCCTTGTGCTGTCACTTGCTACATGGGAGAAGAACCTGACCCCCACCTGGCTACAATGTCCTTTCAGGGAGTGGAAGAGATCAGGTCACCCCTGATCTCCCGGCAAACCCATCTCCCTCAGCTGCTTCTCATTATAGTTGTGTCCCAGACCCTTCACCAGCTGCCTTTTTCTGGATATGTTCCAGCACTACAATGTCTTTCTTTTAATGAGGGGTCCTAAACTGAACACAGGATTTAAGGTTGGCCTCATCAGTACTGAGTACAGAGGGACAATCACTGCCCTGGTCTTGCTATTCTTGATCCAAGCCAGGATGCCATTGGCCTTCTTGGGCACACAGCTGTTTCATGTTCAGTCATCTATCAACCAGCACTCCCAGGCCCTTTTTCTCTGGGAAACTTTCCAACCACGCTGCTCCAGCTTGTAGCACTGAGTGGGGTTGTTGAGACCCAAGGGCAGCACCCACCCCTTTGCCTTGGCCCATCAATCCAGCCTGTCGAGATCCCTCTGCAGAGCCTTCCTTTGGCAGATCAACACTCCTGCCCAATTTGGTGTCATCTGCAAACAGACTCAGGGTGCCCTTGATCCCTTCATCCAGATTATTAAACAGGGCTGGCCTCAGTCCTGAGCCCTAGGGAACACCGCTGGTGACCAGGCACGAGCTGGATGTAACTCTATTCCCTGCCTTTCCAGACAGTTTTTTATTCAATTAACAACTTATCCAAACTGTGAGCAGCCGGTTTTTTCAGGAGAATACTGGGGAAATGGTGTCGAATACTGATGTCCAGGGGGACACCATGCACAGCATTTCTGTTGTTCAGTAAGTAGGTCACCTTGTTGTAGAAAGACATCATGTTGGTCAAGCAGACACTGCCTTTCATAAACCCATACTGGGTGAGCCAAATCCCTGTGGACATGAGGTTTTCCTTCATGTGCTGTGTGGTGGCTCTCGAGATGAGCTGCTCCATGGCCTTCTCTGGCACTGAGGTCAGGCTAACAGATCTGTACTTCACCAGATCCTTCTGGCTGCTCTTGTGGATGGGTGTCACGTTTTCTAACCTCTCACATTTGCATGTCAATGAATTATCTTTATGTACTTGCCCTGATCTTGTATCATCCCTAGAAATGGGATATCCCTAGGATGTTGGATAAATTGATGTCCAAACTACTTTGTACTTTGTTTAGGCATACTGGGGAAATCATTCTGGGGCAATATATCGAAGGAAATCCAGCAGTGGATGTCATTACTTTTGTGCCTGGATCTGTTTTAGTCAGGGTGCTGAGCCTCCAATATTAGTAATTGGCACTCGCATTCCCATATACTCTGCATGTGTTCTTTAGCTTGCACTGCAGCTCAAAATGAGGATGTTGGAGTTCACAAGCTGGCTGGGGAGATCTGGCCCACTTGATTGACTAGTCTGTGTGCTAAACTTGCTGCCAGCTCCTGAGCAATCCCATTCTCTTTTTGAAGCATGCAGGGAAAGAAAGTAGGAAAAAAGTCAGTTACAACAGTCAAACTTCTAATTTAGTAAGAAATTACAGGGTTTCTTCACTTGGAGATTCAGAAGAGAGCAGGGGAACCCTGTGAGCTCTGGTGAGGGTTCTTTCCCATTCTGTTAAAGACATTTGAAAACGCTGCTTTTGTAATAGGAGGACAGGGTTGATCTAGAGCTGTCCAGACAATTCAGGAAGGTGATAGCAGAGTGAGAGTTACTGTGATTACTGGATTTTGGGTATGACAACCCCATAGAGCTAGTGTTTGAATTGCTTTATAAAATTCCTTTGCTTTGGGGCTCTTTTCAGCTACTGAGGAGAGATTGTTCATCCAAGTAATAGATAGGGAGAGAGATTCAAAGAGACATTTATGAATTTAATTCATACTGTGAGGCAGTGGTGTGAAGGCAAGAAATTATATATCCAAACACAGCAGAGCTTAGAGGTATTTTTCTTGTTAATATGTGGCTTGTTAATTAGTGTCATGTTTTTCTTAATTGCTAAAATATCAACTTCTATGAATAAATTGTCCTTTATTTTATATACACATAATTTACTGACAATAAGATAATTACTGCCAGCAAGAACATTCAGTGAAGTATAAATTTAGAAGGGTTTTGATAGTTGGCCATAGAGATCTACTTATACATATAAAATCACACATATAAGTTCTACAAATCCCAAACAAAATATATTTTTTGCAAGAGTATTTCTTAGGTTTTTGCATGCTAAATCATAGTGCTGTTTATAATAATGGACAGAATTTGACATATATAACAATACACAGAGAAAATTGAAACAAAATTAACCAAGCCAAAACTATGTATGAAATACTTTAAAATGTGCTTGTATGTTTGTCTTCCTAAACTAGAATTTATTGAGAGGAAGGTGTTGGAAATCCATGTAGAAAAACTGATTCCATTGCCATGTGCTGCAGAACACCATAGCAACTTTTTAAAAAATTCATATTAAGTTTTTCTGATGCATTAATTGCTTGGTGAAGCCTTTCCAATTGTTGAAACTGTAATTTAATGCCATTTGCAGAAAATGGGTTTATTTACATTTCCTGAATATAGTTGTATCTAGTACAGTTAGGGGAAATTGTATGGCATTTCTGAAGAAGGCTATTTATTGAATCTGATGCACCCAAAACTAAGACAGTTCTGTTGAAATACTATGGCTATCTTGTCTACTTATGTAAGTGTTACAATTCAAAACTTGTTATGTACTGTTTCCCAGTATTTTATTCTGTACTTGCTTTTGTTTTTCTGTTTTATTTAGTTTTGGTAGTTGAGTTTGCCACTCCAAATTTGTTTGAGAAATAGGTTATTTGTGGTTTATTCCTAACTAGTATATTGAAGTGTATTTTAATTACTGCTTTTCTGCAGTTGTTAATTTACATTAGTGGCTTCTATTAAGAGTTAGATTTGAAACTGTTTAGTCTATTTTCAAAACTGATAATGTATGCCATACAAAATGATCACCAGAAAGCATTAATAATCAAAATATATAATTTTTGCTGCTTCCTAACATTAGAAGCCTAATTTGACATGATTTAGTGGAATTGTGTTGGCACTTGTCAAGACATGAGCTTATATGCTTCTTATGTGGAGCACAGTGACTATTTAAGGAGAATTTTGGAGGAAACTAAAAAATTATATATTAAACTGAGGGCTCATGATGCTCCTTCCTCTGCCATTAAAGAAAAGGAGAAAAAGAGGAGAAGGTCCATTAATGTTACATGTCAATGTAGATAGATATCACTTTTATGAGAACTTCAGCAACCATGTATGAATAGATTCTGGAAGGGAACAGAAGAGTATTTTGAGAAATTATATCCTCCAGTTGTTACAGAAATTTAGAATTGCAGAACTGTGTCCTAATCTCAAAGAAAGAGTCAGCATTTAGGTGATAAGCCCTGAAAAGGCTCAATCTGCTTGAATCTTTTACTTGAAAGTGAAAGCTAAATTATGAAAGCTAGATGTGTGGCTCAAATGCATAGCTGTACTCAATATAGTGCAAGGCTCAAGCAGCTCAGAACACTCAGTGGCAGTAGAAAGAGTCACTTCTTCATACTTTGGTTTAACTGTTTTCTACATCTTTATGTGTCTCAGAAGGGTCAGTTAAATTTGTTCAGCTTTCAGGCGGAGTATGTAATGGAGCTGATCCCAAGTCTGCTAGTGCTAGAATGAGGCTGTGGCTGGGTTTTTAGGTGGGTAGGTTTGCATGCCATCATAGTAAGGAGAAATCAGGTGTCTAACGCATTGCTGCCATCTCTGTCTCCGTCTCTCAAAAAAAGACTTTTGATGTGGAATGTAGCATTTGTTTGCTATGTACTTGATACATTTTAGGGTCTTCATACAAAGTAGTTTTAAGTAGTTTGCCTTGAAACAGTAAGTATTTCTCTTGTTGTTTGAAGTTAGGTTTAGTGTTCTCTATAATTACTGTTTAGGTGATACTCTTAGCATACCTCTTTGCCCCTACATCACTCATGAGTTCATTCGTGTATTAATTATTCCTCTTCTGCCAATAGTATGGGAAAGTCACACAAAGCTAAATTAAAATTTGTTCCCTGAGGACTGATTCCTTGTTTCCTTTCAATAAATGAATGCACCAAAAATTTCTGGCTTTTCTCTGGGCAGGAAAGGTATTGTTTCTTGCTCATTCCAACAGACTATGCATTTGGATTTGGGATTTCCTACCTCATCTACCCCAAATACTTCCAGTTAAAGGTAAGGTGATGTAAAAATTGTGTGCTACTCCATTTTCTTTTTGGTGGGGCTTTCTTTTGTTACAAGGCAATGCTTTGTGATGTTAAAATTAACTTGCATTCTGCAGGGTAGTTGTTTGCCATGTGGCAGGATAACACAGCAGCTGATGTTACCTCTTCCAAGATGTATAGACAGCAAATCATATGATAAAATAATACAGTTACCATCAAAACCTGTAGCAAAAAATCAGTAGCCCAATAAATATTAGTGGATTATCAGGGAGAAAAACCCAAACTTAAACAGTATCTATACAGCCAGTTACTAAAAGCCTTTTAATTTTGGCTTGTAAGGTTAGTATGTGCTGAGGCTTGACATCCAGTTTAGCGACTGATGTAATTCACAATAGTCACTATGGTTTATTGATGCAGAATTAATAGAAGTACTATTCAAAAAATATTGATAAACTCTGACAAATTTCTGAATCACAGAAAATAAGTAGGGAGTACTGACTGTGAGTTTGTTACTTTGGAAGTCAGACTGAAATGTTTATGTTACATTGGACACTCCCAATGTTAGTTACTCCAGAAGATTGATCATTTAGTTGTTAATGTGTAGGTAAATATTTGGGTTTAGATTCACAGATTCGCCCTGTGGATTTGTAAGTATGAGAAAGAGACTGAGAATTAGGTGTATGATTTTACTGAGAAAAAATAATTGGATTGTAAGGTAAAACAGATAAACTGTAAACCTGCCATTTTTTAGAGTGAAACCTAACAAAATGAAATTGGAGTTGACAAGTACTGTACCAGGGTGGGGGAATAATACTATAGCTTTAGTAACACATTCTTGTCCACAAGTGGGATATTTCAAAATAACTAGTATTCCCAGCAGAAACAACATGAACTAGTACATTTGATAGCTCATGTATGTGTGATATTATCTACTAAGAGTAAAATAATAAAATAAGAGGAAATGATTTAGAGAAGAAGTGATAGTGCAGTTAGGAGGACTAATAGAAAAAGAGAGCCTTATCTTCCTTTTTGTTTTTAAAAATGGCAAAATAATAAACAGAAATGTGGGTCAAATAAGAAGCTCAAGTTTTCTGAAGTTTTAACTGCTGCAGCAGATCTATGTACTTTGATGTGATGGGATATAAGAGTTTTGAGATAAGAAGATAGTAAAGAAGTAGGAGTGCTGCCTTTTCCATGCCTTTCACATTCACTTACAACTTGTGTTTTCTTACAATCCTTTAAGAAACAAAAAGAAAAGAAAAATATTAAATACAGGGAGTAGTACACAGGATATAGGTTGTGATAGCAAAGAGATTGAGTAAGTTATGCTGCAGCAAGTCTAGCAGCTAGAAGCAGGAGACATCCCTTTTAAGACTGTCCAGTATTTATAAAGCAGTCCTATCTAAGGGTTGAAGCTGAGGGAGCTCAGCCTCCCAGAGCTGAAGTGGAGGTTCCTGAGAGGAGTCACACCCTTTACTGAGGTGCACAGCAGGAGGGTGAGTGATGCTGGGCAGAAATTGATACAGGCAAAATTCACATTAAATATAAAGGGGAAAAAATCAGTGTATGGATTATTAACTGCTGAAACAAGTTTCTCAGGAGGTTTTGGATTCACTGGCCTTGGATGTTTCCAAGACTCAGTTGTGTAAAACCCTGAGCTTCTTGGATGATGCTACTTTGAGCAGGACAGTGAGCCCTAGACATCCTGAGGTCCCTCTGAGCCACTGAATGATTCAGTGAATTGCCAGTGTAGAGAGGGCCATGACATGTAATTTTGCTGTACTCTGCTTGTAATATACTCAAAATGAGTTCATTAGAAACTCAGTGTTGATCTATGTCTGAGTAAACTACAGTACAAATAAATATTTTACCAAACAAAACATTCAGGCTGAGGCAAAGGGATTAGATCTAGACTTCAGAGAGAAAGTAAGATAGGTAATGAAATAAGATGCTTTCTGTGTGCTGAGAAGACATGCAGAGGGGTTTGAAATATTAGATGGTTTAGATAACCTGTAGGAATTATATCTGTCATGCACACATGCCTGAATGATTGCTGTATGTCCTTATTCCTCTCACATCTATATTACTTAACATAAAAATGCACTTTCAAATATGGTAACAAGTGTTAGAGGTACAAGCTGCACTTCTAACTAGCCAGTAGCTGTTTACCAGTTCAGTCATCTAGGATGAACATTCTTTTACTGATGACAATTGTATGAGCCCTCTAGTATTGCTGAAATTCTGTCAAACCTCATGATTATCTTGAGAACCATGGGGGTAAAAAAGAAGCTGCAGGCTGATTCAAAACGTTGGTTTTGCTTAGGAAGAAAACCAGGTAAGAGGGTTGAAGGGTATTGTCCAGTTAAACTCGCAGAAGTAAAGATATTTTTGTGCCACATTTTAGAAGTTGATAGACCAAAGTAGTTAACAGTAAAATTGTACAGATAGAAAGTTAAATATAAAATGACCTAGACAAGTAATTACAGCACATTACAGTTGTTTACCTTTCCTGAGCCTTTGAAGTGGACTGAAATGCCTCCCTGAAATTATCTAAATAAATGGTAGTGGATGGCTTCCAATTTTTGCTTCCACTTCAGAACAAGTAATTTAAAAAATGGTTGCAGGCTTTAAAGATTGATAAGTAGCTTCGTTAAATTCCTTTAATGTTAAGGAATTTAAAATGAGGAGGTGAAATGCTATGAGTAAAAGTCAGTAGAAGTAATAAATTTTGCCCATTTAGATCTGAATAAACACCTAAGTGATAGTTTTTGGTGGAATAGGAAGATGACAAGATAGATGGAAAAAATGGGTCCTCCGAGCACAAACTGGAGGCATTCCAGACTGTTTGATAGAGACCTATATTTAGATAGAAGAAAGAAACAGTTCCTACAGGATAGACGAAAGTTTAGTCTTAACCAATGGGCTCCAGATAGAGCAATCCTAAAGGAAAATTTAAAAAAAATATAATCAGTTAAAAGTCAATAGAGACTGTATGAATTTATTTAGGTACAACTGGAGACATTATCTGGTGGAATACGAGGTGATAAAATTTGGATATATTTGGTGCAAGGAAGCATCACAGAGTTACACATGAAGGCAGATAGAATTTCTACAGACAGTTAGCAGCACCCTCATGTCTCCACAATCCTTCACAGAGACTATGATAGTTAATTTAACCATGACACAGGTGAGGAGGTAGTGTTATTTAAAATGCAATGAATATAATAATTTAGAATGGGGTCTTACGGTGACCCACACAAGGCAGTCCTGGTTATTGAACAGGTGAGAGATGAGGTCTTAGTGGTATCTTACAGAGAGATGCAGAGTCACACTGCTCACTGCTGCAGTCTGCAGAGAAGCTACAGCATTCACATCTTGGGAGGTGAAAGGAAGCTACACAGCTAGCTAAGACTAGTGCTAGGAAAAGCATAGCCTGGGAGCCTGAGGCATAAACATTTAATCCCTTTCCACTGCTGCACAGCCTGGTCTGGCTACTTTGGAGCCTCTACCTTAGTTTGTGTTGTCTTCAAAATTCATTATTGTTGTTCTAATATTTCTTACATTCATTTATTTGCATTCTTTTTAAAAATGGAAAGAGAGTTTGCAAATATTTTTTTTTCTTCAAATTTGATGAGACTAATAGTGTTTAAGACAATAAATAATCCAAAGGCAAAAAAAACCTCTGATGGATAAGCAATGTTTTCATTTAAATCAGTGATGTAAAAATAGAGAAAAATAAAGGAATATTTCAGTATTGGCCAAATCTTAAGATTTTTACTTGCTTTATACTGATTTCTTACTAAAACAAGTCCCCATTAATTTCATACTGTTCCCTGAATCCAGTGAAACCCTGTTTAAAAGTTTTTGTTTGGATGCAAGGTTACCTCATCTAGCACAATTATTTGAACATAGACAAAATGAGTTGCTCAAAAAGTCATGGTTTTTGCTGAGAATGGTTGGGATGGGTTTCATCTTCTGCAGTTCTCTTCAGCACCAACTCAGTCTAATGCCTCTGCCACTTGTGACAACTGGAAGAGTTTCTTCCCATTTCCAGAAAGGAAATGTTCCTGTAATGCACTGGAAATAGTAGGTGCAATGATCTGGTATGTGCATCAGTGAAAACCCTGAGATATGACCTCAGACACTCTCTGCCTACAGAGATGAACAGAATTCCAGAAGTGGACTGAGAGGCTCCTGAGTTACCTGATATTGGTACATTGGTTCCAAATACTGCTCTGCATTTGGGACTATTTTTCTCATTGGTGCTGCAATGATGTCTTTATTCTGCACCAAAGATTTATACTCTGAAGTCTTTATAACTGGGATACTGAAATTGCTGTTTACCCTGAAATTGCAATTATATAATGGGAATTATGTTCAGGTGGAACTTTTGTGTGATAACTTTAGACTTTATAGGAATCTGCAATGTTAAACACTGTGCAAAGCTGTGAGTGGCACTGGGAACATACTTAGGCTTCTCCCTGCAAGCAGCCTCACTAAAACAAGGAGACTCTTCCTTAGTGCATCTTTACTGATGTACATTGATTATCTGCACTGTTATGTCCCTTTGCACTAGGATTGGACTGTTCAGGTTCAGCTTGTCATTCTTGTGTTCTACAACAGCTTTCAGTTTATTTTAAAACAACAAGCCAACATAATAAATGTGCTTTACTAGTTCTAATTATTTTGTGAAAGAGGCCACTAAAATAAAGAGCGTAGAGGTTATAGTCCTCATAAACCCGTTTCCATGTATATTATAGCAAAAATACGGGTACAAAAGTGAAAGTTTTGGGTGAACAAGAGAGTCCTTGGGCAGTTTACAGGCCGAGTTCCGCAGCCTAGTGGACGATTAGAAAGTATGAACGCAGTGAAATGTCGCTGTGGCCGAGCTGGGGCTGTGGAGTGGCGCCGCTGTTGTCAGAGCGCAGCCGAGCCCACCAGGGGGCGCTGGCGCTTTTCCTTAGGGGTTGATTAGTCGAAACCTAGATGAGATTTAATCTGCTTAAAAGGCGAACAAAGTGCTTCATGTTGCAGGGGAGAAATACCGTATGGGCAAGAAAACGGGGCGAAAAAAGGCACAGTGTAAACCTTTAGTGTTATTTTTTCCATTCAAAAGTTATCAAAATAAAATAGATTGTTTATTTTACTAAGAGTTGTATGGAAATTCACGCTGAAGACTGCATGTGACTGCAAGAACTAATAAGCAATTTTTAATTAGTGTTCTGTTGTCCTCATAAACTTTTTTTTTTGGGGTTGTTTTTTTCTGCACTGATCATAGATTGTGAAACTATCATTATAGAAATATGCGTCAAAAAAAAGTAATGAACAGAAGAAATGAGAATCTGAAGATTTAGTTTTTACTCAGAAGATTTAGTTTTTACTCCTTGAATTAAAAAGTAAAATTTCATAGGAGAAAGCATCTTACTCTTCTGTATAGTCAATAACTGCTGAAAGGTGCAGCAAAAAAATAAGGCATTACGGACCTCCATTTGGCCAGCCTAGTTATAGTGGCTATTTGAAACTGCACAAATTTGTCCTTTTTAACAAAATGGGGGGGATTTGCCCAATTTTCCAGTCTAGGTCAGTGGTGCTGTAAGCCTGTTGCGTTATTCATCTAATGGTACAAATTTTGAATATCTGGTTTGTGTCATCTTGATTAATGTAGAAGCAAGTGAACTCAGAGAGCAACACTTGTCAAAATATGACAGAATCATATCAACAATTGTTGCTCATAAAGACTGCCACTGCAATTCTCTTGTATATTTATCCCAATTTTTGTAAATCTGCTTGCAAGGCAGTTATTTAGGTATGGGGAGGGAATTAATCTGTAGGAAGCAGAAGAATTGCTGATGTTCAGTTAAGGTTGCTGAGTTATATTTTTGCAAGAATAAAGTTTGTTGCTGTGATGAATTTGAAGTTAATTTAATTTTATTAAATTTTTAATTAACTTAGCATGTAGTTAATTATAGACTTATCAATGGTGACATTTAAGTAGTGCTGGAAAATGATTTATAGATGAAGAGCGTGACATAGTATATGATACAACGTGCTTAATCAAACACATGTACAAAACTACAGTTTCTTGCATCAGGCTAAAAGAACTAATTAGTGTGGAATAGAAGATACGTGAAACCCATCATCAAAATGGTCATCTTTCATTCACTCTCCTGCCACAAAATTAATAGAATTATTACTTGTTTTGTTGCAGTGATTATTGTATCCTTTTCCTCAGTGTAACATTGATATTATTTCTGTGAGATGTTTATAACAAAATAAGGTTTAAAATACCTTGTCTGTACAGACCAGAAAAATAAACTCTTAGAAAGAAAATGTAAATGTATAGAATGTAAAAAATGGGCTCAATATCTCCAGCTTCAGTTGTTTAAAATTTTAACCAATTTGATACTTTCTCTTTAAGATGAGTTTTGCTGTTCACATAACTTCTCAGTTGGTGTGTTGAAAAAACATTGCATTGGAATAATAGGGACAGTTTGATTGTTTTAAATTTTGATTAAAAGTATATGCAGTTTTTGCAATTAATTTATGAATTGTATGTTGACCATTGCAGAAAGTAAGAAGGTAGTATTAGAGCTGCTGTCAAACCTCTCCTACTGAAGTTAAAACAGAATTTGTTTTGTTCTAAGAGGTTGTAGGTCAAATGGATTTAAAGGGCTTCCTTCTCTCCAGCAAAGAAAATTTTTCATTGTGTATGTATTGCTTTCTCTTTTCAGACTGTAATTCATACTTTTAGTTTGTAGCACACCTTTTACTTTTTTAGAATCATGTTGGAAAATTGAATTTTAAAGGGTTCTAATACTGACACTATTTTTCTGGCGAGTTGTTTAATGTGTGACTATATTTGCGACTTGAATTTTTTATTATTTGATTTGTTTATACAAAAGCCTATCTCAAATAGTTGACTGAGTTGAGTCTGTTGGAAGAAGGGAGAACTTGTGGTTTAAATTAAGAAAAACCCTAATGCTTGTCTTTATCTTATAAGAGAAAAAATAGTCTGTTTTGCAAATTGTTTTGTAAAAGGAAACAGAGCATTGGGATATAATCATCTACTTTTTAAGGGGTTCTTCCTATAAAATATTAATAGAAGTCCTTGCTCTACAAAAATTAAAGGCTCAAAAGTGGGTAGGGTAAAAGACAGTGCTGATAGATTCTTCTTTTTTTTGTGTGTGTGTATGTGCGAGTGATCACTTCCACATAGAAGACTACGGGCAAAAAAAAGCTAATGCTATTCAAAAGATGCTTTTAAATAATATCTATTTCTAGAGCGTAGGCATTTCTCATACTCCCTTCAGAGAGATCATATCCAATAAGCTATGATGATCCTTGTAAACAGATGTAAGCTTGCATAGATACTGCTACTGAAAATCATCACTAGCTCAACTTAAACCTTACTCTAGAGAGTATTTACCTGAAACTGTGATGCAATTCAACTATAATTCCTGGGAGATAAGAGTGCAGAATGGAGAATAGTATGGATTATTTTGTTGGGGCATGTCATATATTAACTGAAGTGAGTTACAATGAGCAGGAAAAGAGTGCAAGATATAAGAGTGGCATAATTGTAACCTAGCTGGCAAAAAATAAAGTGAATTTATAGGGATTTACTTTGTGACAAATCTACAACTCCAGAAGAATTTCAAGGAGCAGTCCCTTTGTAAGCTCTGTCTTCAGTAAGTGGGTTATCAAACACAGGACTAATTTTTTTTTAAGTATGAATAGAGGTAAAATGGCAGGACATTTAATCACAACTTGAGAAGTACTAGACTTAGGCTTCTATTGCATATGTCATTTGAAGTCCTTGTTAGAATATATGCTTAGAATGTAATTTTTTAATATATGACTACATTTGCTCTTGTGCTCTGTGCCTGTTTGCAACCAAGTCCATCCTTCACTTTTCTCTCCATTTGCCCTGCATGCCATCGGTTGTGATGCTTGGTAAAACAATGCTGGCAAGTGTCCAGCAGAACAAACAGTGAAGAGCTGTCCAATGCTGGAGCCTTTGAAAAGAGTGTTCAGTGTAGAAGTAGGATATTCACCAGGTAGGATACCTCTGTCAGTATCCCTGTATGGCAGGCAGAGTGAGCTGCTAGCCCTAAAAGCTTTTACTAACTTTGGATAAATTTGTAGTTTTAAGGCTGTCACAAGGATGCACATTTACTATGTTTTCCACAGAAGCCTCAATAAGATGTCTGATAGTACTGAAGTTCTTATGATTTGCCACAAAATTTTGGGTTCCTGCTTCAGTGTCTGAAGTTTAAGAACTTCTTGGTAAAATAGATCATTATCTTAACCTGAACAGACATACTTTTGAACTCCTTACACTTAGAAATGATAAAGCCATTTAACTCAGTAATATTTTCTTTGAGATCTTTTGAGAGGTGCAAGAAATAAGGAAAAAAAAAGATGAAGTTGCATATATTCAGCATTATTATAAGAAAATTAAAAAGAGTTATACTGTTGTTCAGGAGTTGAAGGTTTACTTCTCACAAGCATTTTTTTCTTAAGTAACTTTTTCAGGATGATGGGTGAAATAAATCTGCAGAATCAGATTAAGTAATATGCAGAATTATGTTTTTTATTTTTCAGAAAATAAATGTCAGTTTTTCCACTTAAAGTTTAGTATATATTTATGTGAATGACTCCAGCAAAAGTCTGTGATGCATATATACATGTATGTATATATAATCATAGAATTATAAAATGATTTGAGTTGGAAGAGACCTTGAAGACCATTTAGTTCCAACCCCTATGTTGAAGCCAGGGGTGACTTTCACTAAACCAGATTTCTTAGAGCTCCATCCAGCCTAGGCTTAAACACTTCCAGGGATGGGGCAGCCACAGCTTCTCTGGGCAGCCTGTTCCAGTGCCTCACCATCCTCACATTAAAGAATTTCTTCCTAACTCCTAATCTAAATCTACCCTCTTTCATTTTAGATCTATTCTCCCTTGTCCTGGCACTGCATGTTCTTGTAAATAGTCCCTCTCCTTCTTTCTTGTAGGCTCCCTTCATGTATTTAGAACAATGCAATTAGGTTGCCACCCCAAAGCCTTCTCTTTTCCTGACTGAACAATCCCAATTTTCTTAGCCTAATATTTGGGTTTTTCTCCTGTGACTACAGGATTTTGCTTCTTTTTGTTGCAAATAATAGGGTATTATTAATTCATTGCCATGAAAGTGAATATTGCTGTAATTTTACAAATTTGAAGTCAAGAATTAGAGTGTAAGAATGAATGTTGCAGCATTCTCATAATTTGTTGCCAATAAAAGGGTAGGGCATTTCCTGTGAGAAGTACTTACATCTTTCTCCTGTGTTTCCCTGCACCCTGGGGAACACTGAAGCTGGCAGAGTATTTTTTAATTGCAATTTAGGTTTGAAATTTTGACATTTATGAATCACATGCCTATTTAGACATGCCTCAAAGAAAAACTGCATATTAAGGTGGGATGAATAGGAGACATTGTTTTTATTATTTTCTTAAATGTTTTGTTCCAAGTAAGGAATTTGTAAATCTCTTTGTTTGAAGATGCCTGATTCCGCTGCTGCAGGCTGCTAAAAATGGCATTCTTGACAATTTCCCAGCTACTGTTTGTGGAGGAAAAACAAGAACGTCATTTTCACAGAGGAGCTGCTGGGACCTGCAAGATCTGTGCCTCAGGGGCAGCCCCTCTGTGGGTTGTGCAGGTACAGGCTTGGGCCACCTTGCTCAGAGGGGCTCAGAATTTACAAGTGTGGTTATTGTCCAAATCTGCAGTTAAGGACAGGGTTACCATGCCGTGTTGACTTCAGTGTGCAGTGTGAAACCTGATATTTGGTTAGAGCTCTGGCTTCTTTAAACTGCAGGTTTCCAGCTCCTTGGGCTCTGAGAGCAGATGCTGACTGCTGCCCAGTAGGCTTTCTCAGGCTGGGGTGATAGCAACAAGTAGGTTCCAGCAAGAACATCTGTGAGGAATTCCTACCAAAATCATTGCTGCTGGGTAAAAAAAGCTGTAAATCTGTGCCTTATGGGGTAGAAATATAGCAAACCTGGTAATTTTTTGAATTAAATATGCTTAAACCTAATGATGTAGTATTTTTGAATGTGAAACATGGACATCTGAACATCAGTCTTCCACTGTTAGTGTGAAGGCAGTTGTTGCTGAAATATATTTGATGTTCAGCTAGACCTAGATGAATCATATTTGAAATACAGAGCAGGTAGCACCTAACTCATCTTTGTCAGCTCAGAATTGTTTTTCCTAAAAGAAGGAACGAGCATCTGGAGCATTGTTGGTGGTCATCAAAGTAGATTTCTGTTTTCAGTGGTCCAGAAGAGTTGTGCAATTCTGAAAAACCTTGTGGTCTTTTTACCTCTGGAAAGGCATTGCTTAACTAACAGTATGGCAAATACTTCTGTCTGTGGTTTTACATGTTAAACAGGATGGGCTCTGAGCTATTGTCCTTTTGCATGCTTGGTTAACAAAATGAGCTGAAATTTAGAGAATAAATAGTGCTTGTACCCCCTAGGCATTGTATAATTTCTTAAAGGCAGTCTGCCCAATACTGAATGAATGGCTCTTGGCTGTGAAATAGATCATCTTTTCTTGGTGTAGTCAGGCTGCATGCAAAGGAAAGATGCCAGCATTTACAAAACCATTTAATATAAAGAATGGGTCTGACACAATGTGAAGGCAAGGCATAACCACATTTTTTACTATAATTTTTGCCACAGCATAAAATTTCTGTTGACACTCTTGGTGTAGTGTTGCATTTATGCAGCATTCCAAGTAACTTCTCTATGAAGATCAATTATAATCATGATTAGCAGAATTCAAGAACATATAATTATGTTCAGTTTGTGAAGAGTTCAAATCTATTTTGTTGTCTTATCAAGCTCCCCTGATTAAAAAAAAATCAGTGTATATCAGAACCCATTTTTGCACCCTGCAATTCAAAGAATAGTCAAGAAGATGTTTTCTTGAATGTTACTAGCATTTCTTTGGTCATAGGTAAAACAACAGTTTTGTGTCAGCTGTATGAAATGTCTCAATGTCATTAATTCACACTGAATATCTTTGAACAAATAACTTTATTTGAAAATTGTGGAGCCAAGTACTTTTTTATTAACCAGCATCTTTTGTAGTAAAACCAGAAAATATAATTTTTTTATATGTGTTCATTTTCCATTAAAACTAAACCAATTGAACTTATTTAAAAGTTGTTTCAGAGTATGACCAACTGAAAAAAATTGTATTCCAATTTTTGTATGAATTTATGTTTGCAGTCTGATAGATTTGTAGTTAGCTGCCTACTAGATTCAGTTCAGAGGAAGAAGACATCAGAGGAGTTTTCATATAAATATTTCAGAACTTCTCATAAGAAATACATTGTTAGGATGTGAGCTACAACATTGCTTCTGAGGCCAATATTGGTCTCAAACACTAAATATTTACTTATTGCTTCTCTTTCTCTCAATGTTTAGTAAACCAACCATTTGAGTATGAGGGATTTTTCTCTGCTTTTGAAAGATGTATGTTCATAGTAATGTCAAGTTAATTTTTCTCCTTAGAAAACTTCAAAAAGGGAATGTTCCTGGAGACTAGGCTTGAGTACAAGTATATTTTCATTTTTGACTGTGTGTAATTATGATTTATGAAGGTGTTGGCAAAATATTGGCTAGTAGGTACTGGTAGGGATGACTTACTTAGACTTTTGTATAAAACTTCTGCCAATACCTCAAACAAAAGCATATTAAAGAGATAAAATAGTCATAAAGTGAAAAATAAGGTGCTGTCATTGATTAATAACTGCCCATGTGGCAAAAAGTATTAATTAATAAATACATTAAGCATTATAATATTTATTATTTCTGCAATCCAGTAGCAGTGAGTACCTCTATTAGAATGTTATCGTTTAATGGGAAGTAGGTGATAAGAGAAGTGAAATTCATAACATTACTCTAAAATATCCAAGATGGTCAGGGCCAAAAACAAGTGAAGAATTTTCTAAAAATTAACAATGTTGTGTTAGATGTCTTTTGTGGTTGAGAAATGTCCGTGAACAGATTAGAAAGAATGATGTGTCCTACTGCTACATTCTTCAGGCAACTAAATTAAAGTGAATGGTTGTGATGATATGTTTGCAGGCCCAAAACAGCTGTGAACATAAAAAGAGCCAGATACCTTTGACCCATGCTATTAGGTCAAAATAATAACTTTGTCTGCACTGGATATCCTATTTTCAAGTGTCTTTCAGTTGTTCCTGTTTGTATCCAGTGAGCTATCCCCATCCCAGTTTGGTATAAAGCCTTTCTGTTCTAGGCACCCTCATCTCAGAGCAGATACAGCAGAAGGGAAGGACATTGGTAAATGACTGAAGACAGACAGAAGTTGAAGGGTTTTATGGACAGCAGTTTGGAGAAGGAATGAAAAAGGGCATGCAAAATCATTAGTGAGTATAAATTGTTTCTTGTCTGGCTTCTGACAAACTTGCCGCAGGAGATTGTTGGCTGGGGTTGTTGCCACCCTCAGCCATCTGCCTTGCCCTGAGCCTTTAATAGACATGGAAACCCTCAAGGCAGAGACATCCGATCTGCTTGTAAATCAGCTTGTGAATCACTGTTGTTTTCAGCCCAGTGCCTTGAGAAAAGCTGTTTCTGCCTAGGAGAGTAGCACTGTCTGGCAGAGGAGGGAAAGATGGTTTCTCCTGGTGGCAACTTCAGGCTGGGTGAGTCTGCAAGAGACTTCATGTATTCAGAATTTCAAAGACTAAAGCTTATTACTAACTACTGAAAACTGATAAAAACAGGAAATGTTTGTTTTATCTAGGGTTTATTTCAGTGGGGAAATTGTTCACTGTAACACAAGTGATGTAACCCAATAGTGATATCCCCTGTACATAGTTTTTCACCTGATAAGTTTTCAGCCCCTGTTTTCCAGTGAGGTTGTTATTGTGTGGACTTAGATGATTTTGTAAGATGTCCTACAACTCTGTCTTTGAGTTCTAGCCCTTTTAAATCTACTGTCAAATTTCAACTGAAACTGACAATTTTCTGATCCAGGGAATTTCATCCAATTCCCTGGAAATTGGTGTCTGATTAGAAGCCAATCTCATTAGTACCATCCTGAAGCTTCAGTACAAGGTAAAGAGTTACCACTGCAGATCGATCACTATTATGGCTCTGAAACAAACAAAGCATCTGCTGATTTGCTGAAGCATTTTGGGACAAGCTGTTTGAGTTAATGGAGAGGAAAAGAAGGTGGGCAGGATTACTAGAGAGAGGATACGCTAAGAAATAGGGAGGGAAGCAGCTGATATTAGCATGAGGGAATTATTGAGATGTAACATAAATCCCTGAGAATTCAAGATTCATTATGTTTGTGGCTTACAGAGTTACTAATTCTACCTTCATTGTGTATTTTGATTTCCCTGCTAGGCTGAATTTTAATTTTATTATATGGTGCAAGGTTTGTGTTTTTTCCATTCAACATGACAACAAGTGCAAGCCTGAATTTAAAATTTAGAAGATAAATGTAATTTTAAATATTGCAAACAGCAAATAATATGCAAAACCGTGAATAACATGGCAGAATGCAAACTTATTTATTAAATTACCTGTTCTTACTTGAAAACAGGATATTAAACTTAGACTAAAAAGCTGTGGCTTGGACTGACATTCTTTTTATAGAGTATTGCATGTGAAGAACTTCTGAGAATGTTCTGTTTTATAAAACTAAATGAGAGTGGAATACCGGTTGTAATTGCTAAAATGAAAAAAGAGGACAGGAAGAATAAACATGTAGAAGAAAGAGAGTGAAGTAGGAGGTAATTTATAGCTAAGTACAAAAGGAATGAATGTGGGTTTTCAGAAGGGGAGCTCCTCTGATATTTTCAGAAATCAAAAGGCAATTTGAAAAGCTTTGATAAAAATTAGGAGAATGAGTTTGAAAACAAAGAGGTAAAACCTGAAAAAGTAAATAACTGCACTTCAATGCAGGTCTTCAGCCCACCTAAAATTGCAAGTATTCCATTTGTCTGCTTTGATTGCTGTTTTAAGAAGTTGCTTCCATCAGGTAAAATTAGGAGTGCTGCAGTAAAAGTCATGGCTCCCTTGCAAAAAAAAGGATAGTTTCAAACACTCCAAGTCAGATACCGCTACCACTGCCATCTTCTGTAAATGTGAGCCATTTTGAGCAGACCAAGAGTCCCATTAGCCTTTGCTAATGATTCCCAGGATCACTGTGGTACACAGTACCTTGGGTTTGTAAGTTCGCTGTAGTAACTGCACTACACCTGCTAACATCAGAAGTAGTGCTGCTCCCAGTGCCTGTTCTTGCATTTTCTTTAATGACCCAGCATTCATGAAGGCATCATTCTTTGTATGTGAATATACTGGCAGTAGGTGTTACTGTAGCTAAGAAATTTTGACTATTAATGTATCGATTATGATGAAGGGCAAAATGTAGTGGAGACAAAAAGTATTCTGGACATGAGAAATTCACAAATAGAACAATTATTGAAGAGATAAATTGGGATAATCATCACTTTATGTCATCATAAAAGAGGAATCCTTGAAAGTAAATAAAAAATAACCTAAAGGACCATTTCATCTGAAGGCTGTTGTTAGTTATCATAAATAACTTCTGGATCCTGTGCATAATTAGTGACGACTGAATCGGTGAGGGACAAAGTACAGTAAGAATACACTAAATAACAAGTCTATTTAAAAAAAATACATGGCCATGGGCAAAGATGAGGCAAGAAAGAGGAAATATCCTAGATTTAAATATAAGGATCCAAGTTATTTTTGACACTAAATAATTTGAAGTCAATGGAGTTGTAAAAATTAAAAGTAGACACTGGAAATTGTTGTACATAATTCTTTATTTGGGGTCCTTTCCTTATTTCATTTTTTTTTTCCTGCTGTTGGGAGTATAGGTTTAATCTAAATATCAATTTTTGAAGCAAATTTATCTTCTAACCTTTTGCTTTGGAGTTCTGAAAGTTTTGACAATTTCTGTGTGTTTCTCTGAATTTTATTAGTGCAGTGATCTCAAGATAGTTTTAATTTAGGATTTTTATTTAATTTTTTAATTTTACTTTTAAAGCTCTTGCTTTGCATTTAGTTTATGCACAAATATTATATCTATTAAGTCCTCAAATTAATTTCTAATATATACCAAATATTTCCTCAAATTATAGGCTATAGGATTTCAGGGTTTTATTCCAAGGAATAGAAAAATGATATTTTAAGATGACTTATTATTGCTCTTTTCTATATAGATGCTTCCTGGTGATATCTTCTATTTTAGCTTAAATAACAAGACATTACCTTGTTTCAATTTAACTGGTTTTATATTACAGACCCTGAGTTAAATACTAAGCTGTATTTTGAATTCAGATTTTCTGATTGCCTGTTCAAGAGTTCCATGTCTTAGCAAAAACCATCAGGGAAGATACTGCTGAGTCTGAGCTGAGCTCAAAATGAATGCAGCAAGAAAGAGATAACCTTCAGAGAGATGAGCTGCTTAGCCCTGCTCCTTTTGGGCCGCACAAGCTCGGCTGCTGGCATAAGGATGCACAAATTAGTCAGCTGGCATGTGGGACAAGCAGGTCTGACTCTTGCCGTGGCAACACACACTGTGTTTAGCTTAAACTGATTGTGAAATTGCTCCTGGAGTGATTGAGGTCTTTGAACAATAAGCAGCACAGGGAGCGCACTTAGAAGAGTTAAGTGCCGACTCCACTGCAGTAAAATATGAGTTTAGCCACTGATGCATATAAAGCCAAGGTTTTGCTGTGAGGGAGTGTAATCATGGCCAGGAAGATGGTGAGTCACCTTTGGAAGAATATGTAAAAGTGAGGATGGAAATGGTTAGCAAAATGTTGAGATACTGAGCATCTGAAAAAGAAATTAAAATTTACTAGGTTTTGTGTGCATGCATGTGATGTAAATGCATAATGTTGGTACATTCCTGGACTAAACAGTAGTGGTTAGAGTGTGCCTTTGTGACAGAAGGAGTTTCGAACACAAAGGTTTCTTTTATTGGCTTACTGTTTTCTAGGTTATATTGATGTAGAAATTTCTTCTCTGTAAAGAAATGGTATATCTTTGAAGTATCCAATAATGAAGGAATAAAACAGAAATGAAATGAATTATAGATGTTCCATTGTTTTTAATTCTCTTCAGAGAAACTTTACGGTCCTGGGAATAGTGAAATATAAATAAATGTGCAAATAATAGGATTTGTCAGTATTGATTTTTAACCAGATGCAAAGAGAGAAAAATCCAATTGTGCCCTCAAAAAATTTCTCCCTTTATTTTATTAAAACCAAAAGTTACAAGGAGATTGTTTGATTTTCAATATGATGAGAATAAAAACTTGAAAAGGTGGTGTAAATGAAACCATAAAAGAACAAAATTGTTCTTAAAGGCATAATGCATAATAAAACAAGTGATGGTCACTTATTTGTCCTTTTTAACATAAGTAAAGAGCATACTTTCTCTTTGTCCAAAACATTCCTACATTTTTGCAGAATTTTAAAATCTTATTGATTTTAGTATTTTCCTGTTTTTGAATCTATAAATGCTGACATTGAAGTATGGAAGTGATGTTTCATGTAATCCTTTCTTAGTCTTCCTTCAAGTTTCTTCTGATGAGTAATTACAGCTTCAAGTTTGTTCAGACAATTAAAGTATTGTCCAGTACGCTAGAAAAAATAATATTTGTATTATATAAAAATCCATTTATTGTTTTAAATCATTATTACAAATCACTGTGTACTGTTTATATGAAATGCAAATGAAGGCTAACTAATTTTATTTTCCTATGTAATCTTTTGACTAAACTGAAAACATTAAACTTTGAGATTGAGAAGATTAGCCATGCTTGCCATGTGCATGTTTTACAGTTTTTTCATGTAAAATATTCCTCTTGTTGCATGTAATTTCAGAGCGCCTGAAGGCAAATCAGCTGGTTTCATGGACACAAGAGAACTGGGTGTGTGTTCTGCACATCCCTTACTGAGATCATACCATTCACTGTGATAGTTCCCTGTTACAGTACAAAGAAGTGACTAAACATTTGTTTCCTTCAGACATTGAACTGTGAACCAAAGTCCTCATTTCTCTCCTGCATGTAAAGAATACCATCAATCCTAATTAATGCTTGCTTTAATGGAATTGTTTCCTCTTGCTCACCTGCCCCCTCTCTAAAAGGCACATCACAGGAAAATGCTTTTTCTTGACATATGGATTACTCTGTTTTTATTTAGGATATTCAGAAGCGGAGTGAATCTTTGTAATTTTATGTATACAAATGAACTTTATGTATCATTTAATTCCTGTTTCAGACTCTCAGTCAGTTTCTTAGCGTATAATTGACTAAAAGTAAATTTGAGTTAATGTCTGTGGAGAGACAATTCCTCAGAACGTCACAGATTTAAATATTCAATCACTATCACCAAACTGCAGAAGTACTCTAAGTAATGTTGGGAAGACTTGTCAAGGTGTCTAACAATAGTTTCCAGACCTGTTTCTCCATTTGGCTGTATGGGGAAATGTGTCCATGTGGGGGATTTTATGAAATGATTTTCATGCTTACTTGGATATCCTCAGAGGGATAGAAAAATCTTTTGACACATTTGAATATTTCTGAGAGGAACTTGTTTTCCTGATGTTTTTCAGGAAATGGGTAGCAACTGGGTTATGTCAGTCACAAATAATTTGGTTGAATTTATCATTGTGGGGCTTTTTATGAATATTCACAAAATTATTTGATGAAAACAATACTTTTTTGGGTGAGATTTGTTCTAAATATATGTCTGGTTACCAGGGCAAAATATTGCTAAGGTGTCAAAAAGCAGTGGTTATTTTTTTTGTCTTTGAATATTAATTTTCTATTCATGTGTTCAAAAGCATTGGTGAAATGGCTTGAATAATATATTTGCTTAAGGAACCTAAAATTCTTGGTTAAAACTTCCAAATTCTATAAATATTGTAGTTATGCCACCCGTGACTTGGGAATTATCTTTTTGATTGCCTGTTGTTTAGAATTTGCTTGGATTATATGGATTTGATTTCTTTATATTAGCCATAATTTATGGTTTGTAAATGAGGAACAGTTTGGCAAGAATTCACATCATATTGAATGTTCACATGGAGAAATGCTCCATAAGAAATAGAACATTAATCATATGGGGGAGTTTCACTGGTGTGTTGGAAAGTTTAGTCAGCCTTCTGAGCTTCTTGAACTTCTTGTTTTGAAGTGCTCATCTGAGAAGGAACTTTGATTGTACCTAGATAATTGGAAAGATCATTTGGGAGCTGAGGAAAGTGTTTCTGTGGATATGCTGAAATACTCACTGTCAGATGTTACAAACTGCTTCTTGTGTTTTGAGAAACTTAAGGGATGTTGAATTTGGAGGAATGCAATTTAATTGATATGACATAATTTTATGAAGGATCAAATGTATGTGTACACTAGTTTCAGGATAATATTTGTATCTGTAATATGGAAATGGATAAATTACTAAGGTTTGAAAATTTTTTTGAGCCTATGGATCACCTTTCTAATTTATGTTAATTTTCAGAATATCAAGACTCGTCCAGTGGGTCTGCATTCATTTAAAAAACTGTAGCATAATATCAGATATAATTTAATTTATGCACATTACCATATTTCAGGAATTTTAAAACAGATGAGGAAAAGGTGATAAGAAGGTAAGACACTGTGTTGATAACAAACCTGATTTTAGTGTGCTTCTCAAGTTCAAGCTTATTTCCAAGTTCAATCGTAATAGTTTTTATCAGCTTGGCATTGCTTAGTTAAGTAAGAAAAAAATAAAAGGCAATGATTACTTGCCATGTGTAATAGTTTTTTTAAAAAATGGAAAATTTTATCTTTAATGTGGTAACACATCATATTAAGAATCATATGTTGGTAATATATTAGGAATGTGTTTCTCAAGATGTGTATATTCTCATAGAATCTTAGTTTTGAAAAACTTCTGTGTCTTGAGAGAAGCAAGAAGCAAAATTACACTAAATTTTAAGGTCGTTAAAGCAGCAGTGGTGAGTCGCAGATGAGGTATCATTCTATTATTGTGCAAAAGATATCTTGTTTTCTTTTATTACTGATGCTTTGATAAACATGCTCATATTCTGACTTGTTAGTGTTACTTAAATACCAGATGCTTTTACCCCTTAGGGTTATGGCTCTGGGAGAAGAGCTGAGCCTAACTGAATATGAAATCTTGTTTTTGTTGGAGAAGGTGATCCTGCTTCCTCCTCTATTTCTTCAGGCAGAGTCATAGGCTCCTGTTGTTTCCTTTAGATGGATCTTAATGCTTGAACCCTTAGTATGCCGAGGCAGCTCTGCAACTCTACCAACACACATGCAGAAGATTCCACCTTAAATATAGTATTTGTCATATGCTGACCAGAGTCAGGTAAAAATCAAGCACTGATATCACTGGGAATGGTAGAAAGAGGCAAGAATGGGACTTCACTACTGGGAACAAGCCATTGGAATACAGAGCTACATCCTTAGTGGCTGCAGGTTAGCACCTTAGAGTTTGACCTCATTCATCCACCATTTGAGCTAACAGTATTTCAGGGCTAGTGAGGTTTGCTGGTGTGCCATGAATTACTTGGCCTTTTTGTGTTTACATAACTTCTTGGTGCAGTGCTGCCTGTTTCCTTTTGGCTTGAAATGGATCCTTCCTGCTGTTGGGGTTTTTTCTTCATTTTCTCGGTTCTTCTTCCTGTTGATATGGTTTGTACTGTGGCTTTGTTTTTATTTCATTTTTAGGTTTTCTAACAAACTGCCTGCAGCCTAGGAAATTAGAACAGATGGGTTTTTTGAGAAGAAAATACAATAAATTAGTTATTTATCTTCTGTGATACAATGTATTTTTTTTCTGCTGCCTCCATCCAGCATATGATGATTGTGCTTTCTAATGTTTTGCCTTTCCTTCACCTTTTATTCACAGCTCTTAGAGGAACATTTGATCTCTGCCAGTCTAGAGTCTCTGACTCCCTCTTAGTCAGAAAGTGTGAATAGAGTGGTTAGCCTGTGGTTTTTATCCTCCACAGGAAAAGGACAAACAGTGATTGCCAGCGGATGTGGTTTACATTCTGTTCCACTGCTGTGGACTCCAAAATTAAAGATATCTCAAGATCTACCTGAGTTTCACAGCTCTCATTTTAAGGAGCTAAAATCCGAAAGGCAGAAACTTGAAATACTTAAGATAAATTTTCATTCTGTGGAGTCATGGAAAATTCCCCTTGAGTTCAATGGAGTCATGATTAGTATTAGTGTGTCTTGAGAAGCAGAATTGTCAGATAAAATTTGCTGATTGATTTTCAAAATGGTTTTAATCTTCTGAAATGAGATGTTCTGGAGAAATATGTCATTCATATCCAGAAGATAAAGTAGTTTTGAGTAAAAGCAAATGTATCTCTATGATGTTTAAGATACTAGGCTTGAACTAACATTCCATGACCTAACATGCTGTAATGCTTGATTTACTTTTAGGCAATAATCTTGTCCTGCAATATTCAATGAAAGTGTAGCAACAAAATGTATTATATGTACCACTAGGCCATTTTCCATTTCAGCCAGGTCTTTGTCTTGCATTGCAGAATGCTTGCACAAGCATTGCAGTAAAACCAAAAACCCAATTTTCTCCTTTCCCGACCAAAAGTGTGAGGAAACATAAGACAATGAACTCATAGGTTACACAAAGCAATGTAACAGAATAAACAGCACCTATACATCTCCAATTGGACATGTTTTTCAGTAACCTAAACTTTATTTTAAAAGCATTTACTTCTCTTTATTAAAAAAAAAAAAAAAAAAAAAGGAAAACCGTATGGTAATTTAAAACCTTATTAAATGATTAATGTGTTGGATGTGTGGGATGTTTTTGACGTACCTACTAGTTTACATGCTTGACCCAACTGGGGAGATAAAATTAGATTTTTTTTTCTACCCTCTTTGGAGACATGTCAGTGGTATGAATTTAATCAATGAGTGAGGAAGAGCATGTACTGTCAGCTGTGATGCCATTGGTATGCTGATGGCATCCAGCTCAGTGTCTGCTTCTCGGAGTGTAGACAGTGCAGTCTTCCAGATGTCCCAGTGTCTGGCCAAAATAAGAATAGTGATACAAAACAGATGGTCTTGTCTCAGGACCAAGCAGAGTTGATGCAAGTGGATAGAGGGATGGGGCTGGAAGAAATGGCAGAGCCTTGGTCATTGGATGCCATGGTATACTCATTCTCATCCTGGATTCACAGTTAGCAAAAGGTACAAGGAGGGCAGTTTTCCCTTTGCAGCTGGGCAGAAGTTGAAGAGCAATAGAAAAGATCCACAGTATGTTTCTTCTAGATTTTTTAGCTAAGAGCTTTGGTGATTATCATAGAATTATTTATGTGGTTACTGTCTCAGTCAAGACTTTAATGAACCTAGAGCTCACTATGAACTTTCACGTACAACATAGAAGTATCTGTTGCTAAATGTGCCTGTGCACACAGAGAGTTTAGAGATTTCGTTGCTTTTTCCCTGCCTGCCCAAACTGTCCAGTCTGAGATCACTCATCTATTAATCCCTATATTAACTGGAACTTTTATAGCATGATAGGTGCAGTAGTGCCTGACTGAAAGGAACTTTTTCTAAAATGGGAGATCTGCTAGTTTATCAGTAGAAAATTCAAGCTATATAAGCATCAAGCTTCTTACTTATTGTTGTTCTCTTTCATGAAGAAAATTCTCTAGAGGACAAGTGAAATGTTTTACTTAAATAATTTTAAATTTAAAGAAAATGTTGGGGAAATAGAGATATTTGCACTACAGGAATTCTTGATGTGTGTAGGTTTATGAAAGAGAGCACACATACTGACACTCCAAAAATCTTTGGATCAACAGTTTAAATAAAAAGCCCTATTGAAAGGTTGAGTGTTACTGAAAATATTTGGCATAAGATTATTTGTAATTTCTATGCTTTGCCTCAACTTTCATTTTAATAAAAGGTGGATGAATTTCCACTGGCCTCTCAACAACCTAGCTAAGATTAATCTAGCCAAGGGAGTGGTAGAGTAACTTATGTGGCTGCAAAGAGCTATGAATGCGGCACTCAGTGCAAAAATTGATTCACAAAATGCTAAACAGGATAAGATTTTGTCTGATTGGCTGAAAATGCACTGTAGTGCCTCTATGTTTTGTGAGGAATACTGAACTAATGAATTACTCAGCTCATTTTGGTAAAACTTTATATAATCAGCATGCAAATTATCAGCTTAATTTAAAATAGACTTAATAAATAAAGATGTAAGCAATAATGTAATGTGAAGTTCAGTATTACAGATATATATTGTAAGGCACATCTGTATTACATTAACCAAATGCACTTCAAAATATTACAGCTGTCTCCCCTTTGTTGAAAACTAAAAAACCACAAACTGAAACCTTTTAAATATACATTCTTTTCTAATGCTTTGATATTTTTGTTATGATTGAAGAAAAACTTAGGGATTTAAACATGGCTTTTTCTATTATTATGAAAAAGCTTTTTTTGGTGGTTTTCGTTAAGAACGCAGAGTTGAACTGTGGCCCAAATTGCACACAACTATCGTAGTTGCAGGAATGAGTGACATTAGAATTTGAACTAATTAGAAATATTGATCAAAACTTGCTTTTAATTTTAAAAGCTGCTTTACTTAAAATTTAAGTGAAAATAAAAAAAGAAAAAAGAAAAATTTACCAAGGAAAAGCATTAAAAGACATTCCTTTAGATGCCTTCTGAACTCCAGAATTTCAGGTGATTTTGTGTATTATCTCATTATGACCTTTTAGAGATTCTATATTATTATATTGCAAGCACAGGTGTACAGTTACAGCAATTGCTGTAATGCATTGTAGAATGTGATGCAGCAAGTGAAATATTCTATTTTATTGGTAAAAATGTACAAGTAATTAAAATGCTCCAAACAATTCTAGATTCTCATTAATGTAAAAATAAAGTTTTTTTTAAATAATTAATTAGCACTGAATGAAACTTTCTAGTTGATAACTTTGACCAATGAGTATGAAATCTCTACTGGTAAGGAGCAACAATAGTTATTTAGTCAGTTATTGTTGCTGAACTGGTGGGTGAGTAGTGGTTATTTGGTGATGCTAGATCCTTGGCTTACCAATAGGGGAATGATAAGAGAGCACAATGCCAATTCTTTTCAACTGTGATTATAGACTTTCTCATGTAAATAAAATGAGACCATAATGTGCTCTGAAGCCCCTGCACTGCATTTAGAGATGCTCTCATCTCTTAAGTCAGTGTTCCATCAGTCTTGCCTACAAGTTACTTGTTTTCAGTCAAAAATAACTATCACACCTTGTGGAAAAAGGGAGAATAAGCAGTAGCCCTCTGGGCAGTCCTTCATGTAGTTTTATAAGATATTGAAATGTTTAATGAAACTAGAACATCTTCATCAGAAAAGGCTACCTCCTATGTTAATTCCAATCCCAAATGGGGGAAAAAAGGAAGAGAGAGATACTGAAGAAAGATTCCTTTCACTCTTGCTGATTAAAAGTGAGAACTCAAAATCAATGATTCATTCTATATTTCAGTAGCTGAAACAGTAGCTGCTCTCCCTATTCCCATGTTGGTTTTTTGGTTTTTAGACTATGGAGTGAGATTCTGCTAGATTGGCTCTGACAACTGATACAAGTAGATATAAATGTGGAAACTCAAGGACTCAGCAGCATCATCTTTCAGTTGGCTTTCTGTGCAGCCATCAGGGAAAGCACAAACATTTAGGGAATTTATTGTCAACTTGAGATGCTTCTTAAGTAAGATGTCTTTAGAACATTGTGTTCAAAAATCTTAGATATGCCTAAGAAGTGAAAGTCTGTTGATGTATTTATTTAGAATGATATTTTTACCAAAAGTCTATGGCATGAGTCTGAACTAGGTGAAATTCTGGTATTTGAAGATGTTTATGGAAGAACATCTTAGAACATATGTACCAGACTAACAGCACTGTCTGCTCCATGCCATTGAAAAAACAAAATGAGATGTCCTGCACTTAGAGTACTGCAGAGTATAACTCCAGTTTTGCATCTATTGAAGGAAATACTTAAAATATATTTTTCAGGAGTGGAGCATCAGATATTCTAAGTTCTTGATTCTTCCTTGTCTAGAAGCCTGCTTCATGCTTGGCCCAGTATTTTGTTAGGCGTTAATGTGGTCTTTTGTTGGAATGTCTTGATATCTGGCAAGATAAATTATCTAAAACAAAGAGGATTGGTTAACATATTAAGACACTTAAAAATATGACATATAAAGCTGCTTAGATTCCACAAGCAGAACTTCTATCAGCAGTAGTGTTTTGTTGATTTGAGTTTTTTTGGTTGTTTGGTTGGTTTGTTGTTCTATTTTTGGCTCTTTTTTTTGGTTGGTTGGAGGGACCCTTTGTTTTCAAATCAGATTAGTAGAGCATACTAAGAGTCTGTGCTTCAACCAACAAATGAGATGTTATTTTACTGATGCACCAGGATTGCCTGGTAGTATGCATAAATCAGAATTCATTATCTGCATTTTTACTCTCACATGAAAACATTTAGTGCTTTTCTTAGTATTAGACTGAACAGAGAAACTGAGCTGCCATAGACTTGTTCCAGCTTTGAACCTTATACTTCTTGAAGTACTCCTGGAAAATTACTACATGTTTTATAATGGAGGAGGGAGACAAGAGTGACTGGATCATAGAAAACAATACAACATATCTGATTACATGAGCCTTCTGTGCAATTAAGCTTTCACTGTATTTTATAGGAGTTTTGCATATGAAGAGCTCTGTGTGAATGGTGTGCAATTCTTGTGTTTGTAAGATGATTCCACAATCTGTCATCCCAAGACAATAAGCAACCTTGCACAGTTTCTGGAATACTTGGCACTAGTGAGTGCCCCTTCCCCTCTCCCCATCCCTTCCTCCAAAAATGAAAGTAAGTAAATAATTGTGAACAATGTCCTGTTTAAAAACATGACCTTGTTGTCAGGCTATATTCTTATTTTGTTGAAGTAGACAACATTTTTCCCCTCCCCTTTTTGGTGAAAGTTTTCTATAGAAAAAAAATCACAACAAATTAAACTTAGCACAGCATTATTATTAATCCAGAAAACATCTGGTTCTCTGCTATGCTATATTACACTTTTGATCTTTATCTCACTTCCAAGTATTTTTGTGTATGGCTGTGGCAAAGCATAAAGATTGCAGCTGTATGAATTCCTTGTGGTAAATTGCTGATTTGAGGAAAATGTAAGGTTCTTTTTGCTTAGTTCACATGTAGTTTTTTTAACACAAAGAATATATTTAATCGAAATTTCTGTAGGACTGAAGCTGGGTCTTCACATGCCCTTTCTAGAGAACAGCAGACAGTGAACATTAAAGCACAGAAATACAGTGAACAATCATACATTAAAATAGCAGACTTTTATTAGCATAAATGAGATTTGTTTCATTTATGTGAACGTTCAGCCTAGAACTATACAAAGATAGATAACAATTTTCTAAGGATTTGAGAAGTTTCATTGCATTCTTGTCTTTCATGACAGAAGCAGTCACCAGCTTGGCTTTTCTTTCTCGTTTTTCTCTGTGAATTACCTCATTGCTGCTCAATAAAATCACGGTGCCACTCAGCTGTATCATCACTAGTTGGTCTAGCAAAGAATACAAAGAAAGAGAAAAGATTCAGTGTCCAGACCCTGTAACTGTATTGACTCTCTAATGAAATCCTATTTTGCTAAGACTAGTTCTTTCTGATAGAAGCATCTGAACCTTTGGAGCTCTTTTTTTTAACTCTTAAAAAGCACTGTTGCATTTACGGATTGTATTTATTTTAATAACTTTCTTATTTGTGATTAAATATTTTTCTGCAAAGCACACATGAATTATTGAACAATATGCACACATACACTCAGAGTTTAGCACTAAAATTTCTGTATGATTCATTGTTTTATTGCTGCTAGATTTTGTTGTTTTATTGGTTTTGGTTGTTTTTTGTTTTTTTTTTTTAATTAAAAGCCTTTAGTGATGGATGGGGTTGATCTGGAAGATGGCATATAGACTTGCTTACCATCTCAAAAATTCCCATCCAAAGTTGTGGATATTACAAAACAGGCAGCTTCTCAAAGCCCAGTTGCTTTAGTGAGAAAATGTTCAGTATCTGTACTGCAAATCTGAGGTATCCAGAAGAAACTGAAATCATTCCATGTCGATGCAGAGGTGCAGTAATGAAGTTAAATCAAATGCTGCAGTTATTATTTGGATTTGGTACATGGAGTTACACTTCCCTGTTTACTTGTATTATTAACAGCTTTTTGTAGTTTGCCATGGACAAATTCCATCCAGGATTGAATTCAGTCAACTAAAATTCCTTGAGAAAAATAACAGTTGCATATGATGTAGGTTTTTGGTATTTTAAATCTTCATTTTGTATGCACATTACTGCTGTTATTCTAACAGCATCTGACAATCAATCCTGCATACTATTCTGCCTACTTGTCTATTGGCTACTACTGCAGGCAGCTCTTGAATCCACATTTCTTGCACAAAGTTTAACGTAATTTTCTTTTGAGAGAAAAAGGCCGGTAGTTGACTAAAAATGACAAAAAGGGCATGGGTTTGAAATCCAAATTCAAATATAAAATGTATAATGGAGGGCAGCTTATATCATTGCTTTGTCGAAACACTTGGCAGCTGAGAACCAAAAGTTAATCAAGCAGAGAACAGTTGAAAACCTTATTTAAAGAAATCACATCTGCTTAGTGGGAGAAAAACCTGAGGCATATGCTTCAATTTCTTTTAAGCTGTAATTCATCCAGTGGTTTACATCTGTTAAAAAGTATGGAGCTTTTCACACCTCTTTAAAGCACAATTAAACTGCATTTATTTTAATACATAATGTGTTCCAAATATGTAATACCTTTTCTGAAATGACTCATAGGTGGTTGATTTCATGGCTTTCTATCGTATAACCTTCCAGGTCCTTTGAATTAGCTTGTGTATTAACCATACATGAAATTTAAAGGAAAAGGTGTTGAAATGGTGTAAAATGATGCCAGAAACTTCACTACACTTGTCACTTTATATCAAGGCAACAAATTGGCTGGAGGGGTGGTGGTGGGGAGGCAAGTTTTCTTAAGCAGTAAAATAAAACATTGCAGGGAAGAAAATGTAGTTCAAGTACTTTGGTCACAAATTTTTCGTGTGAGTTTAGCCTAGCTGTTATTGACTATTGCTTATTAAAATCCATGTCTCCCCAAAAGAGTGTTGTTAACAGGACATAATCCTGATAATCTGACCACATTGCCTGAAGTTTAAAGCACCGTGGTAAGAGTAGGGTCTATGAACTGTAGAGGACAACTAGAAGTATTTTGGGTAGAGATTTGGGGGGTTGTATCTCATTTATTTGTGTATGAAAAGGAGTTTGGTTCTCCACTGTGGGTTTATAATGACTACTTGTGTATTTTAAATTCTAATTAATTAATTAATTAGCCTCCTCTGATTTTAAAGTTTTCTGTTACTTTCCTCTATCTGATATTGTAATTTAAAATCTTTTTGTTCTTCCTGCTTCATTCAGATCCTTTAACATTAGGTTTCTTTTGTAAATGTAAATATATGAAAATTCATGTGTATAGAATATCTGAAAGACATTTTAATCAGATGATGGCATACTGTGTACCATAAACCACATGCATCACTCAGCACATGGAATGGTTACATGGTCAGTATATGATCATTTAATAGAAGCTATCCAGTGCTTTGCTTGTTTACATTTCAGCTAGAGTCAAATCAAGTTATAAACAACTGAAAATTTAGCTTTATAGATACATGAGGCATAGAGAACTTGTGTTAGCAAAAAATATTTTGTGTTTTGTGTTAGCAAAAATATAGAGATTAATCTCGAAAAAATGGCCTGACTGTAAACCAAGAGAATTCATTTACAGTCCAGCTGAGCTGCACTATTCCAGTGTCATCTTGGGAAAAAAATTCTCTGAGACCCTCTTCTGTCTCCCTTCAAAATGTGAATGATTTTATAGTCATTGAAAATTCAGTTTTTATTGTGAGTTGCCCATATTACAGGAATATGGTAGATTTAAGTATGCATATTATGGTCCCTTTCAATGTGGTATATATGTCCATTTCATATTTTGTGGGTTTAGCAGAATGCTTATTTTAGCAATATTTTTTCACTGCTAGGTGAATAGATGATGAAAAAACCACAGAGAAATAGCATACATTAAAAAAAATTATTTTTGTCTTCAATATGTCCAGTGTCAAATAGAGCTATTGCACCGCATCTCTTGATGACAAGTTTTTTTTAAAATGAACCAGATAAATAAAGATTTTTAAAATATGCAGCATGGTTTGATGTGGAAACGATCTGAATCTTTTTTAAGGAACCCCTTATAAGACGGTGATAATATATAAAAAATAAAAATGCTCTCAAATATCTTTTCCTATTAGTATGCAAGTAACTGTTTTTTTCCCAATTTTTGAGCAGTTCCATTTTTTAGTGATTCTACAGGTAAGGCTTCTTTGTTGCTGCAAAATTTAATCATGTGTTCATCCCATTGTTCTGTCTTGTTGCAGAGGATCTGGATGATCTCAGAATGGAAGGAGTAACAAGTGTGGTGTCTTCTGGGAGCAAATTCAATCAAACTCGAAGTGCTCATACTGCTGAGCCTCAAGCAAAGGTCACATTGAATATATGTGCAAGATGTGCCAGGTAAAATCCAAAAAAAAACCAGATCGTGCTAACCAATACGCTTTTTTCCTCCAGGTATTTGTGTTTTGTGCTTAAGGACCAGGTGATGACCTCTCCTGTGCTAAAAAAAAAAAAATAATTACTTAGCTACTGCCTACCCTATGACCTCTGGCATTTGAATTGTGCAACTTATGTTTATGCTTGATATGTCGCATCGACGGTGAATCAAAGAACATAGTTAGTCTTAGGCCTTGCTTCACAGCTTGAAACTATTTTGAGCCCTTCCGTCTCTGAATTTCATTAGTTATTTGAGCTTCTGTGGTTTTTCGGGGGATGAATCAGGGAATTTAAGGGTTCAAATCCAATTTGAAAAGCACCTGTATAAATGGAGATTTAGTTGCACAGGTGCAGTTCAGGATTTCAAATAGTTGCTTTTGAGCACTTTATAATCTCATCCTGTCTCACCTCTGAGATATAATTTAGTCAGGTTGAACCCCTTTTAGTTTTGACAACTGGCAATAATTTCTGCATTTACAGTATGAAGACCAAATAAACAGGTTAGTATTCCTGTAGCTTAGTCAACTCGAGAATGCAACACTAACAGAAACCCCTTAAATTTCCTGGATGAATTCTTCTATGTAGACAAAAGCTCATTTGGAGAAAGGATTTAAGCCTGTTTAAATGACAAAACTAGCCTTCTCACCCTTCTGTTAATGGTTCAGATTAGCAAGAACAATATAGAGGCATGCCAATTTTATCTGCCTGCCTTTGCCAGTGGCTGCTCTATTGTGTAGTTTGAGAGCGGATTAGCCGCTTGTAAATAAAAAGCAACCTGTGGTGAAATTAAGTCAAAAGTTTGGCCATATGCCACCCTACTTTTTTCTACTTTTTCCCCCATTTTGCTCATAAATTACTACTTTTCTAAAGCTCTTATATAGACATACAAGACATGCTTCAAGACATTTTCTGATGCTCTGGAAGCACAACTACAGGCAGAACTGAATCACTCGTGCAATAGCATCTCTAGCAGGGTTATGGAGCCTCAGGGAACTTCACAGTACTGTCAGAGCAGCAGTGACTGGATGGCCTTGTAATTCTAGAGTTTTGCTTGTCAGCAGTGTGGTCTTATGCTTTAAGAAAAGAGCAAACATGCAAGTCATGGAATTCTTCCCAATTCAAGCAAAAAAAGTGCTTATGTTGTAAAATGTTTCCAAACAACTACCTAACATGAAAGCGTGGCACATTTTTTCACCCGACATCCATAGTCCATGGATTAAGAACTAGAGAAGTGAGGAATATAGAAACCTTAAGTTCTCTAAATTCTGAGGTTCTGAACTTACATAACATCTTTTATGGATTACTATGAAGGTTAATTAAGTTTTGAATTCCCTTAAGTAGCTGCTAACAGCAGGTGCCAAGATAGTATATATTCTCTCAATCCTGCACACCAGGGAACAAAGGGTTCAGATCTTGAGCCAAACCTAGCAACCTTGGCTATTGGTATTGTTCTTTAACTGCATGTAATAAACGATTCTGCCCTTTAAAATAAAATGAGCTGGGAGAAAAAGATCCCTTTTGTCACTTCACTTACCAGAGAATGCAAAACAATGCTTTATTTTGCCTGTGCACCTTCAATGATTTCCCTACCGTGTTTAAGGAAATCGGTGAGGAACTGGGTGATACCTTCATTACTGTGATTCTTTTTCCTCCTGTTGCAGTTTAGCAGTTTCTTTAAACTTTGGAGGAATTAAAAAAATACACCATCTCTTTAGGATCAAGGGAAGTCAAAAGAGACAAACTAGTATTTCTGTTGTGTTCAGTAGTGAGGAAGCTAGCATTTTTTTCTTCAAGGTGATAAAATCTCTCCATTCTTTTGGATTATTCCTTCCTTCTTACTGAGGACACCTTTCCTCTCGTCAAGACAGTTATAAGTGCAATTAGCTCTCTCTTCAGTACCTTCACAGGGGTTTAGTCTGGCACCTTCTTGCAGCAGATGAAGTAGGGGGTACAGACAGTTGCATGAAACAAGTGGCTTCAAAGACATGAAGACAGTTTTATCGTGTTTGATTTCAAGAGCAATTAGATTGTCAGTCAATGAAATAGCCATTGAAAACACTGTGCTATAAAATTAGATCGTCTCACTGAATCAGTTTCTCAGTGTTGGTCTTTGTTTCTGTTGTTATGACAAAGGCTAATAGTTAATGTAAGGTCAAAATATAGAACCTATTAGACTATTAATTTGTTTTAGAAATTATATTTTTATGTTTTCATATACCATTGTCTAGCTAGTCTCGTGTGCTGTGCAGTGTATATATAAATACTTTGTGATTTGATTGTAGACATGTTTGAATACAATTTATAAAGAACTCAATAAAAGCTGTTATGCATGCTTTTGGTTACAATTAAACAGGTATATTTCCTCTTAATGTTACTCTTTTTTCAGTTGTACAAGGGGATTTGAAATGATTTGAGCTATTAATGGCAGTGGTGTTGTATAGATAATAGGCCTTGTCAAGTCAGATTACCAGATTAGGTTTGCGGAAGGTATTTTGGCTGTCGTTAGGAGAAATGCGACTTTTTACTTGAAATTTAATTGGCGAAGTTCCAAATATTAGGAAACATGCCTTGGCTCATACAAAAAGTTGAATTTTACTCATGCATTTGCATGAGTAATTGATTTCTTTCAACCTTGATGTACTTTTTTTAAATGCTTTGCTCTCATTACTCACCACTCAATTTACTTTCTATGATACCTCCTTCAGAAGTTTTCCTGCTTACTTGGATATATTGGAGCTTTTCTGAGAGGATGTTTATTTAAACAATTGAAGGAGTTTTTCAGTACTAGCTTTAAGTAATTTGGCTTAATATTTTGTATCTCACTTGGAAAGGATGACTACTCTTATTGAAGTTCCACCCTATTTCTTCATTAAAAGAGTGTGTTAGTTTTGGATGCTCTTGCTTCTAGGATAACATTTTCTTGCCATAGATCATTAGCGCTCTCTCATTATTTGAGAATTAGAGTGAACAGGTCTATGGCTATGTGTAGGTAACCTTAGCCTGAGAATAGTGCTGGTTTCATTTTGTATGCCCCATAATACCACCTGCTATAGGGTGCAGCTATATATCTTATATTTCTGTGGCTTCTGGAGCTTCCTACAATGAGAGCAATGACTTGTGAAAAAAAACGGACTAAACCAATGGTTTTCCTCCATGCTGAGATACTTGTGATCAGACTTCATTTAGTCTGTATAGGAGCCAGTATAGCTCCTTCCCTTTGTATCACAAAAAAGGAATGCCAAATGGAAATAGACTATAGTTAGAGATAAAAACCAATTTTGTTGCAAGACAAACTATATCCAGTTTATATTGTGGAGGAAACCTGCAATGATGTTTAGACACTACATTTCGGAAAATATTCTCACTTGCCCTAAGTCTCTTAGGCAAAATCACAAACTTAGTTGTGAATCATAAGAAATGAGACTCAGAATTGACATTATTTGAACTAGAATAAAACTCCCAAACTTGTAACTTTTTTTAAAAACTGATATATAACCATTAATCATAATAATTTCACCAATCATCCTCAGATAATAAACAGGTAGATAGTTATCACAGACCAGGTCTGTAATTTTTAAAAAAGGTAAAGTTCTCCACCCAGACATTCAGGAAATAAAAATGGAGAATTCTTTCAAGATATCATACCAAATTGGTTTTTACAGCTTATGATTTAAAAAAATAAAAAAATCCCCCCCAAAACAACCAAGATTCCAAAAAACCTTTGTAAAAAAGTCCCCAGAGGGTGATGAGAAACTAAAGGAAGGGTTAATTCTACTGGAGTATAAATTGGTTTGTAGTCTGGCATATAACTGTAAGAAACAGAGAGCTTACTGTTTTCTGTATAGATGTTTCACACACGATGAGCGAAATGCAGATGGATAACAGCTTTAAGAGGTTTTTCAAATGGGGAAGTAGCTACCAGAACAATGTTATTCCCATAGCTGCTCTTGGACTACAGGGCAAGTTAAGTAGCATATTAAGTCATCTAAATAAAGGGGTGACATCATTCACAAGGTGGAACAAAACAAGGTTTATAGATACAGAAAAAAGGCTACAGAAAATCCCCATCCTGTATTTGGAAGGTTTGCTTTTTTCTATTTAGTCTGAAAAATTGGGAAGGACACTTCTACTAAAATGGATCTGGATTTTGATTATTTGAGTAAAATGGTTATAATAATTCTTTCTTTGTCCAAGGGCACAGTTGCTCTGAGTGGCTTATAAAATAGACTGACTCATTCTGTAACATGTTTTTGTGAATCCTTTCTCACATACAGGAAAAACAAATGCATTTCAGGTTTGGTCAATGAATTATAAGGCATTTTCACACATTAACAAAACTTGTATGGGTTAAATAGATATTTAAATGACAATTTGTAAAAGCCAAACACCACTTCCATAATTCTGATATGTATTGTGACTTGCACATTGAATTTAATGCAAGAATTTAATCGACCATAAGGTAAAAGATAATATTAATGTACTATTGAATGAATTACAGGGGGTTTTCTTTTTTCTTTTTTCTTTTTTTTAAGGACCACCCATTAGCCTTGTATGCCCACTGCCATGCTCAAAAGTTAAATCTTGTTCTTGTGGAGTCTTGCCAATGCATTCCTGAAAGTAAGAAGCTTTTTGTTTTTAATAGCGCAAGGGCTGCATTCATTCTTTTTAACATCAATAGAATACAAAAAAGGGGTTGCATGTGATTAAAAAAGAAATGGGATTATAGAAAACATACTGTGCCACAAGCTTGAAGGCTTCTGAACAAGAATGTTAGGAAGGAACACTAGTCGCATACAAATGTAGGGTTGAGATGCAATGTTTTAGTTAATATTTTAAGATTAGCTAAAGCAAAAGGACAGTATAGTGAGGCCTTTTAACATACTAGAGGAATCAAAAAATATAGATATAAACAAACAAAATACATCTATACATTAAAAAAATAAAATGGAGCTTTTCTTTCTCTCATCCTTGGGATGTGGAGTACAGTTCAAGTGTAGGAACTTGTATCCTTGATCTGTTAATGTAGAATAAATGAGGTACTCTGTGCGTGCTGCCAATGTAGATATTTTTGGAAAACTTTGTTTGAAGAAAGTACTCAGAAATTCTCATGCCAGTTTCCCTTGCTTGTGAAACCTTACCCTGCTCATCATCTCTGACTTTTACACCTTTAAGATATCTTGTCCTTCAGTCTTCAAGTTAGTTTGTTTATTTACCAGTAACCTTTTCTTTAACAATTTGGATTTTTTAAAGTTTGGTTTCCTACAATATAGTCTCCACTACATTGATGCCTGGAATATAATCATATAAACTATGTGGTGCTAAGTGAAATTTAGAATCACATATTAGTTCTCTGCAATAAGTCAATGGAATTTGAGCAGATCTTAATGACATAGAGCCCTGACAACTAGGAACCTACAGAGGAGACAAAGGAAATGAAGGAGCCAGCTGTAATTTGACATAATTTCAGATCAATGGTGGAAACTATGGAACTATTGTTTGAATTGGCCGTCATATATCTCTAGAAAAGAACAGGAATTATTTGGTTGGCTGGGGAATTCAACTGTTTTATAATCTTAGTGTTTGTATGGAAGTGCTTTATCTCAGTGCCACAAAGCTCTGACAATTCTAATGAAACTTGAGGTCATAAAGAAGCATTTGGTGGAAAACTTGATAATGAGCTGTGAAGAAAATAGTCTGAAGCTTGACAAGTGAATCTAGTTTAACTATCAAAAGCAGAAAATCTGATGACTGTAAAGAGAGAAAAAATTGCTGTTAAAAAGCTATTTTACTGTATACACTGTCCCCAGACAACACTTCTGAAACTTCAGACACCAAAGAGAAAACTTAATGAAATTACCTTTATGAGGAAGTTAATAAATACTGATTAAAGTCTACATTTAAAAAACAGACAATGGTGATAGGCTCCTGGAAGATTTCCTCAAGAAAAGAAAGGAAGCCTACTAAGCTTCCTCAGCTTTCACTTTGCACAAGATCCCTTCCTTCTTGTTTATGACAAGTCTACTCTCAATGTCATTGTGTTCCCTGAACAGAAACCACTGGTATGGCTGACTTGTGTTTTGAAATGAGATGGGTTCTCCTACCTTGCCCTGGCATGTAATCCCAAAATAACTCTAGAACTGGGGATGGAAAGGTGTCAGGGAATGGATACTGTACCATGCAACATTGGGATAGAGGCTGATCAGGTAGGGTGAAAAAGGGTTACATCCAGCATCCTCTAGAGATGCCATAGGTCCTGGCAGAAGAAAGGATGTAACTTTTGCTACTGGTACATTTTTTTGGCACTTGGTCTAGGTTTATGCTCTGCCAAATTAGACTAAACCATCACAGTAGATGCTTTTGCTCTGTTTTTAGCAGAATGCTGCTGTTCAAGTCAGGCTGTAAGATTTCTTTCTCAAACTGAGCATTCTGGCATCAGTCACCTCAGAGGGAGTAATACCATGAAAATGCATGCAGGAATAAATGGCACTGAAACTCCATTGGCTGTTTTCCCCTTTTCTTGACCATATGTAACAGTGTGTGCTGCCTGGGTGACATAATAAACAGCTATGTATGCACTGAATTCTAGCAGGGAAAGTTCTGCATGTGCAAATATTCCTTAGCTGCTACATGAATTGTCAAAACTGCTCTGTGAAGGAAATCTGCAGATGCTAACTTAAAGGTGGTTCTGGTATGTTTACATGAGCTATAATCATCCCTTTAACTGCAGTGTTAAGAGGTAATGGAATTAGAGCAAAACTTGATCACAGTGGATATAAAATAACTCCCTCTTTTTCTTTATAGACTCTAATATTAATAATCAATAATACACAGATGTTTCAGAAAGAATAACCTCTCAAGTGCTCCATATAATCCCTTATTTGACTCTGTACACTGTTATGTAAAACTGGGGAATGGGCACAGGTATATGTGTGGTTTGGTACCTGTATTTGCATAAAGAATAGTCTTTGAATGTCTGCCCAGTAGTGGTAAAGCCAGCTTAGTGAGTCAGTTGCTGGCAGAAATTTCTGCTTTGTTAATTTTCCTGAAACCTGGGAACAAATTACTTCAAAGTACCAAGCGGGAAAAGTGTTTCCAAACTGAGGTAGTTGGTACAGAATGAATGTTGGAGGGAAAAATTCTGTGATTAGGGTTCATGTACAGACTTTGAGGAAGTTTATGTCTTCAAATCTAAATCAGAATTCTTGATTACATACATGTATTTTTTTCTTTTCTGTCATGCATTTCATATTACCTTTCTGACTGTGTACTATTTCTAAGTGGCTATTATTATAGGGCAGAAAGTACTAAACATTCCAGATTACTCATGTCACTATTTTACATTATTTTTTTCTTTATCTATTTTTTTGTAACCTTAGTTTTATTGGACCTCTTGTTTAAAAGAGCTGAATTTTCCTCATGTTTGTTTGTGCCAGCTTCACAGACTTTGTCCTAAACAAAATGTTTTATTTGCATATTTTCTCTTTTAATAGTGGCAAACAAGTAAATTAAACTCCATATGGTCCTGCTTTATAACTTTTAAAAATCTCCTTTCGCTTTGGAAAATTGAAAACAAACCCCATATTTTTCCTTTGGCTAGTTAAAACTTCTTGTAAAGTAGAAAAATGAAAATAATTATGGGAAAAGCAAAAGCTGTGGCAAAAAAAAAATTACAAAGTAAATATTCACTTTGCTTTTTCGATGAGTTGCATTTGGGCAGTGGTTAATTTGCCCAGTTTTGATGCCTAAATAGCCAAAATAGTGTATTCATTGTCTTTTGATTTTGTAAGTGCTAAGTATAGCAAAAGTAAATCACTCTATCTTTCCTTCCCTGAAGTGGTGTAGCACTTTGGTATCTTGTGCTTTCAAAACAAAAGAAAAACAGTGAAGAAGAAAATAATTCAGAAAATGTTTTTACTGGCGCTCATGGTTATCAGAGTCAAAGTCCATCAATAATTTTTTTAAGATTTCATAGGCTGACTTGCTAAGTTTTAAGAGTAACATACTAACTTGCCTTTTCTTTCACTGTCTTGTGTTTCTTTGGAACATCTTACTGTATGCAAAATAGAAAATACCTGCGTGATTTCAAATTATTTTTTTGAGTCCATGGATCCAAGTTTGACCTCTGAAGTGCACAAGATAGTATAATTTTTAATCCTAAACCTCAATTAATTTCATGGAAAACTCCCAATGAATTGTGTTTTGGAAGAATGGTCAAAGTCTTTCTGTTTTCAAAATCTTAACAGTGTCTGGGGAGGGCAGCAATACAAGACAGGAGATTTACATGAAGTGCTCAAACAGAAATCCCAGAAAGATCAGACTACTTTCCTCCCTCTTTTTTTACATGTTTTTCCCACTTGGTAAATTCACCAAGCAATAATTTCAGTCCTATCAGAAGTTCCACAAAATACTGTAATAGTACAAATATCATCTGTTATCAAAAATTATAATAAGCTATGAAGAGACCAGTGTTTTCAGATGATGTATTTCCCTCTCTGTTAGATTTAAGAGCTATTTTATTTCCTTATAGTATGCACATGTGAGGTAGACTTGGTTTTTCTTGATTTAAAAAGCTGTCAGTCAGCATAAAAGTAATGGAAGATTTCCATTTGTTTGAAGAAAGATAAGTGTTTAGATGTTAGTGAAAATAGACTTAGACTTGAAACATGAGCACTAGGTACATTTGCATGTGAATCACATATTTCACATACACCTTATCATGATAAATCTAGTTTGGGTAACATGGCAGTGCACCAAGTTTATCTGGAGATAGCCCTACTATGACTTAACTGACAGGGTTTTAATATGTGGTTTTGGTTATGCAGGAAGAATGCAGCACAAGATGCTGTAAATTAGTGGCATGTCACTAGACTATCTTTTGTTAGAACTATTGTTCAGCAGTACCTGTTTTGTTGCTTTTTGGTTTTGTTTTTTTTTTTTTATTTCAGGGCTGGTTGTTAAAGAGAGAACTGGTTTGAGCAGGTTGGTGCACTTGCAAACATTTGAAACTCCTTCAGACAAATTCTAAGAACCGTAGATGTAAAGGATTTTTTAAGGCCTTTTTAATGTCCTAGTCTTGATTTGTAAAAATGAAGGAAGTAAGAGCATATTTGAATATTAAATTAGTACTATTTTGCTGAAAATTATTCTGCTCTGTCTCAATTTAATGGAAGGCAACATCCGATTCATTCTGTCCTTCATTTGCAGATCTTGTCATGACATGTCTTTCTCTTTTCCCCTACAAAACCCATTTAACCCCCCAATAATTTAAAAAGACAAGTGCTTTACCAAGCTTTTCACCCTTCTTTTGCTTTGCTCTCTTTGATGTGTGCTTTGCAAGCTAATTCTCTACGGCAATGTTTCGAGATTCTTTCTGGTTTTTGTACAACAATGTGATGGATATTAGCCACAGAAGTTTCTTCTGGATGAAAAGGATACAGGGAGGAAGCCAGGAGATCATGAACTTGAGGAAGCTTGTTGGTCATAATTTGAGGCTCTGGATAGCAGTTTAATATAGCTCTTAAAGACACAAATGCACACTCACACACAAAACTCTTTCACAAGTCCTAGGAAAAATGGTTCACAGGAGAAGAGAGAGTGTTAAGTCTGAAAAGACTGACAAAGACTGTAATTTTTCTCCTGTGAGATAATGGTTTGAAGCCAGAAGCAGATAAAAGATTGCCATAAGAATGGCCTAATTCCCCATCTTGTAAAAGGATTAGATAATTCAGTCTTGTTATGGATTCCTTACTCTGGGAAATATATTTCCTCTTTTGCTTCTCCTCAGAAATAACTGCAGAAGGTACTTATTTAAAGGCACAAAGACCTGCATTCAGACATTTTGGAAAGGCAAGCAGCACACAAAAAAGATTAATTTGCAGGCTGTGTCAATGTGTAGGTTTTGCTCAGCAAGTGTATATTCTTGATTACCAGCTGAAAACATTATGCTGTGCATTAACTATTGGTGATGTGGAAACTTTCCACAAAAATCTCCAAGAGTGACTGGAAAACAATGTGTTTAGTTTGCAAAAAATGAATTAATGTCAACCAAAATCCATTTTTAACACTGGTTTTATGAATTTTCAAGTAATTTTCTGTGTTCTGATGTTTAAGCACTGAGAGATAGTGTCCTTAAGAAAGTGAGTGCAAAAGCAAGAAACAGACTGTGGTTTGAATGGTATTGGTGAACATGAAGTTAGTTTAGATTGATTGTATCTTAGATCAGGGTGAAACTCAAATAATATAAATTTTGTATGTCTCATATGAATAGAATTGCTGATAGTAACAATGCCTGGTGACCTTGCATCACTTCTTTAAAGTGGATTTGAATGAATTATAAATGTCAATTGGAAAGCATGCTGATTGTATCATTAAGCATATATTCCTACATTTTATTTAGAGATGGTACTACATATTTCTATTTATTTGTGTGTTCTTATAGTTTGATATTGGAAATGTCTGCCTTTCTAGGTAATCTTCTGCAGGATAATCCAATAGTCCTCATCCTTTATTTCTCTTCAATGCAGATGCTTCCTGTATTTTAGTGTAGAGTGAAAACAGAAACTATGGCACTGATTTCTTAATATAACAAGGTCACATGCTGCAGAGCTTTTCTATTGTTGCTTCAGAGGTGGCAGCCACTTTCATTGCTCACCAAATTCTCAATCCTGTGTTAGAGGATCTAAGGCATTTTTCTTCTACAGTTCAGTGATCTAAAAATCATATAAACTTTTTAAAAAATCTAATCCTCATTAAGAAGGCAGTGTGTGTAGCTAAAGCTGATGAGGAGTTTTACGAGATAAAGAGTACTTTTGCCTATATATATTTTTAATAATATTTATTTAATATAATTTTACCATTATATTAACTGGTACAGTCTGTACTGTATCAGTTTGCGTCTCTGTACCTGTGAATACAATGGGAATTTTTATGGCACAGTTTTAATATTTTATATTTGTAAAAGACATTAGTAAAACAAATGGACTAAGTCAGAAATTCCTGGCTTTATATTTAGGTGCTGAAAAAACTTTGGATTTTACAGCAGTCTAATGGAGTGCAGAACTTGTGGAGTCAGTAAGTCAAGGTACATGAGGTCAGAATTTGGATCAGTATGTTTGGGAACAAAGAGTGAAGTAAACTCATTATTATAGGCAAGTCAGGACAGATGATTATGAAGCTTGAAATACTCTTACTGGTGTTGAGGTTGCTAGGGAAAGGTGCAAGAAAACATTCAATGTAACCTAAAAGCGTGTGGGGCCTTTCAGAGCTTTTGTTGTCTGATCTCTGTTGCTATAACTTCCCTGGAGTTATGTATTTGTCCTAGAAAAGTTATAACTCAGTATTCCAGTGCTATCAGAGAAGGTTGGATGTAGATGTGAAGTTTTAAATTACAGAAAGGAAGTAGGTGATTTAGAGAAAAAAAATGGAAGTCCAGTAAGCCAAATTTTCCCTTCTTCTCATCTCTGATTAAAATTCCCTTTGGCTGACAAAGGAACATCATAATGTTATATATATAATAAGTTTCTTTTGTTAATAAGTTCATGATATTAATTAAGTTTATAAAATGTGTATTAGAATTTTTGTTCCAAAATAATAACTGCTTCATAAAGAAACTAACTATAAATCATGGAAGTATTTGGTAGGATTTTTTTCAAGAGAATGGGTAACCTACTTTGAAATAATTTAAGGAAAATAAGTGATTCAACAAGTCAAAATCTCATTAATTAAGATTCTAATTCAAACATGACACTACCTCTGTTTTTCAGAGAACTTTGTTGTTGTGCCCTTAAAAATATGCACCTGTTTTGGCTGATCATGAAAATGACTTTACTGCTCCTTTTGCTGAATGATCTAAGGATTCTTTTCCGAACTTTCCACTGCTTCTCACCATATTCAGCTAAAAGAAGTCAACTGAGTCTTTAGCAATGGAGATCAGGAATTTTCCAATTAAATGTGTGTTTTCAGGAATAATGTTTCACAGAAACCAAAATTTTTTACAGTGTTTATTCAGATTCAATAAAATTTAGCTGACACAAGGCAAAGCAGAGAGAATGGCTGGAGCTGCAGTGCTTAGACATGCAATTTCCCCCTCCTCCTTGGAGAGTGCCTTTTACTGTCCTGGAGCCCCTGAAGGAATTTTTCTTCACTACTAAAATGCCAGCAGAAGCATTTGTATTTTCTTGAAATAGGAGGTTTTCAGGATTTCTTCTCAAGTGGAGTTTCAGTTTCTGTTGTTGTTCACCTCTAGGGAATATCAGAATTTGAACACAGTTTTCCAGCTCTAGTTTGCTACGTTTAAAAATAAAAATAAGTCCTTAGCTATGTATCAGAATTTGAAGGCCAACCACATGTGCATTAATTATATAACTCTTGCCTGTAGTTGTTTATTTGGGATTAAAGGAGATTTTTTCTAAAAATTATAACTGTTCTGCTGGTTCATTTTAGGAAGGAATAGAATGGGATTTTGGTTATTTAAGGGACATATTTCTGGAAGAATAGCTGAAAAGAGCATTAACCTAAATATAATCTAAATTTCTGTCTGTAAGTGACAATCACTCTCTGAATTTTATTTGGCACAGAAATTTCCTAAAGTACAACCTCTGTTATAAACTAGTGCAAGACAATTATTAATACACATACTTTGAATCAGTAGTCTATGCAAAGAACCAATACTAGAGGGCAAAAATCTCACTATGAGGTATTCAAAGCATTTCCATTTCTTCATTTTTAGAATACATTATGCCTTCTCCTTAAGCCCTGATAATAGAAAGTACCTATGTTTGTAATTACATTTATTAATCCCATGTAGTCCTAAGAAGTATCACGTGAAGTATGTTGGCAGCAGAATTCTAGTATTCTGCTGTAACATCAAATTTACTTCAGTTTCTCTAACTATTTATTTTAAGAATGTCATAGAATAACAGTGTTGACATAGAGGAGAATCATCATGTATGTCTACATTTAGTGCACTGGAGGAGTTCTCAGATAGGAATATGTTCTGCATCCAACCTTCACAGGTTGGAGAGATGGGTAGAGAAGAGCCATCTGAAATCCAACAAAGGCAAATTCAGGGTCCTGTACCTGGGGAGGAATAATCCTCTGCACCCCAGCACAGGCTGGGGGCTGACCTGCTGGAAAGCAGCTCTGCAGAGAAGGACCTGGGTCCTGGTGGACAACATCTGTCCATGAGCCAGCAGTGTGTCCCTGTGGCCAGGAAGGCCAATGGTGTCCTGCGGGTGTGTTAGGAAGAGCATTGCCAGTGGGTTGAGGAAGGTGATTCTAACCCTACTCAGCCCTGGTGAAGCCACATCTGGAGTGCTGTGTCCAGTTCTGGCTCCTCAGGACAAGAGAGGCATGGAGATCATGGAGCAGGTGCAGTGAAGGGCTACAAAGGTGGTGCAGGGGCTGGAACGTCACTCCTGAGAGGAATGGCTGCGGGAGCTGGGCCTGTTCAGCCACGAGATAACTGAGGGGGGCCTTATCAATGTTTACAAGGGTCTGAAGGGAGGGTTTCAAGAGGCTGGATCCGGGCACTTCTTGTTGATGCCAAGAAATAGAGTAAGGGGCAATATGCAAAAACTGATGCACAGGAAGTTCCACCTGGACGTGAGGAAGAACTTCTTTCCTGTGCAGGTGACCGTGCACTGGAACAGGTTGCCCAGAGAGGTTGTGGAGTCTCCCTCACTGGAAATAGTCAAGAACCATCTGTACACAACCCTGTGCCATGTGCACTTGGATGACCCTGGTCAAGCAGGGAGGTTGGACCAGATGGCCCACTGTGGTCTCTTCCAGTCTGACCCATTCCGTGAATCATATTTTTAAGATTATACCAGTAGGAGAACTGTGATTCACACATCCACCAGCTTGCTTGTAGTGACAGACCCTGTGTAATGCTTCTGCACTAAATCTGTAGAATTTATTCAGAATATCCTTGGTCCTGAAGTCCTTAACAGTTTTCTTGGAATGCATTTTGGGGTCAAAGAAAATTGAAATATTTACCCGTAGGCTGTTTGCTTTGTAGCTCTTGAAGCTCCAACATGCAGCTGGTTACTATAACTGAAACAATGTCCTCTAAGCAAGAAATCCCCTAGAAACAGATATGGGAAAAAATGTTGGCTATCAGGTATCAAATTTAGACTCACATTAAAATAATTAATAGCTGAAAGAATGCTTTGGTTAAAAGCTGAAGTAGTGCGTCAAGCATTAGTAAGACAGTAATTTTTAGGTAACTTCTAAACCTATGTGTCTTTCTAATTAATGTTCTTTCTGCTTAAGAGTTTTTAAGTGTTTTCATTTTACTGCGGAGATGTCTTATGAATAATACTACTTTTGAAGAAGAAATTGTAATAGTCCAAGTACCAGAGTTCTTTTGTGTGTGTTTGTGACTTTTTTTGTTGCTTGAGATTCATGGGAATCTATTCTGATATGAATCTATTTGTAAGAAATGCATAAATAAATTGAAAATTGGATGTTAATATAAGGTATGGACATGTCAAACATCCTATTCACCCATTCATCCAGTATATTTCTTCCTACAAAGTAAAATTCTATGAAATTGATTTTCTGATTAGATACATTGAAAAGATTTTTTGTGTGTATGTGTTCTTCATGAAGCAATGGACCACTGAAATATATCTAAAATCTAGAAAAAGATGAGCATAGTTCCAGTTATTCATGTCTGGTTTGGATTTATCGAAGCTCTGAATGGGAACATTATAAAATCTTGAAAAATCTGATGGGACAAAAGAAGCAGCTCCACTTCTAGAGATAGTTTTTATATGACTATAATGTAAGCAGAAAAGATTGGAGTAATTATCCTTTTAGTTAAATGTAAATGAACTAACAACATTGCTGGAGAGATGAGTATCTCACTTCTGGTTCCTGCAATCTCATGCATGTCTTAGAAAGACTGAATATGTGCTTGCAGTAAATGTGTATATGTATATAATGAAGGAGGATGGGTGAATTGTACTGCAGTGGAAAATTACGTGATTTTTTGATAGCTTCCTTTTTTTTTTTGCATAGTTATTTCATTTGCAATTTATTTTCTCCCTATTTGAATATCTTTAGGATACAAAGTAATTTGCTTCTGTTTGACAAGCTAGGCTTTAAAGAATTGGTAACTAGAGCATTAGAAGCCAGGTACAGAGCTATGAAAGATTTGTAGAAGTAATTTTCAAAATTAGGTTTACAGCTTCTAACTTTTACATTTTGTTGTCTTGACTTTCATGTTCTGTGGATCTACCACCTTAGATAAGAAATATTATGAATTTACACTGAGCTTTCCATCATAAATAAATGATTCTAGGGGCAATAAAAGGAGATAAAAGTAATTGGGGATGGGGTTATTGGGGAAATGGTTTTGAGGAGTACAAACAAATAGATGACTTTAAGATCCATCTATATTAGATAACTGTGAGAATCATAAAATGTGAAATTTAGATAGGGCAAATAAGGGGAATCTACTTGGTTTCAAAGGTTAATTTCAAGCTTAGAATAAAACAGCTGCAGACGGTAAGAATACAGAGTGAAAAGAACTTTTTTTCCTTCCAAGAGATAAGTTATTTCTTTCCCCAAGGTTTTACTTCAATGCATTTTTATGATTCCTGGGCTTTGCAAAATTGAATTGCATTTTTCTTATTCTTTTCATGTCTGAATAAACCCAAGGTAAGATAACCTTTATGTAAATGGCAGTTATATTGCATTTAGAGCTACAAAGCACTTCTCAGAGCAGAATTTGTACTCAGGATTCATAAGAGCCTGGAGAAGGATGGTGGGACTCCTGGGATGCTCATTTGAAAAAACAGATACAAGCATTATTTGTATAATTGCTGTCAAGGCATTGCAGTCAGCTGGTGCAGCAGGAAAGCCTGAAGATAAAGTCTGCCATAATTACTGTATTTTTCTTTTAACAAGTAACAAAGGAGGAGGAAATATTCTTGCATACATAACCCCTGTGGTGGGTTAACTATGGCTAAGAGCCAGTTTCCTACCCAGCCTGTAGGATGACAGGAGAAAATAGGAAGTAAAAGCTTGTGGGTTAAGATAAGACAGGGAGATTTTTTACCAGTTACTGTAATGGGCAAAGCAGACTTGACTTGGGGAAAATTAGTTTAATTTATTGCCAATTAAAGTAGGTTTAGGTGATGAGAAACTAAAAGATAGACATTAAAACCACACTTTTCCTCCTCCCTTTCCTGGCCCAAGTTCATTCTGTCACTTCAGATTCCTCTCCCCACCCCCTGAGCAGGGCAGGGGAGACAGAGTGGAGTTCTGTGGTCAGTCCATTAGAGGTCCTCTCTGCCCTTCCTTCGTCACCCCACTTTTCACCTGCTCCAGTCTGGGATTTCCATTGGCTACTGTCCATCTCCCAGACACACTCACCTGCCCTGGTGTTGGTTCTCCAGGGGCTGAATGGGATATTGCCTCTGGCATTTCACCATGGGTTGTAGGGGAGTGACTGTTCAGAGTATGGAGCACCATCTCCTTTGACCTTGGTGTGTCCTCTGCTGTTTCCCAGTCTTCCTGTTCCCTGCTCTTCTGCCTGTGTGGCATTGTGACTGGCTCTTCCTTAACTCTGTTTCCTCCAAGGTGCCACCATTTTGGCAGAAGAGCTCAGCTCTGCCCTGCCGTGGTTCCTTTTGGAGCCAGATGGAACCACCTGTGACTGGCTCAGGGCAGCCCCAGCCTCTCCTCACCAAGGCCACCTCACTGCCAACACATTGGCATGGGCATCCACTACAGTCCTGTTCAATTAAAATATTTTTGAAGGTAGGGAAGGAATATTTTTGAAGGGAAGGAAGCTTACAGTCCTCACATGCACACGCACACCTAACCTCCACTTTTGTAAAATATGACTTAAAGAAATGCATAAGCTAGGATTCAGCTGGCTGTTCCTTGGAGTCTAGTTTTGGTTACTAGACAGTCCAGGTTATGATTGAACCCTGAGTGTGGGCTTTTCAGCAAAGCTGCTCTTATAATTAGGGCAATGTTGTGAGCAGGACATGTAGCCAAGGATAATCTTCTTCTGTGTCTTATCTGTTGAATATGATTGCAAATGTTTTCATTTTATTTTTCCATAATTTAGATTGCAAGGGGATAATTTGGCAGAAAGGCCAGAAGATGTCTCCATGGTATCTCAGACATCTGAGCCAGCAGTGTCAGACTCTGATGGTAAGTTATATAAATATTTGCTGCTCATAAAAAAAACCCCAAACATCAACATCTTGAATTTCAGAGTAGGGGTTATGTCTGTAAAAGATGAAACACTTCCAAGAGAGTGTTCCTGGGCATTTGAACTCAATCATTTACACTTCAAATCTGTTCAAAGAGCCACTAACATATTTTTTGTCATGGCCAATTAACACTCCAGAATAATTCCTAGGCTTATTTTGAGAGGTGCACTGGGCCAGAATTTGTTCTTATTAGATAGATTTTATGTTAGCACACTAACATTTAAAACAGCTTAATAGCATAGGCATGGGCTGTTCATTGCTGCTTTTATGCCAAAGAATGGTCTTTGAAATATTTAATTTATTACTACACATGCATCCAGATGATTTAAATGTTTTACAGTAGAAAGAAAGAGTTTATAAAATAACTCTGAAAAACACTTTTTCCCTTCATACAAACATGTTCATATGTTGGGTTAATCTGCAGTCAGGACACTCAGGCTTATTTCAATTTCTTCTCAGGTGTTTGAACTGAGTAACACCTGAAATGTTGAAAAAGGCACTTCATAAGGGACTTCATATCTTTCCAGAGAATGCCCAGCTTTCCTGTGAAAGATAAAATTGATGAAGGTTAACTTTATCTTAGCTGCTGCTGTAATGCAGAGAGAAAGAAATACAGGTTTTGACAGTGGATCTGCAAACATAAATCTTTCAGTCCATTGCCTTACTGTTGAACCAGCCAAGTCTATAATTGTATGTTTTGATTTGCAGTGTAGTCTTCAGCAGTCATGGACAAGTTAGCTATGGTGATCAATTAACACAAAAAAACCCCCCAGAATGTAATTTTTTAATTATCCTACTCCCTGTCTGCTATCTAATCCTATTGTATATACTATTAGATATCACAGCAACCTGAGCTTTCACTCATTTCTCTTGCCTCATTTGTAAACCAACCATTAGTAATTAATGTGTCTTTAAAGACTAATTTTTCAAACTGGTTTTGTGAGAATGTGTGGTTTCATGCAGTCAAGACATTGGCTTTTCCTTTTATCTGCCATTGATCACCTAATTGAACAAGGTAATAGGATGCTCAGAATCTCAAAACATGATGTCCTTACAATCTTCACAAAGATTGTCTGCAAGAGATGCTCAGACAGGTGACTTCATTCAAGCCCTGTGAAAGGAAAGCAAAATTCTATTGTGAGAGTGATTCCCAGAAAGGGAGGTGGTGGTGGCTTGCTTGGGATAAGTAAAGGAATATACATGCATGGGATTATTGCAGCAAAAGCAAATAGATTGGTAAGACAGACAAAGCTCTACAGTTCTCAAAATAATTTTTGAACAGACCTCATCCTTCCTTATTTCTTCCTGTGCACCTTTGCTCCTGAAGTGAAGGTATGCCCACTTTGCCATGTCGTGTTCTAAAATTGCAGATTTAACTACTCAATTAAATAGTTAAGTTTTGCTAAGTGGCAGCAATACCAGGATTAAAGAAGGTGAAACTATCAGAAAGTACTGGATGCTGTGTAATGTTGGAGCTGGATCTTTCATGGTCACAGAATGTAGAGCACAAAAGTGCTACAGCTGTTCTACCTTCAGCCACTTCATGTGCTTCTGAATACTCTGCAGTCAATATGGCTACAGAGAAAATGGAAGATGCTTTCTTTAAAAAAAAAACACATTCAGTAAGATGCAGGGAGTAAAATTTAGATAGGAAGGTGGGGCACTGATATTCATGTTGTTATAAACATCTATCTGATATCTATGAATATACATGGACCTGTTAGTCAAATAGCTAGAAAATAACAAGGCCTCTCGGGCGAAAAGACTGAGGTCAGTAGTAAGGTAATGCCAAATTTCTGTCAAGAGGTGCCCTCAGAAATGTTCAGTGTTTCGTAACATATGGTTGAGTCTTTTTTTCCTAAAATGTTGGCTAGTGCTACATTTCAATTTGAAAAAAAAAAACACAGCTGGATTTCACCAGTAGGTACAGACTATAAACAGACACAGAGCTCAGGCAACTGCCCATTCTATCAATCCTCCCTGTAAATGCAGCACAATATTTGCTCTCTTTGCATCTGATACTTATTTCCAATAAATATTATTATGTATGAGAGGATGATTAAAAAAGCTTCATAAAGATATTGTTAAAAAACCCTAAGTAACCAAGCCATTATTGCAGTGAATTTTTAGTTATGTCCTCTTATAGATGTATTACATCATGAAATAGTGACTAGCAGGCTTCACTTACTAGGTTTATTTGAATTTATGTTCTGCTATTTATCAGTACCAGTGACCTTAATGAGGGGAAAGTGCATTGGGAAGTGCTGATGCAAACCATTCATTCAAGAATAAGCAAGCAAGGTGCTGATGCACAACGAAGTTGGGAGTAGCTTTCTTTAGATAATGATCTGTTTCTGTTGTTAGATCTGGAACATCTCTCCTGAGAATTTCAGAAGTAATTGGCAGAACATCTGATCTAACAGCCCTTATAAATAAGCCTCATTTTAAGCCATTCTACCTACTAAAGGCAATGCAGGAGCTTATGTGAGAAGATCATGTGCAGCATCAGACACTATACTGACTATGCTGATAATCTGGAGCTGGTTCTAATTAACCACCACACTGATTTCCCTCTAGTATAATCCTGCTAAATTGGACAGACTTGTGTTTGATCTAAGTAGTAAAAATGAGAGGTAGGAGTCAGGTCTCAAGATATAAAAACAGAAGACACTTCAAAGCTGCAGTTTCTTTCCACTGTCCTAAACTATACCTCTCAAAAATGTTTCCCTTTTCCATTAGACCACTTCACAGGAAAGAACTAAGGGAAGAATTTAATAGGTTCTTGATTTTGATCAGAAGCAGCATAGATGACTGCACAGCAAACTTTCCCTGTAGATGCCAAGCTTGTCTGGTTTGTCTCTTTGGTCAGTTCTCCATTGAGCCTTGCTCTTGTTCTTTAGAGGTAGATGTGGAGAATTGCTGAGACTTCAAAAGATGCACATTACAACAGAATTGATCCAGAAAAATCTACATGCAACAGACCCCAAAGTGTTTTTCAGTTTGGTGGGATTGTAGAAGCAATTCACTTCAGTATTTTTGGGGGCTTTTAGATATGTAGAAATAGTATCACTTAGGGATAATTGTTCATTTACTCCCAATTTCCTGTAAGTACCATACAACCTTGTTTTACTTGTTTCATTCTCTTCTGCTGGAACGTACTTTACCCTTTGAGTGAAGCCGTGATAGAAGGCAGGAAAAGAAGATGTTATTGCAAATACAGATTTTGCAGTCTGTGCATGCTTTTAGAAGTAAGTTTAAAATGCAGTAATGTATTAGGGAGTAATCTCCTAATATAGGATAAATGAAAAGTATAATACTTCTAAGCCACTCCTCAAATATCTGTGAAAAGCTGTTTATTATGTACTCACACTCACTTCTTTGCATGTACTGTGCAACTCCACATATTTCTGGGGTGTGGGCAAAGACTTGTTACTTTTGTGACTCCCCCTGGAAAAATATTGGACCAAAAATAACAGGTTCTGTGATTCTATGCCACTGTGTAAATGTGGTATTTCCTATTTTATTGTGCTGTTACATCTACAGCTCTACAGATTATATTGTGATATATAATACTTAGTTTGCTAAATAAATTTTGATATAGTAAATTTCACATCAGTAGTTTATTCCCTATCAAACAGGAATCTGTTTTTTTGGGGCGGTGTTTGGATTCTGGTTGGTTTGTTTGTTTTTGTTTGGTGGGGTTTTTTTTCCCTTTTAAGTGTCATTATAGTAGAAAGTTCAAGAGACATTAAGATGTAGAGGAAAAGTTTGGAATTGCAGATGTTCAATAAAAACATGAACATATGAAACACATAGTGTTGTTCTGGGTGGAGCTGCATGACCAGCGTAAAAAATTAAGGATGCAAATATGTAGGAAGTAGGATTGAGAAATAAAGAAGGCAATGGCAAAAGTGTGGCATCATATCTCAATTCCCACACAATTCCCTGACCACAGCTTTGCATTATCGTCACCTCTTTGCCCTCAACATCAATTTGTGTTTGCAATGAATTGGTAACCACAGTTGCCACACTTGACAGTTAAGTTCTGCTTTCATAGTAAGGATAGCCTGGGATGTTTAGCAAATTGGATTCTGGAAACATAAGGACCTCCCTCCTAAGTGTCAGAATAACAGCAGAACACAGAGAAGATCAGGACATCTTCTTTTGTGAGGCTGCTGATGCAGCATCTAAGTGCCTTAGAAGAGTGCTGGGCAAAGAGTGAAACTGCATGGAATGTTACTTGGAAATTTCTTTCTCTGGCAGGGTTGCATAAAATCTGTTGTAAGTCATTACACATGCATCAAAGAGACATTTTAGACTCCCCACAAAATTCTGTCATTTTAAAATGTGCCAATATAGGCAAAAGTTATACTTTCGAGGCTTTTAAATGTTGTCTAAGTTGATGTTAAAAAAAATCCTTTTACTTCAGGAATTTTAACAGAATTAATTTAATATAGTTTTATTCATTTTATTAAAGCTGGAAATCCACTACTCGCTTGTGTAAAGGGTAAACAGTATTTAGTTTAAATAGTAAAGTTAATAAAGAACCTAGAAGATACTTTGGCCACTGAAGGAAGCTTGCTTATCACTCTAGTCATCTTAGAGATGCTGTTCTATGTTGCATTAAGGTTATAAATTAAAATCAGACATAAATTATAATCCATTGAACTGTAACTGAAAAGTAGTACATTTACAGTAGCCACATTTGCCTTCCCAGCAGTAAATTTTTAGGCATTACATTTTCAAAGTGACTAACACTTACTTGATTAGAGTGATTTACTTTTCTCTTTTACCTCTTTGGAACAGCTCAAATACCTGGGGTTGAAACGCTCACAGAAGATGTTAATGAGTTTCAGAGTGCTTCTCAAGTGACAGCATCTGTAAGTACCTTCCCTTATGGGTAATCCTGTAATTTTTAAAATTAGTTTCATAAAAAGTAGATTTTGCATAGAGATGAGAGTTGTGTTTGCCAGCACTGTCATCCTAGAGAGAAAAAAACCAAAATTTACGTAACCCTTCTGAATTTTCAGTTCTCTGCTTTAATTTTTTTATTCTAGGAAAGGGGGCATTTTGAAACGCATTATTATAATCTACAAAACCACATGTTGGGCTTGCCCATTGGAAGTGCAGTAATTTTATACATATTCTGTATTTTGCCAGATAATATTCAGTTTTAAAAATTGAAGAGAACAAAGTAATTCAAACTCTAAATTTCATTCAGAAATATGAAATTGTGATATCTCAACTATAATTTAAATTTCTATTACCATTTGCTTGAAAACTAATAAGAGCGATTTAGTTAAAATTTGTGGCTAGTTTATTTGTATATTTTAAAAGAATGCAATATTATGCTTGGTAATATCTCCATCTGTTCTTTTCTTTTGAAACTTGAGAAAATCTCTGCAGATACGCAGTTTGTGGAAAACATAACCAGCAGTAAAATAATTTTATAAGAATTATATAATCGTAATTTTTATGCTATTAGTATTGCACCAGGAGCTTGAATATAGGCTAAAAAAAGGACTGTGGTTTTTTTTTCCCTAAGGCAAATAAACTTACAATAGTTGTTCTTTTTTGCAAAATTTTAGACAAGTGTAGGTGGACATTAATTCCTGTTCAGTCTGTTCAGCAATACTGCTTAATAGCACATTTTAATGTTGATATAGGAAGTGAAAGAAGGGCTCAGTATTTGTTAGCTAAGGAAGAAAGGGCAATATAAAGAAAAAAGAAAAATGGCAATGCAGATTGGTCTTGCACGCTTTCAGGCATCTGATTAAGCAGTATGAATAAAGCTAGATAGTATTGAACATGAAGTATTTACACCTGGATTATTTATCAAGACAGTTGAGGGATATGGAGTTCCAGATCAATTCCTAAAGGTCTTTGAGAACTTGAAGTGCAAGAACCTCGCAGAGCATTTGCTGATATTGGGCAAAAAGAGTAAAGAACAGAACTACAGCTGGCATTGCTTGGAGCTGCTTTTTCAAATCTCCTTTCTGCTTCCCACCAGCAAACAGAGGGATAAAATAAAATTTGCAGTGGTTTTGGAGCTCACATTTCCTTATTGATTTGGACTTTTAGCTGCAAAGTTTGATTTAGTAATTCTGCAGACATATAACATAGGAAGAGAGAAACAAATTAATTGAATTACATAGAAAAAATACAAAGAAAACAAAAGTTAATTTTGCTTATTAGCAAAATCTTGTTACAGAAAGGTGTAGCCTTCAGCTGAACAGTTTCACATGTATGCTCTGTGTGTGCAGGCTTAGGAGCAAACAAACAATCTGTATCTGTGTTCATTTCATGCTCTGGTAGTTCCAGGCTTATTTGAGGTTGCTGGGAGGATGGAACTGCCAGAGGCTGTAGGGTTCCCTGGGCTGAATCCCTGAAAGCTGGCTGGTGTTGTAATTACCAGGGCTGCAAAGAGGAGACGAGAGCAGTTGCAGCTCTTGCTCTGCCCGTCCATCCTCTCCTCAGGGCAAAGGCAGATCATTTCACGTTCCCAAGCTCTTGAAAAACTACTTTGCCTAAGTTTCTAAGGAGCCAGTTATGTTAGTTCTTACTCTTGGGGGTTTTTCTTGGGTGTATTGTGTCTTAGTGTTCTTGCTTAAATAGAATGTAGCAAGCTGATTGTTTACTTTTGTCTCTTTGTAATAACTTGATATTGAAAATTAAATTCAACTATCCAACGCTTTCTCTGTAACTGTATATCCTTAAAAAGAAACAAATGATCCAACTGTTCTTGCTTTTCAGGGCTCCGAGGGAGCGATCTGTTCCATGCTCCCCTAATAACTTTCAGTGAGACTTTTTCTTTGGCAATCTTGACATACAAAATATAGATATAAAACTGAGATGCCTCATAGGAAGACTGTGTAGGTAAATGTGATCTTGAAATGGATTTCCACAATCTTTCAAAGCAGTAAGACATATGCCTATAAACAGAATTGTTACCAAAATGTATTCTCATGACTTGAATGATTTTTAGATATTTTATGAGATGCAAGATGGGGGAAAAATAGAATCCTATGTTGATCGGACTTTTCTTATAAATTTGACAAATTGATTCATGGTATTCCTTCAAATGTGCATATTGCATGTGAAACATCCTGACATGGGTCAAGGTGTGCAATGTTTAATATTAGTACTGCATTCCAATAGGCTAATTTGTGTTGGTGGCTAGTTAAATAGATGATTGTATAAATTCTTCTCTGCTAATCTATATTTGACAAATTTTCCTCAAAGGTACCTTGGCCTTCAGAGGATAAGTGTTGTGAGAAAAATTGTAGGACAAAAGAGCAAGAATTATGCATAAGGATTTTTAGAAAAAACCTTTGGGTTCTTTTTTTTTCATGTCCCATGTATGAATCCACATGTAAGATCTTTAATGTGGATCCTAAAACAGTCTGGATACTGCTACTCAAAAGAGATATGCAACACAACATCTATGTCTGTTACGTGTTTCATGTAATTTACACTATGGTTATATTATGATTTTCTTGCAGCTTTGTCTATTTTTACTGTTCTATTTCTGAAAACCCTGGTTTTTGTAGTTAGACCTTTTTATTTGTACTTTTAAAAATAGAATATTTTGCTATGCTGTATTTTTAATAAAAAGGGTTAATGTTTGAGAAATTGAAAACTTAGATTTTCAGGGCTGCACAACCCCAAACAAGGCATTCTGGGCAAATAAGTGAGTAAAGCTGGCAAAAATCTGGTTGAAGAATTTATGGGAATCAGCACTTTCCCCAAGTGTTTTGTAAGAATTCAAAGTAGAAACAACCATTCAAAACATCCTTAGAAATCCCAGTTTACTGCGTGGAAAATACTTTTGTGTAACGAAAAGTGTCAGACAAAATGCAAAATCTTTTTCTTGAGATTTTTTCGCTATGGTGAGCACAAAGTTTGATAGCCAAATGTTTAGAAATTTTCCAGAAACATAAAGTAAAATAAGACTCTAACAAAATACAGAAGTTATACTAGGAAAAATTTAAGGGACCTGGAATTCTAGCAGAAATGGAAAAGCAGGGTTTCAGAGGAAGCTGCTAACTTTACCATGCCTATCAGATAGAAACAGGGCACAGGCACTGAGCAGATCACATGGAGTAGCCTTTGCCTTCTCTCTGACTTGTTTCTTTTACCACCTGGATCTAACAGGACTTGTGCTTATTTTTGGGGTGTTTTTATGTCAATCGTGCCTTGCACATGCACATAAAAAGGTATATTTTTCTTTGTAAATTATCCATGTAAGGCAAAGCAATCCAAATGCAGCAGAAACTGGAAGAAAAAGTTGTCCAACTGCAAAAAGCATTTCTGCATGAATGTGCCTTTGGATTTTGCTCTTTATTACTGTGTAAAAAATACTGTAATAAAGTGTTTTATAGAAGTGTTTTGGTTTTTTTTCCTGTATTCCCTACTGCTTTGAAACATATTATTTGCTTTCATAGAAGAAATACAGACATGGGTTTTCTGTGATGAATGCATAAATTCTTTAATTCAGTTTGTAAAAACTTTAAGCTTCATGCACAAGTAAAAACTAAGCCTTTATTCTTGCTGTCAATATATGTTGTATACAATAATATTACAATGTTGCATGATTTCAGTTCTTTTGGTTAGAAATTTTCATAGCTTTTCCCATTTTTCCCCTAGAACAATAATATGAAGTAACTGAATTACTTGTTTGAGTATAATCAACAGAAATCATCCAAACTTCTGCATTTAATTAAATCTATAAACTATTTACTGGGTTGGGGTCACTGTTTGGCATTTAGCAGTTTATTCATTCAAATAGCTCTTTCAAGATAGCTCTGCCACATCAGGAACAACAGCAGTGCAACTTTGTGGTAGTAGGAATTATAAGGATCATATTTAGATCATATTTATTTGCACATTTATGTTCAAATTAGAAATTTATGAACATATTTATGTTCAAATTGGTGCGTTCCGATACAAAAGTTTTCAAATCCAAGCTGAATTTTGTAATTATATAAAATTCAGGAGCTTAGTGGTGAAATTTCAGATTTTAACTTCAAAATTTAAATCTTCTATAAATATAATAAGTTAATATTAGATGGCTTCAACTCTTCTACAGGTAGTAAAAAAATCCCTACACAAATGTGTATGTTTAACCATTGTTAGGTAATTTAACAATATAAGATGGTTAGAAAAGCGTAATATCAAGGTTCTTGGGAAATAAGTGATTATTCCTGCAGCTAATTAGGAAAGGAGTTTGAATTGCATACCTTGGACAAAATTTGGTTGAGGCCTCCCTTATGTCAAATATAGTCCATAAACTAGACATAGATTTTTTATATACAGAAAAAAAAAATCTTGGGTGAAAATATTCTTGTTAGAAAATATTTCATCCTATAGACTATAATTCAAAATTGAAAAAATATTCTGAACTTTAGGAAAATCTGTATAAGAAAAGGAAATCAATGAATGCTTTGTTTACCTGTCTAAAATTTTGTGGTTTTGGACATGACCAATTCAGAAATATTAATCCAAATAACAGTAAATAGAACTGAAGTTTAGAAAAAATTATTATGGTTGCATTTCAAAAACTGAAACAAATGTGATTCTCAGTTGACCAGATATTTCCTCCTTCCTGCTTTCCTGTAAACAGAAAAACTGTGTGTAAGTTAACTCAAAGTACCATTTTTTTAGTGCAAGGTTTAGTGTAAAATGTGCTGCTGGCTGACTGCCACGGGAAGCCAAAAGCTTGTAATTTCAATTACACGGCATTTCAAGTAGAACAGGCCCTAATGTGGAAGAGGGGATTAGAGGTGGCAGCTGATATTGTAACAGAGCTCCGAGAAGCCTTGTATTTTTACAGTATCAGATGGTTTGCTCACCTTATGTCCTTGTGACCAGATTATGGAAGCTGAAACATCAAATATTGGGTGACCTCTTTATAGAAAGTGCATGTTGAATGAAGAATCCTTAAACAAAATATTGTACAAAATAATATTTTTTAATACTTCCTAGACTACAGATGAAATGTTTTGGTGAGGTAATAATGTAAAATTTATTTCAGATAGACTGTCCAGAAATATTTAATTCTGCTGCAGAACATCTGTACTTGCCACTTGCTTGGCCAGAGTGGGAGGGACACTTGTAAACAAATGGTTCAATAAAGAGGTTTTGGGTTGCGGGGGTATTTTTGTTTGTTTTGTTTTAATTTAGAGGGATCTCTGACGAATGTCTATTTAAGATATTTAAGTTATTCTGCAAAGAAAAGCTGTATTATCGTAGAAAGCTAAGCCCAGGTGTATTCCTTAAACTTATCTCCTGAAGCTATCAATAAAATTTCTATTTGATTAGCAAAACCAAGTAGAATCTAAAGTACTATAAAACCACTTTTCATATACTTACAAGTTGCTAACTAATTTGATTTTACGTTTTACTCATTTCATAGTTATCATTCAGTTTAGGTAGTCTCCCACATCTGTCGCAGACATCTTTCCATTAAAATCCTTTTGTTAGGATTTTTTCCTGCTGAAGCTGAGAAGTTTCAGCAACAAAATGTAAACAATGGCTATCTGCTGCTGTGGAATGCAACAGGAGGATCCATGATTGGTCTCCTGTGGATGTTTGGATTTACTGACCACTCATGGCAGAGCTGGCTCTTGCTCTCGGTCTGAGCCAGCTGCCCTTTCTTATCATTCTTTTCTATTCTTAGCTTAGCTAGCCTTCTGAGAACTTTCCTTCTATTCCTTTTAGTATAGTTATAATGTAATATATATATAATAAAATAATAAATCGAGCCTTCTGATCATGAGGTCAACATTCTCATCTCTCTCTCGCCCTGAAAACCCTTGTGACCATGGTCACACACGTCTACAGGGCATGCACAGGAATACTTTGTTTTTACTCTGAAACAGACCAAAATGGCACAGAAATACATGCTGAATAGTTTATTAACACTTTTTTTGTGGCCATTAAGGAAGAATAATTTATTTTCTAACAAGTACTTGATTTTCAGGTGGTAAGCTGGAGCCCTAAATCTTGGTCCTAGCTATTCTGAAAATCTGTATCTCTGTAGAACTCACCAGGTGTCACTGGGTATTGCATAGCCCAGGTCAATTCAGCTCAACAGTAGGATCAAAATATTCACCTCTGCACTGGCTTTTTTTGAGGGACAAAAGCTGTACTGATTCATGCTGTGTCGCATTGTGCTGCAGATTGAAGCAAAGAGAGCGAGCTTGAAAAAACTTTCTTGCCTTTTTTTCCTGTTCCACTGTGGTATTCCTGCTAAGTTATGGTATTTTCCAGAAGTTTGGGGAATCAGTGATGAGAGGGATTATTTCTGACCTTATTGTGTGTAATTTTTTATGTGTTAGCAATTATTTGGCCAAGGGATATAAGGAAGAAAAAAGCAATAATGAATGTATTGTATGTGAAGAAATTATGATGATACGTGAAGAAAGTCACTTAAGAAATTGACACAGAGTTGACCTTCAAAGCTGACAAATGTATCCCAAGTACTTTGTTGGAACATATTTCTGGTGCAGAGCTCACTGCCTCACCTTCAAAGTCTGAAGGTGATGAACAGGACACAGAGTTATTTCTGCAATTTAGAAAGACAAGAATGTCTTTCAGTAACATCCCCATCCTTAGATCTCATTAATCCTGTTAATGCAAATAGGCCATTTATAAATTTTGTGCTAATATTTATAAAGTGTAATGAATGAGCAAGGGCAATGGTAGTTTGGAAGATGCTGAAATAATTGGAAGGATTCTATGCACATACTTCATACATACATGCTGTATTTTTCAACTACATTCAGTCTGCTGTGATTATCACTAAAGTCTAAGTTAACTGACATTAGTGTTTCATCTCTGCAGTTACTGGCCAGCAGACAAGGGATGAGTTTTGGTGAAGTGCAGTAAGAATGTTTAAATAAATGGTTTGCAAACCTGAATCTCTTTCCTAAGTGACATATTTAAGTGCTGCTATGTATCCACTGGAGAGAAGGCACATCAGGGAATTCTGCTAGAGCTGTACAAATTCATTTATCCTTGCATTTGAATTGACCTGCTTCCAAAGCCTTCTTGATAACATCCCCTACTTTCAGCTTGTGTTTATCTTCTAGGAATAGAAGATCTGTTGCATAAATTGTTTGCTGGAGACACTGAGTACCTCTGTCTGTGTTTATGCATTATGCACCTAGATGAACTCATAGTCTCAAAATGTTAAAAAATATTTTTTAATGCTAAGTGTTATTTAGAAATATATACAAAAATGACCTGGGCCTGCGTCCAAAAATGTTGCTGATTGTAGCCATGGAATATTTAGCTTCACAGAAAGAACAAAAATGCTTACAGTACTGTTTTAATGAATTCTTATACCCTTTTTTTCCCAGATAATTTTAATTCTCTTTTAGGTAAGCATTTAATTGGAAGTTACTATTATTACAAGCATATAATTTGTTATGAAATGAAATTGCTAATAATAAATATCTCATCTTCCATAGAAATTATAGCAATACTGTTCTGATCTTTTGTGAAGTTATTGCCTGAAAAAAATGTCGAAAGCATACGATATAACATAAAATAGAAGATGCACAGGAAGAGTTACAAAATTTGGGGGAAAATTCATCCAAAGTTGTCCCGGTTTAACAGGGTGTTGGAACTGTGTATCTGAAAGAGAGTTTGAATATGTAACAGCAGAGAGCTTCCTGTACTCAGTGACCTTTGTTTTGTATGAGTCTTACATTACTACTGTGCATAAAGAGAAGTACAGTAAAAGCAAAATCTACCCAAAACCAGCAGAGGTTTGTAGAAGAGAAAGATAACTCCATTTCCATGAGCATTTCCAGGACATGGAAAGGACATGAAATCATCTCATCAGGCTAACCTTTGGAAATATGTTTTAAGGAGGTCAAGGAATTACTGAAAGCTGATAATAATTTGCTATGATAAGCTTGAATAGTCCAATGTAAGAATATTAGAAGAGCAGTTTGGCTGTCAAGTATTGCCACAGACCACTGACTATTTTTTATTCCATATTTCATCAAAGTTGTATTTATGAATGAAATTGTATCTTCAAAAAAGGATTAATCCTTATAACCCTGGGTTGGTTTTTTTTCCATATGCTTTTTCCCAGATATGAAAATATACCCTATAAAATGCAAATAAAAATGTCCTTTTTCCACCATAAAAATCTGGGGACAAAGAATATCTAAAAATATATTGAAAAATGAAAAATTGGAGTTTTCTTACATACCTTTTCCCCCTTTCCATCTCTTATTTAGTTTCATTTATTTCAGAGGAATTGATCACAAAATAGTATCTTCTTCCATTTAGAGATAGATATTGGATAATTAATATCTGTTTGCAATAATTATTTAGTAATGTAATTTAATAGAGATTAATTTTCTGTAGTGAGCTAAACAATTTGCTATTTGGATGGAGAATTCACAGTGAGGACCCAAGTCAAAAATGCTCAAAACCTCTTAGGGGAACAAGCGAATCAGGTCTAGTGATATGTCTGAAATAAAAATGTTTGAAGGTGCCTTTACTTCTGGGTAATTTACTGTTTTATTCAGCTATTGCTCTGTGTTTGCATTGGATAAAATAGAAGTAACTTCAACCAGGGAAGAATAAGCATTAAAAAAATTTGGAAAATAAAAATAAATGTTGTTACTGTTCTGAAAATTTTATTAATTAATAAGAACAGAAAATTTTATTAATTAATAATAATTATCTGCAGCTTCAAACTGTTTTGTATGCTGGTAAATGTGGCTGGGCTTTTTTGCATACGTATAAACAGCATTACAGTATAGCTATTGTTTTAAAAATATAAATCTGTGTTATCTTTTTTTTAAGATGCATGGTTCACAATGATCACTTGCATTCAAAGCAGAGTTTATTTTGAATGGATTAAGAATGATGTAAAATATATCCCATATTAACATTTTATTTCTAAAAGGGAAGGCAGCTACACTGTTTGTTTAAATCACTTCTATTTTTTTTTTCTTTTTTTTTTTCTTTTTTTTTTCTTTTTTTTTTTGTGAATAGAGATGATACCAAACCTATATTTTTGTGCTCACCCTTTGAACTGTGCTGCACCTTTCCCTGTGGGATAAGAGTCTGGCCAGGGCAGTGCCATCACTCAGGGCAGTGATCCACAGCAGCCCCGTGTCAGCTGTGATGCAGCTCCAGCATTGTGGACTGTGGAGTCCCCTGTGCCCTCTGTGAATGGGGCCACCAGTTTGGGTCTCCCTCCTCTGATCAATCATTCTTCTCCTGAAATTACTTCAGCTTAATGTCTTTGAAACAGTGGCCTTTCTAAATTTGCTCAGCATTTAATGAAAGATTTAAAAATTAGTAAGAGGTGAATGAAAATATGACCATTGCATAAGCCTTGTTTCTTTAGGAAATGAACAAAACTTTCTAGACTACAGATGAAATGCTTTTGTGAGGTTATAATGTAAAATTTATTTCAGATATTTCAGATTCAGTCAAGAATTATTTAATTGATGTTATTGTTTGTTGTTTTTATTTGGGGTTTTTTTCATGAGCAAGTCTTGCACAAATTGGTCATATGTTTTACTGTGCATTTCCCATACACATCTATCAAGTTTACCTCATAGTATGTCTTACAAAAATTTCCTAAAGCTATATTTAGTGGATTCCAGGAAAAGCAAATAACTTTGAATACCACAGTGTTCAATAAAGAAGAGACTGGGGGGCAATGGTCTGTTTGCTGACAACCCTTTCAAACAGGTATGGTAACTGGTAATTCAAACCCTGATGATTTAGCTTTTTCTGAAAGGAATACTTCTTGCAGTGATAAAATAGTACTGGAAATTTTGATTAGGAAATTCTAGGATATTCCCAGAAGTGCAGCTTTGCAGAGATGCTGAGCCAAATGTTATGGTAATTTAAAAAAATGCTTACTAAGTAATTGGGACTGCAGAGAATGTAAATCATTGAGGAATTTGTCCTGTTATGATGTCTCAGCATAGAGCAAGAGCTTATGTGAAGGTGTATATCTGAGTTATTTCAGAACTGCTTCTTTTAACTAATTCTTGCTATTTATTTTATGTACATTAAGAAATGATATTTTGTAGTATTTTGCATAAATTCTGTATATTCTACATAATAAGCTCCAGATTCCTGATCCAATATGGGGACATCACTCTTTTCATTGTTTGTTTTATAAATATGAAACTGGATTAAAAGCATTCCATTTTCTTTTTATTTGTGTAAGTCTCAGACAGTTTGGACCTTGGATGCTGTGAGTGTTAGACCTGGAGGTTCCCCAAGGCAGAAACTCCTAAAGGACTCCTTAGCAGCAAAAGAACTTCAGACCATGGAAAAACACCTAGCTGGTATGTATGGGATCAAGGAACCATAAAATGCCTAGAAGTACTCACCCAGCTTGCTCTGCCAATATTTCAGATGAAGGAAAAAATTATCTAACTCACATGCTGATGAAAACATATGAAAACTTTATTTTTTAATTGAAGGAAATACAGTTAGTGTTTTATTTGTAGATGTAATGAACTTCACTGTAATCACAGTAAGTACACTGCTTAAACAGTAATTAAACCATGTTAAATATACTGTGGTCTGAAAGCATAATTATGCACCTTTTTTTTGTTTTCATGTTTCACCCAGAGTTATGCAATAAGGAGGTACTGATGTTTTACTTACTGTTAAATAGTCTTTAAAAGCAGGCTGCAGTGGATCTTTAACTGGAGAACAGATTGCTTTGCAGGAAAAACTCGCCTTGTTCGTGACAATTCTGGCTGAGTGAAATCTGTTAGTTTGTGTGTCTTGGAACATCTGCAATGTCTTTGATGGGGTAACCATTTCTGAAAAGTAAGGAAAAAAAGTGTGGGGTTATTGGTAAAGAGATGTTTCAGAGATTTATAAAAATTAATGAGGAATATTCTAAAATTTAGCTTGCAATTTGTTCTTCTTTGTAAGCAAGGTTTTTTATCTTCAGCTTTTATTAAAAGGTATGACATAGACCTATTTGTGGTAGTCCTACATTATGCATGCTATTTGTCATATGGTGAAAGCTTCATAGGCTAATTCTATGAGAAGTAATTCTTCACTGGGACTTAAAGAATGTATATGTAAAATGAAGGTAGCAATGAAATTTATTTGATCATTCTTCTAAGTTATTTAGAGAATGAGGCAGAGAACGCTTTTGGTGTGATATTTTAAAATACTTTGGATATTTATCTTGCCAATAACAATGGTGAGAAAGCTGTATCCTCTTTAGAAAGGGAGTGTTGCAGCTGAGGTCAAGGCAGATGACAAAGCTGTAAGCACAGTTGAGGGAAGCTTTTTAGGAACAGGTTTTGCTCATAATGGAGCACGAACTGCAAATTACAATATATGCAAATGAAGCCTTTTTAGGTGGGTTTTGTGTCAGACAGTAAAGATGCTGTAATTCATTTTTTTTATAGGTTCATAAAGCTAACAGCTATGAGAGCTGCAGCCACTGCCAAACTAGATTTAAAAATATATGAGCCCTCTCTCTAAACTCTAAACTCTCCCAGGAACATCTAGTGGGAATCAGGAGAGCAGCAAAAACAGTTTCTGTAGCATAGCAGGGACCTGTGTAGCCCAAGGGCCCTGCTACAAGGTACCACTTGTTTTCCCTTATGTTGTCACTCAGGAGGAGTTTGGTGAAGATCTCCCTACTTTGATTTATGTCCTAACTGGTCTCACTTCCATGGTCATACAAGCCGTTCTTGCATGTATTATGCTGCGGAAAATGCAGTCCCTTGGCAAAGCTGACAGTAGTAACTACAATATTCAATAGAATATGCAATTTTAAATACTTAATTGACTGTAAAGTAACTAGGTACCTTTACTTAATCTCGGAGATTCCTTCTGCAGTTGTGTGACCCACAAGATTTTCTCTCTCACATCAGTGCTGTTCCTGTCATTTGACTTTTGGCCTGATATTTCAGTTGTTACATGAGGTTCAGCCGTTCTACTATTCAGTAATTTTTGTCTGACTGAGAACTTCACATTAAAACAGCCCAATTATTAAACATTGGACTATTGTATTCCAAATAATTCATGCCCTATTATAACACCGATGGTGCTTGAGACAATTACTCCCCTCAAAGACAAGAATAACATAATTTCCATGAGTAATCAGTTCAGAGTACCTCAGATAATAATGCTGTGGTTTTGCTTAGCCTCGTTTATCTTATACATTTGCAAAAGTTCAAGTGTCTGTAATATCAGCAAGTCTCTTGTTTCAGTTCTCTTAGCAAGTGCAATGGAACCTATTAATTCCACCAAATGGCTGCCTATCTAGGCAGCAATTTAGATGCCTGAGCTATGACTTGGATTACCTGTGTAATGATGAAATATGGCCCCCTGTCTCACATGCACCTTCTTAGGGGGCCTGGCCTTCCCTTATGGACAATGTGCTGGATAAAAATCACTCCTAACATAAGGCATAATTTGGTGTCTGTGCCTAAATTAGGAGCTAGCACCAATTGCCAGCAACTGCCTCAGTACCCTGACATTTGAAAGCAGCAGTTTTACAAAATCAGATACTGGCGCAGTTTTCCTTCTCTACATATGGCTCATATCTTTTTTTTGTCTAAAATCCAGGCTCTCATGTTATTATGGCTGCTTTATATCACAAGCAAATGGAGATTATTATTTTCTTGGTAGTTTATTCCAGCATCTTGCCAATTTGGTGTGTTGCACTGATTTTGTGGTCTTCGTATACTTCTGGAAAATATTTTATCACAAGAAGAACTGTTAAAAAAATAAACAGTTTATAAGTCCGTATGAATCATATCCTTATTCTGGATATTTTTTTATTTGAAAGCAAGATGTTTTTGTGTGGCTCTGTTGCATTTTATTTTCCTTTAAATGACCATAACAAGGATTTTTGAAAATCCTAAGTCATAATTCAATTGTGTTAGTTAATATGGATCAGATAATACTGCAAAGCTGGGAATGTATGACTTTTTTTTTTCTTTCTGGCTGAAAAGCTTATATTAAAGCAAAATCAAACAGAACATGTGTAAATAAAACTGAGTAATTATGGTATTGAAACATGTTAATTATGTGTAGAGAAATTATTATAATTGGTTTATCTGCAGGCCTGATTGCTATATGAAATTAAGGAAACATGAGCCAGCATATAATATTTATTTAACTCTATTAAATCATTCAATGTTCGTACTATTTTTTAGCATACTGAATTCACTCTACAGGAGGTCTGTAATTTTGCAAAGAAATAGACTAGGCTGGTTCTTTGCAAGACCATATTCTTCATTTGGTTTAAATCAGTAGTCCACAGTATTGTTTATTTGCCCCTGATTTTTTGCCAGGCATCTTACACATTCTGCACCAGAAGACAAGCAGGGAGGAGGTTAAGGGAGCTGCTTCTTCCCCCTCTAAGATCATCTCAGTTGGTCAGATCCTGGTGCTAGTAACATGGAGGTCACCGTCAAGGTTTGATCCTCACGTGGGCCAGATGGGAGAGTTGGACTTGATAATCCTTGTGGTTCCCTTGCAATTAAGAAGATTCTGGGATTCACTACTCCACAGTCGTGAGACCCCACCCGAGTGCTGCATTCAGCTCTGGGGCCCCCAAGGTAAAAAGGATGTGGACCTGTTTGAGCAAGTCCAGAGGAGGCCATGAAGATGCTCAGGGGGCTGGAGCATCTCTCACAGCCTGAGAGATGCTGTTGTTTGGCCTGGAGAAGTGAAGGCTACAGGGAGAGCTAATTGTGGCCTTCTGCTACCTAAAGAGGCCTGTAAAAGAGCTGGAGAGGCACTTTTTATATGGGTATGTAGTGATAGGACAAGGAATAAAGGCTTTAAACTAAAAGAGGAGAGATTTAGATTAAATGTTGAGAAGAAATCCTTGATTGTGTGGGTAGTGAGGCACTGGAACAGGTTGGCCAGAGAAGCTGTGGTTGTCTTGTACCCAGCAGTGCTCAAGGCCAGGTGGGATGGAGCTCTGAGCAACATGATTTAGTAGGAGGAATTCCTGCCTATAACCAATGGGTTTGGAACCAGGTGATCTTTAAGGTTTCTTCCAGCCCAAACCATTCTCTGATTCTGTGAAGTTACAAAGTGAAAGCATAATCAAAGAGTAGTTCAAGATGTCATAATTTCAAAATAGAAAGAATTAATTTTAAGGGGTCAATTATAAATGTTCTTAACTGTGTGCTAGAAATATTGATTATGTTTTGAAATTTGCTAACAGTAAAATATTTAATCTTTAAAAACTTGAGAGACACTTTTATCTGACACTTTCACAACTATTTCAATTTTATTAGTTTTTCTAGCAATAGCATTTGAATTGTGTGAAGGTTGTATTAGACTACTAACATGAAATTGGCATGGCTTATTTCCTGTTTCCAAGATCTTATAAAATATGTTGATGTTAAAGGATCTTTAATTATTTAACATACAACATTCCTTTTATACCTACTGGTAAACACAAGTGGAAAAAAATCTCATTTTCCAATATGCAGTTTAGAATCTGTTTCTTTTAGGACATTTAGGACCTGAAATAATTGATGTAAAATAAAAAAAATGAAATGCTTATTTTTGACAAGTTGACTTAATGGGTGTTTAAATCGGTAGAGCCTTGCTACTTTACAGCTTCTGAGACTGTGACTTGTTAATGGGAAATGGCATTCCTGTTTTAAAGATAATCAGCTGTCTCTATGAAAATCAAGTACATGCCAGTGAAAGTGAAAATTCATAACAGTAGTGTAAGATAAAATAAACTTGATTAAACTGTTTCTTAAGCTCTACATTTGTACTTGCAAGGACTTTCAATATGTTATCAATGCCAACCTAAGTTCCAGCTACCCTCGCCTGACTTTGATGGCTGTATTCTGATTTAATTCATTAGAAGCATTAATGTGATTGAAATTATTTCAGGAAACAATTTTCATTCACTGTCCTTAACCTGTTGTGGTTTAAAAAGAGATCTTATTTCTTATGGCTGTGTGCAAGGCAGGGGTTGGACCACCCAATGGCTGTCACCTTTTCTCCTTGGGCTCTGGACATCATGACCCCATCACCTGCTGTGGCACTGATGGCAGGCCAGAGCACGAGATGCAGGTTCAAACAGGATCACAAATCCAGACATGCCAGAGTTCAATTGTTAATTCCCTCAGAGTTTTGGTTGGACAGTAGACAGCAGGGCTAGAAGCAAAACTCTTGCCTTGAGACAGTTTTGGATTGCAGTTGAGGATGGCAGGTTTACATCACTGCTCTATCTTGGTTTGATACTAATCTTGATTTTGCAGTAACTGCAAAAGCCACAGAGACATAATTTTGATGACACAAGAGGAATTTTTATAGGTTGTGTTGATATTCAATGAAGAGGTAATATTTCATTGCTGCAGGGTAGCTATGTTTGCAGTGAATCAAATGTAAATAAACTTCAGGCAAATGCTTGCCAAACATTTGCACTGTTAATTCTGATGCTTTTATTTTAAGCATGAATAGATTTTCTCTGCACAGGTTCAGGTTTTCACTGACATTGGAGAAAATCATTGAGGGTTTTGAACCAGAGAGAAACAGACAGTGAGTTTCTTTCTTTTCCATTTGTTCATGTGTGTGTGCACAGACATTGAGAAGGACCTCGCACTGTGGGAAGAAGCAAGGCTCTCAAGAAGCCCTGGTGTCCAGCATCCCAGTGTAGTTACCTCTGACCACCAAGGCACTCTTCAAGCTGCACAGGGCCCAGCCCCAAGGCCTCAGGTGCCAGCTCCAACAGGGAAGAACGTTCAGCTCCAAGGAAGCAAATCGCCGCCGCTGCCCACCAACAGCAGAACACAGGTCTCCAGTGTCACAAACAGCAGTGCACAAACCAAGAGGCCAGCAGCTCCAGGGAGCAGACCTATGACCCCAAATAGCTTGTTGTCACGGCCTCTTACCCCTAGCAACCAAGGAAATAGGGAAGGCATTATTAGCATTCAAAGAAGCAGATCTTTGTCATCCAAGAGCCAAATGGGGAGGACCCTCAGTGCTGCTTCAGGGCTTTCTGTGCAAGTGAGTGGAGATGTTGTTGGAACTGTCACTACTCAGAGAAACAGTTTATCAGAAGTAAGATTTTCAATTTAATGTTTTTGCTATGTTTAATAATGCCAAGACTTTATTGCATTTTATGTTCAAGTAACATCAGTATACCTAATGTAACTTACTGTGCTGAAAAGAACTTGAAATAGAATGATCAGAAAATTAGCAAGGAAATACTGCTCAGCTTTGAGAGGTACTCATTAGAGAATGTCAGTATTATTACAGAAATCATACTGAAACACTTGTGTGCCCCAAATTTACCATGAGCTCGGTAGGGCTTTGCCTGTACAATGCATAGCAGTTTTATTAGCATTACAGTTTCAACAGGTGCATATCTCTGGAATATTAAAAAAAAAACTTTATCTAATCTTTATGATCCATGATATTTTTTTTCCTGCTGCACTGGCAGTGCATGATATTTTCTCGATCTACTTTTTATTTCATGTTTTTGGGCAATTGGAATGATTAGATAGGCATCACTGAAAGGACAGGTTTTTCCCAAGCACCAAACTGAATGCAAGAGAAAATGTCCAACATTGTTGAATCGCTGTCTAATACTGTCTAATACTATATGCATGGTATCTAGGCTAATTTGCAGCATAAAAAATTCCTGTCACATATTATTGGCTTTATAGGACTAGTCTTTGTTTAAAACAAAACAAAAGAAAAAGTTAAAGTACCTTGTAAATTCTGAGTAGGATTCTCCTCTGCTAACCTTAGCTGCCTTAAAGATAACTTCAGTGTGTGGGCAGTGGAAATAAAAGCACCTGTGAAAGAAAACCCCTGCTGTCTATCTCTATACATGCCTTACAAAGGTGAGTCTTTTCTCAGGATATGCCAGTCCTTCTATACTGACTTGAGAAGGAACTATGTGTCTAGACTGCTGATTTTTTAGTGGTGGAATATGTTGGTTCCCACCATTATTACCAATCTCTTTCTAATCCATTTGTCAAAACCTGGAGACCTTTTTTCCAAGACTGAAAATAATATCATACCTTTAGATTGTTTCTGAGGAGTATCATCTGTTTTAACAATCTGTTGGGTGTGACACTTGATACAATGTGTTATCAGTCTCATGACTTCTAAAGGAAATTTCAAATGTTGTTTATGATAGTGTTGCTTAGGGTTGCTTTTAGAAAAATTAGAGATTAAATACTTAGTATAACTCTTCAATTAATTATATGACATCCTTTATTTGTTGTGAAGGAAAGGAAATGAGGCACAGACTATTCTAAAATTTGGGGAAGAAATCTTACTTCAATTTGGTGGTGAAATAAATACTCATTATTTTGGTGTTTGAATGACAGTGCACTAATCCCATCACTTGAGCTGTTTCTTCACTTAGAATTGAATATCCAGATTAAAGACATGAGGACTGAAGGTGACTACAGTTCTCCTGAAAGTGTCTTCACTGCCAGTTGATATATTTTCAAGCCACATTTCCCATTTAAAAAAAAAGAAAGACAATTTTAACAATTTTTTTTTACCAAAAATCACTTTGTGTTCTCTTTTGAAGTATGGGATGTGTTTGTGTGTTAGAATTTCCTCTCATACCAGAAAATGAGAATTGAAATTAATTTTTAACTAAAATATGTTCAGAAGAAATGAAGGGTTTTATTGTCTCCCAACTAAATTCTTGACCCCTCTTTTTCTTCTTTTTTAGGCAGTCTTGTTCTTAAGTGATACACAGTCATGTGATGCCAAGTAAAATGATTGTATATGCTCATGAAACTATGTGTATGTAACGTGTGAGAGATTTCCAGTCTGCCCACCACTTTTGATATTTCCTGTAAAAAGGCAGACAATTAAAAATGCTTTCTTCCTGAGCCTTTCTGTAGCTATGGTAATAATAAGCAAGAGTTCCATTTAATTTGCTGTGTCTTGTTACTTCTGTTTGCTGATGGCTCTCACAGTAAGTGTCCTGTTATGCCTTTAATATATGTATATATTTGTCTCAAGAATTTTAGGAAGTGAGCAATATCATTATGCTATTTTCCAGTTAGAATAGCATGTCCAGATTCAGCCAGCAACCCACTGTAAAGCTGATGTTAAACCTCAGCATTTCTATGCAGGATCTTATCCTCTGTTAAAATCCCTTCTAGAAGTGACAAATTCTTTTCTTTCTCTTTGCTCACTGGGTACAATAGTACTTTGGCTGCTAGTGACCCAGCTCAGACCCTATTTATCCTTTCTGACATTCACAAGTGACCTTTGACATAATGGAAACTCAGCTTGGGACTAGCTCTGCTTCCAAAGGGAAAGCTGATGGTACGAAGCGTTCACACTGAAGACCAGGTTGGGAAGGCCCATGGATATCAGAAAGAAGCTGATGGAGATGTGGCCAATCTGCCACTCCCAGCCTCATTTTTGAAGTGTTATACTAGAAGCTTTCAAGCTGTCTTTTGCCCACTTAAGTTCCTGGTCACTTAGAGAAGTGGATTTAGACAGAACATACCCAGGAAATACATCTGCTCTGTGACATTTTTTGCCACGTTAGACATTTCCTCCCATTTGTGGTCATATGATTTCACTTTCTTGTGTCACAGCTTGTCTCTGACCATGGAGATATATTTTAAAAAGGCAGAGATGGTTTGGGGTAGGAGAACAAGAGTCCTGCCTGTCTTTGTACTATTACAGATCACAAACATAAAAACTCAAGGCTGATACTGTAATTTATTTTGCAACTTTCATTGCAGATTTTGTATCCTCTTCCTGTATACAACCAGTAAAATAAAAGAGGGGACATTATCTTTATTCTTATTAGCCTTATGGTCTCAACTGGGAATTTCTACTGGATGTAAATACACTGTGGTTATATTGCCAATCCTATGGAAGATACTATGATAAAATTTTTTGCAAATAACTCTGCTTCCTTACTTTTAGGTGATGTTAATGGAATTAATCAGTAGAATGTTGATATATATTTGATGAGAATAAGTCAGTTGAAAAGAATGTGACTACTGGGTGCCAGGAGCATGTTTTACCCTAAGGAGCTTGATACACTTATTTATTTACTTGCTTATTTGTTGGGAATTTTAACATATCTCTCAATGCCTTATGTATGCTTCCTAGATTGTAATGTGTTTCAAAGTAACATAACAAGTCTAAATAGAAAAATATTACTAATAAATACAATTCAAAGTTCTTAAGCTTTAGTAAAATTCATGCTGCAGCATGGGTGGTTCAATCTTGTTACAGCACAAATCTTAAATAATTTGGCAAGTACTTAACATATCAGCTGTTAAGAATGTTTTGGGTTTTTTTAATGCTCAAGACTTATAATGATCTGAGATTTTGTGGACAAGTTTCTGCCTCCTGGCACACATAATATTACTAAGTTCTAACAGGTGTGTTTTATTATCAGCTCTGTTCAAGGCTGAATTGAATTATAGCAAAGAAATGCTACCTAGAGAAATAGTTTTATTATCTCTATAAAGGTAATAAATCAGGGTTCCAAATCCTTTGGCAGAGATACTTTTATTCATGGTCCTAATCCTTTGGTGTTTTGTATAAATTGGCAAAGAAATGTTGAACCCTGCTTATCTCTTTAGGATGGATTCCATTAAAGTGACACAATTCTGTGATACTTGTCAATAGCTGTTGAGATGAAAATACCACTGACTCCCTTGTTTGCCATATCATTTTCTGAACAGAAAAAATTTTGCAATCATTTCATTTATTCAGATAATTCAAAGTGGTATTCAGCAATCCTCATTAGTCTTATTAGTCTGTCATTGTTGAGAGCAGGAAAGTTTGTCTTATTTGAATACAGCCTTGATTAACAAAATTTTTACTTCAATTTACTGGAGTATAGAGCATAACTTGTGATGAGGACTCTCTTTTTGGTCAGATACTCTCATTCTGTTCCCCTGCCTGGCTCAGGACTTTGCTCTGTGTTTTTGGAAGATTAAAAAGTGTGTGGATCAGTGTGAGAGTCACTCATCCCTACTGCAAGAATCCTGTTCCTTGAACAAAAACATGTTCAGTGTTGTAGGCAGCAACATTCTCCAGCACAGCACATTGGAAATGGCCATACGTGAGTGAGGCCTGAAGCTCCTGCCTGAATTTACTGTTGGCCCATGGCAGCAGTGTTTGTGAATTTTTAGCACGTTACTGACAGAATTAATAATTTACTCCCAGCGAGCTAGATCTTGATTGAGCAGTCTCCCTAAGCTGATTTAAACAAGCCTGAATTCTGTATTTAAATCAGATAGCCTAAGAATAAAATTTATGTTGCAATACAATTTAAATATGTAGATTCTCATTTCAGCTGATGTAACACAAAACAGGGTTATTACCCCCCTTTTTTTTCAATAACATATATAAATCTGGCCAGTGATTTTATGATATCTGGCCAAGGTTAAAGTTTTCTTTTATAGACTAAACTTGCATGTTTGAACTGCCTTTGAAAAGAAAACTGTGCATTCCAGTCTCATCTCTCCCCATGAATATTTCAAAGGAATGTGTCAAAGTATTTTATATGTCTGTTTGTATACCTGTTCACATACATATGTGTGTGCCTGCATGAAAAAATATTCTTATACGCATACATGTAAACATTATATTAAAAAGTAGGGCATTTTAAAACATTTTCAAAAGCTATATACAGCTGCATATGCATTTTTAACCATGTAAAAGATTTATACTTTGATTTTTCACATTTAACATGTAAAACTTTTACATTTTGATGTTTTAATGGTATCTTAGAGACAAAAAGTTTCCATAACATTTTTTCTTCCTAAGCCTTCTCCTTAGGCAGCAAAACCATAGGTTCTAAATCAGGTGTCAGATTCTTGTACTTATTAGACTAGAAACAGTGAAAGTTTTGACAGATCAAAGCCTCACTTAAGCAAATTGCATTTGAAATGTCTGTTCAGTGCAAAAACTGCAGGATCAGATGTAATATCTGCAATTTTGTCTTGTCATTGCATTTCCAAGATGAGTATGTATGTATCTTACATATTTATAGTGTATTTATAGTGGAGAGGCAGTGAAATAAATCCCTTCATTTTAGTGTGTTTAGGTTTGATTTTTTTTTGTTGTTTCTTTGTTTGGTTTGTTTGTTTACTTTTGGTTATGTTTTGGTTTCTATTTTGTGGGGTTTTGTTTGTTTTGGGGGGGTTTGTTTGTTTTGGGGTTAGTTTTTTTGTTTGTTTATGGTTTGTTTTGTTTTGCTGAATAGATTAAAAAAATTTCCAACGAGCCTGCATCCTCTACATTTTGGTTTTATTTCACAGCAAGTTGTTTATTTGTTTTTAAAGGCTTTCTCCTCTCTAGTTAATTGAGGCTAGTGTTTGCTGCAGTCTTCATTTGTGCAGAAAAATTATCTGTCATTTTATCTAAAATAGATCTGTTTGTGGCAGGATGAATTCTTGCAACAGCTTCAACTTGCTCATCAACCTTGGATATTGCCTAGTGACACAGAAAGTGAAGGAGTGGAAGCTGACCAAGACAAATGTAAGTATATGTGTAAGGACCAGATAAAATGTCAAACCCCTCAACTGTACTTCTATTTTCCATTTCTTCAAATACTGTGGAGATGTCATGCCTGCTCTCAGGAGCTTTTCTCACAAATACCAATAACTTATTTGTCTGAAGGCTGAACCTTCTAGGACTGATCTGCAGAAGCTTTCCTGTAGTCACTGAACAATGACAAAATGATGACAGAACACTGTTTACTTAAGCTAAGTGAAACAATTTGTCCTGATGTGTTAAAGTAGCTGTTCCAGAAAATAACATGAACTTGAAATAGATAATCTGTTTCATAAATCTGTATTTACCAGCAAAAAAAAGCAAAGTAAAAAAACTCCAGGTCTGAAAAGTAGAGCCTCCTTCCTTAGGTGTGACACTCAATTATCTGTATTTTGCTTACATTCTTTGTAATTCATCTGTATAAATAAAAGTTCTTAATCATACCAGTAATCCTTAATATCATACACTCTTCAAAGTATTTGTCTAATCATGGAATAGAGGGTCAGCAGGATCAGAGCCTAAATGGCAGAACAAGTAACAGGCTATAAATTGCAATATTCTCAAATTGTAGCAAATTCTCCCTGCCTACAAGGTACCTGTAAATGATCTTACTGTTTCACATTATCTCTCTTAATTCACAGTAGTTTTGTGATCTTCAAGGGTGAATATGCAAACTTCTTCCTAAGATATTTTAGGTGATGTACTTGAAAAAGAGCAGATGATTTAATCAACATGTTTAGAAAACTCAATCCTGGTTTAAACATCAAGAGTTAACATACGAAAAAGATGTTTTCTTTATAGAAGGGAACAGTTCTGTAAGGGATTAAGTATTCATAAGAAACATGCCAGATAAACAGATTTTTTTTTTTAATTATGCCACTTTAAATAATTGTTTTGTACTCATACATCAGTTTCACAAATTCATACATATCCCAGAGTTTGACTAAAATTTAAATTTACACAGTGAGATCCTAAAGAGCATGTGCAGGTCTTTTTGAACACTAGTAAAATGTTACAATGAGATTCTGTGCATCCATCTGATTTTAGTCCAAGGCTGTAAGTCCAATTTGACTTGCACCAGAGCCTTTCAGTTGCCTTTGAGCTGAAGCTCACCTTAGGTGGCTCAAGAGAGACGCTGGGACCTGCCTTTTATGTCTATGCAATTTTTCCTCAGTATTTTCTGTAATGAATTTGCAGTCCCACAAACATTGGTAGGACTGGCTGTGAACACACAGTGTGTGTGACCAGGAAAACTGCTGCTCCAGGACATATCAGATGCACACCATGGTCTTGTGTAGCTGCTGTACTGGAATTGTGTGGGTGTGAGGACTTGTGAGCACCCAAAATCTTGTGCTATAATATTCCAAGAATATTACAGGTCATTGCAATTGCCCAAAAAACAAAGTGGCAAGTTAAATATTAAAAGCATGTTGTTAAGGTCAATGTCCAAAAGCCTCTTCAGCAGTGACAGACTTGAGCAATTGACCATCTCCCTCAGAAGCCTGTTCAGTCTTCACCCTCTCAGTAAAGGAATGCTCCTGATGTCAGTCTGAATCTCTCCTGGCACAGCTTTGAGCCATTACTTTGGCTCAAAGTGTTCTGTCACTGAATACCAGGGAGAAGAGATCAGGGCCTCTCTCTCCACATGCCTTCCTCAGGAAGCTGTGAAGTCAATCCTCAGCTTCATTTTCTCCAAACTAGACAAGCCCAAATCCTTAGCTGCTCCTCACAGGTCATTCCTTCACCAGCTTTGTTGCTCTTATCTGGACCCACTCAAGGGCCTTCACGTCCTTCTTAAATTGTGGTGCCCAGAACGGCACACAGTGCTCGAGGTGAGGCTGCACCAGTGCCCTACACAGTGGGACAGTCACCTTTCCTGAGCAGCTGGTGGTTCTGTATTTGATGCACCCCAGGATGGGCTTTGTCCTGTTGGCTTCCAGGCCATGCTGCTGATTCTTGCTGTGCCTGCTGCCAGCCAGCACCTTCAGATCCATTTCTGCAGAGAGGCTCTCCAGCCACTCCTCTCCCAGTTTATACTTTTGCTTGATATTAGTCTGTCCCAGCTGCAGAATCTGGTGTTTTGACATGTTAAACTTCATGCCATCGATCACTGTCCAGTGTTCCAGTCTGTGTAGATCCCTCTGCAAAGCCTCTTGTCCCTCCAAAGAGTCAGCAGCACCTCTGAGTTTGGCATCATCAGCAAATGTGCTAATGGTGGATTCAACCCTCCCTGCAGGTTGTTGGTAAGTGTTTTTGACCAGAACTGGCCCTAGAATTGATCCCTGGGGAACACCACTGGTGACCAGTGGCCCCCTTGGAGCTGTGCCCTTCAGCCAGTTCTTCACCCAGCACAGCCTGCAGCCACTCCTCCCACAGCTGGACAAGTTGTCCTGAAGGATGCTGTGAGGGACAGAATCAAAAGTATTCCTAAAGTACAGAAAAACCATGTCCACCAACTTCCCTCCATCCATCCATCCATCCATCCATCCATCCATCCATCCATCCATCCATCCATCCATCCATCCATCCATCCATCCATCCACCCACCCACCCACCCACCCACCCACCCATCCATCCATCCATCCATCCATCCATCCATCCATCCATCCATCCATCCATCCATCCATCCCCAACTGGTGGGTGACCTTATCATAGATGGCTATCAAGTTAGTTAAACAGGTTGACCTCAGTGTAGTTAGCTGGTGCACTCTCATATCACTGTTTCTGCTACTAAAACTAAAGGGATAAAACAGAAATGTTTTATTAAAGTAATATCTCCTGTAACTGAAATCTAATAGTGAAAATTTTTATTAAAAGTAACTAAGGATGGTAACATCCCTGTCTGAGTTTTTGTGCTAGTGACATTGTCAAGAAAGTGCAGAACTGCCACTGCTGACAAAGAGAAGCTGCCAATTCCTGGTTGTGAAGTGGAGCCAGCAAGGAGCTTTGGCACACTTGCTGTTGCCACTGCTTGTAGGTAGACCAGCTGGCAAGATTACACATAATTTTTCCCCCCAAAGTAATAAATCTGTGCAGGTATTTTTTGTGTGATTTAGTGTTGAGAAGGCCCAGGAATCCATAATTTGTGAGTTTGAGCAGAAGAGCTGCAAAATTAATCTTTACAATAGCAACACCTGTTCTTTGACTTAGCCTTTGATAAATTACATGTGGATAATATTTACCACATTCTTTGACTACTTTGAGATAATAGCAGCCAGGTGTAAAGCTAGTTTTTGGTAGTGGGAAAACAATGCAGAAAGAGAAACTGTGTGAGTCACCTTGAGTTCTTTAAAAGTAATATCGTCTGGTTAGAGTTTTAGAAGAAAAAGAATGAAAAAAATAAGAGGGGAACAGTTCCAAATGTATTCAGATGTAAGAGTTTAGGGAGACTATTTTCAAAGTAAGTGATAACTGAACAGAACTGGGTCACTGGAATCTCAGTATCTCTTGACAAGCATCATTTGCAAAACAGATACAACAGCACATATCTCGTCTTATGGAAATAAGATCTTGGTTCTCAGTTCTTGTACCTCAGACTTTACATTTTAAATTCTCCAGGCTCTCTGACAGCATTTTAAAAATTTATCCTTAGCATCAAGTTTCAGTGATAACTAGAAGTCAATAATTGTTAAACCTTCATACTAATTATGACAACATTTTAAATCAAATAGCTACTCACATAAAAGAGTTAAATTATTCTAGCTTAAAAGATTTTTTATGTTAAAGAAGAAAAGAAAAATATTTTTAAGAAGCTTTGTTGATTTTTTAGCATACTCCTTCCTTTTCCTCTTTGTGCACTTAATTAAGTTTGTGGCCATAGATCAGAGAAAGAGATCAGGTATAATTATTTGCTCTTGTAATGTACATTTTGTTATTAAAAATAAAAATTAAGACGTGCATTTTAAGAGCTATTATAATTTAGAAACAAAATCTTTTCTGCTTGCAAAATGTGTTTTCCTTTGAAACTCTCTACACAATGAGAGATGAAAATTGTCATGCAGCATGATCCAAAATCAAGGACCTGTGGTGTCCTTTTAGAGTGACTAAAAATGTCTCTAGACAGAACCTCATGTGTGTTCTTCCTCTGTGATTCTGGAGACAGTTCCCCATTATTATCTGCAGTAGTTTGCGTGTGTGCTGATTCTCTGTGAAGAGTTTTCAGAGAATGCATAGAGATCATTCTTGGAAAAAGGAGGGATCTGGAGAAAATATTTACCACTTGCATAATCCTTCAGTTTGATGAAAATTCTTTGAGCTGGCAAGAATAGATTTTCCTCTTTATGGGGTACTGATGCACAGAAACAGAAGAACCACCACCAGAACATTTTTTAGACAGCTTTTATGAGAAGAAATTCATCCCTTTCAGGGGTCTGACAAGAGTCTGCTTGAATTTTCCCTTGAGAAAAAGACCTACAAAGATTGAAGATTGGAAATTTCTAAGTATCACTAGCTTCCAAGAACCTTGAAAAGACAAAAGACAGGGATTTTGGTATAATTTGACCTGCCATCTCTAGTCTTGGCAAGGATTGCTGCCCAAAACACTAAGTCTGCTTTCTTGGATGCCAAACTCAAGAAGTAACCCATACAGCAGATTTCTCCAGGTCACACAGCCTTGGACATAAAGGGTCCCAGCCTCCAGTCAGTCCATCTAGCAGATGTACATGATAGGTGAATGAAGTAGACTCTTGAAAAGCTTGCTACTTGTTAAATCCATATTAAATATACCCACAGAACATTTAGGACTGGAAGGCACCCTGAAGGATCATCTGTGTAAAAACATTCCTTTGTGCTAATCTGCTTAAGGCATGCCAGTTTCTGTAGTTAATGGCACACAAAGTTGTGTGTCTATTATCACTTCATTCCAACTTGCCAAAAGGAGCACTAGATGCTCATTTCTAGCTCAGTTGATCTGGGGCAAGTCTTGAACTCTTGCCCTCTGACCTCTGGGTTTTCCTACTCTTCATCTGCAAACTCTTTGCTAAGGTTGACTGTGAAAGGTCTACTGCTGATAAATCAAATGTTCATTGGGAATAAGTGGGATTTCTACTCCATTCATTCTTGCACTGGTCTTGCAACTCTGCAGTCAAAGACACTCTGCTGATGACTTCAACAGTTGTTGAAGGAAACCTTCATTTTCCCATTTGCACGTCTGCCTAGGGAAAAAAAAACTAAAAGAATGAAAGATCAGGGATTTTGTAGACTTGAGAAATTCAGACTGTCTTCTAGTAAAATTCCAATCCATACAGTATTTGTCCATGGGTAAAGATCCTTGCACTGAGTAAATTCACATGCCAAAACAGTCAATTTATCCTAATTATGCAAGTAAGTTTTCATAAGATTTGGAAGATAGTTTGGCCAGAGTTAACAATAAGGAGGAATCTACTGTTGGAATAGGTTTTTGCTGTGAAAGTTTGCTTTCGCTAGGGCCAGGTGCTATTCAGTATGAGTAAGAATGACAGAATCGGGGTTAGAGGAGCAACTATTGATTGCAGGCATCTATGCAAACACATTCCATTTCTGTAATTCAAATTCAGCTGTTTGTATTTGTGCTCTGCTCTGATAGAGCATTGGAAATGTCTCTTTCAGTGGGTTTGAGTTTAGGACAAGGCTAGATGTGGTTTCTCTAGAAAGTAAGGTGCTTATCAGGCATCACTCAAATGTTACTCAATTATATGTCTGATTAGTAAGAGCAGAATTGTTGTAGTTGGCAGTTTTTCTCAGTGAATAATAAATTCACTATAAATACGCACTTTTTTTTTTTTTTTTTTTTTTTTTTTTTTTTTTTTTTGTCTCACAAGTGAATCTGTCCCAAAAATAAACTTTTGGGAGACTTTTATCCCAATTCATGAATCTTCTGCAGATGTTGATGTCCTTCTTTCCTTTAATATTTAGAGAGTGGTAATACAAACTGCAGTAAAAAATTCGTATCTCTCCCTTCCATGTAATCTCTGCAGAGGGTGTCATAAAGCTTTTGTCTGCTTGGGATATGAGTTATTTACTAAATTTCTGCAGTATGCACTTATGGTTGTTAAAGAATGTTGTCTCTCATGCCTGACATTGGCTTGCCTACGTATTTAGCTTGAGACAGTTCTATGTCCTCTTCAGAAATAGGACACCAGAAAGGGGATTGTGCTTCTTTTAAACAGAATTTCTCCAGGCCTATTGGATGGTATTGGCTGGATGTCTTGTGACACTCGTGGCTAAAGCTGCATCACTTCATATAACTGCTTTCTGAGTCTGAAAGTAGATGAGAACAATTCTCTAGCATGGTAACCTGCCCATTTCAATTTAATTATTTATTGATGGTGAAACAAATGTAGAGATTCACATTATTTCTACTAGAAGTCAGATGACTTTTGGACAGTGAGTGGTGAGTTCAAATGCAACTAGATAAAGTTGAAGTTAGACTCAAGTTTCCTATTTTTTGAATGGATGTGCTTAAATACAAACCTGCAGTAATCTTCTTATATTATTAAGGCTTTAAGGCACATTGCTTTATTTATCCTGACTAATATTTGGTTTCACTTTGGAAAAGTTCACATTTGACTAAATATTTAGTATGGGAAGGGAATTTTCCATTGCAGGGAGTAAAAAAAAATAAATTAAAACCTGTTTTAGTGCAGAAAGCTTTTTTCAGTAAAGCTTCCAAACCTACAGATATCTTTTTCTACAGCTTTCCTTATTATGCTAAACTTGGACTCCCAATGACATTTAATGTAATAAAAAGTGACACTGTAATTTAAAAAATGGCCTAGAGAATTATCAGGACACACATTAGGTAAATTAAAAGCTGGTTCAATGAGGAATCAAAAACTTGAGTTTCTAATGGGAAGATGTAGATGAATGGGGCTCATTAGGGTCTGATAGGTTTGGATAATGGGTGGGAAGGACAAGTTGAAGTTATTAAATGATATGAATCCCCTGGTATAATGGCCAGATTCCAGTAAAATGCACTTTATTATAACCAGATGAAGTATATTTAAACCAAATGAAATATATCTGGCACCAGAGAACCATATCTGTCTCTGCTGCAGAATAATGAGGCTTTGTCCTGGAAAGCAGTGACCTAATGGATTTAGGATGGTCATAGAAGATCATCTCAGTGTGAGCTCTCAGCACAATGCTGTCACGAAGAACAGTAGACCATTTCTTGAATGCCTTAGAAGTTAAGTAGCAAAGTAATTATTCCACATAATATCAGTAAAAATACCCATGGGTTAGGTGTCTTTCCATTAAGACAGACTGGGATTGCTCAATGGACTTCAGGAGGTGGTTAAAAATGACCAGCATTTGGGAAACCCTGTTAGGAATTTGCCTCACTCACATAAAGGCATTCAACCAGAAACTTCAGAGATAACATGATTTCTGTAGATGTTTAAATAAAAAAGATTGATCAAACTGTGACAAAGGAAATTAAATGTTCTGTCCTAGCAAGCAGGAGCTTCAAGTGTTATAAGCAAAAAATAAAGGACACAATGAACTCAAAGCCATTAACATGTGGTTAACTTCTTAAATTAACTCCTCCAGATAAGACCAGTCCCTGGGTCTTCTGTGGGTAACAGTCACAAGAAGAATCTGCAAATGAAACAGGCTTACACATATTTGCTTTTCTTTATCCCACCATAAGACAAGTCCATTACTTATAGATCAAACTGTGATACAGCTTGAATATCTGCTAAAAGAAGCACCTCCAAGGAAAACAGCTGAACATTAGGTATAAATGACAAAAAGCCCTCAACTATATAAAGGTAATCAAGGATAAGAACTGTTGCTAAGGTTTCCTAGGCTTTTTGTCTTGTGTTTTGTTTGTTTGGTTAATTTGTTTTTGTTGTTGCAGAGGTTTTCATGGTATGTGCCTTGCTTTGTTGGTTATCAATACAGAATCACATGCAAATTCCAGGTTTATCATCTGACAAAATGAAAATTATTCCAATTGTATTAAATTAATTAGCTGGAGACAATGGAAAGAATTTGTTCCTGCCAAGTTTCTTAAATCTCCCAGAAAGGGCTTGCATATTTAAATGTTCAAAAGGAGTGAAACTGCTGTGCCTGATTTCCTGCAGTGTTTAAAAAAGGAAAGGTGGAGGCTTCTCAGGTAACACACAGATCTTTGTGCAGCCACTAGTACAATTAAATGAGGTTGAGGTGTTTATTTCCAGTTCATAACCTCGATTCTCTCACTGGATCTATGTAATAGGTCCAGTTACAGCATTATATTTTCTACAAACTATGGAAAGGGCAGGTTGTGTTCCAGTCAGCAACATTTGCAAAACAGTCCATTGCAATCTGCATCTGTAAATATTTTTTAAAGCTAGATTTCCATTTGCTTTGGGGAAGGTTTTCAACCTGAACACAAGGAGAAATTAAAACATTGCTATCTCAGCTTCTCTGATTCATCACAGGTGAATATTATATTCCACGTTTTCTGAAACACAGGCTACTTTTTGCAGTCTATTACCACTATTGAAAAAGAAGTAGCAGGAAAAAACCCCTCAAAACCACTGAATAATTGGAACAAATAGTATAACTAAGGGCAGTGTTGTTTGTTTCTGAATGTTTTAGAAACAGCAAAAAATAATTGAGATTCACTAACATACTCATCCACATTGCTTATTTAACTGCGAATTCAACATAATAGAAAACTCTTACAAAATGAAAACATGGTGAAGGATTAATTTTCCCTTTTCTCCTATTTTTGTGTACATTACATTTGAGCCCTAATATCTGTGTTTTTCTGTTTGATTTCACAGGTTTGTGAAATCAGTGGAATTATTGAAGAACAATTTAATAAAAAACAAAAATATGGTGATCAAAACTACACCTGAAAATTTGCTTTAGTTTATTCATAAAAAAATTAAATAAAGTTATTTTTCTAGTATCAGCAGCACATGAGTGAAACTGCTCTGACATGAGGATGCTGTAATGCACTGAATGAGACTATTTACTGTGGTACAGTGGCCTTAGGAAAGAAGGGTAATTGTCACCTTTTAGTATAAATTTACTACAGTATTTTTTTTTAGTTTATACCCCTATTGTTTTGGATTGACATTTGATAAGCTAAATTCTGCCTGACCAAAACAAACTTTGCCTAAAGATTGTATGTATTTTAACTTGTCTAAGGTTTTCTACTCCTTATATTTTTGTAATCTTTGCTCCTTTTTAGATTAATAAACATTAAAGTATTTGCTGCATCTGCCCATGTGTATGTCCCATTCAGGTCTCACAGAGAACTGGCTGTTCACTCATAGTCACCTGCAGAGAGAGGTCAGACAGGGGAATGAGTGAAAGAGTGTGTGTGGGTAGCAGAAACAGGTGCTGCTTGTGCTGCATAGCTTTGTATTGAATTTATCTTCTTTGATCTTTAAAACAAATAAAGACTCTGTTAAAAAGGGGGACATAATAAGGAGTGGTGCATGCATGCAAAAATAAAGCACCTAAAAGGAATTTCATATATTATGATAAAGTGTTAGTTACCCATGTGAATTACTGAGACAAACTTGCTGTTTAAAATATTCTATCTGGTGTGTGCTGTGTGCTTGGAACTTTAGAGGATGTGTTAGCACAGACATCAAATGAAGGGATGTGGCAGTTGGATTTACTGATTTCATTTACCTGTTAATTCTGTCAAGTGTGTTCTCAGTTTCCTCTGTCTTCAATTATGTATGCTCGGGTCCTGTATCTTTGAGAGAATAATGAAATTGCTTGCAACTATTAAAAAATACAGTATTACAAAGCATCTATTTGTTTAAGAAATAAAAATGAGTTGTCTGTCATAAGTGTTTCATAGTGTGAACTTTTTTCTGCTGTCTCACGAATGCAGAGTGCTAAATACACAGAAACACTATTGTCTGTGTTAGTCGTGAGTGAGTGAGTGAGTGAGTTAAATGGAAGTTAACATTGTGGTGAGCAAGTATTTGCTATATGTGTCATCATAGTGTACAGTTCCTATATGTAAAATGTTTGGCATACTGGCATAGTGCCTTTAAGTTCATTTCAAGAAGGTACTTTGTTAATTTGTCATCAGTAAAGGAAATCTGTAATGCTGTGTGCATTTGCAATATGCTTGAGGGCTCGTTTCCATATGGGGGGTATATTGTCATTGATTAGTCAGTTGTGCTCAGAAAAGCATTCCTGTGAAACTAATGTCTCCTTTTCATGGGTTTTGTTCTTCCTTAGTGGTCCTCATTTCACATTTTACCTTGACTTTACTGAAAAATATAAAATAGGATTGCCTAATCTTCTTTTGGTTGCTTCACTCAACATCTGCTAAGCTGCATGCTTTCTGCTTCATGTCATTACTGGGTGAAATTATGATTACATTTAATCCTTGGGAAAAATTTCATTGACTTCAGGAGAACCAAGATTGCTCACAAGTTGAGAAAGAAATTGGAATTTGGCAGCATCTTAATTCTAGAAGTTCTGCCATGTATGAGAACTTGAAGACAGTTTTGGCCCAGTACGGCAGAGATATTTGGTCAGGGATGTGTCTGGTTTGAAATTTTGGTTACGGATGAAGAGGTACAAGACAGGCTTTATTCAGAAAGGCAGAATATCAATCATGTCCCTGGTATTCAGAGGGGAAAAAGGCTTTTCAGTTACAGATATAGTGAGTGCACCAAGAGTTGTTAGAGTGATTAAGAATTTAGCACATGCTAATTGTACACAAGTATCTCAAGGTGTTATAGGATGACTTGGGAGGTCTCAGTTGTAAAAGCTGTGAAGCCCTGAGCTCCTGAGATATATGGCTGTTTTTGGCACTGGCCAGAACAATGGTATTTTTCTGGGACACTTTCTAAGCTGAAAGGCAGAGGATAAAACCACGGAAAGTATGATTATTTTTTACACTAAAACATACAGAAAATCATATGTGTTTTTGTTGTTGTTGTTGTTTTAGTTCTCACAATTTTGACATGATTTCATGAATTTTTAACACTCCTGGTTAGCTCTACTCCCTCAAAAGCACATGGCAAACAATTTTGGCTGATATTAGTGCTCAGCCCAGCAACCAGCGCTGGCACTGCAGAGGAGAAGCAGCCACCTGGTGCCCTGACTGCAAACAAGCTGGCAGTGAAGCATAGCAAGTCAGGAGAGCTCCAAGGAGGAGCTGAGATGCACTTAATAGGCAACAAGCAGCTGGGCTTAGGGGGCCAGGGAGCACAAGCAGCAGCTGGGCAGCCCATGCAGAAGGCATGTGTGATAAACTTGTTTTCACCTCCAAGCTGCTGGAAGCCTTACTCATTTTCTCTTTGACCTTTTTGGCTTTGGGAAGCAGTTTCTCAATTGCTTATGGAATAAACTGCCTACATGGTATCTAATTGAATTCAGAGTCAGCTGTGGATGCTCTTGATGCTGCTCTAGTTAGTTTGGCAAGAATTTCAAGGTGGAGGGGTTTTTTGTTTGTTTTTGACTCTGCACCAGGCACTTCAAAGTCATCCAAATAAAGCTATTGTAAAGCTGCACAGAAATGTGCTGCTGTCTAGTTGCATGGAAGAGAACAGATTTAACACTTTTTCAGAAAGATGCTTTATGGGTCATTGCTGGTGCTATTCAGTTACTGCATTTTGATGGAAAAAAGAGTCATGAGAAACAGATACATTTTTCCCAGCCATATGTTTGCAACTTAATTTTTTTTAATCCTGTATGAATGCGGTGATGTAGGGATCCATGATTCTAAATAGCACTTGTTAATGAAAAAAACCAAATATGTCTCAGTATATAAAAATGGATGTAGCTTTTCTAAAAAGCAGCTGTTTTTCTTTCAAAGCCCAATTTACCATAAAATAGGCTTTATGGCTCTATTGCCATATGAGTTACTGCTACTTCCTTTTAAGGCTTTCATACCCTTAATGCTTTATCTGGCTAATCTTAAAAACAACCTTAATGTATCCGTATTAATTTCAATAAAACAACATTATTAATGGATTTCCTTCTGTACTGCTCATATCAAGTAATTTCATCACTAGTCAGATTTTAAAGATGGCCTTCTTGCTACTCTTACTTGCATAAAGCTATTATAATTAAACAATTTCTCTTGAAATATCCAGTAGAAGGTTTCTATGAGCAAATCCTTATCTTGAAAACTTCAGCAATAATTTAAAAACACCTACACAGCAATCAGTTGTACTCTGTATTAACAAAATCTTCTGGCCCTGTGGGAATATGTTTCCTAAAAATCCGACCTTATTCGCTGTTCAAGTGTCTTTCTTCTGAATCAATACTTACAAAAGAGGGAGAAAAATAGTTTCCTGCTTCCTGGAGTATTGTTTCAGGTATATCTACATTATACTTAGAGAAGTAGCGAGATAAGAGCAGGGGAAGTCCTATAATCCAACAACTAAATTCAGAGAAAGATATGAATTTGATGAAAGCCAACTCACATGCATGAATGTGATGCTATCGTTTCATTGCTCTGTCTGTACATGGACATGCTTCACATTTAATCCAATAAACTATTCATGTAAAATACAGAAAAGCTCCCCTGGGTTTGGGATTAATCAAAAAAACGTTTAAACAGACCACTGGTTTGACAACATTAGCTTACTTCTTGCTATATTGCTGAATTTAATTGTTTTTAATTATCAAGTTGCTGGTTAAAAGAAGATATATATTTTTAAGTTAAATTTCTGACACAACAGTTCATTAGAACTTCGGTTTCTGGTTTTTTTTTCTTGGTATGTTATATAATACTAAAGCATAATCAAACATGCTAAACTAAGGCATAATCAAACAATCAAATTTAGTTGGATGACACACTTTTTTTTTGATAGTACAGTCAGCTACTATTTTCTATGGCTTGTCTGCCCTAGCTATGCAGCAAGTCTAAAATGTACTGTCTGTAGAGGTTTCCTCTACATCAGCTTTAAACCTATCAAGGTGCATCTTCAAATGAAAACACTGCTCTAGACCATAAGTTCAGTTCAATTGGCAAAGCAGTCTAGTGATGTTTTCACTTACACAAACATAGTACAAAGGTAGAAATTTCACTTTATTCAGGACTGAAATTTAATCTACGAAGCTTTGTAGATCTTTGTTGTTGGAAGATGGCAGTGCTTTAGTAACTAATATTATACCAGCTGCTATTCCAGAAGTTCTGCTGTAGAATTTGCTGCCCTCTCCGGCTCATGCATCTTTACTGTATGAAGAGTATCTGTGTTTGAATCTCACAGTATTGAAGAAGTTTGGTCATTGTTTTTCTTTAATTATTATTAGCCAGTCCTGGAGAATGCTTCTAGTTCTAAAATGGTTAGGTAAAATCACTGAACCAATGTCTTCTCTAGATCCCTCGACCTTCTTTTGAGAGCTTGATGATAAAATATTGTTCTAAATTGAGAGACAGAAGAGATCTTTTTGCCCACTACAACCAGCTATGACACAGCTCTGAAAAGACCCACAGGAGAGTAACTCTTGTGAGTTACTTGAATTCTGAGCTGCTGATGCTCACCAGGGACCTCCTCTCCATGTACAAAAATGTACATGTTTGCCTAGAGAGGGAGTGTGATAGGAAATGGGGCTGGGAAGGACCCTCAGATATCAGGTTCTTGCTCTCTCTGATGCAGCATCTCTGGAGAAGGAGAACCCCTCTCTTCATCTTTAGAAAACCATGTACCCAAGAGCTTGTATTTGGCATGACAGCTCTTTCTCAGAACAAAATCTTGTCTCCTTGAATACATTATGTCTTAATTGTCTCCATCTTGCTTCAGCTCAGATAGCAATGAATTGAGATGCCACCCAAAGCAAGAAAATGAATTAGTGGTCCTGTAAATCCTTTTGAATTTTTGCAGTGTTGCAAATGTGGCCAGGATTTCATTCCAAGTTACAAAGAGTGCTGAAGTAGCATTTTTACAGCCCCACAGATTTGTCAGGAGCACACAGGGTAGACATGCTGCTGCTCTGAGAAACCTTGCTTTTGCACTGAAAACGACATGAGATGAAACAGCAAAGAGTCCTTTGAGCATCCTTGCTTCAGCTGTTTTTGCTGTCTCCAAAAGTGCATGAGGATTTTGTGAGTGCATTTCAAAAACTTGCCAAAATACTCCCTGGGGCCTGGTAAGTACAATAATTCAAAATCTCTCCTAAGTGCCCCCAGAAATCATTCTCTTCCTCTTGATGTGTGTAATCCAACACCTACACACTCACAACCCCAGGTTTAATAAAGTCTGGGGCCTTTAGCTGAGATTCCACAGCAACTTATTCTTCCTATCCCCCCAGGTGAAGTTATATTTCTGTGTCCAGAATACATTATCTGTTATTGACTTTTCATCTGGACACAGATCTTGCAGAATTTAAAATATTTTGCTATGAGGATGTGTTGAAAACATCTGATGGGCTTGCCTGGGGTATTGTGATGCAGAGGCCTTCTGGGAAAGACTGCATCAACCTCATCTGTAATTGTGTCTGCTCTGTGCAAAGACAGGAAGCTATTTAAAAAACAGAGCTGAAGTTCCTGATGTAAGAACAGCCAAAACTCCAGAGACAGATGTGCGCTCACTATCTCTCTTTCAAGCAATTAATCCAAAGTGTGAATTAATGTTATCTTCTATCTTCTATCACTTTTTCTGCACACAAAATGTTTGTAAGAGAAATACCGTGTTCAAATGGTGGAACATTGATTTTTCAGCATTTAGGCATGTCAGAAGAAGGCTGACTTACTTAGGAAAAGTAAATGTTGTACCCTGTAGATTTTAAAAGGGTAAGAGAAGGAATCCAAAAGTGTAGGAATGTTTGTTCCAGTATTGTGATTAAGTATCTATATTCAGAATGATTTATTTGTCTAGCTTGAGGTAAAAACATACAGTATGTCCTTCTCTGCTCCATTCCACTGGAACCACATTCAAGTACATAAGATAAACTTCAACAACCCTTCAAAATACTTTTTATGTTACTTCTGTCTTCACTAGTGATTCAGAAATCTGAGAACATTGACAAGTGTCATGCAGAGGGGTCCTTAACTCTTCAGAGTGGTGCAATGAGAGATTACCAATACCGAGAAATAATATCTACAGAGAATGTTGATATGTTTTTTGCTTGACTTTGACCTGTGATGGTCATGTGGTGTCATGCTTTTGTCTCAGCTGCTTGCCTGACCCATGATACTTTTCAGTTCTTCCTAATGTAGTTATGAAATGCTATACACTGATATGTAATAACAGAGAGTGAGATAAAGTTTTATCCTGTAGTTAATACAGAGGAAACATTGATGTTTGTGTATAAGGTTATCACATCTGTGATGTGCCACATCCTTTAGAATGGTCTTCTCTTATTCACAGCATTAATAAATTCTGTGTTCAAAAAGCTGCACTCATTACTGAACAGTGAAAAGCATCATATCTAAATTGCCCTGCTGTCTTTTTAACCTGGTGTGTTCTCTTCTTCTCAAGGCAAAGTTATCCTAGCACAGAGCAGCCTCCCAGCAGCTGCGCCTTCCTGGCATCCTGAAGGATCATTTGCATCCTTGATGGTGTTTCCAACAGATTCTGTACACACTTTACTGTATACAGTGATGTTCCAGGTCTTGTAGTCCTCATGTTTTATGAGCTTGGAAGACATTTAGTTTTATTATTGTACATTTTTTAAATATCATCTGAAGGTTTTCATAATGCTTTCTAAAGTATTTCTTTTGATTATAGGTGAACTTTGACGTAGATTAATTACAGGGCTACATTTTTTCCATTAGGAATATCTTTTCTCCTCCTTCTTGTTGTCTCCATATGAAATACTTTTTTATTTCTTAATTGAGGTGGCTACTCTAATCCAAATATAGCATTTTTGAGTGATTCTGAGAAGCAATGATGGTTTTTCCTCCTATTAATTGTAATTTACCACTACCATAGCATGTTGGGGAGAGAGTGTGATAATTGAGAGACTTGAATAAAAAAACTTCATCTTTTAGCATGTTGAATTTTTGATTTTTAAATTCTTTGTTATGTTGTATTGCTTGTAAAAGCTACATTTTTCTATTTGAAACACATTCATAAGATCTGCCAGTAAAAAAATCTCTCATTTCTCTGCTTAGTGTGCCAGTAGTTGGCCTACATTTTGATTTCATACCCTATGATATCATAGAAATACTGTAGTGTTCTGTTTTATGGCCTTCATGCTTCTTCAGTGTTGAAGAAGTTTGGTCATAGTTCAATTTAGCAAACTAACTAACCTCATAGCAAACTAACCTTTATGGTTCTCACAGGTTTATGTGAATTTCTAGAGACTGTTCTCCATTCTTCAATAAAAAATTAGTAGTTTTGGCTTGTGTTTTAGCTTGTGTTAATTTGCATTTCTCAGTAGAAAAATACATGCCACAGGACAAGAGGAATTTTCTGGGATATTGTTTGTATAATTTCTTTTATTTTTAAAATATAAAGAGGATGGCATTCAGCCACCCAGAATATGTAGCTGAGTGTCAGCCAATACGATGGCAGTCTGATTGCCTCCAGGTAGAGGCAAAGGGGCATTTGCCAAGAGTACTGAAATGCAGTGAAATGTTCCCTGAGAACCACAAGGTTCCATTTCTTCCAGCAAATCAAGCTCTTTGCATTACTCTCCTTCAAGGGCTCTGTGGGCATTTTTGCTGTCCTTTTTTTTGCCCTCTTCATTGCCTGTCCTCAGTACATGTCTTTCCACATGAAGCACTTCCTCCTGCTTATAGGCTGGAGTGCTCTATTTTCATTGTAGCCCTCCTTGGTGGGGTGTTGGAATGGCCTCAGATGTGCCTTCTCAGGTGGAGAAAATTTTCAATGTGTTGGGAAGGGAAGGGAGTTTGCACACGGGTGTTTCTGTGCTGCTGTTTGTGCTGTGTGAGTGTGGGGACATTTCTGTCTGAGCCAGTGGAGCTGGGTGGGCATCTCCGCTCCAAGCTGCTCTTTCTCAGGTGCTTGGTCACACATTTCTGAGGGACTCGCAGCACTGCTGCTGGGCTACCTCATCATCCCTTTGAGCTGAACCCCTCCACTGACTGCAAGATCAGTTTGGGAAACAGAGATCCTTGCTCACACCCTTTGATGCACCCCAGATCCTCTGTGCTCTCCGTTCCCACATCCTGTTGGCAGCACTGTGACACTTCTGCAGCCACCTGACACTGATGTTCCAGGAAATGTCCTGCTGCTGTCCTGAGATGAGCAGTCCTGTCTCATGTTTGAGAATAAGCTCTGATCCACAAGTAAATAATGCAGTTCTCATCCTTAAAATGATACAATTGTTTACTGTTCTGCTGCCAAAAAGGTATCTGGCTCTGGACAGGGCTGTAAGAGAGCATTTAAAAGTGCTTTCTGCAAACCCCGTATTTGATGCTGATGTGCTGAAACACTCCAGAAAGTGCTTCTCTCAGTCCCAGAACTTGACTTACAGACAGTATTTACTGCAATCCAGTTGTGACCTACAGAGCTTTCAAATCTTCCCTTTGCTGTGTGCATTCTGTACACAGAGGTACCAATTTCCTCTCTTATGAGGGAGAGAAAAGTTATTCATATGGTGATAGATCCTGTAACTTTACAGAATGAGAAAATAATTTTATTGCTGGCAATGGAAAGCGATATTTATATCACAGAGAGGAGGGAGACTCTTCAATATATTATACAGAATTCTAAATTTATTATACACATTCAATTTTTCCATTCAAAAAGATTCCTTTTTGATATGATTTAAGGTTCCTATGGTGAAATATTTGAAAATTGAGACTTTTTTTATTGCTTGTGTTGCCTTGAAGGTGAAATTGATCATGTAATAAAATATATTTGTTCTTTACGTATGATTGTGAAGCTTTCTTCTCTACAGAATAATTTTGAATTACTATTCTACTGGCATATTTCAGAGGAGTAAGATTTGGTTAGGGCAAATTTATAGGAGGCAGGTAGAGTAAACAGATACAAAGTTTAATTTACCAGTATACACCTAAGTGTCTTTTTTGTGGGAGGATTAGAAAATTAGTTTTTGAGCTGTAGCCCAGTGCAAACCCCAAACAAATAGCAGGGTTTGACTCTTTTGGAAAGTGATTGTGTATTTCCAATGATGACAGGCAGTATCATTCTTTGATTTATAGCAGAACAACTTTCACTTAATATTGACCATATGGCAATTTTCACCACCTACATTGTGCAGGACCTGTGTCAGCAGCACACAAAACAATGAACCTTATTCCCAGGAAATGTTTTGTGTGATAGAGGATATTGCATTTTGGCATATTGATTGATTGATAGCACAAACCAGTCATAATTAGATATCTCTTAATCCTTTGTAAACATGTGGCAGGCTTTTGAACCTCATTGCATTATTTGGACATTATTGAATTATCAAGTATGCCAGCTTGTTTTCAAATTGTAGATTTGAAGCAGATTACAACAAAAAGACGTTATGGAACTAATTTATTTAATATAACCCACAGTACTATTTTATACATAATCTATATTAATCTATAGTTTTAATGCCAGAAATAGGGAGGGAGGAATATTATTGGGAGTACTTGACCTTCATAGAATCATAGAATGGTTTGGGTTGGAAGGGACCTTAAAAATCATCTAGTTCCAAATCCCCTGCCATGAGCAGAGATATCTTGCACTAGACCAGGCTGCTCAGAGCCCCATCCAACCTAGACTTGAACATTTCCAGGGATTGGGCATGCACAGCTTCTGTGGGTAATCTGTTCCTGTGCCTCACCACCCTCACAATGAAGAATTTCTTCCTATATCAAATCTAAACCTACAGTCTTTCATTTTGAATCTGTTTCCCCTTCTCTTGTCACTACATGCTCTTGTAAATAGTCCCTCCGTTTTTCTTGTGGGCTCCCTTCAGGTACTGGAAGGATGAGAATATTGCAGATCTTTCACGATTAAATTTTTCCTCCGGCAGTTTATTTTTACAGTTCTAATTGTTGTACTGCATATTGGAACAAAACTGGAAGCAGGAACACTTAACCTATATTTGGAGAGAAAACAATTTTTTTTCACTCCTTAAGGAAATATCCATTACTGGAATTCTCTGGTAGCAGTGACTTGGCTGATATGCAGGACTGTGGGAGAGTGTTGTTGATACAAGTGAAGAGAACTTGACTTGGTACCTCACTGTACCCACATTATTTATGCACTGGGTATGTGTGGCCAGTTGGAAAGGGAACTTCTTTGGTCTGCCTAGCAGCAGTGCCACCAGACATGCCAAACATCATTATGTAGGGCATGCTGTTCAAGACATTAGCTCCCATTTGGCAACATGTCTTGCCAAAGGGCTGTGTAGAGCTCTGCCCTTCAGTTGACTGATATTGGATGATTTATTGAATACCTAAAGATTTGTGAGCTAGACATAACAATTTCACTGAGGCTGGATATCATCTGGCTCTGTAGCTGGACTGCCTAGGGACCAGTATGTGCCTCCTCAAGCCATCAGGGCCTGTTCTGTTCATGCTGAGACTGCAGCAGTTACTGCTCACAAACTTCCCCTTTCCTTGTGCCAGGGCTTATGTGTTGCTGGCTGTGTGATGACCTGAAAATGAACCACTTTCTTTTGTCAATCACTTTCAGCCAGATTATTTCCCAAAGCACTAACGTACTAAGCCTAAAGACTAAAATTATATTTTGGGTCAAAGATGGAGCTGAGGTTTACAGAAAGCTGTAGCTAGTTGAAATGCAAATAGCAGTAGATCCAGGAAACAGTAGGATTGTACTATAGGCATATGGAGGCGGGGCTGGAGAATGGGAGGTGAGGGCTGGGAGGGAAACATTCTGATCCACTATAAACAGACAGTGCATATAAATAAACAGTAAAACTGTATGTGGAACAATATGGTCAGTATGCATTATCGACAATTACAAACTCTCACCTGATCCCAGATCCTTTTGCAATCAGTTATGAGCTATTGACTTTACTAGGACTTTACATGACTTTCTCACATGTGCTTTCTGATAATATAATTGCTTTTATAATAGAAAATGGAATTAAGTGATAAGAGACAGAGAGAGAGCTCAAAACACATTTACTGTATCTGTGGTGAGAATGAATTTCTGTGATGATAAAGTAAGAGTAAAAGTAAGTTCTGGGAAAGACAAGAGTGGTAATTTTTGTAGTCAAGGAGAAGAAAAATAACCTGATAGAAAAAAATTATGTCGAACTCCTTCTGCCTCAATAATGCTAATAATGGTTGGCTAGAAACCACTTAGCTCTCAGTGACACTCACTCTGTCCTTTCAGACATTCATTTGTTTGCAAGTCCTGCACACCAAGTTGTCCATCAATGTATGTTCAAGGAGCCAGCACTTGGGTTTGGTTAACAATCTCTCCTGATAAGTCTTACCAAAACCTGCTGCATATCCCTCCATAAGTCTCCAGAACACTTACGTGTCAAACTTCAACAAATTATTCTTCCTGATTTTTTCCTTTTTTTTTTTTTTTAATAGAATGAGGTACTTTCTTTAGACACACCCTATGGTTTGCATACTCATTTCAGCCACATGAAATCACAGTGATTTTCTATAGTATTATCTACAGTTGTAAACATTTACTAAATTTACAAGAATGGACTGCTTTCATTAAAAGTACCTCAGTCCTGTCATGGACTTTTCGACATCCTTAGGCCCTAAATATATGGCTTGTAAATGTGTAGTGTTTAAAGTGCTACTTATGTTTTGTTTCATATTAATATAGGTGATAACAGACTTCTAAAGAATTCTGCCCGCATTTTAGGATGTTGGATTATGTGTGCATTTCTTTAGTCTTTACATTAAAAAAACATAAGAGCCACATTTGGTAGAAGTCAGTGCAGCTACAAGAGATTTATCACTGGCAAACCCTTTACTTTTATGGTTTACTTTTATGATTTGTCATGATGGAAAAAATATTTCTGTTGCTAATGATGATAATATTGAATATAATGTTTCTTTAGCAGAATTCTGATGGGAATTCATTGTTCTTGCCTGACATGCTTTTTCAGAAAAAGGTATTTTATTTTTTTGGAAAAAGAATTTTAAGTTCTACCCAAAGTATGCCAAATATGTCTCTATAAATGTAACATATACTGACTGCCTCTATATTAAACATCAGTGTTTACTAGCAGCCAAAACAAACAATACTGCAATAAAAGTAAACAAATAAAGAAACTTGTTTTTTATTTTTAGTCTTTTGCCATCCAATCAGGTAGGACCAGTTTTTACTGCCTTTGATGAAAACAGAGTACAAAGAAAACTTGACTGATTAGAGAAGTGCAGTTCTTAGACTGAAATGATGAGAAACTTCAAACTATAGGCTGTAGACCAGCACCAGTAAAATTTAGGAGCTTTGATACTGATTTTCCAGCAGTGAGATTTCACACCTTTTGCTTTCAGATTTCATTAGTGGTCTGGGACTAAATTAAAAGGGAGAGGCTTCTCTTAGATGCCAGGAGAGTTGACCATCCTTCAAAGTTAGTAATTGTGCTGCAGCAATTAAAATGATACTAACAGCATTCTGGGGTCCCTTTTTAGCAGATTAAGAACTCTGGTTCTTCTTCACTTAAAAACGGCTTTAAATTGAACATCTGAAGTCAGATAGATTGCACGTTTCCCTGAACATTTACAGACTTCCCAAAATTGTTTGACCCTTTATCCAGAAAGGAAGAAAGGAGTTAGTTTACCTACTGCCAATGAGCTGAGTAACATAACTTGGAAGATTAAATAAAAGGGTCTCTGGAAAATTGCCAGGCTTGTTTTAAGACTAATGACATCTATTTTTAATAAATGTTGACATGGCACTATCTTCTATACAATTAACAAGCAGGTTAATTGTCCTTCCCTCATGTGACACAGTCCCTGATCCCTTTCAGCTTCCAGTTTGCTGCTACTAGAGGAGGTTGTAAATAAGAACTTTTCTGAGAGACTTGATAGAGGGATGTCTTGTGTAACATGCAAAGGGCTTCCCCATGCTTTATGAGTTGTGATGGTAGAATAGGAATTCACTGTTGACAGAATTAAGTCCTAATATGCTGTCTATGGTGGAAAGGATGCAAAAAATAAGGCAAAGAAGAAGTCACTTGAATTATTTCATTTCTCCATAAAGCATGCATTATGATTACATTCACTGTCATACCTTTAGGTCCACTTCCATTTCTGTGACCTGTAATTCTGCATGCAAGCTTCTGGGGTTTTTTTCAGCTACTCTTCCTTATTAGTTTGCCAAGGGCCATTTAATGTCCTTGTTTCAGGAGATACTTTCCTTGCTCATGCCTACAGTTGGATTGAAATAAAAGAGAATTCAGAATTTGGTGTAATAAATGGGCTCTGTCCTCCAGACATACTTAGAACATACTTTTCTCGTATATGAAAGCATTAAGTTGCTAAGTGCACTGTGTTCCATGTTTTGAAGGTATCCCTCAGGTCTTGTGAACTGAATTCAATAAGCCCTGATCTGATAAGATTACTTTTTATCAGGGACGCAGTATTAACATTATTTATCCTGATGGATGTGTTCCTTTGTTTTGATGTGCATATGTTGATTTATTGACACTGCAAATGAGCAGAACTCTACCTTGACTAGCAATTATCTAAGATATACAATGTCAATAGTATTTTCTTGTAATAAGCATGTTTGAAGAATGTCTATTACATTTCACTTACCCTTTTCCTCAGCAAGTGAGATTGTAACAGCATTTTGTGACATGGCCTTTTTGTTCCATGTGAGTTCTGCACTCAACTAATCTGCTGTGATTTTAGGGTACAGCACTGGAAAGTCAGGTCCTATCAAAATCTGGTTTTAGCAGCTCTGATAGGTACCCCTTGTAGTGTGTCCCTCATATTTATATTGTAAACTCTTTGCCTTTGCCTTTGAGTAGAATCAAATAAAATACGGAATGTGGCATGGCTTCAGTAATAATTAAGATGGGATCTCAGCTGGACGTACGGTTGCAATTCATAGTAGCTTCATCCATTGGCTTCTTTCTCTATCAGCTGGAAAAAAATCCCTTTTGCATTTATGCAGTGCTAAAAAGCACACACAAATGCATGCTGGGATGTAAAGTTTTACACACATTTTAAAAACTCAAACTGAACTTAACATTTAAAAACATTTCCATGCTAAGGGCAATAATATTTCAAAAAGCTTCATCTTACTATCCTGCTCCAGATGAGTATGCATGTGAAAATGCTGAATTAAATTCCCTTAGAGATGATAATTAGATATGATTTTGTTTTTTTATAAATTTCAAGATCTTTGACTGGTCAAATCAGCCGATATGATAAGTGCTGTTGGCTCGGGAGACACTATCATATTCCAGGAGGGTAACCACTAGCTGCTATCTTATTCCAAGACAATAACCTCTAGATGAATACCATGAGACTGAAAGAATGCTGAATAGTTCCTAGTTTTAGCCTGCCTCGTTTTATAGCTCCCTCCATTTGATTATAGTATTCTTGGGGCATGCAGGATAACCCCAAACAAAACTAGACTTTTTTGTAACTTATCCAAAAGATGACACATGCAATTAGTTTGCTATACTTATGGTTATATTAAATCAGCATTGTAACAATGACAAATCAGTCCATTTAAATGTTACAATTCTAAAATATTTTTAAAATATTACTAAATGAGATCTGTTTTCAAATACACAATATTGTATTCACAGTGTAAACATAAAATATGAAGACGGTGGCAACCAGATTCACAGCAAGGCCTTTGTGCATTACTGCCTGTTTTTAAAGAGGCTGTAAAGACTATATGGACTATACCATGGCTCACATTGTTAATGTTAAACTATTTAGTGACTTAGCCTTTTATTAAAGAACAATGTTTGAATAATGGACAATAGGTGTGGAAAAACTGTTATTCTTTAGCTAAGCCAATGCACTTAGAGTTTGTGGCCTCTCTGTTCTTGTTCATCTAGAAGATATGAAAAATAGCTATATTGTGAATCACTCTATGGAATACTTTAGAATACCATGTTATTGAATTCCCCATGAAACCTGGCTGGATTACAACACTAATTCTTTTCCTATTCATTATCAGTAAAATCCCAAAGAGACTATAGTAGACTTTTAATGACCTTTGGTTATAAAACCATCAAAACAGTATCTATACTAACTTGACAGCTAATTAAAAAAGGTTTGTCTCAAGTTTGATGTGGACATTGGTTAAATAGCCTCTTCAAGCCCCCTCATTCATACTTATACTGTATCATGAAATAGCAAAGTTTAATAGTTCAGACACTTTTCCTGTATGGAATGCAGGCATTTTATCAAAACTAGAACATTAGAAACACAAACCAGCATTGAAACCGCTATTTCTCAATTTTGACATGACTACTAGCATTTGCCAAGTGAAATTGTAGTGATCACAGCAAAAGTATTGCCCTTATTTATGCTATGCTAATATCAAGTTTCATCTTTTGTCTTTTAAATCTCCACAGTAATATTCCTACATCCACTGAGAAAAATAAGAGATCTGGATGTGGGATCAAACTTTTTACAAGAACATTTTTATATACTGTTTCCTACAACCCCACAGTTTAGAGAAACCCACTCAGTCTTCTCTTTTGGCTACCATTTGTTTCATTTCTGTCTTTTCAGGCAAAATGGAATAAAGACTGCAAGGTAAATTTCTGACTACACATGGACACTGAAGCAATGAAATTCAAAGAATGCATGATTCCTTTAATGGTCATGTCACTGTATGCACATATAGATCATCTCACAACTAAAAAAGTCTTATTTTCATATCCAAAACATACTGAGTTAATCAAACAGACCCCACTTTACCGACTCTGCACGTAAATCTCAAATTTTAACAGCTCTGGTTATCAACTAATTCTAAATGTCCTGAAACTTTTCAGGCAGAAAGCCAATGAATAGATTTTAGCACGGATAGATTCTAAATACAACAAGATCCTCAGCAGAAAATTATCTATCCTGTTTTTTTAAAAGGCTGCAAATTCAGAAAATGTGCTAGTTCTCACTGAGCACAAACCTTGGCCTTAAAAAAGACAGAGAAATCTTCACTCTGTAGCGCACTCTGGTGTTTGGGGTCCTGCCCACAAAAAGCCAGTGGCACGGGATTGCTCTTCTGGAATCAGAAGAAAGGTTTGATTATGATTTTCCAACATCTTGACTGCTCTAGGCAGAGAGATATAGAACCCAGAACCTCTCTATTGTTTGTTTGGGGTTTTTTGTTTGCTTAATTTTTTTTTATTTTTTCGTTTTGCTTCAGGTTTTTGAATACTGAAATGTGGAACTGCTCTGCCAGACAAAAGAGCAAGGTGAGAATAGTTAGTATTCTAGTTGTGATGACAGATGCTTGGATGAGTTCATGGCCTCTCACTTTTGCATCTGATCTTTTGGAAAAGCCTGTGCATATGCAGGAAGATTCTGTAAATATTTCCAACAATCAAATTTCTCAGTGGAAGTTTTGGCCCTTCTTTCTTTCTCTGTGCCTCCATGAAGGAGCTGAGAGGGTTTCTAAAATTTCTTTAGAACATTTTTTTTCTGTTTAAAAATCAGGAACTAGCCCTGGTAGGAAAAATAGGTGTATGAATGGCCATCTTTCTGTTTTATTCTGTACCACTAACCTCCTGCAATGTGTTTTCCCTGAGCAAGAAAAATCTGTTTGATAGTGTCTAGACAATGCAAACTTGTGAAATTATTAGTGTACACATTTCTAAACAGCATTTCTATATCGTACTGCCGCGAGGTGTGGCCTTTAGGTCAAGCGTCCGGCTAGCAGGAGGGCGGCCAACACCCAGCTGCAAATCTGTGAGCACCCCTCGGCATCTCATGGCCTTGGGCTGTGCTCACTGCGGACTGGATTCGCTGCTATCAGGACGAGAAGAAGGAGTCTGGACACTCACTGAGGACTGTCGGATTTATTGATAAACCCAAGATGTCAGCCAGGGAGTGACCCCGAACAAGGGGTGCAGCAAGGTTATAAAGAGAGGAGGTGTACAAGGGCGGGGTTTGCAAGGAACCAATAGGGAAAGACAAGGGAGTGAACTTAACATAATAGGCATCAGGGAAAACCCAATCGATACAAAGTAAGGGAGGGGCCCCGGGACCACAGCCAATCATAACCCCCATAGGGAAGAAGATTCTAGCAAACTGGGAAGAGTGGGGGTGATTGACTGGGGCCAGGGAGGAGAAACCAGTCTACATAAAAGGGAATAAGGGGAGGGGAGAATTATATAACATAAGGAATTGACAAAACAAATGGCGGGAGTTGCCATAGGAACAACATAACTGGCAGGGCTAAGGCGGGAAAACTGGGAGGGCAGAACCATTACAGAACGTGGGGGGGGGGCCAATACAGAAAATAAGGGAAACAATCAAACAAACGGATAGAACAAGAGGACACAGTCTCAAGTTGCGTCAAGCTAGATGTAAGTTAGAAGTAAGAAGGAAATACTTCACAGAAAGAGTGGTCAGAAACTGGAATCATTTACCCAGTGAGGTGGTGGAGGCATCATCCCTTGAAGAATTCAAAAAAAGACTGGATGTGGCACTTGCTGCCATGATCTAGCTGAACGGTTAGAACATCGGCTGGACTAGATGATCTTATAGGTCTCTTCCAGTCTTGAAAATTCTGTGACTCTGTGATTCTGTGAAATTAACAAAACACACTACAACATCGTACCATTTTCCTTATCAATCAAAGCAACTGCTAATCATTTGGTCATGCAATAAATCATTTAGATTTTTCAATCATGCATTAATTCAAGGAAGTGCCATGGTGACCATTTAATCCACTGTAAAGCCAATCACTACAACGAGGATGTAGTAACTATGAGGTGTTCTTTGGAAAGGCAATTTAGTTCTTCTGGTAAGGACTGCATAGCTATTATTTAGCCAAGTGCAGTATTGTACATCCTGTGCCTTGCATCACGTAGCATTGCACAGGTACATGTGCATGCACAAACTTACCTGAGAACAAATCCAATACTGATTTGAAGGCCTTTGTACTAAGTGGATGGAATGCCAGCTTCTGTATCCAGAGCATGGAGTGATCTCTGCACAGTCTCCAGAGAGGGCAGAAAGACAGATGACACATGATAAGATCCAGCACATCTAGAAAATGATGCAGAAAACTACCAAAAGAGAGTTAGGAAAAATGCAATAAGCTTGGCTCTGCACTCAGTGTTCAGACTGGGATGGATTGGGATGGATTGGGAGAAGAAATCATTGAGAACAGCCTGTGGGTTCTGGTGGATGAAAAGCTGGACATGAGCTAACAGTGTGAGCTTGTTTACCCAGAAAGTGAGTTGCATCCTGGACTGAAAGAGAAGAGTGGCCAACAGGTTGAAGAATGTGATCCTGCCTCTCTACTCTGCCCTTGTGAGACCCCACCTTGAGTTCTGTGTCCAGGCCTCAAATCTTCAGCACAAGAAAGATGTGGACCTTTTAGAACAGTTCCATATGTGAGCCACAGGGATGATCAAAGGGCTTGAGCATCTCCCCTATGAAGATGGGCTAAGAGAATTGGGATTGCTCAGTCTGGAGAAGGGTCCAGGAACACTTCATTGCGGCCTTCCAGTATCAGAAGAGTGTTTATTAAAATAAGGAGGGTGACATTTTATGAGAGCATGTAATAATAGGGTAAGGGGAAAGAGTTTTAAACTAAAGGAGGATAAATTTAGATTCTATTCTAGGAAGAAATCTTCACTTTAAGAGTGGTAAAGCACTGGAATAGGTTGTGTGAAGAAGTTTTAGATGCCCCATCCCTGGTAGGGCTCAAGGTAAGGTTGCATGGGCCTTTGGGCAACCTAGTCCAATAGAAGGTGTGGGGGGGATTGGAAAGAGATGATCTTTAGGGACCCTTCCAATCTGAAACAATCTATGATTGGCTTGTACAGAGATGTTTCAAACCATCGAGATATTCATCTTGAAAGCAGCGTCTGGAGGGGCTTACCAATGCCATCCTGAAGAGTTGAACAAGTGTCTTTCTCTCTTTGGTTTCTTTAGTTTGGTTTGGTCTGGCTTTTTAAAATAAATTGGCCATTTGGTGCCAGTTGGTCCTGCTTGTATTTGCTCCCTACCATATTGTGTGTATTAAATAACCACTGAGTTACTGATTATAAACAATCAGTGATTGTTTCTTAAGACTGCCACAAAATCCATGGCAGAACTTCAGATACAGCAGAGGTTAAGTGTGTCTGTTCCTATTATAATTTAATCACAGGCTTTGTAGATATACAGGGCTTGGTTTGGTGAGCAGGCTCAGTAGTTGCCAGTGCTGTGAAGGTTGAGTTATGCTGAAAGTGTCCTTCTGGTTATTGCACATGGGTAGGTCAGAGGTCTTGTTACCAGGATGGATATTTGTCTGGGTTCAATGCCCTGATCTCTCTGTTGAATCAGTTTCAAGGAGAGACTTATTTTGCAATAAGATATGATTGCTATCACACAGGAATAAAAGATATTTCATTGGATTATTCAGTCATGATCAATTTTTTTATATAGCGAGGTGAGGGCAGTTTCTTGTGAACATACGGTTGCTGCAAGCCTGGTATTGTAGTCTCAGTAGCTGCAGAATAGATTTTCCTTTCCAACTACTTCCTGACAAAGAATTACCAAAGAAATATCCCACCATGTCTTCTGTTTAAAATTCATTGCCAAGACCAGGTACTCCAAAAAGGGGAAATCAGTGGAGTTATCTTAATTTGTCCTCCTACATAAATAGACACTGCTTTCATAAACAGGAAGAACTAAGCATCATTAGGAAACACATTTGGCCTAAGTGCATTTTCTGGAAATATTTATGCACTGCTCCTTGTTTTTTGATAGTCAGCCTGCATAGCTGGGAGAAAGTGGTCTTGGGTTCTTTGCTTCATTACAGGCTGCAGGCTGATCTGTCACAACCCCAAATTTGTTCCTTCGATCTATTTTAATATTTCTGGGGGAGAACTAATCTCCAGCTGTATGATGGCTGATTCCCTTACTTCTTATATACCTCTAGGACATCCATTCAGTTCCAGGGGGATTCCACACTGTGCAGCAATTTGGATGACTTTTATGGATTACTTACTGTGTTTAGCATTGTGTGTATGGGAAGCCTGTCACAGATCAGATCTGCCGGAAAGGAGATGTCAATGGGGCTAATTGCTTTGATGTAACTGTATTACATATTGGATATAATTGAGCTAATAAAATTACCCTTTTATGACAATTAAACACCTCAAATCTAATTTGCTGCTTTTAGAGTAATATGCTTTGATTTAGTAATGTGCTGGGAAGGGCTGTAGTCATGTAGATCCATGAAAATACTTATATGTGGTGGTGACACTATGAGTGTAAACTTCTAAAATATATGTTTAATTTGATGTTGAAGACATTTACATTTAAAAGCAGTTTTACTAAAATATTGAGCTATATTCAGGTAGAAAAGGCATTCAGCTGTTATATTTTAAATTTATTTTAACTCAATGTCCTCCAAAGCATCTGCCAGTTATGATGGACTGCTCTGGTGTTTGCAAGTTTCAACATCTGCTGGACTCCTTATTTTTCCTATATAATACTGGAACGAAGCTCATTTCTACTTGAGAATCAAATCTCTATCCATCATAGCAGTACAACGCCTTCAAACGTTGCATGTATGGCAGTGACTTTGATCTTTGTAATCTTTCCATATAGTTTTGTAAGTGGTGAACAGTACTCATTGGTTTGTTCCGAGTTTTGTTTTTCCTTTTCTATCCTATATTCTGCCTTCTTTGCCACACTTTCTAAATGTATTCTTACGTCTCTCTTGACTTAGTCTGTGATTTAGCATCATGAAAGCTTTTGTGTATGATAAAGACACATTCATAAACTAAAACCAAATGAGACCTTGAACAAAATGTCAGTGTCTTGCAAAATACCTGCCCTGGCCATCAAGGCAAACATCCTTTTGACTGCAAAGCTCAAGCCTCAGAGCTTTTCTCTCCCCATTTCCCCTCTTTGCCTCATTTCCTCTTCCCTTTTTAGTAACTTTTATTAGGGAAACAGCCTTTGTTTTTTCTAAAAACCTGAAGACTCCAGTCCTGCTCGCCTTAAGCCCTGTTGTTGTCCATTACTCTGAAACATGCTGACAGGAGAGCATCCTTCTCCCAGGCTCAGGAGCCAGGACAGGAAAGAGACCAAAAAGCAGTTGTGAAGTTTGCTTGCTCCTCCCAACAAAGGCTGGACCAGGAAGTGTCCACTCAAAGGAGAGGAGTAAATAACAGTAAACCTGGTGCTCTGGCAGCACTTATTTAGGATATGTTGCCATGGAGCATTTGCAGCTACTAACTGGGTCTTGGCCTTGATCTGTCCCTGTGTAAAACTGTCCTTGTTTGCATTCACAGGAGCTTAAACATCTCCAAACAAAATGAGTTATGTAACATCTCATAGCTTTTTAATGGTTTTGCAATCTTAATTTTAAGAGGGCAAGAGTTACTGCATGTCTGCTGGAGTCTGCTGGTCATGAAGATCTGGCCTCAGAGCAAAGTTTTCTCAGGGTAGTAGAGAGGCTTTTGGAGATCTTTTTGCTTTTGTCCAGTCCCTGCCCTTTCAATTGTTTAATGGAGGCAAACACACAGGCAGGAGGTATTGGTTAAACCTTTGTCAGCTCTTTCACTTCCCAGCCAATTTGGAATCTGAATGCTAGCCCCAACTCCATTAACACTGAAATCATCAAATGTGTGTTATTTTGGACCAACTCAGTTTACATTAGTACTGTTATCTAGTCTTCTTGAGGCACATGGCCATTAAACTCAGCCATGTAATGGATCGTGTAATAATGTTTGCACAGTTTATGTCTTATTACAACTGATTATGTACTTGGGCAATCAGTACTGTACGAGCAGTCCCAAGAGAGGACTTTAATTCAGCAGTTCTTCTGAATGCCCTGTGAACAAAAACATGCCCACATGCCTTCTCCATCTATACCCTGTCAACATGCCAGCACTGAAGGAATCAAAATTTGCTGCAGCTTCACTGCATTTTTGTGCTTTTTTTGGAGCCTGAGATGAACAGCCTGAAAAGTGGATATTTTTGTTATTTTATGAGTTTTCTCAGGATGTAATTTGGATCAATCACTTCTTTGTTTTTTCAATGTAGTTTGATTTCAAACCCCTATTTTTCCATTATATTGCTGAGCTAGCTTTTTGTTTTCACTAAGGATTGGAATAACCTCATATTGTCTCTCTGAACGTGACAGTTGACATCCTGAAATTATATATTTATGTATGTTAAACCACAATTAAAACACACTATGTTGCACTTTAAAAGCTGATCTCATCATCTTCAGTTTAGCTCATTTTTCTCTTTCTTCACCCATGCCCCCATTCCAATGGTGGATTGAAACCAGGCTTTCTGGCTGCAGCCTTTGAAATCTGAATTTCATCAGTGATAGAGCACTGGAATATCTGATTTGAAGCAGAAAAGATTTATTGCAATCAATGTTAGTGTGCACAAAGTCACGCCATCCCGCTTTAAAAGTCACCTACTGCCTCTCTCTCCCCTCCAACGACTCCACCTGACTTAGACCTTACTGTAGATCAGTGTACTTGCAATCCCATCTCAGACAAGGGTGGGGTTTTTTAATGATTCATTCAAATATGTAATAATTATGATCAAAGCATATTTCACAAATTGAAATTAATCACATTTTTACTGTTGGCCCATGAACAATAAACAATTTCTTGTAGGGGGCCCTATTAGAGATCAGTGAAAGTTCAGAACTTAATTTGTCTTTAGTGCATTTTTGGGGGGTAGTAAATGATTTCATACAGACTTTCTGGCTCTATGCGAGCTTTCCTTTTGGCACAAGTTTACTTAAAAATAAAAAAAAAGTAGAACAGACAGTAGCTGCATTTCATAAACCATTCTATTATTTCAAGTTGATTTTTAATACTATATCTAAAAATTGACAGAAAGAAAAGTCTTGGCAAGTGTGTTAGATCAATTATCTGTGATGCTTTTAATTTATAAGGGAGATTGTGATTTTCTCCTAAGCACGAAGTCATGCTAGCATCTGGCAACTAAAAAACACATTTTCCTATAAACTGTACATGGAGTAAATGAGAAGTGTACAATCAGGAAGAAATCTTGTGGGACTTTTATTTTTCTTTTTGTAACATTATATAAGTACAGGTAAATTTTAGACAACTGGGGGCAGTTTGTTTATATATCTGTTCAAAGTGCTTTTAAACGTAGGGTTTATCTCACATACTGTGAGTCTATCTGGTTTTGCTGTCACAAGGATTCTTATGGCATTCTCATATTGTAGAGATGAAATTTGGTTCCTTTCCTGAAATGTGGGAAAGATTCCACAAAATGTCTATTGTTCACAATGAATACAGGAAGTAAATCAATTTACTGAGTCACAGATCTCTTCAGAAAGTGCTAAAAAAGCTATGAATTATTTGAGGAATATGACCTTGCTATCCTCTTATTGTCTCAGAGGATGACGAAAGGAGAGAGAGTTAATTTCATGTATATCCCTCATGTAGATATTTATCATCTGTACTGATACAATCTTAAATTTTCTTTAAACACCTCCAAGATGAGTTTCTAGTGCTGGCCAAACATTCCAGATTAGTTCCAACAAAAGGAAAAACTTAAATTCTGAGAAAAAATATCCCTGTGAGGGAACATGTTAGGTTCTTCACAAGGTAAGGACATGACAGGACAGAGAAAAATATAGGGCACACTGGAGCACAAGCAGAACAATTTTTTAATTTTTTTAATGTATTTTTATGTAGCTTCAGAAATGTTTTTGGGTAAGAAAATCCAAATATGATGGGTCCAGCACAGCTGTCGGTGTGGCTGGATTTGCTATGTAGTGAGGCTCTTAGCACCGTGAAGTCCCGGAAATTCCAGATGTTTTCAGGATGTACTCACACACCAAATAGAAATGTAGTTATAGGCCATGTGGGTAGCCCAGGATCTCAGGGTTTTTATAATTAGGCTTTGCCAAGAGTTTTCACAAAGTATCATGAAAGGTAGATTAAAAACAGGAATATGAATGATGGTTCCTACCACCAGTGTGAGTCCACCTTTACAAGAAATTCTGCTATGAACAGGCCTTTGCCAGTGAATTCTCATTCCTGTTTTTTTTTTTATCTTAGTAGTAGCCCTGTTTTTTGAAGGAGTCCAGGGAATCCCTTTTCTTGTGCAGAAGTGGCAGTCCTGCCACTCTGTGTCCCAGAGACCCTGTAAAATGATAAGGTAAAGCCCCAGATTTGAGCTGGTAGATTTTGGAGGTAGAGGAGTACACAGACTTAACATCTCTCCCCACAACACTGAGTCATGAAGATTAGGGCAGAGTCTTTAATTGACTGTTTGGTACTTTCAACACATTCAAAGCTGTAACCAAGCTAAGCTTGAGAACAAAGAACCTAATCAGCTCCCACCAGTTTGCAAATTTTCTGTTTAATTTACAATTAATACAGTTTTCCCACAGCTTACACTGGAGAAAGTTTTCATAATGCTGACACCCATACCTATTGACACTGTGTTTGACTCTAGGATTTATGAGTGAAGGCTTTTCTGAATGTTTTTCACTTTAGCGTATGTGTGATCTGCCATGAAAAGATCCATAGAATTAAAGGGCAGAACACCTTTGAGAAGATTTTAAATTGTATTCAGAAATCAGTTCAGGAGTTCATTAGATGACTGCTCTTGTGGCATAAAATTGTGTCCCTTTTTTGAAGACACTATTGTAATTGTTTTGTTAGTTTTGGACTTAATGGCTGTAGTAAAATGCTCAAGACTGGACTACTTTTACTTATTATTTACTAGTTATTAACTAGTGATTAACTATTTACTTTTTATTTACTTATTTACTATTATTTACTTATTATTTACTACTATTTTACTTTACTTACTAGCTTTACTTATTTTACCTGTATGTTAGCTGTGTTTTAACAGAATGGGGATGCACTTGCTGCAAGAGTTAATGCCACTACTAGTTCACAATCTGAAATAGTTTCTGTTTATTTTCCTTTGAAATTATTTCAATGATAAAATCTGTGCTATTGCCTTTTGGTCTGTGTTTACTAACCTCAGTGCAATGCCTTTAAATCACAGTGGCTTTAATAGTACATGCAATTCATAACCTTGTTGGGAAGTGTCTTAGTTGTTTTACCTGTTGTAGCTGTAAATTATACCTGCTTAGGTCAGAGAAGAAATTCTGTTTAATCTGTTTCAGGTGGTTAATCTCAAAATGTCACCTCTAGGATCCCCTTTCTAGTTTTTCAATCTCCTCTCTTTCCACTCTTTGTTGATAAAGTCTGTTGATTCCCATGCTGGACAAAACTTCCCCCTTGCAACACTTATGTTCTGCTGGTCTGTCCTGTGTCTGACCTTTGTCTTGGCTAAGCCATCCTTGCTGCCATCCTGAGTGGCCATCATCTGTTGTTTTTACAGGTTTTTATGCATTCTTGGGAAAGCTCCAGCCAGGCTTCCATCTATTCTGTTTAAATCCCTGCTGCTCTGCTGCAGTGCTCTTTACTAAGCAAGACATCAGTCAAAAATTGACTGTTCATCTAAACTCATCCGCTAAACAAGCTTCCAATTCATATTTATGGTCCATCTCTGTTCATTCTTGCTGAGGAGCTGCCTTACCTTATTTCACGAGCTGAAGTAGCCCATTGTGCCCCTCACTTATTAATATTTATTTGGACAGCAGAAGGGAAGCTGACTGGGTGGTGCTTGCATAGCCTGACCCACTGGAAGGTACAGGTGAGTGCCTGGGACACAAGGAAGGCCTACAGGTCTCTCCAGGGAAAAAGTCTGGGACTCTGTGCTGAGCTTGCTGCAGTGAGGAGCCTCAGCCTTGTTTGAAAGACTTACATGCTTCTCTAATAGAGAAATAGTACAAATAATAACACCTTCAACATAGCTCTCATACTCCTCTGAGCTTTGTGTTTGTAATATATGAACACAGGCAGGCATTGATGAGTATTTTCCCCCATTTATTTTTTGCTGTGAAAATTAATCTGCAAAGGTTAATAAATGGATATTCTGTATTTCTGAAGTAATATGTAGTCAAGTACCAGAAAGTCTTAATTATTTATGCAGGGACTACTGGCAAAATGAAGGGCAAAGACTGTGACTGAGGCAGTTGTGCGTATAAGGTACAAAAGTGCTTGGATCTTTCCATGAAGACAAAGACATGCACAGCTCAGCTCTCTTACTTCTGACACACATGAGCCCAGGTGGACTTATTCTCCCAGTATGCGTGCCTCTTATTAATGCTATTAAAAATTATTGCTCCAAACAAGATGAAAATACGCCCTTAAGCTAACAGTTTAACATTTATTTCCAATCTTATATTTGCTTTTTTGGAAACACAGAAGAGAAATATCCCTCATTTCCCAGGTGGAGTAAAGGGGAACAATATAAACTTTGTATTTTAGTGTGAAAAATGTAAACACAGATGAAATGTACTTCAGAACTCATTTTGCCAAAGCTTTTCTTGGATGATTTCCATCAACATAGTTATTGTAATTATTTTCCAAATGTTTCCCATGTGATTCTCATTTGCTGCATGTTTAATTCCCTACCTTAAATGAGGGCACTCAGGTATGACTAAAGATGGCAGACATCTAAAGATTTGTAGGTTCAACCTGCATAATGGCCCCACAGTGGTCACATAGATGCCCATGTGCTGTTACATGAAATATAACAAGAACTGGTTAAAATTCTATGTGTGGATTCTGTCTTGTGCCTTTTGAAGCTAAAAAGCAGATGTTATCCATGGCATGATACTTCAGGTATAAAATTAATATTTAAAATTAATTTTTAAATTTATATCTCTTATTTGGCATATAAAAGCCTTAGTTTTCCCATCAAAAGTAGCTAAACTAAGTAACTAAAGGTCAAAGCAGTTGCAGTAAAATTAGACCTACTATTGAATTATGTTATTCTCATAATTTACTTCTCTTATTCCTTCTCCTCCTCTCAGACACCAACTGCAGAAAAGCACTGTGTCTCAAATGCAGGTTAAGAGACAAAACTTGCCAGCTTAGATGCTAGTCAATCAGCCAGCAATAAAAATTTTGGAGTTAAGGCTCTTTTCACTTATGTTTTCTATGGCTAAGTAATTTCAATAGATTTAATACTCTGAGAAGTAAAATGCAAACTGTCATTAAAATTTTTCATCCTACATGAATGTGGCCTTTCTCCTCCTCTTTCACTTCTCTTAATTTAGAAATGTCTACTTGGATCACAATGGTGTTCCAGATTATCCAGGAGTTGGGGAAACTGCAATGCTAACACCGAGGTGACTTTCGTGCAATCCTGAATGAACATTAAAAAACCCCAGAAAAAGTGCAGACCTGGGAAGAATATTAAATGTGAATCAACTCTGTCAATTCTAGGCTAAATCTCAAGATAGAGGACTACCTTCTCCTGCAATATTTAAACATTCTGGCATATTAATGGAGGTCATGTAATTCCCTGAAACATGTTCTGCACAGAACTTTTTTGTTTAATGAACCCTGAATTGGTGTCAGAATATCTTTTTAGTTTCATGTAATGCAGCAAAATGCTCCATTTATTGAAGCAGAGGGTAGAAAACAGAAAAGCCCAAGGATGACAACTGTTGAAAAAGCAACTGCTTCCATAACTATCCCTACATCCCTTCCAGTGCAAGAGACAGAGGGCAGCCTTGCATTTCTTTTTTTTTTTCTATCCTCCTTGGCTTTGCCTAATGTTTTGATTCCAAATGTTATAAGACACAAGGTAAGTTATTCAAAACTATTTATTAGCTTGTTAAACTGAAATGTCTTTGCTCCTTGGCCAGGTTTATAGGAACCCACAAAACATTGAAGTACCTCACAGGCAGTGCCCCACCTTTGCAGATGACATCAGTGCAACAGGACTTGATTTTTCAATATATCTTTAAAAATATATTTCTAACAAGTACACATTCTTACATGTATTTTCTTTCACTTGAATCAGCCAACTTATATGAAGTCATGATTTATGTCTCCCAAAGGATCTCAAGAATTTCGAATCTCTAAGCCTGATCCTAATGTCTTTACTCAGGCAAAATGCCTGGAATAAACCAGAGCATATATAAGGCTTCATATAGCATTTGGCCATGAATTAAAAAACACCATTAAGAAAAGCATTTGCAGGTATCAAAGGTGAACTTTGCTTCATGTCTAAAAGTGAAGGAGCATTAAGATTCACCACAGTTTATTCCACACATATCACTTCCAGCAGTTTTCCTGATGGACTCTATCATATATTTGTCAATGTCCATCTAGTCCATCCCAGCAGGCACTGGTACACACACCTGGGTGTATCTTTATGAGCCCTTCAGCTCAGACCAGGTGAGTGGGCATTCCTGAGGAGACTCATCCTGTTCTCTATCAATCCACGTTGCAGAGATTTCTCCTTGTACACAGGCAGCTTTTTGAGCTGAGCCATAGCAGAAAATGTGCTTCAGGAGCTGAACTAATGCAGCCCCACAGCTCCTGGGCATTTGTTCTGCATGGGCAGACCAGATCTCATCTGAACCAGCACCCTCTCCTCCCAAACACAGGGAGTTTGGAAGTTGGATCCTTGGCTCCGGCTGTTTGGCTTTCCAGATCTGCTCATGTTGGGGTGCTCAGCTTGTTGGGCTGGATACACTCACATGTTCCTCATGATCCTAGTACAAAGCAGACTGTAACTGCAGCCTCAGCAACTTAGCCACATGTCTGCAGCACATCTGTACAGTGAGCAAGTCTGTGACAGGGGTTTTCTGGGGGGACTGTTGTTTTCTTTCTTTTTTTTTTTAAACTTCTATCAGAGAGTCTTAAATCTGGAGTTGTGGTTTTCTGTTATTGAATGTAATTTCAATGAAGAGATCTGTTGCATCTATCTGCCCTACTCAGTTAGTGCCTCAAGCTCACCACAATCTCAGTGTTTTATGGATGAACCATATGTTATTTTAAAATCTCTTACCTGGAAAACTGCCCTTTTCTTACTGTGGCAAGATTTATTTCACTGAAACCAACACAATTTAGCCTTGTCAGGCAATAAGTTTCAGTGACGTGTGTCAAAGATCCCAGAGTGGATGGAGCTGATTGAAGTCCAGGCTGCCCTGCTGAACTGGTATTCCCTCTGCCTTAGGCCAGCCACACTGAGCTGCCCAAATGCTTGAACAAGAGTCCTTCAGGAAGATCCCCCTCCAAAGGTTTGTTTTCAGCCTGTCAGCCACCTAGGCTGGGTCACTCTGGCATTTCTCAGCCACACAGATATGGCAAGGATGACCAGGACAGGAGCAGAAGTGGTGTTGAAGCCTGGACCATGCTAATTCAGACCTAAATAGTTTTATACTGCAGTGGATTTGTAGGCTTATGTAAATGGAATTACATTGATTTGTAGCTGTGGAACAGGGTTTGTGAAATTTAAATAAAAAATCTTATCTGGTAACTATTTCAGAAAGCATTCCATACTCAGTGTGAACCATTACAGAATTGGGGTTGTTCAAATAAGCAGAATAAATTGTGATACAGATCCTAAAACCCACCATCCTTATAATGCAATCCGTTCCCTAATTCCTCTCTGTGTTGCCCCTTTTTCCTCTGGGTAGAAAGTTCACATGGCACCATTAGAATTGAGCACTCCAAAAGGCAGAGAGAGGCCACTTCATGTACTGCTTTGGAAGTTCCCTAAAGTGAAAAATGGTATTCTTGAGGATGAAAATTCCACAATGCCTTAAGGTACAGTACATTCTCTAAAAATGACGCCTAAGCATATTTTTTACTATCTGTAATACTTCCAGCACAGTAAGATTACAGACATGCTCGTAAGGATTTGCTGAGAGCTATAACAGTCAAATCTTTCCATAAATTATCAGCACAAGAAAGCAGTCTTTTACTAGAAATTGATTTAGCACTAACAAAATTGTGCTTATCTTAATGAGTTAATTTGGTGTTCTCATGCATATCATATACACTTCCTTGGGGCTTTAAATAGCATCTAAAAATACATTTAATGGATATTTAAAGTGAATTGTCTCTCTCTCTCATCTATGGAAATATTAGTTCCATGTCTGAATTAGTGCAATAGATATATAAATAGGTGAAATGGAAATTCAAAATGGACTTATCAATATAGAGGTATTGATTGATGGCTTCCTTCATTAATGTATATCAAATAAAAGGCTATAAAATTAGAAGGTCATGCTGACATCACTTATTATGATCACTTGCTGTCCTGGACACTTTTATTAATGTCTTAATGCTTAGTAGCTTTAAGCAACCTATCATTTTGCAGAATAAAAGACAATTGATCCAGTTATTTTTAATGGCTGTATATATATAGCTGTATAGTGGTGGTACTTTTTTTTTTCCAGCAGAAAAGGATCTTCAAACTATTCAATATTTGTAATGAATAAAGATTTTAAAAGTAATTAATCTGAAATTCTTAAAAATAATTAAAATTTCAGCTTGGAGAAGGTGAAACAGTTTGTTTCTGGCTTGTTCTGGTTTTGTAATTGGGAATGACTTCTGGGTGTGAAGTTTGCTCAGGTGATGATGGCAGAACCTGAGTAATCAAAGTCAGCAATAAGCCCTCCAGTCACAAAGAAGGACAAGTTCAATTTCTTGAAGATGTAGCATTCAGGTGAATACTAAAATCCTCAGTGTAAATGTGGGACACATTTAGCTATAGCATACCCCAGATATTTTTTAAAAATTCTGTTTACAGCAATCTGATATGCATTTACAGTCTGGTGACAGATTACATTTAATTATTATTCTCTTTCTCAATACAAGTCTCCCCAGTTCCTCTAAAAAAGTTAACTTTACTTTAGCTGCATCTGTCAAACAGAGGCAATACTCTTGTGAGCAAATGCACGCTGGTGACAATTGAATGTCAATACTGCAGAGAATTCACATAAAATCGTAATAGTTCAGAGGAGCTTTCTTACCCTAAAAATAGAGATGCTTTGCTATTGAACACTGGCAACATACACAGGGAATGCAGCCAACAGCCACTGCAGAAGGACAGTGCTGATGTCTTTCTAATCCACTGTTCCACAGAAAAAGCAAAATCATCTGACTTCTTAATATGATAATGTGTTATTAGCCAAATGTTTTAGTAGGCACATCCAAATCTTGTTAATCCATGCTACTGTATTTCTAGGGACACACAAGCTACCTTAAACTTTGCACTGCTGTTTTATTCGCTAACATTGTATACTGAGAATACAAGACTGTAAAGCAAATAAAACAGAATCCTGCTCAAAGCAAAATATAGCTAAACCCAAATAAAACTTCCAATAAATTGAAGCATGGGGGAATATATGCAAAAAATTTTCACCGTATGCTGTCAAAATAAAAATGGAGTAGAGTTCCCCCATATATAACACCTAACCACTTATTTCTGTTCCCCTTTCCACTCACTTGGGCACTCTGTTTTAGTATATTGAAATACTGGTTAGATGTTTATTTTAAAAATTAAGAAATGTTTAGGAAATGACACAGTTTAGCCAGTGGCAAATAAGTGAAATTAAAAGTTGGCCTTCTGCCGCTGAAAACAGAGACATGCTCCTAATGTGTTGACTCAAAGCTCATAACATTTCTGGCAAATGAAGCATGAAGCATATTGTCAGATAAGTAAAGACTGTTACATCCAGAAAACTACTTTACATGAACGCTAAGATTCCAAGTCAAGCACTGAGAAGTTAATAATTGCTGGGGTTAAACTGCCTAAGTAATATTAATTCAGCCTACTTGTACATGTTATGATGTTCTTTAATTACATGATAATTGCAATACCTATTAAGTGCACAGAACATAGTGAGGGCAAGATCCAGCTGCCAGTCCAGCTCTGTCTGGAATCTTTCCACCCAGCCATTTGCTGTTCTTGCATCTGGCCAGGTGCTGGGCCCTGGCGGGGCTGCCTTGATGACATCCTTCTGGGAGGAGGTGGTGGGAGGCACACGTCTCTCCTTGCAGCTGGGCTCAGAGCCACAAGTCATGCTGCCAACATAACCTGCAAAAAGAAATCCCAAGGGCAGGAGCTAGTCCTACATGTACAGAGCTTTGTTCACCTGATTTATTGCATGAGTCTGCTTGTGGGAGCACTTGATATGTTTTTACAGAAGCTGAAAGGTGTCAGTGAATAAAACGGAGGCTTTCAAGAAGAGAAGGGACAATATTAGTACTACAAGAAACTGAAAAACACACCAACATTGAATTGGTCCTTATCTCTGTTTCTGTCACAGAATTCTTCATACAAAGAATTGATGATAATCAAATCTTTCAATTTGAAAGATGATGATGAAATAATTTCAATTAACTTTCTCACAGCTGCCTACTGCCAATCCCAGCAGTAGCTGTAAGAAATGGAAAGAGAACTTCTTCAGGAGAAGAAGTTCTTCAGGAAAATCATCCTTGTTTGTTAAGCATTGTGATAGTACCAACAATAGGACTGAATTCAAAGATGGGGAATAAATACTTGTACTGTATTTAATACATTAATCTGAGAAAAACTATTGAACTGTGAGCCATGTAGTAGCTGTTGTCTGTTTGATAATGCTACAAAGAGGCTGTGCAAGAAATGGGCAATTAGAGACTTCCATAATGATCGAGTATAAAGTGTAGATTTTTAACCATGTTGATTCTGACTGTTGTCACTTTTGCGAGGGATTCCTTGTTTTGATGTGTTCCATGATACATGGTTGTCTTTAACATGGGAAGCTGAGGGAAGGAGCAGGGGAAGGAATGACTCTCCACACGTGCAGGGCCAACAAGACTGGAAACTTCAGAGCTCAGCTAAGACCCCAGTCCACACTTGCAGTGGCTGGCTATTACCTAGTGTTAAACCACACATTTTAGCAGTGGTTTTCACAGCAGTGTTTCATTGCACTACAGAGGGACCCAGGACTGCTGCTTTTCTTCCCAGATTTCTAAAGGGAGCAATTTCACCACTTGTCTATAGACATGCTTATTTCTGCTTCTCAGCCCTCTTCTGCTTTCGTGCAGACCCTCAGCTTCTGACCTCTCTCAACACATGCCTTTTGTTTCCTTGTCTCTCTTTCCCCTTGGATCGGATTCTTTCCTTTACTGCCAGGACACCAATGTGAATGGCATGCCTGATGGATAGAAACTGGTTTTCTGTCTTAGTTCTGGACTAATGGCATGACAAAACTTCTCCATCCCTTGCAGCATTTCTCCCAGGGAAACATGCATATTTCCAGTATTCTCAGCCACAAGCATTTGAAATATCAGGATGTAGACCATGACAGATCATGAAACTGCCTTCACAGTCACAGGACTGTGTCAAAAAAACCCCAAACCCCAAACTTCTCTTGTTCTTTTTATTAGACTTCTTGGCTTTTATTTATTCTCAATTAATTTTTAAGATTTTACCATGTACTTACACTGCATTTTCAGCTTTTCATTATAAGAGTGAGTTCTGGAAACCTTCTCTTAAAAATATTGACAACTAAAATTTCCTTAAGCTCAGGAGGGCTTCAGAAGTTGTCATTTTTAAGAATGTAAAGTGGTGCAGAAGGTGGGTTAGAACGAAGAGCATTGTTAGCTCTGCCCCTTGTCCATGTATGGGGATAAGACATGCTCAAGGCCCAGAGAATCCTTGGAAAATTTATCTGCCAGGCTTCAGCTGACTGTCTGGAGCATGTAGCAATGTGCTTTCCAGAGCTGTCTCCATCAACATTTTAATTGACATAGATTTTATTTTTGGCAAGAAACCTCCTGAGCAGATTCATGCCTCTACTCCAAGCAGCAAGGATAACAGACTTCTTTTATGAGGCAGCTGGAACGATTTTTACATGGACAGCACCATTTTAACCTTAATACTCTTCCTGGAAATGGGTGAAGCATTTAAGATGACACTCTAGAAGAACTCAGACTGAAATAAGCAAACAGCAGTACATATTTCAGGGAGAACAATTGAAATATTGCAAACTTCTGAGACACTCAAAATAAAAGTCACTGTGGAAAAAAAAATACACAATAAGGCATTGTTACCATTCATGTTTAACATGAGGTGAACTTGGGGATTCTAATTAATTTATTCCATATTCACTTTAAAGTTTCTTTCAACACTTAACTATGTATTGATACTGTGAGACTATGTTTATATACTTCAGTTATATTTCTGGATTTAAATACCTAATTTTAATTATGTGTCTAAAAGGTTCTGTTCTTTCATATTAATGGATGTTACTTTTGTTTTAAGTCACATTTTTAAATATAATTTCAAGTCATTTCCCCATTCTAAAATTCTGGAATATACAAAGATATCCTTCTGATTAACAGTACTACTCAAAATCTCATTTTAATATATAATAATTGGAAATAAAGGTGCTTGGTATTAAGAATAGCAATACTTTTTGTTTTTTTTTTGTCAGTTGTGGCTCCAAATTATGCCCTGTCACTTTGGAAAATCTCCTTTACTTAGTGGGAGTAGACAGCTTCAAGAATGGAGAAAAAGGGGCAAAATATAATTGATAAGCTTCAAAATTACACTTCTTGACTGTTTTCTATTTATTTGTATACATATCTAAATTCAGTTGGTAATTAAATTTCTTCATACATTGTGAGTATCACAGGTTCTTTTAAAATCCAATGTTTGAAACTTTTCGAATCTTTGAAATTATGATGGGCCAAACCCTACCCTATCCCACTGGACTAAATGCAAAATAATTTTGTGAAGAAAATGAATATTTGAAGAGAAGGACCTGGAATTCAGACTTACCCCAATGAACTCACTTCCAGATTCACATTAAGGAAAGGCTGACAGCTCAGTAAAGTATCTAGCTGTGAATGCAATTTAATGAATAAAACCATGGTTCAAATTAGGCAGTAGGAGGACTTAACAGATGGCTGTTGTGGTACTTGTGTCACACTTGTATTATATTCCAAACATGACTTTCTTTTTCTGCTTCACCTCTGAGTCTGTCCCAGATACAGAATACTTAAACCTTTGTATCCTCTAAACCTACAGTTAGAGCTCTCATAAACGGTGGAGAATTACATCAGTCTTTCACACACAGCTCTTACAGCTGTTGAATGCCTACAGTATGCTGCACACAAGTGATAAAAGTGTGCATGTGTGACACTATGTCTGCTTGGTAGCGGAAAGGGAGAGAGAGATGCTGAAATACCCAATTCTGCTATTAAATAATGACTTGCTTATGAGACTCACTGACCTATTAAATGCAAACATCTGGCCTAGGTGTTCAGGATCCAAATGAATTACCCACCAAAGACTAACCAGGCATATCAGACCTCAACTCACTCCCAACAACCAAATCACCCAATATTTCACTTGTGGAAAAAGTAAGTGTTTTGTTAAAGTGGGGCTAGTCAAATAAAGGTTTTTTCCAGTACTGACAATAAGGCTTTATGATTTGTGTTACTGTATTTGTCAGCTGTGTTCTGTTGGTATTCTGCTAAACTTACCAAAAGCTCCAGATTTCTTGTGACTTTCCTCAATCACACTCTGATCCCATCCTGTCTGATAATTTATGGACAGGTCTTGTTGGAACAGGGAAAGAACAAAAGTCAGAACTATTGAGAAGGGTTTGTTTATCACTTGAATTTAGGATATATTTTTGTGTGAGCCAGTATTAAACAAGAACTTGTGCATGGTGTTGAAGCAATTGTGATAAATGGTAGTGCCAAAAACTTTACTGATACTAATCTGAGATTTGATTACTTGTAATTGTTCTATTTTTATTACCTTAATGGGCATGTGCCAGGCTTGGTTCACCACTTACTTGGCTAGTTATGGCCATGCCATAGAATCTTCAATATTGGTCTGTGACAAAGCAGCTCGAATCTCCGTTCTTGCTGATGGCTGAAAAGGAAGAATGATCAGTACGCCTCTCTTTACTCTTATCTTGTCTGATATTTATTCTTAACACATTGTTTTGTTGCTGCTCTATGGATCACTGAGAGACAATTAGCCTTGCCTTTGGGAAAGCAGAAATCAGACCACTGGCTCTGTGTTGCAGGGAACAAAGAAGAAAGTGTGTGCCACTGCTGGATGTTTGGCACCTGATGAAATGATGTTTTCTCAGAAGCCTGCATTGAGCTTGCCTCCCTGGCAGGGCAAAAGCTGTGCCTGTGTGAAAACCAGGTGGCTGCAATTCCTGTCTAGCCATGCTTAGGTCTCAATTATCCAGTAAAGCATCTGTGTCTCCTGTGGTCCTGGGTCCTGTAACCCAGGGGGAGAGACTGGATTGTTCAAGTTAGAGAATATGAGCTGGCTGCAGTAGTCACAGCAAAACTCCTGCCTCCAGCAGGTGAGCTGAATGGCTTTTTCTAACAGGAGCAGCAGTTGGCTCCTGGCACTACCTGCAGAATAACATCTGCTAGGAGCCTGGCAGAGAGTAGTGGGAAGAGTTGGCTTTGTGGATTATAAACCTTGGATGCCTTCTTACCCAAATTTTGTCACTTTCTCCTGCTGGAGAGCTAAGTGTTGCCTAAAAAGAAAGGAGTGTGTTCTCTCACATAAAAATGATCACTGAAAGGAAACTCTTAACCCTGACGTTAACACAGTTAAGCTTCCTCTGTCCTGGTGAAGGAATGCAGAGCTGTGTGTGAGGATGTGAGGATGGGGAATAGAGAACAGGTGGAAATATACTTTAGCAAATGCATGACATCTGCCTTCTTACATGTTGTCTAAGTGAGAGGTGCTTTGCTAATGACTGTACAGAATTTTCTTTCCTCATCCACCCCCACTCATCTTCCTCCTGACCTCCATAACTTACTCTACTCCTTAATTTTCATCTTCTGGCAATGCTTTGTAAAGATGGTCTCCAGTCTCACTAGTCTATAGAGGAGAAACTTGCAGAGAAGAGGATGCAAAAGAACAATGTTTAAGAAAAAGTCATTGTTTGCTATCACTGCTATACTAACTAGTTACATCTTCTCTTTATATGTTTTATCCACTTATTTTAGATTGTTGGCATGCTGGAGCAGGAACTGCATTTTATTATGACTTTTTAAAACTACACTGAAATTGCAAAGAAAAGAGTTCACATCAATTGGGAGACATGAAAACTATTTCACAAAGAGGGATGTCACTGTACTTTTTTTGGGACCTCAAGTAAATTTTCTGTTACTAAACCAGTCAACTCTAGGCTGTAGTGCAAAATTAGCAATTCATTATGTTCTTTTCAAGAAAAGTTATACATGAAGGTGGAGCCATAGTTATGAAAACTTTAAACTCCTCACAGTGAATTGTCATACACTGCAGTGCAAAAATGACTGTATTTACAGACAGGAAACCTTCTCAGATAAACACATTGATAGCTGTTTAACATTTCCTGTTGATGCTGTTCCTGTTTTCCTGTTACTCTTCAAACAGGTTAAGTTGAAAATGCTAATAGGTGGATTAACATTGTGCCACAAAATGTTATACAAGGTCCCCAAACATAAATATGTAAGGCCAAGCTAATTTAGTAACCTAATTTAATAACTGATATTTAAATATACTTATGGACAATGCAATAAACCAAAACAATTCACATACTAGAGCTGTTTATCCTCTGTGAATCTGTTTTCAATAGCTGACTTGTTTAAGCAACATAAACAACTCCCTTATTAAATCATGTATAATTTTGGAACTTGGGTTAAAACATTCCCACAATATTTGGTGCAGATGTTATAAAGTTGTAAAAATCTGCAGAATACCCTGTTTTAAAGCTGGTTATTTTAGGATTAGGAACAAGATGAGTAAACTGAATGAATGTCAAACACACTATAAATTATGAAACATTAAGTAACCGCTTTTTACCTTATTTGCCTTTGTGGTGAGGGTAACAAGTACGAGGACAACTAGGAATCTGCTTGATCACACATCACCTGACACAGAATTTTGAAATATTATGGATTAAAGTCCAACACTGATGAATAAAAAGTCATTCTGCAAAATAGTTGAATCCTATAGGCACCACCATTTGTTAGGTATCATGAGTATTTCTTGTGTGATTGAGTTTCTTCAGTGTTCACAAGCCCAGAGATACCTCCAGTCTCTGCATCTGCTCCTTCCCTTTGTTCAGTGGAATTCAGGACCCAGAAGGACTAGAGGCTTCTTCAACTGACTTTTCTCACCCTGCACTACCCTCCCAGCTCCCTTTTCTTCTCACAGTTTTGCTGTGTGGCAAAGGGAAACTTGTTCATTACTGCCCCAAAATATTCAAAAGGAATGTACTGTTCCTCTCAAGTATGGTCAGCCAGCCTCACAGCTGTGAGGGCAGAAACAACTCTTAATTTTGACCTCATTCTTGCTTACCTGAGATACCAGGTCTAACATTTTGGGCCACATTCACACTCTGAGCAAACCTGAATAAGACAGGATGAAGGGCCATGCTCTTAATGCCACCAAGTGAGGTTTGAGGATTGTGATGTGATAATAAATTGAATAGAGCAGGCTCACATTTCGTGTTGTGTTCCTGTAGTTGGGCACAGTGGAGGAGTCATGCAATTCATCAGTGATGCTGGGACACATCCTTGAACTGTAGTGTAGTTTCAGTTACGTTTGGAATATGATGATTTGTAAAACTCTGTCTGAAAATATTGACTAAGTGAACAGTGATAATTATGAGCTGTGCATGTCAAGGAGCACAAACTCAGGGGCTGCCTGTAAGATGCTATTTGGGGCATTTCTGTGCCCAACCCAAAATTTCTTTACAAGCTTCCAATGGGAAATACAGTGTCACAGACTATGTACCAAGGGAGAAACTTAAGGAGCTTCAGTTGAAGCAGTAGCCTGGTCAGGGTCCTTGATGAATGAAAAAAATGCAAGGTATTGGGATAATATCTTAAAATAGATACTAATTTTGGTTTTCAGTTTAAACACTTCAGCATTTTGATAAATCGTTAACAAAACACAAAAGCTAAATCAGAATGTGTCCTTTTCCCCCATGACCAGGAACGAGTGTATCACATGTGGATTAAGTAAAAAGAAGAAACACTATAAGCTGTGTGAGTAATTCACTTTACCAACTCTAAGTTAAAGAAAGACTAAATTTGAACCTCCATTTCCCTGTAATTTTGTGCCACACATGCCATACAGTAACAGGTGAATTATGATCGTGAAAATCCAGTGTCTGTGGGACAGTCTGTCAGTCTGTGTAAACTGATGGTAAGGGCACAAATGTACAAGGGTGCTGCCTCTGAGTTTGCAAGCTCCTACTCCCAACCCAGTGCTGGATCTCTCTTCGATGACTGAAGTAGCTGAAGCTAGTAGAATGTTTCAGTCAAAGACAAATTTTGGAAATTCTTGCCTCTGGCAGCCACTACTCCTATCTATATGTTACACAAGTATCTTCAAATATCCCTCAGATAAATGAGTGGGAATAGCTGCCCATGATTAAGCAACATCCATACTTTCCTCCCACTGGCCAGCCTTTGCCCAGTCTCTCCTAAATCCCCATCTCCTAGCACATATCCCTAAATTTTCCCTTCTGTCAGACACACACTTAAAACAAGTTTCTTCCTCTTTCCTGCCTAAGCTGTCAAGTGGATCTAGTGTGCGTGAGGACTCCTGAGAAGTATTTAATAGATGTGGTCATATTTGCTCCAGCCAGCTGCACTGAAAGTTATGAAATACCACCAGCAGCACCACCACGGTTCCCTCAATCCTTGTGCTCCAGACAAACTTGCTGACAGTCGCTTGAAGGGTGGCTGTTTCCCATTGTGCTCCATGACAGCAAAGCCAAATGCCCCCAGGGAGAAGGATGACCTCGTAACTGGTGAGGAGATGGAGACAAGAGAATCCCATTAAGAACAAAGAGACAGAAATACCACTTGAAAAATCACAGCCCACTGAGGTCAGCTGGGAAAGAATAAGGGGACGTGGCAGCCATGTTGAAAGGCGTCTTCAACAAGGCTGTGCTGAACTTCTTTACTGACCAAATTTGTCATGGAGCTTTGTTTGTTGGTGAAAATTGACATAAAAATATCAAAATCACAGAATTTTAGACACTTTTTTCAAAAACAAACAATTCTAAATGAGGGTTGGAACACTTTTTTAAACAAGTGTGACACTCTGATAAGTCTCTGTCTGTGAGTGAAATTACTCAGAAATCTCCAAATTACTTTTAAAGCGTTTCTTGCAAATAGTATGCACTGTCCATTGAAATATAAAAAGTGTATTTTATTCCATGTAATGCATCTATCTCAAATAAAACCAAAAAAACCTAAACCAAACCAAAACTAAAGACTGCGTCCCAAGACACTGAGAGACAGCGAATAAATTAATTTGTGGGTAGGAAAAAAAAGATACAAAGACATGGACATATTTTTTATGTTATGACTTTAAAGAACTGATCAGAAAATAAAAATCAACTACTTTATTTGTTGAAGAGTTTTTTGCTTTTATAGTGGAAATGATGATTTATTTATAGGCCTGCCACTAACTGCTGCTAGAACCTAGTGTTCCTTCTCAAAATTAATACCTATAAATAACAGACATCAGGGAGAATAAAATCCAGGCTCCTGTATGCATTGTATTTGTACATCTTCTTTACTTATTTTCTTTGTGTTTCGACCTCTGTAATTTTCCTCTAGATGGCTAGACAAATTTAACTTTAGCAAATTAAAACTTGGGATGACATTTATTTCTGTTAAACAAATATGTAGCTTTGAGAACATAACTGAATATGTTATGAATTATAACTGCAGTGCACTGAGTCGCATACTTGCTTGACAGAAATAAATGTTAGCTAGAATCAAATTGTTGAACTCAAAGTGTACTGTCTTAAAAATAAATAATTAAAAGCCTAGATAATTTTCTTTGAGATGTATTGAAGGATAAAAGGAAGTGCATCTTTCATGTAATTGTATTAGCTTTCACACACTCATTTGCGACTTTCACAGAGGGGAAAATTCAGGAACACTGTTAAAAGCATCTGCTAAGCAGATACTTGTAAAAGACTATGATTCATTTCTGTGTACAGTACACAGCTTTAAAGGAAGATTTTTGATGCATTAAATGTTGATCCTTGTAATCCTGGTTATCCTTCCTTGTCTCAGCTGTTTATTTCTAGTTACAAGGTCATTCAGCTCTTTCTGTATCTCATGTTGAATTTGACATTAGAAACACAAAGCATTTATTTTCCCTTTTTTTAGCTGCACAATTTATTTAAAAAAATCCCTAAAACATGTAGATAGAAATTATTTTGAGCTTTAAGAAAAATCTTAGAGATTTTGAAAAAAAGAATTCTTTTTTAATATTTCTGCCTGAAATCTTGCTTCCTGTGATATGGATTATGGCTTGGCTTTCAGGACCATTCTTATTTAATCATCTTGTTTTAAGTCCAATATTGAGATAAATTTGGAGCTTTTCCCACTTATTTTGCTGAGACATAATCTGTTCCTTGTTGCAATAATTTTTTCTGCCCTGAACATCTAACTTTCTCCTCTGATAATTTAAAAGTGAATTTTTTAATATGAAGTTAGATGAGCAGACTGATAAAAAAATCTGTGGTCTTACTCAAGAAATGAGCAAATACAGAAGTAACATTTTTGTTTGTTCCTGAAAAAATAATGTTTTGCCAATATTGCAGGAAGTACAGGTTTTTTCCTATTATTTTTAGCTCCAGGAATTTAAACTGCAATCCTGAAAGCTGCATGTGCTCTACATCTGGATGATGAAATTACCTTAACTGGGACCACTCACTTCTTTTTCTAAACAGCTACCTAAGTATGTTTGCAAGATTGGAGTCCTAGAATATTTTGATTTTAAACAATATGATAACATCAATCTGTAATGGTGACTTGGGGCTGCCATTCATTTAGAGAAACAGAATCTAAATTGTTTCAGCCAGGACTAATCTTTCTCTTGAATGAAAACAATGGGTTTGGCTTTTTGTTGTTCACAGTGTTGTTTTGGAAGAGCACTTGGTCGCTTTTTGAGGGGGGATTATATGTCATATTGCCTGTGATAGCAGGGGATTCAGTTTTATGGCTTTGAAGACCCCCTTCAATACATGAACCAAGTCAGTATTATTGCTGCTGTTTTGATGGATATTTTTTGTTATGTCCAAAATTTTAGTTGGTGTATTGCCCTGCATGGCAGCACTCATGTTAGAGTGTAGGCTGAAGAGAATTCTACAAAAGTAACCTGCTGGAAGAGATATTCTGTGATTAACAAATTTACTGGTATATTCTTGCAATGACAAATAGAGAACACAACTGTATCCACTGCTTTCCTCTCTTTTTTTTTTTCTAGGTTATCCTCTTTAAAAATGTACTCTGTAGGTGTTCATGTTAGCTGGTATTTCCTTTCAGTGTCTCCAATAAGTTATCCTTTCATTGTGGGTAAGTAAGAGTTTGCAAAACTTTGCACCCTTATTCTTAAATTAAATACTGACAAGGAATGGAAGTGTAAAGCATGCTAATAAGCAAGACCTCCCTGTGGGAACCTGTGATAGAAGACTGTTTCACATTGAGAGGCAGACAGCGCTGTTGACACAGGCTGTCAAAAAGGCTTCATGTCTTTGAAAGAAAATCTTAATCTTCTTTATTCATGTGTGAACAGGTCCAGGCCTTCATCCCGTAGCTCATATGCATTGACTGTTTAAACTGTGGGTTGCTAGGCTTTGGGTAGGGTTTGTTTGCTTGTGTCTACATTGTACGAATGGATGAGGACTGAAAATTAAAATCTGTCTGACACAGAGCACTGCTTTTCTGTCTCTGTTTGAAGAGACATGGCAACCCAGGGTGAAATGAAAAGGAATTTTATTGAGCGCAAAAACCGCTCAGTGTTTAAATGTTGGATGCAGGAACTGAATGGTCAATTTGGGAGGCTTGTAGGTTGTTTATAGACATTGGGATGGCTGTCAATCACAGCACAATGGTGAAATTTGTGTTGGAAAAAAAGTGCTTTTTAGTGGCTGAACTCCTGTTTCCTGTTAAAATGCTCACATCAACAAACAAAAAGAGGTTTTGTCTGAAGTTTACAAGCAAGAAAATTTCAGAATAACAGAGATGCTGCTACTGTTGTGGCATCTTTTGATCATTGCGGCACTGACTATTTAACATTTAAAACCAAATTTTACAGAGAAAGATCCTATTGCTCTGTGGATCAGATTCTGATCTACTTCTGTGGCTTGTAAATCAGGAATAAAATTCAGGAATATGTTGATTAAATGAATGGCATTATGCTATTGAAAAGCAGCATGACAGTGGATTCTGAGACTTTGTGTATGTCTGTGCTGTTAAAAACTTCACTTAGATATGTTTTACATGTTCTTTATATGTTTATAAACCAATAACAAGGAGAAGCAGAAGATAAATAGCACCTATAAAAAAGTAATCTCTTCCAGCACTTGTTAGTAACAAGTAGAGGAAAAAGCCTTATTTCAGAAGCAACTTCCCCCTTTCCATTTATTGTTAAAGCTAACTGGAAGCATTTTCCTACTTCATTTTACAGAATCTTGTATTATCTCAGCTATAAAATTTCATGCTGAAACTTGGCCAAATGTCAAACTTGCCACTATAGGCTTTGGAATAATTAAAAAAAGAAGAAAAAAAGAGGTAACTGAAGGAAATAGAAATAAGCCTGTTTTAACAGAATCAAATTTAAAATGTTAATGCTGTTGGCTTTTTCTGGTTTTATAACATGAAAAATCATGTTTTACAGAACACTGGCTGAGAACTCAGCCCTCAAAATCGGATATAAAATGTGGTTTCTGGGCCCCTGTGGGATTTGTAGGAGGAAAGAAAAAGAAGACTGTTGCTCCCATTGTAATTCTTTCACCTCCAAGCATTTCAGCCCCCAGCCTCAGTTGTAGGGGAAGCAGGGAGGCTCAAAATGGCCAGGGCAGGGCAGAGCTACCATCCAAGTGATAGTTCAGATTAAATTCATACTCACCTTATGAGCATTCAGCTCTTATATTTTCCATAATCACTGGGAGCTCATAGAGCACGGGAATGTCGTGCAGTTTTCTGGTTCTGAACAACAGGGCTCTTCCTTTGTGTTCACCTTCATATTTTCACTAACTTCCTCAATGTATGTATAAGTGTTGACAGTACTTTTCATGTCTTTCTGAGCAGGTTTTTCATTGGCACATGCAGCAATAAGCTACTTGCCATTTTGTAGACATGTGTCTATAGTTAATCCTGAAATAGCTACCACCTTCAAATGTCTTCATTACTTGTTTCATCCTTCCCCTTGAATATATAGCCTTAAAGCCTATGATGTAGACAGTTACTGAAATATTCATCATGAGGAGCTCTCCTCTGTAATTTTTAAATGAGAAAGTACATCTGAGTACAGTCTCAAAACTAAATTTCCTATCACTTTGCTGATTTCTGAAATTTGTTTTGTTTACCTTTTACCAATTTTTTGCCTAATTCCTTCAGTAGCTTCAGTTACAGAGCTCACTCCAATTACCAACAGTTACTCATATCACTGCTGTCCAAACTGGAATTTCTGTTTTTTGAGATGCATCTTTCTTTCAATTTAAATTTAACATAGTAAAACATGTACAGCCCTAATTCATTGTTTAATAATTGGCTATTTACTGCAACTCTCTCTCTTTTCAGGTTTTGTTGTCTTGACAACAAGCCCCAAGATAAACTGTTGTGGGTAACTGAACAGAAAAACAAAACTAGAGTTTACATTTGGAGAGAGAGTGATTTTTTTTTAATCCCTGTGTTATATACAGGAACTATGCAGGCACTCAACCTGCTCAGTGGAAATTCACGGAGGGATGTCTCACCTGGAAGTTCATTTTCTCTTCTCAAGTATCCCACATCGCTTGTTGCAAAAGAGCTTCCCCCCTTCATTCCTTTCAGCTGTGGCTGCATTTGGCTTCAGCAGGAGTGCAGCTGCATGAGTGAAATGCTGTGGGGTTTTCCAGGCACTGTCCTTGGCTGTGCTGCCACACTCAGCAGCCTTGGGTGATTTGTATCACCTAGCTGTATGCCATTTTCCTCCCTTCTGTAAAATGGGATCAGTGATAAGGGTTCTGCATAAAAGCAGTGATGAAAACTGATTTTATGAAAAGCAAAGTTGCTGTTGTTTATTACTACTCATAAGTCTCAGCTGAGTAAAGCATTTCAATGTCTTTATAGTTTCCTTCACCAGTATATCAACACAGCTTGTGTTGCTTCCTCTGTGCATGACTAAGAGGTAAATATGTCCTCTCTTGCAGAAAAGTAGAACACTTACATTTTTGCTTTCACTTATCATCTTCCAGGTTAACTCCTGTAAGGTCCTGCTACTTATTATTCTCCCTGTTTTAATCTCTTAGAAGCAGATGTCAGTATATGCTGTTCTTGCATGATCAATACATCATTCTTGTTTAGTACCGACCTGCTGCCCCTTAGCATGCTCGATAGGTACAGCTGCCCCTGGAGACAGCTTCCTCCCAGCTTTATCTCCTTCTGCCCAAGGTCTGCTCCCTTTGCCATCAGGAATGTCAAATACAGAGCTTTCTTAATATGCTAACCCTATTCCCATCCTATTGATTTCTTCCTCTCTGCCATGACCAGCTTTTGAAGTCTTGATTTGCCAAGGTCTTCCCATCTTAAAACATCTCCTAAGGACTGACTTTTTCTATGAGGATTGAAAAAGGAAACCATTCTTGCTCTTCTTTCCAGGTGTGCTTTAGTCTTTCCTCTGCAATGCAGGGTCCTTGAGGGCAGGGACTGGGTCAGAGTCTCTGGATGTGGGCATGAGCTTTATTTTTTAAGGAATTTTATCTGGTATAGAGGAGCTGCTGCAAACTGGACAGATAGCCAGGACCTGTATTCTGCATACAGTGGTCAAACAACAAACTGCATCTTTCAGGCAGCAAGTGCTCCTCTCCCTCCCCCCTTCCTCTAGGCTTTATTCTAGAGGTCTAAGTTTGTAACAAAAGAAACAAAAAGGTTTTTATATAAATGGAAAAGCAAACGGAGCCCAGCTCATGTTACAACTCAGCCTTCTGACAGCCCGGAATGGAGATCTGCCCTACTTAGGGGCCTCTCTTTGCTCTGAACTGCAAGGGAGCTTTTAATATTCCCTCACTTGCTCTGAGTGCTCTCTGATTAGACCTTCACCTCCAGCTCAGTCTTAGCCCAAACTGTACATTTGGCAAAGGTTGCTGCAAGAGTTTTGTCTGTACAGTAACTGCAACAGTGGAGCCATTATCCACTGCCTCAGTGCTGTTGGGTATAAATAAGAAGCAGGGTGTGTATGCACAGTGTTGTGATTGCTCAGAAAACTCCACTGTGTTGCAAGTCCTTTAAAATAATACAGTGAGTAAGTATTTCAACTTTCCATTAGTCATAAAAGCCAATATTTTTAATATGCATGATTAAATTTAGTCAGGGAGATAAATGTGTGTTATTTTTTCTCTTTTTTTTTTCTCTTTTTGAAATAGATTAATGGAAACAGCCCAACACTTTTGGTGTTGGTGCTTAAATATGTTTAAATTTAAGAGGGTGCTTTAAATTAACAAAGCAGGTGCCAGAATGCCTAAATTCAGACTTCTTACTCAGGTGCCTAATTTTAGGCAAGGCAGTATTAGTAGGATTAAATATCTTTTATTGGACTATTTAGAAAAAACCTCAGACTTGGGAACACAAATCATTCTCTTGTTAGGTGCTTGAAACTTTAGAGAAATCATTCACACTGTAATAGATGGTCTGTGCTGAAAATAAACCTCATTTGATACTTTATTTCTTGCAGACTTTCTGCAAGCCACGTAACAAAGGTGGAACACAATTTTAAAAGCAAATGCCTGGAAAATCTGCAAGATGTAGTGATGCCTGAATTAAGAGTCACAGATTACTGCCAGACTTTGAGGTTGAATAATTGTCATTTTATGTTAAACTGACTTGCAGGTGACAATATTTTTGTCTACTTTTGCCTAGTTTTAACATAATTTCTTCCTTTAAAATGAGAGCTTCCAAAACTTTATGGTTGTAAAATAATAAAGATTTTGGAGGGTGAAGGAAAACAGCTAGATTACTCTGTGGCCCCAAAACAAAATGGAAAGTGTGGTCGCTGGCAAGAACAATTTGAATCTGGTACATTTTATGGAATAAATCACTATCTGGCTTCTTGTACAGTTATCTCAGTACATAAAAATTACTAAAGAGTAGAAGAAGCTTGGGCAGGTCTATTCAGAGTAATAACATGGCATACAGAGCATCACACAATCCTTCCATGCAAGGTTATACAATGTCATCATCTCTTTCTAAACTTCCTTTGCCCTTTGTTATGCTTTCTGCCTTTGCAGGACAGAGAAGCATGAGGAGATTTCAGGGATATTATTTTCTCTGGTTTTATAAAGGACCAGATAAAATGCCAAATGACCTTTAGAGCTGCAGGTGACCCTGTTTGATGAATGCTGGGCACAGCACAGTATTGTGATGTGTCCTTTCCACTTAGAGCCCATAAATTCCAAGTCCCCAAAAAGCATAGCTGCAATCTTATGCGAGTGAAGAAACAGATGGATGTGTCACTGATATTTGAAGCCAACCATTTTCAAGATGCCAACTTCCATGCATTGTAAAAATGGCTAATTGCTTTGCCTTCCTAACTGCCTTTTGCTTGGTGGGATGCCATTGGCCTTTATCTCTTTGTTTTTATATACGCAGCTATTTTGTTAGTGCTCTGCACTCCACACCCCTGCTTCTGTTTCTCATGAGGTTAGACAGTGAGTTATATATTCACTTGAGAGACAACTCCCAATTTAGAGAATGAATTCAAAAGAGAAGCTGGATAAGCCCTTTGTTTCTGTTTAAATTTGAAATCTACAAAGAAGTATGTGTGGGTTGTTGTGTGTGTGTAAGAACCTTCAGCTTTACTAACAGTGCAAAGATTTATGGGGGAAAGACTTCTTTAGAAATCGCTTGCTGTGTCATGAGAAGTACTATAGATAGATAGATATACAGATGTATCTAATTTTTATGCCTGTACACTCCTCGTTAAAAGGATTGCCAGCTTTGTCAAACAGTGAGGTTTGGGTACAGTCAGCTTTTCCTTCTCCTGGGAAGAATGCATTGACTTTGACTGGTTTGCCCTTTGTGAGCCTGGTCTTTAGGACTCTGAATCCCATCCTAAAACACACTCTAGACAGCAAAGTAGAAAATGCCTGTTCATTGCCTGAGCACTGCACTGCTTCAGCTAAAACTGAGAAGACTTCATTCTACATTGTAATAGGTCTGGCAAAAGGAAGCCAAGAGCCTCACAGGGGGCCAGCAGGTTTTTGGATCTCAGTCTGAGTTTACTTGTGAGCTTTTTCTTAATATCACAATGGGCTCTTGCTGTGTGCTTCTAATGCCTCAGCAATGAAGTCAGGGTATATTATGCCATCTGTCCAGGAGTCAACACTGCAGGTCAAGCTAATTTAAACTGGCACTTTTCATCTCCCTATGCTTGTGTGCATTACATTTAATAGTTTAAGTGAGTGATTGTATCTCCTGACCCTGCGACAAAGACAAAGCACATGTTTGTATTTTTTCATTATCTCTAGTTGTCAGGAATAAGGACATTTGATCCTTTAATGAAAAGTATGGTTTAATCAGAGGCTGATAGACAACTTTTGTTTCAGGAGTGGTTATGTTCCTTTAAATTATTTTTCATGCCCATTTCTACTTTTTTTTTTCTTTGAAAGGTAAGTAAGAAGGAAAGCTTACATATGGTGGAACTTCATGAATTTAATCCTGGATTGAAGAATTTAAATGTAAAAATCAGTTAGATCAGTCTCACATTCAGAGTTAAAAAAATTATTAGGGGAACTGTTTGCCCTGCGGCAAACAGAAGAGTTAAGTGATGGTCCTGGAGCAAAATTGCTCCCATAAATACTTTGAATGCTGTGAAAAGGGTAACCTCTACATCAGTATTTCTCCACTGAGCTCTGCAATGAAATTAGAGAAGTTAAATGTATAGAGATGGTGAGTGAATTTTTAGAATGGAGGTTTGATAAATGAGAAATGTGCACAACAGTATAATACATGTTGAAAAACCCAGAGAAACCTTTCTCAAGGGTAGTAGTCAGTTTGCTTCATCTGTCATATTTTTCCTCCTTCTTTGTGCTATTTCTCCAACTTGCAATTTCTCCTCATCACCATGTTTGCAGTGTTTTCCTTTTTCTGACCTGGAGGAATAGAATCATTGCTGAGGAGGGAAAGGGAAGAAAGACCACACACAAGAATTTATTTCTTAAAAGCATCTGAAGTTTGGAACAGGGATATTGTTCATGTGATTAGATTGTCAATATACTATTTTACTTATACTACTTTACTTCATTTCCAAAAATGTTGTACAATTATGATAACATAAATCTATCTCCTGCAGCCATATTAGCCCAGGGCACCAAAGCTATGACTGCCAAACTCAAGATAATTTCAGAACCAATTGAGATGTATCCATATAAATTAATTCTGTAGACAGATATATGAGTTGTTTATTTTTGTTACAATAACGACACTTAGTGTAAACCTAGATGATGACTATGGTCAGCTATTGGTCTAATATTTTTGTGATGTGAACTTTTTGTCAATATAATATAATAAAATAATATAATAATAAATATACAATAAAATAATAAATATAATCAAAGGCATGGCACCATTCAACAGACACATAAAAAACCACACAAAGTCTAAATATTAGGAAAGGAGAAAAAATACTTGGAGTTTCAAACACTGCACTGAGGCAGAAAGAAGAGACACATGTCTCTCCTTGCCGACCAAGGGACCCTGGAACTGAGAGAAACCAAAGGGCAAAATGTGACTGAGCCAATAGCCAGTGTGCAGACCTGAAGGTACAGCCTGCCCAAGGTACAGCTTATTGCTGCAAGTGTTTGAACTGCCAAAATTAATGTTTTTACAGAAAGGTATTAATTTCACACCTACTTTCTGTACTAGTGAAGTTAAACTTGGGACAAGGAGCACAAACATACTAAATCAGTCATTAACAAGGGTAAAAGGAAAAGAAAACACAATATGCAATAGATATTTTTCATATAATACTGAGTGTAATTTCATATGCATGTCCTTATACATGGAAATATCTGTGTTATAAGTAGGTACAAGCAGAGCAAATAACAAAATTTTGAACTAGGATTTAAAAGCTGGAAAGAAATATGATTCTTTCAGAAACATGTGCAACATTTACTATATTAACCCTCATATTCTATACTGTTTCTCTTCTCTATTGCATCTAAAATATGCTGAAAATTGCTAATACTGATATATGGTTAATTAATCAAAGTGAAACTGTAAAGTATTTCTTACCATTACTGAGAGTTAAATATTGCATTCTAGGTAAAGGTTACCTGTCCAGAAGCTAGATTCATAATTGAGAAATAGGAATAATGGCATATTACACCACTGGTGAAAGAAGAAAATTATGAGAAGCTATAATTGTGACTTCATTGGCTGTTATAAATCTGGCAGGGGAATGATGTCACATAGAGCTGTACCTTTAAAAAGACATTAAATTAATCCAGTAAGGCAGGACAAAAGTGGCTTAGAATTACACATTAATATTAATTCAGAGCAAAATGTATTATAAATTCAAAATCAATTCCTAAAGAAGAGACTTGACAAATTTAATGAATAAGTACAGAAACTCCCATTATCAGTAATAAAACTATTAAAAAAATTGAAGAATGAACATTTATTAGGTTGAATGTGTTGTACTTACACGGCATGATAAAAAACTGAGGTACTTCTTATTCATCCTTGCAATTCTAATGTATATAAATCACAGGAAGGACCATTGCAAAAGAGCATTTAGAGAAGAGGGAAGGGACAGATAGTCATTAGCAGCAAAATAAGTGAGAGGATTTTGTGGGAGAGGGAGTGCTGGAGAGTGATTTAACCTCCTTTGCTTCCAGCAGACTAAATGATGTTATTCTACATTATAAAAACAGACTTAACAACCGGGCATTTCCCTTTAATTCAGGTTAATTCCTGCCTGTTGTGCTGTTCAGCCCATGCTGCCATGGCAGCACATTTCAACCCATGAAGCACCAGATCACTGATCACAAACACTGCCCATGGTGCAAACTGCAACTCCCCTGTGCTTCCCGCAGTGCGCTGCCCCGCAGGAGAAGGCATGCTCTGATTTCTGCCTCAATCGGCATGGCACAGGAGCTGACAACATCCCACACAACATTCTGAGACCCATTCTAGCTTTGTTTTCCTAAGGGGAGGCTTTCTGCTTGGTAGTCTCAGCTGAACTTAGGTATGAGCTTGCCATTTTCCAATTCCTAAGTGAGAAAGTCTCTTAAGGGAGTTACCCTCAAGGACACCAAGCTCCATGGAGCTTGACTCCCAGAAGACCTTTCTAGAGCACTAAGAGCAGGAGCCAAGCCCATGGCTCTTTCTCTCTCTGTCTGTGGTAGTTCACCGGCCCAGTTTGTCTCAGACAGTCTTGGATTGATGAAGTTTTACACTGTATGTATACATCATCCACTGATTTTTGAGTGGGTGAAGGCAAAATTTTTTATCTGTCGTTTGCACGATTTGTTTTGCCCCCTGAAATGCTGAGTTTTGACAGGGCCAATAGCAGAATGGAGCCTTACTTCTGTGAACTACTGGTTAGTAATACAGTACTATGTTCAATTTTTTGTTCAGCAGATAAAAATGCAGAACCAAAACTCTCGTGTTGTGGAGACTGAAAATTCTTTTCCTTTGCACTAGCTTTTGGGAATGGAAGATTTTTTCTTCCTGCACATCTGACCTTACAAGAATTTTGCTCTTTAGGAAGGAATGGCATACTGTGGTTTCATTTGCAGATGGCTAGAAGCATAATTGTCCCTTAGGCTTTACAGAGCAGGCCTTTGGCTTGTTTGGGAATACTGTCTTAGGAGATTGATGCCAGTTTTGCCTTGTTTATTTTTTTCATATTCACTCTACTGTGCTTGGTGTTCTGTTGATATATCTTTGGAAAAAGTCACATGTGAGTTGCTTGAGAAAGGAGATCTGTTGGTAACTGACATTAAAAAGAGTCCACAGAAGATTAAAAGAATATTGTTTTTTCTTCTGTTCTTCTTTTATCTTACTCTCTTCTCTCTGAACTTTTGTAAGCTTGTTTAGTAGGCTGAGTTATGCTGTGTGTATTGTATAAGAATATTATATAAGAGGCTTCTGAACAAAAATTTATTGCACTTACTGAGACTTGATGAAATGTGAAAGAAATAAAGTTACGAATGCTCAGTAATATTTGGCTAAGTATGGACATTAACAAATATTATTTGTTGAAATTCTTTCTCTAAATCAGTAAATTATTGTAAATGAGCAGAAATCATTAAGATTGATGCTGCTGCAATATTAATATATTTCTTCTTTGTTAATTTTTTATGCACACTTTCTATTATGTAGAAACTGCAGGAATGTAAATCTTACTGTATGTGATCAATAAACAAATTAGCCAAACGTGACTTTCAGTCTTAATTCTTTACTCTGAATAAATTGAGGAATTTAATTTACTTTTAATATGATATTAAAGGGAAGAAAGAAAAGTGAAAAAATAACTATATATATATATCTTTGGGACAGAATAGATTATTTTATTCCTGTAGTGACATACTGCCATGTAGTGTCACCTTACTTCAATATTTACTTATGCTATGATTAACAAACCTGTGGGGGATTTTTCCTCAGTCAAGCATGCCTGGTAAGCAGATGTTGGTTTAAGTAGTATAGCCAAAAATTAATTGGGTGCTAGAGGCTCAGAAGACTGTTCTGCTTTCAGAAACTGGAAAGCCCCTTTCTGATTTGGGAGCACGTATAGCCAATCCAAGTTCAGAGCTGGAGACAAGTTGTGTCCTGCAGTATTATTCTCTTCCTGACATGCTCTGCTTCATGCTGGTGTTGCAGGGCTTGTTCTGCACATCCCACTTCTCTCTATGCCATCCAAGTGCTCGGGATGATGACCTGAAGCTGTGGTTTACTGTGCCTCAGAGGGGTGGCAAAGTCCATTGCTCTCTTTGAGACATTTGTAAAAAGCAAGTTGCTGCTGTAGCACACTAGCACACAGTCATTGTATGCAGGAGCACCTTCTGAGGGGTTTGGCAGCTTCCCTTCCAAAAACAACTGCCTGCTCAGCTGGAAGTTTTCTTTACATGCTTAGTCATTTTGAATTTTTTCCTTTGTTTTTTTCTAACAAAGGTACAGCTGACCTAATAAGTCTACAAGCAGTAGGTAATAATACTTGCATGATAATTAAGGATATAATTTCTATTCTATAATCTGATTTGGTTTAATTTTAATAAGAGCTGAACTTGATCCTTCTGCAAGTGAGGGATTAGTTCCTTCAAACAGATAAACATGCTACAGACTTTGTATAGCTAAGATGTCTGCAATTTTTTATGAGCTAGCAGAGAGGCTGTTTTATTTAACATAGTTCACACTGAAAATACAATTTGATTTAAAGTTTAAAGGAGAAGTGCAAATTCTAAACCACAGGCTTTGTTAAAGCTTTCTAATTCCATTCCAAGTATTATGGAAGTCTGATGTTTGAATAAGGCCAAGTCATCTTTTAATTCCTAAACTGGCTCCCATAAAAGGCTGAAAAGTCTTTGATCTGTGTAAAAGAGAAGATCACCAGGGAGAAGTCTCTGCTTCTGTTTGTCCAAATGTTGCAAGCAGAGTCTCTAGGCTATAGCTAACAACTCAAATTATATTTGTTTGTGTCTTAGACAGACTTTTTGATTTGCATATAAAAGGAGTTTCAATGGCAATATCAGCTCTTTCATGGGATTTGCAAAGGAGGAAAAAGGATAGTCAAAGTTTGATCTAATAGACTGGCTTGCAACGATGTCATGTAATTAGAGTGTGGTAGTATAAATATTGCCTGATATCATAATTCTTTTTCTCAAATTATCTGGTATGTACATACCAAATCTGATATTTTCAATGCAAAACTGGAGAAAGAAACTTCTTCAATATTAGACTGAAGCATGGAAATAAAATACACTCTATGGAATGGAATGAAGTAGAATAGACTAGGATGGGATAGAATAGAATAGAAGTTTTCCTGAAAGAAAGAAAACATGTATCTGGAAAATTATTCCAGGAGGAATAAGGGAAAATCACCTTCATATATGTGTAAAGTTTGTAGAATGCAATTTCTAGCAAGGTCTCCTGAATTTTTTTACTGGTCATTTTAGAGAAAAATAGAAAATACAAAAATAGGCTGAAGAGCTGTTTTGGCTATTTAATAGCAAAAAATATGAAGTAAGCACAGGAATTAAAAAGAAGGCTCCATGCTACAGCTTATGTTGATGGCATCTTGTTTTATTTTGAGTGAAGTGGGAGGCACAGCACCATGCAATAACACTGTCATATGTCTTATGACTGAAGTTATACTTCTCATAAGCAGAAAGGTTATTTATAATCACCTGTGAAAATTGCCTACCAGCATTTTTTCTACATAGCACACTCCTGTAATTGCCTTTTTTTTTCCAAAGAAAGTCAAAGAGTGCTTAATGAACAAACATTTCCAGCCTTTGTCTCCTCCCATCCATAACAGTCTTATGTGAGGGCACAGACAGGAAGAATTGTTCTTGCAAATCAGACTTTATTGTTCTCTTCTTGAGCATTTATCACAACCAAATGCAGATACCAGAGACAGTCCTGCAGAAGAACCCTGCTAGATTAAGCTGGTGCTTATCTCTTCATGTCACTGGAGCCCTTGGCTACATGCTAGAGATGATTCTTGCTTTTTCCATTGTCCCCATTTGGCCATCATTTTAATTCCCTTTTAATGTTACAGGAAAAAAAAAAAAAGCAATTTTTTTAAATTATGTGAGCTAACTTAACATGAGCTAACTTCATCCCTTGAAGCCTTGCATCTTCCCTCTCAGTATGAAATATGGCAACTCAAGAGGTAAATGTATATTTTTAACAAATAGTAGAGATGTTAACTAGATTAGAATTTTTTTCTAATATTATATATATTGCTTCAGCATATTAGGTTTTATTGTTCTTCGTGAGAATGATGTCATATCATGACCTCATATTAAGAGCTAATGCAAAGTACAGCTGCTCTTCTCCAACAGTCCTTTTAAACAATGCAAATGTGCTGCTTTCCTGTCTGCTCTACTCAGAAAGGCACATGTGCTCCAAATAGTGCCTTTTTAGCCTGATGTAGTTGGAAAAATAAAATATGTCATCTCTTCCTGCAAATTTTGCCTTTGTTATCTATGTAGTGAGTAATGGCTAGAATAAAGGGTCTGGACAATCTTAATGACATCCAAAGAGTTCAAAGGAGTCTGTAAAGTTTGTCATCACTGCTTAAGTTGTCAAATCATAGAAAATAGTCCTAGAAAAGACCTCAAGAGGTCATGAAGTCTCTAAACTAATATCAGCTATACCTATCTGTTTTTTTCCTGAAAGATGTTTGTCTAACCTTTTTCAGTGATGGAAATTCCATGACCTTCTGAGAAAAATCTATTCCAAAGCTCTTTCTTAATGTTTAACCTTTGATGCTGTCACTGCTTGTTCTTTCCACCATGAGCAAGTAGAACAGATGATTTTCTTCTTCTTGACAAGAGCTTTTCATGTAATTGAAGGATGCTATGATCTTTTGCCTCTTTCCCAGCATACTATTTTTCTGTCTTTGTGTTTCTAATCTTTAACCATTTTCTTCGCTCTTTTCTGGAGAGGTGATGAAGCAAGAAGATTTGATATCCTCATTCTAACCCTGTTACCTTCCTTTCAATCTTCCTGCTAGTTTAGCAAGCAGAATAGAGATAAGACTCTTTAGATCATCATGTTCTCTCCCAGGCTACCTGAAGAATTTGCTCTGGTTGCTAGCTATTTTTCACTTTTGTTTAGTTAGCTCTTTGCTTTTGTCACTGTTTTGTGGGGCTTGGGTTATTTTTGGGGTTTTTTGGGGTTTTTTTGGGGTTTTTTGCTTTTTTGGTAATTTTAAATGTAAATGAATATATTTATTTGAATATAAAAAAATGTAATCTACGTGTTGAACGTAGAATCATTGATGTAAATAAAAAAAATTACTCTTCAGAGGAGTTTTGTCACTTCTTGTATTGCTGAACATATTCCCATCTGCCTGAGCAGGAAAGGCTAGACATGCTTGTTTGCCTTGAAAGCTTTGATTACCTTGGTTTCCATACGATCTGCATCTATAGTTAATTGTATTAGTTAACTTTGGTTAAAATATCCTCACCAAGGATCTGATTTAAACCATTACCATAAAAAAACACTTTCTTTTCAAGGGACATCATTAGGGACATCATATCCCTTTTGCTCCTGCAGGCTTTTTTTTTCCTAAGACATTTTGCCTTCTTTAGAGCTTCAGAATCACTTTTACATCAAAACTCTATGTTTCTTAGCAGTGGGGTTTTCAGTTCATTTTGTGTCTGTACTTTGTCTATTGACTGAGCTGCACCCATTTCCTCTATGAAGTGTAGGTCGCTGCTTTTTTCTTTTGCCCTATGCAGCTGTCCTTCTGGCAGTCCTTGTGGGGAATTCTTCCAGTTTTGTTTCAGTCCCTGAACTTTACAGGACTGAGCCAAAAACTCTGTCATGCAAGGACCATCAATAAATATCTGTTTCTTAAGCTCTTGGGATCAGTCCCTTTTTTTTTGTACTCTGCCTGGAAATTCCAAAGTTTCGCCTGATGGGAGATTCCCTTGTAACATCTGTTCTGGGACCACACCTTTAAGTCATTAGCAATGGATGTCATTAGCTAATGCAACCTGTGGACAAGAGAAAAAATGGATGTTGAAATTAGATATTGAAATAAATTCTGCACTGCCATCACCCCAATAAAATTATGTAACACTTAATATTTGCTTAACTTTGGGAGCATTTTGTTGCTCTGAATTGTAAGCAACACAGTTGTGACACCTATTGGAACACATTAGTCCTGGGCAGGGGTGTTGGAATTCCATATAAAAATGTAGCCGTGTGGCTCAAAACAGTCTTTTGCATAAAAGAACATAAAATTAAATTTTTAAAAGACTTAGGACAGATAGCAGTTCAGGATTTCACATTGCTTTAGCCTAGAAAATCAGTTTCTGGTCTTGAAACAAAGATGTGGCTGTCAAAGTTAGCTTTCTGTCTTTATGGACATCTATGTGACCTTTGTGGGGTTGCTTTCTGATTTTCCATGAACCTCATCTGGAAGTAAAGGCAATAATTCATTTCTCCTCCCCTTTTCCAATGCTTTTTGAGATGCAAATATTCATGCATGGGTCACAACAGTTCTGAAGTCCAAGAAAGCAAAACCATGTGGTCAGGGACTTTGAGAATTGTCAGTAAAGCCATATATACGTCGTGCTTTTATATATGGAAAAAAAATAATGATTTCCTCTCATATTTGAATTTGAGGGGAGAAGAGAATTTTCAAAGGCATGAAAGAGTTCAGTCTTCTGAGCTTGAATATCTAAGCAAGATGTGATCCTAAAATGACAAGGAGTCAACATCTGGGTATGTTTTCCCACATTAGCAACTGCTGTCCTAAACTGCTGTTGTATGTGATGTTAAACAGCTGCTCAGTTTCACCCCAGAGGTAAGACTATTCTGTATTGGATTTACATTTAAGTCTCTTAGAACTTTCCAGATAAAAAGGTCTTAGAGAATGTGTAAAGTAGAGGCACTGAATCTTCACTGTACTTGGTACCTAGAAACTCATGTTTTAATTCAATAAAAGGGTGCTGACATGTTTTAATGTTTGTTCTTGGCACTACCGTGTTCCAGTATCCAAACACCGTTTCTCATTATCTATGTACTAATTTGTTCAAGTCAGTAATTTCAGTCTGTCCCCACCATGTTCTACCGAAATACCATACAAATAGCTGCTACAAATATTAACAGCTGGTCCATTTCAAGGCAATGTACCTTTGTCTTCTATTTGCAGTAAGATTGATCTCTGTCCTCCCAAGAGCATCAAGCATCCAGCAGGCTGAAAAGCCTGATGACTTTTGAAGCCCAGTGTTTTGAGTTGGGTTTCTTACCATACTACTTTTTTGGAGAAGAAAAAAGGTTGTATAGGATCGGGGAAAGAATTATTTGGAATCTGTTCATACTGAATAATATTATGATCAGGAAATTTATAATGGGTAAAAAAGTTGAATGTTTCATAAGGCATTCTTCCTACAGCGATTATAGACAGGATACTGAAATGTAGCACACTAATTCCTGCAGGTTTTTCTGCATTTCTGTATCTTAAATGAGATGAATCATGCTACTAGAAAGAAAAGGCATGACTAAACACACCTGCATTGTATGGGACTGCAATTCCCCAAAACCTCCATGGCATTGTGTAAACGTGTACATAAAAAAGCAGATATATGATTTTCTATGCACTTGCACAGAGAAATAAGACACAATTGTGGTTTCTTACAGAAGAATTGCTGACATGAGAATTATGGATGCCACTTCTTCCAAAAGTTTCATTGTAAAAGGTTCTTTTGAAGGTGGCCTTCTTTTGTAAGTCCAGATGGAAGCAGTTAACCATTTTCCTGATTTCTAAGACCAAACTGAGTTCCAAGTGCACTTGCAAAATCAGTGGCTCTGAAGTTAACTTTCTGTTTACTAATGTCATTCAAAAATTAGCTCAATTGTATAATACATTTCCTTCAAAATGAGTTCAAAACTTTTTTCATAAGAGGACATGGTGAGATGTGGCTTTTCAATTTGTCTGAATTACTGCAAAATATCTGACTTTCAGTGTAAGATCTGCAAGCTATATCCTAAAAATGTTTTCATGTGTATATCTGTGGGTATCTCTCTCCTAAAGTCTATTGAAGAACATACCTGAAAATGGTATGGAGACATTTATGCTGCTTATTAACCATATTGTGTCTGAATCATTGTCATAAAAGAAAAATAAGAGGCTGGATTCAAAATAAGATTATTGTGGTAGCTGGAACTATATTTTGAGCTGGTAGAACCCTCTGAGTATACTAAGACTGAAAAAGTTTTGTCCATCCCCATTTCCCTCTTTTGCCCTAGCCTTGTTAAACAAAGGCATGTGAGTGCTTCCACAGAAAATCAGACAGGGCAAACGTTCACTTATTTACTACTTCAAAATTATCTGCAAACAGCCATAACTTACTTGACATGCATGTTAATGAACTACTGAGCTGTTTACCTTCACTCATTGTAAGTATTTTTGCACCTGCAGTTCGGTGCTGTAAGCCTTGCTCCACAGTAAGTGTTAGTTCTAGAGTAACAAGGAAGCCTTACAAAGTGTTCTCTTCCCCTTGAGGAATATCACTCTGTATTCACCTCACATAACAGAGACTCTTTACAGATTACAAACGTCATTCAAGTCAAGCCAGTCTGGTAGTGAGTCTCCTCTAAATAAACTTTCTTTTATTTCCCTGGTCTTAAAGTCTGCTCTCTGTCTCTTTATTTTCTTTGCTCTTTTGTTTGGAGGTGAGATTTATAAGGACTGCTGTTACAAGCTATACGTTTTCTTACATCAGTCGTTTTGGTCTCAAGACCTTGGAACAGAGAATTTACAGTGGCCATAAAAAGGACCCCCCAAAAAATACAATTCACCTTTGCAAATGTTCTGAATTTGATGTAGAAAACTAGTGAGAGGAAAGGTTGTTCCTATTATTCTCCTTGAAGAAAACCAGCTCCTGGCTACCATTAAAATTAGTGGGGAGCTTACACCAACTCTCTTTTTAAAAGCTAGAGGAAATTCTTACCATTTTCAGAGTCTTCATCTGTACCTTTGCAGAGAGCCAAGCTGGCTTGAGATCTGAGAAACTTTCATCTTCAGGAAAATTCAAGCACAGCTCCCAGGGTTTTTCTTAGGTCTGTATCTAAGGGAACTGTATTTCTTCATGGAACATAGTGGAATATTCTAAACAAAATATGAAAACCTGGTATAAATGAACCTAATTAAGCATTTTCAGATGAATAAACAGTAGTTTCATAACCCTTGCTATGAAATCTCATAATCTTATAATTAAGTCCATGTTTAATATCAAAATGACAGCTCAATGGAGTTCCTTTGAGGATTAAACAAGGCAATGCACCACATGCAGTTTTCCTGATCCCTGCACTACAGATTTTTCATGAGGATAACATCACACTAAGTAAAAAGACAGGTGATCTATTACCTGTATAATGTGTGCTAAATAATGTTGAACCTGGTACATTGCACGTGAGATCATTTTTTGGGATTGAGCTCCCTAAAGTTCTCTTTGTTTGCATTCCCCCAGTTTGGTCATCTCACTCTGAGGCAGCATCTGTATAGTCTATGAAAAGTAAGAAAGTGAAAATCGGACTTCGGTTTTCTTAGGATGTATTCCAGGATTCTATGACTTGTGTGAGGTATGTTTCCCACTGTTACTAGCACGCTGGATGAGATCTTAATTGATCTCTTGTTCTTTATTTTCTGGGCAGAATGGAGTCTTTGAAGACGAATACTGGCTCATAAACTAAATGCTTTCAGCTGTTGCTGCTGAACACAACAATTCCTAAGAAGATTTTTGTCAGTTGCTGAGATATTTCCTTGTTTTTATGGAGAAAAAAACGTTGTAGTTTAACCCTTAAACAACTTCTGGATAACATTACGAGTCACAGTAAATGTATACAGTAGAAATTTAACAGCTGGAGAAGGAAAGCATTCTTTAGTAAGACAAAGCATTTAGAAATGTGAACACTGTCTCCTGATTACATGCAGGATAAATATGACATGTTATGCAGGAGGTCATATTAATTGTGTAAGTTGGTCTACTCCAAACTTAAAAAACATGAATGGATAAACTTAAATAAATTGAAATAAACTTAAATATTACTACTGCGTGTATATGTAGTAACTAGGTGAGAAAAGGTTGCAGGACAAGACCAACATGCAGCATGCTGACGCAACACAAGGTAGTATCAATCTTTCACAAAAGCCCTTTCTTTCCTGTATTCCAGAAAGGAGCAACATGTTACATGGTGCAGCTGGCAGCTTGTCTTGGCCTGATAATGCATGATCAGAGCCTCATGAAACAGTTTAGTTGGAACGCCCTTCCAGTACATAAAATATTCTAAATGAAAAGCAGAAGCACAGTGGGATTAGAGGAGTGTGTTTGGGAGTGAAGCCTATTTGAGTCCAAATTCTCCCATAACAGAACTTCCCCTCCCTGCCCTTCTCTCTCCCCAGCTGAGCAGGTCACAATATTCTCTGGCTTGCTGGAGTAAATGTTAACAGTCTTTTGAACCTCTCCAGCAAGACAGAAGATTACTTCAGGAGCTTTCAACTCTACCCACATCACATTAACCTTGCTGCCAGGCCGCAGGAGGCTGGAGAAGAGCTGACAGGAACAACTAGTATGGGAGCCTTGTGACTGCTGCCTGGAATTATTGCAGGGTCCACAACCAGGGGGAAGGGAAAAGAAAAACCAGGATCTCCAATATAGCCAGGTTGGATCCAAAACTCACATTATTGTATAAAATGCTATGGATGAAATAGTAAGATCTGGAACTTCAATTTTTTTTTGGTTTGTGTGTTCTCTGTTGGGAAACCATTTGAGCTGCCACTGTAAGTCTTTGGTGAGATGGGAGAATGAATGTCTGGTAGGAATAAAAGAAAAATCCATATTAAATATAGCAGGAAAATTCTTGTTTCCTCTAGGGAACTTGCTGAGGTTCTCAGAAGTACCTCACTCTCCCTGTTTCTGTGCTGAAAGTAAGACACCTGAGCTGTTTCCCAGCCTTCCATCAGATTTTGTCCCCTTTTTCTGGTATACATAACAAGTGACAACCCACTCCACTTACAGGCTGCAGCTCAGACAGTTCATACTGTTGGCTGAGGAATTTTTACCTTGATAACACACTTTTTAAGAATCCACAGGGAAAAAAAAAAAAAAAGTAGATTTAGCAGCCCCCCTCCCACCCAGAAAAGGTAAATTGCATACATTGAATTGCCTTTGGGTGCAAACTCTTGCAGCTGCACTCTAAAAAATACCAGAATTAAGGGTGTTGCTTGTTTGTTTTCTGAAATTAATTTAATTTTCCAGTGATTAGCTTTTAGATTATCTGCAGCTTCTTTGTTCATGTCATGTGCTTCTTTCCTGCAAGATCACTGCCTCATTCAGTGCAGGGTGTACTTACTCAATAAGCAACTGCTTAATCTTTACTACCTTCTATGTTCCCCATAGCACTGCTACGTACTACCTTGCTATACAACTCACTCTATTCATCTCATGGAATTTCTGTAACTCATTGCTTTGGGTTTTCTTTTTAAAGCACTTAATTTTTTTTTTCCATTTCTGTGAGATAAAGAACTAATTTTATCAATATTTTCTAGAAAATATTAATCCAAACCTTAAAATACTAAGGTGGACTTTTTCTTAAAAGCAGCCTGTTCATTTTGAGTACCCAGTTCCAGACTCAAACAACAAAGTGATAAGCAGCTTTCACCATGAGAACACCCAGCTGTGGAACAACAGCTAGGGTCTTTGCACCAGGTTGAATACAATTGTTCAAAGGAGCAGAGTTGTTTGAGTTTCTTTCAACTTCTTCCATCAAAAGCAGAGTTCTTGCAGTCAAGAGGTATCTATTTTCAAGAGACTCTTGGGCAATGGTCTACTCTGCTCAATCAATTGGACAATTTAACTGAAAATAGTGCCTTGCAGTCTTTAACATCACAGTTTATTGAATGTACTTGCAGAAGGATACTGGCTTACAGCTATGTGGACAGTCTAATCATTGACTTCTCTTAATTATTGCAATCTTAAATTGTTTTGTAGTGTTTTTGTAGTCATTTTCTAAGTTCCGCTTGTTTTTCAAGAGGTTTGCTAAATTATGTTTGAATGTGGAAATCAAAAGAAGTGCTCTAATTTCCCTATTTTTTGCACATATTTGTAAAAATTTTCTTGGATAACAATATGGAAAAAGCTTTTAGAACTGAGAACATCTTCTACCTCTTGATTTTATTAAATGCTTCAGTTCTCCTGCATAATGCTTTCATGAGAGTTGAGGTAGAAGGAGGAATGGACCATTGTTTAGTAGCTATAAATTGTATAAAATGAGATCTTAATGCACTTTTTTCACAACATTCCTCTTACAATTAACTTTAAAACAAGACACTACAAGAACTTTGTGGATTGTCTGCCAGCTTTTACTGTTCACATATTGAAGAATACACTGAAGATGTCAATTCTGTACTTACTTGTGAAACTTCCAGCAGTTCATAACTAGTTCTTTGCCTCAGACGTCACAAAATCAAATCCTTATTAAATCCCATGAGTTCCATATTAGGCTGGAATTCCAATGGAAATTCATGAGGGACTTTCTGTCTGCAGGGTTTTGTAATGTGGCTATGAATACCACTAAAAATGTTTTTCTTAAAAGCTGGATATCCACACATGCCCTATTGGTAAACCACTGGGTTGCTGAATTAAGGTTTTATTTACCACTGAAATAAATATACTACCCAGTATACACAGAGTCAGGAACCACATATGGGAACCATTCCTGGGCTATATCAACATCAGTTAAGTTGTTTGCTGTCTTTAATGCTGTGTGTTAGCATTGGGAAGTATGATTTAAAACCATTAGCTTTGCTAGTTAACCTCCTCATCTCTTCCAGAGATCTGGAATCTGTGAGAATCTTGGTCTTTCCAAATTTGGAAGTGTTTGACATGCTTTGAACCCAGTCTCAGAGAAAATTCTACCATCTTTCTTGGATGTCTTTTGTGTGATATTTGCTTCAACCTTCGTGCTGTCAGAACAGATTTTGCAAACTTAAGTTTTCATAAAAGGAAGACATAAACAAAACATAGGTGTGTTGTTTTTTTACTGAACTTTCTTATTTGACAAAAAGTAATAGTGTTCTTTAGTGTTTTTTTTTTTATTCTACAAAATTCTATTACTATTCTAGGCACCAAAGCTTAATCCTGGAAAAAAGGAGTAAAATTTATTGACCTGACTTAGCGTTTTACTTCTAATTTGTTACCTGATGAGATGAGTAATGAGAAATGGCTGTCTGAATAAAATTTTTTCCTGAATATTTTAATAAACCATATACAGTTTTTCCAGGTTATTTATGGCTCTAGCCATTTGATACCATATATTTTTTAAAAGTTGATCGTTGGCACTGGCTGATACACCTGTCATAGTATCTATTTACAATATATACATCCTCACTGCCAAGTTAGGTCATAGTTTGCAATGTGGTTAGCACTGAATTCACAACATGGCATGATTGTCTATAACAATCTGAACTTGTGAAACCAACTAAATGGTGGTAATCTTATAGGAAGTTTTATTAAGTTGTAGCTACACATGGGGATATAGGAAAAATGTTGCTGAAACTCAAATTTATATTATTAATCATTTTAAAATGAATTTTCTTCTCGGTGTGTGTATTTTTGTTCAGGATAATTAGCTAACCACAGTTTGTTTATACAAGGTGTGTGTAATCTGTTTATAGAGCATGGCAGCTGACATAATGTAGCTCTTGGAGAGCTGTGACATTCCCTTCCCACAAGTAACATTTGAAATGATAAAACAACATTCAGATGAATAACTCCCCACCAGGTAAAAATCATTACAGCCCACATTCCCCAATAATATTTTCAATCCACCTTGTTAAACCTTTCCACAGAAGCAACCCCACTTGCTGTAACTGTAGAGCTATTCTTTGGCGAGTTTGGGGCCCCAAAAATGTGTCTGAAGTAAATTTACTGTTACTGAGAAGAGTGTTTTTTGTAGACCAAAATGTTATGATTTGGCTCAGACAAAAATAATGAGATTTGATTAGGGGATTAGGAACACGGACACACAAGTCCCCTGTCATCTGGATGGAAATATGGCAATAATAGGGCATGAGGAATTTGAGCCCTAGTAATTGCCATCTTTGAGACTCACATTGTGCCTGGGCTCTGAAAAAGTTTTCTCCAAGATCACTGCATGCTACTCAGAGGAGAGCTTTCAGAAACGGCAGGGTATCAGACTTCTCTCTTTGATGGCCCCCCAAAGTACGCATCAATTTTGCACCAGGGTCCATGCAAATGTCTTTTTTCTGGACTGGTGTATTTTTCCCCGCAGAGTGACAAAGCAGGGAGCATACAAACATAATTGTGGGATCTGCTCTGCATGGAAGTGTTGTGCACAGGTGGACAATATAATTAGTGCCTACAGTAGGGACACTGTGCCAAGAGGACTTAGAGTTGATGTGAATGGCTCTGGCTTTGATTTGCAGCAGAAGCACGGATTCCTTTTGTATGGGTAGAGTGTACCTCAGCAGTCCTGTATTTGATGGACTCAAACTCCCAGGGGAAAGGTAACCTGGCAGAAGTGATGTCTGTTGAGGATCAGATTTGTTGGCATTCAAAAAGTTTAAATACATATAGTGGATAGATCCAAAACTAGAATAAATTATCCAGGGAAATAGTCTGGCATGGGTCTGAGGTTGGGGCTGTGCACACATCCTTCCGCAGTCTGCAGTGGTAAAGCAAAAGATGAAGAGGGAAGAACAATTAAAACAAGCAACTGTCTTAACAAAAAAGAGTGGAGAAACACTGCCACTTCTTGTGCAGACTCTTTTCCCCCTAGATAGCAGCTTTCAGTTCCTCATGCTTACAGCTTGGCTCCCGCGACACACCAGCAAAGAAAGGAGACAAAGAGATGGGGCTTGCTTTGGTTACAGATCTCGGTCAGTGAGGTCCTCCTCCCACCCTGAAGGAAATCCATGGCCATATGGCATGTCCCAGTGCTGAAACAGTGCCTGTGTACATATACAAGTGAAGATTGCTCTGGAATCCCTGTGCTCTCCAGCCTGTGGAGCCTCTCACAGTCACACCAATGCACAACCTAGAGGGCCCTTCTGATTTGGAAATTCAGCATGCAATGTGCACTAGAGCTGCTCCTACACATCTGTGGAGTTATTTACACTATAGTTTCTTCCTATAAGTTCTATTTGCTGGTGATAGCACCTCCTTCATCTTACTTTGGCTGCACATAAACTAGGTGCAAATGAGCTAGATATTTACCTCTTTGCCAGCTTTGAGCTGGGAACTCCATCAGCATGCCCAGATTATCTGTTTCTGCAGAGATGTGACTCCAGCTGAAAAGTTAAAAGAGAGTGGACAGGATAATGTTCTGCAAATAAGTGAACTTAGTGCTGAATTCTATAAATGCAGTAAAAGTGAGAGGGTGATTGCAGTTAACCTTTCCATAGCCACACTTCTGTAGTTTGAGACCCAGCAGGCACAGGTGAAATGGGACAATGACAGTTTTTCTCTACTGGAAAGACACATCAGGAGAGACTCCTGGCTGGTAGAGGGGCTACCTGGAAGTGAGTAGAGATGTATATTCAATTGATCATATACTCCAAGGAGAAAATTTCCAGTTTTATTGAAATAATAGGATATTTTGTTATTTAATTCAGTGAGACAGGCTGTAAGTCCCAAATCCTTGGGGACATAAGAAGACTGCAATATGACACTGGAAGAGGTGTTATTTTCTTACTGCCTGTAGGGCTAGGATGGATGTCAGAATCAGGTAAGAGGCAAGCTGGAAGGAAGAGAAGTCATTTTTTCAGTAGTTTGGACAGTGAGATGTGCACTGTACCAAGCACCTGCTGCACTGATTGCTGTATATATAGCTGGTAGCAAATGTTCCTTCTGCTGAATCCAAGCTGCTGTGGCAATGATACAGGATGCAATGTATGCTGGTTTCTCTGTGTAGGATGTTCTCATGCAGCTCTTTAGTATCAACCTCTGACTATTTGGTCCTCTAAGTAGTGGGTGGATGCTGAAGTTTCCTCATGGGGTATATAATGCAAAAGCTGCAGTTATTTTCTTCCTAATACTTTTGTTTTGCAGGTATGATGTGTATCTGAAACATTTGTCCTTGGTTTTTGTAGCTTTTTTGTGACATATTTGTTGTCTTCCAGAAATGTCCAGTATTTTACCAGAATATTGAGAGAGGGAATAAGACATGACCTACTGTGTTCTATTTCTGGGAACATTTCTGTATGATAGTTGTGTTTACACTGACTGTATCCTCAAGCCCACACTTAAAATGCAGATCAAACAGTATTGCCAACATGTTTTTTTCCTTGAGAGTTTTTTCCAAATATGGAGTCATATTTGCTGCTCTGCCAGTATTCTTGCAGCTAGTGTCTGTTTTATATTTCTGTGCAATTCATCTTGTTAAAGAAAGAAAGGAAAGCATAATGGCCAATGTCTGGCTAAAATGTGCAATTGAGAGTATTGACTCTGCTGTGATATCAGATGGGTAAATGATAAATAAATATGCAAGGAGCATGCAGCAATGAACTGTTGGGTATAGTGTTGCTATTCTACCATTTCTTTTATGTTCAGATGGCACTAAGATAGTCTTGTAATGGCAGTGAATAGAAATTAGGTGGTTAAGAAGTCTGCTCTCAATCTATTTAATATGCAATGTACTGCTAAGAATCCTGCTATTGTGGGAATACAGATATATAGCTAGGTCTTGCACATTTGATTCATAGTTTGTTAATAATATGTGATCAGTTAAACAGTGCAGAATGAATGCATAAAATTATTTAATCATTTAGAAATCACAAAATTTGCTAAATAATAGGGTAAGGAAAATTGAATTTGTGCAGCTTTTTGTCATTGCAGAACAGTCCAAGCTGGGCTTTAATTTTCATTATTGGGTCAAGTTACAGTGTCAGGTCTAATTCATGGGCACTTATTAAAGGCACATTTTAACAATCTTCATTAGGAAAAATGCTGTAATTTTTCCTCAAGGGTCATAAGACATTGCACAAAAAATGAAATAATCTTAGGCCACTGATCTGAAAAATGCTTTCTTTTTTGTCATTCTTTACACCATAAGAGGGCAAAAGCCCAGTATCTGCGATGTTACTCAGTTTGGTACATTTCATCCTCTTCAAAAGGCTTCTTCTCTCTGGACAACCAAAACCATTAATCTAGGGAAAAAGAGTCAGCACTTAGTAGCAGAATGTAACTTTATTGAGCACTTAAACTGTGGCCAGGAAAAGCAAATATACTCTGAATCAACCCAGTGCAGTGAAGTGGAATATAAATGTTACAGAGCTTATCTATGGAAGCATGTTGTCATTTCTCTGAGGTTTCTATCAAACTTTTAATCAAAACCATAGCTGAAATTGGCCCACGTTACTGTGATCATTTTTGAATGCCCTGTACTGTTAAGTCTAGCACACAGATTTATAATGTTTGAACACTAGCACTTTTGCCAAAAGTTGCAAGAAAGTTGCAGGCTTCAGACACACATCATCAGTACGTGTAATAGATCTACTTCAGAAGCAAAGAAAAGTCCTCTGGAGATGGCCACAAATGCACTCCAGTGGCTAGAACCAATGAGCCGATAAAGCTGCAAGGTGATCTGGGAAATGTATTACTTTAATGAATAAGGAGGAATGTATTCACAAAGACCAGCTGCAGATCAGGTAGGCTAAAGGCCTGTATTAGCTCCTGGAAAAGCCAGTTTGGAAAACCTGTAGTTAGAGTTCAACACTAAATTGGCGTGTGGAATGCCAGCTCTGATTTAGTACATTGCTTAGTGATGTGTTGTTTTCTATTCATTCACTTTTCCTAGCACAGGTGGTCATCGTACCTTTTATCTTTCTTACATACACGTTGTGAGAGTCATACAAAAATATTGGAGATAATCTCCATACACAGTCCATAATGCCTACTGCACATACCTGAAGTTCATGCTTCAAGCTTCAGGTAGAAAGGTGCTAGCTCTGCCATAAGCTGTATTTCAGGCTTAACTTACTCTTTTGTTGTCTTCAGTGCACATAAACAAGCACTTGCTCATGTGTTCTGATAGCCCATGGAAACAGACATGTCTATAGGCAATTTTGGGATTTTTGTCTGATAATACATCTACTAGAATAACTGTTAGTCTATAGCATAGACTATATAGTTCATATAGCACTAGATTTTATATACAGACATCAAAAAACACACATAACTCATATTCCAGCCGTCTTTGGTTTTTATTAGAAACAGGAAAGAATACAAAAAGCAAAATGAATACCAGGAGTGGTTCACCTAGTATCACAGTTGATACTTTTCTATGATGGTAATACCATAAAAATGCTGCAAGAAGTATCAAAAGAAAAAATATGTTTGCACATAATACATAATGTTAGTGAAGTACTTATTTAGTAAAATATACTAATTAATCATGCCCTCATTAAAGGGTTTTGAGAAATACAGGTTGATCAAAAACATATAAAGCATCATAAACTAAGGAAAGGATATTCTAACATGGTCATGTATTCATAGGTTTTTTTCCCAAGGAGAACCCCGTATGTTGTTTGTTTTGATAATGGAGTAGGTGTGAAGAATAAACTTCATGTAAAGATCAGCAGGCAACGTAAAATGTGTATTTTACTAGTGGTTTGACAGTTTAGTTGCTTGTTTCTAACTTTTAAAAGTTGGAAAATAAAAATAATATATTTATGGTGGTAAGATGAAATATTGAATTAATTTTATGAGGCATGCTAAATTAGGAAAAATGTAATTAATTTGATTCTCCTCTTCCTAAACTTCATCTCACTGCACACTGGTCTTGGAAAAAAGCCATTCTGTACGCAATTTTCAAAGGGTTTTCCATTTGGTTTCATGATATTTTCTCAGTCCTTTAAAGGTAAATAGGCCTTCAAGCACTCCAGATACTTCACAGTTAAGTGACCATGATCAGGGTTTTCTGAGGCAGTCACATAGTTGGGGGAAAAAATGACTCATTTTTATGAAGCATCCAAGTCCATTATCCTTTTTGTAGCCAAGACCCCAAATTACCCCTGATGTACTTGGCTGAGTATGTGATGAATGGGTTGGCTGGAGGAAGGAACTGGTAGCGCTAGTAATTTCCATGTATCTCTGGGAGGTCCCTGTGAGGAAGTCTCAAGCACTAATTTGAAGACTCTTCATACAAAGTAGTTCAGGATTATTATTTTTCTATCTTTTGAAATAGATTGCATAAGGTAATTTAAACAGGAGGAGTAGTAAATGAAAAAATCATTCTAAATGGAACTTTGTTTCCTGCTTAACACGTACTTTTTCCATTTTGATTCTTACTTCCTTCCTGTCACTCTAGAGTCTGAACGACTTAATGTTTCATGCCTCTCTTTTAATATTTGCCCTGTAAATTAACAGAATAGTGGTGTCTGCATGTAAATTACTGGATGGGGGGCAGGGTGGGTCTTCCAGGTTTCTGTGTGCTTGGTAAAACCCTGCCATGCACCAGCACACTCCAGGATTTCTGGAGAAATAAAACCCAGGCATCCTGTCTAGAAGTACTCTCCAGTGACCACCACCTTTGTCCCAGCCAAGCCATGGTCCATGCTATAATCCACTCATCCAGGTGCTGCCATAATTGCCAACAGTGCTTACTCCATACAAAAAGAGGGAGACACTTAGCAAGTTATCTAATATTCAGTAGATCTGTTAGCAGAAATACTATTTATGTATTCAAAACCGAAAAGGTCATGCAGCTTACAAATACGTTTTATGTTTATGTCACCCATAGAAAACCATTAGGTAGCACGGATCACAGAATTACTTTCAGCTAAGCCAAAAATACAAGAGTCAGATGTTACAAATAAACTCCAATTTCAATTGATTGAATAATTATCTTATTCAGCCAGTTTTCTTTAGAAAATGGTTGCATCAAATGGTTTGAAAACTGTTCCAGATGTCAGTTGTTGTTTTTCATTGGGAATGCATGAGCAAATGGAAGGTCATTTGATTGATACCAGCATCATACATAAATATGACACCGTCTTCTATCTTAATATATGTGACAAGCAATTTCACTCCTAGCAAAATTAAACCTGAGTGTCTTTTTTCCTAATTTAAACAAATTTAAACAGTTTTAATCCTATTTGTAATCACAGAATACACTACTATGTCCCTTCCAGCAACAAATACCTCTGTATGTGTGAAGACAAAATCTTTAATCTGATACAAGTTCATCCTTCCTGGTATCATTTAACTTAATGTCAGGCTTTACTGAAAGTCTTCAGTCAAAACTATTAAGAACACACTGTTTTTTGATGGAATAACTCTTTTGTGAACCACACTGCTTCCTATAGAAAATGTTGACTCTTGGTTGAAATTGCCGGAAAACCAAAAGTGCTACGTTGGATGTACTTTCTCCGTTCTTCCCATTCCCACTTACTTCTGTGTCCAGCTTCCTTGGTCGGATTACACTGCCTGTAAAACATTTAAATGCCTCTAAGAGCAGTGAGATTCAGTGGACTGTGAAGGCAGACAGGACAAAATGTTGGAGCACAACATTTGCAAACAATTGTTTTTCTTCCTTCTTCTCCTGGCTTTTAGATCTGTTGCTCTGAAGCAGTGATTTACAACAAGATCACGTTACTTCTTAACATATTCATCATACTTTTGACAGCTTAATAGGTTTCAATAGCACATTTTAAAAAGCTGACAAACATTTCAAAATATAATTCCTGATATGTCATTAAAAATAATGCTATTCTAGGATACTTCCTTTAAAAACAAAATAAAAGCAACACAAAACTTCAAATAACAATTCACCATGCTTTTAAGGGCTCAAAACAACTTTTTATTTTTCTTTGAGGTTTCACAAGTTCTGGAGCAGTAAATAAAGCATGATTTCTAGTGTCTTTCTGTGGCCAATAAGAAAGCAGATGCAGTGAAACTGTAGTTTACACAGAGCAGTAGAAGAAGTGTTAATTTATGAGGACCAGTCAGCCCTATTGTCTAGATTTGCTGCTTAACAACAAAAAATTCTGGTAAATCCTGACTACCTTGAATTTAGTGGGAATTTAATCACTGACTTCAACAGCTTGGACTGTACTGGTAAATACAAAATGCTTGGAGCTCTCCTCTGCACCACTGCACTGTAGTTGCCCACTGGGACTATCTCCATGCCCCTTCCCAAGCCCTGCATGGGAGTGCTGGGGTAGTCACCGGCCCAGGACAAAGTCACACCAAGGACTTTTCTGGAAATCAGCAGCACAAAGTAGCATAGCCACAAATGCCGAAGCTAGAAATTCACCTTCTCCTTCCAGTCTCTTTTAACTAAAATATACTTAACTCTTGTTTCTCCCATAATTTCAATATCTGAAAGACTAAATCATAAATATAGGCATCACCTGATTTTTTGCCAGTGCAGTTCAAAGGGACCAAGAACTTTTCCAGTGAAGTTGGTGGTTAGTCAAAAGCTGGATTTGACTGAATTCCCCCCCGCCCCAAAGTAAAAAAAAATATCTGTGGAGTAATAAAATGTTAAGTGTCCTTAAAACTGTAAATGTTAAGCAACTATTTGATGTAATTACTTACCATATGCCACATTTGGCACACACTAAAATCTGTAGGGTTTTTATGTGTTTCTTGCAGCTCAGTAACTAGTAATTAGTTAAATATTTAATCTAAAACTCCTTAAATACAGAAGTGCCCTGCATGAATTTATAGTCTCCTGTCATACAAGAAAGGAGGAGGTAAAAATTTGCAACTCTATAAAGGTTTAGGGAGTAAGAAGCCATATATAATGAATAGGAATCACCTTCCCTCTGGATCACTGAAACTTAGGTCATATGCTCCATCCAATTTGGCAAAATTTTTACAAGTTAAATTATCCTGTAGTGCAAAGCTAATGCATCTTCCTATCTGCCATGTATCTATTTGAAAGCATATATTCAGTTCAGTTTTCATGTACAAATACATGCTTTTTTAGGCTGGTGAGTCTATAAATGTTTCATCTAAATGCGCAATTAAGCATTTAAATGAAATTTGTGTTTTTCCTGTTGATCATCTGTTGTGTATCTTCCCTCAATTATGATGACTCCAGAGAGTTGAAAACAAGGCTTTGTCCTGTATTGTAATTATGGCTTTTCACAGTACGAAAGCGTATAAGATTTTGAGGGCAGAAACAGCTGTATGGCATGCTAAATCAAATAAAATTTTACTACAATTATTTTTTGTAGCCTTATTTAAAAATAAAATTGTTGCCAGAAGGAAGCGTTTTAAACCACACAGAGAAAGAATTTCTGCCTTTTGATTCCCTCTTTTAGATTTCAATGCTATTAAAAAAAAAAAACTGGGGACGAAGAATGGGACCAGAAGTATTCACTTAATGAAAATAATAAGAAAATTAAATAAAATACAAGCAAAGCCACAGTTTTCCTGAGCCTGAAGGACTTGAACATAGAGCCTTCTCTACCTTTCCTTAATAGTGACAGATTTTCATAGGTGAGATGGAGAACTATGGGAAATGTTTCACTTTTATTTTGCCTCAAGAACCTGCATTTTTTTTCTTGAAAGTGATTCCATTGGAAATATGGAAGCACATGGAAATAAAAGTGAGATTTCTTTTTTCTGAAAAATTAATAATTCAAAAGAATTTGTTATTACTTGTGTGCTTTCCAAAGGTACAATGGAAAAGATGTCTCTCTCCAGGATTTTTTTCTTGTTGTTGTCATTTTTTAAGATAGATGAAAATTACAAAGCTTTATTTTGTCAAAAAAAGTCCTAAACTCTTCTTCAATGCTGGTAACATATGGCCTTCTTTAATTTTTTGTCTCTCTGATCACCAGGAGCATTAAATCAAACCATGATCTAGAGTCATCAAAGGGATAATGTACCATGAAAAGATGAAGGTAATTGAATTGCGATAACTTTATTAGCACTACATGGTACCCAGGTACAGTAGAAGTTAATGAAGGCAATGAATAGTCAACATCTGTTCATTGAAAATAATTTAGCCCTAATTTAGTGTAGAGAGATAACTTCTGCACTGAAACATCAGTTGTTTTTATTGCTGCCTAGTATACAAAATCAGCATAAAAGTTTGGCACAGATTTCTAATGGAACAGTCCTGACCTTGTATGGGAAATGAGAACAGTGATTATGAGGAGTAAATAGTTGTTGTCCGAAAGTTTGGTGTTCTTTGAGCGTAACTTTTAAAATTGCTCAGGAGGACATTCAGCAATGATCAGCCACAGGGCTTAGAAGGGCTTAGAACAGTCATGAACACTGTGCTCATCACTGGGGAAAAGGTCACTTGAAACTCAAAATTTGTTCCTGTCCTGTTCTTTTTCTTTTTTTCACTATCTCTTTATTTTTTATTTGTAGCTCCAGATTGCAAATAGATACTCATCTGCCGGGTAGCCTGCTTACCAAGAGACTTTGTTGAAATCTGACGATTAAAAGTGTACTGACCTTGTGGCATAGAATATTTCCTTCTGATCTAAAAGAGTAAATATTCAATGCTTTTAATTGAAACTTTAACGAAACAGATAGTGTTTCCTGTTGCAGTTGGTTTAGTCTATAATTTTTTAAACTTCCTTGGAAGCTGTCTTAATGAAGCCAGTTCCTCACAGTGAACTGGTTTGTTAAAATATTTGTGCAAACCAAACATCTGAAGCAGCATGTTGCAAACATGAATCAAGCGGAAACTGAGGGCTTAAGGCATATTTGAAAAAAAAAAAATATTTTCAAGTTATCTTCCCTTTTTTGCTTAGAATGTTCCACTAACATCATAATTTCTGGTAGGATAATGTCCAGGAAGAATTCAAAGCTAGCTGTTTCATGTAAACTATCTTCTGATAGCTAATAGTGGACTGTTCATTGCTTAATATTTAGGAAACAGAGTGAAAGAACTCAGATACTCATGTAAAGTCCTGTAAGTGAAATACATGTTGGAGTTTAAGCATAATAAACTATTTGCCAAAAGGTAGCAATGAGAGGAAAACTAAAGGTACGTCTAAAATTGCTTCTATAAGGAACTGAGAAAATTTTTATTAGGAAGTATTTCCCTTCTATAGCAGCAAATGCATGAAAGACAGTGCATCAATATTTTGTCAATGGCAGATGAGATTATTTATGACTAAATAAGTGTTAGAGCTGCAGTTATTCACATTTAATGATATCCTTAGGAAAGACACAGTGTACATTTTTTCTTTGAGCTTTACTGCAATCGCTTTCTCACCCATTAATTCCTGAAGAGACCTGAACACTGCAGCTCTTACAAGTGACTGATGTAACAGGCTCAAGAGCCAGCCAGACATAAATCCCTTTTTTTAGATGCCTTCTGTGGGGCTGACAAACCTGAAGTAAGGAACACAACAGTATGGTATGTTTAAAGCTGTGGATGAGCCTTTCTATTTAATGACATATTTCTTGTAAGCAAATATGCAATGGAAACTGAGCTCTGTATGTGTGTGTGTGTGTGTGATTTTGTGTGCTTTAGTGTTTAATGGAGCTGTTAAGTACAAAGATTAATGTCTCTGTACAAACCTACTCAGTTAGCCAGGTCTGAGTAAATAATGTATTAAGTCTTTTTCTGAGTCTCCTAATAAAGCACATTGAACCATCCCTTTTTAATATTGCTGTTATGAGTTAACGTAAGAAACAAGTATTATTTCTTCACAATAGGGAAGTCAAAGATTAACAGAGTCTCAAGTGGAATCTTTGTGGTAAGAACCAGGAACAGTAGTTTGAAGGGTTACCTTAAATTACCCCAGCAGGAATTAACTTCCAGAAGTTCAGATTCACCAGTCCACTTTTAAAAGACTAAATTTACTCAAATAAGCAGGTAATTTCATGTCTGTAAATAGTATAAAATGCAATGGATTGGGAAGTTAGAAAGAAAATGCTGATTTACTAGAAGATTTAATGAATTTGCTTTGGAAAAAAAGAATCAAAAATATAGTGCTTGGCTTAAAGATTTGGATTTTGACTTGGGATTATAGAAAGAAATCAGACTGTTTCTAATTCCTGACACATGGTTCTTCCAGTCTACTTTCAGAAGCTTTTTGTAGCCCAGAGTGATGGACAGCAGAGAAATGATTTTCTAATTTTTATTTGTTTTAGCTGATCTATAAACAGCGCTTTGACCTAAAGATTGAGATTCCAGAGACTTATTCTCCTTGGAATCAGGAAGCTAAAGAAACCCAGACAAAGTCACGAACAGGGGCAACTTTTTTTTTTCACTTGTCATGAGGAGAATAAAGCTTTTATCATTGCTGATAAAAAATGACTTCAACACTTATTGCTTTCGGTGTAAGAAGCTGCAAGATCAAGGTAATAGGGCATTTTCCAAAGGACACAATGGGAAGTAAAAGCACTATTCTAGTATAGTGAAATAGAAATTCTTACAAAAATGTGGTCATCCATTTTAAGCTGAATGATACTCAAGGAAAGAAAAAGACCATAGCTGGGCTTTTTTGGTGCATTATAATCACAGTCAGCCAAAAGCTCTGAGTAATGAAGCAGATGATACTGTGTGAGGTTGTCCACCTAAGCTTCCCAGCAGTAAGGAATTTACTATAACAATTTATGGACTTTGGTTCCCATGGAAGGAAATATGTGTATGCCGATCGTGATGTAACTGAAAGTAAAAGCTGAAAAATAAAGTAACTGTTCCCAGGGCTGTTCACGTTCGACTTGATTTCTGCATTAATCATCTCTATCACAAACAGTCCTTGGCTGTAGTCCATGAAGACAAAGGAATAATTTCACAAAGCAAAGGAAGACATTATTCATTCACTTGTGGACATCCTCGGTCTGAAAGGTAATCTTTCAATAACAGAGAAATCTAATGTGGAAGCAGTGATATTGACAAGTAAGGTTAAACAGACTGAAACAATGTTGAGTTTCACTTCAGATGCTGCGTAAAGACACCTCTCTTTGGCCCAATGTGTTTGAAGCTTTGAATCCTGTTCAAAAGTTAGGGCTAATCTCAATTTTTTTTTCCTTCACATGCCTTTTCTGTCAAATGCCAGTTTGACAGAACCAGACAGTTAGAGAACCAATCAGGATGCTTATCATGTAACTTAGAAGGTTTCCCACAAAATTTAAAAGGTTTTTCACGAAAAAAAAAACCCCACACCAAAATCCCCCCCCCCACCCCCCAAAAAAAAAGGCAAAAAACCCCAAACCAACAAAAAAACCCCCACCAAACCTATAAGGTAGGAGTCTGAGAAATAATAATCTGTATTAATGGGCAATGTCATTGACAACCCTCTCCCCCACAGCTGGGTGCCAAGATGCTCAAAGCCTGGAAGCACAGAGAGAGTTAATCCATGTAAACTCATTTCTGAAGTAAAAGACAACTGATACAAAGTTGGAATTTCTTTCAATGAAGAGTTCTGTCGGAATGACTATTTAGGCAGAATGCGTAGGGAAGTTTTTCCTGCTTCTAACAGGAACATTTTGCTCAGTGATGTTGAAGCCACTGAGTTTGGGTTGTGTTTCCCACAGCACTTTTGGATGCAAGGTGGCCTAGGAGGACACTGAGCAATGATCAGCTGCAGGGCTTGGAGCAGCCTGGTTCCCATATCTGCCCACCCACTGGGACACCTGTGGCATAAGGAGTGCTCCTGCTACAGACAGGGAAGTGCTGGGAGCACTGGAGGTGAGCACACAAGAATTTAGACAAAGTTTCTAAAAGAACTCATTTTTCATCAAAAGTTTGCCTGATCAGCCTAATATCATAAAGCATTTTGATTACTATATTTTTCAGAATAAAACCCTTTCACTAGAAGTTTTCAATTACTTCAGAGAGTGGCAGTATCACCATGTCACCTAGCTTCTGTCTTATCTTTTTTTGCCATAAACACATCTCTAATTAATGAAAGGGTTATGATCAAGAATGCTTTCCATGTGCCTGAATTGATGTATTGTCCTCTGCAAGATGAGGGTATAGAGCTGATGAATGAAAGATTCTGGTTGTTTTGTTGTTTGTTTGGGACTTTTTTGGTTTCTTTGTTTTGGTTTGGTTTTTTTTAGGGGGAAGAATGTGAAAAGAGGGATAAAAGCAGAAAAATTTTGGGACCTTGGGAGGTCATGGGTTCACAGCCAGACAAGATTGCTCAGAGCTTATTGAGGAAAGTTTTGAAAATCTCCAAGAATGCATATTCAACAGCCTTTCTTAAGCAACCTGCTGTTTTTCCCTTGCTGCACTTTGTTTCTGTTTCCTCTTGTAATAGGACATGGTGTCTCCAGCACCATTTTTTCTGTAACCCCTTGGCAGGTAGCTGAAGGCAACAAGAATGCTCCTACCTCTCCCCTTTCCTCTGCAGATTGACCAAGCCCCCAACATTCTGTTGGTTGCTTTTCATGCACCAGGTGTTCCAGCCCCCTTGTCATCTTGGTGGCCCTCCACTGGCCTTGCTCCAGTTTCTCAATGTCTTTTTGCCTTTCTCATGCTGCAGAGCCTAAAGCTCGAGGCATAACTCCAAGCGTGGTCTCATGAGTGCTAAATATAAGAAAACAGATGCTCCCCTTGGCCTGCTGGCAAGAGTACACTCCTGCTAATGCAGCCAAGTAAGCAACTGTCCCTCCTCCCTGCAGAGGTAAACTTCTGGGTTTTGTTCACCAACACCCCCCAGTTCCTTGACTTCTTTCTTTCCCCCCAGTGCCAAGCCTTTACTGTTACATGCTCTTCTGTCATCCCAGATGCAGGATTTTGTTCGTGTCCTTGACTTGGGAAATGGTGCCTGCAGAAGGGTATTCTTCCTCATGCTTTAAACCCTGGCTGTATTCATTAACACATTACTTGAGTAATACAATCCAAATACTACTGTAGTCCTTAAGTACTTATAGTTGTGTCTTTTTTCAGCCACAGAATATGGCAGAGGAAAACAAGAAAAAATAATTTAGCTTTCTGAAGTGAATGTTGTCCCTGCAGGAATTAAACTGTATCCCTTTGGATAATATTTTTTTTCAGTAGGGTTTTCATTTTAGCACCCAAAAGCTATAAATATTAAATGCACATCCACATTTATTGCAAATGTTACTGTGAGTGTGTTTGGACAGCTATTTATTTATCTATGCCTGAATGAGATATAAATTACCTTATTTGCCTGAGTAAGCACCACTAAAATTCCTGCCACACATTCAGGCACTGAATCCCAGTGAAAGCTTCCAAGACATGGTCAGCAGCTTCTGGGCTTGGTTCCCTCTGTGAACTCAGCATTCAAAGAAACAGGATGAAGACTCTTTGCCAGATAAGGGAGGGAAAAGCATTTTGTTACTAGTGTGCAGAGATGAGGGATTGTGTGAGTTAGTTTTTATAAAAACAATCTGAATAAGCCTGGGTGACACTTGGCGGGTGAATCCACCAAAGCAGCCTTTGAGAATGTCCCTACAAACCTGATTGGTGACACAGCAAGATAAAGGAAAAATAAAAATGGCTGTGATGATTTTCCTTTCGACCTTTCCTGGCAATCTTTCCAGTGCCCCATAAAGGGCCAAAAGGCTGCAGTTCATAAATCCTTTTACAAATCATTTGCTTTTATTACTCTTGGTTAGTGTCAACCTTATCTTGCATTTAAGACAGCAGGTGTGATGAAGTCTCAGCAGGATTGAGATCAGTAGGCATTTTTACTATGCATTTTCACTCCAAGGGTGGAATTAACACTTTGACACAGGCAGTTTAAAACTGACTTGTTTTTCAAGATAGCCATCTGGTCTCTTTTATTCTCAGTGTTGAGGACACAGGTACCTAATGTTCAGCATATTCCAGCAGGTTAAGTCTCTGTCTTGGAGACCTACTCTGCTGGTTTCAGTCTCCCATTCTGGAGACAAATTCTACAACTTCGTATGGGCTTATAAAAGAGCCTGAATAACACTTAACACAATTTTGTGCACTTTAATCTTAAAATATATATTCACAAGTAAGATGCTAACTTTTTTTTATAGGATGGCTTTTTAAACAGATATGAAATATGATTCTTTACACCACAATGAAAATACAGTTGTTCAATAGGGAGGCAAGTGAAGTCTACATCAAATCCATTTCACTGATCCATTTCATTGCTCAGTTTCAGTCTACCACAAAGATCAGGAAAAGAGCTGTTAAGATAAGGAGTGGGAGTTTGTGTGTTTGAACTTCCCTGGACCTGATCTTGTTCTGAATTTGATGAGGTTGTTTTACTGCCTAGTGGAAAGGATTAATAGAGAGTACACAAAACTGTTAACAACAGCAAAAAGCTTGTCTATATAGAGTTGAGATATCAGTTTGGGATGCACAAATAGAACTGATAAAAAGCCTAATATTTTCTGACCTCCTTCTGTATTTGTCATTGTCCACCCAGTTGTTTCATAATACAAATGTTTTGCTGTGGAGTAGGAAAGTCCTTGTTTGACTCTTTTTCTTGTCTAAGTTCATAATGAGCCCTTTGATAGTGGAGATCTAAGGCAAGTACAACAGGAATCAGCCTCAGAACTTTCTCCCAAGAATTTTCAGAACTTTCAGAAATTAATGCTGTTTCAGCTTCTCAAAAAAAAAATAAATTGTTTTTGTACTGTGTTCTCAGAAACGCAGGCTGCATCACTCCCATACTAGCCCTATCTCTTGGCTATCAACTGAAATTTTATAGAGAAACAAAATCCTAAAATTTCTGGGAACACAGCAGGTTATAGGTTTGTACTTTTTTCCAAGGGCTATTTCTGATCTTGTGATGCAACTGTGGTGAGCATTAGTGGATCAGAAAAAGAGGAGTCAAAAATTATAAGCATAGCACGTGATTCTCTATCTCAAGCAATAAATGCAAACTTCTTAAGGCACTGGAGAATTCCAGTGACTTACTGTATCTGGAAGGCTCTGATAAGCTTTAATATAGCTAAAAACAGTCATGGTGATCTTTGTAGTACAGAACAAAATATGTAAAATATTTATCCCAGACATGTACTGCTAGAATCATGAAACTTTTGAAGTACTGAATGTTTGAAACAACTAGTGAGCAAATCAATCAGGTAAACCTGCCTATTTTATTCTGTCTGGGCAGAGCAGACAGTGATTTGAAGTAATTATCTTACACATTTTATGTTTGTGGGACCAAAAATCTCATGAGATAACAGAACTGGGGGAAATCGAAAGCAGAGGATATGTTTGCATATTTCAAACACTTTCCCCCATCCTTCCCCTTGGCTGGTTGGCTTGCCCAGCTCTGAGCCACCACTCTGCTCTTCGGGGTGGGTTGAACCTGGCCAGGCTGGCAGGGTGTGACGCTGGCGGATGACAATGCAGAGTGCCTGCTGCATGAAGGGCTGCCCAGTGCCGTGGCAGGTCCATGATGAATGCACCAATTCAGGGCTCGGGATTCCCAGATGGGAGCGCAGCGGCGAGGAGCTGCTCCGCGGACGGGATAAGTGCTCTCATTATTCACGCTCTGGACAGAATAAGTGCCGCCACTACTCACGTGTGGGTCCACTGTATATTGAGTAAAATATGTATCTTTATTGTTTACTCAATCATGGTGCAGCTTTTTATCAAGGTCAGTGTTAGTGAATTAAGTATGGGAGCACGTGGCCTTTTTAACCCTTTTTAATTTGCTCCTAGCATGCCTGTAGGTGGTCTCAGGAATAAAGTCAGAGTGATCCATTATGTCACCAAGGCAAATGCTGTGCCAGTGAAGAATTTATGTCCTTTCGTGGGGATTGTGTTCCTAGGTCCAATGGAACAGCTCTTGATTGTAACAAAATGAAAATTATAGTTAAACTGACATTTTAAAATTTAAAATATAGTACAAGATTAAAAATTAAAAAAAACAAGATTAAAATATTTTGAGATATTTTAATAGATAAAAGATATTTATTTTCCCAAATAATGACCTCATGGATGGTATAAAGCCATCTATTTTACTGTTATAGAGTACTAATGAAAGTTTTTCCTGTAGCCTGATTGTATCACTTTTAGTTCAATATATGTTGAAAGACCACAGTCTATATTTCATCTCTGAAATATAGATGAAATTACATCTGAAATATAGATGTTACATCTGGAATATAGATGCAATTCAAACTTTGAAAGCTCTTGGGGAGAAGGAGAGAGTAAGGGAAAAGTCCCTTTTCACCTTTTTACATAAGGTTCAATTCCAGTGAAGACATTCCAGTGAAGGACCGGCATTCACAAGTATTGGTTGCTTGGACATGACCCTTGAAAAAATTACAAATTGGAACACACAAAACCAGAGAGAATTAAGATGAAGGAGACAAGATCAGCAAAGCAGCCACAGGCTTGATCTTCTGCAGAATAGTACCACAAATCAAAAAGCTGTTCACAGACAACTTACCCAACAGACAATGGAATGTTAATTCAACTGCAAGAGCTGGCACATATAAAAAGTACTGTCAAATTGTTGGTGACAGGGATTTATGTCTTCCTTTCCTTAAATTTAACCCATTGTTCCTCGGAGCCCTTTTTGACAGCATTTCAAAATTAACTCAAGTTAAAAAGCCCCTTGAATAATTACTCCATAATGTAACTGCATCCATTTTGGCAGGGCCAAATCCTGCTCATCACTGTTACCCAGATCACAGGTAAAATTGGAAAGGACTGGCTTTTTTTTCTTTGCTCTACTTTTACTTGAAAATGGAACAGAAATGACTGATGTATCTGCTAGAATGATGGAGTGGTATCAGCTTAAACAGCTTCTCTTCTGCTATAAACATCTTAATTCTGGCTGGTCATGTGAAGAGATATATGTCATTTTTTTTCAATTCTAGTTTCAGTCAGTGGAAGAATTTAGCCAGGTGTGGTGTGGAACACCTTCAAATTTAATGCAGGCATTTACCCAGACTGAACATGCAGACTGTCTAAAGGGGAATGAGGATGCTTAGAGTTCAGAGGATTTATTTTGGGGATAACAAACAACTATTTAGACCAGTTCACTTAAGAGACAAAGCAGAAAAGTTGAGATCTGAGCCTCTGGTGGTCTGTGCAGCCTGAGTCCCTGTCTTGCTGTGCGGCCTGTCTTGAGCTGTTTAGACAGAACCCTGCCTGCACAAGGCAGTAATACTCATCATCTTTCTCTGCAGTCCTGTAAAACACGCAGATACCTTTTTATTGGAAAGAGGCTGTGTGAGAGTGCTTTCTTATTATATGAATCCAAATTTGTTGTTAATATAGTATTTGTCCCATATGGCCTTGGATTTTTAAATTTTTAAGTCCCCTAGACCAGGCTCAGATTTATTGGAAGGTCTAACAGACCATGTGAATGTTCCCATTTACTGCATTTGTATTTAATAAGTCAGATTCATTGCTTTTCTTGTTATTTATGTGCAATATGAGGCACAAATGCACAAATCACTGTTATATGCAATACTTAATGGAGAGGCAGTGAAATTGCCAACAGATATAAAAGATAATTTTTCCTGCCTTTTCTTCTGCAATCTGTCTCAGCGTAACACCTAGTGCCATTCCTGCCAGCTAACAAGCCTGGCTAATCTTGTTGCTGGTCCTTCTGCTGATTAGTATTGATTATTCCTCTCACCTGAAAATGGGGAGAAGTCTGCATTTCCTTATTGAACTCACCAGGCCATATGCTGAGAATGCAAACTTTTTCTACTACCCCTGCAGTAATACTAAGCATTCCAGAGACCTGTTTCCGCCCATTTGAAATGAGGACCAGGTAACTGCCCAAGGCCTATTTAAAGCAGTGTTTCAATTGGCGACAAATGGGGAATTGCTGTCTGTGGAGTGTAGGCAGAACTGGTGCTCATCTGGGAAGTGCTGCAGCTCTACTCAGGAATAGAAATCTGACACTCACAGGCAGCGTGAGTGTGTCCAGCAATCTGTCATGCAGTTTGTCCTAAAAACTTATATAAATTAGCAACTGACCTGACCAAAATATCTCCTTCGGTGATATTTTGGTTTGCTGTTAGCTTACAGGATGAATTTTGCTTTCTACCCATTCTTAACTGTGTCCTGCATAGACAGATACAAAATGGGGAATCCTATCTCCCATATAAACCAGAGTATATATCTTCCTGTGTTTTGATCTCTGGAAGGAAAGGAAACTAAGAATTACTGATGAGAAAAGTGTCACTTAACTGAAAATGCTGGTTATATTTCAACAATGAAACAATTATACCCAAAGCTATCAAATTTAGGTATTGAATTCACCCTCTTTTACAGCTAGAGGGTTATAAATTTTTTCTACTGGGAAACATTAATCATGGCTGAGGTTTTTCAGCAATGTTGAGACAGGGCAATAAATGCTAGGGAAGAGAAACACAAAGCCTAAAACTTGAGCTGGCTCAAGTCACCTGTTCTGTATTGGTTTGAAACAGTCAAATTACCTTAATTTACAAACTTGTAGCTTGCATCTTAATTTCACCTTACAAAGAGCAGAGATGGATGTCTCTGTTTATGCTGTAGATATTGACAAATTTCTTCTCCTGCTTTGTCACTTGAGCAGTTAATTGGAGCCATCTCTTCCCCAGGTCTTTTTCTAAGCATGGGCTCAAAAGTTGGCCCTCTTTGTGTTGTCTGTATAAACTGTACTGGGAGGGACCTGACTGTTTCTTTCCACAGGTTATGAATAAAGATATTAAACAATGCCATGGTCTAGTTGATAATGTGGTGTTTGGTCACAGGTTGGACTTGATGGTCTCAAAGGTCTTTTCCAACCTAGTTGGTTCTGTGACTTTGTAATAATAATGAAAAACACTTAAAATCCTTTGGTTGTGAATCGAGTGAGGTGTAAGGGTCTCAAAGAATGACACAGTCCAGTTTTTGGCTTGTTTATTGCATTAACCCCTGAGGCTGCAGTTACCAGATATTACTGGTGTCTGAGGTACTCAGACACTAACAGATAGATGTAAAAATGTCAGTATTTCTGGCTTTCACTTGTGAACTTTCGCTTAAGGATTTATTGCTGTATTAAAAATGTATGTATATATGGCGATCATTAATACCACTAAAAGTGAGTAAAACAATAACCATCCCTAAATTTTGCTACGTTTCACATAGTCCAAATAGACACTTTGAGTCTTAACCAAGTCTCTTGGTTAAAGCCATTCTTTTTTATTTTACCAAAGAAATAATGAATTCAGATAGTTACTACAAACTTCAGTAACTTTTGGGGAAGGGAGAAGTAATTAATTTTTTGGTTTTTAACACACCAATTCTTTAAACCTCCCTGAAACAGCCCTTCTCTTTCTGCTAAGGCATCCTTTGAAATAGTGTGGGTTGTGGCACTAATCTTTCCATGTGACTTTTTATAGCTAGCTCCTCAATCCCTCCATCTTCATCTGCTTTCTACAAGCCAAGAAGATTTAATTCTTCTCAGCTGCCATTTAATTCTTCATTTTTCAAAGGTGCAAAGCTTCTCATTAGGGTATTGTCTAACTGACAATTCCCCCAGTGCGTTTCTGCATGAAGTGGGCGAGGGGTTAAGCACCAAGTTAATGTGATGACATACAAGCAAAAAATAACTGGAGTAAGTGTGGGTTATTAAAAATCTGTTGAGCCCCAAGGTGTTTTCAGAGTTGCAGTTCTTCTTGATGACAGGTAGTAATGGTTCCAGTGAGCTGGAGGCTGGCATGCTGTTGAATTAATAGCTCACACCAATTAGATTTTTCCTTTGGACCATGTGGGCGATAAGAGATTTTTAAAAATAACTGTGGCTGACAAACAAATCTGCACCAAAAATTGTTTACGTGAGTGGTCAGGTCATCTTGTCAGAAATGCAGACCAGCTCATTTCTTCCGTCAACAGCTTTGTGAATGCTGTGGCTTTGGTTCTCTCTTTTATTCTGCCTGAGTCCCTGCTCAGAGACTATAATTCTGTTGTTATGCCCACCTGAGAATTATTTTAAATTAAATGGATCTTAAGACTTAGGGCATTCAATTTGGTCTTTTCCATAGGTTCTACATGACCTTAATGTAGACCTTAAGTTTAAGGGAATGAACATGACTTCAGACACCTGAATGAAGTGCTTTAGTGCCAGTTCATTTATCAGGGCTTGTCCAACAGTCAAATGTCTTGCCCTGGCATTAATTTAGAAAGTATATAATGAGGAGGTCTAAATGGAAGGTGAATTGGTGCACTAAGTTTTCTCACTTTATGTTGCAATATCTATCAAAAATGTAGTTAGAATACAGAATACATCTCTCCTTCAGACAGGGCTCAATAGAAATACTGAAGAGGTAATGTTAGATGTTATTCCTTGTACCCATCACTCCTCCACAACTTTGCAGTCCATTATCATGTTACAGTTTGCTGTATCTTGCTTTAGTTTTATCTCAGCTACATGAATCCCACTTTTTGAATTCCAAAATGAACCTTTTATTTGCAGGTTGTCCTTCAAATAAATCAAATAATACCCTGTAGCCATGAGAATGGCTACATAAAAACATGAGAGGCCCCTGAGCAATACAAGCCCCAACATTTTAGTCCCTTTTGGGTCAACTGGTATGATTTACTGCTTTTACTTGGGAGAGACCTCACTTTTCTCGCTTTCTAGGATTTGTTTGGGATGGATTTTTATGTGTTGCTTACTCACAAAAAGGCAAAAGAATGTGCCATATCTTTTTGATAATCCTGAGTAACCAAAAGATTACACAGTTAAATAACAGCACTTCATCAAGTCATTGTGAAATATTTGGGTAGCCAGCTATCCCTCTTCAATTCCTATCTTCTCCTTTCACCCCAGTTCCTTCAAGCTGCCTCTGCTGCCATCTCCTGCTCAGAACATGACCAGGGACCGGGATCTTGGCAGGTTGCATCAGGATCAGCCTCGATCCATCTGAAAACCTGGGGGTGCTGTATGTTTTGCACTTAATTGTGTCAGGACCCTCCTCAAGAGCGCACCTGCCTCCTACCTGGAGCTGAGAGGTTGCCTCATTACATCATTGTCTTAGAAAGGCCACTCAAATGTAAAAGCTGTGGAGAAAGTGGAGAGATGGGAAAACCAAATATTGGGTATAACTGCTCCTCTCTCTTTTCGATTTATGCTTTGACTTTCATGAGCCAGAGAATCAGCATGTTTGGCCAAAAATCTCAGATGCAAAGGTCAAGCAATAAAGATACATATTCTATTATTGTAAGAAACCATAGTTATTTAAGATAGAGATCCTTCTGCAATACTGAGGTTTTGTCTGCTGAAAATGCACCCATTTTTCTGTATCTTTTGCTGTGAAACTGGGCTTATAATTTTTGTGTGTATTTAGAGGTCATGTTGAGCTGAAAGAAAATATATCAAAATTGGGTTCATATAGTTAGAATCAGATAAAGCTTGAAGTTGGTTTTTTAAGGTGTAAAACATCTATTATATGAGAACAAAATACAGTGCAGTTAGTTCAAAGATAAACTGCTGTACTCATGAAAAAAAGTGTCTTCAAAAGATTTTTTTCTTGGGGACCCAGCAGGCTATTTATTCAGCCTTCCTTCCTTTGTCTCTTCCTCTTTCTCTCTTTCTCTTTATTTCTCTTTCTCTCTTGCTTTTTCATCTCTCTCTGCTCTTTTGTCTTTCTTTCTTTTGAAAAGCATATCTGCAGGCTGAAAAATTCCTAGCTTGAAAATGCTCATGAAAATTGATCAAATATCAAATTTGATAAATTTTTGGTTTTATAAAAAATATTTTCAAATTAATTTTTTCCAGTTCCCTTTTAAATTGAGCTATTTATTCTATAATTTTGCAGCAGGCACTTTATTCCAGTTTATATGGTTATATTGAAGTTACATGAACTGGGACACCTAAAGGAATGTTTTTATGTCAGAAAAAAAATGGGCTGGATTGAAATGCAGCATGAATCATAAGAGAAGTTTAGAAGTACAAGAAGATAAATGTGTCCCTAGTGGCTCAACAGAGAACATCTGGTAGGTGAGATGCCTTATAAATAAATACCTGAAAGGACCTTGGTTTTAACAAATGTCAGCAAAACATGAAAATGTAGTCTAAAAATCTGAAAAATGTACATTATTAGTTTCATTTAGGAAGGACAGGACATACTGTGTATTTGTCTGATCACACAGGGAGATTATGGAATTTCCAGAACAGCTCCCTGGGATGAAGTCAATTTAGAGACTCCAGGTTGGGCCTGTGGAGGGATACTGGTGCAGAGCAGCTCATGGCACTCATCAAAACATTGGGCACATGGCAGCCACACTGATAACTGGAATCCCTCTCTGGGAATCTCCTCTCAGGTGATAGTTTTAGGATGGGCATGCAAGTTGAAGGCAAATACATGTCCCAAAAGTATGGTGGAGATCTTTCTGAAAGTGTGGTGGACACCTTCCCTTCTCACCTGGCTCCACCTGGTTACTGACCCCAATTCCTTGGTTCTGCCACCTGCATTTTCCAGCCGGGATGCCAAAGGAGGCACTCATTTCAACTCCCAAGATCCTTTTCAAGACTGTCTATTTGAAGAAATATCAACAATTGAACTAGCAGATTTTGACCAGATTACAGTTTGCAAGACTGCTCACTGGAAACCAATTACAAACAGATAACTCAAAAACAAATGCAGACTTCGCAATAAAATATCTTATTTACTTAGTTGGGTGTTATTTTCTATATCTGTCACTGCATAAAAAGAAAGATTCACAGGGTCTGGAAAGAGATTTGTTTGTCCCTTGATTAATGCAAAAAACTCGAGTTCTGATACCCTTTTCAGGGATTTCTCAATGTTTATTTTGTGATAAACAAGCATTGAATACAATGTACAAACATTTTATGCAACAGAAATGAAAGCCACAGTCAGTGTCTATTCTAGGAAGATGTGCCTCCTACGTCTTGCTGGCACAAAGGCCAAATGGCAAAAAAGTGACCCATATTCAGGCTACTAAACATTTTCATGCTCCAAAACTTGTCTTGTGGGGATTGTTCCTGGCACACATTAATTCCCAGACAATGTCTAGGATCTGTTTGGAGGAGAGTGCCAAAACCAGTCCAGAGCGCTCTCTGACAGTTCCACAGTGTGGATGCTCCAGCCCTGGTGCCCAGGTCCTGTCTGTGGTACAGGCTGGTTTACTGGCATGGGCAGAATTGAACCCTCCTCCCTCCTAGGTGGGTGTCACTGGGACAAGGATGCTATAATCTGGGGTTTTCCTTCATTTTCATTGCAGAAAGAGAAAATGCACCTTCACCCACCCACCATGACAGTCTCCAGCCAAATTTGTTGTCTTGAAGAAACCCTGTGGATTTGAAACCTGCTGAGATAAGGAAGCTGTTCTTTTGCTAGAGCCACCATCTCCTCCTCTGGCTGGTTTTACTTTTACATGTTTTTTTAATGCAGATCAGTTTTATCTTGATAATGATACAGTGAAGACCCATCTCTCTATTACCTGCACTTCCTCAGCCCAATCTGGTTCTATTTGGTGATGCTGTGGTCTCACCTTTATCTGCATCTCACTCTGAGTCCCACTGGGAGATGCATGCTGTCCTTTGTTTTGTGCCTGATCTGGTCCTCGAGTGAGTGACTATGTGAGTTCATTCTGGGAATTGATTCAGACAAAACTTAAAGTTTTGGTTTAAGGATTAGGTTTTCAGCCAGATAATTTCCCAGAACTGGCTTGCTGCTACAGTTCATGTGATCTGAAGAAGTAGGAATAAATGCCTGCAGGCAGCTCTTAATTATACAGACACAAGCACAAATGGAACTTTTGCAGAAGGTAGGCAGGAAGAGCAGCACCAAAGCAAAACTTCATGGGAGAAAGGAGCTCAGGGTCTCTTTCCTCCAGGCCTAAGGTTGCTGAGGCAAGCACTGAAGCAAAATCTGAAGCACTTCAGGATTTTATATCAAAACCTCTCCTCTCTGCAGCCTTTAAACACACCAGAGGTTATTAATGGGTTTCAGTATGATACTTCTGGAAATAGCATGTAACTGTTGCCTACTGTCAACTTCAGGTGTCTGCCTTTTGTGAACGTGGGCCTAAATACATAAGAAAGCCCAGTTACCAAAATTCTGAATCCCTGATTTTTTCTGCAGCGCCCTTCAAGACGCTACATCTTCCCAGACAAGCTACTGCAAATTGTGTAGGGTGTTTTAAAGTAATTTATTTAAGGATTGCTTTTCAGTATAAACAAAACATTCAATATTTTAGTTGACATGAGGTCCAAATTTCTTTTTCTTTTCTTTTTTTTTTTTTTTTACCTTCCAGAAGTACCTTATATTGTGCAGTTGGATTTAAGCTCTTTGTTCAGTCATCAGGGAAAAAAGACATGGTATTTTTTTGTGATTTACTTGGCTGAGTATGTAAGCAGCATTTTTTTCAATACGAGAAACTACAAGAGAAATGGGGCATATAATATTTTCAAATTTAAGAAATTGCAGCCTATATTTAGGGTGTTTAAGGCTTAGTAGCCCCCTTGTTTATCTCTGTAGCACATTCAGGTCCAGTAATCTGAAGACAGGTACTAAATCTTTTTGCCTACAGACTCTGAGAGACTTCTGTTTATTGACTAAAATGGAATGAAAAATACCCCATTTTTTGATCCTTATCAAAATAAGCTGTATCCATGTTAATTCACAATGTTATTCCATAAACATTTTTTTAAAGCAGTAAGGAGGGGAACACACACACACACAAGTATTCAGCACAAAAATACTGTGGGTACTCTTTCTGTATATATTAATCCCCTAATCATGAAATTCTCCTTCATGTGAATCCAAAAGAACTATGTCTGGGCAGATACTACCATTTTCTTTTCCATGAATAGTTGAGTTTTTTCAACAAATTCATTCTGGCTGTATTAATGGCTGTTCTGTATTTTCTTTGTGTCAAAACTCAGACAAATGCTCTTATTGTCCAGAAAGTTGGCAGAAACACTGAATATTGGAGAAAAAATTCCATGTGACCTATAATTCCAATCAAAATGAGTACTGCCACTCAACAGGGCCAATCCAAAGCCTATTTTAAGTCAGTGGGAGATTTTCCATCAACTTCAATAGGATTTGGATGAAGTCCATGCTGTATACTGGCAACAAACAGCTCATTCACAAACTACAGACCACTGCTTGTTTGCTGAAATTTTGAAACGAATAATTTTGAATCATGAAGTAAAAGTCCTCAAAATTGTAAGCAGCTCATGGGCAATTTGTACACTCTGAAAACAGTTGCTGTGCATTAGTAAGCTTACTTTGACTCAACAAAAGTACAGCAGTGAACTGCCTGGTGGTTGATGTCTAAATTCTGTAAGTGTCTGTCAGGTGATAGGAAACATTGAGTTTTAAGTTTAGGTTTACTTATTACTAGCAGTACCTTATATATGTTTGTATATATATTTCAAATGAAGCTTCAGAACAAGCTTGAAAAATAATTGGTGTCTCCTGCAACTGGCAACCATCTAGTGTTAGTCTTTCCCAGCACCAGCAGCACCAGCACAGCTCACTGAAATGTTTCTGATCTTCTGCATCTTAGTTCTGCTTCTGTTCAGTTAAAATATTTCCACTCCATTCAATCTTGTAAGCACGTAGATTAGTCATTATGAAATTCCAGCAGGCAGACTGAAGCTGGTTGAGTGTCATAGAGCCCTAGCAGGCTCTATATAAAGCTGGAAGAAACCTCTTCAGTCTTCCGACCAAGCCCCCACCTCTAAACAGGGCCAGCTTATTCCAGTTTGTTGAGAGTATTGTCCAATTTAGTCCTGCATATCTCTAAAGCTGGAGATTTCACAATCTCCCCCAGCTTCTTGGGAGCCCTGTTCTCATCATGGGGTTTCTCATGGTTTAAATTTCCTTTCTCCAATACTGAATAATGATTTTCATTGCTGCATCTTCTACCTGAGGCCTTCTGTCCTATCAAAAAAGGACAAAATGTGTATGTGGAAGGAGAGTCTGGCTCTGTTTTTTTTCTTCACCTTCTCCTTATGTCACTGAAGATCTGCAGGACCTTAGACTTCTCTCTTTAGGACTCTCCCTGTATGTTGTAGTCTGCAGGTGCCTATCTGATGGCCTTCCACTGTATCAGGAGCTTGTAAATGGATGCAGTATTCCAAAAGCAGTCTCTCAAGTGCTGAACAGAGAAAAATAATCTGTTGGAAGTGCTTACACTGTTCTTGAAACTCATGAGGTTCCTGTCAGACTGTCAAGATCCCTCATATCTCTCCACCTAAAATAAGGCATCAAAATGCAGCCAAGTAAAGCAAATGGCATATTTTCTGCTGATGAAGACCATATGGGATCCATTTATTGCTGGTTAGACATTGCCAGAAAATGATACCTGCTTTCTGTCTAGCTTTTTGTTGTTGATTGCCCGGTCACCAGGTCTTCACCAGTAAAAATTAGGCAATAGTATGGCAATGAAGTCTTATAATGTCTAAAGCAGCTTAGCAGATCCTGATGAGTCTACTGATACACTGTGCCAAGAGTAATTCTATCTCCAAATAACTTTCTTGTTACCTTGAAGAGCAGCTCAGAAATCTTTGAGCAACTAGAACTTATCAACTTTGTTCCTATTAGTATGCAAGAAATACTGCAGTTTCATCTTTCTTGTATGTAGGAGCTACAATAACACTGAGAAGATTTAGAACCCTGCACTGCCTTGCCTCTTTAATAATAATCAGCCTCCTTTCCTGGCCTGAACTCTTTTTAGGACAGAGAGGAATGTATATATTTAGTAAAACCATAAATTCAAAATGTTCACTTAAACAAGAAGGTGGATGGAAGAGGGGAGATCCATTAAGGATTTTTCAAATCATCAGATTTGTGGGTGTGATGGCCACAACTTTATTTCAGGCTAATTTTGGTAGCTGACTGAATTTTATGTGATTACTTTTGCTGTCATTAAATTAGAAAAAATTATGAAATTCTTTAAATAGCCTAGACATTCCATTAGCTGCTTACAATGCAAGGCTTTGTCAGTCAAAGCTGAAAGTAAAATTTCGTGATAGCAAAACCAAAACGTAACATTTTCTTCTGAGTTGACTATTTCTCCACAATATCCAAAGCTCTGTGTTTTGAAAAGTTTCAGCCTCCCATAAATCTAGACTTTTACATAATAGCTATATATATAGAAAATAAGATGGTGGAGGTTCTCTTGTGCAGAAAAATGTAATTTGAGCTACTCTTGAGGTGAAAAATCTGGGTTCACACTCATATCACCATTGTTTACTTCAGAACCAATTAAAATAAAATAGGTTTGCTTGCTTTAGGTAGACATAACTGTTATCTAGGGATTACTGTGTTTATTTTGCTCACACTCATGAAAACTGAAAAAAATAGGGGCTATGATTCACAGAGAGTGTCACGTTGTATATTTCTAACTATCTCAACTTACTTGCTTTCTACTTATTTTTTTTACTACCAGCTTTCTTAAAAATCCAGTGTCTCTTCGTCTAAAATCAGTGAAGATTACGCAATGTAATTTTGGGAGGTAGATATCTTTTTTGTTTCCTTTAAATGTGAAGGTATTTTGCTTTTAAAGTCATGTGCTGGGTGCAAATTTCATGTTCTTTTCCATGGAATGCCACTGTCGCAATTTATGAGGTTACTGCTGTATTTCGGTATTTCCTCACCGTCCAGACTATTAAGTTCCATTTGTCACATACTGATGTTCTTAAAAGCTTTTCACTTGTCTTAACCAGGCTCCAAAGGCACCTTTGTGTATCATTATTGCTATTTTCAGCAGGATCTAGGTTATGAATTTTGATGAGATGTTCATATATATTGGTTAATTACATGCATCTGATTTGAAATGTCAGTGGTTTAAGTGTTTTAAAGAGAACCATTGTTCTATCTTCAGGCATGTGCATACTATATTTATTGTTTCTCCCTACACAAAGCTATTTGTCCAAAACCTGGTTATTTATCCCATAATTCTACTAAGTTCCCATAATCTCCTCTGTACCACAGCCAACTAAATAATGCACAAGAACTATTATTGTGGACAGGTGTATTTTCTGATTTCCTAACAGACCTCAAAGCTATGTTTTGTACTTTTCTTGGGGTTGGCCTAGGGAATCATGACTGAACAGACATGACCACACTCGGGATGATCATTGACAGATGTCTCATTTGCTGGTTCATTGTGTACAATTCATTGCCCTCTCTTGGATGTGGCTTGGCATGTTTTATTAGGCAAATTCTGAACAACTTGTGCTGATGTCTCAAACGCACAAACAGCAATCCCAAAAGAAGAGTGCCAGGTCCCACTGAGGTAGTTTGAAGAGCTTGTGTTGAGGTGCCCAGGCAGCATCCTCTCAAGGCAAAACGAATCACCTTCAAAAAGAACTCACAGTACTGAAAAGGACTTGATTCCTCATCATGATGCTATATAGAGGTGGGTTGCCTGACTCTCTTCTGGGAAAGAGGCATGATCTTGTTCAAGATGGAAAAATACCCACCAACATTTCCCCACATTGCTTTGGTGGAAACTCAAATTCAAAGTTTAAGTATGAGAGCCTTGGAGACAAAAGTTGACATTGCTTTTGTCATTGCTGACATTTTTTCTTATTGGGGTTATATTTTCCAGATTAGTTTTGTTGAATTCAAGCCTTCACTTTTCCTAAAAGGCCCCCCATTCTGAGGTAGTACTTTGCCTTTGTGTCCATCTGGAAGGTGTGACTTATGTAATGGAAAGATTACTGGTTTTCTTTACTGTTTTGTATATTTTTTAATATATTCAAGTGTTAAGAATATTAATCTAACTTTTCCACTGTATGATGCTTATAGTTAAGCTCTCCAGCTTGGTGTCTGTCATCATATAATTGGGGATTATGAGGCAGTAAAATGGCATTTGATCCTAGATCACCAAAATAGAAGACCTTTATGCCAAATCTCTCCTCAGTCCTTACTCCATCATTCAGAGAGCTTTCCTGCTCCATTGCCAACTTGTCTTTTAACATAATGAGATGTGATTGACGGGAGTTATTATTCCCTTCCTCCTCTTTTCTGCCACACTGTCAAGTACTACCAATGAAGGAGTGAATGTCATGAGATGCTGACTACCTAAGTTAAACTGAGGCCTTCTAACAATAATAAGTCTATTACATGCAATATTAGATCACTTCCTGCTACTCTAGGCAACAGTCTTTCCAGAAAAAAATAACATTTAAATTTCCAACAGCAAAATTCCTCACAACATTTTCTTTTAGTCTCATGGTATTGCAAATACAGCACTAGACTGACAGATGAGCCTAGGAAATAGCAACTGGCCACCTACCTTAACTCACAAACCTCAAACTATGAGCATTAAAAATGCCATCACATTACACTTCTGGCTTGAGCTGTGAAAATTATAATTCTGTGGGAGCCAGAACAGCCATGTTGCATGATGTCATTTTGTAGTAGAGGAGACTGTAGTAAGATATTTCTGCCAGTTCTCTTTTCAGTGTGGAATTTGTGTGTAAAATTAGTGCTCTGTAATTAATAGAGTAGTACAGGCTGGATAACTGAGACCATAAGGGAATGTGGTACATCAGGAATGTAGACATGCTGAAGCTGTATTTCAGTCTGCCTAAAGAAGAAACAACAAAAATCTTAGGACAGAGGAGGCCAGCTGAATAAGGCGACTGAAGTAATTTGTTTACATTATAGTTATGTCTCTTCTAGAATAAAAATCTGCTTTTACTGAGGCACAGGATTTGTTCAGTAAAAGCACCAGGAACAAATGTACTTTGTTCAGAGTAGCTGTGGTGCTGTTTTACCTCCTTTGCACTTTTCCATATTGTGACATCTGCCTTTTAGATATCTCTCCACAATACATTCTTTAGCAGTGACTTTGAGAGATTTTGTCTGAGGTAATTTATACATTTTTGGGGGGATTATGGGAAATAGTAGTACCCATATATTTTGTTTTAAGTAATCAAGAACTTGTATAATTTTTCTTCTTGGAAGAAAATTCATCTTCTTGTTTTCCAAAGTGAATACCTGCTTGGAGATGCTACTCTCACTTTTTCCACTTTTACATGGTCCTTGCTGGAACTGCTGAAAAGCACTGCTGAAGGTTTGGGAAGGTAGAGTGAGAAAAGTCACTGGCAAAATTAGTCATGGCCAAATTATCGCTTTTGCAGATAAAATCTGACCAAACGGGGTGTTTACTCAAGGAATATTTGTTTTGTTGTACCACTAATGTCCTTTGTTTTGCCTGAGACTAGGGAACCATAGAGTAGTAAGAATTTAGTTGTTTTTCTTTTTTAATTATGTGTATGTGCAGAGCCCTGGTAGATTGCATCATTCTCTGATTCTTTTTCTCAGATATAGCCTTTTTAATATGGAAGAACTTCACATCTTGTCTAGCTAAGAACAGTTGTTTAACTCAGAGCTCATGGCAGTCCATGACATGAGTAAGATCTGTCCATGGTCCTCACATGGTGCTGCAAAACAGCCAACGTGCTCTTGCAAAGTCCCTGATTTTAGCTTGGGTGACTCTCTGTTCACACCATAAGTCTACGGTTGACCAAGAACTGTTACTGAAGGAAATAAAAGAATTCTTATTTTTGGGGCAGATGTCAGAATGTAAGATATAAGCATACAAAACCCAGGAGAATAAGCAGAGAAAACAATTTGTTTCATTGAAAATCAAAAACAATGAAAGACTATTACAAAGAGAGAATTTTTGAATTGCAAAACACAAAATATGTGGAATGTATGTATTCTAAGCAGTAGTAAATTAAGTATCCATAAAAACTCAAGTCATTCTACCTTCCTATCTAGAAGACATGAACAGGACAACAGTGGAAAGTTAGTTTAGGTGCTGAGTAGGTTTGACCATGATATCCCAGCCTCCAGATTTTTGGTTTACTCTTAAATAAAAGCATCCTTAGGAGTGGAGTTTTAATGCTCATTATTTAATCTAATGAAAAGCAGTATGTTTAACTCATCTCCTCTGGTATCCTGAATCTTCCTTTTTTTCATTTTAAAATTAAGATGGAAGATATCTATATTCTAAGACAATGACTTAACAATTGAATGAGCATGCTACCTTTGAACTCTGACTGAGATGATCTAGCTGAAAATGAGGGTACGCAACAAAATAGTATAAAATAATAAAGGCTTAATAGGAACATTCTGAAAATTAAAAGAAAATACTATGAATATAGCAGGCTAAAAGAAATAGAGACAACTGCTTTTTATGTAGTAAAGCAGTTACAACACAAGTTTTTTAATGCTAGAGTTTTTGAAAGGGACCTAAAACCTTATATATCACCATATTACTCAGCCTCCAGTTAGAAGCTTTAAGAAAAAAAAATCCTACTGGCAAGCTGCTTCTTAACTTGCAGAAATTGAGTAGGTATACACATAGACCTACACTTACCTTCCCAGGCCAGTTTGTGCAGTCTAGCCATCATCAGTGTGAAATTCTTTCCTCCCTTTTTCTGCAGGAAAAAGAATAAGAAAGGATTATTATCGTAATATATTTTTACATATTTGAAAATGGATATTTAGAATTCTTCCTGCTGGTGGAAAGATACAGCTGTCTCTCCTAGCTGTTTCTCATATGGCTGTCTTCAATTGATTTTATCCTCAATGACATCAATGTGAATGTTTCCTGAGAAAAGTGTTTTTGCACTTCTGTTTTGTACTTTAGATATATGAAGAATAGATGGGAAATATAAGTAGTATATATAGGACCTACAAGGATGCATATTGTAGAATAATCCAGAACTGCCATGTATCTTTACCTAATACCTTGCTTCTTTCTGACTTGTTTCTCAGAAAATCTTTCTAAAATTGAGAGGAATTTCACGGGTACAGCTGACAATAACCTCAGTTGTTCTGTTCCTTGGACTCCTGTCTGTGCTCCTCCACAGTCATGATTTGTCATTGTTTTTCAAATAATAGTGTCCTGGAAAATTTACTCATATAAGTACCACTTTGAGCTACCTTATGTTTTGGCTGGGCATGTTTGGATGATGACCACCTTAATCAAAAAATAACCCTTGTAAACTGGACATTTTTTTCAGACTCCCAAAGAAACAGGAAGAAAAGACTCAGAACCTATGAGGAAAGGAAAAAGGAAGCTCTACTTAGAAGCATTATACTTTTAGTTTTTGGTATTACTCCACACAAGCTACCAGTTCTAGTGGTGAAAATCTATCTTGGGACTGTTTATGTTATTCTAAAGTGTTTTTGAAAACTGCCTCTGAAGTCTGTCACTTACTAACTCCACCAATTTGCCTTTTATGGTTCAGCTGCTTGCTGAGCTCAATCCTGCACCAATAAGAGAACAAAGCTGCAGTTTGAGTCAATCTACGCAAGAAGGACAAAATTATATTGAGAATCTCGTTGAATTGGATTTGAACAAAAAACTATTTATTGGCATTCCTAAGTGATCTGAAGGATTAATTGGTGAGAAAATGGTGCATAGAAATTATAAATGAGAGAAAGTCTTCATTTCAGCTTATAGGCTATAATACTTTTATTTCCACTTCTGAAAGACACTTCTGTAAGGAATTAACCTTTGTATTGACATTTTCAATCCACAAACAGGTTTTAGGTTACACTTAAATGAGGCTTCCATTGCTGACTCTGGAATTTAACTAGTGAATGAGCAATTCAGCAGAAATTCATAAACATGAATGTTACAAGTTCCCGGTATCATATTCTTGTTAGAAAAACCTCAGTACTTACAATTTCTCCAGAACATTTTTTCCATAATTGACTTTTAAAATCGTGACAGGAGAACAAAGGATTGGCTGACATTTAAGGTGAAATAGGAGGATTTCCTCATATTTTATTACTAAGTTTGTTTTTCTTTTATTGCCGACTATGGGAGGAATAATTTGTGTCTGTTTTTAATCAGCTGGTATCAACATGAGAAATTACTAAGAGTGTCACTTGACTGGAAGTGGAAACTGTTTGTTTCCTTTCAAAAAAATCACAATAATTTATCATTTTAAGACAAGCATTCAGAAAATGATATCATAGCAGTTATCGACTCTTTTTTCATAGCGTAAGAATTTCACCATGCCTGTGTGTGCCTATATAAGAGGAAAGGAGAATTTGTGGCTCAGTTTTGTGCCTTCCATTGTATTTGCTCTTTTTCTTTTGGGAAATTATCTGTTCTAGAGGATTCCTGGCTTTGGCACACTTGTTCAAGGACAATGTAATTTAAAAAATGGAAGTAAAAATTGTTGTGACAATTTTGGCAGAAAGTAGAAACTATTAGTCCTGGGTCTCAGATCACAGGTAAAACTACTACTTTGTGCAACAGCATTAATTATATGTGCTATCAAAATCTCATTTATAGGACTCTCAGTCATAAAACCAACTCATGAGTTATTTCCTATTAATCCAGTTCTCTGTGTCTGGGCTGTCAGTGCACATAGGCAGGAAACAAATCACCTAAACAGTCTGTGTGGAATGAATTGAAGAATAAAAGCATGTAACAATAAAAATGGTAGTCTAAACATCTCAGCAAAAGACCAGGATTTAAGAGTACAGTTAGTTGATGGTTGCTTAGACAAAAAGCAGTAAATTAGAGACCATAAATAACAGAACAGTTACAGGCTTTGTAATAATGTCCTGTAACATAATTTGAGAAGCAATGGTTTACTATTATTACCTCTAATGACCAGACTCTGTATAAAGAAAAAAATCTGTAAAGCACACTATACCTATAAATTTAATGAAGCACGTTCAGTCTACAAACACACACCACAAATGTAAATGTCCATTTCATGTATAGTAAAATGAGAAAGACAGAGAAGACCTGAGACAGAAGAATGACCCCAAAGCTGAAGTCTGAGAGAGTTTATTACAGCTCTCCTTTGTGCCTGTCTCACAGATAACACACGTTGCCACCTGAGCCTGGAGCTAACATAATTAGCGCTCAGAATCTCATTTATCCTCAGAGGTCTTTTCCAACCTAAATGATTCTATGATTCCATGGTTCTTTCTTTCTGGAACTTACCAGTTAGCTATCAGATTTCATTCCTGAAGGAATGTGCATGTGTGTGTATGGTAAGGTTTAATTTGTTTTTGGCCCTCAGAAGATTTTAGGTATTGCAGATCCTAGTTGCAGATTTTTCACCCTTTACCTCAACCTGCACAGCTAATATTATTTTCTCTACATGTTTCTTCTTTGTGGTGCCCAGAAATGGCTAGAGCTTTGACAGCAGATTTGGCACTACTTCTAAACATCAAGATTTTCTCTTCCCAAATAATTAGTATCTCCCTGGATCTGTTGCCAGGAAAAAAGGTCATATTACACTTCCATATTACACTTGGGTTCAGTTCAGAGTCTCACTTGATGGCTTATAAGGCATCTCAGTTTCTTTTTCTTTTTACTGAATATATGAAGCTCTCTGCTTTGGTTTATGTAAAGTTGATAAAGGTGACACTGTTTACTGGTGACTGAAATGCTCCTGTGTGTCAGCTGAGGCGGCTGGAAGGATGGAGCCACATGCTGAGGAGCAGTCAGGGCATGAGAGCTGGTAGGAAACCCTCTCTGCTCTGTGGATGATGAACAGTGCTGTAGTCCCAGTTCTGCTCTGGGACCTGACCATGCTGGGTGGGTAGATTCAGCAGGAGATGAAAAGAGGCTGAAACCTATCCCAGGAAACAAGTGGGTGTTGTTCACAGCTGAGAAAGAGGTCTGGAAGTACTGAGTAAAATTATGGGGAGAAAAAGATCTGCTTCCCTGGAGGAAAGCTTGCTCTCCAAGAAAAGCTTACAGGAAGTTACAACTCAGCAAACTTAAGCAGACAGTTTCCGCTGTAGTGAAGCTACAGACCCAGCAGCACCTTGACAGGTCTTACCTGACAAACTGAGGCACTTACCAGCACACATCTTCTGGGCAATGCTTCTTTCTCAGTATGTTTTAGTCAGTGTTTCAAGATGTGGCTACCACCCTCTAGGAGCATTCAGTCATGGTGATCTCTCACTGAAATGGGCTGCTGATCTCACTTGGTGACCACAGCTCATACAGCAGGACAGCTGCCCGAGCTAGGCTTCCTTACCTTTAAATGGAATCATGTGAAATAAGGGAATAGCTGATGTAAAATATAGCTATGTGCTTTGCTCTCTGCATTTAAGGCATTAGATAAACAGATGGTTTAAATACAGATGATGTGGTAATTCTGGATATATTTACCAGTGCGCTTTATTGAGAGAGTCCATGTTTATATTGTGTGCATGTGATCCCTAGAATGGAAAAGTTGTATCCTCTTTATAAAAATCATGGGATCTCTGAAAAATTATCATAGACATCGTCCTATCTAAAACCTCTTCCTCCTCTGTGCACACATCTTTCAAGGTGCTGGTGCTGTTCAATGACATAAACACTTCTCTGTGTTCTAGAGCATGTGACAGGACAAGATCTAAATATTTTACTTTTGAAATGACAAAACCCCCCAACAGTCTTTCAGCTCTTTATGGTAAATTGTTCCTTAGGTGCCAAGAAGTTCACAATATATGCATGAACATTTATGAGAAAATGCTGCATTATAAACATGCATTTCTGAGTGAGAGCAAATTAACATAAACACCAGCAAAGCAAATTAACATAAACACCAGCAACTTATCACAGTATTATTCTAAGATTTTTTTCTATTTTATTTTATTTTATTTTACTGACAGATAATATAGGGAGAATGAAAGACAGATGACAACTTTTCAATTTAGTCAAGAGAAGATTTCCCATAACCATTCATTTAAATATTTCACTTGATGCAAGGGAATTATTAATTGTTCTTTAAGTAATGAGCTTTGACATTAATAGCTCCTTAAAATCTGTCTTTGATTTTCCAAGAAACTATGTTCATGCTTTGGATTAACATAAAACAATAAAATAATTATGTGGAATCATGATTCAAACATTTCTGATCTCCTTATTTTTAACTTGATTTTAAAGTTGTCAAACTATATGACCTGTGCATGGAAATAGCCAGCCTTACAGAACTTTACCAAAAGCTGACAAAGTTGGATACCATTTAATCATTTCAACAAGACATTTGTTCTGCTGACTTTGAAGGCAGCTTGTAATGGTGCCTGCATAGTACCTGCAGTATATATTATACCCCTGAAGTTGGTTTTGAATGACAGGAACTCAGTAGGTGTCTCTTTACCAGGATGAAGGTGGTTTTTCTGTTTCCCTGCCTTCAGCAACCTTCACTGTTTTCTGTAAAGAGGCTGTGTAAAGTGGGGATGGAGAGAAAGAGGGAGACAGTCCTACTTTCACACACTCCCTTCCACCCTGATGTATGACACCTTGGCACATGCAGCAGCCTTTTCCCAGAGTATGACTCAACTGTATTTTCATTTAAAAATGCAGATGGGAAATTGCCTCATCAAACCCACGGGACAACGTCAGGCGTTGAGAGCAGCAAGAAGTTTATATCTTGGAGCAAAATTAGCTAGTTTTCTACATGAGTTTTAGCTTTCCTGGCCCAGGTCTTGACAAGAATAAACTTTTTAAGCAATAGAGAGAAATCTGTAGATTTAAATGTGAATGTAACTTCCTTCCAATTTGTCATCAGCATTTAGGGGAATGGGAAACTCTGAGAGGTCAGTTTGCAGAAAGACCGTGAGAAGAAAATCGGCAACCTTGCTGGCCTAATCCCCTCCCCCTCCCAAGGGAATTCTTACAGACTGTGACATTGCAGCTATATATATTTAACCCTGCTGGAGAGCATGTTGAGAGGACTTATTATTGGTTATTTGGTTTAGGCATATTTGCATTATACAGAAAAAAAAAATATATCTGCTATTATTTTTTCCCTATTTTTTTGCTTTTTTGTTGAAATATGTGTCTGTTTGTGAAATCCTCATGCATTTTCAGTTAAGCACAGTACTTCAAGAGCATTCTCCATCTTAAACTTCATCCCAGTGCTTGTGTTTTTTTAAAAAACTGAGCCACTCTGTGACAATGTGGGTGGCTGGGTATGTCATAATCCTGTCATGCACTTGGGTGCTCAGGCTGCAAAGAATCTCTTCATTTTCAAGTAGGCAGGAGAATTTCTTTACCTGAATGAAAAGAAGGCTTTTCCTTCCTTGGTGGAAGATGCCACCCAAGTAGGCTGTGAGGAAAAGGCCAGTAAGCCTCTCCTCTTAACTCAAACTTGCCTCTTGACGAACCATTTGATTTTGAGTTGCATCTTATTGTTGTGGTATTTCTGTCCCGGAGCATGGGATACTGTGTTGTTATTAAAAACATGTTAGCAGAACCAAGCATTTGATGGTACAGAGAAAGCAGTAAGCAGAGCAGGCTATGGAAATGCCTGAAAGTCAAAATGTGCTGTGGAAAGTAGGTATATTTGACCATGTGATCCTAGGGAGTCTGCTCAGCTGCCAGACAGTTTGGGAAGAAAGAAATTCTGGGGAAGTTGACGGGAGACAGGCTTTGACTGCTACTGAGTGAGTTGATCCAGATGAGCGAAAATATTTTGCTGACAGGATTTAGCATGTGTGACAACAGTATGGAAAACTCTCTGGGGAAAAAAAAAAGCCTGAAAGGATTGCTTATAGTATCATCCTACAAACTCTTTTGTTCAAAGCCAAAGGAAAAAGTTGCCTGCATATTCTAAAAGGGCTGTATCTTTTTTGGGGCTCGACTGTGAGAAATCTGAGCTGATGAAGTTAAAAAGTATCTTTTTTTATTTCTTCTTCAATAATAAAGGAAGGCTGAAAACTGTGTGAAGGCTGTGTAGGTGGATATTTCTCTGCCAAGTGAAGTATCCATCCCAGGGGGGTGGGTTTTGAAGGAGGTCTTGCTAAATGTCAATTATAATTTAGATGTTCCTTTTTCTACTCCATTACTTCTAAGAAAGCAGGAGTAGCTCTCAAAAGCTATGGGCCAGGTATTTTTTATTAGATTCTGGTCTGTTTTGTTCCGTTTTTCTCTAGCTCAGATAAAGGGATTGGTTTTCTTAGTCCCCTAGCTGATAAGCATCTCAAAGATTTACTGTTTGTATTTATTTTACAAAGAGAGCTCTTTACTTTGACTGGTACTTCAGTGAGAAATTGATCCAATAAATTAACTGACACAGTTATGTGGGTTTATCCAAATTGAAGGAGTTTTAACAATATACTTGAGTTCTGTAGTGTGACAATCACTCATTGTGCATTTTCTTGTAGCTTCAGCACTGTGGTTCTCTGAGTCTGTTTTGCATTGTTATTCTCGACTGAAGACAGAAGGACCCTGCAATAAAATATCTGTCATAGCTGATTCTTTTATATACTTTGCCTTATTATGCTCCCAAAATACTTTTTGAAAAACTGTGCTGGTTTTGCAGAGCTGGAGAGTTGCTGGACACCTACAGCTTGTATGCTCTTGTTGCTTAAGTTAAACTAGTTCTGTGATTGATATTCCCCATTAACAAGCTGTTATCCTAAACAGATAATCCCTCTTGTACTTGCTGTTTGTTTGCAGCTGAATTGATATCCCATGTGCCATTTTAACATGCATCTGTAAGTGTCAAATATTCTCAAACAATGCTATGATGGAGCATGATGGAATGTCATTAAAAAGTGACATTAAAAAATGAGTTTCCATTTCACTGCTGTGGCAAACCTATTCACTTCAGAATACTCCTCATGGGCATGGAGCCACATGGAATGTGACAGGCAAACCTGAAGCAACAGCAAAACACAACTTTCATGATAAATGTAGAACTGCAAACCATGGGACTATAGTGCCAAATTGTGGTTTATGTCACATTCTGACAGAACCCTGTGAGGTAGGATAATATTTCCAAGCATTAGCAACAGTCAATTCCTATGTGAGGAATTAAAAGTTACATTGAGAAATTGTTTGCATCTGTACAATATTCTCTATTTTCGTAAGGCATTTTGTCCTTAAAATATGGCAGAATTTTCACTTAAAATTCAGCTACTTTATCAACATATGAACAGTTTAAACATGAACTGTGCTGTGGTCTGTGTTGTTAGACATAAACAATTAAAACCAAATTTAAAAACTGTAATTCACTTTAAACAATCTTACAAGCTTTTTTAAAAATTGCTAATGACATAATTTAATGGCCAAAGAATTATAAGATATTATATACTGTTTTAAGCAGTGGGCACCAGTTTTGGAACTACAGATAGTTCTTCACTTACATGACCATGATAGGCAGAATAAATAGCCTTGCAATTTTATGGTCGATCACAACTTGTCCATTCAGTTTGAAGGTATGTCTAGTCAGTTCAGAGAATAATCTTCACTAATGACATAGACAAAGGGATCGACTGCACCCTCTGAATGACATCTGAAAGACAGAATGCCATTCAGAGGGACCTGGACAAGCTTAGGAAATGGGCCCTTGAGGTTTAACCAGGTGCAAGGTGCTGCACCTGGCTTGGGGAAACACTTGGTCTCAACACAGGCTGGATGATAAACAGTGGGAGCATCTTTCTGAGAGGGAAAGGGGGTGCTGGTGGGTGAGAGGCTGGACATGAGCTGGCAATGCCCACTTGTAGCCCAGAAAGCAAACAGCAATCTGGCATACATCAGAAGCAATGTGGCCAGCAGCTCAAGGCAGGGATTCTGCCCCTCTACTCTGCCGCCATGAGACCCACCTGGAGTGCTGTGTCCCAACATGGGAAGGGCATGGACCTGCTCAGCAAGTCCACAGGAGGGACACCAAGATGCTTGGAGGGATGAAGCACCTCCTGTCGGAACCCAGGAAATTCCTCTGGCTGCCCTGGAGGACTCAAGCCCCTGCCCAGGGGGCTCAGAGACCTTGGCACAGAGCCCAAGACCCCTGTGCCTTTGATTTAGCCCGTGGAAAAAACAATTACCAACCTTATATGAAGAATTACAAGCCACGAAAGTTCAAGTAGAAGGATAGTGAATTTATCACAGGGTGAAAAAGAGATTTTTTGGGGTTTTTAGAATGGGGCTTCAGGGGGCAAGATGGAGGAATCTGGACATGTCCAGCCTCTCTCCTTCTTCTTCTTGGACACCATCTTCTGCTGTGATGTTGGCACTTTTAGATTGGTTTGGAGTAGAAGCTCACTGTCTAACATAGGTGATAGGTATTGGAAAGTAATTATAAATATTGTACACATAGTTTTTAGTATAAAAAGATAACACCACCCTGGAGGTGGGCAAGAGTGCCTCGGACTGTCCTGCTGAGTGGACCTTGGCAGGTCAGGAGAAAGAATTTTATAAATAAGATACAATAAACAACCTTGAGACTGAGAAATGAGGAGTTCTGACTACTCCTTTGAGTGCTGGGCTGGGAAAAGAGACTTTCTAACACATCTCAGGGTCACTCTGACCAGCTAGAGTCCTGAGAACCTCCCATATGAGGAAAATCTGTGGGAACTGGGTTTGTTTATCCTGGAGAAGAGAAGGCTTTGGGGTCACCTAATTGCCACCTTTCAGTACCTGAAGGGGCCTACAAGAAAAATGGAGAGGGACTTTTTACAGGAGCATCAGGAGGGGGCATGGGCTCAAACTAAAAGTGAGCAGGTTTAGATTAGACATTAGGAGGAAGTTCTTAGCTGTGAGGGTGGTAAGGCCCTGGAACAGGTTGCCCAGGGAAGTTTTGAATGTCCCATCCCTGGAAGTGTTCAAGGCCAGGCAGGATGGAGCTCTGAGCAACCTGGTCTAGTGGAAGGTGTCCCTGCCCATGGCCTGGGGGCTGGAAGCAGATGATCTTTGAGGTCCCTTCCAAAACAATTCTATGATACTATGAACAAAACATTAAAATATACTAACCGAATAACTGAAATAGACAGTGCTAAGGTAATTGTAAGAGAGGAAGAAAAATTCCTGAGAAAAATAAGTTTGAAGATTAGGTGTTCGTGGGAGCAGTGAGTTATATGAGTCAGTAGTAAAGGAAGGGTGAACTCTGGAAGGTAAAATTTTTAAAGATCCCTCTCCATTTAGGAATGTCTAATGAGGAAAGAGGAAAAGGACAGACCAAGAGATTTCCTCAAAAACTACAAAGATCAAGGGAGATAGACCTGAAGAAGAAAGAAAGCAGATAAATAAGTTTTGACAGCCATTTTAAAAAGATGCACTGGGGAATAGATAAGTGCACAGTGATAAGCATTTGGAACAGGAAGACCTGCAAAGTTTTGAAAGCATGAGGGAGAAAAGTGAGAAAGCATTAAAGTGATAATGACGGAATGAGTTTTGAAAACAAGATGGATAACAACTTTGGAATTTGGTGCAGAAATGGGAAACACTAGACAGAAAACAGGAGCAAACCAAGCAGCTTTCTGAGGTGGCAGTGGTACATTTGCAAGACAACTGGAAACATGGATTAAGCATAATGCAGAGTGTGACTTGTAAAGTGCAAATGTGGCAGATGAAACTCTGATAAAGTAACAAAATGGTAATGATGAGGATCTAACAAGAGAAGAAAGGATAATCTTTGATTCTCATCTTAAAGGATTCTATTTCAGTAGGGAAAATAAAGACTCTTGAGGGTCATGAAGTGAGATAGGCTAAAAATCAGCACCCACGAAGAGTAGGAGATAAAACCAAGTAGATTCTATAATCTAGGCCATTTGTATTCTCTACTTGTAAAAAGGAGAGGTTTTTTAATGCAGTAAATATCTTGCCTATGCTAAGTAGTGATACTATTCTCCTGTGTCTTGTAGCTATTTTGACAAGTTTAAAAGTTTGTTTTAAAATTACTACTATTTACTTTAAATGGTAGCATGTTCTATCTTTGTATTTAGGTGACTTGAACTCTCTCAGACTGATGTAAGTACAGCCTTTATCATAAAATTAATTTTTTTACTGATTTTGTATATAAATCCTTTGAGTTGTTTCATTACTTGCTGCAGCAGTGATCACAATGAAAACTATATCTACACTGCAATTACCTTTAATGCAGAAAAAACTCAAGGGGGTTAAAATTTTTATTTCTCTATTCCAAGAAATATTACATGGTAGGATGTATTTCTAAGAATGGAGATGCTATTTTCGGTTGTAGATTACATATACTATATTACATTAAGATAATTTTTAATTCCTGTAATTAATTCTGCTAAAGTTTAAAATACAAAGGTTGTGGTTCTCCTAGTTAGTATCATAGTATTGCTTTCACTGTAAAATAAATCATTCAGAAAATATTTAGCCTTGGTGCAGACAGGTCCTAATTCACCGTTGTGTTGATCCTAAAATGAGGTTAGATTTGCTTAGGCCAGATCTCATTTTGGTCTATTGTTATAAATGCTTTTATAAAGTGAAATGCACAGGAACCAGAAACACTAAGCAAGGATGCCAGCAGTACAGCAACCTCCACAGGGTGCAGTGGTGTCCAGAATGATATCATGGTAGTGAGTGTATCATAAACACCTAGTTAGCTCATCTAAACTGACACTGCAAGAGACCAGCATGTTATATAGCATGAAGCAAATGGAAAGATGCATTAAAGGACCAAGTTTAGATAAAAATACTGACTTTGCTAAAGAGATATTTTCAACATTACCAAACTCAAATACTCAGAATGAATGTTTTGAATTTGACTTGAAATGCGGGCCGTATCTCTATGTACACTTCTACTTTCATTAGTCAGTGGTTTGGGGTTTTTTTAGAATTTGGATTTGTAAGAACAGGACATATTTTAATTTTTTTTTTCTGCACAACCATTACTGCCTTAAAACTTCATTAAAAAAGACAAGATTATTTTAGAACCTCAAGAATCTCAGAACATGGACTCCAGGTAAATAGTGAAATGATGAAACTTTCCATAAAATTTTAAGGCCTGAAGTACCATTTGTGAGAGATATTGTTTTCCACCTATATATTCCACTTTTAAAAGTATGATAATACCAGCTTCAAGGCTGGTGGTAAAAGCCCTGCAAGCAGGGACATGCTGTATTAAAAAAAATCAAATAACCTCTGAACACAGCTGAGGATAAAATTAGTCTGGGCAATGGAAGTCAGAGGAATCTTATTAATGCTTGATGGCTTGATTGGCCAATATGTAATGTGATATATTGTTATGCCTGCGATAAGCTCTAATTTCCTTTTATTTTACTGTCTCTTCAAATTAAACCTCTGCTACTTCACTTTTTCATGTCACTTATTCTAGTCAAGCCCAAACAGAAGAGACTTGATCTAGTTGATACATATGCTAAGAGCATACCGTGAAAAAATCTAGATGGTCAATATTAATATTACTGCTTTACAAACTCTTCTCTGAGCCTTACTAGATCCCATAGAAATCTCTGAAAATTATTCTGGTTTCGGAAATATGTAGAAATCACATTGCAGAAATTGCCAAGAGGGTAGGATGTACTCAACATTCAGTTGTCATTTTCAGTAAATTTCCATTTTATCATAGTGCCTACAATTCTCCTAGGGTGTAATGTAACCACAAGAAAATCCACACAGGCATGAAACGAGTTCTTGATGCTGTTGTTTGGGGTTTTTTCGCATTGAGCTTTTCTGTCATGTGAATATTTGAAATTGAGTTCATTATAATCTTTGTTAAACATGTTTTAGTCCAAGCAGAAAAATTCAAAGATACCTGATCATGTTATTGTTAAATAACACAACCAGGGTGTAGAGGGGGTGCTGCGCAGAGTGGGTACGGACAAGAGCTTTTGGCAATGGAGCAGAACAAGGAAAGCCCAAGAATATTGAATGTTTTCACCACCAGATGTAATACCCAGCATCACCAGCCACAGGAACCTAAAGGACAGAGAATGCACAATTCATCACTCCCTCTCCCCTCGGCAGGGAGTCACTGCCAGGCAGAATCTATCTCACCCACTAAAAGCCACGGGCATGCAAAGGTGCACGAGTTCTCAAGGATCCCTTCAGTGAAAGATCTTGCAAGCAGAACCTGAGGCTGCTGGTACTGAATAATGGGATTTTATGTGTGAGGAGGAGGACAATTTAGTTGGTATTACAATTGTAAGTACTTCTCTGGGTACTTCTAGGGAGATGAAGGACAAAGGGATAACATATCTACCACAGTTAGATTATTCAAAAATAAATAAGGAGGAAAATATAGAGTTTATTCAGAGATCCTTTTTTCAGGGGGGACACAAGAACAACTATTCCTTTCTCTCTCTTCTTTGGAGGACAATTGCTCCTAGTGGAAGATCCTGAAGAAACACCTCTAGAGAGCATGTGTCCTTAACTCGTTACAAAAACCACTGAAGTTGTGATCAACAGAAAGGACTCTAAGGTAGCAGCATTTTAATATTATGTCAGTGATTTTAACCAAAGAAATCCTTAGAACAGGCCATTTACTTTGAAAAGAGTCAGAAAGATCAGTCCTGTAAGAGCTTAATAGTCAGGTAACAGCTTCAGAAAACACCTTTTAATTCTTCCCTGTTCTTGGTGGTCATGAAGGTAGAGGCACACTGACTGCTGGTGTGTCCAACACTGCTGAAACTGTTTAATGGAGAAATAAAACACTTTACTTTCCAGGAAAGCCAGTATATCTCACAAGAGAATACCTATATTTCAAAGCCCTTGCCAGACAGGCACATTTGTATGAATGATGATAGTCAAAGTGGAAAACAGAATACAACCTGGAGTTGGATTTTTCATGTATTTTTTTAATGAAAAGAAAGAATGTTTTCTGCTTCATCATCTGCATAGTCAAAATCTGGAATTTATTAAGGCATTAAATATGAACTGGGGGATTTTGTTCAGTATTTTTTCTACTATTTCCATTACTCTTCAGAATAAAAGGCATCCTAAGATTGTACAAAATTGAAATTTATATATTAAAGACTGGCTTTCCTGTATAGAATAAAGAAATCGATATTCAGCATGGGAGGGAAGAAAAAAGCAACTAGTACAGATCTTTTTATAAAACAGTAAAATACTCCAAATGAACTACAAAACTTGGCCTGTTTATTAAAGATAAGGTCCTACATTTTAGAACCACATATTAAGAGGCAGATATTCAGTTTTATTTCTGCAAGAGCTGGTCCAGTTATTTCTGATTAGTTGCTGAGACATTTTAGAAACTATCAGATATATTTATCCACATTTACTTGGCTGACTTTCAAGGAGAGGATCAAGAAAGGAAATGGAGAACACCAGTGATAAATATTCCCAGGAAAATTCTGAAGTTGGCATGCTCTCAAATTCATGTTTCACTGAGATTCAGATGAACTGCATATTATGTACAGTCTTTGGAAAATGAACAAAATGAATGCATTCTGTGCTGTGGTTCCTGTGTTAAAGATGAAATGTGTACTGAATCTGCTGTGCCTTCTGTAGCTATTTGCTGGTAAGAAGTCATAGCATAAGCTGACTCCAAAAAATTTGTGGAACTAAAAGCCATACTTCTGGAAGTATGAAGAGCCCACTGTATCAGCTGAGCACACCCAGCTTGTTGAAATAGGCTGGCTCAGTGATGTCTACTTGCAAAATTATGGTTTTTCTTAGCTTTTAACTAAGTATTTGAAAAGTTTGTATATACACAAACTTTTATATAACCATATACACAAATACTACTCCCTTATTTCAGAGAAATTACCTCTTCACATAACCTCTACAGAAATGCTCTTATGGCATGAGTAACTAATATTTTGTCACTATATGCCCACTAAGTGAGCAGAAAAATGATACTTGGGAGCAATTCCTCTTTCACTTACTGCATGGAAGATGAATTGTTTTCAAGTGGAATGATTATTGGTGACAACAGAACTGCATCTACCGAAAAATATTAAGAGAAATTGATATTAAGTAGAAAGACATCTGTTTTATCTACATTGAAGCAGCACTATTTTAATCCCAATAATGTCTGTAACATGATCTCTATCATAGTTAAAATGATATGAGGGAGGTACAGAACTATGTGCCACGGACATAGTTCTGGAACCATGGACACTGATATACACATTCTGTTGTTGAACTAGCCAAGATTTTCTGGTCAAGACTGTCTTCAGTGTGGTTCCTCCACTTTCAAAATCTGAAAGAAAAGGAAGGATCACGCAGTTTGATCATATTCATTGCTTCATCTGTATTTTATGTGTCATTTGTAACATCAGATTCACTTAAAGGAGCTGGTATGTTAGATGATATGCTGCAATTAATTTTTAATTAGCAATAGCTCATATATACATGACCTTTTTTGCTGCTACAAGTTATTTATCCAAGCTAAAATTATAAAACTTATAAGTCAGGAATTACTAAGTCGCACTTGCTATGTTGCTATTCAGCCAAAACAAGACTTTAAAACACTTTATTAAGACAGGCATATTTCATTACAGACCTGTCAGTATTGGAGTGATTGTGTTTGAAAAAAAAGTCACCCCCATTGGGTTTACTTTCCTGCAAATTTACAGTGCTCTTGAGAAGTACCCAGAAGCTAAAGCAGTTGTGGTAGGCAGGTATGAGAGAATAACTGCAAAATGGATGAGTATGACATAAACAAAGAGAAAACAGACATGTTGTTGGCAAAATGCATCTCACAACATAAGGAAAGACCAGAAGACTGGTCACTCATGAGGGAGATAAAGTGCATTCATTTTGATTAGATTTGACTGTTGACTTTTCTTTGTGAAAAAAAAAAAAGAAGCAAAAAAGGAGTACTGCAAATATTATCTATGGAAACTGTTGAATTGTGAAGTAGATTATAATAATAAAAAAATCCCAGAAGATGCTTCTTTTTTGATGTGTGGAAATTGACTTTCTATGTTTTTTTCCTGTGGGATCTTCATGAAATATCAAAAAATCTATGCATATCTGGCATGCACAAAAGGGTCTGTGCATGTTTTTCCAGCATGCACTGTGTCTTCAGCCCCCTCTTAAATCTATCTGGAGCTTGAATGCGTATCTTGGTCTGGGCCCTCTGAAGTCAAATGATGTCTCTGTTTCCATCTGGGATTTCACCAGGAAGTGCTTCAAGTACCAATCTGTATGCTGATACCATGAGATTTGCAGACCTGAGAAATTCAGATAAGCCCATACTAACTTTGAACATCCAAACCTTTTGAAGTTTGCCTGTCATGTAGTGTAACTCCACTGCTGTCTGCAGACAACATTGAAGAATGAATGGAAACAGATCTCTGTTGCAAAAAGCTCCTGTGGGTGGCTTAAGGACAAAAGGAAAAATAAAATTATATATGGAAATATAATGCCTTTCAGAGAAGCACTCCATCTCTTTGCACACTTGAGTATTTCTCTGCATCCATGATGGTAACAAAAGCCCATAAAATCAGCTCATTTCCTGCTTGCTCCTGCAGTTTCATTGTGGTTGATCCAACGCAGTGATGTGTTCTTTAAACATTAATTTCTCTATTTATACAGTCAAGCTGTTGTTGTTTACCATATTCCCATTAAGCTGGTCAAGGGTGTATATTCGAGAGAAAATTCAGCAGTAGCCAGAAGTTGCTGCAGTAGAAAGAAGACTAAACAACCAAGAGGCATTGACAGGGGTGCAGTGTGGAGCAGAGCCTGGCCCAGGAGCCTGTGCCAATATTTCTGTGTCTGTGACTAAAGTCATAGAGTGTCATGAGACCTGCGTCAGCCATTAGATCACCACCCTGTTTTTTAACAGCAACAAACAGCAGATGATACAGAAAATTATACAAGGACTGGGAAAGTTTAAGGTGGTGCTTCCTCTTGCAAACATTCCCAGATTCTAACAGTCTGTGAACAAGTTGTTTCCCAAATTAAATGTGGCATGGACAGTATATAGACACGTTTAAAGCTCTTGTAGATCTTCTTCACAAATTGTGGGCTCAGAAGCCTATTTCTAGGAGACAAAATCATGTGGCAATTATTTCTGCAATGTTGCAAATTGCCCCACTTATGCATCATCTACAACTGTATATTTTTCATAGGAATAAAAAAAAGTGATTATATTTTTTTTCAATAATCTCTCTGTTAAAAAAATTTGTTTCCTGCCTTTCATGTTATGAAAAAAAGGAGTAATCGTTATGTTACTGACCCAAGATGGAAGAAAAGATTTCATGCAGACCTAAACAACCTTCCAATATCTAAGATAAGGTCACTGAAAAAACTGTGAGGCTCTTCACAATGTGAGGATGTGGAGATGATGAACATATGCTGAAAAAATAAATTGTTAGATGAGTTATAAATAAAAGCTTTCACACCATGAGGGCAGTGCAGCAGTGTAAGAGGCTGCCCAGAGAGGGGCAGTTACCTGTAGGGACACAGTTTGTGGTAACTGGAGAGGGACTGTGGCCAAGCCTCCTCCCCAGTGGGCTGCAGCTGTGGAAAGCAGTGAGCAGCCATGGAGGTAACGAGGTGCTGAGGTGCCTGCCCAGTCACCAACGGGAACAGAGGGCTCACAGGTGCAATGCATGAACCATCAGGGGGATAAAAGGTCGGGCTGAAGAGCAAGAGGGGCAGATGCTTGCAGCCTTCTGAAGTGGCATGGGTGAGTGCCTGAAGCCTTCTGCTGGGATGTGGTGCTACTCTGTATGGGTGAATTCTTAAAGCTTTCTAATGTATGATAACGCTCTGTGTATCATGGACCTCTCAATGGTAGCAGATGCAGCAGCAGTTAACATCTTTGGAGGTTTTTCAGATCCACTTAGATGAATCCCAGAGGTCACCCTGTTTAAATATAGGTGGGTGGCCTAGAGTCATTCTGAGGTCTTTTCCAAACTGAGTTTTCATATGCTCTTATGTTGTGTCCCCTGCTGGATTTCTCTTTTTCTGAAGAAAAAGGTTCTCCCTTATATGGAAACCATTTACTACCATTGAGCATTTTTGTTGCCCTTCTACCTTTTATTGTGTCCTTTTTGATAAAGCATAACCAGAATTAGGTGATGCTTTTCAGAGGAGTGTGCACTGACAGCGTTCAGTGCTTTGTTCCTTAATCCCTCAGTAGTAGCTTTGGCCTGATTTGCCTCTTTGAACCTCTCTATGCAGTAGATATTTATTATACAATAGTCCAACTACTGTGGGTAGATGAATACCTGTCAAATGGTCGCAGCAAATTAACAACCTGTTATTTTGTATATACAACGAAGACTGGTTGTACTCATTGACCCAAATTTTCACCTGTTGTTTAGTGTCTAATATTGTTAACTCCTCTTGCAGTACTTTCAGTCAGGATAGCTTAATCTCCTCTGATTTTTTTGCTTTGAAAGTTTCATTACAGAATAAACAGTAATGCAAATTATTCATTTATTTCATATTATGTTTTTGCCTACTTTCAAGGCACCTTAAAATCTGTTAGAAAACAAAAGCTCACTGTCATAGGAGAATGAAGATGTAAAGTTCTGTTACTCTAGTCCGGCTTTTATTCTTCTATTGTTTTTTCCCCTGATATTGTTTTAGATCTAATTTTCTTGATCTTCTAGTCAAACATAGCTTCCATTTCCAAATTATTTGTGTATTAGCCTTCTTTACTCTGATGTTTAGCCTTGATGTTATTTGGCTTGCCAGAGCGTTTACTCAAAGTCTCTGCTGTGATGTCTCCATAGCTTTTGGCTATTCCTAATAAATTTCTGTTGATAAAACTTCTACGGCATAATTAATAATTATGTATTAGACCAAGTCACACATGTCTCAGGAGGAACTTGGGAATTGCTTCTCCTTTTGAGTATTCCCTAATTTGCTGTTCATAGAAGAAATCAATTATGGCATGGAAAACCACAGCCTTTGTGTGTGGTTTTTGTGACATCTACTTAACTCGCCCAACAGACTGAATCCCCCTTCAGCTTTCCCAGTCTCTCCACTTCTGTGGCTGTGTGGCAAGTTGTACATACTTATTGTGGGACCTCTGATGGGTTGTGAAGGGAAGGGTTGCAAGATTTAAGCTACTGTGGAAAACTGTCTGCTTTTCTAAAAGAAGAGTTTACCATGTCAGGAGTTCTTGCATCATTTTTATCCTTCAGTGGTTCCTGGTGTCCTATTAATGTGGCATTCCTTCATTGAAGGCTTATGTTTAAGGCTGGTAATGTAATATGGCAAGCAATGTGTAAACACTTTATTTCTCCATTATTATTGCTTTTATTGTTTTAATAAGTGTAAGGCTGACATTTGGGTTTGTTCTTTCCTGACTGAGGCTCTGAAGCCATTCAGCTCTTTCAGAGGCCAGAATGTTGACACCGAAGCAGAACCCCAAAGCCAGAAGGCCTCAAGAGAAAAGCACTAATCAGTAGCGAAAAGAAAAAACCCTTAAGTTTCATTTACATAAATTACATCTTTGCCAAGAAAGCTTTTTCCAGTGTTTTCAGTTATGTGTTTGTAATGTCTTTGTAATCTGGCTATGGAAAAACAGAGTCATTGCTGGATAGGCAGGTACAAATGATGTTCATGGAATGGGGGGAAAAAACATAGAGGAGATCCTCAGGCACTTGTGTATTCACAGTACAGAAATGTAGTATATTAACTATCACTTTGTCTTGAGCTGTAAAAGCTATCCAGATGAGAAAATGAAAAGACTGACCATAGCCAGATGTCTTTGATTCAAAACCACAAGAAAAGATGTATCCACCAACCAAGGAAAGTTTGAGGCCATGAGCAAATCTTGAAAATTATGTGAATTTTCTTAGATCAGAACATGCTAATTGTTGTAGTGCTGCAGTACTTGCATCTATGGACTAGGCATTATATATCAGATAACTTTTATAAATAGTCTTTTCAGCCACTTCTATGGAGCCTTTACTGAAAATGTGTAACCCAATAAGAGACCTGTGAAAAGGGAAGGTCATTTGGTTCCTATTAGTGACTGAGGCCACCTCTGTGTTGAAGTGCAAAGGTGTTAAGGCAAGAAGAGAAGCTCAAGACTTTGAGATTTTGGTGCTCTGTTACCAAAGGAGAGAAGTTAGTGAAACACGTCCTTAGATTCAGGCCTGTCCAACAATTGGCTCCACTGAGTGCTAAGGCAGTACATGTGAGCCATTTACATCCTGGTTGGAGAGAGGCTTAATGGGCATTTGTCCCTCCATGACAAAAGGGGCCTTGGTCTAGGAATATTTTTTGCTCCCTCAGTCTACAAAGGAAGTGGTTTAGGCTGCTGACTGAAAGGGAGGGATATATACCATTTTAGGTGGCAGTGGAGGAAAAACATGAAGAGATTCCTGTGCTGGGAAGGAATAAGATATCCTTTTTATTAAAGGGATAGGGTGCTTGGCAGACACATCTGCATGTGGTTAGTTGATCCTGAAAGAGAAACCTGTCTGTTTCCTCTGCTGTCAGCTATCTCCTCAAAATAAACTTATTCTTACAGATTGAACAGTAGAGATAGAAGGTTATCATGAGACAACTATTGCACATCTGGTAACCATAGGTCATGAAGCAAATTGGCCAGCCAAGTGTGCTGGCACTCGTGCTGCAAAGACTGTCAGCAGCACTCCATTCAAATCCATGCACTTGTGCTAGGGTCATCTCCACAACATAATCTTGTAAGCTATTCACTTACTGCCCATGTTGTGTCACTTTAAATAGGTTTAGCATTTAGTCTAATAATTGCAAACCATCCTGGAAGTTTGCTATTGATCTCATTTGGCTATTGTGGGGAACTAAACTATTAGTTCAGGGTTTCTGGTTTGGTTGTTTTTTTTTTTTTTTTTTTTTAGTTTTAACCTTTTGATTTATTAAGATATTAAGAGAGGTAATTTAAAACAGGACAGCTTTTCTTTCTGTTTGTTTTTGTGTCTTTTCCTTCTCCAGAGTCAGTGAGGTTGCACAGGTGATCCTGTGGGCCTGTCAACAAGCTTGTCAATGTAAACATTTTGATTAAATCCAATCTGTTTTAACCAAGTCTATCAGGCACTTCTGTCTTCTGTGGTCTGTTGGGAACTAAAACAATTGATCCAGTTCCTGCTAAACATCTAAGCCCAGATCACACTTTGAAGTGAATGGCGTGGCATCCACTGTTTTGTGGGAGCAGACTCAAGCAAAATTACTTTTTACAGAAGAACACAGACAATTTTATACTTTTAGTTTTGCAGTGGCAGACGTCTTGATTGCTAACATTCCCAAATTCTTCAGAAAAACCTCCAATTACAGGACAGTTAAAAAGCGTCTGGGTGAATTTCAGAAATGTTGCAATATGGAGAACATAGTGAGACATATGGAGGACAGTGAGACAGCTAATTTGGCAGCCATGAATCTATTCAGCAATTTATAGCAGGTCTGCTTATGGACATCTGACCTCATATTCACAGTAAACATCAGGCTACGTTCAATGTAGGAGGTAGGACTAGCACAAAGATGAGACATGCAATGTGGCAGAGGTGTATAGCACAGCCATCTAAGGCTGGCTGCATTTGTTTGGGACCTTGCCTTTTAGTGCGCCTCCTGGATGTAAAGAAGTACTTGTAGGCACTTGATATCTGATTGACAGATATCCTTCTGGAGGATCCTTCTGTAAAGTGTAAGTATTAATAACTGCTTTATAAAAGGATCAAAGTCTGCAGAAAGATATCTTTCTCTTTTTTTGTAACATGAAATGCTAACCTGGTATACAGAGTTTTCTCTCAAAGTGTAAGATCTTGCCACCCTCTCTGATGGTAGGCACCATGTCTGCTCACTGTCACCCTCTCTCTCTGGGATGATGAATGTGGAACTGATGCCTTCACAATGACAGATCTTCAAAGTGGGAGCCTCTCCCCTCCCACCCCACCCTGGTGCATTGTTTATAGCCTGATGTTTATGGTCTTGTGGTTAAAGAGCTTCCTGGGAAATAGGGGTTTGCCTGCCTGCATGACAGAGGATATTGCACTTCAGCTTCCCAATTACCACTCTTCTACTGTGTGAAAAAGGGAGGGGGTGAATAAATCTCTGTGGTCTCTTTCAGAAAGGCAGGAAAAACTAGAGAGGTCTTGAGGGCACTGCCTGAGCAGCTTTCAGGTGGCCATGGCAGAGACACTGGAGAGAGCACACTCCAGCCACCAGGTTCTTTTAGGTTGCTGTGGTGGTGTCTGTTTCTCTGAGCTTGACTTCAAGGTCCCAGTGTGGTGCTCATCAAGTTAAGGTGGATGATATATCAACTTGATTAGATAGGTTTAAGATTAAACTTTTACTCTTGATGCTCCATTTCTGGTATTTCAGATGCTTGTGATTTTTTTTTTTTCCCCTAGCTCCTAGTACTAACATTCATCTAGGAAAGTAGGGAATGGCTGAAAGATAAATAGATGTATTTTAATAAACAGAGGTAAGTGGATTAGTCTTGTGCTGAAATGAGATCTCTTTTGGATGTCTCCTTTGGGTTTTACTTGTGTACTACTGAGCTTCTCATAGCATGAATCTTCCCAACATATTTAGCAAAGATAAGAGAGAGGCTTTGGGCCTCTTACTGATAAGATGTTGAAATAATTTTCCTTCCTCCTGTAAACCAATATATATTTGCAAGTTGAGGAAACTGGTGGAACAGAACAGCTTTACATTCCATCCACTTTTGCTAAAGCTGGGAACAGCTGGCTCATGAGCTTTGTTCATCATCTAATTTGGGGCACTACAAAAAGGAAAACTTCACACAGACACAGGCTTTCCAGACCTCCCTCATAACATGGAATTTTCTCTGTTGTGCCATCAAACCCTATGTCCTGTATAAAAAGCACACAGGAGATAATTTTTTCCATATTTTCCCTGTTTGTCTCCTATCTATTCTTTCCCAGGCTGTGGCTCTGAGAACATAAGCATGCATAGTGACAGAGAGAGGGAAAGAGGGTTTCAGCATTCCTATTTTTTTATAGTTAAACCCTAGCATTCTTATACAGCTACTTTACATGTTTTACCCTATCAATATATTACAGTTCAAATGTGCAAGGAAACATTTAAAAGAAAAAAGAAAGAGGACTTTTTCTACCATCAGTAAAATTTTCTATCAGCCTCTCAGGGCTTCTCGTAACTTTAGCAAAGACTTTGCTAGTCGCTCACTGCTGCCTTTTTTTTTTTTTTTTTTTTTTTTTTTTTTTTTTTTTTTTTTTTTTTACTCTGCTCTGATATAAACAGTTTTCTGAGGGACAGAAAGTCCCAGGTGTATTCTGTCTTTGAGATGTTGCATTGAAGTAAGACCTTGGTTGTTCTTTTGCTCCTATGGTATCAGGATTTTTGGCCCAAGGGAGTACATGTCATAAATTAGTGGTCTGTGGCATTTAAATGCTTATCATTTCTCGCTTCCTTAAGAAGCTAAGATAGTTCAGTGTATTAAACTGGGACTGGGTGGAGTAAGTAGGAACATCTGCATGTCTTATGTTATGACTCCCCTAGCAGTCATCTGTAGTGCTGTATGGTTCCAGAAAGTCTCTCAAGCATATAGATGGTGGTGTTCCAACAAGCTGGAACTGCTGGCTGCAGCTGATGTTTCAGCAAGTTACTTTATCTGCAGCTGCCTTCATCTGTTGCTAGATTTAGGGAAGAATATCTTTAGATTTTATATGACGGAGGGAAAAAAAAGTGAAAATACAGAAATCAAAAGAGAAAAGTTGAATACCAAGTCTAACACTCTGGAAGTGCAAGGAAGTTTTAGTTGTCAGTGGCTTCTTTTTAAGTACATGGTAAGATAACATTAGTAGGATGAGCTCCTCCAGTTCAGTTGCTATAACAAAATCCACTACTGTTGAGGATGGATTTAAATGATCATGCAATCCCAGTAACTATGCCTAATTCTTATGATAAATCCATAGTGATGGTATTGATCAACAAAATACAAAGTATTTAAAGCAAAATCGTGCTATCACCCTTCTTCAGATCTATGAACATCTATTGTAATAGTTAACTTCAGCTCAATTTCTTTTTTTTTGTGTGTAATATTAGTTTATATGCCATGAAAATACATTGCCTCACAAGAGGAAATAGCTCACAAGTTCCAGCAACCACAATAGCAGCTGTCGATTTGCTCCGTTTATGGTTGCTTTCTCAGTAGATTTATCTGATCTGATAAGAAGTTTCTAACTGCACAATCCTATTTTATTTGGGAAAACGGAGCACAATAATAGAAAGGTGTTTGAGAGAGGGTTTGCAAGTTGAGTAGCACATCTCAGGATCATTCAGCTGCCATTTCCCCTACTGCAGTTCTCACCCTACTCTCTTTCCTGCCCTGGCTCAGCCCAGTGAATGATATTGCCCCTCTGCTGCTTCATTCTCTCAGTTCTACTCTAACTGAATAATATTTCATTCTAAACTGAGCTTTCAAGAACAGGATTGCTAGTTCATAAATGGAAACTGAATTGGTTGGATTTAAATTAAGATCCTTGGGGTTTTATTGGCTTTAATTGATTTGGAGGACAAGGTGATTTGTATGTTCAATTGCATCTTTACTGGAAATGAGCCATCTTCCTCCTTTGATAATTTAATGCATAATGGAGGGAAAAGAAAGAACATTCTGTATTTCTACTTGTCAGGCTGCAAACAGCTGTGAAGGTACATGGGCCATTCAAGAGAAATGCCTTTTACTCAGAAATGGTGGATGCTGATGAAGATCAGAAATTCTGCAGACAGTGAAGAAGCCCTAAGTAATGAGCCCTAAAGACAGAACTGGGATTTACAAAGGGATTTAGGTTTAGAAATGGATATCGTCGTGTGTCTTGAAGATGGGGATAGTCATGAGGTAAATTTTTCTGGGTTTTCCATTCCCTGTAGTATTCCTAATCATATTGAGTCCAGGGAATTGAGGTTTCTCCTCTCTGTTAAGAACACAATTAGAAATCATGCTGTTAGTAAAAGTCACTACAACTGTGAAGATCTGAGAAATAAGCCTGCTTGGTCCACATTTCTATTTGTAAAGCAAGCTTTTCCAAAAACCAATATTACATGTTAAACCAGCTGAAAATTAAAAAAAAAAAGAAAAATAAAGTGACGTATTCTCATGCTACATAAATTTTGCTTTATAATTAAGCATATTTTCTGTAAGTGGATTTTCCTTCCTAGAGAGACTGAGATCTGATAACCAACTAGTGGAAAAATTAATTTATAATGGCCAAGATTCACTCAAGATGTTGCTGTTATTACTTATGGTGTAGGTGTTATTACTTATAATAAATATCCTTTCATTCAGAACATGAGTTTGTAGTTCATACCTCATAAGAGAAAAACACTAACTTAAGCACAGCACAGGGCTTCTCTCCTAGTTTGTCCCTGATGTACTGTTTCTTTGTGTTTTTAGCTGTGTTATTACAGTGCAAATCTGGGCATTAGCCCCAGAAGCTGTTTCTCACTTTCTGCTTGTGTTACTGTCTAGCAAAACTGATGTGGGAATTAGATGCCTGAACTATTCTAAAAGTATGAACCCAAGCTGAATGCAATAGCTGCAGCTTTCCTGCTGAACTCAGATGGTCACTTTGTCTCAGAGGGTGGCAGCTGTATCCATTAACCTTATGAAAGGTTTCCTAGAGACAGCATGAAGCTACAACATAAGTCATGTAATGCTCTGGTTCGAAGTGCAAGTAAATAGTTTGGGGTGTGGTTTTCTTACTGTTCATAGCAACCTTTTAATCATTGCTTCTGGCTTTGGAGTAGACAAACTGCCAGTAAAGGTTCAGTTCTAGGTCTTTTTCATTTCACAGTTAATTTCACACTGATATCCCCCAATAGCCACAAGGAGCTATTCTGACAGCTGGATATAGCTGGAGCATAGTGGTAGCCAGACTTTAGAAAGGGGAAATTCCCAGCAAGTCAGTTAAGCTAAATCTGCCTCATGAACTTGCCTACAAAACTTCCAAAACTTTTTGGGTCCAACAGAGCACACATCCTTATCCCCAAATCAGGTATTTCATTCTTAGTGGTAATTGATAAAACCCTGTCAATCAATTGATTCTGTTCTCAGCTAAACCAACTCTAATCCTTAAGTTCATGATACCCATATCCTTAGGAAGCAGGGCTCTGCTCAGTGTTATCTTCCTACCTCCTTTAACAAGTTCTCCTCTATGACATGAGTCCTGTCTGAAAACTGTGAGGAAAACTCAGAGAAACTCTTACATTAACTACTATTTTAAGCCTGTAATGTTGGATCAGGGAGAACATGGAACAATGTAATCTTTTTTCTGACTCAATCAATAGACAAAGACTGCAACAGTGGCTTCAAATTTGTAGTACATGATGCTTCAGCCTGCAAACCCCACAGCTTTTGAACAGTAGCTGAGACTGAGGCATCTTTAATGATTGCTACAGAGGCTGCTCCCCAAACTCCTGGTAAAAATAGATGAGGAGTGTTCTCCATGTCTATATAATTATAATGGAATTATGTTAGTAAATATGTGTACACTGGCCCATATCAAATACAGGAGGACTCTTAAGAGTTCTGTAATTTTTCTCCAGAGGGGTAGGTTTTATCCTAATTATGTTTTTTCTCAGTGGGAAAGTAAAGCACTCTAAAAACATATTGACCAAGTTAGTTACACATAAAAGGACTTTGGAGCCAGAAAGAAGAAAAGCGCTTCTAATTATAAATCAAAGAGACTCCACCAACTTCAGAGAAGTTGGAGAGAAAGCCAGGATGAGAGAAGATCCATGTTGTGGAGAAATTGAGCCCAGCAAAAGGACACTGAGAGGATCCTATCCCATCTATTTCTTAAAAGTGGTTAGGGGAGGATGATGAGGTAATGATACAAGTATTTGTTTTGTCCATGCCTACGAGTACCTTATTCTTCTTGAAGACTATTCTATTGGCCTGAATAAAATTTTGCTGCTTTATGGTTTTTGAAAGTGTACAAAATCTGTCTGTAGGCCTTGACTAAATGCCCCTTGAAAAGTTAGTTTTAAATTAAAGTGCCAGTAAGATAGGAGATACTAAAAGATAAGCTTAAAACTGGTGGGCAGTTTTAACAGGTACTTCTAGTATGAAATTCTTCTCATGAAAATGCTTCAGACATGAAGCAGTATCAGGATTATGAGAAAATATGTGCTATATTCCAGTTTCTGATAATTGAATGACTAAGCAAAGGATCTTAAATAATCTGTGCTACACAGGAATCACAATGATTGTATAATTTTATTGTTTGTGTGTATGGTGGCTCATTTTCACCTTCATGAAATGTTCTTAAATGCAAAGAGGTGGACTTCCAGGAGGATATTATGGAATAACAGGAAATTTGAAGTGTTTAGGACAAATGGAATTGCTTTTCTGTTCTTTATTTTTTTTTTGATGTTTATTACTTTCTTCTTGCCCTCCTCCCTCATAAATAAGTTCTCAATCAGAGATTTATTCTTCTTTAGCAATTTGCCTGAGAATTTCCAGTAGATGACATACTTTAAAAACTCTGAAGGTCCTTGAACTAGTTTTAGTTTTGTTCTCATTATTTTTGCACATATGCATCTTTCTTTATGTGACTGTCACTTAGCAGCATAATTGTTCCAAGCCAGTTTAACAAAGGAAAGCTCCTTTTAGCACATGATAAAGACACATTTGTATCCTTTCAGTTTTCTCCAGAAAGTTGATGCCACTTGGTGGTTGAATATAATAATATCTGTCTCTGGGTAGATTTAACATCAAAATAAAGTAAAGCAGTGTGAACATCTGATTAACATATGGAAAGATTTTTTAAATAAGGCTTTCTTTTCAAGTGCTGAAAGTTTGACAGTCTTTTATACTGTTTTATGACGCTGTGGTAGCAACTCCATGGTTATAGATATAATCCACTTTCAGACTTGATTTTGAAAGCCCAAACCCTTCTGTATTTCAGTGTTGAGAAACAAAAATATTGAGTATCACATTTTTCACGTGTGGTCTTCAACAAGAGACAGAATATACTTATGGGAAATAATCAGATGAGATACAGAGAAATGAAAGTTTGAATAGCCAACCATTTCTTCTTATGAAAAAGTTTCCAAACCTATCATGAGCACAGACCACTTTGCATGCACATATAGAACATGGGCTCATGTAACAAGGTAGTATGGCACTAATAAAAGAAGTATGGGAAAGGGTCCTACTCCAGTGAAGTCTTATGGTTATATTTAGAAAAAAATTAGTGCAGAATGTACAGATGTACAGAATATCCAGCTTTAGGCTTTAGAATTTAAGTTCCAGGTTTTAAATATAAATGATCTTGTTTTTAGTCATGCATCGTTGATTCAAGTGAGCAAAATTATTTATAAAATTTTGTTTTCCTGAGATGGTCAATTTAATCTGAACTTGGATGGTTCTGAAATACTTTTAGAAGCTTACTGACTGAATAGTGATGTCCAGTTGCCAAAATAATGGAAAAAAACGTACTAAAGATATGACAGAAAAAAAGGGTAAAAAGGAATGAAGTAAAGAAAGAAAAATTGTCATACAATAAAATACTCTATAGGAAGGATTTTAAATAAGTCTCTAATAAGCCCTCTTTTGTGACAGCTAGATAATCTGTTTCTTATAAGGCTGTTAGGTAACCCTTCAGTTTTCCTGACTTTCTTTTCCCCAGCAGAATTTCTGGAACCAGAATTCCACCACTAATTAAATAGAATAATAACAATATTTCTTTTATCAACTGCCTAACTGGTGGAATTGAGAAAGTAATGTGTATTCACCAATTATACATGCTATTTACTGTCTGAAACTTGTCTGGCACTGGGTCCAGCAATCTTGTCCATGGAGGAGGAGCTCCAGTTTCTCCTGAGTGCAGTCAGTGGTGTCTCCTTTGCTCTGTGGCAATCCCTGTGCCTGGTGTCCTCCCTGGAAGCTGCAGCCCTGTTGTAGCTGCCCTTGAGAACACATTTACCCAGAGGCCAGTGTTGGGGTCATCCCCCACTAGGACACTGGGACATGTCAGCTTGTGGAGATGGATCTTGCACTCAAGAAAATATTCCTCAGTCCACTCCTCCATTGAATGTAACATCAGGTAAAAATAAGTAGATATGTTTCAGTTTGTGCTCTTGTTAAGAGGAATGTTAAGAATATGTTCTTTTCTTTTAGGTACCCTCAAAATTATTTTTTCTCCCAGTGGCAGGTATACTCTTAAGAAACTTTTGAGTAAATTTTATACTACATTTGTGGTAAAAAAATGCTGAGGACTAATGGTATCATAGATTGTGATTTTAACTTTTTGAAGATTACTTTAAAAGGAAGTCCTTTCAGATGACTTGAAAATATTTTTTCATAATATTCCATATTAAATACTTAAGATGTGTTCTAAATTGATATAATCAATTGTAATTCACAAAATGAAAGAGCGTGTGAGGCAGTCCCAAAGACTATGAGGATATTTTCCTCATTCCGGACAGGGAGCCCATAGGGTACACAAGTTTACACAAGATTGTTGTATGTGCTCCTAGTAAGCTTAGTACAGCTTCTGGGGGGACTTGAAAGTTCCAGAGGGAAAATGTATAGATATAATAATGTCTATAACACCTGTGTATAGATATAATAACATCTGTGTAGCTCTCGCCCTCAGCACAAAGAGGGCTCAGGGTTAAATGATTAGATCTCTCACACAGAGCCCAGCTTTGCGTAGGAGAATACAACAGATTTAAGGTAGGAATGTAGGAAAAGGAAAGTAGATGCCCAGGAAAAAGGGAAATGTGTGAGTGCTAGACAGAGAGAAGCCAATTCACCTGAAACACCACAATTCTCAAGGGGTGCCCAGATTTTCAAATGCATGGTGGCTCTGCATTTGGGTGGCTTGTTACAATTTACTCTTCCTGTGAGAAAATTTTCTTTCCCTTATAAGAATGAATGAAAACAGGGATTTGAGATTACTTCACCTTGAGATTCTTTTAATCTGAAAACTGAGATATGAAAATCTGAGTGTATGCCATCCAGGAGTGTTCCAGGGAAGAAGTGCTTTTGGGGACTTCTGAGTCAAGACCACAGGGATTTACACAATAATGAGAACGTTTTGAATAAGCATTCTGGGTTAGTTAGCTACCACACCACCAAAGCTTTCCATTTTAGATAATATAAAAACCAGAAGCAAAAGTGACAAGGAAAGCATGTTAATGGAGACTCTGGCCGAGAAAAATGTTGTTGTTATTACAGGACTGGAGGAAGAGTTGAATAACTGCTTCTTGTCTAGCTTGCTATCTAATAATTAGGGTAGAATAGAGGAGCAGCTATACCGGATTGAGTTTTGCAGCAAAATACCTGGGAGGACGTGAGATCTGGTTGCTAATTGGGATGGAGCATAATTTACCAAGATGAAAAACATCACAGTAGTAAATGAAATATCTGGATAAAAACAGCCATTCTATTCTTCAAATATCTGCTTCAGGTAAAGTGAAATGTGCGTTGTAGAACAAAACATTACTGTGTGCCTTATCCGCAGTCTAGCACCAAATCTATAAGCAAATATAGGTGTTTGTCTGGGTAATTATTTTTATAGTTATTATGGTAATTATTATTTTATTATTTGTATTTCCTTGGTTTTTTCTATTTAAAAAAGAGAAAAGGATTAAGCTGTTAAATATCAGGGATGGCTCTGCAAGATTTTTTTAAACTTTAAAGGGTATTTAGCATTTAGACTCCCTCTGTACAGAAGAATATCCTCCTTATTTTAGAGCCTTTGGGACAAAATGAATTGCCCTCTGGAATTACCTACATCACTTCAGAACAACTGAGGGGCCCAGATTACTTTTTAGAATAAATTGGAGAGAGTTAAATGCAATTCATCCTGGATAAATCAATACTTGTTCTGTTCCAAGACAACAAATGTAATCTCCAGCTCTGTAATAAACTCCACACAGGTGAAACACATGGCAAACTGCATCCCTTCTGGATATTGTTGTGAGCTCATGATATGCTGAGGGGTTTTTTTTCCAGTTAAGCTTCAAGGTACCTGTTGTAATTCTTCTGCTTTTCTCTATATTGTCTCTTGCTGAACTGTTTTAGCAATAGGTAGGACTTTCCAGTGTGCGTTTTATAGCCCAGCAAGGAGGAGGAGGGGAGTTCAGCCAGGGGAGGGGTAGGACCAGACCCTTTGTTCATGGCTGACAGAACAAATTAAGTGCTCTTTCAGATTGTATATGAAAGGATAAAAAATGAATTTATGCTCTTTTCCCTTTTCTGCAAGCAGGCAAAGTATTAGAAATGATTGTTTATATTATAATAGACAGTTAATGAACTGTGTCGGTACATTAAATGGAGTAATCACTTCAAAAGCTGTTCTTCATACTTTTATGATATTTCCAGGATGCTTGGTCTAAGAGCCATGTGGCACAGAAATTAATGATGGGCCTCAATTCTGCTTCAGAAAAAAAGACGACTTAACTTTGTGCTGTTTGAAAATTGCTAGGATGACAGCATTCTTACAGGTGGACTTGGAAGGACTCATTCCTCTATTTGTTTACCATGGAAACTGTATTGACCTGACAGGTCCTATGGCAATCCTCCTTTAACCATGATATAAACCTCTGTTTTTCAAAGAGATAAAAAACTCTTTCCTGGAAAACATATCCCATCATTCTTCTTGTTTCTTCTGCTTTGTCTTCTCCTGGAATGGTCAATTGCAACTGGTAGTACTATGTTGGTTAGCCAGCTTTCTTCCTTGCTGTTGCTGTCATCTTACTTCCTGCCTCATTGTCTCTTATAAAATGATCAAATTATCCCCAAATTATTTTCCCTTGTGGGTGAGTTTCAGGACCTATCAATTTTGGCACACAGCTTTGTTCTAGTTGTAATCCAGACCAGGAGTGATTGGTATCAAGCCTTTGCCATCTTTCTCCATATGCTGCACTGCCTTTGCTCCAGCCCAGAATTGCTGCATCACCTCTTCTCCAACCTCATCTACCCCTCCTACCCCTTCAGATTAGAATGGTCCCTTTCTTTGGATGTGCAGCCACTTGTCTGAAGAATGCCAGGCATTGTTTAGGAACCTCAAATGTTCCATAATTTCTGTTTCGTTAATGGGCTAAATACCAAAAAGAACCTGGTAGGTTTTTACACAGCCTGTGGGTAAATGATAAGAAAGGCATGTTGTGGCTACACAGAGCCATAAAAACTCTGTGGTGTGAGGCAAAATGCTGGAAACCCCTCTTCCATTTGGCAGACACAACCTGCATTCAGTTGTGTTCATGCACTAAACACTGAGAAAAAGGTAAAATAATGTTTTCAGCAGGGATTGCTGATAACTTGTTTGCTGAAGCTCATTCATATTTAAACTGTCACCTAAGAGTTGCACTTATATTAATGAGCATAGTCCATTCCTTGGTTTACGTATCCAGAATTCTACAAGGAATGTCTCAAATTCACATCAAGTTTTCATATATATTATATTTTTGTTTAGGTGAAAACCAATATCACACATTGCAAACTTCCTGCTAATGGAGAGTCTTATCTGTTCAGTCCTCTATAGAGATTAACGTAGAATTGGAGAATTAACTTCTGATGCTCATACTTGTGAGAGTAGGATGGGGAAAGGTGCAAAGCACCAGGACAACATGAGACTTGTAGTTGAATGACATCTCGGTGTTCTTTCAACAATGCCCAAATCTACTGTAAAAATTCAGAAGAGAAAAAAAACTATCAAACAGAAATAATTTCAGAAGTCTGTGTCTGTATATATAATTGTGTGAGCATGCATAGGCGCATCAATGTATATAGTTCTGTGTCTAGCTTATTAATATGGAAGATGAATGAGTTCTAGTTAACATAGAGTGTGAATCATAGTTATTTTGTTCTGTTCTGATCTTATTCCTTAGTTTTCAATCAGGTTTTGAAGAATACATCTAAGAAAAAACCCTAAGCCTTTGTGAAAACTATCGAAAACATAATTATGGCAACTATAAAAATTATCTAATTTGATTTTCAAGCTTAGGTGCAGCTTTTATAAGGCTAAAATTGAACTACAAAGTAAAAATTCAGACATTTAATCATTAATTTGATTTTTAAAAGGCTATATAGCTATATAGGCTATATAGCCTGCAATTGTTGTTTTCATGTCATTGTCTTGCTTCCTGCTTCATTGCCTCTTATAAAATGACCAAAATATCCCTGAATTAAGATTTGGGGAAGAAAAAAATTCATGTTCTTTATAAAATGAAATATACTTTTAAAAATTTGTCTTTTTAAGGTTTTGTACAATTCTCAAATTAACTTAATAAATCATATCTAATCAGTTCAAGGTTTCTAGAATAATTTGAAATATTATTGGACTACCAATTGCATAATTTACTTTCATTCTGCTATAAAAATGCATGGGAATTTAAGTGAAAACTTCAATAAATGAAAGATTTTTTAGTTGCTGGAATGGATCAAGAAACTAAAATTTATTTACTGTCATGTATAACTAGAATTTAACAAAATTTTCAGGTCAAACTTGTTAGTGTTGCAAAATTGCTGCACTACAAAAGACGCTGTATATCAAATACTCTGCCTTTGGAGCAAGGGAAAACTAAATACTTGATTTAAACTAAGCAGGTAATTTCTAGAAGCCTTTTATGACTAATAGAAGAATCATCAATCATCCAGAACTCCAATCATTCCACTTAGTGGAGCTGAAAGAAATCATTAAGATGGACATTTGTTTTTTCATGCTGGACCCCTGTGCTGAATATCACTTCAACAGCTTTGCAGGTGGTTTCTGGACAGTCTCATTTGTTATGGAGTTGTCTGCTGCGTAGTTAAAAGGTGCCTGTTTATTTTGGTAGTGCAATTGGTAACTGATTAGCAGGATTTTTAGAAATATTTCAATGTTGTTCTGCTCAGTTATGTAGTCCTGAGTGAAATGAAGGATTTATACTTCAGGCAAAAAAGAATGCATTAGCTTGGACATTGGGGAGCTTAGGCCATGCTGCAGCCTTGGGCTCTTGTAGACATACTTTCCTTCACCATCATTATTGTTACAGGTATAGTATAGCATTCCTTATAATCGAGAATTAAAATTAGTTTTCTTCCCTCAGAAACGATTTTCTTCTAATAGCATATGTAACTCTTCTGTCTTCAGGAATGAGTAATAATATTGGACATAACCATATAGAAGAGTTTAAAGTTAAGGGAGAGTATGCTAACACACTGAAAGCCAGCAATTTGTGGTCTTGTATTTGAAGCCTCAGAGGCCTGATGAGACCACCCAGTAACCAAAATGTGTCATCTCCAGGTTCTCCAACAATGCTGCATCCTGATAAAACATTAACATTCAAAACTCACTGACAAGTCCATTAGTGGCAGGAATAAAAAGGAGTTTCCCCCAAATATCTGAAGAATCATTATTAGGAAACTGAATTGGAGATAAGTGGTGTACACTACATGTGTTCAACAAACAGCTTTGGTTTTGTAGTGTGATTTTCTAGGGCTGTGAACACTAGAATAGCTGACACCCAAGAGCAAACCCCAAAGTTTTGGCACAGTAGCTTCTCATCTAGATCTAACTTCAGTACCCCAGGGACTGGGAATTGTGATCCAGGGACATTTAAGCTGCTATGTAGAAGCCAAGACTCAGACAGAGCAGCCAAACTAAGTGAAGTTTATCTGACTAAGATGTGAAGCTGATCTGTGGTTCACACAAAAATTTACCAAACTCTTATCTGCTGTCAGTTTGCTGCACTTTCTCATGCCTCAAACATGACAGGTAATCATAAGGAAGATCTGATAGATCTTTATTTTCTGTTATCTATAAGAAAGATAACAGAAAATAAAAACTCAGCAATGCCTTTTGACCCTGACAGGTAGATTGAGCCTACGTACTCGCAAGAGACAAGATAATTATAGCTTGAGTGTCCATTGAAGGATCTGTGACACTTCTATACTTGACCACTAAAAACCACTATAACACTAAAATATTTTTCCTCAAATTCTAAATTCATGTCAAAATTGCCCACTATGAAGCATATCTCATGGCCTTAAGGATCTAGACAGGAATTCAGGTTCTTCCTAGAGATAAAATTCTGGCCTCATAGGCAACAAAAAGACATCCAGTCAAGAATGATAGTTTCAGGAGTTGAGTCAAGTTAAATACGGTCTGAAGGACTAATACAAGGGACCAGAAAGAATCTGTTTCAAGTCTAGAGCATGAAACAAATTGGACACTTTTCAGACTTTACTGGCACAGCAGCATGAAGCACTCATTCAGTATTTATTCAAGAGCAGGAGACTAAGGAGACTGTCAAATCTGTAAGATTTCTCATGGTCATACTTATATTCCTAGTGCTAGACTTACCTGGCTTGTGTCATATAAGTTTTGCAGCCTTCAGTCAGAGAGTCTGTGAGTGTATGGAGAAGATGAGTACACTCACAGGACATGGGCTTGGTCATTCAGATCAAACAGAACTCAGTTTCATGGGATTCTATTTATATCTTCAAAGACTCATCAGCCAAATAATTGTCTCTTCTTTGCTCAATATTTATTTGAAATTGTATTTGTAGAACTTATAGAAAAGTCTTTGTGGAATAAATCATTGATAATATCCAAAATTATTTGTCTGTTCAGCACATAGAGGTTCAATGTAAGCAGAGCACACTCCCAGATGTTCTCATGCTTGATTGGGATCAACACTTGCATAAAGAACATAAGGGTGAAGATAACTTTGGGATGATTTAGGTGATCTTGATAGAAAGAATGAAGTGACTACAAAGTTTTTCCCTTCAGAATCCTCTCTGTAAGAGCACATCCTCCTTGGGGAGATGCATTTGGAGCCACTTCTGCTTCTTGAATGTTTGAATTACTGAAAGTGTTGCTTTCCACACATTGTGTGTAAGAATCCCTTTGCTCAGCCTTAGACTTGCTGACTAACCATCATTCCAGGATGAAATCATAGCAATTATCTTTTATTAGATATGAAATCTCTAAAAATACCTTAGCCAAACATTCCTTTACCAACTCCATGATTGGTGGAAAGGACAACAGCCAAGTTGTTATCTAATGTTATCAGTGTTTCCAAAATGTGACTGAAGTCCCTCTTTGGGGGTGAAACAATCACCCATAAATGGCTGAGTAGAATCCCTGCATTTTCTAAGAAGGAATGCTGTGTGCTAAACCAGCTGAACTTCTTAAAAAATATTCCTACACTGGATAAAATTTGCTTTATAATTAAATTGTTGAAGTAATCAATGCCACTCTTAAATTCTGTTAAACACAAAAGCTTTAAGGACATACAGTGTGCTGAAGAGCTCCTGATAAACTGCTGGCATGCAGGTTGTCCCAGTGGGCCAAGTCGCTGAGACCTTAATGTCATTCAGTACAATCTTACATCATTGCCAGGGGATAGGGGAAAGGGACTCTCTGTCAATTCCCAGAAGAAAGGTCGTCCCTTTTCCAGTTGGGAAAACATGTCTGTGGTCCAGTTGGGTTGGGTTCTGCAGTGAGCATTTTCGAATGTGAACAATTCTCTCTGTATACTTTTATTATAAGTCTTGTTGCTGTTGATTATCTTGTTTCGTTCTGTTTCCAGCAAATTGTTTCCAATTTTCACCTTTTTGTGCCTCCAATTCTCAGCTTCATTCCAGAAGTGGAAAGGGAAGGTGTGGGGCAGGAGCAAGTGAGTGTCTGTGGATGGGGAAGTTTCAGAGTAGGGCACTAAACTGTGGAGGAGCATTCCTAAACCAGGACAAAGGTTTACTCTAGTGTCCTGACAGGACTGTCAGAGAACCAAAATGCAAAATACCATCTGTTCTTCTGTCACAAAACACATTAGACCCTAATAAAGTTGATATCTGTATCAAAAATGCAAAATATAATCTCTAAAGATTATAAGGAAGAAGAAGAAAGAAATAGATTTTATGTTACATTGCAACATTCAGAGATGGAATAATTATCACATGAAAATGGGAATAGACTGAAGGATGAAATTATAATTAATTGGCCAAGGAATCAGTCCAATTCTCAGGTAAAGGAAATGAGCATTTTATAGGCAAATACTTGAAAGTGCATTTCAAACCACTATTATAAAATTACCTGTACATAGGAGCACAAATAAACCCCTGGAATCAATAATAACTTTTTCATGTGTTTGTGTTTAAATAATAATTTTGATTATATGTTTTCCAAAGCAAGGAAAAAATACAATATCCAAAGCTACTATAATTATAATTTTCAAAACATGTTTGAGCAGATCACTTCTACCAGGCTTATTTAAGGCACACAATGCAAAGCTAGCTAGTTCTGTACTAGCAAAGCATCAGATCATAGCCAATTTGCAGCAGTGAAAAGGAGAGCTGAAATTCCAAATTGCTTCAAAATCTATATTTTCCTCCCTCTCATTTATTAAATGTTAATTATGTCTTCTCTTTTAGAGAATTTTTTTGAATTAATTGTGCGTGAAAAGAAACAGTTGCTTGGTTTTAATGTTTTTCTTCCATGCATTCTGAAATGCCTTAATCATGTTTTTGAAATCATAATCCCTATCTGTTGATTAGGAATGATTTAGCACCATAATGAAATAGTTAGAAAGGGCTCCATAAGGACCACATATGGGAATTTACATCAAAAGGCAAAATATGGAATTCATAATGTATATAAAAATATATGTATTAGATCAAATAGACTCTTTTCCGTGAAGCTTTTACTCTACCACTTACAGTGAATAGATAATATTGAAAGACTCATTAAGTGTTTGATCCTTGAGCTTCAGAAAGAATATTTTAAGCAGAAAATAAAGGCATTAGACATTCCTACAACACAGCAGTATAAAATCATTCCTCATAAAAAATGTGTAGTGGTCATCAAACTTGGGAGTGCACTAGAATAAGGGTCTATTTGTACTATTATCTGTTGTGGGTTTTCTGACATGATTGGTACTGCTTCAATTTCAGCAAAGGAAGATTGCATGTGTTGTTGTTGCATTCAGTCCATCAGTGATGCACTCTGCCTCATTGGCCTCTACTTCTAATGGCTTAAACCCAGCATAACTCTGTGGCTTCTTTTGATCAGAGTGGATATAACCAATACCTCAAAAACAGATGGCAGAACCTTGTTAGCCAGCCTCAGAGACTACTGGAGAAATTATACCTGCTACTGGGGATCCTTGCTGTTAAACATAACCTTGAGAGTCTGATTTCCTTTTATGAAGCTGTTCTAACATCCATCAACGATTTCAGTAAATGTATCATTTTACCTTAAAATCTTTACAGAATTCATGGATCTGATGTCCTAGGCATCCAATTCCACTGGGTGTGGAGAATCCAAGATTCCAGGAAAGACAAGTCAAACTACACTCCAGCACTGAGTTTGAGTTCCTAAGCATTCCTTGTTTAACTCATGGCTGAACACTAAAGGATGCTCAGTTGACTGAGAACAGATGATCCTTTCAGCATTAGCCTTTTTTTTTTGTTTCCAAGAAGTAAAATAAGAGGAGATAACCCAGGACTTTGGGGTCTCCATGAGCTCCCTTCTGTCATTCCCCTATGCATAGTCCTGTTTCTTTGCACTACTCTCCTGCATCTTCAAGAATGTTTAGTGTTCCTCTACGACATCCGGAGCCTTCTGTAAGGCTCACCTTTCTCTGTTAGACTTGCTTCCCTCTGTCATTACCATGGTATATTCCTCTTTGTTTTTGGTTTTTTTTGGGGTTTTTTTTGGGTTTTTTTTGGTTTTTTTTTTTTTTTTTTGTTTGCTGAGTCCAGTCTCAGCTGAACAATAACCTTTTTGAAGCAGGAACTTATCTATCAGTGTATCATTTTTATCTATCCACAAATCTTTTGGATTTTTTTCACTATAATAGATTTGTGGTGATATAAATTTTCTAAATTGCCTGCGCTCTTAAAGGTAGCATTTAATTATGAATTAAAATTTTAAAGGAATTGATTTTGTGCCATAGCAGTCCAGATTTTATTTTCATAGTTATCTGCTCGTTCAGGCAGTAATGTTGATAAGAATGTGTTTTGGGTTTGGTTTTTAATCTTTGCTATTTTATGAGCATTAATAATTCACAACTCTTGATAAAAATAAAATTATTTTATTTTATATGATTTATCATTTCGTGTCTGAAAGCATAATACCCTAGATGATGAAAGATAGAAGAATACTTACACAGAAGCAGCATTCACCATACTCCTCATTACAAATATGTTCCAAGTCCTTTCAAACATGAAAACATTTTTGAATTAGTCAAAATTGAGTCAAACCCATCCATTCTAAATGGATCATTGCTTTCGTCACAGATTTAAAGTTCATTACCTTTGTAACAAATAGCATTATTCTGAATAAAACTGCTGTCTTGGCTTTTAAAAACTCTAAACATAAGAATTAATTTCTGGAAAAAAAATGTTTAGCTTTTGTATAAACTGTCTATGAAATGTCCCCCTTTTAGCTACAGTAGCCTGTATTCACCAAGATATTCTCTTTTATTACCAATTTGTTCCCCCCATTGAAATGGTAGTACTTAAAGTTTGGAAGGGCCAATTCCTGTGCCCTGTCCCTCTGGGGACACTCCATTAGAGTGAGCCAGAAAAAGCACAAAGCTCATTCTTCAATTCAGCAGCTAATCTATATTAGGAAATTAAATGCTTGCAGGGTCCCTTTTCCCAGCCTGGATCATTGGCATATTCTGGCCATGACCAGGCTGTGTAATGCCACTCTGGTAAGGAATGGGCCATTGCCAGCTGACAATACTTCTAGGACTGTGCATATTCCCAAACTCTATTTGGGAAATATTTTGGTTGGTAAAAGATGATTCAGGTAAAAGGATTAGCAGTGTCCATTCTAAAATATAATAATTTAGCCTATCAGCACGCTGAGAATGTTTAATTTTCTTATTTAGATACAGCCATCATGGCTGAAGTTTATGAGAACATTGGAACCAACTGCATAAACTCAAGGGAATTTAGCAGGGCTGGGATGACAACTCCTAGCTGTGATTAAATCTTTACCACAAATTATGTGTGAGTCCTTTACACGCTAAAATGAAAAACAAGGTTTAGTTCAAGCCTAATTAATTAGCAGGAAACTTTTCTAATGACTTTATCTGTATCTGAATAAAGCAAACCCTCAGAATGTTACTGTTCTTCTGTGACACGTCCATCCTCTGTTGTCCTCAAAGCCATCCCGTATTTAGGATAGTCTGTTCATTCAGTAGGACTTTCATTCTCCCTGTGGAACCATACTGCTTTCCTTGGAGTCTCTCTGCATCTCTCATTCATCTGCCTTTCATCTCTATGCTTCATCAGATAAAGTTTTCAAAACCCCAACTGTGGTTTTCTCTCCTTATTACACTTTTTGAATGGTTCACCTGCAGCCATTTCAGAGTTTTGCTATAAGGTCATTCAAGGAACAGCACTTTCTTTATGTGAATTTTATCACAAATGTTTATTCAAAACCAGAAAGTGGTACTAGAGTGAAAGACAACTCTATCCACAGCATTTGTTGAGTGACATAGTTCAGCTTTACACTGGCAGGCAGGGAGGCTCAGAGGAGTGGGTTAGCAGAATGCAGTGAGGCTGAGGAGCTAAAGATACCACTGTATAAGATTTGAGTATTCATTTATTTGCTAGTGTTAGTCTGGTCATGTATATTCAGTGGTCATTCGTGGTTGTAACAAATTATTCCTGGTCTTCCAGCTTAATTTTATGCAATAGTATCCAAAATGCACACTCTAAGGTGATTCAGTGATGACATATGGGGACATCAGTTGCAAAGTACGCCCAGGTTCAAGCTCTAATCCACCCATAACTTTTTTGTGTCAGTAAGAGATCTGATGTTATCAGAAGAAATTTTGTATGAAGGTTTAGCAAATATTTTAAAAAAACACAAATGCAGACAATACTAAAATCAACAAAAAGGCTGTAATATTTACCCAAATAGCTCAAGTGAACAGCTACTGTCATATTGAAACACCTTTACCTAGTAGCAGGTAGGATATTGGAATCAAAAGAGTGAAAAAGAAAAAGTCAAAAAACCCCCCAAAACATTAGGCATTGATTAGTAAAAATGAAAAGCAGTAAAGAAGGAACATAGAAGTGAAGCTCAGGAGCTGATACTTAAAGACACACATCTAGTCTGTGCTAAATTGCAGATCCGAAACAATAAAGTTTCAACTAATTTTTAATAAACTATTTCTTAAGGTAATTTAATTTAGCTTCATACCAAGACTTTACTGTCTATATATAGCACAGCACACTATAAATACCGCAGACATAAAACAAAATGAAGAAGTTATTAGCAGCTGTATCTCCCTTGATCCACTCAACTACGAAACATCTGTGGTGTAGTCAGTGTTCTTTTCCATAATTGCTTAATATGGGACAGGATGATATGAAAGCAAAGTATGTGTTTGGGATTGTAGCTCAGTAATTTATCGTGCATATGTTTTAAATGTTTTTAAAAGGTGCATTTTCATCATAGAAAGAAATCATACATCATGGAAGCCACTAAGTTATAGGATGTCAACTGCTTCCAGCTTCAAAAGCCAGGCTCTTTTCTTGATCAGTGGGTGGTGGAAGTTAATATTTTTTTAAGTGAAAGTAAAGTTAAGGGATGGGATGCACAGACAAAATTTGGATTTATTAATATAAAGTTGCTGTTTCTTTCTGAGGAATATTTTGCATTCAGGTCTTGTAACACATGATTTTTAAATCTCCTAAAATGGCAAAGGCCTCTGAGAAAGTGATAACACTGTAGATTAACAACACACAAAATTAAATCTGAATTCCATGATTTTTTTTCTGTTGAAACATGAATAGTATTAATTTCTAAATGCACTTTTCTACCATGCATTTGTTATACCTAGTAAAATAAGTCTATGTACTGCTAGTTAGTAATACTCAGTGTCAGAAAATGATTAAAATTTAGTGCATTTTTCTCCCACTTATAAAAAAAGCGAAGAGATGAAAGGAAAAAGAAGGGAAAGCTTATTTGTGAAGAAAAAAATGTAGGGAATGAATTTACCTGTGAGTGTCTGGGCTTGGTAGAAAAATATCATATTACATATCTTTAAACACTGATTTTGTTCCTTCCATAACAACAATAGTTGCCACCCTTTGCAAAAACTTTCGTTTCATTTAAGCTTCCATGTTCTTTAAAAATCTTAACAGAAATTAACTGTGTACCTTTCAGCTAAGATAGCTATAAAGCATGGCATGTCAACTTTAAGACAGAATGATCTTAAAGGATTTGAATGAATAATTTTGGTTGCCTGATAATTTCTTTGGTTTTGTACTTTTTTTTCAGTAGATAAAATATGTAGGTCAAGCAGAGTGGTAACCTTTTAGAAGGGAGGGACTGTGAGATTGAACTTTTATTGCTCTTATCTTCCTCTTGTTTTCTTATGGGCTGGTCTCAAATATTACTTCCCATCAGTTTTTGATCTGTGGAAAAATAATCTTGATTTAAAAAAAAGGAAAAAGAATGTTGTTTGACCTCTCATTTATTTGTATTCACGTGATTCTGTCACTGAACTGTTGAAAAGCCCCCAGAAAAAGTGCAGGATGGTGGTGAGGGGAGGCACTGGGAAGACTGGAGTCAGGGAAGAGGTAAGGAGTCAGTCAACAGAGCCTGTAAATTTTGAGATGGCTGTCTGGCTGGTTTTGTTTTGGGAGTATAGACTTTCTCACTCTTAAGTGACCAAATTATTTTTCTTTTTGTCCGCACTGGACTGTGGAATGATGAGGGCCCCTAGAAGAATAAATTGGAATTTGATGGCTGTGGTAACAGAGGGCTGAAAAGTCAATGTGGTTGTTAAAACAAGCCTTTCCTCCCATGTGTTGCCATACATACCAGCATCAAGTGTTCCTGACAGGAGTGAGAAAATAAGTGAGATAAAATCCCAATTGGATCAGCTTAATTCAGTGATGAAGGTGATGCTGTAAACACCAAGAGAAAGGAGTGAGACCAAATAGCAAAGGTGCAATAAGATAAACTCCAAGTATAATACATGGATAACAACATTAAAAAAATCTTGTGGTTTTTTTACTTTCTTCTTTGCTCACAAGGAGTTTTTTTTTCTAACATGTTTTTCATTCACAGTCCCCTCAGACTTTAACAATGTATTCAGCAGGCGTCAGAATTGATTCTTAGAGAGTGACAGCTTCTTGTAAATACAATTAAAAATCACTACAGGGTGAATAATGTATTTTGAAGTAATCTAATACAGAGTCAGTGGAATTTTGAAAAATAATATGAGTAAATAACAAAAAATTATTATTGAAGATTTAAATTCAAAATGTCTTAAATAATCCCTCAATTAAGAATTGTGCCAACCTAAATAAATAGAGGGTGGCAAAAATTACAAATATTGTTGGGCAGATCTTTCAGCAATATCTTAGAGCTAGCTCTATCTTCTGCCTAAATCCAGTTTTTGTTATTAAGAACTAAAAGAGAGATGAAGAGTTTTCTAATGCAGGTTTTATTCTGTCTCTACAGAAGACAATACCTCTCCCACAGTCAATGTCCTAAAACTTTCCACAGGCTAAGTGCTTATCTGAGGCAAATTTGGACAGTGCAAATATTTTATGAAGGTGTTCTGTTGATAGAAAGGCACATTAGGATGTAATAAGGGCAGTTTTCAGGCTTCCTGTATTTAAGTCTGAGTCTCGGCACATACATAAAGAAAAGCCATAAGAACTTGTGGGCTTTGTTTTACCTTGTGCCTAGGACAGCAATTTTAAAAAGTCTTCTAAAAAGATAAAATAAGAAAATACTTCTCTCTATTAAACATGTTTATTGCCTATTGTTTATTTTTTTTATTAATCCAAGACTTCAGACTTGTCCTTGATCTGCAGCAGGAATCGAGATGTTATCCTCTTGCTTTATAAGGGAGAGAGAACAAATGGAAGAAGCAGTAGCTAATGACCTGCTTTTATGGATTCAGAAACTTGCCATTCTTTGAGCATGTTGCATGGGGCAAGGTCATTCCTTAACAATATTAAAAATCTCATGGAGTCCAGCAGCACTTTGGAAAACTACATTCTTTCCCACTGAGGGGTCCTTTGGGGTTGTCAGTGGTTTTCTTTTCTCCTGCTGTTTCCCTGCAGCATAAAACAGCTTTGGAATTTTTTTTCTTTTCTAGATTGTAAGTCTTCAGCTATCAGACACTAGGAAGCAGTATTTGGCACAGAAATCCTTCAAACCTTTTTTTTATTAGGTTTTTGCTTGGTGGTTATAAAAATCTTAACTTTTTTATTACAGTGGGCAAAGTGTGGGTCACTAGCTATGTTTCTAAGAGCTTTTGATCAATAAGAATAGTGATGCTGAATATGAAACAGAAGCATGATAGCAGTGGCAATGTGAAAAAGGAAATTACAACAACTGAGGTGGAAACCAAAAGTTAAGCAATCTAATGTACTCATGTTGGGGGAACTAGATAATCTCCCTGCAGCACCGCAAGAGCTCACACGTGAAGAGGCATATCTAGTAGCAGAGCTTCTTTTAAATAAATCTTTTAAATCAGGAAAGGTAAAACTGGAAACCAGTCAACATAGGATATGTATTTATAAAATAGAAAATAATTAATGACATACATAGTATGTTACTTATGTGCAAGACTTTAGAACACTCCAAAAATGTGGAGGTAAATGAAAATGAAATGAAGCATAGATATACCCAACTTGCATTTTACCAAAGCAATAAAATGTCTTTTGTGGATTGGTTCTCAAAGACAGTGACATAAAAATCAGTCTAATTTCTTAGAAATCCAGTAAATAATTTTATGTGACTTCATGTAAAGAACACATTTCGTTACAATAGAAAAAATTCAATTAATTTAAGAATGGCCAGACTTTTCTGAATCAAAATATCTTTATCAAAACTTGCATGGTATCAGATATCCACTAGTGACGTTGACACAAAAAATAGGAGCATGCAATGATTTTTATTAACAAAGATACAAAGTGTTATTAATAAAGAGAAGGGCAGGAATATCTTATGAAGGGATTAATAATTCTGAGTGCACAAAAATTCCACACATGTAATGCATGCAATAGTACAATAGTGACAGACTGAGTATTATTGAATTAAATGGACTTTCTGCTGTAAAATGAAATGACTGAAACAAATGAGAAGCCAATTAATCTTGGAGAACTAATTGATCATGAGATGAAAATGTGCCTGTATCATGAAGTATTCTGAAGCTAGAAATTTTAATGAAATATTTGTAATCTTATGTGGGAGCTTTTGAAATATTTCTAGGAGGTTTTTAATAGGTATGCCATTATCAGAGGCCTTTTAAATAAGGGAAATTTCAGAAGAGCTTCCCAGCCTGACATATCTGCGCAGTATTCTGCTTTTCTCTCTATAGATTAATTCAGTCTGGATGGGAGCAGCAGAAAACTATTAGCAGAGCAAAAATATTGAAGAGTCAAGCAAAAGAGCTGGCTTATTTTCAGTGCAGAGAAATGACTGATGAGAAAGCATATTTTTCTCTATCGGTAAGGAGAGAAAAGCTAAATGAACTGAAGGATGTAGCTGGTATTAAGTTGAAGGGAGAGTAAAATGGCTGGTAATTTATGTAGGATGGAAAGCCCTTAATCATGAGAAGATTTCTTGCTCAGTCTTCTTATATTATCAATGGGTGTTAAAAGCACCCCTGTGGTTTCAAGATAGAACTTGGTAAATGTATTAAAGAAAATAATATGTGATTATGTATGTATTATGGCATTTACTGCCTGGAAAGTGGGATCCACTATTCACCCATCAGTCCTATATTTATTCCAAAACTGGCTAAATCATAAGCTCTTTAACTTAACAAAAAAAAAAAAGTAATAACTTTCACTTTTCTTTTTTTGCCCTCCAGACCTATTTTGTTTCCAGCCAAGCCTTCCAAAGGTTGAGGGCTACAATCCCACTTATATTCTGATAAAATTCTCATTTCTGAAATCCTAAGCGTACTCCAGGGTCTAATAATTAGAATTCTGGCTTATAATAACACCCCAAACCCAACCAATTCTATATGGTCAGAAGAGCCAAGAGGCTGACACCTTATGATGACAAGGAACAGACAACTTATGGAGGTTTTTTATACCTGTCCACAAATCTCTGATGTTCACACGTTTTGGACACTGCTGTGCCATCCTGTTTCCCCTTCCCTAAGTCAAGTAAGATAGTGTAGCAACAAGTACATATTTGGGGAAGGATGCCCAGGGATTTGGAAAGGCATCCATCCATGAGAGACACAATAAATTAGAAAAGGATCCTTCAGCCTGGGAATAGATTAATAAGGAATAATATCACAGATGTGTGTGAAATATAAGGAAAGTTGGTATGTATGCTTCCACCAGTTAAAAAAAGAAATAATATTATATGAGACTAGAATGGGACAGATTCTACACACAATTGAGAATAGCTTGTTTGTCAGTAGCTTGCAATCAAGATAGGTTACTCCTTCACTCAGGATGCTGCCAGACCTGGCTCAGAAAAGCTCTGAGCTGTCAGCTGCTGGAGGTAAGCCAGTATCCTGGAGAAGCATTGTTAAAGCTTGACCTGATCTTACACTTTTCCAGCCTTTGCTTCTGCCAGAATCAGCTGTGCTGCATGGACTTTTGTTTTGACCTGACACAGTCTCTTTTCAAAATAATTTAGATAAATTGAGGAATTGGTCAAGAGAATATTGCTGGGCATTTCAACAGAGTCTGGAGCAATGACCAACTAAGAATTCATCCTTTCTCCAATATGCTACAGTTTTTAAAAAAATCCTCTACAAACCTGCTCACTGATCTCAGCTGCTTCCTCCCCCATCAGAAACAGCTCTAACTCTTGCTTTTCCTATCTCTCAATTCCCACCAAACCAAGTTAGGAGGGAGCTGCAGTGCAGCTAATTGGAAGGAAATGAAGGAGGTTCAATTCATCCTCCTATTTCATTGCAAATAGAATTGTTCCAGTCAGCATCTCACATGCAGTGCTGGTGAATACGTGTGACAGAGCAGGCTGAGCCTTTGACTGGTGATTATTCACAAGAAACAGCAGACTTGGCTTGCATTTCAGAGGGCAGGCTTTGCTTCCAGTGCTTTGTAGGAAGAGAAAAAAATTATCTGTTTACTTGCAAGCTGGACATACTTTATGTGGAAATTGTGAGGAGATAATCAGTGTGAAATCCCATGCCATGGTTTTCAGAATAAAGCCACAAAATAAATTAGCAAGGAGAAAGTTGGCTGTACATTTGCCTTACCCTGTTTAATGGCAATACTCTAACTGTTTTCTCAGTATTTTCAAGCTGTAGGATTTATGATGCACTCAGATGGTTTTGTTTCATTTCAGGGGTTTTTGACGTTACATAAGAAGGAAGAGTTTTGATCTTCTTTATCTCCTTTTTCTTTTAAACTTTTCTGTGTATCAAGCAATATATAATTGCGACTCAGTGTGTTTATTTATGGCATGTCATCTGATAGGTCAAATAAATGTAGTATCAATGTTATTTGACAGTTTTGACTTTGAAGACGGCTATTACCTCCAAGAAGTGGAGATCTTTTAAGTTACTTTGAGAAATTTCAGAGGAAGATGCAAGCTTTACTTACTTATTTTTGTGTCCAAATACTAGATGCAACTTGCTACCCATTGACTTAAAGCCATAACTTGCAATTAATGCAGAAAAGTTCCCTTTATAGTCATAGCATTTGTAGGTGCCAAGATGTACACCTGCTAGTTTGCTTGATCCTTGGGGCATAGTACTTGATTTCTCATGCATGTTTAAAAATTTATCAACTTGAAGACCAAAACTAATCAGGCAACTCCTTTGGTTCCAGTGCACCAGTCTTTCATGGCTATCTGTTATACAACCAGCTTTAACCAGGACATTTATCCAGCATGGAAATTGGGAGCTACTGTAAAACTCTTCTATCAGTAGCAATGTTAGCAATGTTTGAAATATGTGCCTTGGTCCCCTGCTGCTAAAGCATTGCAAATTGTCAAATTATATGTGACAGACTGATTGTGATTTGTCTTTTTCATGACAGGAAAAAGTGTTTTCCTAACCCCGGGGGAAAAAACCCCAAAACATTCAGCTACACTGAGAGATGGTTCAGATCCTATTTAGATGTTATTTTGTGAAATGTTAGGGGTGTTTTTAACAGGCAAATATAAATTTCTCCCAAGATAGTATTTTATAATTCATGTTTTTCTTTCCTGTATTAATAGTGCTGTATAAATTTCATAAAAATTCTTTGATTGCACAACCTACCTGATGACTGGTAGTAATGAAACCATTTGTCTCTTAAGGGAAAATTAAAATATTTTATGTTTATTGCCTCTACTGGTGTTCTACAAAGAGAAAGTAATTCACTGAGAGCTACACAATCTGCAAAGGAACATCCTGCAAAGGAACATCCATTGGTGTCCTTGGTGGAAAATACTTGTGGTGTGAACAGTGGATGAAGCAAGGCAGCACATTCCAGTGGGAATGCACTGAACACCAGGGATGACTGTGCTGGAGTCATACCTGGGTGCTGGAGTTGCAGAACTGCCCCAGAGGCTTTACTTCTTAGGCAAGATTATTCTTCACATAATGACCGTGTTATAGCAGGCAGAAAATATTCTCCTCTTTTTATCACAGTGTAGGATAGACAACATAGACAACATCTTTTAAAAAACCCTAAAATAGAGCTGGTGTGAGATATAAAGGTCTTCTAAAAAATAAAACAGGAAGAAAGGAGATACAATTTTTTCAGACAAATGCAAGTATCTTATTTTTCTTTATTGATTAGTTAATGGAACCTGTATATAGTGGAACAATTAAAACAAAAAATCAAATCTTCATTACCCACTGTTGCTGGAACATAGCACAAAAGTAAGCTGGAACAATATTAAAAACAAGTCCTTCAAATTTTTGTTAAAACATTTCTGTTCAGGATCACATTTTTAAATAACTAATTGAATTAGTCAAGCCTAGTATTTGCTGACATCTTAATTAGATAATTATATGTTAAATATTCGCTCACTATAATCTACATCTATCTGTAACTGAAATTCAGCAATTGTGACTAATTGAGAATTCTGCAATGAATCTGGAGTCCAAACTGACTCAAGTGTAATTTACAACATGACTGTGGATGCAACATGGCATTCACGACTTTTCTGGGCAACACGTTCTAGTACCTCATCACCCTCACAGTAAATTTCTTCCTAATATTTAACCTAAACCTACTTTTGGTTTAAAAGTTACCCTTTGTCCTGTCAAACTATAAATATAATACAGTATGATAATTATACATAACATTTTGGGAATTCAAATTTAGTGTTGGCTCTGCTTAGACTATTCTAGGCACAGCTGTTTGTGTTCATTACCCAGTAATTTGTAATCTACTCTCCTCAGGTTTCCACTGTGGCTTTTCTTTTTTTTTTTTTTTTTTTTTTTTTTATCTCATTGTGTCAACGAGCTTCCTTTTACAATTCTGGAAGTCTAATATCTGCCATTTGTCCTATCTCCTGATGTCAACATCCTTGATGTGCTCATTAAAGCACTGCAGCATGCAGCATACCAAGCCCCACTTCACTGGAGTCAAACATGCCATCACATCACATCACTCTCTGTGACTGAGAGAGGAACCCTCTCAAACGAGGCACAGACTGCCAGCCAGCAGTACACCCACACAACAGAGAGAGGCTTAGAAAACTGGGTGTCATTCTTCTAGTCTTGATATTTGGCCTATCCCTTGGAAGGGGGAATTGATGAGGCAATGTGGAGACAGTTGTATGAAACCAAACCAGCCCGCTGGGGAGGTGCTCTGGGATGCTGCTGCGTTTCTGACACCTGCATCCACTGGCCATCCACAAAGGAATGCTTCACTTGGCTGGGCTCAGCCCAACCACACATAACCAGAGCTGCTTTCAGCTGCTGTCATTTGAACCTCTGCTTGTTAAGCCCTTATCAAGGGACAGGGCTGAAAAATAATAGAACTGTTGCTAGAGACATAGCATATTTTACACAGAAAATTCATTTGACCAAGTTTGAAGTGAAAGCACTTTGAAATTAAAATGTACATGGCCTTTTAATGGTTTCTGTATAACAGCATTTACAACTGATCTATTATGTAAAAAGTAACTAACTGCACTTAATTCATATCCTTTTACCAGTGCTTGCCCTTCTTGTCAAGAGTGCAGGATGCATCTCTAATAAGATGGTTCAGGTCCTCACCTGCTGTGAAAGACTTGCCAAGCAGAGACTGAGTTTTACATTAACTAGACTGTTCTCTTTTGGAAAAATACCCCTGCTACCTGTTTGGGATAATTTTAAATGTCCTTCAGGTCACCATTATGCCTCAGAGTGCAGTTTGATTTAGAGAAAGAGTAATACCAAAAGCCTATAAATCTAAAAATATACTTCATGTAAACTCAGGTGTGAGAAGTTCTCAGCTGATAGGGAAAAAAGTCCTCTTCAAATAGAAAATGTTGTTTGTTCCTCTTCAGGGCAGGTGGTAGGCAATGCTCTTGAGGAGATAAAAATGACTTTTATTTCCTTTCCCCATGCAGAAGATCAAAAGAAAAGTAGGCAACTGCCAGACTTAATGAGCCATGCTGAAGGGCTGCATCCTGACAGAATTAATGCATCATTTATAAAGCACTTCATAGGAAAATGATTTAGCGAATCACATATGACTTTGATGTCTTGTAACACTACTGCATTTTAATATTCATGCAAAGAATTTAGCAGTTACAAATGACAAAACCATGCATGCCAATAGCTGGAAGAACACGTTGTGGGATCACTGGTGTGGAATGGTTGCAATTAGGAGAGTTGGGATGAATCAGTGCACACTGTAAGTTTTGGGACCTGCATAGGAGTCCTTGACTTGGACCCAAATAAATGTCACTCAGTGTGGTGGAAAGATAAAAATGGTCTCTGGCAGGCTGTATGCTGCCTTTGAATGGTACTGCCCTGCTCATTGCAGCTGGGGCTAAAAGTCTCTGAGCAGAGAGCTGGCAATCCTGCTCTTGCCCAAAGCACAGGGCCCTGCAATGCAGATCTGCTGTAGAATATTAAATGCTGTAGAATATATTGCTGAGCAATAGACTTCTGTGAAGGAGACTGAGTACTCCCAGGTCACCCTGTATGCAGCTGCACAGGTCCTGTTTCCAAATACAATATTTTCTTCTGTTGATCAGAGGAGTGGAGCACATCTCCTATGAGGAAAAGCAGAGAGAATTGGGATTTTGCAGCCTACAAAATAAAAGGCTTCAGGGTGACCTAATTGTGGCCTTCCAGTACTTGAAGGGGCCTACAAGAAAAATGGAAAGAGACATTTTTACAAGAGCATGTAGTGTTAGGACAAGGGGGAATGGATTCAAACTGAAAGAGAGTAGATTTATATTTGATATTAGGAAAAAAATGGTTTTTACTGTCAGGGTGGTGAGGTACTGGAATAGGTTGTCCAGAGAAGTTGTGGATGTGATTTTCTCTAAGTGTCTATGGTCAGGTTGGACAGGACTTCAAGACACCTGGTCTAGTGGAATGTGCCCCTGACCACGGCAGGGGATTGGAACTAGATGATCTTCAAGGTCTCTTCCAACCCAGGCCATTCTATAATTCTGTGATAGCCTACTGATTTTTCTTTTTTTTTTTTTTTTTTAGTAAATATTCTGCCACCTTTTTTCAGTAATGAGGTTTGTAGGGTACTAAACAGAGCAGTACTTTTGAAATTTTTCCTTGAGACACAGGACTCCAGAATGCCCAGACCTATGCCGCAGGTGGCCTCTTGCATTGGCTCAGATATTTTCCTCTAATTTCCATCCCAATCTAGGAACTCTGGCCTCTAGCTTACACGTCTTCAAACACAATTTGGCAAGCAAGCAATGAACATAGCCTTATACAAATTCTTAACCCTAGTCACTTTGCTCTTAAAAAGGCACAGATGAGTCAGAGGGCTCTGGAAGAACATGCAAGTCCTAAGGCAGAGCTTTGCTTAACCTATTCTTCATCTTTCTGCAGTGAACACCCCAGGCTAGGTGAAGTTCCTGTTCCCTTGTCTGCCCTGGAAAATTCTAATTAAGCAACAGCACACCTAAAGTAGCACCTTCTAATGTGGTCTCAATCCTGTGTCTCCTTTTTCCATAAATCCAGCCTAAGGACATGTAGTTATAACATGCAAGTTATATTGTTTTATCCAGCAATTGAATACAAGTTCCCAATGCCTCTGTATGGTTTTGCCATTCCCTTTAGCTCTAAATCATTCTTTCTGGGCAAAACAGCTGTCTGAAGTACTTCACAGCACGTTCCTTCATCTTCAAATGGACAGGATTCCAGCATATTGCAGAAAGAAGTGGAATTCCTACTTGGAGTCAGAAATACCCTAGCTTATCAGAGAGGAAATTGGGCACTGGGCTGTGTCTGGATTCGTGGTGCATCCCTGACATTTGCTCCTGAACCTGTCACTCTGCCAATATACTCAGTTTTGTGTAAAATTTTGCTAGAACTAAATGTACTGGCAATCCTGGTGTGAGAAGTTCCAAAACACAGTTTTGAGATCACTGCATGATTTCCCTGCATCAAGAATAGCTTAAGAGGGACTCCTCTCTCATTTTTTTTGTACTTTGCCCTGGGGATAAAAAAGTATTATCTTTTTCCTCCTCCCTCAGTGAATATGGGGACTTATATCTTCCTTGGAAAGATCTAGCTGATGCTGGAGACGGCTTAATGAATATTTTTTCATTTCCTGTGGTCTGCACTACATTCTCTAGGAAAAGGCAGAAAGAAAGCTCTCAAATAAAAAACTATAAATTGTTCGCTACAAAACCACAGCAAAATGATTCTTTTGACCCCTTCTGGCAGCCTGGTTTTTACTGATTGTGCCATTTTCTATGCCTCTGGAGAAATTGTTCTTTCAACAAGTTAAAAGCTTGCTTGGTTTACTTGCATGCTCTAATGGAAAGATAAATATGACTTCTCTTTTCCCTTAGTATGTAGCATGAAAATAGAAAAGATCATTGGGATTTATGTGGAAAAGTGTGGCTGGCTTCTAGTATTGGATTATGAAATGCAATTTGGGATCACTAAAAACAAACATATATTTTGAAAACCTGATTAAGTACTTATTTTGGTAGGTCAAATATGACAAGTAATTTTTTTAACTATTTTTAATGGTCCTTTTTAAGTTAAAACTTTTGCCATTTCAGAAGAAATCACCTTCAACTCTGTTTTGGCAGATAGTAGTGCAGGAAAAGTATTTTTAATGCCCGTAATTGCTTGAGGAATACCATTGTTTAATGGGTTTTAGAGAAAAATAACTGTATTTAGATGAGGGCTTTTCTTATAACTGCTTTTCAGCAAAATCAGAATAAACATAGTTCATTCAGAATGTCTTCATTATGTAATATGTCCTGGATGACTGAATAAAGAAATAAAAGCATCTTACTGTGTAATACAGAAGTTTAGCCTTTTACAATATGACGAAATGGAGAAGGATTTTGAGAACTTAATTTCAGGTACTGATTGTTTAACAATTTATTAAAATCTCTTCATGCTTCAATGGACTTTGCATATTGTGGCTTCCATTCATTTCCTCCTTGACAGGTTGAATGAAAATGTACAATACAGCTTTTGTATATTCATCTCTACTCTTTATGTTTGTTTTCCTTTAAATGAACAAGTATTATTGGCTTTTATTCAGACCTATAAATGAAAAAAACCCTGATAATGCATTTCAGGAAACACAGGAGGATGACACATATCTCTGAATACATCTGGAGACAAAGTACTTAAAATTGAGGACGATTTTAAAATCTGCTTCTGTTAATAATCATATTTCTAGGCCACATTCATTCACATTGGGTAATGCACCCAATGTGTTATCTCTGAGTAGTAAAATTGCTCTTCATTCACAGAAATGCATCATAGTATGGCATTTCTCAAACCTAAATTGTTCTATTGCTTAAATTGTTCTGACTTAAAAAAAAAGCTCCATCAACACAGCTTTAAATAGTACATATGTTTGTACTGATAAAAGTGAATAAATGAAAATACTCATAGCTGAGAAGCACTTTTACATTCTGTGCGAAACTAAACTGTGTTTTTCCATTTCCCTAAAATAGTATATTATTTTGGTTTTGAGCTTTCTGAGCAGACTGTTATTTTTCAAACAAAAATTTTACTGATCATTTGTAGAGAGCTTGTTTCATTTTATAGAGTAATAGTTGCATTTACAGTTCTACTCATATGTTCTGAGGTGTTTGGAAGTGTTCATAATGATAAAAATATTTCTGTGGGAGCACAGAATGTGCAGTCTAGTTTGTTTGGGTTTCACCTAACAAATAGTGGGATGCATCCATTTCTTTGTCACCTTTGCTGATATTTAAGCAGAATGGATACAATCAAATAGAGGTGTACCCATTCATTCATGAGAAATAAGTTTAATTTTATTCACACCTTTTCTCTAGCTCCTGTTTATCACATACTCTCCTGTGCTGGTCAGCAGCAACAAGAAGCTTTTGTTAAGTCAACGGAAAACATCCAAATCCTAGAAGATTATCTATCTTCACAAGTTCATTTGGGGTTTTGACATTACTTTGTTAAGGGAAAATTGAAACTTTTCCAAAATTTATTTAAGTTTTTTTACTTAATTAACCAAGCAGGTTATCATGTTGCCTAACACCAAGAAATGGAGCTCTTCGTGTGGTAAATTACTTTTCAGAAGGGAGTAAATACTGGGGAGATTAAGTGTAAAACAGGTGTCATATCTGGGACCAAATTCAGAGACAGTGTCAGCTGGTGAAAACCACACCTCACTAAATGCACACGCGATGTCTTATACTGATTAAATCTTAACCCCAAAAAGAAGGATTAAGAACATATGCAGAAGCATAAATTAAAGGCTGCAGGGTTTTTCCCCCATTTACTCTTAGATCTTCTAAAATCTCTCTGGCAAGTAAATGAAGTGTAAAGGCAAACTGAAGTGTATTCCAAGGTTTTTCCTTATGACTTTCTCATCCGGGGTGGCTGCAGCAGACTGAGGCTCAGCCACAGGGGTGTGTGACCAGACTGGCCTTTGCTTGTAAAGGACCCATGAGAAACAGAGCACAAAGCCAAGCAGCCCTGAGGATATCACTGCTTTTACGAGAGGCAGAGTAGCCCCACAAGACAGATCAAACTGAGGCCATTCTTTACCTCTCTGACATCCTTTTTATCTAGTCGTAGATGCATAATTTCAACTTTCCATCTCACAGGCTGGTTTACAGTCTTCTGGGATTCATAAGAAGGTCCTTCAGTGCACAATCTTCTCCTTCCTCATGACCAGGCCCTAATCGCACAGCAGCTCTAAGTCATGTTCATGCTTCACAAAAGAGCTTCCTTAAGCAAATGACTAAACTTCAGGCATTTTATAGCTCCTGTGGATTTTTCTGACCACTTAGAGACATGAAAATATCTGGGCTTAGAACTTCTCCTTCATTGCTGAAAGATAGGGAAGCAGAAAAGATGGGAATGATGCACCTTTTTCTATCCAGCTACCTTTTTTCATTTTGGACAAGACCTTCAGTCTCACTGCAGTACAGAGAGTTGTTACTCCAAAACATTTTGCTGTAAACATAGAGGGAAGGACTTGACTTTTAGTTCCATTCAAATGTCACCCCCAAGTAAATTGTCAAAAACTTTGTCTTTAAATCACCAGCTAAGGTTATCTGAGAGAATTTCAGCATCTTGGTGGTAGAGTGGAATGAAGTCTGCATCTCTTTGATGTGTGGCTCTCATGAAATCCTCTGCCATGAGTCTATATCCTTTTGAGGTTACTTTCTGGGAAACTTGAAGGTCAGTAATTGCTCACAATCACACAGAGCTGCCTTTTCAAGACAACGTTTGGTTTTAAACTAGAAGGCTTTGTATTTCTATACCTCAAAGTAGAGTAAATGGCAAGTCAAATGAGCATATTTGTCACCTGACACTGCTTTCTCACAAGTCACCTTACGGCTTTCTTTTGGGAGGCTGGCTTAGTGCTTGCCTCAAAAATCTCCTAGTTTCACTGTTTCCTCTGTTACACCTACTGCTGCATCAAGGTCTGTTCAAAACTTTGTTCCTTGTTTTCACTTGCAGTCCCATTAACTTAACATGAGCTGTTGAGCTGTGCTTTCTGGTGTAGAGAGAAAAGTGGTGCTGGTCCATCAGCTCTCAAGCTGTGCTGTTCATTTGGTGGCTGCCTGGTCACAGGGAAAGCCATGAGAATGGCCTACCTGTGTGATTGCTGCTTGTTCTTTGCATTGCTTTCTTCTATTACTATGAATGAAAAAAAAAAAAAAAAGAATCCCTTAAATTCAATTAGATAACTGTGTAGAAGTGCATGGGGGAAAGCAGAGTATATACGTATGTGTGCATATAGATATGTGCATTATAGAATATATATTTATAACTATATAGATTTGCCTTATATAATGCAAATAGTTATGTTCTTTGTGGGCCTGTTTCTGTCACAGAAACTACGTGTTCCCTGTAGCATGTTCCCTGCATAATCTTGTTGCTCTCCAGTTGAGGTGAGAATTAATTAGCCTTTGCTGTCTCCTCTGTCACTTCTTGTGACAATTCTCTTGGGTTACTCTTTAGTATGGATCTATCTACTGCCAATTCTAGCAATCTCAGTGCTAAACAGATGTCATTTTTTGCTTTGTAACAAGACCCCAGCTCTCTCACACCAAGTGACAGCATTTCCAATGGACTTCCAATCAGAAGTTTAGTGATACAGCATCTCTGCTGGTAAAGTACAAAAGAGGCTCTGAAGGGTTTTTTTTTTTCTCACTAGGGTTCCAAACCAACAGATTATTTGAATATAAATGAAAGAGCAGAAAATTAAGAATAAAATTAATTCCTTTTCTGGATTGAATTTTCCTCCGACTATTTTTCACAATTTTGGAGCTACTTCAAACTTCTTGATCATTTTAAATACAAGTGTTTGTGGGCGTACATTGTGTTCTGTTGTTCTAAACATGACCCTATTTATAATTAAGGTGTAGCATAAGTCATGGACAAACACAACAAAAGCAAATAATTTATCCTAGAGATGAAAAATTTCAAATAGAAATTTCCTTTTAGAGTTGGCATACAATTCACACTTAAGAATAAATGTGATTATGATGTAGATAGTCTGGGAAAAACAATATATGTACAAACAATCTATACTGTTGATATTCTGAAATAGTCATATTTTATTTTAATAATTTATTCACTTGAGCCTGAGGTGCAAAAATAACTTTAGATCTAAGAAGCATGAACATAACCACAATAAGGACAGTCTTAATAGACATATGTTGCAGTCCTGAAGCAATGGTGATTTCTATCCTCCGCCATAGTTCCGCTTTTATTCAATATCAGACTGTACACAGACATTTCCTCCACAAGATGGTGAGTACAGTGTTTGTGTTAAGTAAATGACCATGCAGATTATTGATCAATGATGGTGTAGAAGGCTTTTGCTAGCTTATGGGGCTGTGGAGTCTTTTAGAATTACAGTAATACTAACCAAGGTAGTTGTATCTCTGCTCCCTTTGGGCACCTGTGCACACATCTGTATTCCAATCAGATGAAAGTTATTGTCCAAGTATTGTCCAATAAAAAGGAATTTAATAAATTTATCTCATCAAGTTCTACACAGCCCAGTTTTGAGTGTGTTTTATCTTGGACAGCTTATTTTGTAATAAAATCAGGGATCATTAGAGTAGTAAAATCATAGAATATGCTGAGTAGGAAGGGACTCACAAGGACCACGGAGTCCAACTGTCAGCTAATTTTACCAAGCCTTAACTCTAACACTTTCACTAGGCAAAAAAAATAGATTTAAACAGTCTCACTTGGACGCTCTAATTCAAATAAATCCAAAATGCTGCAATATTTTACTTATACAGAAATCCAAAACCATTTGGAAAGCAAAAATAAGGAATTGCATGTTTCAGTTCCTAGAAATTAACCATTAGTGATACACATACTATAATAAATAATGTGTAAATCATAGTATTGCAATCATTCTATTGCTAAATAGCCAAAGAAGCAATTTCCCTTCAAAGGGAAAATAGATAACTCAGGTTAGTTGATGCTCTGTACCCAGAGAGATCACTGTTGATGTTTTTTATTTTAATCTGTGACCTAGTGCTATCTCTAAATCAAAATTCATTTATCTTTTTTCAAATAGAAAAGTTTTCTTTCATTTTTTTAGGTGAAGCTAGTAATTTTCCTTCCTGACTTTCACTGGCAATCCCTATGGAAGGTATGAAACATGGGAGAGTTATATTCTCTTTTTCCCAACACAGCAAACTTTCTAGATGGCAACTCTTTCCATTATCATGACAGCATTTTTATCAAAACATCTAAACAGAGATGCTCACATGGATTTTGTTTTAATTTTGGATAGATTAGAATGAATTCTAAGACTTGAGATTTTATAATGCTACCAGATAGAACCTCCAAGGAGAATACCTTGTTTTTCCAGGGCCATCTTTCTTGATGTATTACAACTCCCAAAGATGTGAAAAGTACCCTCCCATTCCTATTGAGAACACATTCCTAGCAAAAGATAATTAAGAAAAGCAAACACTTACTTTTAAAATACTTGCCTTTTATAACTACATCAAAAGCTGAAAGTTGTCTAAAGACTGAAGAAAAATATATTGTTTTCTTAAAGCTGAAGTATTACCAATTCTTCTCAATAACTCAGAAAAAAATAACTTCAGGGAACTCTAGCAAGTACCAACTTTCTGAAACTTCAGCAAGTTATTTTAAACAGGTCTCTTAGTTTCCTCCACTTTGCTGAGTATTGGGATATTTGAATCATTTAACTTCTTGAATTGAATTATTTTGTGCACTACAAGCCAGATTTTGCAATATCAACAGCTCATCATGAAACAGAGCCAATGCAGCACCAGGAAATAGCTAAAGCAAGAGAAGAAACAGATTTGTTTAATTTTGCGCACATATTCCTTAGAAATCAGTGATGAGGGTAAAGAAAATCCAGAACACGTATAGTTTTCCTAAAAAATGTTTGGATAAAATTAATTTCATATTTGTGAAGTTTTCCACAGACTACTGAAGGCTTAGTAGCAACTGTTGCCAAAACTTTAACTTCAGTCAGTTTTATGGCCCTTGCCTTATTCCTAAAGTATTTTTTTCAAAGAAGAGTTTCAGAAGACAGTCAGCAGTCAGCTTTTAAAGTAGCAGGAATCTTTAGGAAGGTTTTTTTAATGCTATTTGAGATTTTGAGATTTTTTTTTCTTTCTTTGGAAATACAATTAACATCCATGCTTAAATTTATTAATTATGAGTACTGAGTGCACACGTATTTGTTGTCTACCTGTGTATCAAATTCTATAAGAGCAAATAGTTTTTCCTCAAAAATGTTTTCTGCAAGAGTTACAGGAAAAAAAGTATAATCTAGACAGCTTTCTGTGGCAGAGTTTCACACAATTTCCTAATTCTATATAGGCATATTTGTAGAGGTGCATGGATAAGAGACAATTTTCTCATTTGACAGTTTCCAACTATATAAAAAAACCACTGCAAGGGACATGAGAAAGATAACATACATTACTTCTGTGTGAGGTTCTTTTCACTCTTTTTATCTGTTAGTACCAAAAATTGTCACATTTGGAATATGTAATTATTTAATCTGAAAAAAAAGAGATTTTACAATTTCCCACAATTTTGGAAGTGTCATCTTCGCATGACTTCTCTTGCCTTCTGGAGCTAGTTTATTTTATGTGTATATATAAAAACTGCAGTACATGTCTCCTAGAGTACCCCATGGCTAGCACTACATTAAAAGAAGCTTTCTTCAGTTTAAAGTGAAGTAAAACCAGAGAGAGATGTGCTCTGGAGTAATAAGGAAAACATGAAGATTGCAAAGTACTTAACATTACTTACTGCCGTGTTTGCAAATGTCAAAGACCATTCACAGATGGAGGGTTTTTTCTGTGTTTAAAGTCTTTATTGAAAGACAAGAAATATTTCCATGAAGATGTCAAGGGATACCAGGATGGTCATTAATACTGGTGTACTGAATGGGAAAGAGAAAAGGCAGAGTCAGGAATGCTTGAAATGCTGCAGTGCAAACATGACCTGCAGCACAGAGCCCAACAGCGACAGGCAATGCTGCAGAAACTGGGCCCACGAGTCAACTCCTTTTCTGTCACCATGGACTCATCCCTTTAAAGTGCCTTTTAGCACTGTCTAGCTGAGAGAAGCCAGAATTCCAACAGTAAACACATAATCTCAGATATCCCTGTTGTAGAAAAAGAAAGAAATGCTAAATGTCTAGTTTGCTAGCCAGCAGAGTGAGGGTACACCTGCTCCCACCTCTTTATAGAATTCTCCTAAACACCAGAGATTTTAAAGGAGCGGGGAGATTTACCAACACTTCGTTACACAGTGTTGTAGGACTAAAGGCAGATGCAGTCAAGTAGAGTTTAGTTTTTACCACTAAACATAGGGGTTGTTTCAGAAACATGACTTCCAGGGAGGCTGAACAGTCCAAGATTCAATTCCAAAACATCTTCAAGGCCAACAGTTTCTGTATGGGAAACAGAAGGTCACAAAATCAAGTCTTTAGACTAAATAAATGCAGCAACTTCATCTAAGAGATCTGTTTGATAGATACACTAAAACACAGAACAGCATTATCCAAAGAGTAATAATATTCTATCAAAAAAGACAAAAAAGGGAGGGGCAGGTGAGGAGGTTTTAGAATCATAGGATCATTTAGATTAGAAAAGACCTTTAAGATCAAGTATAACGGTTTCAGTAGTGCTGACAAGTCCACCACCAAACCATATCCCTAAGTTCCACATCTAAGTTCCTCCAGGGATGGTGACTCACCCACTTCCATGGGCAGCCCGTTCCAATGCTTGAAAACCCTTCCTGTGAAAAAATTTTCCTAATATCCAATCTAAACTTCCTCTGGTGTAATTTGAAGCCCTTTTCTCTTGTCCTACTGCTTGTTACCTTGGGAAGAGGAGACCAGCCCCCACCTTACTACAGCCTGCTTTCCGGTGGCTGTAGAGAGCGATAAGGCCTCTCCTGAGTCCTTTTCTCCAGGCTGGACAACCCCAGCTCTCTCAGCTGCTCCTCATGAGACCTGTGCTCCAGACCCTTCCCCAGCTCTGTTGCCCTTCTCTGGACATGCTCCTGCTCGATGTCCTTGCAGTGAGGGGCCCTGAACTGAACACAGGATTTGAGGTGTGACCTCACCAGTGCTGGTCTTGGCTCATGTTCAGCTGCTGTCAACCAGCACCCCAGGTCTTTTCCATTGGGCAACCACTTTCCACTTTCCAGCCACTCTGCCCCAGATCTGTAGCAGGACTTGGCGTGGTTGTGACCCAAGTCCAAGATTCAGCACTTCATCTTGCTGAACCTCATAAAACTGGCCTTGGCCCATCATTAAGGGTGTCCAGATTAATCTGCAGATCTTCCTGCCCTCCAGCAGACCAACGCTCCCATATATGTGCCAGGTCATGACAGTCAAGATAAATTTGTTCCAATGTTGTGCTGGTTTTCACTTTCTCTTAAAGACCATAGAAAAGTGAGACTTGATTATTTCAAGTTCTAATGTTAAAAGTCCATTTTGAATGGATGGATAATCAGTTGCCTGGATGTATACCACCTTTCTATTATCAGAGAAGCATTTCTTGCCAAGACCTTTATATGGGTTACAATTGCCCTTCCATTATCATGGTTTCTCAGTGCCTGACAGTAATACTCTGGGAGACATGAGTGGCACCTGCCACATAAGGTTTTTATTTTCTTATCCTCTCCCCAAAGCAGAAATTATTCATGAAGAAAAATATTTTTCCCTGGTAGGTTTTACTTTGTCGTATGTACATGCAGCAAAGTGCATGTGTTAAATAGAGCTAGGTCAAAGAAATTATGGCTTCTGACTCCTGTAGGAGTTCATATCACTGTCTTGCACTGGATTTGAAGATCTCTTGTCTGGTTGAAAGACTCTTGTCCTTGAGGAAAATAGTTGCAACTATAGTAGTTGAGGAAAAGAATTGCAACTGAGGGTCAATAACTTGAATGGCAACATACCTGTTTCATAAGACCCAGAAGCTTTTAATTTAATGACAGAATTAATCCTTGTTCTTCAATTAAAGATCAATCATTTCTTTCCTTTTTTCTCCCTTTTTTTAACAGAAGATATTCAGTGAGGTTTTTTTCCTTTTTGATCCAAGCATCTGAATGACTGGGTATGATGTGATGAAATTTTACAACTATTCAGTGCTGTTCTGCAGAGCTATTGGTCTGCCAGTTCACAGCACTTTTTGTTGTTTTAAAAATTTGCTATTTCATTTTATTTTCCTCTACTCTTTTACAGGAGAGAAATATATCTCCTAAATTAAAAAGGCTGAAAGGATTAGGAAAGGAAAGTTTCAAGGTTCTGAAAAGATATAGCTGATTACAAGATGAAAACGATAACTGAGTAAATACCTATACTTTTAATACATATTTGTCATGCTTTATGCACTGCTTTTTATCCTGAGCATTATCTTTCTTCTACCAGTTTGCTTATGGTTCCACTCAAATAAAGTAGATTCACTTTCAGCATGATTTATTACAATAAGTAAAGATAGATATCATATGCTATTAAGTCACTTGTATAGTGATGTAACAGCACAAATATTTTGTGCCACTGTGAAGAAATATTGGGATGGAAGGACATTAGAGTTACCTTTCAACTATTGAAATATGAAGTCCCTAACAAAAAAAAGAAAGAAAAACTGTGACTGAAAAAATATAAATTAATCTAAAGGATTTTGAGTTCACAGCAAAGTAGCAAAATGTAAGCAGAATGTGCACAGGTAATTCTCTCCTCAAAGTTCTAAGTTTACCCAAAGTGAAATTCCAGCCCTCTGAATGTAGGCAGCACACGGGGTTAGGGAACATTTATGTGAATGAAGCCATGCTCCTGTACCAGTTCTGCTTCCTTCCTTATCTTGTTCTCAGGCTGGCTAAGAAAGTTAAACACTCTGCTGTCTTCAGTGTGAGCCCTGTTTAGGAAGAACTTCCACAGTCAAAACACATGGGGATAAGGTCTAAATACATTATACCCAAACCCCTCACTCTATAGATGACAAATAAGACAGAATGATCAGATTTACTTAGAACAGGCAGAGAACATGGTGAGACTGTGATATACCTTAAAATGTATTTTGTACAGAACCAAGGCCAGCAGGTCAAAATAGATGATCCTCCCTATCTTCTACTCTAGTGTTGTGAAATCCCACCTGGATTTCTGTATCCAGATAAGGGGCCTCAGCACAGGAAAACATGGATCTGCTGCAGCAAGTCCAGAGAAAGGGCTGTGGAGATGCTCAGAGGCCTGGAGCACCTCTCCTGTGGAGGCTGAGGGAGCTGAGGCTGATCAGCCTGGAGAAAACGAGTGTCTGAGGAGATTTTATAGCACCTTCCAGTACCTAAAGGGGCTACAGCAGAGCTGGAGAGGGACTTTGTACAAGGGCGTTTAAATGACAGGACAAGGGTTGAAGGCTTTAAACTGGAAAAGGACAGGTTTGGGTTCAATATTGGGAAGAAATTTTTCTCTGTGAGGGTGCTGAGGCACAGGAACAGGTTTCCCAGAGAAGCTGTGGATGTTCCATCCCTGGAAATGTCCAAGGCCAGAGTGAGGGGAGCTCTGCCTAATCTACTCTAGAGGAATGTGTCCATGACCAGGGCAAGGAAATTAGAAATCAATTATCTTTAAAGTCCCCTCTGTTCCAAACCATTCTATGACTCTGTGCATCACTCCAGCATTGTACATATGTCTAATTAACAATTAGCAGTGAGTCTTCTAGACGGACTCTAGTCTTACTTGGAGAAGAGGTTTTGTGTCCATACTAAAGGAAAGGAGAAAGGAGTTATGCATTTCCCTTTCTATATCTCTAAAAACATAACTTTGAACAGTGAAATAGAAATTTATCCCAACCACATATAAAATTGTTTTAAAAGTCTGCTTTTCCTCCAAATATTTCAGTGATTTATGGATTTATACTAATCACACCCCTTTGAACTTTTTGATGTGTAATTTTGGATAAATACCAATATTTTAATCCCACTGTCTATTAACAGTTTTGATACTGACGCATTGCTTTAATGTAAGACCTAGGGTAAACGAAGTAACCAAAACTTCATATTTTCTAGGAGTTTAGACTGTATATATGTGTGTGTGTATATATATATATGTATGTATGTATATATGATATATATATATTATATTATGATATATATGTATTTTATATATATGTATATGTATATGTATAAAATGATAGCTGTAGTATTGTTGTGGTTGAAATCAGACCAAGAAGAGGCACCTACCCTCATTTCATTTATATGCAAGGAGTGATACTCCTATCAAAATCTCAAGTCATACAGTCATATTGTCAGAGTGCTCAGGAGAGAAAAGTAATTGGGCAGGGACCTTTTCTGGCTGATGTTCTTGATATGTAAGAAAGGCGGAAGATGAGAATAAGAGAGATGAGAGAAAAAAAGACAAAAAAATCTGCAAGCCACAGAAGATATCTTTACATTGTGTTTTGAGAGATGTCCAGATAGTGAACATGGAAACATGGCTCCAGGTATTGCTTCCCTGACAAGATGAGGCAGCGCCTCTTAGGCACAGTGAGAGGTTTGTGTGCTGTTGATGTGCTGTTAGCTCAGTGTGAGGCACTTTGGATGCTCTCAGGCACTCCTCCATTCTGTATCTGCTGGCTGCCTGCAAGCTTTTCTGCAATCACTCTAACTGCTGCCCAGGAGTTGTCTGGAGGCAAGCAGAGCTGGAAATATGCCACGTTTCTGGCTTCTTCAAGGCTCCACTTTAAGACCGATATTGACAAAACCAAAGACTGGTAACATGATCCCGAAAAAAACTCCAGACCCCCTAGTGAAAGTATTTGTGCTGGATGTTGATTGCCAGAGATTTGGTTTAAATTATGAAGGATTTTTGAAAGTAAAAATATATGGAGAAAATAACCTGAAATGAAAGAAAGTCTTCCTTAAAGACAAATTGATCTGAGGACAGGAGAAAGAAAAGGTGTGTAAATACCAGTAAGCGTGGCAGATGTTCTGAGATACAGTGAACAGTTCTTAATGCCATCTCTCAAAAGCAATAAGCAGTAATAATGCTTAACTGACATAAATAAATCCTGTGCCTATTTTATAATATTAATATAGTGTAAATCTGCCTACAACTCTGTGAAAGGAGAGCTGCATCCTCAGCAGAGCTGTGCACGTTCAGAGACATGCAAGGCCTACAGCCAGGCAGGCAAGACAGGTCTTGTCTTTCTCCAACTGTGCTGCTGCTTGTGGGTTAGCAGAAGACAAAGGGGGATGGCATTTTCTGCCCTGTGATTTTAAGGCATGTAATTAACCTGCTTCTGTTTACTGGATAAATGAATGCTCCTGGGAGAGTGAACTCTTCTTCTTTGAGGAGTGTAACAAATAAACAAAATGGACTGGCTGTTTAATCAAGTAATTGCCCTAACGATGCCCTCCTAGGCACAAACACTGGTGGGTTTGGGAGAGAGCTTGAGTGTTGTTGACTTTTGGTCATGTTACAAAGGCCATTTATTTACTCAGATTTCTCCTCAGAGAAGAGCTAAATGGGCAGAGTTATTTCCTCTAATCACAGAGAACAGGTTTTAATATTCTGGGCAATTTGGTTATGTTTTACCACTCTACTGTTTTTCTTTTCTTAGCTTATTTTAAAAATAATATTTTTGGAGATGTATTCCGGCTCACTAATAAAATAAAACAATGTTAAGATGAATGTACATATTTTCTGGGTTTAAGAATTGTGTCTATGAATGAAATTAAAAAGAAAAATTAAATATCAATTCAATGGGTTGCCTAATTTCAGATCAATATGGAGTCTGGAGGGCCATATTTATAGGGAATTCACAGAGCCAACATAAATCCATGGCCAGTTGTATTCAAAGGCAGAAGTGAAATAATTACAAGACAAAAAATACTTGATGTTTAATTATTAAATTCTTACTGTCTTTCTTTTGAAACTTTGGTCATCCTTGGCAATTTTTTAAACAGCTGTAGTCATAAAGTAGCAGTCCTCAGCAAATACCCACCAATAGCATCGCCCCAGGAGTATAATAAATCCAGAGAAATTCTTTACACCAGCAGAATAAACAACATGCTCCTACATCTCCTTCAAATCTGAAGACTGAAACTGGTTTTTCATGGCATAGAACTAGAAACTAATGGAAAGGTTGAGAAAGGACAAACTGAAAGAGCTTATGTGGGAAGGGACAGCTTAACAAGACAGCCCCCAAACTGTACTCCCACAGGAGCTGCAACAGGCTGCTGAATTGTTGTCTGCATCTGGAAGAAAGGAGATCCAACATCTCCTTGTGCAAAGTCTAATAACCCTCTCACAGGGACGTTTTTCTTGTACACCTTTGGCTGCACTTGCTCTCTGTAGTTGCAATTAATGGCTCCAGCTGAACAAGTAATTCATGGTCATACACACTGATCATTCCCCAGCCCATGAAGGAAACTGCTATGTGACTTTAGATAAGAGCAATGAGATGGACAATGATCTAATCCCCAAAATTGCTTCTCCTCAGACAGTCATTGCCATTTTCCTCTCATTTGGTTAGAGTATGTCACATCTTCTCTTTCTCCATCAGGCTTTAGAGCTGTTGATCTTTGAGGAACTCTTTGTGTGCTCAAAGTGGGCAGCTGGTGATTGTCTGGGGGAAGTGGGCTCTCTGTCAACAAGAGCAGAACCTACAACACTACCAGCTTCTTGTCAGTTTTAATAATTTAATTTCTAAGTCCTGGAATGCAGTACCAATGTGTTACCCTGTCTCATTTTTAATCCCATTGTGCCTGGTCTGTGCTCACTTTTAAGTGCCACTGTAGTGTTTTTCAAATGGTAGCTGATTGTTTCTCCTCTGACAAAGTGATGTCTGTAATTTAGGGCTGTGTGACAAATCTGCCTCCCTGGTCAGTGGCTTAGCAAATGGTTCATCCAACCAGCCAGACACAGATGCAGCCAGCAGGGCAGAGACAGGAAAAAGTGTGGGAGTTTTTAAATAATGTGGTATCTTATTAATGACACTGCTTGCATTTGGGACTTTTGTAACTCATGAGGGAATCCTGTTATTCACAAGAATATAAAAGGGGGATAAAAATATATATTGTCCTTAAATCCAGACTGAGAATAACTCAGTAGACTGTCCCAAAACTTGATCTCATCAACATTTTTGTCAGATAATGTGATACAAATAAAAAAAATGCAAACCAGCTGCTTGCCATTGTTCGCAGACCGTTTAAAACCAATTTCAAAAAAATTAATAAAAAGTTCCTGTAGCTTTTGTAAGTGAAGATTTTTCCTGAGCATATGCACACAGACTAGTGGTCTATATTAGGGGAACAGTCATCTGTGTAAGGATTGGAGTTATAATCTCTTGTGCTTATCCTTGCTAGCTGTCCAGCAGGTCATAAACTGGGAATTTGTACTGCACATTTGCTAAAAGTTTATGGATGCAGTCCAGTGGCTCTCCTGACATTGCCTCTCTTACTGAAGCATGCTGTAATGGCTAAGGTTGTGCATAACCTGCTAATGAGGTCATATAACAGTTGCTCTGCTACTCTCAGTTGTTACAGGAACCACAGTTCATTCTTTCAGGCCTTTTTGTAAGGCATTTTGTGGTAGTTTGACAGTGAAGGAACTGTGTCTGACCAAATTTCATGCAGGCATGGAAGAGTTGTAAAGAATACACACACCATGTGTAGCAGAAAAACACAATACAGAGTTCTTTGGGTGTGGTATCTATTCTTTCTTTCAAGGAGTCCTCATGTCTAACTGGTAGGTATTTCATGATCCCTGTTTTTCTTAATTTGTTTATGTTAGTATGTTAGACTGTTTTACTCCAGCAGGAACTCTTAAATGAAAATATGGAATTCAAATAAATTAAAGTCTTCACACAAGATGACATCTTTGTTGGTATTACTCAGGCAGATGCTAAAGAAATGGATGACTTTTAATGCTTATAATGAGCACCACTCTAGAGAATCAGAGGATGTAAAAGGTTTTATTTTATTTTATTTCACAATTTTTTTCCATAGAGGAGATGGCTAACCATTTTCACAAACCTACTGCCTTGTTCAGCAAGTTGGCACAAACTTCAAGGGGCTACTCCAGCTGCATCTGATCGATCCTTGCCACAATGAATAGAGATTAAATGGACCTTCTGGTATTATGGGTGTCTGTCTTTTATTCCTACTGGACAACAAAAACTGCCCTTCACACTGGCCAGTTTTCAAACATGAGAATACAAAGTGGGGATTAATCTAAGGGGGAAGTGCTTTTTATTGGATCTAAATGTTTTTTGCTATACAAGCAGAACACAAAGATGTAGCAAGAAAAATAAACACACATTTTCTTAATTTATCTTGACATGAGAATTCAGTGTATCCAAGAGAAACTTTGTTTACTTCCTGTTCCAAATACATTCCTTTGAAGTCAGAAAAACTAAAGGTATTTGATTTGTGTCCAATATTCTCAGGATCCTATGCCCAGTTACAGTAATCTTTTTTCACATATTTTCTTTTAAGATGAGCTAATGAGTCACATTCACTGCACTCATTTATGTTATATGATGGCATTTCAGAAGTCATGTTGTACAGAGTTACACACTCAGGCTCACACCTATGCAGAGGTAGTGCAAATTGGCACCACGATTATGTTTGCCAGGAAAGGGCACATTTTCAGAGCATACATAAGTTTATCTACAGTCAACAAAGTAACACAGTGAGAGGTGTCCACCCAGCTGAGCAAGACACTCAAAAAATACCTTTACATAATGAAAGGAAAATTCTGGAAGGCAGAAGTTCATTTGCACAGGATATAAGGTGGAAAAATTGTGCTATTGTCTTAATTAAATCCATTTCCACTACTGGAAGTTCAGGATGTCCTGAAGGGAAATTCGGAAATTTGACTTAATTCTGACAGCCCAAAAATGGCAGCTCTGAGACCCAGATAACAGAGAAGGGGGCTGAGGGTATCAGGATATTTTGCACAAGTCTTCTCCACTGTCTTTACCTCAATAATTGTTCAGGTGCCTCTGCCCCCCACACCACCACCCTCTTCTCACAACAGTCCTGGCTTTCCCTTACTGCCCCATGTGTGCTTCCTCCAATGTACCCATGTCTTCCCAGGGTCAGATCCCCACGGAGTCTACCATGTTAACCCATCTAGTCAACCCATATTATTGTATCTCCTTAGTTAAATTGTGTTGGCAGCATTAGAAATTGTACAGTGTCAAAATGTCCTTAGTCAGATAGATTTCAATTAGCTCTACTCATAGATTAAAGCGAGTGAGAAGAGATACAGGGATTTAACTTTTCATAAGAAGCATTGAGAAAAGAAGGCAGAAAGCCTTCTAGACAAGATGATTTTTTTTTTTGTATTGTTTATTACTGGATTTGAGGGTCCAACCTAAACCTAGCTTAAACAAAAAGGAGTTCATTCATTAAATTCACTGGCTTGGGATCAGACTCTGAAACATAATCTTACCTTGCAGTCTACTAGCCTGTTGAATTAAAACATTGTGAAAACCAAATCAACATGAGGTGTTGGTTCAGAGACACATGAATTTAAGATTTAAGAAATCTAAAAAAGTCTAAATGTCTTGTGATAGCAATATTTTCATCTTTACAATTACAGCATGGTCAACATTCTTAGAAGTTTGATTTATTATATGACAAAGTGTTATGCAGGTCCAATAACCTTTGAGGTCCCACAGATATCAGTAAAACATCTAATGTGGGGGTTTTGTGACCTTATTGCTCCTTAAAATTACTGTAGACCACTTACCACAAAATCTGGAAGTAGGTGCAGTACAATTTACTGCAGAAGGGAAGATAATGAACTCTAATTAATTCACTACATCTCAGATTACTTAATGACATCAAAATCCTACTATTAAAGATAACACTAAGAATTTTCTACTAACTAAAAATTTCCTTTTCATCAAGTTACCAAATGTGATTTATAAAATGGGAATGCTCCTGATGCACTAATTTTTCTCAGATGTTTTCTCTGACTCTGGGGTAAGAACCAGTTTCTGGAGGGTGTCCTGCATTTTTCAAGGAAACAGCCTGGACAATCAAGTTGTGTCTTAAGAGTTTCAAGACTGGCTTTGGTACACAGCCACTGTGGAGAAATCCCAGTGTATACAGTCCAATACTGAGAAATAAAAGTTTCTCAATCACTGATTTATGACTGCTCACACCAGAGTCACTGACAGTTAAAGGAAATAATTACATCTAGCTTAACTGGAAAGTATGATTATTCTTGTTTTGATATTACTAGTGTTGGTTGTTGTTGTCTAGCAGATATTTATAACACGTAATTTTTGTGTTTCTGTTCTGGTTAAGTGCACCTTCTTCCTGACAAAACCAGAATGTTTTGTTTCAAGCATTGAGATTAAAAATTGAAACTGAAGGGAATTTCTAAAAGAAAGTTCATCCATTCTTGAACAACTGGAAAAAGAAAAAAAAAAGAGAAATTACAATAGAAACCAATGAGATTGGATTAAATTATTAAATTGATATTCCTTCAGCACAGAAATATACTGGGACAATGTAATCAAACATTTCAGGTTAAGCTAGTTCTTATTTCTTGAAAATAATTCAATAACAAAATAATTTTGGCAAATATTTTGGCCCAGTTCTGCCAGGAATCCTTTCTGAATCAGTACAAAATAAGTCATTGAGGCCAGAAATTCATTATCCCAAATGATCACAATTTGAAGGAAAAAGGTTAATCTTTACAAGTGGGTCCTAGATGACTTACACTTATAAAAAGATGCTCCAGCTGTGCCTATTGATAATTGGAAAGATAATATGTATCAGATTATGTGAGGCTTTTTACTCTATTTTGCTTAAGAATAGACTGTAGGCAGGTATCAGAAAGGAACATCACAGCTTGGTGCAAGATGCCAGGCTGAAATTTGTGACAATAAGAAACATAAATCGAGGGGGACTGAATCCCAGAAGACATCGTAGTACTTCTTCATCACTGCAAATAAATATCTTTACACAAGGCCCTTTGCCAAACTCCTACACTATCTGTGGTTCAGTGCAAAGTTCTTTCAAACAGAGATGTTCCCTTCTGAAAGCACACGGAGGCAGTCTGCATTAACAGCCTTTGGGTCAGCTTTAAAACTCTTTCATGGAACTGCATGTGGAGTCTTGTACCATGCTGTCCCTGTTCCTTGGATAATGCAAAATTTCTGTCCCTAAGCCTCTTATGTTTGCACATTTCATGAGTTATGAGTATATGGAATTTAGGAAAAGTATGAGAAATAGAAACTTTTAGGCAATAAAAGACTATGATTCAGTTATTTCTTGAAAACATGTCTCTCTGATCATTTAATTTTTACTTTAAATGGTGTAAGTACTTTGCAAATTGTTAGTTTTTATGCACTAGGGCAATTTCAAATGAATTTTATTTCCTCTATGAAATCTAAAAAAAAGCACATTGGTACAAAAATAAAAGTTGCTGACACTTACAGAAAAAAAAAATTGTGAGTAGTTATTTGAAGTAATGATCAAGTTATTATATGTAAAAGTTTTATGCTGCCATTGCAGTAATTTTCCATGTTTTACTCTCCAGTATAGCCATTTATGATGATGAGGATATTTCAGACATTTAGACATTACTGTGTTAACCAGTTACCCTAGAGAAGTGAGCTCTTTGCCTCTTCTCCAAAGTCATCCATCACTAACCTTAAACACTTAAACACTTTCTGGGGAGATTAGCACTGTGTGAGTTCTAAAGCCCCACTTAAAAAGATGGGAGCATTTAAGGTGTGACAGGGGAAATAGGGAAGCATGAGTGATCTGAGATTTCCAGATGATAGTCGATTACAAATGACAAAAAGCACAATTTGTAGGAAACCCCAGGTAGATTGTCCTTAACTGTCCCTTCTTTGTTAAAATCCCAGGCTTTCCTCCCTCACAGAATTTCTCTTTAGTAATGTGCTTGACACCTATCATATCAAATAAGTTCATTGTGAACTGACATTTTTCTCTGCATTTACAAAGCAGCTGTTAAAAATTATTTCAATTCCTTGTATTACTTTCACAGTCCAACTTCACTAAGACTGAATACCACAGCAGCAAAACCTAACCAACTACTCACTTTTATCATTGTGAAGTTATGTAGTGATACAAGCTAAAAACCCCATAAAATTAATTTCTACTTGCATTCCTGTAGTGTCAAATTCTAACACCTATCCATCTGCCAAGGAAGCATCTGTAGCTTAAAACAGAGCCCTTCCCAGTCCTCTCTTTGGTGTTTTGGTTTGCCACTCTTTTGTTGTTTTCTTTTCTTTTTTTTTTTTTTTTAATTTCAATTTATTTTACTGCATTTTGATTAGCAAACAATATCTGGTTCTTCTTCAGTCTTCACCTCTTCCACAAAACTTGTGGATAAAAACTACAATTCCTAAAGCAATAAATGACTCCTAGCAGACTTTTTGTATTTTATATCTCAAAGATGAGAGAAGTGGTGTTACAACACTGCAGAATTCCATCATGATGTCTTAGGTACTCAAATCCAATAAAATATATAATTCTCTTGCTAAGGGGATTTTTCTTTGACTTCTCCAAATCTTCTCCAAAACATACAGTGCATACTACGCAAAATAACATTTGGATGTTGTAACTTCCAAGAATCCTATCTTGGACATTTGGACATTTTCACATTTTTCAATGCAGATAAAAAGATGTTTGAGATCACTGTCCTGCTAGATGACAGTCACTCTCATGAACATAAAAGTGGTATTTTAAAGACTGGGTGATTTATTGGATACATTTCAGAGGTTTCTTTGGAGAGATGGATCTTGATAAACGTCACTTCTTTTTCTTGTGTGTTTTTCCTTGTGGGTTTTTGGGTTTATTTAGGGAGGCAGTGGGGGTGGAGTGTTTTTGCTTTACAAGACCAAACAGCATTTTGTGCTTTTCTTCCCAGTCATACCTAAGAGTTGAAGCCAGGGGAAAAAAAATAGCAAATTCATGGTAATTCATTTCTATCTAAACAGCAGATTTGTTAATTAACATTTCCCTCTGAGGGGAAGTGTGTTTTCCCAACCATCACAAATATCATCCTGTGGCCAACTCACAGTTCTAGAGTTCAACAGATCCAGATTTCATGGGATAATGCAGAAGGTATTTCAGAAAAGCTTAAATTGTGCTTTTATAAATCCTCTACTCCTTTATATTTTGCTGATTATGTGTGTTTGCTAGCACATAGAAAGTAAATTGAAAAAGAAATAAATTCCATGAGAATAGCTTATTGTCTGAATGGTAAATTGTTGAGCTTTCTGTACTTTTTATAAGTCAATCAAAAAGGTTTTCTCTTGCAGAGAATGTATGGCTCATACTCTTTTACTGCTGTCTCACTGATATCAAGCAGAATGGAGTTATACAAAGTCATACAAAGTGTTGTTATGCAGCGAGAGACAAGGATTTATTAGGTAACTATGTATGAGAAACAGAAAATTATATGTCTTCATAAATACCTGAGATTTTGTTCCCTGACTGGAACACTTTCTGAACTTCACTTTCTTGGTTCTCATCCACTCTCTCGCCTAGTGATCAGCTGAAAGAAGCCTTGAACAATATTACTGCAGGACACCATTATCTCATATCTCCCATTCTGTTTGAAAATATTTTTTGACCTTTTATGCTCTAAGTTTACCCAAAAATTTCTAACACTGATTTTCAGATGATAAACATAGATCTTAGTATTCACTAAGCTAAATAGAGATCCTCATTATTGGGCAATCAGTCACAGTGCACAAATAATAAACAGGAACTCAAGGTCCACATTTCATTTGAAGCTGTGAGCAGCTTCCTATGGGTAATTTTTGGGAGGAATTTTATTTATTTTTAATCAGCTTGTGCTTCTTTGGCTCTCTGCAGCTCACAGAGTTGCATACACACACAAAACTCCCTATACACAGCAGGGAGCAGCTCCTCAGTTTTGTTTTATTTAATTCCATCTGTTTTTTCTCACCTCAACAAGAAGGGATAGGAATATCACTTTATTTTCTTCCTGGTGGTTTATGGGTATCCAGTATAGTTCTAGTGTCTCCTCTGGATTTTAGCAAAAAACAATACCTAAAGCCATCCCGGCCCCCACTCCCCACTCATTACTGAGACGTTTAATTTATTTGGCAAGGTGTTGACATTCTGATCCTGTTCAAAAAGTTTCCCACTGCAGCTGATTTGGGTGAGCAAGAAAATAGAAAAAGACTTATTGTTTTCAAAATAATGCCTGAATTACAGGCATGTTTAGTACAATATTAATCCTTTAGACTGAGGCATGCCAGAAATGGTAGTTTCAAGCTGTGATTAGGAAGGAGGAGAAATAGAGAAGGAGACAGGTAGGAGCAAGGAAGTTGCCTGTGGGCAATAGCAAGACTGTAAAGAAAACAGGCACATTTAAAAGATAGGAGACTCACTGATATAAAATTACAGCTGGCCAAAGCAGCCATTAAAAAAAGCCAGTTTCCATATCATGTAACTGTCCATCCCTTTTCCAACACAAAGGAAAGATGTGCTGAGAAATTTCCAGGAAAAAAAAGTATTAGAAGTATTTTTTGAAGTATAAAATCGAATTCATCTTCCTGTGAGGTGCAACACAAACTAGGCAATGCTGTGTTCCATGGAGCAAGACTCTTGTTTCTAGCTCTAGCTAATGCCAAATGCTGTCTGAAGCATAGGACCTTGTGGTAGATAGACAGTACCAAATAACATATTTTTAGGAAAAACTTCTTCCTATTGACATTAGTCTTAAATCTAGTGTCTGTTTCCAAAGAGAATCTTTTTTCCTAGTGGGTAGGCTTATTTTCTTTCCACTGTTCTGCATTTTAGTCAGGAAGTATTTCGCCTCTATTTTGAATTCTCCCAAGGTTTTTAGCTTAGTGGTACCTTGCAGTGACAAGCTTTAGTCATTTTTGACTTGTAGAAATTTAATTGTTTCTATTGATTTGGGGTTTTCTCTTACTTTCAAAGAATAGCCTTTTCTTTCATGGAAATGGGAACTCTCTTGGCTCTATCTGCCTTCATTTAGCCATTTATTATTCTTATTCTCTCCAATTGAACCTCTTCTATTTCTCTCCTTTCTAAATAAAGAAGTCACAGACAGTTTCAATCACTCTTCCTGTGGAATGTTTTCTGCACCCATGACATCTTTTATTAGGCACTTCTATTAATAAAGAATTAGGGAATTGGAAATTTAGCACTAAATTTTGTGCCTGGGTTCTTGCTTGTAAAATAAGGCAAAATAATCCTAACTTGCTCTCATGCTTATTACAAATCTGTGGGCCAGTTCTATTGTTTGTTTACACTTTTATTGAATATTTTGCTATTTTTGTTTTGAATCCCACGGCATCCGCTGTCTCCATTTCCATGCACAGTCCACCTTTGGGCAGAAGACACCATGATAAAAACTAATCTCAGGGTATGAAATTTTTTTAATCTTCCTTTTTGTAATTTATTTTGCCATAGCATCATCAGTGTTTGATAGCTGACACTGGTTTTGTTTTTCTCCATCACAAATATCACCTGGGAGGTCTGCACAGTCATTTCTGCTTCTCCTTTCCTACCCCTACTGGCAGTGTGCTCAGCAGGGATGTAGTCAGGAGATAGCTGCTGGAGGATGGCATCTCCAAATGGGATGAATATTGTCTGCAATTCCTGTAAGATTTTCATATCTCCTATTTCAGTCTTCTTTCATCATGCTCATGAGCATTTTAAAACAAACACAGCTACCATCAGGCTTTTATGTCACTGTTTATTAAGATTGTACATAACCAACAAAAGAAATTGTTCACAGAAATTAGACATAATCTCAGTACACAATCCATGACTGAGTGAGCTTTTCTAAAATCTGAATCAGGTTTTTTTTTTTTACATAGTTGCCTCATGGACCCAGCCAGCAAGGCTAACTCAGTACCACCCAGAACATCTCGGCACAGCAAGTTTATAAGTTCAGCTAGCAATTTTCTTCAACACAGGTGACAGGGACAGGATTCTTGCAGCAAAATAAAGGGGGACATATTTAAAGGCATAGACACAATTTTAATTTTTTCCCCAATGTCTGCCAAGTCATTCAAAACAAAAGGAGACTGTTGGCAAGACTTCAAAAAGAGACTTGTGGATGAAGTAACTCATGATGCACTACTTTACCTGGCTAAGCTTGTGGAGACCGAAGATAAAACACATAACTTTTGGGTCAGCCAGGAACCTCTTTGCAAAACTACAGATGGAAAGTTGTCTGGTCATTGTAAAGTAACAAGGTATTCAAAGATTACAAAGCAGTACATTACCCTTTCATTTTGGATATTCGTTTCTGTAAGACATAAATCAAGCATATGCTTTAGAAATGGGAAATATCATAAAGGTGAAGCAGAATATAACTCCACATGACTGTTTCCTTGCTCTAACTGCTAGTTATCAATTTTAATTTTCTTCAAACTACAGTTATCCTAAAGTATTGAAAGTTCTAGCATAAAAAAGCAAAATTTACATAATGGACAGTAGAACTGGCCAACTTCTTTTCCTTGGTGCAAAATTTTGATATTTGATAGTATTCTAAACTGAACCAAAAAGGCATCTCTGAGTGTTTTGAGTCACCAATGGACTAAACATGTTCCCAGGGAGGTATGGTGATAAAATATCAATTGAATCTGGTGGTGCATAACCATATCCTATAACCATGAAAAAGGAGGAAAATAATGATGACTGAAAAAAAACCCAAACCAAAACCTCAAAAGAGGTGAACTCAAAATGCCTATGGTAATTTGTCATCATGGCCTATTGTTTGTGGCAGCATCTCAGGACAAGATTAGAGCAGGGATCCTAAAGGGGATAGCATTCCAGCTTCAGTAATGGCATAGGATAGGGCATGGAAGAGTTACTGGAAGAAGAAACCGTGTTAGATAGAAGAGCACAAAAATCCTCAGGTCTTCATAAGGGCCACATCAAGAAAATCACTAAAATGAAGCTAAAACTTACATTTGTTTGACAGCTAGAGAAAACTAGTAAAAGAAATCAAAGGAAAATATTTTTTCCTTTGCAGCAAGCAACAGGCAAAGTAGTGGTGGCTGCTAACTGCTGGCTGCCTTAGGATAGCTGAAGGGAAGTTCCAAGGCCAGGGAAGTTGCAGTTACTTGATTTCTACTAGATGGTATTGCTGTGAAAGAATGACAAGGTGAAGCTATAACAGCAGTTAATCTTGTTTATAAATTCTGCTGTGTCATAACTATAATGTGCAAAATTGGCCCAGAAGTGCATTACAAAGAAGCAACATACTATTTTCCCATCATAAATTAGTGTAACCTCACTCAACAGCAAACACATTTCAAAATCTGTTTTATTCTTATACAGAACTTTGTCTTCCATTGTGCTGTGGCTACATAGCCTCAACCCACTTGGATAAAACAGATTCAGTATTTCCACTAGCCTTTTCCCCTGTCAAATGTTCCATAATTACAGTTAAAAGTTAGAATTAAATAAGACTCGTTTTAATCTCATAACCTATTTTATGGCAGGTAGATAGGGAAAGGGAGTTGAAGAGCAGCCTCTTAATCACGAGGCAGGAGAGACTGTCATGTATTTCCCATGTCTCTTACAAATGGAATAAGCCGGGATTGTAAAATACTGTCTTAAGCTTGTGTCCATACACAATGTGGTCTGTCATATTCAGCAGATTGGCAACAGCATTGAAGTAAATTTAGTAACAAATTGTTAGATTTTTGACTAGTTACACTGAGGAAAAAAAAAAAAAAAAAAGGCATGCTGAAAAATAACCAAGCAGCACTTTTTATTTGATAACCTTGCTTATAGGCAATTTTAGCACCACATCAATCCAGCAGTTCCATAGCATTGTGTGGCAGTGTGAGTGAGAGAAGATGGCCAGGCTGGTACTGAAAAATAAAACCACAAGATTTATGGAAGGGAAGGCTGTCATCAGTAGAGATCTGTATGTGTCCTTGACTAGCAGCAGAGGACAAAGTGTGTCAAGACATTTTGCATCTTTCCAACCAGGCAGGTCTGTTTCATTCAGTTATTCCTCAGCTCCTCCTTCTGCCCAGCCCTATTGGCTCCAGTGACACAACTGAAATCCAAGAGGAGTCATCTGCTGGGGACACTGCCTTGGGGGTATTTTACACTCCCTTAAATAGAGATCGAGTGCACGGACTCAGAATTTTTTGCAATGAGAATGGAAAACTCTTCATCTCTTGGTATTTCTTTCAAGGGTGTTTTTTCCAGGGTTGGGAGAAGGGAGAGGGTTTCAAAAGCAATGTGGCCTTCTGCCAACAGCAGAGATGTGTTTCAGTCACTGGATGACCTGTTATGATACAGGGAAGTATTTGATGAAGCTGACAGGACTGTACTAGAGCAGATGTCTTGGTTGGGAGACAGGTGTGACAGACAAGAGTCTTTGCACATGTGAGCCAAAGTGGAACTGGAGAGTTACTGTTATTCATCATCAGTCTGTCAATGTTAAGGTGGAAAAAAAAGAAGTCATTTTCACCCAACAGTGTGGGATGTCCTCTGGAGTGATTTTTGAACAGGTCAAAATTTATATAATAGTGTCACAACTGTATGATTAACTTCTAGCCAAAAACAACCTCAGAAAAACTTAAAGATGAAAGTCTGAATTTACATCTTCAGAATTAAAGACTGGACAGATGCTTTGCACATATGGATGATAATTTATTATGCCTTAATCATCATTATCTTATGTTTACTAGAAAAGTCATATCAATGTGTCTGAAAGGTTTTTAAAAGATGTTTGTCTTTTACTTTTAGAAAGTGAGGAAGGTTTAAAAATACTTTGATGAAGCAGGAGATTAAAAAGCTAAGGGAGGCTTGGATCCTTTCAAATGGGTCTCTTTCTATCCACGCTGAAGTTTTTACAAAGCATTTTTCTGATCACACATTCACAATGGGGATGATTGTTCATGCTGTAAATATCTCTATTGTTCATATTCTAAATATCTCTAGTCTTTTTCTGTGTGGTCTGCCCAAAATTAAGGGGCTCGCTGAAGTACAGCAGTGTTAGACTGACACAGATGGAAAATCAGACTCCTGGCCATGTAAGGGTGACAGAGTCAAGACAATGTCATCCATAAATATTGTGCTAATGAGTTATGTGTGGGTTGTAAATGTGAATAGCTGTACTTCAGAAAGGTTTAGATTGCTGAAGGACACTGGTCTCTCCAAAGTCCTGCAAGTCAGGAAGTAGCTGTAGCTCAGCTTCCCTCCCAAGGTATCAGAGGAAAAATCATATCTGTGGGAGCTGGAGAAGGAGACTATTCCTTTGTCTTACAGCCAGTGTTTGCTGAAGTATATTGGTCCCCAGTTCAGGGAAATTTTTCTGTCTTACTTTTGCTCAGAAATAATTTATTTTGTTGTTTTAACAGTCCAACTTTCATAAAAGAGATATTGCTCAGTACTTATAGTAACAACTCTACTAATGAGCCTGATACGGGCAAAAGTTTTCAGTGAGAGAGCGACTGTTGAAACTTTGATCTCCACTGGAGACTCCAAAAACAAACTCCTCAGGTTTCAAATTTACTGGCAGTCTGACACATCACTGCCATAAACACTAGGACAAAGAGAAAAGATTTTTTTATATGTCCTCATATAGAAGGATATTAATTATGAGTTGTGACTGCCTGCAGAGCAGCTGTGGCTCTTTTAATGAATAGTCTTCCAATGGCTGAAATAAAATGTCAGGACTGGTGAAGATTTGCAATTGGAAAAGCCATATAAGCTATTTATAAAAGAAAATCAACTGTAAAAAAATACTTGCTAAACGTTTCTGGCTTCTGTAGTGCAGCTGTACACTGAGCTCCTTAGTCAAATGTCTATCCTCACGTCTGGTACTCCCATAAGTGACTTGGATTAGAGTTTGAGGTCATTTAGATTAGAGTCCTCTCTCCTGAAGCTGGAGAATAACTTTTGTCTTTTCTATAAAACGATCCCCAAAAGCATCAACCATGCTGATGTTTTCTAAGCAACTCATTAAACAGTGGTAGGAGTCATACTTTACCAAGGGATTTTCCCCAGGGTGACAGAAAGGTATCAGGACAAAACAGCTTTACAAACCAAATCTATTTCAATATTCTAAAATTTCCCTGAGACTACCCCAACCCATGTGAAATTGCATCATTTTGGGCAAGCTGACATATTTCTGCACGATTGCAGCCAGGTGCACGGCGGTGCCTCAGCCACAGCAGAGCACAGCGGCCTGCAGCGTGACCTTCCCGCCGGCGGCGGCGGCGGCGGCGGCAGCGGGGCAGGGCGGGCCGGGCCGGGCCGGGCCGGGCGCTCCGGGCACCGCAGCTCCCGCAGCTCCCCCGGCCGGCCGCAGCCTCCGCTCCCGCAGCTCCCCCGGCCGGCCGCAGCCTCCGCTCCCCGCCGCGCCCGCCGCCTGCCCCGCCGCAGCCTCCGCCGCCCGCCGCGAGGTGAGTCCGCCCTCACCCTCTCCTTCCTCATCCCCCGCCCCGTCCTCATCCTCGCCTCGCCCCTCTGCCGCGGCCGCCCCGGGTGTCTGTGCACCCCGTGCGGGGGAAGCTGTTAGACTCTTCCTAAAGAATTTCCCAGGTAAAGCACGCCGGAAAACCCCGCAAAGAGGCAAATAATAAAACCCCCAATTACGTTAGCTTGTCTTTATTTATTGCCCAGTTGAAAATGAGCTTCAAATGACATGTTATGGAGACAAGAGAGGGTTTGGGAAGGACAGCGAGCACTGAGGGACTTTTAAAGAGTCGGAGAAATTCATCTTCATTGTGGAGGAAATTAAATGTTTCTGGTGGTTTGTTGTTTTTGTCTTTTTGTGTTGTAATGGTTTGGGGTTGGGGTTTTTTTTGGTTTGTTTATTTGTTCATTTCCCAGTAAGTCACCAACAGACATTTTATGATGTTAGCCACAGCTCAACACTCTGTTGGAAAATATTTTTGTTTCAGAGTGGATAAAGCATCAGGAGTGCAGTAAACATTTTAAACTTAGAACTGCAACAGATACAGTAAATCACATGTTGTTTGCGTGTTGGAGCAGGAATCCCTGGAGCTGCAGCAAGTTCAGTCCCCCCAGTTCACCTTGGGACAGTTCCCAGAGCATCTTTGGCTTTTGCAAGGCACTTTTATATGGTTCATTGTATTTTCCCTATGGCACACAGATCTCAGTACTGGCTGATAGGTAAAACTGGCCACATTTTAGGCCCCTGACTTGTGCCAAATGCAGGAGATGAGAAAAACTAAGGTGTATGGCTGAGTTCCTTGGCGGTGGATGGAAACAACAGATAAATCCAAGTGAGCCTCTTTCCCTCCAGATCTACTTCTGGAGGTGGTTTGCCCTCTCTGATGGTAATACAGGGAGCCAGCACCCCAGCACAGCACCCTAGCACAGATGCTGCAGTTATATGTCCTCACTCGGGTGACATCTAGCTCAGCTGTCATCCCACCGTGTCCCTCTCCTCCGCAGACAGTGGTTATTGCTGGCACACAAAGTACCTCCCAGTCTGACAGCTGTCAAAGAGAGGACCCCTGTCAGCTGGAGAGAGCTGTAGCTGTCTCATTTCTAGACAGCAAATAGAATGAAAAGAAATGAAAACCTTCCATTCCAGTCTGTTTTTTTTTTTGTTATTATTTTTTTTCTTTTTACTTCCCCACTGAGTTCATAGACTGAGTTATTGTAGCTGTTACAGAAATATTAGCTGGTTACTGGTGAGATGGGAGGTGTCCCTCAGTCTGTATAGGAGGGATGTGGTCTCATTTAAGATGTGGTTCACAAAATGGAAAAGTTTGTGTAAAGGGAGTTGCCTCTGTTCCGCTCTTTTTTGAACAGGTGCCCACATTACAAACACCACCACAGCCTGCAGCCTTAGCAGAGAGGTTAACAAATTGGCTGATCCCAGCTATTCTTGCCAAATATCCTTGTGCTCTGAAATGTAACAGTTCTGTTCAGTGAGAGTAAATCAGTAAGATGGTGGCCTGCCTGCACTGCCACATCTTCTGTGTGTAGAGGAGTTTTAATATTGGCTTCATTTCTTGTATTAGATGCCTTTCTTTAGGTTAAAAGATCTCTTCTTCCTTAAACTCCTTTCATAGCTTTTTGCATTATTAAGGCATAGAGAGAGGCATCCCATCATCAAGTTTTAAAGGACCTATTCAGGTTTGCCTGTAAATTAAGATTGTGTCACACCAAGGGGATGGAGGAAGAGAGAACAGTTCTGTGACAAAGCCAATTTAATACAGCCATATCTGTGTAAAGCGGAGACTGGCAGGAGTAAGCACCTCAGAGTCTAAGCTTGTTAGTTAATTAAGTTATTAGCAAACTATAAAAGTAAGCTTTTCTCTCAGGAAATGAAATCACTGTAAAAGAATAGCATGATAGTAATCTTGCATGATTTTAAGAGACTAGAAACTATTTAAAGAAACTTTCACTGATGTGCACACAGTGCAACTGGAAATTTTCTTCCAGTTCACTTTCAGTATGTTTTTTTTTTGGCATTAATTATAGCCTATAATTGTTTTCTTCATTAATTTTATCATAGTCTTTGTGCAATATATTTTGAAATTATTTATTATTTAAATGCATATGATCATACTGGTTTAAGGGCACTGTTCAGAGTGTTTTAGAAAATGGAAAAAAGTCTTAATCTAATACTTTTCCAGATAGCTGATCACAAATATAATATTTTTTGTTTGTTCTGAGTGCATCCTCTACTAGTGTAACACATTTACACATGCCATATGTATTTAATGTGGTACTGCTTTTCTTGTTTGCTTTCCAGACAAAAATGTCAGAACTGTGAGGGTCATTTATCACCACATTTTCCTTTCTCCAACTAAATTCTGTTCCACTTGTTCTGGTTCCTAACCTGTTGTTATGGACATTGATAAGACACAACAGAATTCAGTGATACTTTGAGGTTGTGATGTCCTCCTTTGTATTTTCTTCAGCAAACACAGTCAGTGGTATAGCATAGATAACTCTGCAGCTAAAAAAAGATGAGCAAGGGGAGTGGAAGAGCTGCTGGCTCAAAACCACTTGTATGATGTTATCTAAAGAAGAATGAAGAGTTGGGAATTTTCCAGGTCCTGGTTCTAGGTGCCATTGCAGGTATCAGCTGTCTGGCTTTTAAGGTGGCATCCAGAAACATGCTGGACAGCAATAATAGTAATAATATTAACAATGGTAGTTTGTTACTTCTCTGTTTTCCTAAAGACCACTCCATTTTCTAGACAGAAATGTATTTCTCCTCAGATTGAATTATTGCAAGTCATTCTGTCACAGCTACGAAAAGTAAAGCCAAGGCAGTTAAATATGGAAGGTAGACCTAGTTCAAATGAGCGCTTCCATGGCAATATTTCCCTTTCTATTGCTTCCCTAAGCAATACTTTCAGTGCTTGTATACATTTCATAAGTGTTAGCAAGTGTGCATGGTATTACAGCCCGCTGGTAAATGGAGACAGGATATTAGACATAAACACGGAGGTCACTCAGCACCGGAAAGAGCCGCCAGGCACGCTCTGGCTACGGGAAGGAACCAGCTGATACTGAAACCAACTGCTGCCATCAGTGTCTATCTATATACATCTCAGGCATGAATAGCATTCAGAGTCATGTGAAAGAAGGTGATGTGATATTTTGGAGAAAAGTACACCAAGGGCATATTAAAGACACTTAAGAGAGTTTAATGCAACAATTATTTTCTCTTTTATTAAAAAAAAAAATAAATTAAGCTTAGATCAGAATAAATCAATTTCTTTGACAGAGTGAGGAGAGTCTTCCAAAGTATAGTTCTGGAGGCCAGTAGATGCCAAGAAGGGACACAAGAAAACATAAAATTATATGACTGCAAAAAAGATGCCAACACACCTAGGGAGGTCATAACTTAAGCCGTCTGGTTTCCAAGAATAGGCATTTGAATAGCACATGGTTTCTTGTTTCAAGACAGGCTTCAAAGTAGCAGTTCTGATATATTAGCAGACAGGCAGACTGAGGATGTCAATAAATGCAGCAATCTTTGATGAGATGCTTTTCTCAAATGTGGCATGTTGATTAATCTGCTAATTAAAAGTGGATGTATGGAGCGACAACGATCCCAGTCTTGTCTGCCCCACAGCTCTGCCATTGCTGTCACTGGCAGAGCACCCCGCAGCACATACTGTTCAAACTGACAGAAGGAGTTTTTCTGGCATAGTTATACCACCTCCCTAAGTGATGTAAGTTGAGCCAATATAAGCTCTCTCCTTCTGGCAAAGTTACGTCCACACCAGGAGTTCTGCAAACATAGCAATATCTGCTGGGGATGTGAATTTTTCACACCAGCAACTGACATAGCTATGTTGGCAAAATATTATAATTTGGAACAGGCAGGGGAAAAAATGCATTTATCACCCCATCCTCAGCCATTTGCAAAGCATTAAAGAGTCCTTAATACTTAAATTTCTCTTAATGGTTGTACTTTGCAGACAAAAATTCTTATTTCTGTGAGAGGGACTGTGTGTTGTTATATTTATTAAAAATGCGCTGCTTCCTAATTCTTAGTGATTTCTATCAGTGAGGTGTCTCGTGATGGCATCTAGGGTATTTATAAAATATGAAAATAACTCAATACAGTTTGAGTGTTCTACAGAAGCATAACACTCCCAGTGACAGACTGAATCCTCTGTTTGGCTGGTATCTGGGTCTCCCATCCTCACGCCGGCTAGGCTGGGAGTATGCAGCATGCACAGCCACGGTACCTGGCACTGCACCACCCAACTCCATGAGTGTCCTCCTTTTCAGAGTTATAGTCACCATCTGTAGTGGACAAAACATGCACTTTTTTTTTCAGAAGAAAGTAATTTTACTGTAAGCAATCTTGTCAAAGTAGGTGAAGCAGCAAGTTGTTCATGCAATGCAAACCAGAGTGACTTTTGTGCAGAGCTCAGGTAGGCACCTCCAGCCTGGAAAAAATGCAGCTGTCTCCTTGCAATCTCCAATTGTCTCATCACTAGTTGTTCCCAGTTTCCACAGAACACCAGGAGCAGAGGGGGAATTGGGAATGCTTGCATTGGTATTCCCTTTCTGCTGCATCAAAGGTCACCATCACCTTGTTGGGGGTTACCATCCATCCCCTGGGCTAGCTGAGATGGAGCTGGGAGGATTGTCTAGCCCATGTCAGCCAGAAAGAGAGAGATGGGTAAGCAATAATTCAGTATTTAAACAGGCTTTAAGTAAATTGGCTCATTTTAAGCAGCAATTCTAGCAATAGTTCAGCCAGAAAATCAGGAGTGGGAGGGTGTGCATAACCTCTGGGAAGAGGGTGGTGACAAGTAGCTGGCTGAGGGCTGCATATGGAAACCACTTCTAGTGGCACAGCAGCAGCCAAAGAAGTATGACTATGCTGACTGCTAGCACTGCTGGCAGCTTGCTACTGGCTTTATCTGGATGGAAATTGTCTAGATCCCTCACTCAAAAATGCCTATCACTGTAAAAATGGGGAAGGGAGTGGAATTTTTAATAGTCGTGGGGTATCTTGTATCTATCACACAAAAAAAAAAAAAAAAAGAAAAGGAAAGAAACTTTCTTAATCAAAAGGAATAAAGTAAGGGCAAATGTAGGCAGGAGATCAAAAGGCATCTCTGCCAGTGAAATCCATTAGCCTTGAAGTAATCTCCTAAGGGAACTGAAGACATTCCCATTGCTTGAGATATTTAAAACTAGGTTAGACAAAACACTAGGAAGTGTACAATGGAGGACAATCCATAATCAGCAGGGAAAGGGATTAAATAGTCTTAATAAGCCTTTAACATACATTCTGTGATTTCAGTGCCAAGACTTCACATGTTCCTCTGCTCTGTCTCCTCCCTGCAGCTGCCATAATGGGAGATTATGAAATCACTGTAAATGTGAGCAATTAACTATTGTAATAGAATTTGGTAATGTAATGGTGCTGCATTTTTATTCCTTTTAGACTCAACTAAGACTTCTTTTACCATGGATTTAAGTTGATTTTTTGGAGAGCTATTGCAATCTTCCTGTACAGAGATTTAGAGTGATGTGTTTCTAATAATTGCTTTGGGTTTCAGGAAGTGATTTGGTTTTTAGTTAAATATATCCTTTTTTGCCCACTGAATTTCAAAATTCCTGAGTAGTTTATCTAAAAATCCCATCTTTTACTTCTATGTTTAAGCACTCATCATTATTATCCCACAGCCTGCTAAATTTTTTGTCTTTTGAAAGCTCGTAAGTGCCAAGAGCTTCACCTTAGTAAAGCAACAGGTAAAAGATGTGCTTTGTGGCATAAAGATGAATTAGTATTTATATCTCTGTTCTATAAATATTAAGTCACTGTGGAAGTATTCAGATCAACAATGTATGCTTATAAACACTGCCTAAGAAGAATTTATTGCTTCACAAATACCACTGTTTGCTATGATCTCTGATAATTTTCCGCGTTTCCTGTTGTGTCAGTTTGATACTGTGTCCTTAGGTCCAGATGACTGCTTGAATCATGTTCACACTGGAACGTGGGGTATTTTGTTTAGTTTCACCAGGGGAGAGGCCAGCACTGTGGTTTAGAGAGGTCCTACCAGGGGAGACAGCTCAGTGAAATCAAGCTTCATGCTTAAGGTAAAATGAGTTACAATGACTTGAAGTTGACAGCTTTTGAAGTCCTTTTAGTTTGCACTCTAATGGAATTCCTGTGAAGAATTGCTTTGTATGTACACATCCAAAAAGCCAAAGTCACATTGCAAATGAATTAAGTTTAAATAACATGTGACATTCTGTGGTTTCTTTGTGTAATTTTGCATGAGAAATATTGTACCCATAAATCAGTGCTAGTCAGTTTTGGTCTTTTGCATATTTAACAAATTTCTATAAGTAATACATGACATTTAACTTGGGTATAAAACTGTCTTCAGACAGCTGGGAATTCATAGCTAGAATAAGAATCTTATGCAAAAAAAAAAAAGTTGCTTAAATCAGAAAAAATGGTGATTTATAAATGGCTTTTTAACAGAGAGGTTATTACTGTTCTGTAGAGTTACAGCTGGTAACACAAATGATAGATGTGGCAGTGGGGAAGGAATATGATGATTGAAAAGTGGGCTTCGTTTTCTTTTTCACACCCAAGTGGTGCTTAAAGCAGCAGATTCTCTCTTGTGCCATCATTTTCAGGGGGATTGAGCAAATGGTTACCTGCAAAACTTTCAAGTGGTACACACATAAATCTAGAAGAAGCCCTGACCATAATTTCAAGATCCAGATTGAATTTTCTGTACGTAACATCATTAGGAACAAAGCGTTGTGCTAGGTAATTGATTTTTTTAATGTCTTGAGAATTAATTTTCACCCGGAAAAATTATGGTAGCCTTTTTACAAATGAAGTAAACAACTATATTACACTGCGGGAGGTGGACTCTGACATACCTATTCATCTTAAAAGGATTCATTTTTATCAAACTACTTCAATTCTAGCCTAACTTTTTGGATGACAAAGCATTGCTCAAAGGTTGTGAGGAACTTATTTTATGTTACTTGCCAATATTTTATTATTATTGATCTAAAATAGAAATAAAGGTCAGTGAATTTAGAGCAAGGATGAATTTGGCCTTTAAGCTGTGTCTATAACAATATGATTGGCAGCCTATTTTTCCCTTGCACCTTAAAACTCAGTATAGATTGATATATTGGCAGTTGTTTTTAATTTTCCTCATCCTATTCTTTTGACAATGAGAAAAGGGAGCACATGGCTTATACTTACTCTAGTAAATTTAAAAGTGCCAAAAAATGCTCTCTGGTATTGAGGAGCCTGGCATGGAGCATTCCACATCTACACAATTACATTATTTTCTGAACAATGACCACCTGCAAACTGCCTTTCTCTGTATTGTGACAGCTCCCAGACTCTGCCCAAAAACTGCCAGGAGAATTCAAGCTGTCCCAGATTGAAATCACTGCAAAGATTATTCTTGCTGTTTAACTGTATATGTGCATACTACTGAACATCAATTTTTCCATGTTCAAAACTAGTTATGAGCTACTACCATGTCTTTAGGATTTGCTTTGACACATTGGATGTGAGATCACAGATATGTTTGAAGCTTTTTTTTTTTTGTTTGTTTGCTCTCTTGGTGTTTGAAAATCTCCTAAAGATAGAAACATTAAGCCAGAACACACAGATGTTTCTTGGCAACATGCTTGATGTACAAAAACAATTACAAAGAGGCATAGAGTCATAACTTCTGCCATATTCCTGTTCAGGTAAGAGAAAGTGCAGAAAATTTATGGATAGGTAATATTTTTCAAAGGTAAATAAGCTGTTCTGTTTCTGTTTAGGTTCTCAGGCATGGAGACAGATGACTTTCTATTTGTCTTAGCAAAACAAATGCTGGTTTTTCCCAGATAAAGCAATTACTAGAGAATATACATCAATGCATAACACCAATTGGAGTTATCCAAATTCTCTTCTCTTAATTCAGAGAATTTGATAAATATTGACACATGAAAATATTCTGTCTCTGTGATATTTGGTTGCGTTGAGATCTGCTGTCACCCTTTGCACCACTGAGGTGACTCCAACAGGAAGATTTTCCAGTATCTAGGAATCCCTCCTCACCAGGAGAGATGATCCTGCCCAAAGCCTTTTCTAACCCTGGAAACTGCCCTCACTGGTATTATTGTTGTGCCATTTCAATGGTATAATAATTTACTTAGAAGTCAAATACGTCTGTGGTTCAAGTCAGGATCCTTTATAAAATGACTCATTGTGTTTAAAAAAATGTAGTGATGTGAACTTTAAAGAGTTTTCCATTAGCTTGTTGAGTACTATTTTAAGTAAATGTAGTTTAACATTTAGCTATTTGACATTGTTTTTGTCAATGTGATAATATTTCTAGCTTAAATCTGTGCTATCTAGGCTAGACTTTTCTCTGAGTTTTAACACAAAAAATAAAGCAGGAGCACACACAGCTTGTGTGACTTCTGGAGAAGAGCCCCTAGCATTGGCATAGCTGTATGAATAGTTGGGAGTTGCCATAAGTTCAGGTGGCTCCAGGGTACGATGAAGAACCTGTCCAGACACACATTTATTGCAGCCGGATGGTTTTGCTTATAGAGCTGGGATCCCAAAACATCCATCTGGAAAGCATCCTGAAGGCTTAAGGAAGCATAAGCAGTGTTCCTGATGATTTTAGGAAAAACTGTCTAAGGAAATTTGGTAAGACTCCAACTCACGTTTGCATTTCTTTAACCCCTTTGGCTTAAAATCCTACCTGGCTGACTAAGCCACAAGGAAAATTAGCTGGGGTACATTCAGACGTTGCCCAGCTATTTCATCTGGGTCACTCAACCCCATAGCAAGCCAATCAACTCGTCATAAGATAAGAATAAAAGTGAATTAAATAACAAAATGAAGAAACTGGATTTTAATCATAGAGAGTTCACTGTAAACTTAGAAAGAATGTGCAGAGTAACTGGCTGGATCATAGCTATATTTGCTATATGAACTTGCTATAGGAACTATATTTGCTGTATGTGCAGTCAGAAGTGAGGTGATCAAACAGCACAGGGAACTTGGAGCTTGAAATCACCTGGGGTGCCCAGATGAGTAAAGGTACTTTGGGCATTGTGTCTTTCCTGTTGATATGGCATAGCCAGCTGCATGAGGATTTTAGTATGCTGGGACAGGTTAGATCTGTCTTGATAGGGCTTTGCAAAGGATGGGCCCAATTGGAGGGACTGGAAGGTGCTCTGGGCTTCTTCTGTGCTTGTGTTCCTGCCTGACCTTTGCTGTGTGGCTGTTCCATTTAAACACAAAGGATATTTTGTCCTGGCATTCCTGCAAGCCTTATCTGGGAGTAAAGAATCAACCCAATACATCTTGTGCTCTGTATTTTTATGAGTGGTCATTCTGCAGCCCACACTATAATCACAGAGTTATCCTCAGTAGGATTTATATAGATGCTTCTTTTAAAAATGTGACCTTCAAGTAGAGTAAAAACAAAAGACATGTGCGAAGATGTTAAACATATTGTTTTATTTTAGCTGTGCTGGCTGTAGAAGCAATGGAAATATTAAAAGTGTTTTTCTCTCCTTTAAAAACATGCAGATTTGAATACCTTAAGAGCACAATCTAATGGAAAAAGTGTTCTTTTCATGTAACCCATTCTTGGAGTAAGAGTAATTTTAAACAAGCAGATTATCAGTTTTATTTTATTTTTGATAAAAACTCCATGCATACAAGATAATTGAAGGTGTAATTTTAGACTTTGTATCATTTTAGCACAATAAAATATGGTAAAAGGTAGAAAAATAATCTGGTGATGTCGTCCATTTAGTGGAATAATATTACTTTAAATACAGGTAATGAAAATCTTTGTTTCACTGAAATCAGTGGGAAAATTTCAATGGCTTTTAAACAGACCTGTGGCTTAGTTCTTCCTCCTGCTCTGCTTGTTTTTCAAATTTCATAACTCACATTTACATTTGAGAGGGCTCTTAATAATTCCCAGTTGAGCATGCATGCATACGGATTTATACACGTGTGTGTGTGTGTTTGTGCAGAAATGGGCTTGAAGAGAGTTATGTGTTTGCTTTTTTTGGACAGAGCCATTACAATGACCCTGTTTGTCAGGGTATACCACAATTACCTCTGATTTCAGTGACTGGAGACAGATGAGCATTTTAACTCCTGTTAAACAAATACCGAGTTGACAGGACAGCTTCCAGGTTAGAAACCATGCTATATTGCTAAATAATCTAAAAATCCATCTGTGCCATCCAGGGAGAAGACTTGGGGTGAAAGGGTGAGGTTTTTGGTAGCATCACACTGGTTTGTCTCCACTCCCACCGAGCTGATGGGAGCACTGCCCACAGCTTCAGAAGAGCAGGGCTCAGCAGTACTGCTCACAGGAGTCACACCACACCATTTGCTCTTTCTGCTTATTCCAAAAAGAAAAAATGGCTTGACCTATGCATAACTTTGTTGTGCTTAATTTGCCAGCTGGTGAGTGTCACATGTTTAATTTGGGCAATGTAAATAACAATCTCTTCAGTAGCTGAGATTTTCACTGACAACACAGTCGCTGAGCTTAGACAGCCGATTGCTGCTGCTGTAGAGCTAAGTCGTTAAATATTATCAAACTAATACCCTTGTATGGTCACACTGGATACAGATTAGTGAAAGCCATAATCCTATTTAATTTAACACAGTCCCAGGGATTTTCCTCTACAAAGAATTTGGTCACATGCATACTGCATAATTTGCATAGTTCTTAAATATATGGACCCTCTCTAGGAGCAGGGCTGTCTGCCAATTTAATGGCAGTTATTAAATCCCATTATACTTTGTACCACAGTCCAGATGCAGGTATATGCTAGAAAAAGCTCATGGTTAGTTAGAATTTGTTGTGGCTCTGAGCTATGCCACAGCTGGTTATCTCAGGTCATCTGTTTCAGCCTCAGAGGAGGGTGTTAACCCTCAGCAAAGGTAATATGACAAAGGACTGCAATTAATTTTAACCACAGTGCAGCCCAGCCAAGATCCAGCTGTCCAAGGACTCAGACATATAAAAACTGACTGTGCTTGTACTGTCACAGATTCTGGGGTTTGTGGTTGAGCAACTCTTATCTCAGTCATAGGAAAGGTCTGATTTTTATGTGCCGAGCACAGTTAAGTTCATTTGCCTTCAACAACATGTGATATCTTTGAGATTAGAGCTGATTAGACTTGGAGAATTAGGGCTACCCCTTTTCATTTCCGGATTATTATTTTTTTTCTTTTCTTTTTTAGTTGTCTTCCTTTTTGTCCCCCCATGCAGAACTATTGTCTGAATGGAAAAAGGAGGCACTGGTCCCCTTGTCAAGGTCTCTTAGCTAATATCATTGCTTATCACAGGCCAGCTGCAGATTGCTGGGCCCATGTACTTGGCAGTCACAGACACACTGCAGAGCTCACAGGGCACAGATGGCACAGCTCTGCTGGGTGACCCTGGGCAGAGATGTGGGGGTCTAGAGGAAAGGAGATGGGCTGAAAGCAGTAAGCTATGAGGTCAGCTCTGTGTCTAAACAAGTAGTGAATCCCAGCAGGCTGAAACCACAGGATGCTCTGCCACCTAGTCAGGAGCTTCCTTTCCAAGCACAGCATCAGTCCAGCTAATCTTGCAGTGCTCTCAGTTCAATTTTTTTTTTTCCTGTTACGCAATGTTTGCAGCCTTTTATAGGCTTTAGGTATTTATTGCAGGGAAATGATGGTGAAATTTTGATCAACAGATTTCAGGGTAGTCAAGCAGCTCCAGACACAGGGAGCAATCTTCCACCTTTATTTTCCTGGCAATTTCCAAGCATGCTGGGACAAATACGTGGCCTGGCTGATTTCCATGTGAGAAAGTGGCCCTGCTCTCTTTATGAGGGCTTGGTATATAAAAACAGCTTAGGCACAGAAACTTCTTCGCCCTCTCTAGCACCATGCTGGAGGTAGAAGCTTTCCCCTCCAGGGAGCAGAGGGAGTGGTTTGAGCTGATTAGGTTTCCAGATCATTTTCAACAATTTAGGCACCAGCTGAATGGCTGTTGGCTTAAAGAAAACGGAGTAATTATTAATATTATTACTATTATTACCATTAGTAATAAAATAATGCTTCTTCCAAAAGTGCCTAAGGAGCAAGCTGAACTTAAACTTCATCTTGCTAGGTGCCCCACAGTTTTGGGCTGTCATTCAAGAACACAATAAATCCTACCTCAGGGTTCCCACTACTGGATCAAAAGCACCAGAGCCACAGGAGCCAAAGTGCTGATGCTTTATGAAATAATGCTTTCCCCAGCCATCCAGTGTGGTACCAAACCAACCACAGCCTGTTTTCTCAGCGCTGGCAGAGTCAGCATAAACCGCAGATCAGGTGCTCCCAAAGCTCAGTTGTGTGACCTCCTCTGGGTCAAAACCTCACTGATGACAGGTCTGCTGTTACCTTTCCTGGCAGCAGGGTCTCAGAAGAACCAGTGGTTTTCTCCTGAAGAGCTTGTCAACTACACAGACAAGAGATGTGTCAGAGTAGAGGTTTAATGGCAAAGTGAAGGGAAATGGAAAGATGGTGTTTGGAGGGACAGTGAAGGAATTAAAGATTGTGAGGAGAATACACCAATGGAAAGGTGAGGGAGAGCAAGGACACAGAAAAGCAAGAGAAATTAGAAAAGACAGAATGATGGAGAAGCTGTTAAAATACCTTGCTGAGAAAGAAGAGACAGAAGAAAGAGACAATACAAAGGGAACTGGAAAGACTGGGCATAACTCTGGGAAGTTGCTGTGCTGTGCATTTCCCTAGCTGGGTTTCCCTGATATCTTCCGGAGAGAAAAACCCAGTAGTCATTTGTCTTGCTCACAAGTAGCAGAAATACCTCACTGAGACTCAGAAACAAGCCCTTGCCACAACCAGAGCTACAGTTCCTCCTTTTACCTACTCTTGTTGCTGGTGTTTGCTGTTCTTACAAACGCTTCTTTAGTCTGGCAGAGATCAATAAGGCATAAAGGACAGCAGCTGCCTCAAGAGTTTGCTCATCACAAAAGGATAAGCTACTCTGTCTTCTAAAACTGACACCTTATCAGAAAAGCAGAACCTGATGACTTTTAGCTCTTGTTACAAATATTTGCATGTATAGTTGAGATTTGTCAGTTTTACTGCTCTCAGTCATGCATAGCAGAGTTTGCCTTATTTGCAGTATGTTTTCACGTGTCATACATCTTTAATCAGACTGGAGCACTGGGGGCTGGTTTAATTTTTTTCCATTGATGGTTCCTGCATGTAGACTAGAAGCATTGTTATTGCTTTGGCTTCTCTGGTGTCACATCCTGAAGAAATTATAGAAGGTAACAATTAATTTTACGCCTCCTAGCTCCTTCAATTTGATTATAAATTTGGATTAGTGACATATGTGTTGGCTGCTGCATCAAGATCCAATATTAGACTTCTTTTTTTTTTCATAATTTCATGTGAAAACTAGAAGACAGCAATGTGTATGCATCTGTATGATGAAATCTATTATCATAAGTAAAGTGATTCTAAAATGGTATTATCTGATATCAAGGTTACTAGGCACCATCATAGAGTTCTGTCATCTGCTGTATCCATCTTTTGCCCTGTTCTGGATTTCCCCTCCCTTACCTTCTGCCCCCATCTTCTGCCTCTGACTGGGGACTGTGCTGCCCCACAGCTGTAGGAAACCAGAGCTTCTATGAGTGTGAGGTGTGCAGGTTAGAAATCCAGTATTTGAACTCCACAGTGCCACCTTGTTTTCCTTAAAGGTCCTGTGATACTACTGGAAATATCTGAGTTGGAAAATATTAAAATGCTGTAGTCTGTATCTTCTAGAGGCCAGATTTTCCTGCATACTTTTTCTTACCCTGCTGACCTGCTGATTTTTGTGTAACTTTTAATGAGTTTGGGCCTGCTATCCCTGTTTCCAAGAAACAAACAAACAAACAAAAAACTAGTGGCTGCTCACCTGGCATCTTTTAGTCTCTTAGAATGTGTATAACCTCAAAATGCTGAGGTAATACACATTGCCCAAGGAGAAAATGGCTCCTGAATTGTCCTGGCAAGCAAGCTGAGGAACTGGCTTGTGAAGACAAGGGAAGAGAGAGAGGGGATCTGGCAGAAAAGCCACTGTATGCCTACCACAGTTGAAATATCTTTGATTTATTAAAAAGAAAGGGAAGGTAGCAATTTAATTTAGAAAAGCTTTTTGTAAGATTGTGTAATTGTAAAAATCTGAAGTAAGTAAAGTCAAAGAAAAATGCTTTAATAAGTAAATAATAAGTGATTTATTGCGCTTGTTAAAAAACATGCAGAATATTACACTGCAAATAGTAACTTCTAAATCTATAAACTAGTAACAAGATCACTGGTCATAATCTTTGTTTCCTCTCTGCTTTTGAAATGCCTCAGTGTATAGTAATTTCTTTATCTTAAAAAAGGATCTGTTTTACTGGAAACAGTAATGAAGCATTAGTTGCTATTAATGTCAGCTGAATGTCCCACAATTTTATTGTTTCTTCACACTGAAGTAAACTATGAAATTCTATTCCTTGAAATATATATGGATTATTTTGTATTATCTGAATTTATTTTACGATCCCGCTTCTATTGGAAACAAAGCTATACTACAAAAGTTTAAAAACAAAGGGGATTGGCATGTTAAGAATAAACTCAGAAAAAAATTACTGTGATCAGGTTATCTGTCATTGTGAGATATGTATCTATATATACACATATGTATTCCTGTCCTCAAGATTTACATGGCTTTATGGAAATTCTTAACCCTTGCTCCTTCCAGTTTTTGAGGAACTTGTTTTATGTGGTGGCCCTTTACCTTCCTTGAGCTCTGGTGTGAGTTTTCAGAGCGGTGGACCAAAATCTGCAATTCTGTGGGGCTTACTCCCTTCACCTCCCTCCTTCCCAGTGGGACTTTCCCATTTTTCTCCTAGAAAGCCTGTTTTATTAAATAAATCAAGCTTAGATTCACAAGCGTATCGAGCATGCCAGCGGAGCCAGGAGGGCCAATAAAGGAGCCCGTGGGGGCAGCGCCGGAGCTCTCCGAGAGCAGCACAGGATCAGCTCCACATCCCACTCTGTGAGGGAGAGCCTGGGGGGAGGAAGGCAAAGGGCTCCCTTCAGCCTCTTCAGCTTGTGTTACGAAGCCTGAAAAACATCTGGTCTTCACAGATTCGAAAGGAAAAACTTTTACATAAGAATACAAATTGGGAAACATATTTCTTCACAAGCCCTTGAAAATGAGTGTCACCCACCACATATATTATGTCCACCACATATATTGTGTCCCTGAACTGAGCTAAATTGAAGCCAGACATATATTTCTCTTTGATGACTCCATCAAGGTATGTTTTAACTCCTCTCCCCAGTTCTTCAGTCTCTCAAAAGATACATGTGTAGATAAGGGAACAGTCTCAAACTCATGCACAGGAACAGCAGCCAAACAAATGGCTTTCAAAAGAAAAATCCAGCTTTGTAGATCTCTCTTCCTGCAAACAATTTCCTTTTCCAGTTATAAATTTCAGTTCCTAAAAAAAACTTCCCTGGAATAGTCAGAGGAGACAGGGAAATAAGAGTTCGAGTAATCCTACGTATTTTGAAACTGGAGAAACCTGACTCAAAATTTCCAGCCATCCCTCAGGTAAACAGATGCAAAGACCCTCTAATTTGCATTCTTGTGTGCCCTAGTTAGTAACTCAGACATTTTTGGCATCTGCACATACTTATCAAATGTAAGTTGTGTTCAACAGGCTTGCTCCTTGCTTTGCAGGGAGTTTGAGTAGGGTACAATTGTTTGATAGCATGGTTAGTGTTAATGAGATTACTACAACTTGAAAACACATCTTATTTTCTATTACCTCTTACTGAGTGTCAAAACCAGCCTACGAGCTTATATATATTTAGCAGACACTGCCAGGTCTAAGAACCAAATCTTGTTGTGAACTATATTTTGAAATACTGGACCTGGTGAAAATAAGCCAGACATCCTCATTTGAGGTGAAACTTAGACCTTGCTTTCACTATTGCTTCCAAAGGCTTCATCATTTTTTTCACAGAGAGATAAATGGCTATAATGGCCCCTTATAAAATCAGGAAGACAGGATGAATCAGGACAAAATGCACTTCCTCACCAATTCCCATCTCCATAGAAACTCCTCAACTCTGCTATGCCTTCTGCCTATAGAGATTAGGCAACCCTGTTTTCCAATAACAGACAGTGAAGTCTGACGCCTGCATTGTCTCACAGAGGGCTATCTTGAAGAGCAGAATCTAAGTTTAAAAAGAGAACTTGGCCAAGTATTTAGTGTTGCATTTCCCAGCTTTCAAATTCTTCCTGTTGCTTTTCAGGTTTGTAAGAAGATTTCTCATGAGAAGCATCAGTATTTGCTGCCACGGTACCCACAAGTCTGGTGACACTTTTCTCAAACTATTTTTGCTTCAAAGAATGTAGTGTCATTTAAAGACTAGTCCACAGTACCCAGGATTACAATTCATACCACTTATGGGGAAGATAGTGAATCATCAGAATCAGACTGTGGGATGATAATTTAAACATAAAGCTTTATTTTCAAATTCATTGAATAGTTTATGCATGAATGAATGTGCTTTCCCAGCAGTTTAGATAAGCAGATAATGGTTTTTTAATGAAGTGAAATATATGAAAAAATGTATTCATTGATTATTAGCAAAGGAAGAAGTTATTAAACCTCAGTAGATAAACATCAGCTCGCAAAGTTCCTTTGTTAATAAGAATAAATTGATAGATTTATAGACTTTAAATTTGGTGAGATCATTTGATTGTCTCATCAGACCTGTAAATCAAAGACACTAAATCTCACACAGTATTACCTCTGAGCTGAATAGAGCTAGACAAAACATGTTGGTAAAGCAGTACATGAAACAAAAGATGCAATTCAGCTTGACAGAAGCTTTATAGCTTTGGGTCAAATCTACCTTCATTAACTTTTAAAAACAGAGAGAACATCTAAAAGTGTGCTGCTTTCCAAAGTTTTCCAGCTTTGACTAAGCATACCTATTGTCTGTTGATTTACCTGTGAAAATGGCATTTCTCTTTTCCTTGTTCTAGACTTAGTCCATAACACTCATGCACACACAGGAAAATCATATCCCTCTGAAAAAAATTATGATTTCACACAGGACAAGTTTCAAATTTCTGTTGTTTCAAAGGCTGATCATTCCTTTTGTGTGAAGAGCTGAAGTGCATAATTTCTTATATAAATATGTCCAGCTTTAGCATTTAACCTTTATGATACCTTCTTGACTGCTGAAGGGCCCTCTATTTTCTTCTTATTACTCTACTGTAGTCAAGTGTCTCTCAGTTTTATTTTTAATGGACTAAATCTGTTGAAGTGTTTAAGTCTCTCCCAGTAGGGTATTTTCTATGGCTTTTGAGTAAGTCTGTGACTCTGCTTTAAAAGTTCAATTTTTTTCCAATATATCTTCCTTTCTAATGAATTCATCTTTGCTACAGAGAAAAATGAAGATGTCACCCATTTTTCCTACATTTACACATCCATGGATTATATTAGCCCTTTTGTCACAGCCTCCTAGTGAACACTTATGTTTTATTGCTTACCTACTTTGACACCAAGTTATTTCAGAAAGATTGCTTTTCAAGATACTGCTCTAACTTGATTTCAGAATGCCATTTTAACATATGTCCTAGCTTTATAAGTCTGCAGTAGCCAAAACTCACAGCAATATTGTCTTTTGAAAAGATTGTCTTATCCAACTGTTTACACCACTATGATGCACATTTGCCCTGTCTTCATTAATATATGCTAATGTTGGTGTTATGTGCAGATTTTTTCTGAAATACTTTGTATTTGCAAGTTATTAATTGAAACAGTAATTTGATTTAGGTTTCATGCAAACATGACCAGAAACATGCCCATTTGGTGCATATTTTGTTATTTAAATGTTTTGGGAACAAGAAAATCACATGTTTTGATTTCTTTACCCATGTATATTTACTCCTGCACGCGCATCCTGATCCCCAGCAGTCCTTGTGCCTCCATGAGATGTGCTCCCTAGCCCATGGTCTCTGATTCATTGCTCATGTTCTCTTCAGGTTCTTGTCTGATGCACAAACTCTTCATCATATCTCCATTTTCAGCAAAAATTCTCTTACTTTTTTTCTGTTAATGGTTATATTTTTTTCTCTTGATGGAAATGCCTTTCTTTGCCTGTCATTTACATGGCTGGAAGTACCATGTAGAAATAATATTGCTGGGATGAAAGATGAAGAGTTGTGCACTGATCTCACGCTTCACCTCTGAAGACTTTCCTCTCAGTCCAGAACCTCAGTGTTTGGGCAATTTATGCTGTATTGATTCCAAGGAGGAAAAATTACTGTCTGACAGCTACACCACATCCTTTATTAGCATCCAAAGTAGAGCTGGGATTTAGCTAATGAAGCTTAACTATCTCCTTTTGCAGCTGCTGGAAGAAGTAGTCACTTTGGAGGTGCAATTAATATCAGGGTTATGTCCTCTTGTCACACTTAAACACCTGAAGCACATCGTCCTTGGAGAATCTGGACCCTTGCCTGAGCACCACATGGGCAGAGTTGTAATTTCTCTGTCTCTGCTCTGGCATTGTTTAAGGATATTAAAAATATGGAAAGAGATAGGACTTTAAGGATTTAGAGGAAATTAACTGTTATTTTTGCCTGTGTGTAAAGGATTTTCTGCACTTTCAGTCCTACAGAAAATGCTGATTATCTATGGTACCTATACCTGTATTAGTCAGAGATATCATGAAACTGACCCTTGCTGTATTCAGTATGCCCAAACCAAAAGGCATTTTTAGTTGTTTCCAGCAGCAGCCATAGGGCCCTGCTCTGTGCTTACACATGATAAGAATTTCTTTCTGAGTGATCATATAGCACAGGACAATGTGACAAAATTTCTTTCTATGTTGTGCATGAACAGTACATGATAGAAAGTATTACAAGACTAATTGGAATTATTACAATAGTCTGCTTGGCTCCCTTCTCCCTTCTCTTGACTAATTAGCCTTTTAACATTACAAAATGGCTCTGGCACAAGCTGTCAGAAAGCACTGCTCCAGTCACTACTACACGTGAAGCTGTCTGCACACATTAATAAGGAATTTACCACTGCTGTTAGAAATCCTTGTTCTCATTCTTTTCTTATTTTTCTTTTGCCTCTTTAGGGTGCTCTGGGTCACTAGATGTTATCATTTATATCTTCTCATTATTTGCTCTGTCTTTCCACATGCTTAGGGAATTCACATGAACACCAACTTTGTTATTTCTCTTGCACCACCATGGGTCAGCTGTGGCACTCCTTGCAACCAGGAAAAAATGTGGGGTACATCACTTCTATATTAAAATACTGAGCTAGATACAGAACTGTGAGCCTGCATGAGAAAATAGTATTTCCACAATCAGTCTCATCATAAACTGCAGCTTGGTGTTTGTTTTTGCATTGCACTCTTTCTCTTCATTCCCCGATTTACTCCATCAAGGAATATTGAGTTCTACTGTTTTAGAAGTACTCCTAGTAATCAGAGACCCTGCCATGGTCCTGCATAAATATAGTGCCACATTATCTCTTGAATAGTTTTATATTAAGCAGAGGACAAACCAAACTGCAAAATAAGTTGGAAGGAGCTGTTGCCACAGAGTTGGAACTTTCTCCTTCCTGAGGGCAGGGGGCAAAATGAGAGAATTGACAGCTGAGAGAGATGGGGTTGTTCAGTGTGAAGACAGACTGAAAGACATTAGACCCTAGAAAGCCAGAGAGACCCTAGAGCACCTTCCTGTACCTAAAGGGATCCTGCAAGTAGGCTAGAGATGGACTTTTCACAAGGGCATGCAGCAATAGTACAAGGGGGAATGGCTTTCAGCTGAAGAGGGCAGTTTTAGATTGGATATTAGGAAGAAAATCCTTCCTGTGAGGGTGGTAAAGCACTGGAAGAGGTTGCCCAGGGAAGCCATGGATACCCCTTCCTTTCCCCTTTGGACTGTACTCATTTGGTCCTCCATCCTCCCTGTGTTTGTGCTGGGGAGTGCCCCAGCTCATAAACAGCACCTTGCACTTGGCCATGTTAAACTCCATGAGGTTCTCACGGGACCATCTCTCAAGCCTAAAGTGGTCCCTCAAGGAAAAGGATTTTATTGTGCACTGCTGTACCACTCTGTAAAAATTGCACTCTGCTGTCTTTTTTTCAGCAAGTGTTCCTTTTTCTCAACTTCACCAGTGAAAATTCAAACTGTCTCACTTTCCAATTTACGATGCCTTCAAATGGTTTTCAGCCTCTAGAGAATACTCAAACAGCAACTATATATTGGTCTTTCCTCAGGTGATGCCTATCACTGCCCCTTCCTCACAATGTTCCCTGTGCTCTCCAGGCCAGCTTTTTAATTTATTACCTAGAGCAGACAGTTACCAGAAGAGTTCCTCTAGGGGAACCTAATCTGCAGCAGTTCAGATGCTTTGCCAAGAAAGCTTTTCTCAGGTATCCTTTCAAGGTACTTAAAAAAAAGAAAGAATTGTCTGGAAATTGCATTTTCCCTATTTTTCTTTTAGCTAATTTCAGCTTCTTCTTTGGAGAAAACCATCATTATGAACTCTCAGATACATAAATTATTATTATTTTTCCAAAAAAACCCGTTTAACACTGAGTCAGTTATGTCTCATTAAATATATATCTTGGAAACAGCTGCAATGCACAACCAGAACTTGTTCTGAATATTTTGCAAAAAGAGTTTTGTTTCTTTCCATGGGCAATTGAAATGGAAATCTTTCTATTGACTGGTCAGGCATTTATAAAATTTGTTAATGATTTTCCTAAGGGACACATTGGTGGTATTGATTTACAGATGAGGAAAGGAAAAGGTTCATTACTGTGTTTAAACACAAGTGCCAAAAAGATGACTGTTAAAGGTACCAGGGGTTGGCTAAACACAGACTCTTCGTGACAGGGTTTCTTGTATGTTACTTCTTCCAGAAAGTCAAACTAAATGCTATATGCCCAATTTCCCATGTGTTTTCATTCACCATGACAACTAGCTAAATGTGACCTTGACTTTTAAGTCCATGTGTTGCCATCTGTAGTAAAAGAGAGCTAAAAATGAAAAATTCCTCAGCATTTTTCTCCCAAAGGAAAGATAGAGGTATTATTTGATTTTTCTTCTTTACTTTCAGACAGTGTGATAGAAAAATTTTAAATATAAGACAGAAAGAAAAGTGGTGCATCTGTGTTTAAGGCAGAAAAACTCAAATTCAATGTTAAGGCATGTTTTACTAGGGTAGTTATTAGGATTGGTCAAACAATTTCCATTGATTCTGTTTTCCATGGAAAATAGGTTTTCAGCAAATTATTTTGTGACTGAAATATTTGTCTTTAATAAAACTTTCTCCACTCCTTCTTTCTTAAGATTCTCAAGTATTGAGTTAGAATCCATTTTCCAAATCAGGTTCATTGCAATTGCTGTCAAAGACTTTTTCATCCCATATGAACCAGGTTTACAGCTAGATACCACCTGCTGTGGGAAGTCATGGGTACCCCCACATCCAAATTGTCCTTGAAGAGAGGAAAAAGCATAGAAAACACCTGTGGGATTTGGACTGCAGGGAACCCCAAAAATAGTTTTTTTCTAACTAGCATTTAATTGGAGAAAGCCAATGAAGAGGAATTTTAAGCACGTTAAATAAGGTTGGTAACCTGCCTTTTTTTTTTTCCCCAGAGAGCCTACTAGGTAAGTCTTTCTTGCAAAACTGGAAAGCTGAAATCAATTTTCTTCTCCTCCAGAGGGTTAAAACATGTATGTATATTCCCAAAGAATGTCTCAGCCATCAAACATTAGAGATGGGATGTTCTTCAGCTAAAAGTTCTCTAGCTTGCTACAGCAATGGTGTTCTCATATAGGTATTCTGAGGTAAACACTCCTCAGTTGCCCATATGGAAGGATCCCATCCTGTATAATACCAAAAAAAATGCACATTTCTGACACAAAGTGAAGTGACTCAGGCCAGCTTTGTGTCAAAAGAGGGCTCTGCTATTTCATTGCCCAAATCTAAATTTTAAAGTCTTTTTAAAATGTAGTTTGAAAACTCTCAGTTGAAACTTTTTAAGCTTTTGGTAGCTCTGTTTCCAAAGAATATTTTTGCACTTGAGTTGGGTATGTAATTGAAATAGACAGTTTTGGACTGTTTAGGCTATCAAATCCATTTAACCATGTCCGTAAGGATTTCCTGCCAGGACCCAGTGGCATGGAAAAAGAACATGTTGTATTTTAATGAAAGGAAAAAAAAAAGGCTTGTACAGTTGAGCAGCAATGAGAGTACTAGAAAGAGATAGCAATAGGAATTAAAGAGGGAAAGAAATTGGTTGGAAAAATAATACTGCAAGAGGAATTGGGGCGGGCAAGAGATTTGGACCTAAGGTAACTGGGCCTTCATGGGTTGTGGGGTAGATAAGATGAAGGGATAGATGGAGATCTCTGCACATTTCATCACACCATTCTCTGGGGAACAAGAAAAGATCACAATGCTTCTGAGTCCCACTTGTCTGCAGGCAGGACACAGCTCTTGCACACCACATTAGAGCTGCCCATGCTGGATGTGCTCTGGCTGGTGCAGATCCCATAGCAGCAAGCAATTTTCCACTCCACAAGTGTTGGTACTTACTGTGATGGCACTAAACCTTCCAGCTCTGGGGACATCCAGCACAGGTTTTGATAGGAAAACAGAAGGGTATTAAATTCCCAAAGTATTTCCTATTTTTAATACCAGCTTGGAAGACTATAATGTTGTAAAGCTAAGCCAAGAATGATGCCAGAAGGCAATTTGCCTGCAAAATTTCTTTTTCTCAAGTACCACTAACTGGCGCTTTGAGTCCACACGCCCATCCTCCTCCAATTCAGTGGGCTCCTAGGGGGATCCAGGGGAAGTGACACTGAGTGACACTGGCCTTCCACCCCACTGAGGTGTTTGGAATTTCACTTTGGAGACAACTTACCTCTCTTCCTTCACAATGCAGGAGCTTGTAAGATAGTTGCTAAGTGTAAAGGCATCCAGATGGTCTTGATTCTACTGTTATCCCACAGGACATCATCTGCACTATACAGAGAACTTACACTTTTTCTGAGATATAATCAAAATTATTTAACAAAAACACTGCTGTTTGTGGGGTTTCTCAGTTTGCTGAGAGCAAGAGGGAATGGCAAGAAGGGGAAACAAACCTTGTTTTTAAATTTTGGGTTGCTCTAAGGTTTGTGACCATTCAATGAAGAAAAGAATTTTCAGATGGTCACTTGTCTTTGGCATGCCTTTCTGGAGGGATGTGGGCAGATTTATAGAGAAAAAAATACTCCCTCTTGGAGATGCAGTAAACAAAGTAACTCATTCTTCAAATAGATAAAGCTCTTCTTAACATAAAGGACTCTCAAAAATATCAGGTCCTGCTTCTTTAAATTATATGGCCAAAATTCATTTGGCCTTTTGACCTAAAGTTCCCCCCTAATGAAAGGATGATAGCACTTTCCTGTTGCAGTGTGCTCCCGTCCTCAGAAACATGCTGTAAAAATAAATTCATTGTGTTCACAAACCCCTTAGATACAATATTGTGAGTAGAGCCATGAAAATGTTCATGGGGAATTTAATAACTCCGTCTTCAGAGCAGGATATGAATTGTGTATAGTAAATAAGGCCTCTGGGCGCAAACATTGTGTAGCTGCTCATTGTTTGAACTCTGCCAATCCTGTGCATTGAATGAAAAGATAGGAATGGAAAAAAGAGCCGATTTTACCTTTTCTATTTGCCTTAGAAAATTTTACTTTTGATACTTCTCAACTTCTGAGAGCTTTCCTTGCCAGTTCTTGTAAATTTTTAAGATATATTTAACATGCAATTAAAAGATTTTTCTTCAAATCAGCAGGAGGTTTGCTTTGCATGTAGCTCTCAAATTGCTCCTGGCTACATCCATGTTTTGATTCAGATCAGATTTTAGGCAGCTGAAAAGGGTCCATAAATATATTTGTTCTTCAGAGCAGGCCTTTTCACTGCTCCCTCATCTTGTTGTCAAAGAACTTCAGCTGACTTCAGTAAGAAAACTTACTGCTAATAGTGCTAATAAGAAAACCTTATTGTATTTTTTGGCACTGAAAGTAGGCACACTTCCTCACAGAACTGACGGCAAAATTCAACATAAATCAAATTTTTGAAGAACCTTGGTTTATTCCCAATAATTTTTTTGTTGTTGTTTTTAAAATTATTATATTCCATCTGAAGTTTAACTGACAGGTTTTTTGCTTGGAGTGTCCTCTTGTCTCTGAGTTATTATTACTGTTGTCCTGAAAACAGTGCTGTTCATGATGCAAACTCTCACATGGAATAGGGGACCTGCTCTTCCTAACAGATATCAAGAAATGAAACATACACAGAATGAATCTTTCAAAATCAGAACTATATAACAAGGTGAAATTTTATTTCATGTCATTTCTTTCTATGTTCTATTTAGACAGAAATCTTTGCAGTCTCCATATATCTGTCAAACAGATGGTTCTGATAGATGAGCTTGGGTATAGTTAGCTTTCACTGGTCCTGTTTGTTTCCCATCTTTTTTTTATGTAAGAGTTAAAGATATACTTTTGTTTGGTCCCTGAAAAGGTCAGAAGTGTTCTGCAGAAATAACTAGCTGATATGATGAGGTGAATTATCTGCCTACCACAAGACAGCCAGCATGACTGGGACTGAGCCCTGCCCAGGTACTGTGCAAAACAACAAAAAAAGTCAGTCAGGTTTTACCTGTTCAATTTTGAAAAGATAGCCTCCTGTAGAAGTTCTTATCTGGGGTATTCAAGTCAATGATTGCAGTCTGGTTTTCTTGAAACAGCTGCATCATGTCATGCATCATCACACATGCACCTCTCTACTGAAAATGGAGGAATTTCTGTTAAACCTAAATGCCTGCTTATTATATACCAAGCCTATTAAAGCCAAAGAATATCTTCCTCCGAAAATCCCTTTTTCCCAGTTAGCCATTTCAGACATCTACAGAAATAACCATCTGTAGTACAGATGCTAGAAGTTAAAGATCAAGTGGTAGACTTAATGCTGAATTTCACTTTTATGTTTAGACTTGTATGACCAGGTCTCATTCTCTAGTGGATTTATATGATTCTATTTTCCTTTTAAAAATATATGAGAGAAATGCTCACAGGCCCTTAAATGCAGCAGTATGAATACACCACTATAATTAATGCCCTGGTCTACTCCCTCTTTTTCTTTTTTTTTTATTTTCAGCGTACAAGTCCTGTGGAGTTTGCAGATTGATTCAATTGCAAAGTTAGATTCCCACTGTGATAGCCGTTTTCAAACCACTGGGCCATTCTGCCTGTCCTGCCAGCCAGGGAACAATGGGTGCTAATTAAAACCCTGCTTAAAAGGTTCCCCTTTCCTTCAGCATTGAGGCTTTCAGGGGGCAGACGGGGGAAGGATGCCTTGTTCTGTTTATGCATATGCAAGCACTTAGTGAGCTGGGCGGCCGACTGTGGGTCGAGAAAACACTACAAAAGCCTGGTGCTTATAGGAAAGGGCTGGATTTCAACCTGATAAGGTTAGTTAACAGACTAGACTGAAGAGGGCCCAGCTGTAAAATTTGAGGCACATTTCGAAATAGGGATCGAGTTTTTTATCATTTGCTGTTACTGACATGCTCGGGTCTCTCTGTCTTTTTGTGAGCATTTTTCTTAAAGTATAAGGATAGGAAGTAATAGTTTCTTTTATTTTTACTAATGAGATTAATATTTTAAACAACTGGCTTTCAAGTGAAGTGCTTGTGCCAAAATGTATATTTGGAGTAAAATTGCTTTCTTACATCAAGGGTCTGTTTCTTGAGCCAGTTTTTTTAAGAGATTTCATTAGACACTTTTGTTGCTCAGTGGTATAACTCAGTTCTAAGAAGTATATAAACCTCTACCATTTTCAAGGAGGAAAAATGAGAAATGAGCTGTACCTTAGAACTTTATTTGTAAATTAATATATAAAACTGCTCAGTTCCAAAATATGGCAGATAAAGAATCAGTTTCATTATGTCAAGCAATTCAATATGCTTTGGTTTTCAGCAAGAGATGAAAAAGAAAACACAACACTGCAAATAAACTCATCAATAAGCCACACAGGTTTTTGTTTGATGTCATTTGTAACTGACAACTTGATCAATCTTGCATTGAATAGTCCCTTAGAAATACAAGAGAAATAGGAGCAGAATCTGTCTCATTTCTTTTGTTGAATAGCAGTTCACTTGGTGGCATTCACAGACCTGTCCTAGCCTTCTTCAGCTGTTTTTCTTGTATAAAACTATCTCATCCATTGAGGTAGTAGAAAATATTTAATGGGACAAATTGCATGTCATTGATAGTGAATGGTTGAAATGAACAATTCACAGATAACCTCATAGTTTGACAGGTATTATTCTAAATCTTCTTGCTTGTTTCAATCTCTATGAAGAATGAGTGTTTGTGCAGAAATCAGGAATGCCTTTCAAATTAGTCACCCACCAAAAAGACTATTAATTTATATTTTTTTAATGTCTGCAAACACTGAATAAGTTGTTAGCTGTATAGCTATTTTAATTAAAGGCCTGATAAGACATTTCTCATTTTTATCTTCACAGCCATATGCTTCAATAATTAATATTGCTTAATAGAGCTGCTTGCATACTGAAGACTGCTTGAAAGACTAGAGATGTCTAGGATCAGGGCATATGGCCTTTGTTGTGAGCCCCGTGCGCTGAGGAATAAAGACAGTGAAGCCCAACCTCCTACTCTCACTTTGTCACTCCATGGCTGTTCACACTGTGATTCCTGCTGTGGGGAGAAGACAACTGCTTTTTTTTTTTCTCTTTTTTCCCCTTTTTTCTTCTCACTCTTTTTTCCTTTTTTTTTTTTTTTTTTAAGTTGTTGTTGTTTCCCATAGAAGTGGAGAGGGGAATGAGGCTGTTTAAGAGAAACCTGTCTCTGCCCTTGCATTTGTCTTTCCCATTTACTCTGCTGGGCAGGCAGAAATGTGAAGGTTCTGAGCAAAGGGGACAGGACCTGACTCAGTGTGCCACCCCAGCCACCCTTCTCATGAGCACAGCTAAATCCATGTCAATGGAAAAGCAAGGTGCTTATGACAAAACTGCCGTCCCAAGCCCAGAGGCACACATTGGTTCGTGGATAGACAGGAGCTTTGCTAAGGCCCTACACAAATATTCAGCTCAGAAAGAGCTGCCATGCAGCCTCCAAGGTCTGATCCTGTACCCCATGTACCACTCTGGCTCACCATGATGAGGAGATGGGAACCACCTGAGGAGCCTCTCTCTATAATAAACACCTACAGCTGCTCTGTAGGGGTATTTGAAGACCTCTTGAACAGGCACTTCAGAGGGTGAAGATAATTTTAGGAACACCTCAGCAAGGATGTTACTTCCTTATTCCCTGGAGCTTTTCCAGGGATTGCTCAACAGTAGGAACTGAAATAATCAAATCATAAAAGCTGTTGCCCAGATCCCCACTAACAAAGAGTGAACAGCATTTTCCCTGGTCACGGGAAAAACGGTGTTGCTGTGGCTACAGGCAAGAATCCAAAAAAGATTAACAAAACCCTGTTAGTGGATAATCCCTGGAAAGGTACTCTAACAGCAGATTTCTCTGCTTTCTGCCAGCATCACCCAGTATTACCTAGCTTCCAGCTTTGATAGCTAAACCTCAAGAAGGTGTTAATTTCAGCCAGACAGCTGGCCAGCGTCACAGGAGCTTGCTGAATGGAGATGTAAAATCCAGGACTAGGTGCCTTTTGATCTCATCATCTCAGTAACTCATCTTCACATCTGCTCCTGCCTGTGCCACCTCAGGAATGGCTGATGCCAGCTCAGGGCTTCATTTCTCATCAGATGAATAGATCTGAATGGTCTCATTTGCCTCAGCCCATCTATGTCCATTTTCCTAAAGGATCATACCATCTGTTCCTCAGCTGGATGCTGAGGATAGCCAGGAGCAGATAAGATTTTCTCAGAACACGCTGCTGATTTCTCCTGGGAAACAAAGTCAGGGGTCCCTGGGAGACTTTGACAAACTATGCCCTACTGTGGTAATGGGAAACTGGGCACTGCATCTCCTCTGTCCTGTGGCCTTCACAAGGTTTCTGTGTGAGATGGTGGCAAGAGAAGGATTTCCACCATTTTCACTCTTGGGCTGTTTCACGTGGTGGGCCCCAGTTGCCAGGGGCATAACTTTGTGTGTTCTGAAGCTGATCTAAGTGTAACAAACACGCCTTCCCTGCTCTCTGCCAGGTATGAACAGGCATGGTGTAAACCTGAGCAGTCAGCTTCTGGAACAAACCTACAGCAGGAATAGGGTGAGGAGAGGAAAATATTTCTGATTTTAGGGACACATTTAGTGTGCACATTAAGGCATTTAGTGATTTGGGTGCAGATAATTAATCTGATGACCCAGGAACTCACTTCTCAAGACACCTGTAATATATAATTTTTTTGGTGAAGAAAAAGAAACGATTAGCCTTGAGTAAATCTAGTCTGATCTAAAGGGGATGCTTGAACTTTTGCTGAATGATTGGCAGAGTACTTTATTATAATGCTGTTCATGGGCTTTAATATCTTGAATTCTCACCTTTTTATGGCATTCTCTTACAAATGTTACTGTGTCTCTGGTAAGTACATCTGTTTGAATCAGTAGATTCAAGGCTGCTCACCAAATTCTTATATTTTCAACAGCTAATTTACACAGCTGCTGAGCTTCAATCTTGAATGAAGTGCACTGGTGCCATGATTAACAAAATTCTGTGCCAGTCCATTTCTTCTTATCCCCCATCCTATCCATTATGACTGAACTTTAATGCCAACTGTGAGACTGGCAGGTGGGTCACATCCACTCTTGCGCAGAACTTGTGCTGTGCAGAGCTGAGTTAGGAAGGATCCTGCAGGATCTTCCATCCCAGTTTCTTCTGCCTCTGTGTGTCAGGGTGACTGCTAGGAAAGTCCAAGAAGGTGTGGAGCCTGCAAGAAGGTGTAGGCAGCTCTGCAGGAATTCCTACCCCAGTTCTGACAATGCCCATGCTTTACTGTGTGCTCAGGCATAAGCCTTACCCTGGACTAAAAAGCCTTACCCTGGAGCTAAAAACTTGTGATTTCTGTAGTGCATGTTCTAATCTAGATATCTCTAATTCAGGCAGTTGTTTAGATAACCTATCATTTAACCCAGACCTTTTCCTCTGATGGAAAAGGAGCTTCTCTTACCAGGAGCTAGATACACTGGATATTATTTGGAATTGGCTTGTATTTGTCCTGAACTTAATCAAAGGCAATCTCATCAGCCTTATTCTGTTAAGTGTAGTCCACAAGAAAGATGACCTGCCCCTGGAGATTCCATGCTCTCTGTTCTCAGAGGATCTAAAAGAATTCTTAAGGGTCTATATATCAATGGAAAGTACTTATGATCATTTCACTTTTGGTTGTCAGTTTTTACCTGTTGCCACGGAATTATTCATAAAGCCCAGCAGCCAGTGTTTTAGTGGGTGATGGTGATGTGCTGTGATATGTTTGTTTATGTTTCTGATGGCCTTTGAAAGCTTATGTCTGAGTGATTTTAAGAACCCAAGAGCAATCTTAATTTATTCTACAAATTTCTGCAGTAATTCAAAAGAAAAGAGCTTTTGCAGTAGGATAAAACCTGTCATTATTTTGTGGGTTTAAATACTTTTCTCCAAGTATATGTGGATAAAACTTCCAACAAGGAGTGACAGTGTGTGGGTGGATATTGATCAAACAGGTGAGTAATTGCAATAAATTTAGGCTTACCACACCAATTATAAGCATTATCCTTTCCGTATGCTGTGGACAAAATATGTTCAGATACTGTGATACTTAAATTAAATGTGATTTGAATACAGTAATTAGATCCTACTGGGTTTAGTAACAAAATGCAGATGATGTGCACAAAAAAAAAGTGCAGTGAAATTGTGCAGCTTGCTGACAGTGGAGATTTCACATACCATACCTTATTCTGAATTGTATTGTTTCCTGCTCTGGGAAGCTGCAGAAATTGTATCATAGAGTATCTTTATAATCCAAATGCAATTATACATAATGATGAGACAATTGCCATGCTTGTAATGTCTGCAGAGGTTTGCATAGTGGAAGTTTGCTCAAAAATGACATAAGATTTTACTAAAATATGGAAACCTGCTGTCTCAAACCAGTAGCAAGTTCTCAGTCTGAAACAAAACTAACCAGAAAATAACAAAAAACTGCTTTCTGTTCCCTGCTAGTGCCAAGGGCCTTAACACTGTGCACGTAGTATATAAATAAACCACTGTGATCAACACCTGAGAGCTTATAAATGTCTGAAATGTATGGTGACAATTTGCAGAACTTCTGCATTGCTCCCTCATGCCCACTTACAAACTATTTGGATAATCTGGAACCTGTTAGGCAATACCATGCACCATTGTTTGCTGCTCTGCCCTAGGCCTGTGCAGTGCAATAGCAAACACTGCCAGGAATGCTTCAGTTTGTGCTGGGGAGGGCACAGGGCAGCTCTCCCTCCCTGTCTGCAGTGCAAGTGTGCCTGGCAAAGTGAGTTGCAACTGGACCATCTTAGCCACCTGGTAAACCATGTCTGCTCTCAGCTACCAGTCTTACATGTCTTAGTGTTCCCCTGTTTTTACCCAGGTTTGCACTAGCCTTTATTCTGTGTGTCTCAGCATGTGTGCCACTGTGCTTTTATCAGTTGTGGGTCTGTTTGCTGTGGAAAACTAAGTCTGGAAACCTGTATGTGTTGGGCTCAGATCACCTCTACCCTAATACTGTGGGTTCAAGAATACTTGGTGGCCGAATTCCTGTGTAGGTCTTTGTGGCAAGCAGATGGAAATTCCACAGAGGTCTCTGGATCTCGTTCAGAACTGGCCTGAATGATTGTTACTCATCATGTGTGACTGATCATTAAAAGGCTTTTAAGTGTTTCCAAGATGTTCCCCAATTTATCATACAGTTTGGATGCAGAGGAAAAAAATATATATATTCAAGTTCCAATTGAAGAAAAGGAACAACAAATAGAATAAAGTCCTATTCTCCTTCTACATTTCTGTCTCCTTGCTTCTTTCCTCTTTTCCTCTTCTGTTCTGTTTCACATCCATCTGCCCTTCACATTTTCCCCTCCGTCACTAATTCCTATGCTGTCTAAAATGCCTTTGAGTCCTATTTCAGTTCTGGTGTTCAATAGATGTGAGTCCCATTGATTTATGCCAGGACTGAATTTTGTCCCCATAGCATACCAAATTGCTTCTGCACACACAGGGAATGCCAAATCAGTGTACTGACATACTACTTGGTAACTACTTTATTACTCATTTACACTTGGCACGAAATTCATGCCCTCATTTATGACACTGCTGAGTCTGGTTTGTTATATAAATTTGATCCTATACAAAGCTGACTGGCTTAGAGGACTGGCAGTGGATATAACACCCATCTCTTGCAAATTATCAGCTCAAATTCTAATCAAGTCATTGAATCAAACCAACCAAAACCTCTTTCTGTGCGATGCTGTTGTAAAAATGAGCTTGGTCTCCTCCTGGTTCCCAGTACACATGTGTCAACACCACAGTTGACTCTAGCACCCTTGCTGGCTACGAAAGCTCCTGAGCCCAGGATTTAAGCAGGCAGGGAGACTGAGCTCTTTGTCCTGGCCTCAGGTCACGGCAGGTTGGTGAACAAGCAAGTCCTACTTCTGCCTCAGCTATAGCTGCCTTCTATTTTCTGGGACTAGCAGCCTGGCACCTTCTACAAACATCTTGTTTTCATAAAAAATATTCTACTCTAGTCTGATTGCATAATATATGTATTTTCTCTCTTTTTAAGAGAAGTGTTAGAGCTAACAGGCCTTTGGTTTGAGCAGGAATTGCAGGATTGTGACCCCTCTGGGATCTTTGTCCTAGATTTCAGCCTTGGCAGGTGGAGCGTTCTGTAACCAGTTGACATTTAGTGGCTAGTTTGTGAGTCAAACATCTTGTTTTATTTTTTCCTTTTTGGTTTGGATGAGTTTGTATGGGTTTCTAAAGTATTTGAGAAAGGCATGAGCTTTGTGGTGCCACTGCACCTTCATCGAGCCAAAGAAGTTGCTTTCCTCATTGAGAAATCTCACTTCAAAAGAAGTTGCGATGTTTTCTAAATTACTGTTTCAGCTGGCTTTTATTTCCAAATGTCTGCATCACTCAGAAAATCTGAGTTTGTCCTGGTTTGTGGTATTTCTGATTTATTTTCCTATTTAGAGGGAATCTTTTTTTTTTTTTTTTTTTTTTTTTTTTTTTTTTTACATATGTCCACTTTCTTCACACAAAAAACACACACACATACACACACAAAGAATTTGGAGTGACCTCTGGTCTTATTGCAGTTTGAGGAAAGAAAATAAGAATGTAGAAAGATTCTGGATCTCAGCCATTACAATGAAAAACATCTGTTGAAGCCTTTGCAAGCATAAATTTATCTGACCATGGGCATGATTATTGATTAAAATCCACATTCTTTTTTCTAATAAATTTAACTCTTATAAATTTTCTACTAACTTTTTTCCTAATAAATTATTTCAGCTTCATTTTGTTCCTCAATAAAGAAAGGTAGAAACTTGTTGCATGTTAGTGCTTCTGTAAAGCAGAGGTGGCCGAAGTTTATTCTAGGCACAACCTGATGGTGGTCCAGAGTGCTGGATAATCCCACAGTGCTGGCTCCTTTCCTCTCTTTCTCACTGTTAAATTACATAAAATAGTTTCCTACTGTTGTGTTTCCATGTAAGCAACCAAACAGAGTTCTGTGGAGGACTCTGAAGTCCCAGATCCGAGCAGCAGCTTCTCTGACTGTGAATGTGAAGGGCAGTGTGGGGCAAATCCGTAAAATTCCTGTTTCAAGAGATCCATCATATATGAGGGCTGCAATGTCTCCAGGCTTGCAGGGACAGCTAATTATGTCCAAGGCTGTCTGGTTATGAATGAGTATTACGCAGTCTTGCTGGGATACTGATCTGTTTTGGGATCCGTGTCAGGGTTAGGACATGCCCGTGCCTGAGTCATCGCAGCGCATCCGGAGAATCAGAAGAGGCCAGACCTGGATGGGTTCCAGCTCCCCCCCTGGACTGGGCAGGGAGTCCTTGGGAGACTCAGAGGTCTGCTTGCCACAGAGGTGTCTGTGCTCTCTCCCAGAGGAATTTTGGAACGTGAAAACACTCTTTCCACTACAGATCCCATCACACAGCTTTCTTCAATGTGGAATTTTTATATAATTACACTGATGAAACTCCTCCCTGTGATTTATTTTCTGGAACCTCTGCAGGTTTAAGAAGGAAAGTGAAATGCAGTGAATGAATGCTCTGTGCATTTCTGTTCAAACTAAAAGTGTATCTTCTACAGAAAATCTCCACTTCATGCCCCTGTGTGGTTTTATTTAATCTTCCAAACCCATATCTAATCTAAAGGCATAAATCACTTTCCGAGACTCAGTAAATTCAATGGGTGTGTTAGGCTGCCTCAGAAGGTTAGCTAATGAATTGGGTCATGGACTTAGCAATGTTTGAGAGAAATTGTAAATGATGCCTGTTTTTATTGGAGTGAAGTAACATTTAAGCATAGGTAATACACATGATAAACTTGCAACACTAGCAAACTGAAAAACACATGGGACCCATGCGTGTGCCAATTCAAATATAACTTTATTAAATGCACCTGATTTTAAGCTACCTTTTAGTATTCCATTTAGCAGTTTAATGAGAACCAGTTATAACATACTTGGGGTTTTTTTCTGTGTTCAGAATTCAGCAAGCTACACAGCTAACATGCATATCCATTCGGGCAGGCAGAATCAGAAAAATACAATGAAGGCCTTTACTGTAAGTAAATGTAGGACATCAATGTGACCTTTTAAACCAACACATCCCTTGCACACTCAGCAGAGAACATCTGAAGCAGAAGCTATCGGTGTTTCCTTGAGACCTTTTAGCAAAAAGATTGTATCATGAATTAAAGAGCTCAAGCTGTTGACTACAAGGACTCCGGCATTAGCAGAGAATGGTACTGAGCAGTGTCCATTCTTGCACAAACATCTGCAGCCATTGAAATGGCCACTTGCTCCTGAAGGCAGGGGAGCAGCCTATTATGGACATGTTACAGAGTTCTCTTTCAGCTGCTGTTTGCCTGAAGTGCCAGGTGCAAAAGATGTGCTGTAAAAGAGAAGAGGGTAATGGTCACATCGATTATGAACTGATAATTGCTCACTCACTGTTTCCCTGGTGTTCAGCTGACTGGCTGTTCCAGCAATTATTTTCCTGTTCTTTTTTTCCATTAATGGTGTGCCCAATATTGGGGACTGTTTCCCTCTTTTGTGGCTCTAACCCGCTATTGAAATCCTGGAAGTGTAATGTATAGCATTAGCTCTGGTGTGTCTGATTAATGTAATCACAAGCTTGGTTCTGGAAGGAATCCACCCTGTAGTTTACATTAGCTGTTAGATGACCTAAAATTCTCCTCTCTCCCCCATCCATGTGCAAAGTACTGGTTACATGTTTTAACTTTTCTTTTTGTTTTTTTCTTACAATTTTGCTAAGTCTGGTGAAAGAGCTGACTGCCTGCCATTTTCCACATTCTCAGTAACCTTATAGTTCTCAGTTCTGTTTTCAGATGCACGGGGATGATGGGGGTCACAGAGCAGCATACGTCTTTGTTAACTTAGCTGCTGCATCTGTGGCTGCTGATTTATATAGGTTAGAATACAACTGTTCAGAAAGATAGTCACAAAAGCCTGCAAGCAGTTCTTTTTTCTCTTTTTTTTTCTCTTTTTTTCTTCTTTCTTTTTTTTTAATGACAATACTTTATCTTTTTTTTCCGGCTGAGATATTATGGGGAGTGACATCCTTTGTATGAAGTAACCAAACCATTGCTTTTTAAAGATATGAAAATTAAAGCCTTTCAATTTCTTCACTTATTATTTATTTTCTCAAGTAAGAAATCTTGGCTTACATAAGGATTTCAAGATCAAATGCAAGTTGTCTATATTTTATTCAGACTCCAGGAGTGCAGATTCTGGATTGGGTTTTGTTTTGTGGGGTTTAAGTTACAGAGAATTAAATTCCATGGCAGCATATACCAGATAGTAAAAGAGGCTAAAAGAAAAAAAAAAACCATGCATTTCCCTTTCTCTGAAAGTGAACTATTTGAAGAGGCCAATTATAGAAGTTGAGATCAATATAGCATTAAAAATCAGTTAGGATGAAATGCCAGACGATGACAGATTATCATATGAATTAGATCTTTGCTTGCAGGAACAATTATGACAGCACCTGTTAGAAGCTTACTGTTGTTATTTCACTAAAGCAGATCTCCTCCTATCAATGAACAAAAATCTCAATAATATTGATTTTTTTTGAAAATTCTGGAAGATTCTCTACCTGGCAAAGACATCAGGGAGCCATGTAACAGATAAAGTGCCCAGTGAAATCTGGGAGTTTGCAGGTGGGGAGCCATAGATTAAAGTGATCAAATTATTTTTAATAGAATTCTCTAGAATATGAGACTTCTTAGAGTGATCCACATAGCTGGTGATATTCATGAGCCCAGAGCAGTTTTCTTGATAGTTGCAAGAAGGCTTTGAGTGGCAGCAGTTATGTACTACCCTGCAAAGTTTTGAGATAAGGATTAGATTAATCCAGTCAATTATGATACTATACAAATCCCTGACAGTAACTGAAATCAAAAATTATTTCCTCACAAACAGACTAAGAAGAAATAAAAGGCAAGGGTTCTGGGGTTATCGTGTGTGCTGCTTGAAGTGGGAACGTAGAAATTCAGGAATATACAGAATGTATGCTCTGGCCTCCATTGCTGCCAATGTATGTTAATTCTTTTATTTCTAACCTCAGAACAAGGGTTAGCCGATCTGGAGATAACTAATTGTCTAATTCTGTGTTTCAGTGTCATCTAGTTACAAGCAGAATTTGCTGCATGAAATAATTTGTTATTTTTGATGAGCACTATTAAATCTACTCTGGCTCTGTCAGAATAAAGGATGAGACCATCACAAGCAAAGTAAAAGCAGATCCCTTTTCCACTACAAGCCATCTCAAATACCTGCTGGCTCTGCAGGCAGACACCTCCCTGCCTTGCTGGGACACTGCTTGCTGTGGCTGAGACGCTGGTACTCACTCCTTCCATTTTGAATTGCTGCTTTCTGATGGGAGCTCCTCACAAGCCTGGGAGAAACCAGTCGTCCTTCCACATCCTTTCCATATGCTGCTGTACAGAAATCGCCATGTGCGCTTCCCTGTGAGGAGGAGAGTGTGTACAGGAGATAAGCATAAATCCAACTAAGTACAAATCCTCTCTTGGGTGGTTTTTGCACCCAAGCTCGGGGCAGGGCGCACAGTCCTTACCTTGGAGCTGCCAGCGGAGCCTGCGCTGCGGAGCTGGGCTGCATGGCAATGCCACGGCCCGGCTGGCGCTTTGTGCAAGTGCCCTAATTGGGAATGCCAGGTCTCATCCATCCAGCAAAGCGTGCTGAAAGCACAGTAGCCCGCCTGGGCTCAGCACTGTCCTGCCCCATTCCTGGCTCAGAACTGAACTGTAACCACAGCCAGACAGTTTAGAGGACTGCTTGCGGTGAGTACTGTATGTGGCAATACGTGGGAAGAGTTTTAAGCCCCTTGTCATAGTTTCAGAGAATGCATAGGATGTTGTTCTGTGTTCTCTCTCTTTCCTGAACTTTTAACCTCATCCTACCTCTACCCATGCTCAAAATGACAGCCACTGAAAAGGGGGGGTGGGGGAATGCTTTCCATTCCTTTCTCTGTTTAAATATGCAAATATACAAATAAGCTTAAGCTGGCCATAGGCTTTGGTACTGCTTTCACTCCCCCTCAGTGACTCCATCCTCCCAGTCAAAGTGGTGGTCCCCACAAGTAAAAGGGAGATTATTTCAAGGTAAGGTACTTTATTGCAGGACAGATGCCAAAAGAAAGCAAGAAAGCACTTAGACACTTTTAACGGACAATGGTTTTACTGATGCTCTCAACTTTGAGCTCACATATGGAGTATTATGAGCTGAGTCATCCAAATGCATGTATTCACATTTCAAAAAAAAACATCTTAGGGAGTATAACCCCTTCATGTTGCTGGAGAAGGCTATTCGCTTTCCAGTTCACTTCTTGCTGTTTTGTGTATATTAAAAATGAAAAGTTAAAAATAGTTCTTAACTTTGGCAGCAGGATCAACATCAATGCATATCTGTCAGTGCTGCCCACTTAGCCTGTGGTCCCTCTGCGTAGCTTGACAGAGGGTCAGAGCCATTCTGACAGCTCCACAATGGGAGAAAGATGTGGTGACAGGCAGTGCTGAAGAGCTGAAGATGTCAACAGGATCTCCAAATATCCAAAAGCCTTGAAAACCAGAACTCTGAGCTGCAGAAAGGTAGTAAGTTTGTCTAATGTAGGAAAGGCAGTCTTGCATGAAATGGGTCCTTTAGACAGAATCAGAGGATACCTGGAGATACTGGGGTGACTAAACATTTTTGCATCCTATTTATGGACTGCCAGGATACCTGAAAAGGACTGAAGTCACTTTGCAGCCAACTATCAAACTTAACCCATCATATTTTTATAGGGAATTGTTAAGTGGAAGTAATTTTACACTTCTCTAAGAAATCCCATTACAAAAGATTTCTAAATTAATTTTCCTCCCTTTGGGACTTTCCTCCCAATATCTGTAAGTATCTATGGCCATATGTGGTGCCTTTCAGCTGGAATAAAATTTCATTTAGCTCATTACTTTTTTTTTTTTTTTTCCTTATAAGTCCCTCATAGTTCTCAAAGGAAATAACTAAAAGGACAATCAAAATTATTTTATAATTTGCAAGAGCATGGGCTACTCTGGTTTGGGCTTGGAATATATTAATAGATGCTAATCTGGTGTAATAGGTGTGATCTGGTGCCTGTATTTTTGCTGTCTGTATTTGTGCAGTTAAATATACGATTAGGATTTTAGGTAACACGGGCTTAGATTTTCTGCCTTAATACAGATGTGATTAATCACTGAAGTTAACTGTGCACTGACTTTCCAAATTATATTCAACAATGATGGGAATCATTCAGAATTTTCAGAGTTAAAAATGGGAGGTGCTGGTGAGTTCCTCACATGCCTTGTCATGCCTTCACATGCCTTGTCATGCTTATGGCTCTGTTAGCTGCCTCTGGTACTGGCAGCTGAAAGAAAAGCAGCTAGAAAGGCTTGGCATGTTGAGGAAACTTAGAAGCAAAGGGTGACATAATTGCTCTCAGGTGTGCACTTAAAAATCTATGGTGTTTTATCTAGATACTATTAGTACTCCATGGAGCCACTGTGAAATACGAGTAACTCTAGAGGGAACACTGAAAAAAAAAAAGATGTTGCTGCTTCCTGAGCACTCAGACAGTATCTTCAGTTTGCAGCTCCTTGTTGAAACTGAGACCTTGTCATGGTTAGAGAATTGGAACAGGAGGTGCGTAAAATCCAGTGAGAACATGATTCCATCCTCATTGCTGCTTCTGATGGTGACAGACCTGAAGGAAGTGGAGTTAGGCACAACATTTCTTAACACTAGCAAGGGGGAAGGCCCTGCTTCCCTCTCACAAATCTCCTTCCTTGCCTCCTCTCTGCCACATTCTCCCACCACTTCAGTTTGGCAGCATTTTGGCTGAGACAGCTCAGTTTCCCAGGCTGTCAAGAAAGACAGCAAAAACATGAGCATTTCTCGCTGGGTTTTGGGGAGCTAAATCTCTCAGATAATGGACTCTGCCACGAGGCAAGTGTGGGAGGAAGGTGAGAGATGAAGATGGAAAGAGGCAGAGGGCCAGGCTGCAAAGGAACGGAGCAGAAGAGAACATTTGGGAAGTGATGCCAGCCCAGCACTTGAAACTACAGCAGGAATGTGTGCTGGAGGCAGGGAAGGGCCACCACATGATGCTCTGCCCAGCTTCAGTGGCCTGAAAAAAAGAGTCTCTAGGAAATCTGTCACTGTGTTGGGAACATATACTTGAATTATAATGTTTCTTTTTCCCCAAAAAAAGATGAGTAATTTGGATCTGGGACAAAGAGAAAGGAAATTTTGGCTTATCCTACAAACAGGATATGGATGTTTATTTGAGTCAGGGATATTTCTGTTTTAAAGAACTGTATGATGTGTTGCTTCTTGCTATGCTATGGATTAAGTAAGCCATTGCTAAACTCTTTTTGAAGAGACCATATTCTTCTTTTCACCTCTGACTTAAAGATGGTCTCTGGAAGAAGATTCAAGGAAAAACTTATGAACTGCATACAGAAAAATGTCAGTGTCCAGCTGACCCTCCACATGTGTGATGCAGATGTTTCAAATCACATGTATGTTCCACTGATGCATACTGGAGAAGTGCAAAGCCACAGACTGAGGGATTGACATCCTTATTGCCTAGTGAACAAATCCTAAAAATACATACTGGTATTTCAGTTGCTACTAAAAATGCTTTACTTTTGGTCTTATACCATCAGTCTCACGCAAAGTAATTGTGTGGTAGTTCTTGCCAGGCCCTGATGGTTAGCTGTTGACAAGCCTTACCTGCAAAGGTAAAATGCTGTGATCCTATGAGTTAAATTTGACAGCTTCAGGCAAATTAGCCTAAAGATCCCTCTCCATAGATCTAGTAGGTGGAAAATCTGACTCTTGCTGGGTTTGCTTTCTCTACAGAGATATTCAGAGAGCAATAGACTTGTGCTGAACAACTCTCAGGTCCTGACATTCAGTACTGACCATGTTGCAATCAGAGGCTTGTACCTATATGAGAGCTGGAGTTGGTATTCTGTACTGATAATGGTGAAGTACTCCTTGCAGCAATCAAGCAGACCAGGTCCTGGTGCCTCACTGCGGCAGTAAGCACCATCCCCCCTCTTAGCAGCAATTTTAAACTTATTTGGTATTCTGCAGCAGCCACCAGCTGTACTGCAGGTGTAGCCTCTGCTGGGATTGTTTAGAGCCCTGCTCCCACTGTCCTAGTAACTTTTCCTGGAGGTAGTTTGCATTGCAGTAGTGTCCACAGAAAGAGAACATCCTCAACATTTATCTGGATGCCTTTCAGATGGCACAGTGTTAAGAAACCTGAGTGACACTTGAGTGTTTCTGTAACATCTCAACCCTAAAAGTGACTGAGGGGTTGGTACAGACACAGCCTTGAGAACTCATCTCTTGCTCTCTGCAAAGACATTAAATGCAATTTAAAGCTTTAGGAAAGCATTAGGAGCGCCCTGTACCTTTTCCCATTCCCCTGATTTGGCCTTTCTGGTTTAGCCAAGGAAAACAACTTGGAGGCAGAAGGAAAGAGGAGTCTGAGCAGCTGTTACTGAGACCATGGTATCTTGCTGATTCAGCAAAGAAAAAAAACAAGATACATTTATTTAAATGCATTGTGGTTGAACACCATTTAGAGGACTGTAACATTAAGTTGCATCACTACGATATTAAAAAACCCCACAGCTGAGATGAAGCTTTGAGGTCAGAGACAAGAGAAGCTCCTACAGCAGTGCTCCTGTGGGGTGAGGGTATTGCCATGTCCTGGCTAAAACTTCCCAGTTGTTCAACAGCCTCACCCCAGTCAGCTGCTCCCTGTCAGCAGGGGCTGGCACTGCTGTTTGCCCGCTCCTCACCCCAGTTATGAACCCATAAAGCAGAAACAGTCTTATGGGTTTCAGGGTCATAAATTTTGTTCATTAAGTTAAGCATAATTGTGTAATTAAATCTTAGCACACCTTAAGAAATCTATGCATTCTAGTGGGTACTTACCAAGGCAAAAATAATCAGCGGCAGGAAAGGGTTAAACTTCAGATCTTCACAGACATCTATGGCTCCAGGCCTCATTTGGAAGTGAGTAGGGCTGCAGTGCTCTGCTCAAGCACGTCCATCAGCCAAACTTCCAGAAGCAGGGAAGTCAGCATTTACAAAAATATGTCGGATTTTTCTGGGACATGGGATTCACATGCTCCTCTGTAAGTTTTCAATTATTTGGAATGTCCAGCTGCTTCTTTCTGTGAGAAATGTTTTCTGACAAGAGCATTGCTGACCCATCCATGGGCAGCTAGCAGCACTTTGAGTGGCTCCTGTTATGATATATAGAATAGCTAAAGACACTCCTGTATGCAGTTATCTTTTATTGAGCAGCAAGATCCTGGGATGAGTTAAATAATTCCTCTGATCCAAGAACCTAATTCACTTTGAAATTGAATCAGAAACCTCAAATGGATGTACTGACTAACCTGTAGGAATGCTCTGCCTAGGATGGATGGCCACTTGGTCTAATAATACTTCATTAACTGTATGGTAGCAAAACTAACTATAGCTGGATTACTTAAAATTTAAAGGGTCCAGTATTTCCCAGACACTTTTTTTTTCCCCCTGTGCATAGGTCCTCACTAATTAAGGAAGTCCAGCTTTATAGGTGGAGCAATACCAAAAAAGCACCAATAAAATTTTTAAAGCTCTCTAAAACGTTTTAATACCTTATTTCATGTGGCATATACAGAGTTATGATGGTTCATAAGGTATAAAGTTTTTTATTAGCGGTCCATTGGGGAGACTGCACAACTCAATCACTCTTTTGCAACTCGTTTAATGCACATCACCACAGCATTTGACTAGCATACTTAGCACAAATTGAAGTCAGTAAAATATTTGACTCAGCAGCCCATTACATACTTACACAAAGAGAGAGTTAACTGGAAACTAATTTAGGGAATTAGTGGTTGGTTACAAAACACAGCATAAACAGACCAACTTTCTCCAGATAAGGCTACATTATTCCCAAAAACCTGTAGGTCTTGCAGTGTTTTTCCAAAAAAATATGTGGTATAAAAATTGTAAAATCAAGTGTCTTGTGCTTTAACATCTTTTTATGAAACAAATGGTAAAACTGATATGGGAGATATAGGATTCATTTTTTCCCTCTCCTTTCATCTCCTTTTCCCTTTCCCAATGTTTAGAGAGATTCACTTCAAATAAGATAAGAAGGATTGTGAGGTTCTCTTTGCAAAAGCCTATTTCTTTCCATGCTTGACATCTGACACACCCAAGCTGTAAGAGGTCAATCAGCCAGTCCCCAGAGTGCGCAGGGATGGTGACACCACACAGTCCAGTCACTTTTTAGGTGACCATTGCTCTCAATTTCCCTACAGCAGTAGCCAGCAGAGCATCACAGATGGCACCTATCTGTGTCCAAAAGAGAATAGAGACTGGTCATCCTCTGTTATTTTGTTTGTCACCAGCATCAGGAGATTAATTGTGTTTTCAGCTGAGAATTTCCTTTGAATTACAAAAATCATGGTTAAAACCCTCCTGTTTATCACAGAACAAACACAGATGGCTACAGTATACTATTTTCTTGTCTTATGATATGGCATACTGACCCTCTGTAAAAAACTCGAAGCTTGTTGTGTACAGCAGTAGAGAAGAGGAAAAAAAAGCACACAGCAGGAGCAGATTGAATACCCACATACATAAGTGTTTGAGAGACAAGGATTTTAATTTAGATCTTCAGACATTTAAGAGTAAAGACTGTTTGATTCTTCTGTTAAGGAGACAAGAATTATTTCAGTCTGTTCCTACTAATATTAGCCTGTACTAGTTGTATTTTTAGAAGATACACTTTTCAAGGCGACACGTGGCCAAGAAATGAAAATTTCCTTGGTTGACATTAGAACAAACAAATGATCTCCTGGAATTGTTTTCATGGATTTCTGAGAAAAGCCTGCTGGTTACATCATTTACCTGAAATCTACTACACTAGCTTAAAAAGTGCCATGCTGTGCAACTTGAAAGAGGGACATGAGCAATAGACCAGAGAAATGTAATGATCATTGGGTCTAAAGAAACAGTTTTGCTTTGGCTCCAGTGTTTAATTATTTATACAAAACAATATTCCCTGTAAGAGATTAAACTTGGCAACAAGGAATAAAAATGTTTTATTCCTCTACATCCTTTTGAAAATCTATCTACAACTGGCTGAGATATATATATATATATTGCAGAACTGCAAACAATTCCGCTGCACTGAATATGTTCCATCCACATACAGCTCTGACATGTCAGCTGGGTTGATTGTGTACCTTCCCAGAGCTGCAAGGGAGGTGCAGATCTCCCCTGACATTACTTGATATTTACTAGACTTGAAAAAGGATTGTGCATCAATTTAACACGTTGTCCATCACGATCCAGGAGGAGGAAGAAACAACCTAACTAATACAGAAAGCTGCAGATATTGAATGAGGCAGGAAAAAGCATGCAAAATAGACAAGGTAAATGAATGAGATTGATAAGAGTCAAAGGACACTGGGATAGCTTATAAATAGAAAACTGGTTTTTAAAGTGCAATAGCTGTGAACTACACTTAGCTGTGAACGACCCACTGCTGACTAAGAAATAAATAGCTATTGTAGTAGATTTCTGTTCTCCATCCCTTAGTAGCTGCTCTACAGGCAGAAATTTTGGGTTTTTTATAAACAATTATGCAATTACTGAATTTAATTATAAAATTACTGAATTTTGTTTAAGAGGCAGGAAATCCTCTTTTTTGAGTTTTTAAAACCTCTTAATAAATGTTATAGACTTTTTTGGGGGGAACATTCTGGTCTTGTCAGTTTTTATATATTCCCTTTTCTTTTTTAAAAATATGTATATAAAACCAGAGAGATGGTGCCAAAACAGTTAAAACCACATAAAATCTCTGACAAATGACTTAAACCAGAATTATGATAATCTGGGAAACTTCAAAATTCTCTTCAGAATTCTCCCCAACTATATTCTTAAATTTGTATGTGACCCATGCCTTGTTAAATGGCACCTTAATTTGAGAACTTCTAAGTGCCTTTAATACTTGATCATTGAATATAAATGTTCTTTTAAATTCTTTTAACTTCCTCCTTAAAAACACATCAAAGTAAAAACCATATTTCAAAGAGCTAGTCCTTTATCAGCAGTTAATAGCTCAGTTCTGCTGTGCATACACAGGCAAAAGCCTCATTGAAATCAATGTCTAAGTTCAGAGACTTCTTTTTCACTGGATGCCTTTAAAGAAGTATGGAATTTCTGTCCCAGAAAAGATATGGCTCAAATTAAATTTCTACAGCAATTGGATTCAAGGCTACAGCCCAGGGATGGGTGGGATATACAATGGGGTGGGTCCATCAAAGACAAATGGTCTGGTAAGCTTAAGAAAACCAGGGTAGATATGGAAGAAAACTGATGGCAAAGAAGGAAGGCTGGGTGCCATCATGGTGATTTAAAAGCAGAGCAAAATGGCCCTGGACTCAAGAGTTCCAGAAAACTTCTCCATGCGCAGAAGCAACTGCACATAGTACATGCTCTGGTTTGGCCTCACACCATATGGAAATTCCCACTGAAAGGGGACTGCGACTCCAGCAGGGGAAGTGTTTCCATCTGCTTAGCACAGACTGAGAAGGGACCTCATCCTATGGCCAGCTTTTGGCCCTGAAGATAGACAGGTTCTTATCTCTCTAACTAAAGGTACAAAGAAGCGCCTGGAAATGGGCAAAATAAATTTGCATGCCATCTTTTATATTTACAAGATAGTGATACTAATACAAATACCCATGTTATTGTTAATATATAATATATAATACATACCTTTATTTTTTTGAAACTTGTGCTTATTGTATAACGTTTCCCGAATAATTCCATTTGGAAACATTGCTTTCATAAAGACCACATTTCATTTTAAGTTCTGCAATGATCAAGTTAAAGGACCACTTGGGAAGGCAGTAAACACTTGCAGCAAGATGGATTAATCAATATCCTAACTGTAAATCACCTTGTGTTCTACTACAGTAGTGAACCCTGAGGAAACTTTTGCATGTTAGCAACAATATCAGCTATGAATTAGTACAATAGGAACTTCCAAAGGCACTTTATTAGTTTGTTATATGTTTGTCCTTTTGGCTAATATCTGATTGATTGCTTGCCAAAGTTAACTGCAGATAAGGAACAATAAGGAACTACCACACTTCTTCCCTCTGAGAAAACACACAAGTCCTACTCCACTTCATGCAGTTTCCTGAGTTTGAGCAGGTGTTTTCAGGCATGGAAATGGTTGTCCTTGCCTTATTAAGACATTGACATGAATATCCCTGGAGGAGCAAGGAAAAGCTTAAACAATGAAATGAGGCTTGAGGCTGAACATTTTTGTCTCATTCATTTATCTGCTGATGATGTGCGTGCGTGTAGTACGAGGGAGATTTAATGAATACTGCAGGTATTCAATACTGTATATGAATCTTGGTATTCACATACAGAAAAATATTTGTATCCTTTTGGTATGAGTTTACTGTAGAATCAGAGGTTAGAAATTAACATTATTCATTGGTGGCAAAAGATACTGACCTCTATTTAAGAAAACATGTGTCTATTATCATGCTTGAAAGTTCAAAGAACTAAACTCTCTGTGTAGGTCTCATATCTTCTGTGTCTTTTGTGACACATTTTTGTGCCTGCTATGATGCTTTTGGATGCTCTGTTTTGTCCTCAACCCTCACTACTCATATTGACATAAAACTCTTCTAGGAAAATTCTTCTTCAGATGCCAGTGACTTCTGGCTTAAAAATAACATAACATGACACGACACGGCACTACACAACATTATAATATAATATAATATAATATAATATAATATAATATAATATAATATAATATAATATAATATAATATAATATAATATAATATAATATAATATAATATAATATAATATAATATAATATAATATAATATAATATAATATAATATAATAATAATATAATATAATACAGTATCATATATTCTCACAACCTCTCCAAGTTACTACAATTTAAAGTGCACAAATAATCCCATGTATCACATTTTTCCCAGCTTCCTCTGATCTGAACTCTATGATCTTAGGTGAATTTTCCAACCTCAATGATTCTGTGAACGCAATAAAAATCATAGAATAAAGCAAAACCAGCTAATACAAGTCTCCTAAAAGACCCCATTTGTATTTCTCAAGACGTGTGGAGATGGTATTTTTGTGGCAGTGAGTTTCAGTGGAGCATTACTTCAGCTCAGAAAACATGAATGTGTCACCTTGCCGTTCCACCTCAAGCACCAGCCTTTAGTACTGCTCCCAGTTCTGCTGGAGAACTGAGGATCTTTCTTCCTGATGGCCTTCTCAAAGCTGGCCAGCGCCCTCTTAGTTGTAATGAGCTAAACATAGAGTTCCTTAAGTTTGTCCCTTCAAGCTGTTTTCTCTGACCCTTGATTTACTTACTCAACTTTTTCTGTGTAAAAATGCTTGTTCTAAAAAGGTAACCTTCCATTTACCTGAATTTAACATTAATTAGCAATAATTATGAGTCAGTGTTTTAAACTCAGTGGTTTTGAGTTTTTCAATGTCTGGATTTTGTGAGGATAAAAGAGGCCTGGAACTTATACACTTCTCCTTTTGAAAGGTCTAAAATTTGTTTACATGCAGCATCAATTAAATACTATTACCTCTGGTACCAACAACAGCAATCAAAAAGTCACTTAAACAATGGAAGACTGAGGAAGAAGCCAAAGTTTTGCATATATATTTACATAAACACACATACAGGCAACAAATAGCTCCTTTTAAAAGATTCCATGGTACATTTCATATTCACTGAGACAAGACCTTATTGTTTTAAGCATGCATCTGAATGACCCAAACACAGTAATCGTGGATGCGTGTAATTTTTTTTCCCCTCCTTCTGCCCAATCCTAAATTTAAATCATAATGCTGAACTTGTGACGTCACTCTCAATCATTTCCACATGGCTTCACTTGTAGGATCAAAAAGAAGGTGAAGCTCTCTTGTGTCAGCAGAAAGCTGACTTGGGGGATGGAAGATAATTCAGTGAAATTTCTAGTAATGACAAGAAGACTTCAAAGAAACCTGCAGGTAAAGTACTATTCTTTTTCAGTAAATAGTATCTCTGCCTCAAATTTAACACATTAATAGAGGTTCAGTTTTAAAAGGGGCTCTGCTCCTATGGAGATCCTGAGTCTTCAGATGCTTCAGTTCATTTAGAAAATCTTTCATGAATTTAAAATCAACAGGTGTATTCCAAAAAATAAATCTCAGTGGAAACAGAGTAAGATAACAGCATGGTGGGCAGCCCAGCTTCATATTTCCATTTTCTCTGGTACGTTAGCTTTCTAAAGATGGCATTTTGGCTCTGATCAAATGGGAGGGCAAAGGTTACCAAATGTGAGGCTGTGGCTGCTGGAAAAGAGAACCAGTACAATGGTGGGGAAAAGCAGGCCACCAGCATTAAGCACAGAGAGATGTGAGAAACTGGCAAGAAGGAAGAGGATGTCATTTTCTGAGAAACCAGGAAATGAGCTCTGTGTTCAAGCATTTCTATTTATGGTATAAGAATTGTAAATATCGCAGGAGATATTTGATACTGAGACAAGTAAATATGTGTCAGGCCTTTTAGTTTTAAGCCCTTGTCTTTGCATGGGCTGCTTTTGTTCAAGGAAGCAACAATGGAAAACGAGGGATTTAGGAAAAAAGATTTCTGCTGCAGCATTTCCCAAACTATTTTTCCTGTGCCCCTCTCCCAAGTGAGTTCTACCGTTCATGACCCTTCTCTCCTCTTTTCTCCCCAACTCATTCAGCATCCAGCATTCAGGATTATAGCCACTCATCTCAGTTTGCAGCCTGCAGACATTATCTCTCATACCCCCCCTTCTTTCCCAGAGATAGGGCGAGTCCTGGTTTGGGAACTGCTGTTTCCACTGAGTTTCAGTTCCTGGCAACCTATCTGTAAAATACTTTGACCAAAAGGGAGCTGTTCCCCAGAGACTGTGATGCTAATTCTGCTGTGTAGTTCTGGTGTGATTTCAGAATAATCTCCTGGCTGCACACCAGTGCAGTCCTGCTGGGCTTGTCCCTAAATGAGAAAACCTCTACAGCACTTTTTTTAAGCATAGCACCTCACAGCCTTTGAGGTTGGCTGCAGTTTGGTTAGTAAACTGTCTCTGTGCTCTTTTCTATTCAACTTAGAGCCCACAAATGTTCTCCCTCTTCTGCCAATAACCTTTATTAATTTAGATAATTCTCTTTTAAGTTTCATTTGTTTTGTGTTTTTAAGGCAAAATCAAGCATTACAGGGCAGGAGGATGGGACAAACCACTGTTTCCACTGCTTATTTTTAAAATGTAAAGGCAGAAAGTGTGTGACTCTCCTATGCCAGGGTCTTTCCCAGAGCTAAATCCCATTCCCATTGTATTTATATTCACCAGAGCCACTGACTTGTTTACTGAGTGAGTGGCTGCTCAATTCCTGGAAGCCATTTACTTATCACTTACAAGGTGGAGACAACAGCAGTGCTCAGCACTATCTGTTTATCTACCCAAATATGGATTTTAAAGACTCATTACAGTCATTTGACTTTGAAGCCTCTCAGCCCCGAATACCATGTAAATAAAACCAATAGGCAATTTGGTAGAATTTCTGCTGTTTTGTTTGAAGGTTTCCAAGACACTCAATCACCTTGTCTCTAAAACAGTGTGTCCTTCTCCCACTGTTTGTTTATTTTTTTCAAAGATAAATCACTGTATCTGAAATCCAGGAAGCAATAGTGGCATGCTTTGGGGACAGTCTGAAAGTGAAGGGAAATTATTAGAAGTCGTGAGCTCAGTGGCAACCTTAGACGTGAGGTACTTGCCTGGCCCATGATCATGAACCCTGAGGGGGACACACCAGCATGTCAGGCACCCCCTTCTTCACACCACCCTTCTTCTGACACCTATTTAGCTTCCTTGCCATGCACCAAAGTTAGGAGAAATTGCTAGATGTCATCATGGCTCTTGTTATCTGGGGTACCCTGCACGCTTCCTCTTTGTGACAGTAGGCGAATTAGGTTTATACAGGGAGATGCATTCTTTTGCCTGAAATGCAAGTCACCAGGGATAAGTCTATCATGAGCAAAACATGTCACTGTTCCAAGCCTATGCGCTCGAGAGGTTTTCCTGTCTGTCTGTCTGTCTGTCCGGCAGTAGCTTTGCTGTGAGAGGCGTCCCCACACTCATCCCACGCCAGCTGCTGCTGTGTGCCAGGGCAGCCAGCTCTGCCTGCCCAAGGAGCAAAGCAGCTCCACAGGGACTGTAGGGAGCACGTCCATCCCAGCTCCTGTCAGACCAGCATTTGTGCTTCTGTGAGATGTAGGTGATTGCTAAAGTTGTTTCCGAGACTGCTTGTTTATATAAAAAAAGACAGTGACAGAACTGCATGGAAATACAATCTGATGTAAAACCACAGCGCTATTTTACTTTTCAGAAAGGTCTTGTAATGTCTTTGAATTGGCTACTTGGCTATCTTTGGCTCTGACTGCTAATCCTTCAGTATCCTTGAAGGTGTCCTTGATACTCTAAATTAGCTGATATTTTTAGAATATTTCAATTTCTATTATCAGTTATGCAATGGACATATCACTGAATATTTTTATGTCAGTGTGATTAAAATGCTTAATCCCCTCTGAGAAATTTGCAATGACAGAAACCATGGATAAAAATCAGCTCAAAGTTTAAGAGCGAGAAGTCAAGCAACTTTGGGAGGCAACAATTTTTCCAAAGGGTTTGTTCAGTCTTCTAAAACATTGGGACAGATTTTTTGCATAGGCAGACTCAATAAGAGTGCTATATGGATACAGGGGATGTGTTCTGCATTTATAGAACTGGGGTGCCCCAGAAGTGGGACCCTAGGCCAACACAGAGTTTCTAAGCAGCTGAAAGGACTGTGACAGCAAAGCCGTGCTGTGCCCTGGCACAGGGCTGGGGACAGTTGAGAAACCAAATCTGTGTGTTTAGCAAGAATCAGAGTGGTCCAGATCTCACCCTGTGGACAAGAGGCGAGGCTTAATTTGGAATGGGAGGTACTCTCTGCAGTGACTCTTGCTCTGCCAAAATGATCCAGATTCATCTGCAATGAAAGAGTCTTCAGAAAACATGGTACATGAGGGGCCTTTCCTGGGTTGTCTGCAACATCATTCTGCTTGTGGAAATAAAGAACCTCAGAAAATACAATCTCTGCATAAGAAAAAATGATGTGACTTAATTAACACGTCATGTTCATAAAGGAGTACCTTCTGTCAATCAGAATACCAACTTTTTCTATATTTCAATATATTCCTGACTTTGCAACAATCAATATGTAGAGGAACTTATGTGTGTTCATATCTTGATCTAACAACTATTAAGCAATACTAGTTAAACACTTCTGGTTTTGCTAGGTGAGGCTGAAATGTTGGCTTGTTTCTCAAAAGCATCACTGATACCACTTCTTTTTAATATGCACTGTATGTGCATAAACAGTGTTTATCAAGAACACCTTCCAGGGAATTTCCATGATCTAAACAAATGTCTTTGAGATTACTAATATTCAAAATATTAAAAGGTGCTCTCTTATTTTTGCTTATTTTTTTACTCTCTGGAAAGAGAAACTGAAATTTCAGAACCACAAAGGGTTTTCAAGGGTATGTGAGTAAGATTTCTCCTTGGAAAGGTACAGATAGCTGTTCTCAAATCCAAGGGGCCCACAAAGAGTGTCTGGGTTTCTGGAATGAATTGCTGAGTTGTGCGTACAGGTGCTAAGTGCGATTACGTCAAAGTGTAAGTGCAGGAAATGAGATCACCCAAAGGTACCACAGGCACTGCAATATTAAGAACTGGGTATTAAGAACTGCAACTGTATTTATCTCCAGGTTTCAAATCCCTCCTCTTAAACCCACTTATTAACTATTTTGTTAGAAGCTGTGAACGAGACCAGGCTGGGGTAGAGGGATACAAAGAATTTGGAGTGAGTTTTCAATTAAAATCCACAGTCTGTTCTGTTCCTGATAATCTCTAAATTCTTTTGAAGAAATGATCATTATAACTCTGTCTAATCTGTTTTCAAAACAGACTCTGAAATAGCCATTGTGTCCGCACCTTCTGTTTTTATAACTTATGTGCTTTGATATTGTAATTGATGCAAGTGGGTGCAATTAAATCTTTATTTGGAAACTTGCACCAAAGCAAGTCATTCAGTAAAAAAAAAGCCACCAATGTGCTTTGACTCTAGATTCTCACACATATTTGCACTTACAATCAAAGCTTTTGTTCTGTTAAACTAACAAGGGCCATTTAGCATAAGAAAGAGTTAACACAGGCTGCCCTACGTTTTGCTAATTTTGGGAATAACAGTTGAATGGAAAAATATTTGCAGGAAACTATGCTGTCACAGTAAAAATGACCAATTTTTATTTTAATAAGTAACTCACCACCAGTGGAGATATTTAAAAAAGGCCTGATGATATGCCAATGATTGCTGTTACTCAGTGATAAAATACTTGTCTTGTTTTTCCTAAGAAAGATCACAAGAGAGCAGATCAGATCTCTAGCTCAAAATTGCTTCTAAACTAGGCAGTGAATTCCACTCCACCACTTTCACTTGGGGGCATTTCACAAGACAGGCAGGGATCGAGTTCTGCAATTAGTCGTTTGTTGGCATATCTTTATTTATTAGATCTGTGACACAGTTATTGATCAGCCATTGCATTGCTACTTATAATTCAGGCACTGCGGTCTTAAAACTTAGCTGTGGATTGGTTTGTGTGAAAGGAATTTTTGTAGAAGGGCAAGCATGATTTATTTCAGTGAAATGATCTGTCTGCTTGGTCCCACTGCAGGGAAAGGCTGTAAAAGCACAGAGCTTAGTCGGGCTGTCAGCTGCTTCTGGAAAAACTACAGGTTAAAAGCCTTTTTCTTTTGCTCAGGGACTCTCAACTAATAGGAAAAATCTTAAATGTAATAAAATATGGTGTGTATATGTACATGCATATATTTACATATATATTAAATATAGTTCCTTTTTCTTCTGAGAAAGTTCAGGTAGACCACTTTACCACCTATGAAGCAAAGTCGTGAAAGCACACAGTGGGTGTAATCAGCTTTAAAAACCCTTACAAGTGGGTATAAAAACCTCTATATCAATTTATCTGGAAAATATTATCTTGGCCTCCTTGAGAACCAAAAAGATGTCTTCAGAAGGGCACTCTTTGCAGAATACACCTCCAGCAAGAGTGAGGTTATTTAAGGAGTTCCTGTATCAGGCTACCTTCCTGACAGGAAAGGTCAGACTTCTCGTGTCTCCAACAAGCATGGCAGAGACTCTAACCTCAGTCTGTCATTATGAGGAAATCAAGCTCAACTGCACTGAAATTTTTTATTGTTGATTAGACTGGTTTAAATAGCATCAGGACTAAAACCTAAAAATAATGCTTGTTATCTGAAGATTGCCTCTCGAGATAATTCAGCATCTGAGGGACAGGTCTCATATCCTGTAGTAGGACAGCTGCACATTAGTAGAACACTTTCTGTCCCAGAGGAGGTGGCCATTGTAAAGTTTCTCCAGTTTGACTCATCTTGAGCTTGTCTGAGTTCTAAAATTTGATTTTAAGATCAACTTAAGCAAATTTGAGATGAGATTGTCTCTGAAGAAAGATGAATCTCATTTTTTCTCTCCCTTGGCTCTGTGCCTTTTCTTGTGTCAGCACTATCATTTTCATAGCTTTGTGATCTGATTAAACCTGAGTAAAATTTAGCCACTCAAAAAACCACCAAAGTGGTCTGCTATTGTTTACACACAGGAGTCAGCAAGAACAAAAACTGTGTGAGCAGAGCTAGGGAAAAGAATGGATTGTTTCTGCCAGAGGTGAACCTGTCCTTGGAAGCTGCATCACCTGCAGCTGGAATATAGCTCCTAGCCACCTCTGTGGAGCCAATTGTTGGACTGTACATCAAACAACAACCCTTACTACAGTTCTTTTGCACCAAATTCTGATTTTTCAGTGACTCCCTGATAGCATCCAGTTTGAAGAAAATGTTAGAAAGGCCTTGGATTTATTAAAGTGCAGATTAAAAACAAGTTTCGAAACTAGTTGCAAAATGGCATTTCTGTCCTGTTTTTAGAACTATGTGTACAGCCTTGGGAAGAGAATAAGCCAACTATAAAAAATATTCTGAATCCCTTAGGACAGTACAGAAGAAAGAACAGCTCTGCCTTTTACATTAATCTAACCAACCAGCTTCTACCTTCCTACTCATTGATACCAGAATGAAGAGGAAAAATATTTATCCCTCCCTTCAACCGAATATGGAATTCAAATAAAAACAAAGTAAACCAGCCAGGCAAATAGTACAACTTCCTGCTCCAGTCCCTCTAAAATTCAATTTTACTGACATAAGCTTGGAAAAGATTCCGTGCCCTAAATTACCACTGAGAGTAAATAATAATTACATTTGCCATGACAGGAGATTTTGGGTCAGTGTCAGCCTAAGGACAGCAGATGAGACAATCTGTTGGGATTTTCCTTTGCCGCTGTAGAAGGTTTTGCATGGACAGGGAGGGACAAAGGAGGCCTGAAGAGTACTCAGGCCCATGGTGGCATCAGAAGCAGAAAGTGCTTTTCCAGACAGAATTCTGTTCTGTCTCTTTCAGTCCTGACCCTTTCCTCTCCCCTGTGTCCCTTGCCCTTTAGTGCTCGCAGTCTGGGAAGTGCCATGGGACTGTCTAAGGACAGAGAGGGAATGTGGCTGCTGTGCCAAAGGGCAGTGGAGGAGAGTGGTGGGTACTGAGAGAGAAAAGGGAGGATAGAAATCCATTAGGATGAAGAACAAGATCCTCCTGTGGCACAGTTGAAGAGAAAGTACAGAGAGGAACAGACCAGCAAAAGGGTCAGGAATCTCTCTTCTGACCCACAGCCTTTCAGAAATGCCATGTCCAGTGGGCTCCGCAGGCCAATATTGTTTTTTTTCAAATTCTCACTTTATTGAAAACCTCCTTGAGGTGGATCAAGGATGGATGTTCCCACAGGACCTTTTTAGGACCTTTTTGTAGCCCCTCCAAAACTTTACTCTTTCTTTGAAGACCTTTCAACTCCCTACCAATCAGCTTGAATGCCCTCAGCCTCTTTTACTTTCTGAAATTTGATTAATATCTTCTTGCTCTACAAAGTACCATGCCTTTTTCCTTCCTTCCTTCCTTCCTTCCTTCCTTCCTTCCTTCCTTCCTTCCTTCCTTCCTTCCTTCCTTCCTTCCTTCCTTCCTTCCTTCCTTCCTTCCTTCCTTCCTTCCTTCCTTCCTTCCTTCCTTCCTTCCTTCCTTCCTTCCACCACTGCTACAATACTGAATTTTGCCTATCCTTTGGAGAGCACAATTACAACAGTCAAAACAGTTGAACAATCTGCTATATATTGGGACCCTTAGATGGTACCACTCACTCTGCCCAAACCAGCTCTGCCTGGAAAGAAATGAGAACTCTCTTTCCATTAGCACTGAAGACCCTCAGCAACACCAATACAGGACCTACACTGGGATTTTTATGCATCTTGAATGATTGTTCTGACCTGCAAAGTAATCATGATGTCTTCTAGTAACTCACCACCCCATATCAACTCTTCTCTCCTGGCCTTTCTCAATAATCCATTTCAGTTTTCACTCTATCCTCACTTTTTACTTTTTCAGTTTTCTCTACAATTAATTTCTTTTTTCTGGGTTTTTTTTTTTTTTGGTTTTTTTTTTTTTTTTTTTTTTACTGACATATGATGTGAGGCATAGATGTTTTCAGGAGGTGAATTAGAGGTTTTGAGGTTTTAGAATGAGTAATTTATGGGATTTTGGCACCTACAAAAAGAATGGCAAGTGGCTTGGGTTGGTGGGATAGGCATGGTAACTTTCCCTCCTTTTTCCTTCTTTTTCCTTTTTTTTTTTTAGAGTAGCTACATTTGAATTGTTCTCTAAATGTCATGTTTCTAAATATTCTGGAGTAATATGGTTTAATTTTACTTTCAATCTACGATATCCCTAATTTAGATCCAGTAACAAGAATTATATACTCATGCAAATATATATATGTTTTATATACATATATATTTAATTCTACTAATCCACATCACCTATACATGTCTACACTTACTTTTTCAGGGATGAGTATTGGCATTTAACTCATTTCTGTGGGCAGGAGAAGGTAATAGTTACACCCAAGACAATGCTAAGAATACTTTTGCAGGAATCAAGCCTTCTCCATGCAGTGAATACTGCTTTATCATTCTTTTGGTGACATGAAACTCCATTATGACTTAGATGTTATGACTATGTCATGATTTATGATCAGGAGGGCCTTGAAGGAGTCTGCCAGCTGTTATGGCTGCATTGCCTACCTGTCTATTTGTATGTCCTTACATGAGATGCCAATTGCTTTGAGGTTAATTGTCTTAGCAGGTGTAACTGTAAAGTTAATAATATGTGAGGCAAGGTAAGCATATTGGCCTCTTTTCTCAGTGAGAACAGAAGTGAGACTGAAAGGTCCCTGCTACTATACAAAAATTTCTGTACACAGAGGTGTAGCTGGTCCTGCCATGTGTCTGCTCCTTCTGCTCCCAAATATTCTCATTGTTGTGCCTGAGATGAGATCACAAAAGGGTAAAATGAAATGTTTTCCTAAATTGTTATGGGATTTGCTGATACTTTGTTATTATAAAAATAAAAGGGCTACAGGGGCTGCTGCTTCCTTGAGTCTCTAGGAAAAAAATGAATCTGTATGTTAAACTGTGTGTGTTCCCACGCTCTGTCCTGAACATCATGAACATAGTTGGCTTTTTTAGGCTAGAGGTACCTTGATTATGTGCAATATTAAAAGTATGCTCAAAGGGGGAGGAGTAATATTAAACCTTCATAATTAAACTTTTCCCGATTTTGGTGAGTTCAACATGGAGTCATCGAAATCCTTCATTCTTTGTTATTGCAATTTTTTCAGGCTGAAAGTTTTGAGTAGGAGCAAAGATGATAATTGCGTAAGAGGGAGGGACTTAAAGATGACCACTGCTCATCACTTTACTAATAGTTAATGTTAAAAACTGTGAGACATTCTGGCTTCTAAATTTTTGGCATTTTTTCAATTTTTGTTTAGTATTGGATGGTTTACCTCAAATTTTTTTCAGTAATGAAATTGAACTCTGTCCAAAACTGTGAAGTCAGCACAAGTTCTGAGAGCATGTTGCTCTCTGAGTTCTCACACTTTTAAAGCCTTGCAGACTCCATATATACTCTCTCCTTGGTGTGCTCCCTACTGCTGAGAATGGGATCACCTACCTTCTGCAGACTGGTTAAATCTGTTGATTTTCCTGCCTATATTTGCCCCTATTTTCCAGCTGTCTGGTGTGTTGAGCTCTTCCCAGACGCAGTGATCACTTGTTTACTGTGCTGGAGCTGAAACTCGTGGCCAGCTGGCAGCTGAGAAGGGAAGAACCACAGCTTCTTGGTGCATTAAATCGTCATATTAGGCTCTAGCTTGGAAAACTTTTGCTGGCTTTGTTTTTTTTTTTCCCTAACAATGACATGACAAATATACTGGGTTTTCATTTGTTGGGTTTTTTTGGTCTTCTTTATTTAATTCTGGGATACCAAAATATAAAATAAAAAAAATTTAGCTATGACAAATCTAATCAGCTCTTCTGCTAGGGTAAGACACGTGCCTTTTAATTGCAGTGACCTTGTTTGGTACTGAATTACTATGCAACCACTAATGAGGGAGTTACCTTAGAAGAAATAGTAACCAAAAAGAATCAGTGTTTTGAGAGTGGGTGTAAGTGAAGAAACACAAATTTGAGACTGACAATTATTTCAACTATTAATCTTCTTCTGGAGGCAAGTGATAGTGATGACAACAATCTGACAAATTGTAAAGCCCTGTGATGAATTGAGTCAATTATGATCTTTTGTCTGTCTCACCTGCACTCTATCCTCTGTTCTGGTTACCCCTCAGGGGAACTGTTTTTAGTATTGCAGTCCTAAGACAGATTGTAGCTGGGCATGACTTCCATACCCTCTGATTCCATTGCAGGGAAGATGGAGCAGGGCAGAAGAGCTTCCTTAAAAAATTGAAGTCTATATCCTTCCATCCCGCAAGAGCTCTGCACAGGCAGGTAATCCTGATTCTGGAACTGTGCCCTTAATGCATTTCTAAAGCAGTCCTTTTGGGGCTAGCACATGTATGGTTTCCTACTAAGAGAGTACGTGTATAGGCCTATGCACATTTCCCCAGAAAATACGGAAATTGTTCTGGGATGCCTGGATCAGCATCCACACTTCTAGGATACAGAATTCTGCATTTTCTTGTGTGCTGTAAATTTGGTGTGACTCACCAAATTTCTCAATATTTTTTTTGTACATTAACCCTATGGTGTTTTTACACAGAATAATCATTGTTAGAATATTTTGTTCAGGTGAATGGGTTTGATCAGGGGCAGCGAGAAGAAAGCTATCCAGCGGGTATATGGTTGCATGCCTAAATGTTATTTATTGCTTCTTCCTCTGGCCAGGTTTTTGATCTTTAGCTGTGCCACTCAAATGTCTCCAAGTTTGGTAGGTGAGTTCTGAGAGCCAACTGAATCAATTCAAATGACTGTAGTGAAGGGGTGCCTGAATCCTGAGTCTTGCACAGCTCTGGGCTTCCAGCATGGAGGAAATGCTTCTGAAAGACCATGTGTTTCTGAAATTTAGGTGATTCCAGGTTAAGAAACAATTGAGCAGACTTTTGCACAGAATATAGTTTGGGATTTAGTTCACAAGTTTTACATGAGCCTATGTCTGACTTTGGAATGCCCACATATGGAGAAAAAGAAAATGAAATGCTGGCTTCACCAGCAGCTGCTGTATACTCAATACTTTTGATCAGACCTTTTTTACTGAGGCTCCTGAACATGGATTTATGAGCCAACCTCTAAAAATCTTGGCTGAAGTTCTTAGAAGGAATTCATCTCTCTTATACTACCCACCATGAGGCCCCAAAACTGCCAAATTCTTTAAGAAAGAAAGAGCAGCTGTGCCACACTAAGTCATGGGTATACTGGGCTTGGCACCCTCCAGCAGTGGAAAATAGTGAGTGCTTGGGGTAAAGTGTAAGAATAGGACAAGCATGGAATATTTGTCCAGGATCCACTCCAGGTGATTCAGGGATTCCCTGTACCAGAAGCTATATATTTGTATTTCATTGCTGAGAGTATTTATTTTTTTTCCATGAACTTGTCCAAACATTTGAACACATGTCATTTCTATCCCCACTGCATCCTGCAGCAAGTCGCCCCAAGGTTTCACTGTGCTCCACATGAAGAAGCATATCTTCCTGTGCTTCTTGGAACTTGCTGTTTGCTGGGATCTTTAGAATGAAACATTGTTTTTTAATTATTTATCTTTTCTTTGCAATTTAGGATTTCAAAGGCTTTTTTATTACATGTCATTTTCGACAAGATATCATTGAAACTCAACAGGAGCATGAGCATGCTATTCATGCATGAGCATGCATTTGAAGCTAGAATTTAACAGTAAACTTGTTGGTAGATTTATAGTCATGTTCTAGAACCTCTTCTGTTCCTATATAAACTCTTCAAACATCATTGAATCCAGAGTAAACATAAAATTATTCAAGGAAGCAAAAAGTCATCTTCCCTTCATGTTGGCAGGAGAGACAGACTGAGGTTGCTGCAGGAATCATGAAAAATCCCCTTTGATTATTTTTGAGAGCTGAAAATGCCAGAGTTGAGAATTGCATGAGGTTCTTGAGCAGAGGTGCACGTGTGTGATTACGTGCTTGTGTTCCACACCGACACACAAAACTGCCAAGGCCATCTGTGCTGGAGGAAAGGTGGTGAGTTAAAGTCTAGGCAACACAGAGTGAACCTCAGTGCCCTGGCTTAGAGATGCTGTTGGCTACCATGGAAACCAATTGGAACTACTCTGTGAGGGACATGTTATCTGTGGGAACAAAACAGGAGTGACTATTTCTCAATATCACAATTACTTACAATTAATCTTGCATATTAGGATTGTCTTGAGTTATTTGCATAAAGCATTATTCACTTTGCTACAAGTCTTATGTGAGTGGGGGCAGCCTGACCTTAGCAAGAGTTCAAGGGTTTGACAGTCAACTTGAGAACCTGTTTTATGATGCATAATTTTAACAGCATTTCGGGTATGGCTCTTCAGTGCAGCTTTCATTTCAGCCTTTAAAACCTAAACTCTTTGCAGATGGCAGTGTGCATAGAAGAAAAGTGGTGCAAAAGTCTGTTATAAGCTGTCACAGCAAACTAAATCTGGCTGTAGTCACACAAGTAGCAGTTAAATTATCCCGCAGCATCAGCAGTAGCTTTTAAGTGAAAACATGATCATGGGTGATGTTTGAGGGCTAATAGAGACAAAAATTTGTATTTCAAGTCATGGCAGAGACTATGAAGAGAAAGGTGAGGGGATGTGTGTCTCGGTATACAAAACGCTAAATTAGGGGACATTTTAAATACGTCAGTTTTACAGTATTGTGACTTGACAGGCATCAGCAGAGGCATCCCTGACTCACACAGACCTAAAAACCAACAGACCTTGGCCTGTGCATCACACAAATGCTCAGTAACTTGCTTATGTGTATTTATACTCAGATATAATAAACGACATTGGATAAGCATTCACCACGTCACAGCATAAAATAATTGTATGCACATAACTGTCATTCATGTTGGTTAGAGGTTGAACCCTGCTGAATTTGCCTCTCATCTGACCAATATAAACATAGAGCATCTGTGAGGTGAGCTGCATTTTAGAAAGTGAGTCAGGACACAGCATGATGCAGCACAATTTGAGGGGCTTTTTGATATTCCACATCTTTGATCATATAGATTTTTAAGGCAGTTACTGTAAAATACTGGTAAGAAGTACAGCTAAGGAAAATGCAAATGAGCTCAATAAAGACTCCAGGGCTTTTTGGGTATGTGAGGTTATCCAGTCTGTTTACAGATCACATTCTGCTAGAATGAAACAAAATCAAACCAAACCCTTGCCCTGAAGATATAATTGGCAACATTAAGAATCTTACAATACCCCAGGGACAGTAGTTGCATCTCTACTTCACCACATATTATTGTTGAAAATATTATTCAGCTGTTTATTTACCTAGAATTAGCAGATTAGGGAGTAGTGTTTTAGTGGATACCAAACATCTGTGATAGCAGTTTCAGAGTAATAGACTGAAACAGGCACTGTATCATCACTTTGGGGAAGAACGTAGGCAAATACAGTTTCTTCTTTTTCCTTTCTTTTCCAGGTCAGCTTTGCTAACAGCTATCTGGGCTCAGACCCCAGCTCTTGAATCTCACATTTTATTAAGTACTCACTTTGCCACTAGTCATTCAGAAACAGCCTTGTGTAAGGTATTAAAGAACGAGTAAGCCAAATCAGCATTTCAAGACCCTCATATGGCTTTCATATAGCTGGGCAGAGTGTGTCTTTTCACAATTGCAAACCTTTCTTCAAGTCGGATGTTAACACTTTCAGAGTAACTTTTAATGCCAAAACAACGTCCTTCCCTTTCAGTTCAAAGAAAACACAACATCTGTCATAATGTGAAATGTAGATTTAATGCAAGTGTCAAGTCAGGCACTTGGTAATGAGGTAAAAACCCTTGAGATTCTAAGTCTCTCTTCCACGCTATCCTATTACAGGGAGGGGAAAGGAAAGAACTGTTTCTTTGGCACTTAGCAGCTTTTCTGTGTCCCTTATCTATCCTTCCCGGACATCTTCTGTAAATTAGTACATTTTTCCTGGCAGTGACCCTGAGAGGGAGGAAGGTGTGATAATGTTAGCTTTGCGGCAGAGGGAAACTGAGGTGCAGACCAGCCACAGTCCGTGCTTGCCGCGGCACTGCCCGCAGCCCCCAGCCCCGGCCGGGGCGCTCACGGCTCCCCAGGGGCAGCGCAGCGCTCCCCAAACGCGGCCGCGTCCCGCGGGACGCTGCGGGGCGGCGGCGGAAGCGGCGGGGAAGCAACAGGCTGGTGGCAGCCGGGCCGGGGGAAGGCAGCGGGGAGCGGGGCCGGAGCTGTCCCAGCAGCGCCGAGCGGGCGCTGCAGCCGCCGAGGGCGGGCGGGCACCGAGCCGCTCCGGGGAGCCCGCTCCGGGGAGCCCGCACCGGGAACCCGCACCGGGGAGCGGGGCCGGGGAGCGGGGGCGGCCAGCCCGCACCGGGAGCCCGCACCGGGAGCCCGCACTGGGGAGCCCGCACCGGGGAGCCCGCACCGGGGAGCGGGGCCGGGGAGCCCGCACCGGGGAGCGGGGGCGGCCAGCCCGCACCGGGAGCCCGCACCGGGAGCCCGCACCGGGGAGCCCGCACCGGGGAGCGGGGGCGGCCAGCCAGCCTCCCGGGAAGCGCGGGCTCGGGGCAAGGACTCGCACATGTCTGAGTGCAGAAGCAGAAATATTTGCTCTTCGGATATCCCCTCTTCTCCCCGCCTCGCCCCCCATCCCAGTTTTCCTCCAGCCTCTCTCCGCCGTTCTCCCAGGAAGGCTGGAAGCGGCCACGGGGTAACCGCGGCACGGTAAGAATATGGGATTTCGGGATGCAGATGTCACATCGCCCTGCTAACGACTCCCGCAGTAGCACTTTATCAGGATTTCAAACTGCATCATTTATCTCTTTTAGAAAAGCGTCTCTTGGTGGAGATTGCCCTCAATAGACCTGCCACAAAAACATTTTAGTGTTGCTCTTGTGCTTCTGTGCATCGCACTGCGAAGGGGTCCCAGTGGTCCCCTGGGAATACAGGGAGTTGTGAGAAGTTACACAACTGGCCACCAGACTAATCCACTCCCTCTACCTTCCCGCGAGTACCTCCCCCTTCTGCTCTTTTTTTCAATAGCAGCGCTTTCTCAAAATCTCAGGTTACTTTGCTAAAGAGTTCTCAAGCCTCATAGTTTCTGCCCTTGTCTCTGCCTCCAGCTCCTTAAGAGCCACCCAACCCCAGCGATTGGATTGGGCAGCCCGTCTTGACACACCACTGTGCTGAGTGCTTGAGGACGTGTTTCAACAGATGGTTGGGGTTAGTGTGTGTCATCACACTCGAGTGGGGATTAGGGGAGAGAGGCAGCCTTGCTGGAGCTGTGTGGTCTTCCCCAAGTGTGAGCTGCAAGCAAAAGAAGAAATACCTAGCTCTGGGGGAGAAGCGGGAAGAATCGTTTCCAGCAGCTCAGAGGGAAAAATAAAACCGCACACTTTGTTCAGGTAAAGTAAAAGGCATCTCATGCCTCTCTCGCTCTCTCTCTCTCTCTCTCTCTCTCTCTCCTTTTTTTTTTTTTTTTTTCCTTCACGGTTTTCAGAGGAATGCTAGCACAGCACACTTGTCAAAGCCAGTTGCTGCTGCCTTATCAATGCTGCTATTGTACGGCTGACAGATAACAGCGAGCACAGCCTGATGCTTGGCTGTCTTCATAGAGCTAACACTCTTAGCGCCGCTAAGGTCACGCTTTCGGAGGTGTAGATTGGAAAATCTCCCCGGGAGCGGTGTGCCCGGCGCTGCGGGAGCCGGCTCTGCTCCCCCCGCAGGCAGCGCTCTCCGCTGGGCGCACACGTGTGTGAGAGTGTGTGAGTGTGTGAGTGTGTGTGTGTGTGTGTGTGTGAGTGTGTGTGTGTGTGTGTGTGTGTGTGTGTGTGTGTGTGTGAGAGAGAGTGAGAGTGTGAGTGTGAGTGTGTGTGTGTGTGTGTGTGTGTATGTGTGTGTGTGGGTGCCCGCCCGGGGTCTGGGGGTGCCACCGTGGGTGCTGTGTGTGCGGTGCCACCGTGGGTGCTGTGTGTGCGGTGCCACCGTGGGTGCTGTGTGCTCGGTGCCACGGTGGGTGCTGTGTCTGCGGTGCCACGGTGGGTGCTGTGTGTGCGGTGCCACCGTGGGTGCTGTGTGCTCGGTGCCACGGTGGGTGCTGTGTGCTCGGTGCCACGGTGGGTGCTGTGTGTGCGGTGCCACCGTGGGTGCTGTGTGTGCGGTGCCACGGTGGGTGCTGTGTCTGGGGGTGCCACGGTGGGTGCTGTGTGTGCGGTGCCACCGTGGGTGCTGTGTGCTCGGTGCCACCGTGGGTGCTGTGTCTGAGGGTGACACGGTGGGTTTTGTGTGCTCGGTGCCACCGTGGGTGCTGTGTCTGCATCTCCCGAGCTCCGGCAGAGCCGTGGAACTGCGTGCTTGGGCGGGAGAAGGCACCGCGGCAGAGTATCCCCCAGGTTTGGAGCAGGATGCTGCAGCCTGTCTGGGGCTCAGCTGGGAGGCAAACCAGAATATTTTGAAAGTGCGTTGGAGATGTCTGTAAAGTTTGAAGGCTCCTTTATAGAGACCTGCCTGGGCTCCTGACAGTCGGCATCGAGATGGTTTGGCTAACACATGGTGTAAAGTTAAGAGAAAATCAGGGAAGTAGGGAAAGGCAGGGTACAATGTAATGCTGCTCTTGCAGCTGCAGCAGAGCAGATGGATGTAATTCATTTGCAGATCTGTTTGTGAAAGTTTTACAAGTCATTGAAAACTAAGTAGCATCACTATAATGGATCATTAAAGACTCGCTATATTTATAGATTCTAAACTAGCAATCTGAAGTGTTAATTAGACGTAGGCAAAAATTTATGTTTAGGAAGGAAGGGGGGCAGAAATATAATTAGAAATTAGTTATGGAAGTACTCTGCTATCATTTTCATTTAATTCCGCTATTAAGTTCATTGATGTCTGGAGCGTGGGAAGCCCAGCAAATTAACTAAATCAGAAATGTGATCACTAATTACAGTATGTTAGCTTATCAGAAAAGACGTTTTCATTGTTTTATTCTAAATTATCTAGATGGAGAAATTAGAGGATGGATTATTTTTCCTTTTATTTGGTTTGGAGATGTTTGCTTTAAAATTTGCTGTATATATATGTTGTTTTCCTGTGCAGAGTAACAATATTATTTGCTTCTTTTGCACCTTAACAGTTCTTCACAGTAACTGTCACATACCTCTGGTGCTTATGAATTATTGGCCTCCTACTTGTGAAAGAAATCTAACACTGTCCTCACCACTTACAGGTGAGATATTCTATATATAATACTGTTTCTAATGTGTTCTGAAATAAGATCTGTTTAGTAGGCTGAGCAAGGGGATTTATAGCTGGTGCTTTGTGATTTTGGTATTCAACAGTGTAACGATGCCCATAAACCCATGTTTCATGTTGCACCTATATTTTTGCCTCAAACCAACTTTTTTTGTTAACTTTTTTCCTTGAACAGACTATTTGGCCTCTTTACAGGTTGTTCTCAGCTTGTATTTTCAAACACACTCTTTAGTGCGAATGTGTCCTCAGAAGTCATCCACAGCAATTTGAAAACAGAAAATTAGCTAAATCCCAAAAATCACCATGCAACCAGACCAAGATTTATGTGAATAATTTTGACCATTTTGGTTTTTTCTCTCAGTCTACACTTTCTCATTGTAAAAAGTGATGGAAACTTTTACAAGCTTCAAATGAAAAACAAAACCAAAGGAAAACCTCATTATAGCTCCACGTACAAGTCTTGTATATTGGATTTCTCCTCTTTCTCCCAGTGTGTCCTGTGAGAAGCTCAGTATGCCAGCTTCAGCACACAGAGGTTCAGACTTCAGCAAAGCTGAGGTGCAGCACTGTGAGCTGCAGAGCCTGGTGCTGTCACTGCCTAGCTGAAACCTATCCCTCTTTGTGGGTATCACAGATCAGATGATCTACAAGAAACCATATTTTTAAAGAAAGTGCATAGCTAATTACACATGCCCAGCTTGTTATTGTTTTACTAGGGGAAAAAAAAGCAAACTAGTTTCTCTAGCACTGCCAGAAAATCTTGCTGAGAAAACTAGGAACAGCAAATCATGTTTTTCCTTCCTTCATAATGATGGGGCTGTTTAAAAGACAATGCCCACGGGGCAGTCCAGCTTCTTGTCAAAACGTAATCTACTGTTCCAGATGGTAAACATTCAAAGACATATTTATGGTGACTTCTACATACCTTCCTTTGACATTGGCTTTTTTTTCCCTGAGAGCACTTGTGCTGGGTACACACATGAAGTTCCCATTAGCATCCCAGCAGCTGTAAAAGTGTTCAGAGCTCACAAAGATGTTCCTCACAGTGAGATAAAAATAATCTTAGGAAAAGATCTGAGACAGTACAAGTTCCACGATACGCTCAAGGTAAAAAATTCCAGAGGTACAAAAAAAAAATCCATAAACTGCTGCATGAAAGCTGTAACACATTTTTGTTGCGGCTAATTCATCTTCGCTTGATATGGAATGCTGAACATACCAGGCATGTCTGTACTATCAACTCTGTTTGTGATGTGAGGCAACCTGCTCTGCACAAAAGCTGGTGTGTTTCTTTTTCCCCCAGCTAGTGAAAATTAGGTGGGATACTTATTGTCTTCACAGAGTTTTCAAAGTGTCACCCTGTTTTGGTTTTTTTCTCACTGCTCTGAGCAGTTAGGTAGAGCACAAGGAAATGTTTTCCAGCCAGAATGTGTTCTGCCCTGAATTGTCTTAATTATGTGTCAGTTTATTGCTTGTCAGGGGCTTCCTCTTCTTAGCACTTTATAATTGAGGTGGGTGAGCTAATTATGTCACAATATGCAACTTCAGTTTCTGCTTCTTGGCATGTCTCCTTGGCCTTTCATTGATTTTTGTCTCTGTTTCAGAGGAAAAAAATAATTATGATTGGTGTAATTTGCATTGAAAAAAAACACTTGGTGAATTTCCAAATGGCATGTAAATGCACCTTCAAAAAGTAGGCTAAATTAGATGTTGTTAGGAAAAAAATTGCATGTAGAAATCCAAAAGTATCCTAGAGATTGCGAGTAACAGTGTGAAAATTATTGTAACCTCTCTTATTTCAGTCAGGAACTGATAAAACCAGTTTATTTTAAATGTTGTGATGCTGGGTACAGTGCTCCTAAGTGTGCAAGCCATTATAAAAATCACACTCAGTGGACGTTAGAGTTAGACAGCTAAGGAAAAAAAATATTAGAAAACATTAGAAAACATTTGCAAATTCTGTTCTGGCTAGAAACACTTTATTGCAGACTATCTATTTTGACAGTCTGCAGGTTTTTTATCTAGCTTTGTTTAACTTATACCCTACACTTGATTGTATATATATATATATATATTATCAAATGCTCATGCAGGATCAGGAGTTTGAGCCTTGTGTAATGATGTCAGGGCCCATTCTCACACTGATGAGGCAGGACACTTGTTGCAGATGTCATGGGAGTCATGGGTTCCATGATTTCCTTAGCTTTAGAAAGAGCTTTGGGGGATTTGTGTTTGAGTGGGAAGGCAGACTGATGTGATAACAATTGAGAAAGCTCCTTTCTGAGCCCCTTGAGAGCTGCAGTGTTCAACAGAGAACGAGGGTCCCGTGACAACTCTGCGGTGACATAGAAAGAATCCAATTAGTGGCCACTCCTGCTGTTGATACTGGATCTCTCCTAAAACATTTCCACCATTACCACCCCCATTGTAATCCCATCCACGACACTGATAATGGGATCAAGAGTGTCTTTTCAGAATGCCTGTTTAAATTTTAACTGCCATCTTTGGGGATTTCTAGGATATTAAATCAGAAGGCACCGAATAACACAGCTCTCAAGAGAGCTTTGTGACACCCATAAGACACAGTCATTTTCCTCATACTACCCTGTCCCAATGCCTCCATCACAGGTAGAGCTGCATTAAGTGGGCTGCAGGTGAAGTGGGGGGGCTGAATGTGCATAGTGAATAATCCATTGAGGTGTGGCTGTCCCTGCCCCGCAGTTACCTGCAGCCCTTGTCCCTGAGCAGCCACACGTGCAGAAAGCAGCCGAGGAAGGGAGTGGGAGGGGGTACAGTCCCCTGTGCTGTGCCCTAGCAGCGGCAGCAAGTCACCCTGCTTCTCCTTTAACAAGCCTTCAGCCATCACTCTGGATCAGCAGTGTAATATTCTCTCCTGCCCCCCTCGGATTTTTTTCTCTTTCACTTTCCTTGCTCCAGCGTTAATTCATCATTTCCATATGATCAGAGTGCAGTAATTCCATTGCTATTCCTACCAAGAGGGGCAAGTTCAGTGCTGTCATGTGCTTGGAGAGGAAGCTGTAAAGTGGAAAGGCTCAAGGTTCTAAGCAGTGTCACCTCAGAATGCAGCACAGTAATTATTAAATTATTAACCAAACAAGACTCTCCTTAGCTGAATTATTTTAGCACATTTCAGTCATGTCAGTAGACTGCTTTTGAGGGCCCCTGCAAGATCTTTGTTTAGCATTGCTTATTCATACTCAAAAGTTGTTAACTGGTGAGAGTAATTCCATTTTAATTTCATGTGTCCTAAGAATTTTATTTTCTGAGGAAACTAATTCTTGTTTCATCTTATGGTTTAGGCACACAGCAGATTTAGTGTCAGTGATTTTCCTGGAACTTTAGTTCTCACTTTCAGAGTCTGCTGGAATGGTTGGTAAACCTTAGTTACTGTGTGTGCTCTATTAATCCTGGAGCTCTGAACCTTCCCAGTCATAACCACCACTGGTGGTTTGGTTACAGTGAAACATTTTTTGATAATAGTTGACCTTTACACTCAAAATTTTATAATGATTTCCCTTTTTTTTTATAATTATTTCTTTTGTAGCAAAAATTGACTTACAATTAGATATTAACTTGCATTATAGTATTTAAATATGCATATTTGGTAGTATTGCTGGAATATATACTGCAATATTTCTAGAAGTGGTACTGTGCTGCAGAATTCCAGGCTGCAGATCAGTGCTAGACTATCTGTAGAATACTTCATGGAGTTTCTATATAGAAGCAAAAGACTAGAAAGTCAGTGATGCTGTATTCTGAAAAAAATCCTATCCTGGTTTGAATGTAATTGTGGCACTGCAAGCTGCCATTTCTCTGTGATGTGAATCTAACCCATCTTAGCAAGGAGAGGAGCTGCTTGACAGCAGCTGTATTTTTGTGGTGCTTCACAGGAGGTGAACTCTGTTTGGAAAGCCCACAGAGAAGATGGGGAAGCTTTTGGCACTAGGGTTCTGGAGAATAAATGTAACAGGGAGCTGAACACAGGGGATTGTTTTTCTCAAAAGCATCTATTAAAACCGAATAGTGGTCTGTTCCAGTATTGTAATTGCAATGTGCCAAGATGTTAGTTATTCTGCCATGTGCACTGTTTTGTCTGTTTTCACTTAAATACAGAAAAATGTGTTGCCAAGCCTGTAAATGTCTGCAAAACTGCCAACTCTCCTGACTTTTATCAGTAGTCTGAAGATATTTAGCCTTCTTTGTAAAGCTTCAAGTGTAAGAGTCAAGATATAATGTGAGAAGTTCAGATCTCTGGTTTCTGGTTTTTTAAGCCTAATCCTCCTGGTTGCTGAGACAGCTGGCTTGCATGCAGCTCCAGAAACATGAAGGAAACTAACAGAAATCCCAAATCTGCCTATGTAAATGCATGCAGGCTGTGTGAACAAGGTGGGTTTGTGCATGTTGTGCCTGGCAATTAAAACAACCCAACTTTTTTTCCTGAGGTTTACTGTAATCAGCTCCTCCTGAAATTTCTGATTGGTCGTCTGATAACTCCCATTTTGTTAAAGAGGTTTTATTGCAACAGAGGGTGAGGTTTCTTGTCTCCTCTCAGACAGCAGAATAGCTTGCTGCCCTGGAGAAACCCATCCTTGATCTTCCCATCCTCTGCCTGCAGCAGTGTGTTCCCATCTCCTTCCTTGTGCCAGGTTTGGCTCTTGGCTCACCTCCTGGAGTGCGGAATGAACTCATCAGGGCAGTGGGAAGCTCTGTTGGCTGGCTGCCTGCTGAGTTGGTTCATCTCAGCAAGTGGACAGAGGGTCCACATGGAACCATGAAAGTGGTTGGAGCTGCTGGCTTGGGGTGAGGAGGGGAAACATGGCCAACCCTTCAGGGGGCTGTGAGCTGTAAGATATTCAACTACCTGGTGGCACCTTCTCAACCCACACACTGGGACACTGTGTGCATCCACAGGAGAAGTGTGATAACAGATGTTATCTGGCACAGACTGTGCCAGTGTCACCATGAGCATGAGGCTAAATGTGCACATGTAATGAAGGCCTATCCCTTTTTTATTTAGAGATTCGCTGCAGTATCACTCAGAATACAGAAAATCCTCCCTTACCACTTCTGACTCTCTAACCCAACAACTAGGATTTGGAGAGAAGCTAGTAAGTGGTGTGGAGAGAAAAGAGGAAAGAAACAGAAGTGCCTGCTCTGCTGCTGCTTTAAAAAGGTGAATAAGATTCTGAGGGTGGGATCCAGCCTGCGTAGCCAAGGTGCCCCTTGGGTCTTAAATACTTACACAGCAGCTACCTAAAGGCATGCTCTGTCTCTGATCAATGAAGAGAGTCCTCCTGAAAACCTCCAGGCACTGCAGTTAGGAAAGCAGGATTTCCTTTTGTAAATCTTCAAAGGCACCTGCCTCTTTCCATATGTAGGGTTGAAGCTGGCTTGCTTTGTAAAGATTTTTGAGGAGCTTAACCTGGAAGAACTTGATATCGTCTTGAGTTTCTTTTTCAGCCCATAGATGAGCAATGGCATGGATAAACACTGTATTTGAACAGCTGTGGTGTAATTCCTACACAACTCTTTAAGGTGTCTCCTATACCTTCCACAGAAGAATGCATGAAGCAGGTCTTTCATTTGAACCCTGGAGATATGATGCACTGGAAGGGATTAGGATACTCAGATTAAATGTAGTTTTGGTACTGACTGTAGAAATGGAACACTGTACTCCTCCAAAGTGTCACCTGTTCTAATGCTGGGTTATACTGACAAAAAATGTGAATGTAAGTTATATAGGTTACACACAAATGTTTTAAAAATCACTCAGTGTTGTTACTTAAAGAATGTTTCAAAGGCCTGTGGGGTAGATAGAGCTTAGGGGAATCAGAGATGGTGCTGGTGGTGCCCACAAGCAGTAAAATCACAATGAGGAATAATGGATGATCTTAGAGGAATATGATGGACAAAGAATGGAAGAAAGAGAGAAAAGTAAGAGATTCAGGACCCATGTTTCTGGATCTACCTATGCTAAAACTTTTGAGGATTATTTCCCAGTGACTTGACTGCCTAGGGGCATGCCAGTCACAAATTAGAGAACAGTAGTGCAATAATAAACTGAACATCCTGAAAAAACCAGCACAGGATGCCTTTTAACTGTCACCTTTTTTTTGCACCCCAAGGACTGTAAAAATGCTAAGAATCGTATCTTTTAGAATAATACTTGAGTTTTGCTAACTTTGTGACAATAAATAATTCTGCATTAATCCAGCCTTTGTAGAAACATTGAGCAAAGGTTCCTTTGATGTCATTGCCCACTATTTTATTTTAGCTATAACATCTGAAATCTTGAATGTGTGTTTAGTAGAACACATGTGAACTTACCTTGTTGTTATCTATTATACATCTAGGGCCAATTTATGAACTGAAACTGTAACACTGTCTGCTTGGCCACCAGGAGATGGTAGGATTTAGGGAGACAACTACCACAGTTAGACCAATAAAAATGTTCTGAAGTGAACACAAGTATCTGTCAGGAATTCCAGTCGTTTCTTTTATCTCTGTATCAGTAGGAGGTTGGTATTTTTTATACCACTGTAAACTTCCATCCATTGCCAATATTCAGGCTTCCTGAGCTCTACTGCTCTGCAACTCAACTCCTAAATGAAAAAGGCCACTGAATTTGGGTTTTGTTTTCCTTCTGCTTGGTATGGAGCATTCCTCTAAAGCAGAGATCCTCTGAAGTGAGAAAGGGAAAAATGAAGAGACTTTGAGGTGTGCACAGTCAGGGATCACCAGAGTCCTCAAAAGAATAGCAGTTCAACATAGGAAATGTGCAGCTACAGAGACGTATTGAAAGAAGTACACCATTTTTTCAGATTTTCCCCATCCTTTGCAGCTCACATCCCATTTTGTCTTTCAATAAATTGCTCTGCAAACATCTCCTCTCCATAAATTTTGCACAGTTTTGCACATCATCAATTTGTGAAGGGTTTGATATGCAATATAACCATGTCTCAAGAAATAGGTCTGTGTTACAGCTATTTATTTTGGTCTTGGGTACCATGGATATCTATAGCACAAAGAGGACATCTATCAAATCCTGTGAAACCTTTAGAGAGGATAATAGTTGCCAACATGCAATGTGCTCTGCAAAAGCCAGATAAAACAAGGACATGGCTAAGTATAGCTGATGTATGTGCTGTCTTGGACAAGTGACATTGAGGAACTGTATCTTGATATTGTGTGTTTTGAGGACCCTGTGTACCTTGTATCTAAGGATAGAAAATTTACTGCACTTTCTGGTAGCTGCAGAGCATTTACAGTGAGAGAATATCATGTGTACTTTGTGTATTCCTACTTTTAAATGCCGTGTAAAATCCTTAGTTGTTGCTAAGAAATCCAGAGAATTATTGGAGAGAATCACTTCCTGAGGATCTTGAACCTGTGTTGAGGGAGTTCTGCAATGACATTCATATGCCTATCACATTGCTTTTGGGTGCTGGTTCAAGGCTGCTTTGAATAAAGCTGTTTCCTACATACAGTTTAATGAGGTCATCAATATGGGCATCAGAGCTCGAGTTCAGGTGAGTGATGCTGCTGCTGTGACCTGTCTGCTCCACTCCTCCAATGGAGATTACTCATGCACACACCTTGGGAGCCCCAGGGCAACATACAGTGCAGAGCAAATTTTCATTTCCCACAAGAATATTTGCCCTTCAGTCACAGACCATTCAGATAACAGCAGTAATTCAACCATTCTGCATTTGCTGCAGTATCACAGCTCAGTACTGAAGCCTGAACTGTGACACCAGTGCTACCATGGCAGTGGAAGAGGGACACAGACGTGGAGTACCAGGGTGTTGAATCTGGTGGCTATTTGAACTATTCACTGCTTTGTTTTAGTCTCCAGCCACCAGTGACTGCCAGAGTTGCTGTTTCCCTGCCTACAGTAGAAGAATATGCTGGGCTTTTCAGTTCAGAATTGATTTCAGTAATGCATGTATTTATGAGTCTAGGTTTTTGAAGTCATACCCAACTGTCAAACAACTGATCTCTAAAGAAAGCGTTGCAGTTATTTTGGATGAGAGCCTAACACAGGGGGAGGTAGAGCAGGTTTCCTAGAATGCCTCACCCATCTCTTCCAGACACCTTGCTGAGTCACATCTGGTACGAAATGAAGAGTCCATGTCTCACTCCTTATCTTCAAAGCTCTGTGTGGGCCACTCTCATTGTCCGAAGAAGCTTTTTGCCCACTTCATCATGAATTGCCAACATATACAGTTAATAGGAACAGTGGTAGTGAACAATGAAGGATGAAAATTGAGGTGGGCAATAAAGTGCCATGCTGACACTATAGGGCAAGAGACATCACATATTGGACTGAAACACTAGGGAGCTTCTAAAATAGATGGAGTAGGAGTCTGAATCGTGACTGATAGATATCCCAAAGGAAGGCAGACCAGATTTGGTGAGTGGAGAATGGAAAGAAAATATATTCTTTTTCTCTCCCAGCAGCATTTCTTTGTGTTTGTTCCAGATATCTGTTGATCCATTCACATATCAGTTTGCTCAAAGGTGTTCTCATCTGTTCTTCCAGGAAAAATCCTGAGTGTGGCATTTACCATATATTACATTCTATTGCCCAGTAACCATAGTTGCTGTTATGGACATGAGGAGGGAGACTCAAAGCAGAGCTATTTTGTTTTCTAAGCAGTTTGGAAATTACATACCTGTCGACATTAATTTCCATCTCTTTTGTAGTGCTTGAAGAAAATTCTTTTTTCCTTAGAAGCTTCATATAAAAAAATAAAAATTCCACTTTGGTAAAGCCACATATGCCTTGGTAACTGTTCAGCTTAGAGTACATGTACATGGAATTACACAGGGTGGTTGATTACCTTGCATACCTCTGCCTCTATAATTTCCTAAGGCTAAAGGTATTTTTTCTCTTTCTCTTTCTTATGCATCCTTCATACATTCCCCTATTTTGTGTACAGTACACAAATTGGTTTCCATTTGCACTTTTATATTTTGACAAAAGATGCTTTTAGATCTTGTCTTCAATGCTGTCAGGAAACTGCTCTAAATGAAAGTGTGGAGTGATGTGGAATAGTTTTAATGAAGACCAAAAGAATGTGAACTTCATCTTTTTCATAGGAAGTTTTTTACTGTTCCATCCTGTGCCCTACTTAAATACATTGGCCTTTTTTGACCTTTTCCTTGATGAAGGTTAAGTAGGAAATATCTTGGCTGCAGCCTTTCCAGCTTAACCAGAAAGACTTTCCACAGTTCATGTTTACTTTCCCTGCTATAGCCATTCATCTTTCCTGAATCAAAATTGTTACACTGGATTTTCAGAGGGAAATTAATAGCTTGTGGCATTGATGATGAAGTGTCAAGCCTTCTTCTTTCATGTCTCCAGCTCTATTTTGCTAGTGATGATTTTGTCAGTTCTCTTGCTAGAGATTAACAAATCTTGGGAAAAAATCTGTTTGGTTAATGGTTCCCTTCCAAGCATCTTCTTTATTGTCATTAGGAACAAATGAACAGAGTTGCTGCATTTGCAATTTATTGAGCGCATTGCTTCTGCAAAAATCTAGAAATATTGCTATGTTTTCCATTTCTGTCTGGGCCTCTTTTGTGCCTACTGCCACACACAGAGTGAGACTGAATGCTTTTGGCTAGATAGGGGGTCTCAGTCCTTGGTGTGCTCACTCCAAAAGACTTTTTCAATCATCCTGTGAAAAAGTTTCAGAGAAACTTTGTCCTTAGGACATTGCTGCTTTTGCTGGAAAGGCAGTCATGTTCTTCAGGTACCACACTCTTGAGAGGAGAAGAGCTTGGTCTGAAGCTCTCCTGCCCTCAGTCTCAGTAGTAACCATTGTAGAATTTTGAAGTTTGGGATGTCTCTGTCTGTTATGACACATCGAATTGCCTGCCTTCCATGGAGCTTTGTTATGAGACACACAGTAATGTGCAGTGATAGTGATAGCTACTGTGTAGTGCAGGAAAAGAACAAGCCAATCTCCACACTAAAATTTCATTTTGGTTTAGTTCTCAATGTATATTTTGCCCTCACAAAGCACAATGGTATGATTAGCACTGCATTCATCCATATATATTCCAAACAGGGATGGTCAAGTCAATTCTTTATCCCTCTGTCAAGAATAAGGAAACTCAACCTTTCCTGTGAGGACACTCTCAACCAAGCCCTTCACAAATATATTAAACATTTCATATACTCGCAGAATGAACACTGGAAGAGTGCAGTTGGAAAGGACCTTGGCAGGTCTCAGGTGGTGCTAAAACTAGGCTATGAGATCAGATCCTGTGGCTCAGGACTTTATCCAGTTGCAACTTGAAAATCCCCAGAAGATATTAAGTGCACAGTGCACAGTGTCTTGGGCAACTTGTTCTGCTCTTTGGCTGTGTTTCAGGAAAGAAGCTTGCTTTGATTTATATCCAGTCTGACTTTCTTTTGTTTCAGCTTATGCCCCTTATCTCTTGTCTTCCTGCCATGCACTGCTGACTCCTGACAGAGCCTTGCTCTCTCTCTTTATAACTAATTACAGGCACTGGGCAGCTGCTCTGAATCCCCCCCATGTCCAGCTAATCTCCAGGAGGAACAACGCCAGGTTCTCCCTGCAGGGCAAATGCTCCATCCCTAAAACATCTCGATAGCCCTGCACTGATCTTGCTCCGGTTCATCACGGCTGGTTTTGTACTGTAGGCCCAAAAAAATTGAGCATAGGTGCCATTTAATGAGCTCTGAGCAGATGGACTTCACGTCTGTCCTTGCTGAATTCCGTCAGGATCCTGATGGCCCATTGTTCCAGCCCACCTAGGTCCTTCTGTCAGTCCTGTCTTGAGGAGATCCATTGCTATCTCCAATTCAGTGTCCTTCTCTTAGTGACTGTTGCTTATCTTGCTTGAAACACTTGCCCTCAACTTGTTGTTTTCATTATCTTACTTTGAATTAAATTTTATTCTTGATTTTCATCCTGACTTCTCAGTGTCTGAGTAAACTGGATATTTATAAAAAGCAGTATACTAAAGCAATTCACTCCAGCTTATGGTTTGTTTATGATACATGCAGTTGTTCTTAGCTCACTTTTAAATAGATCTTCCAGACACAGTGAACTGCAGGAGAAATATTTCTCCAAAATTCATTCACATGAGAAGATGCTCTTCCTAGTTTTGGCCAAGTCTGTCACATAAGATCTTCTTCAAAGAGTATCTCAAATTCAGTGGTTTGCTGTGCAGTCCAACTGAACAGTGTTGAGGGCTACTACTTAAAACATATAAACTAAAACTATACAAGATTTTTACTTTAAGTTTCATTTTCAGTATGGATTTTTTATTGCCTTCTACAGAAGTTTGGGAAGAATTTGAATGAACTTTTTGAGTCCTAAAATAGATAAATTTCAAACAACAGCATCCCACTGTCTGGAACCCTTATTATCATTGATATTAGTGCTATTATTTCCCCTGAATATCTTGCTGCTTTACAGCTATGCTGCCTTTCCTCATCTTCATGTGGCTGGAACTTCTTCCCATCATTTATTGTTGATTCTCCATAATGATGCTTCTTATATGTCTCTGTAACTTTGGAACTGACAATTGTAACAATCTAATTTTAGTCCAATACGCATATATCCTATTGATGCACGTATTCTCCTTATGAAGTTATTTTAAAGTTCTGTTTGTAGCCAGATGATGAGTTAACCAATAGAGCTGAATTTATCAACTTAAAATATAGGAAGTCCAAAGCCACAATAGTTTATTTGGTGTTAATTTTAGCCTGATCTCCACCTGAGTTTGTTCATACCTGCCCCCTTAAAAAGCCTCCTGCTCTCTGAGCTTAGCTACTTTGTGAATAGCACTGAACATTCAATTCATTCAATCCCAGGCATTTAATTAGGAACACTACTAACCTCTGGTAGTATTCTGGGAAATACAACTTCAATTTCTCCTGTTATAGGTATAAGAAAAAATATCTGAACCACTTTTTTTATTAAGAACTTTGTTTGGCATGTAAGAGAAGATCAATTGTTGACTCATCCATTATGCAAGTGATGTGACCACTTGCACCATTCATCCAATTCTTGAATATCTACAGTGGAATGCATGTTTTCTGGAACTCAGTCCACATCTGAGCCATCTTTGTCAGAGTTTCACAGTGTGAGGAAAGTGAAAGGAAATTCCACGGTTCTGTATAGGGTTGTGGTAAGGGAGAATACTTAATTATGAGACTTTATAAGGTTTAGCATTAAAAAGACTCAAAATAACCTTAACTTGAGCAACATTTACTTTTTAAAACCTGGCTACTCTCCTGTTCTTTTTGACCTTTTTGCTGAATTGCGTTGCTAGCAAGTATGGTCTTATTCAGTTTTTATCCATGCTTTTCCACTATTCATCCCTTTGTAATTGGTCATAGGTAACCTGAATGTGATAGCGGTCATCACCACAAATCTGTAAATGTCTCTGAAACTCACAGCTTGTCTAGAGTGGCATTTATTGACTTTTTGCACCAGTGCAAACTTGCTTGTACTGATGCATTGAAACTGGCTCAGCATTCCTCAGATAAATGTGACAGGGAAGCCCCGCAGGCATGTGGTAAAGGTGTTCCTGTAGAAGGGACACACGTGACCAGTCTATCTGAAGGATGTTTCTAATTTCTTTAGCAGTGTTCTTTGCACCACAGGATCTTTGACCATACAATGGTTGAGCTCCTCCTGTAACTTCCTGAGGAGAATAAGTTGTCTATTCCTGAGCAGGATAATTTGGACATACAAGTTCTGACAAGGCAAGAGTGCCCTCCTTCTCACCAGCTTGTTTGGCCTAATCTTTGCTCAGCAAGATGATGGGTCTGAAATACTGTCTTAGACAGACTCCTCACTTGCAGCTTGGAGCCTCAACACAGATCTTTATTCTGCACTGATCCTTGGTCTCTGATGCCTCAGGGAGATTTCAGAATCTGTCCTCCCAGCTCTTGCTCCTGTAATCTCCTGGAAATTAGAAGTCCCATTGCAAACAAAGATGAATGTGCTCCATGGAATCTCCACAGCTACTCTGCATCTTGATGCACATTGAAGTATTTTGAAATGGTAGTTTATATGCCAAGCTATGAACAAGAAGCACTGGGGAGCTCTCTCATCAGGATAGACCTCCTATTCTGCTGACTCTGTTAGAGGGTTAGTAAACTTGTCCAGAGATAGGAATATAGAAAATGGAAGAGTTGGAAGAACTAATTTATTCATTTAATAGCAAATAAATTTCCAAAATTATGCATCAGAGCCTTGAGTTTCACTGGTGAATTGATATTGTGTTACCCCATATATTGTGATATTAAGGGGGAAAATGCTGATAGCAATTTTCTGGCTGTAGACTTCAGGAAAAGATAACAATATACAATAGAAAAACTGGATGAAAGAAAGTAGACATGAATTTTTTTAAGATCTAAAATAGCTTTTATAGCTAGGAGTTTTCACAGTCCTTCATATTGCTGGAGAAATTCAAAAGATACATAGATGCTAAAAAAAGCCCTACTCGGAAGAGTAGACAATGTGGCTGAAGCTTGACTCTAATCTAATTTAGATTTTGTGAGTAGGATGTGGAAAAAATGGTCTTAGTATGAGCTAGTTTCACCATCATGTTTTAATAAGGAAAGTGAATGTTTTTTCTGTGTGCACACGCGTGGGAGGCACAACAACAGAAGTAAATTCCTGTATCTGAAGTGTTAGAATTTTAATGTAGCTTTCACTCTTTTGGACATACTTTGCTTCAGGAACTTCCCATTTTTAAGTTCATTATAAGGATATAAAAATAAACAAATTGCACACACATGAGAGAGGCAGAGCAAGCTATATTTCCCAGCCAATCCATGAGTTTCTTCCCTCCATCTTTATTCTAGCTCTGTCAGTATAGCAACATAAATTTTCAACAAAAGAGTATTTTTCTCCCTGAAGAGCAAAATTTGCTAGCACTCTTTATTATGTAATGTATTGAGAATGCAAAATGTCGGGTTACACTGATAAGTCACCTTTTTGACTAATAAAAATATATTCCCACTGATTACTAAAGCGGTGTTGCTTAAGGCTAATGGCATAATAGATACAAATTCATCCCATAATTCTTTTAATCTCAGTAAATATATTGCAAATGTTTACTATCTATTGTGGCAACATAAAGCAGAAGTCATAATTAGCCTAAACAAAACAAATCATAGGAGAGTTTTAAAGTGTGTTTCCAATTTCAGAAGAAAAAAAAACCTCATAGATTTTTCTTTTTTTTCTTTTGTCACATCTTGAATCAGACATCGGCAAATGTGTTTGTATGTGTGCATTTTCCCCAAAGCACTGAGAAGAATGTCGTGTGAGAATTATCTTTTCCATTCACAGTCATGCTGCTATTTGGTCACATTTCAATCCACTGAAAGAAAAAAAGAAGGTGGGGGAATTGAAAGCCCAACAGAACCGCTTAAATTATTTCGAACTTCAATGGTGCTGCAACCCTTAACAGAAGGCAGAGCTCAGTTGTGTCCATGGAACAGTTCCACATTTCTTAAAAAAAAAAAGAAAAAAGCTAATAAAAATTTTTAAAGCACAGACATTAACAAGCTAACACAAAAGATTTATTACTTGCATTTATTTTCTTTTCTGTCTTTTTCTAGTAAACTTCTGCATTCTCCAAATAAGAGAGGCAAATTTCCAGCAAGTAAGCTTCTTTTTCTCTCCTTCCTCACCTTCATGTTTCACTTTCCTCAATTGTTCCTTAAATTTTTTAATGAAGATCATCTTGCTTTTTGATTCATTGGTTGCAGTGGCATTGTTCTTTATGTTCAGAAGGCGATAAGGAGTGGTCAAGTTTTGGGTCACGCTGACTTTGTTATTTTAAGCACTGAAATACAGGGAAAATCTGTTTTATAAGACCCCTGAGTTATTTTTCTGTCTGAAACAACCTTGTCAGCAGGTTGTGTTTCTTGCTAAACAAAAAGCTGTGTTTTGCTGCTGAAAAATCAGCCAGAACAGTAAGGCAGAGGAATATGTTCATATTTTATCAACCAAGAAAGTACACATTTAATTGAGGACTCATTAACCCTCATCAAGTCACATCTAAAAAATTTCTTGTTTCACCTTCCCCTTCATTTATTTTGAGTATTAGTTAATATTTTAAGTCTATTTTGTGGCTGCCAGGTCTTCCTGGACATCCCTTCAAATGCAAATTAATAGTTTTCTCCCCTCAGAATTGCATACAAGAAACAGGGGAATGCTTTACACCCTGAAAAATTATAATGGTTGTATAGAAGTCTATGTCAAGGAGATTCTGTTTCCTTTCTGGTGTTTGTAAGATGACACATATTTTTTGCCCCTTTCCTTAGTGATTGATGGTACTGGAATGATGATAACGAGAATATCCCCAAAGTCTTAAGTTCTATTCAGAATTAGTACACTTGTGAGATAAAACCAATCATAGATGCATAGAATTACATAATTCTATACTGGTTTGGGTTAGAAGGGACCTTATAGATTGTCTAGTTCCAAACTCTCTGCCATGGGCAGGGGCGCCTTCCACAAGACCAGGTTGCCCAAGGCCCATCCAACCTGGCATTAAACACTTCCAGGGATGGGGCATCCACAGCTTCTCTGGGCAACCTCTGCCAGGGCTTCACCACCTTCACACTACAGAATCTCTTTCTAATATCTTATCTAAACCTACCCTCTTTCAGTTTGAAGCCTTTACTCCTTGTCCTGCCCCTACATGCCCCTGTAAAATGTTCCTTGCCAGCTTCTTTAGGCCCCTTTTTGTTACGGAATGGCTTTTCTAAGGTCCTCTCAGAACCTTCTCTTCCGTGGGCTGAACAACCCCAGCTCTCCAAGCCTGTCTGCAGATCTTGGTGGCCGTTCTCTGGGTGTGTTCCAACAGTTCAACATCCTTCTTGTGCTGGGGGTCCCAGAGCTCAATGGAACACTCCAGGTGGGGTCTCATGAGAGAGGAGTAGAGGGGAAGTAGAGGGGAAGAATCACCACCCTTGACCTGCTGGACACATTTCTTCTGCTGCAGCCCAGGACACATTTGGCTTTCTGGGTTCAGGCACCGTTGCTGGATCATGTTGAGCTTCTTGTGAGCCAACACCCCCAGTTCCTTCTACCCAGGGCTGCACTCATTCATTCTCTGCCCGTCTTGAGCTTGTGCCCAGGGGTGCCTCAACTGAGATGCAGCTCGCCCGACTTGGCCTTGTTGAACTCCGTGAGTTTTGCATGGACCCACCTCTCAAGCCTGTCACATTCCCACTGGATGGCATCCCCACCTCCAGGGTGTCAACTGCAGCACACAGCTTGGTGTGTTAGGCAAACCTGCTGAGGGCGCACTCCATCCCACTGTCCTTGTCACCAGCAAAGATGCTGAACTGTGCCAGCCTCAATACAGACCCCTGAGGGGCACCATTTCCACTGCTCTTCTTGGGCATTGAGCCACTGACCTCAGCCCTTTGAGTGTGATCACCCGGCCAATTCTTTATCCAACAAGTTTTCAATCTATCAAATCCCCACATTTCCAGTTTATAGACAGAGAGACATTGTCAAACATTTTGCACAAATTCAGATAGATGACGTCAGTTGCTCTTACAATGCCATAACCCCTCTGGTGATATCAAGGAAAAAAATCACAAGTTCTATATAAAGTAATAAATTTATATTGAACTTAATATTTTTCTATTATTTTAGAGTGTTTATTATGTTTCTATTGCCTACTATGTTGGCTTTATTGTTTTTTTACTTCAATGCTCTTAATGTTCAAAACTTGGTTTTGTTTTCTACATTTATGATATAAAGCAGAATTTTTGCCTTTGTTCTTTTGAAGTTAAGAATTGTGTCTAGTTTTGTCACCAGCTAGCTAGCAAAGCACTGGGAAGCAGACTTGAATCCCGTAGACAGCATTTTTTCACAGTGTAGCAAAACAGATTCCTGCATCAGGCTACCAGTTTTTTCAAAAATTCAACTGCTACTGTAATTTTTAGTTGTATCCACTAAAATAATGAAAAATTAAATTATTGAAGCCAGTTGTTTCAGGAGAACAAATATTTATGTAGCTTGATTTTATTTAATTCAAGTGGGTTGCTCATGACTGCTAAAAGCAGTATTTACTCTTCAAAAAGGTGACAGCAAGTAGTTTTCTTCTGTACCTTCTCACCCAGAAATGTTCATCAGGGGTGATTTAATAACTGATGCTGAAATGCTTTTTGTATATGCAGTATATTGGTAGCAAGTCATCTTCAGCTGTAAGTGATCAAAAATGCTTACAAATTAGTCTATGAGATAATCCTACTGAGTAATGAATATCTAAAAGCATATGAGATCAGTTATAACTGTGCTGTTTTGAATACAGAAATAGATGTTGTATTGATCTTCATAGGCTGATCCTTTTTTTTTAAACAATAGAAGTTTCCATTGTGATGACAATACTGCTGAATGAGTGCTGAAGTCAGTAAAGTTCATAAGTTGCTGACGTTTGGTGCCTTTTAACTACTCTGTCTTCTCAATCTATTATGAGCAAGGCTAGATGGCCTGATAACAGTGCCAGGCAGTGTGAGAACTCTGTGTACACTGAAGATCCCTTATATGTCAATAATGGAGTGCAGTTCTGAGAAATATTAAATTATATTCTTTTCCAGAAATACCTCCTACTGCCTATTGAAGTCAATGAGAAAGACAAAGCCAGAAGAAAATTCAATGCTTGCATAAATTGTGGCTCCTCAGGCTGCTTTGCAATCATTCTTGTTGATAGTCCAGCAAAAAAATAGTATTGGGTAACTGGATTTGGATTCTGCTGTCCATTTATTGTCATTTATTGGTGAAGTCCACCACCAAAATATTTTCTAGTTCATTCTGTTTTCAGTGAGTTATATCTGCAATCATATTGCTCTTCTAACTTACATATAGAATATTTATAGATATGGAAATGCACACTGAAATCACAGAGTTGTCCACTGAAATAAAGTTGTTTCTGAGTGAAAAGGGAAACTGCTGCATGAGGTCATTCTTTGTTCACTATAGATCTGAGGAGAAATGAACATGTCTTGGGCTGAGTCTGTAGGAAGATGTTTGGTAGGTCTGGTATTTTCCTGTTTTCTGAAAGACCTCCCTTCTGGCATGAAACTGAGTGTGTAAATTCAGGTCTGTCTGAGATGAAGTGAATCACACACAACACTCCCTGCAGTCCCTCAGGTCTTCCTTGGAGGCTTTGTGACAGTGCTTCTTTTGTGAAATTAAGTAAGATGATTGCAGCCCCAGGAGATGGTTACAACCATGTATTACCATGTATTTCTGGAATTATTTGGAAATATGTCCCAGGTACGGAAAAAGTCCTGCACACAGAAACCTCTCCTATGTTTTATGGGTTATCTGTGTTATACAGGGAGGATTTCTCTCAGTGCCACAGATGCATTTACATTCCCCCAAATTCCCAAACAATATGCCATCTGGCAGTATCTAAACTCCTGCTGTTCAAAGGCAGAAACAATAAATAATAATTTTATGTATTACAGTGTGCTGTAAGCCTTTCTCATCATGGGATGCTGTTAAGTTTCCATCTGTACTGCAGTTTGGAAATGTGTTGTGAGAAGGTTCCTGGCTGTATTAAGAATTTGTGTTAAGAATTTTGGTAGTAAATGATGCACAGAAACCTGAAGAATAAAAGTAGGAAAAGAAAAATTAAAATTCAAATGCAATTTCTTTAAACACAGCAGTATTTCAAGCAAAAAATGAATCCTTTTTCCATAGAATAAAATTATGGTACAACCTCCTTTCAAAAGTTAAGTCATAATGGACTCTTTTGTACACCCACAGGAAAGCATTGTATTTTCATATGCTCATGAATGTGGAAAACAGGGATCTGGAAACTTTGACAATGGTAGTTACCATCTCCATATGCATTTTTCTGCTCTGCATGGACTTGTTAGTACTTAGGTAAATGGAAAGATTCCTGTTGATTCCAGTGCTATTTGACTCTTCTACTATATGTCATTCAAGGGCTTATTTCATCATTACTCTGTTTCATCATCTAATATTACTCTTTTTACGTATAGATAAAGAGATTCCTAAAATCAGTGTTTCACCCCAGATGGTGCAATTAGGTGATTCTTGATTTTGTCTTATCATTTCCTTGAAACTAACATCTACAGTGCCTAGTGAGAAAAAAAAATGTATATAAAAAAATCATCTATCTCTCTCAGTGACAGAGGGAGATATTTTTACAAATGAAAAAAATAAATTTTCTTGTCCACGTGCAGTCAGCTTACTGACTGTGAACACGAATGATGTAAAGATGTTTTTTTAAGCATCTTCCCTCTGTTTAATTTGCTGTTCTAACCATTGTTTTCTTCATTAGCTTAGTTTCATCCTAATAATTTATTTTATTTTCTTTGCTATTACATTCTTGGCCATTAGAAAGCCCTTTCCTTCCAAAAAATTCTTTGCCCAATTTGTTTCCCATAACAACAACAATAATAGGGGAGAAAAATACTCCTTTTAATAGCAATTCAAGGACCAAAATTCATCCTTTGGTACTTCTATGCAGTCATCCTTTCTGTGGGATTTGCACTCACATTACTAAGGCTAAACATCTGGCCTTAGGCATCACAGCCCACCTCTCCATGTAGCTGCAACAAGCAACAGTTACAAAACAGAGTGAGACCTCATTAATGTTTTAAAACTGAAGGAATAATATGCTTAATCATCTTGAATATTTACATACCTATCCTTCCTTCACATTTTCTTATACTGTAGCTGATGGCTGCTATTTCCTCACGTCATGAGGCTTGGTCTAGCTAACAGGCTAAGTGGAAAAAACATGTATGTCTTTTCTGAGTTCTTGGCCTTTCATTATAACACAGATTTTGCTGTGGGAAAAAAAAATGTTCTAACTCTCCTGTTCATTCAAGCAGCTCCTGTGGGAAGGGCCCTGGTGCACTCACCCATCCCTAGGGCTGGTCACCGAGAGTTATGGCACTCAGAAGGTTGGCAGAGCATTGCTGGCTCCTCTGATGTGGTCAAAGGGGGGCTTGTGTGGCCATTGGGACAGACAGGTTGTGTTGAGGGTCATTGACAGTGAGAGTGCCTTTCTTTAATCCCTCACCTCTTGGCCCAAGCAATATGACATGCTGAAAGGTGCTGAGGGTATCCAGAGAGAAAGACAAGGCTTCATTAGTTGTCCATAACTTTATATGACATTAATGGTGAGCAAAAATGTTCAATAGTAGCTAGTGACAATGTCAAAGAAACACTTCAGTCTGGTTATCCTAGCAATTACTACCCTGCTAAAAAAATTGGAAACCAAACAACAATAATAATACTTTATTAAAAGCTGGACAAACTAATCTTTCAAATAAAAGAGATCCAAAGCCACATATTATGAAATACAAGAATAACATTAATTTTTACTTCTGTAGTTATTTCATGCCTCTGTATTTTTTTAACACTAAGAGTGTTCAGCACAGATTATGAGCTTAAATTTTCAAGGTGAAATTGCAGAAGACCTACTGGTTTTCAAAGCCATTACTAAACTGAAAACCTAACAGCACATTGGTTTGAGTTTTGATTTATTAGGAAGCAGGCTTAACTGAACTTACTGATTGGAATCTAAATAAGTCTTGCTGGATTTCTGCTTTGCACCTGCAGAAGCACCTTTAGAGAGCTATTGCCCTCTGTAGATACTGTATACTGCCTGTATAATCTTCTCAAGAAAATAATTAAATAGAAAAATAATTGTTTATAAATGGAGAAAATTGCAATACCAATATATTTTGCTGTAACTGCTCCCTGCTGAAATTTGAGACCATGGTCCCAGTGAAGTTTATGGGACAGCTCAAAAAAACATCAGTGTATGCAAAGTTTTTCTTACCCCAGCAGTGCTGGGGTTTACTGCTAGAAGTAAAGTGATAGGTATAGTGATTTCTTTGGGATTTTTTCCTTTCAAAATATTATTAAGTTTATTGCTTAGAAATTGCTGTAATTTATATTGGTTTATTTATTACAGAAAAATAAGGACTGAACTGAGAGTGGGAAATAATGATAATATTTCTTTCTTGCATAAGAAAAAGGTAAGATTTAGAGGACCATAATACTGCAGGTATTTATTTATGGCATGCTAATAACTATGAGGTAATTTGTTAAGTTCCCAAATACTGGCAGCTTTTGATTTAAACTTATTCAGACCTTCACAATCTCTGCTGCCTAAAAACTGATGATTTAAAATTCACAATCCTTTCCAATTAACTGAGACAATGAGTCTACTGTTTATGCCACTGTATTAACCTGTTCTGCATTAGAGAAGAAAAGGTTACATTTCATTTTGTAGCAGCATATTAGGCCTGTATGTATTTCAGGCTCCTCAGTTTTGATTTATACTATCTCTATTTTGGGTTTATTGAAGGGAGAGTTCATTCTTTTTTTCCTCCCACTCCATTCCCTGGGAGCTATAAATGCCCCAGTTATCCTGGGAATTTTTTTTTTGGTCCCAGGTACCCAGCTGTGACTGAAATAATGCTCCCCATCTGTGTTCATTGTTTGCATTGATGGTGTCTGTGCAAGTCACCAGGGCTTTCCTAATAAGGTTCAGTTTGACCTTTCAGAAGTTCTCAAATGAAGAATCTAAGTGCACTCACCAGCCTCAAAAGAGATAGACTTCTCTGCCACTGCCCTTACAAACAGCTGTAAGAGACGGTGAAGGATGAGTGTTCCAAAGCCAAAGTCAGCCCTCTGAGCTGCTCCAGAGTGTGCAAGCACCGGGCAGCCGGGGGCTGGCTGTTCTTCCCAGAAGGGTGGCGCACCGGAGAAGGGGAGCAGACAGACTGACAGACAAAGAGACTTCACAACAGAGGAAGAGAAAGTCTAGAGAGATGCCCTCTAAACTGACAGGCTGATTTTTAGGCAGGAAAGCACTGCCTGGTGGTTTCAGTGCCCACATGTTCAAGGTGAGGGCTTCAAGCTGCACGTGCCAACTTCTGGTGTGGTGACCCCTGGTTCTCCTCCTTTTTTGTGAGAGCACTGGAACTGGTGTGACAACACAGGGTGAAAGGAATAACCCACCTGAAAAATAATCTTGTTTGCTGGTTTTCTCTAATAATTTTGGCTGGCATGGTAAGTACTTGGAGAGATTGGTTCTCTCACCTGGCTCCGCTCAGCCCCAGGAGTGTTTGTGCTGGCACAGGCAGGGGAGAATCGCTGCCAGGATGGTGGGGGAAGGTGGTGTCTCTTCTGTCAAAAGCTTGTGCCTAGTTGAGGCTGAAACTATGGCTCACATCAACAAAATATTTACTGTGTTCATGAAAATAAATGAAGCAAAGCTCTTTTTTTTCTGTCAGGAAACCTTCTGACTGAAGTCGCCTATGAGATCTGGAATCTTTATAGTAGCTTGGTTCAAAAGCAGAGAAAGTGGATACATACCAGTTGCTTTTTATCAAAGGAAGAAGAAGAGCAAGGCATTCAGATTAATAAAGCAGATACTGGTAGCTACCTTTTGGATGCCTAAAGACAAAATGGAATAATTTGTGGTTAATTTATATATGATTTCAATATTATTTCATTTTAACAAAGGACAATGAACAATTATGAAAGCTAAGACAACTATCTCCAAAACAGAAATTTCAATTAAAATATTACAAATATTCTCAGAAAATATCATGAAAAGTTACAGATTTTAGTGATGAACATCTAGATATTTGAATCAATCATTAGAAACGGGGTATATTAAGGCTCTAAGTTTCAATTATTTTAACTATAGCAACCTGCTAACTTGCAAGCAAGGTAATTATGTGTGATAAACTTGATTCTGTAGAGTGATTCAGCAAAGTAAATAGGAATTCATAAGCTAAATTTTGCAAATAAATTCTAACCCCAGTATGAACTGAGCTTGTGTTGCAGCTGTGTGATTCCTAGTAGTTTACGAATATTATTGTGTTCTCCCCTTTTTGCAGGTTGTGCCCATAATAAACTCACTGAGCAAGACATATGGACTTCTATCCAATGCTATGAAAATTAACCAAGGCACATTAACTTCAGGAAATTTTCAAAGGTACAAAAATAATATGTGTATTCAGCAATTAATTTAGCCAAATAAGCCATCAGCTTGTGCTACATAGTTTAAGTATTATGTCAGGTCAATAATTAAGCTGTAGTATATCTGGAGGTTCTATTCTGCCAAACTTTAAAGGCTCGAGACTAACCCAAGGACCCTTCACATTTTAGTAACCCAGTGAATGATTACACAGATAGCTTTTCAATCCGAGGTTTGCTACTATTAACTTTCTATTTTTTAAGACATCCAGGAATTCTATGTTTTGTGGTTATTGAATAATATCCTGTGAAAAAATGTATGCTGTCTTGCTTTTATGAAAAGGAATATTTAATAGACTTCAGTTATATCAAGATAAAATGCAGTTTTCCTGTAGGGAAAGATATACATTAAGCAAAAATAATGGTTTGGAATTTTCCCTTGTTTATGTGAACATGACGATTATGAAAACATGAACCTAATCTCAGTGTATGCAGCTGGTCATGGTAAAGAAAAAGCATTTTGCAAGCTGTCTTATGTGACTCTGCCAAAGCAATTCCAAAGTATCTGTGATAGTTCTGTGCTTTCAAGGTCTGGCTGACTTTTAGGTGGAACTCATAGCAAGTTGTGTGGTGACCTCGTGATGTGGGAATTATGGCAATAGACTCAGTATCAAATCATACATCTCAGCTTAACAAATAAAAATATAAAGCCACATGACAGAACACAGAGCAGGGAGTTTGAAATGCTCTGAGATTCATTTTTTCCCCCAGCTATATTATTTTCTGTCACCTCATTTACATAAAGTATTTCTGGTTAAACAATTTGCAAATGCATGTGATTTAATAGCAGGTATATGTGTTGCAGAGGTAAATTTGAACTTAAAATTAAGACATTGCTAGCAGTGAAAGACAGATGGTATACATCAAGTTTATTTCACATGCAAGTCTTTGTATGGAATTTTCTTGGAACCAGTAACTTTCTGACATGTTAGCTCATAGTTTATTTTAATTACAAAATATCTAAATTTCCAGATCTTCAGATAATGTTTCATAATTACTAGAATTAACATAAGCTTATTCAATCTGCTTTATTTTCCCTCCAGATGTGTGGCTGCATAATGGTCCCATATAAAGCAGATATTATTTTCTTGCATGCAGCATATCAGAATATCCACACTTTCCTATACCAGTGATCTAGTAATTAACTTAATTTCCAATTTAATTTTCTCCAGCTTTATCTAAATTTTTACTACATTTATCTGTAGGTTTATCTATAATTTTCCTACGTTGCTTTTGAAGAGGTTAACCAGACTAAGGCCAAGAAAATGCATGCCACAGATTTCCACAGAAGTGGAGGTTATGAATAATATGATATAAATGAGTGCTCTTGATTTTGATGGAGAGAATGGATTGGATTATTATTTGCCATACTTTCCAGTCCTGCTCAATGAAATGACAAGTGATCATTTTGGTCGTGTTCCCAGTCTACCAAAGGCAGAAAGCCCAAATAATCTTAAGAAGGATGTTATATTGGAAGAATTCCAAGAATTTTTGCAGATCCAGAGATTAATTTTTATTTTTTTTAGAGCTTGAACATTTTTTTATCTAACGTGAAACTTCAGTGGTTCACTCTTCATTGACTACATTATCTGCTGTTCTAGAGTGATTTTACAAGTTTATAAACATACCTTTTCTCTACAGATTTAGGGTCATAATGAACCTCTCACTGTGAATGTACAGAAATGTAATTCACATTTGTCAGTATTAGGAATGCCTTTAGAATATTTATTATAAAATAAAGTGTTATCACTTGCACCATGGATAAAATAGTTGGGGAGTTCCAAGAAAAATGTAAAGGCAACTTTTTGACCTGAAGCTTAAGAATCATGTCTCTTATGTATATAATCTATTAATGACACACTCAGTGCAAAGACTTTTCTGGCACATTATCCACTAACATTCCACAATCCAACTTCAGTTAAGCTGAATTGTACTGAACCCCGGGGGTCAGATTTTTAGAAATGCAGTTTCATTACTGCCCACACATGTATCCCAGTTCCAGCTCCAAATATACACACAGGGTTCCCAGTTTATTTTTGGGAAGTGAAAGAGCTTGAAATACCCATTTCAGTCCACCTGAAATGAGCATGATCCTGAAATGAGAGCTGGAGAAGCTTGCATGTTACAAGACTTAAGAGAGTGTATCTGTATGAGGTCAAGAGTATGGGGCTGACCAGCAGTGTCTCCAAGAGAAACCCAGGTAGATGGTCAGATGGGTCTCACAGAATAGTTCAGAAAAATCCCAACAGGCAGTAGTTTGCTAGGAGAGGTTGGGAAGCTGAGGAACAGACACACAGAACATTAGAGCATGTAACATTTTCTTGCAGTTCAGTGCATCACCCTTCATTTTACTGTGTGCACACTGAGGGGGGCCCATCAGCAAGATATTGCTGAGAGTCCTGCCTGCAGGTGTACAGCAGAGCTACTGTCCTTTTTCAGGGCTCCTTTTTTCTGTGCTGTGATGCTTCATTTTTATTTGTCTACACAGGATGCAGCCAAGTTGTGCTGAATCTGTAATAAGCTTTTCTCTAGCCAGAATTTTGTCAAGTGTTCTCCTTGTCTAGAGGCTTTTTCTTTCTCTCCTGCTAAAAGGTCACAAGGAAATACCCATCAAAAATAGGGAGGTTCTTTAGGAAAAGTCCTCTAACACATACAGAGAGGTGCATCTCTGTATTGTGTGCCTATACAAGTTCAGACATGCACCCACAAAAAGATTATCTGCCAACAAGCCTGACAAGAAACTAGTCACTTCTGCATACCCCTGTGTGATCTCTACCACCAGTGACTTTAGTTCTCTGAGTACCATATTCCACTTTTGCCAATAAAACTGATTCTTTTTCCTCTCTTGTTGTCAAGTTTCTCACTTAATAAAAGTGGATTATGTAGAAGAGGATTATTAGCTGAAAGGCAAGGAGGAGTGGTAAATAATTTCTAACTACAATACTTATAGCTGAAAAAATTAGATATTAGAAAATTGCACAAATTTGCCCCTTCTTTTCCTCTACATTTTGTGACTTTCTTGCCTACATCATATTTCTGTTCTGACCTGGGTAAACAAGAGCCTTTTCCATTTGGTTTTCTTTCCCATCACACTCTCACACATAAGCCTTTCCCATGTTTCTCTTTATACACAGTTGATTAAGATCTAGAGGGAGTTTTTTTACAGACTGTCAATACAGTAGAAAGTCTGTGATCTCAGAGCTTTCCCTTTAGAAGCTGTGAAAATGAAGATTCTTGGCTTCATTTTTAGTATATCTGTAACCTACCACATGTCACTTAACTTGTTTGCCTTTGTGGCTGCTCATCCCTATTAAATTAGTTCACACCAGTAGAGCTGCAAAGAGAAAGGATGAGGTTTTTCTCCTTCGTTTCCTCCTGCTACTTAGTGGGAAGGGGTTCTCAGCTGCTGATTATGTTGCTTCACTGGTTTCCTTGCTGGTGAGTTTCTCTGCGCCACATGCCTTAATGAGGAACAGGCGGTCAGCAGTTCCATGGGCAGCGTGCTCAGAGCGTGCTCGGGAAAGGAGACACGGGCAGGAGTAAAAGAGATCCAAAGAGCTTCCCTTCCAACCTGCCCCAAAAGGAAGGCAGGAACTTTTTTTCTAAGTTTACTCTTAGGATTTCAAGAGCAAGCTGTCAAATTGCTAGTCTCTGGAAGTATTTATGAACCTTTTCCTGCATTTAGGTGGTGGGTTTTTTTCCTTGCAAGAGCCAAGTCACTTCCTTCCTGTCCAGTATCAGTCATTACTTACTGGAGAAATGTAACCATGCAAGGGCACCAAAATAAAACATGCATGGTCTGATAAAAATAATATTTCATGTAAGAAATGTTTTTAAGGTGGATATTGTAGAAGAATTGTATGTGTCATTATTTCCTCTACCTCCTCCCAAAGATTTCCCATCAGATGAACTTTTAAAAACTGTGATTTTTTTCAACCATTCTCTTCTACTGCCAGTAACTTGATCCAAAAGTATCTCAACTTTTTTCTTACGAAAATGCAAAGTTGCCCTAGTTGGATTTTAATTGTTATAGAATCATAGTCATAGAATGGTTTGGGTTGGAACACATCTTAAAGACCATCTAGATCCAAATCCCCACCCTGGGCTGGAGCACCCTCCACTAGACCTTAATGCCCCATCCAAGCTGGCCTTGAACTTTTCCAGAGACAGGGCATCCACAGCTTCTCTGGGTGACCTGTTCCAGTGCCTCACCATCCTCAGAGAGAAGAATTTCTTCCTAATATCTAACTTAAACTGATCCTTATGCCTTTTAAAGCCATCCCCTACATGGCCTTGTAAAATGTCCCCCTCCTGTTCTTCAGTACTAAAAGGCTGCCCTAAGGCCTCCCTGGAACATTTTCTTCTCCAGGTTGAACAATCCCAACTGTTTCAGCCTGTCTTCAGAGGAGAGGTGCTCCAGCCCTCTCATCATCTTAATGGCCCTCCTGTGGATGTGCTTCAACAGCTCCATGTCCTTCTGGTGCTGGGAACCCCAAGAGCTGGATGCAGCACTCCAAGTGGGGTCTCATGAGAATGGAGTGGAGGGGTGAAATCACCTCCCTCGACAGGCTGGCCACTCTCTTTGTCAGTGGCCAGCATGTTGGCTTTCTGGGCTCAAAGTGCACATTGCTGGGTTATGCTGAACTTCTTGCCAACCAAGTCTTTACCTCAGGGCTGCTCTCAATTCTTTCTCTGCCAGTCCATATTTGTGCTTGATTCACATGCAGGACCTTGCACTTGGCCTTGTTCGTCTTCATGAGGTTCATATGGGAACTAGATCACATAGTATAGTCTGGGAAAGAAAGAAAGAAAAACTACTAGAAAGGAAACTCTTTTGTGATGTTACACATTAGACCAAAATGACAAAAGAAAACTGTTAAAGCAAAAGCATGCAAACAGGCAGAACTGCCTAATGTCATGTAAGTGGTGAGATAAAGTAATATTAAAACTGTAAATGCTTTTTGAGTGGGGTACATGGGTATATGGGTAACATTTTTTCACAGAGGACTTTTTTGGACGTCCAGAAAAAATTTATGTATCTGCAACTGCTTAAATCTACTTGCAGCGAGAAAAGTATTTGGACATGTGTTTATATATGTGCTATTGACATAGCAATGAAGCAGCTTACTGACTCAGGGCCAAGAAACAGTGATGGTAAAACTTTCCAGCATTTGTAGTTGCCTTGCAGTTTTACATAAGACATCATTCCTTATTGCTGCCTCAAGTTGTAATCATTTTCCCCACTGCCTCCTTACTTCTGGGGAAGAATTCAACCATGTTTCACACTTTATTCCTCATGTGGAAGAAAAATTCATGGGTTTCCAGCCAGTTTTGTGATTCCTAATATACAGGAATGTGTACAGAGGAGAGAGAGGTGTTTGTATGAGACTCCCTATATAAGATATCATCCCCTTCTCAGCTTCTTTGGTGTGACATTGCAGTGAGAAAACTGACGCCCTAGTTAATTGGATAAGCTGGTATTTAGAGGAATCTAGTCCCACCTTCTTGCTCTGGGCAAGACTTTCTGTGTGCCAGCACCATAGCCAATGCCCCAGGGAAAACATTGCTTCACCACCTCTCAGGACAGACACATTTAAGATTGTGAAGTGCTTGGGTAAGGCAGTAGTGGGATGCTCATAAATGCCACAGAGAAATCCCAGGCTCCAAGGCTCAACAGCCGTGTATCACACGGGGAGCACATTTATCTCCAGGAGCTGATCCTGGAAGCTGCAGGCCACAACAGTTCCCACTGCAGGCTTTCCCTGACCCCTCAGTGATCAGAGATTCCATGGGATTTTGAAATCCTGTGAGATGTAAGTTAAGATGACTAAGGTAATAAAATACAAATACTGATTAACAAAGCAGGTCTTTATAGCCATTAAATTTATATTTATAAATAGCCATAGACATGACTGAGTGACAATGTTCAACCATGCAACAAATTAAAAGCAAATAAAGATATGATGACACAGTAATTGTAACTGAAATGAAAACATTCTTTACCAGCATTTTTAGATTCTTATACACCCATTAACTTTTTCTTTTAGGTAGCAGGCCTCCCCTACTTCATAGTTTAAATAGTACCAAATTAAACCATTGTGTATGCTGTGTGTTCCTGAATTTTTAAAGCTCCGCATGACTATTGAAATAATCCAGACAACAAAAGAAAACAGTTTTTCTGTGAAAAGTTAGACTTTGAATTTCATTTGTGATTCAGATAAATTCATAAATATCCCCATGGCCATAATGCCATGGAAGTGGTGAACTGTGTTTGCACAGCCTAATGCTTAGGTTACACTTAAAATTCCAGAAGGATTATATTCTACCGTGTTCAAAACATAGTGGCTGTATTTTATGCCTCAAGGTACCCAACAGGATCATGATGAATTTTTAACCATATAAAAGAAGATGTGCATTTTAAAAATATTTTGGGGTGGAAGTGGTGATTTTTATTTTTTCTTCTATCTCGTACCATCTGCTATTGTACCAACTTAAGAATGCATGATCTGATTCTCAGGTGCATGGCAATTTTTGGCTGGGTCTGGTGAGAAAAGTCTCTGTTGAGATTTTTCTTCCAATCTGAGTATTGTATCACACACACAACATAGGCTGGCATTAAAATAAAGAGAAGTTGAAGTGAAGCATGGTGCTGAAATACAGCATTAACAAAGATCTAACTATTAACTCACAGGCTATTAACTAGAATAGACAATACAGCAATGCTTATAGGTAGAAAAAATGGTGGTAAGAGAGAGCTGAGTGGATCTGTCTCATTCCAGGAATATATGAAAGGAAGAACAGCTCTACTGACTTCTGAAAATTTTGTGGTGATACTTATTAATGTGCAACTCTGTCATAAGACCAATATCATAAAGGTTCCATGTCTTCTGTGGTTCATGGTGGTTACAGTGACCCTGTTAAAGCTATTCAGCTTCTGCAAGCAAGTTTACAAACATAACCTCTATCTTAGAAATCCCTATTGCTAAAGGTAGATGGGCTACACTGGATACATTTCTGTAGAAAAAGTTTTCTGCCTCCAAATTTTAGATGTCCTGTCCTACCATTGTAGCAGCTGAATGAGACATCTATCTTTGGAAGACTTCTCTTCTGGTTTTGCTCTTGCATTAGTTCTAAATTTGCTATTCATCAAGTAAAATTGCTGAGTAAGAAAGCATCACTTTGCAAGTTGAATTTTCAGTGCAGGATAATAGTTAATGTGCATTCTTGATCTGTATATTGAATAATGAAAAAGTAGTTCTATTGATCAGTTTTAACATCCAAACTTGAAATGAGTGCACTTTCTGTCTAAAAACAGCATAAGAAATTTCTGGCTCTGATGTTTCACTGTCTATTTTTTTGGTTTGGTTTGTGGTTCTTTTTTTTTTTTTTTTTTTTGTAGACAGGTCCTTTCTATAAGTACAAATAAAGTAAAACATTTTCATGTTGCGCTGTTACTTCACAATATGAAGAAAACAAGAGGGATCATTTCACCCATCATTGAAATGCAGCCATTTCAGTGATGTCATTTTATGGATGCTAGCAAACTAAACAAGGGGTTAACGAGCTCTAGAATAATATATGCTGTTAAAACTGCAGAGAAAACTGAAAAACCGTTTCAATAAAGGGAGATGTTTGACCTGCTTCAAGCTATAAAAGAAAATGTGTGATTCTCCTAAGTCCACAAGCCCTAGATTAATGTTAGTGTCAAACTGACTCTGTGTTAAGCTCATTTGATATACCTCTGGGCTATAAGATGTAACTTTGCCAGCAGCAAAGGTCACATGTTTTCAGGTACTGACAGTGCAAGTAATGACAAGTTGTTTCTGTCTTTGAGTGGTTCAGGGTCTTTTTAGCTTTCATTCAATGAATTTGGCAAAGTGTAGCCTCTGCCCAAGAGGGCCCTGTGCCTTTGAGCATACAGCTGAGGGAATCATTAAACCTCCAGCTCTGAAATCTATAGCCTCATTTAGTTCAGACCTCCCAAAGGAATGTTTATGCCCTTAGCTAAATAGCAAACAATTTTTACATGGGTGGAAAATTTCTTCTTGATCAAAAAAAGAAAGAGAAAGAATCATTTATATATTTAGCCCTAAGAACATTTTTTTAAAAATATGTTTAGGTATGGTAGGTCAAACTAGACTTACAATTACGGTTATAGAAAACAAGAGCTTTTGTGAAACTTTGTGAGCACCAGTCTTAAGGAAGGAAGCCCGATCAAATAGCTGAAACTCAGGAGCAGAGCTGAAGTGCTGCTTTCCTGGCTCCTTCCTGCGTTGTTGAGTGACAAAATAATACGGTGTAACAATACCAAGATTTACACAATGTTGTGAGTCATCTCTAACAGGTAATCAGAAAATACATTAAGCCACTCAGATGGGAGCCCGAAACTTCCCAAATAGTCACAGAGTACACATGACTTCTCCTGTGCCTTGGAGTGGTGAAGAGTGCTTTGAGAAAAGTTTTGTTCTCTGAGGCAAAGGGCAATAAAGGGAGTTTAGGTTAGAATGCTCTGGGAACATAATTTGCTAAGTATTATCTGACACCTACAAGCTGTGGGGTTTTTCCCTCCCAGCATGAGATCTGAGCAAGGGGAAATGATAACAGCTTGTAGTGGATGACAAGGGCTTGGATACCCCAGATAGCTGTCTCTTGCACAAACACAGATACAGTCAGTCTTCTCTGAGAAACAGATGCTTGGAGCCTGAAGTCATGTCCTTCCTCAGTCTCGGTGCTTGCTCTTTGCCTCTTTCTACATTATCCCAAAATTTTTGTTTGATGAGAAGCAGAAACATCTCAAAAATGCCAGCAGCCCATCATCACATCAGGAGATCTAACCTGCAGAACTAAGGCCCCCCACTTAGCATACGGATCTTACCAGGACCAGCTTTCCTAGGAGAGGTGTATTTAACCTCTCGTCACCATTGCCTGGTGACTGAGGAACACTCCTGGGATGGGGCTGGATCTCCAGATCTCTTCATGAAGAGGAACCCTTGAAATTGAGACTTCCAGTTTCTGATGGATCCCCAGCATCCCATGAATTTTCCATGAACAGTGTGTGCTTCACAAATAGGAGTCCTTTGGAGAATTATGCCTGTTTTGCATCTCCCAAACAGCTTTAGCTAAAAGGCAGGATCTCAAGCAATTAGTGCAACATAGACAGGGTGACAACTGAGCAGACCCAGAAGCCCAGCATTAGGTCTCCAAAGAACTTGAGGTATCTTGAGCTATGCAGCACGATAGGTATGGATTATTTTAATTGCTCTTGTGAAGTTAAGCCCCTGAGTTTCTCTGAAAGGGCAATGATGTGATTTGTGGAATACTTGCTGAAAAGCACATTGGTTCATGCTGTAGTGACCCAAGTACCAACAGAGATTGTTAATTTGTTTGTATATGTGTCACAGTTCCTAGAAGTGCCTATAAAGGATTTAATTGAACCTGATTAGCTTAATCAGCACAGATCTGTACATGGACATGCCTTTCTCACATCTGTGCCATTTGTTTCACTGCCTCCTTTCTCTTTTTCCTTTAGTCACAGTTTTTCTTAACAAAGTTTACATAACTTTAAAATCCATAGACTTTTCTCTGGGTATTTTCCTTTTTATTCTCTTTTTAGTTGCATTTTTTATCTCTGTAGAAAGTTGCAGAAGGTGTAAAACTGGCAAAAAGAAATATAAGGAGCAAAAAGATGAGACTAAGTACCTGAAAATGGAATATAGTTTGCCCTCAAGCTTTTCACGGCAAAATTTGGGATCTGGACATTTCCCTGAGCGTGTTTAGGACAGCTGAGCAGAGAAAGGGGAACAGACCACCATCGAGTATGTTGATGTATTAGGCTTCAGGAGAAAGTAAAAAAATATTAGAGGACAAAGCTGGCCATGCTTCCCCTCACAGTAACATTGGGTACTCAGGCACAACTTCCCTAAAGCAAAAGGAAAAGCATTAAAAAATATTTTTAGTACTGCTTTGTCAGTGTCACTCTTCCAAAGGCAACAGCATTTTATTTGTTTGCATTGACAAAATTCAGGGTTACAATTTTTTCTTCTGAACACAAGCCTATATTTTTCATCTGAACTTCAGATTGCAAAACATTAATATTTTTCCTCCCTTTATGAGAAAATAAGTGTACTAAGCTTTAAATGCATGCATAAGAAAGGAACATAAAACATGTACGTGTATGTGCACCTGTAAGGAGATGTCGATGAAGACATAGGTGTCACTTCTAGCCTTGTGACAATCACTTTTTCCCCAGACACAAGCTGGGAAATCATGAAAATGTATGAAACTGTCCCCACTGTGACTATTTAATCTTCTTCCTCTTCTTCTGTCACTTTTGTACTTGTACAATAATTGTACCTTTGCATGCAACTTGAAGGAGCATCACCGGGAGATTTCAATTTATGTATGTATGGTAGGTTGATTATGTCCTAAAACTTTCAAATTTTCACTTTTCAATATTTTTTCTGTAAAAAGGGTAAGGCAATAGCTCAGAAAATGACACCAATTATCTCATCTGCTGAGTTGGATCAGGACACTTAGACATAGGTGCTAGGTTGTGAATATCTGGACTCCCATTATAGGCAAAAGTGTTTGAGTCAATACAGCCAGTGGAGCTTGGACAGTGAAATAATTTCCAGGTTCCCCCAACTGTACAGGCTAGATTGTCCTAGATTGTCCTCTGTCATAAGAGCTTAAACATCTACCAGCATTTTAGGAATTAAATCTTGATGTCAGCAGTGCAGAGGTGAATCATTTAAGTAGATGCAGATGTAGGTGTGAAGTAGACAGTGATTGAATTAAAACTGTTGTGATTGTAACGTGAATAAAGTCCTATTCTGTTATGTAGCCATCAGGTGTAATTAAAATCCAGTGCATGGTTAACTGACTTTTATTTACCTATCATGGGAGGGATATATATGCTGTATTCGTGATGCAGGTAACTCTAGATTACTTTTTTCATATTTAAGCTATTCAGGGTGGTCAATAAACATTTCGTAATGCTAACTCCCATTAAGCATTACATAAGTCAATTACACTTACTCATTTCCAAGGAAAATATTAAAACCAGAAGTCAGAGAGCTAGTCCTGTAGAGTTTGAACAATTCCAAATAATGATTAGTACCATACTTGTTTAACACTAAGTATGATGAAGGCCTCAGGGTTCATACCACAAGACAGGCTGATCCCAAGACCCATGGAACACTGACAAAGTGCTCAAAACAGACCTGAAGGGATTCATAGGTCTCCATGCTTGATCCCATGCATGGAGGTGAATCTGACTCTCCAGCCTTCCTTTAAATAACAAGATTCAGTCTTGTTTTTCTGTGCAAAACAAGTTGCTGACAGCCTAGAAATAAAGAAGGGGTTTAATTTCTTTTCAGCTCAGAGCTCTTAAATTTTTCTGTCTCAGCACTGCCTCGCTAGGTATGTTGGTTGTGCACCCATTCAGGAGCAGGATACAGTCAGCACTTAAATTATCCATGTGTTGTAGATTAATCATGCCACAGGTATCAGCTGAAGCAGAGAGAGCTGTATGAATGCTTCTAAAGTCCTTCCAGGAGCATCTCAACTCTGTAATCAGTACAGCTGCTTTTGAGTTGCACAGAACTGGAGATCATAAGCCCATATAAATCTTATCTGGCTCCATAGTAAGCCAGCTCCCTGGGAAGCACAGAGATTGGTGGTGTTGACCTGTATCCAGCTGGGGTTTATTAATTTTGGCTCAATGCTGCTCTGCCAAACCCATAGCGGAGCTGGCTTTGGTGGAGGTGACCGTCTGACAGGTGACAAGGGGTGGAGGGAATGAAGAATTACTTCTGAACCACGGTGCATTTTTCTAGAAGAGGAGTTTGCAATTTATTAGAGGAGGCACTGTGCTACAAGATTCCAGACAGTTTGGCCCCATTTTATTTTTTTTTTTTATTTTTAAAATTCTTTTATTTTATTTTAATATTTCAATTTCAACTAACGTGTCTTTTTGAAGTGACTGGAGGAGTTGCATGGACTTGTGTTCAATCAGAAAACTCAATTCTAGATAGCTATAGATTGAGGAGACTTTAGTGCTTTATTTAGTTTTCATAGGATAGATGTTTTTAGGCTGCCAACAAGTAATCCATTTTAAAGATGCGTATTCATCTTTAAAATGTGCTTCACATCAGGAGACTTCATTGCATCAGTCCTAGGCTGACACTGACCTGGACTGCTCTTGCAAGCCTATGGGATGAAATAGCACTCCAGCACTAATTTTTCAATTTCTCCAAACTTTTAACACCAGTTCATATGCAGTTTCTTCGCATGACAGTGAGACACATATGTTCTAGACTAAACTTGAAAGCCTAGGCTCAGATTTAGTAAAGTCTTAGCAGTTTATGGGGGCTGTGAAAATTGCTCAGTTAAAGCATGGCGCTTCCATATCTGATGGAGGCACTTCCAATAAAGTTATTCCTAGAGGCCCTTGGTTTTATTTTGTCAAGAGCAGAGAATTCTGAACAATAAACTTTTGGATAATTCAGTAGGATTCTTTATGACTTTATGTTAATTTTTCCCTTCAAAGGTTCTATTTCAAGTATCAGAGGTTCCAAAACTATAATGTCAGCTTGTGTATAAACGACACCAGAAACCTCAAACATTCTGTTAGACAATGGAAAAGAAAATACATGGACAAGACAGAGACATGACTAGAGAAAATGTAACAAGAAAAATATCTTAATTGTGATGAAGAAAATATTTCTTTGGCCTGCAAATATTTTTTATTTTTATAGCAACTTATAATCAAAAACTTTCTAAAATATTAATTAATTGAGTCTCACAATTTGAAAGGTGAATAAGAGTTACATTGGGATGGTCCTGTTTTTCACTGGAGTACAGCCTGATCCACTTGTGATTGATATTTGACAAAATACAAAGCTGTTGATCCAGATGGTAACAATCACATACAGAAAGTATTTCTAGATCATAACTGTAGTCAAGATTTTGATCCAAATTTCCTAGCATTTAATGTAAGCAGCGGCAGAATTAAGACACTGCTTAAACTGAGAAGGGAATTGCTGTCAGCATTGTCTGTTAAATGCATTGGGAACTGCCATAAATACAGGTAGTTCCAACCATGCCTTGCTAATTGCCTGGGTAAGTCCCTCAATCTTCCCTTATCAAAACAAGGACCAAAGACACACCATGTGGAACAGATTCTGAAAGCTCTGTGGAGCCAGAAAAATCTGTTGCCTGTGACCTCAGAGAAAATTTCACATTTGGTAAGACTTCAGTTTGATTGTATTTCTTTAAGCCTTTCTGCTATAAGTGTTTAATAATTTGAGCTATGTCAATAATTGCCCAAGTTTGCCTACATGAGCTAAGTCATTTAAGAAATTACTTAGGAAAGTAATGAATTTGATGAGAGTATAAGTTAAACTAATTAATCATCAGTTAGTCACGGTCTTGTGTCTAGACAAGCAACAGTCTTGCAATATGCAGTACCTGAGGCAAACAAGTAAAAATACTCCATTTCACATGAATCTTTTATTTCACTGTGATTGTGGTAGTGTATAGACACACTATAACTTAATTAAAATGCAAAACCCAATGTACTTTGTCCTTACAGTGTCCTTACTGTTTGCCCTTACAGTGATGTAATCCAGATACTGTATTCTTCAATTTAATTTCCTTAGCCTGTTGGAAAAAGAAAGCCTCTTTCATGAAAACACATCTTTCCCTATAGCTTCAGAAGTTTTAAGTGTATGTATGTAACTAGCAAACTAATCTGTCTTCAAGTTGCTCCTGTTGCAGAACTGTCATTCAGATAATTCAGAAAACAGAAAGTTTTCTGTACAAAGCTCAGAACCATTTCTTTGTAGATGAAATTCAGTGCTTATCACAGCATCTAGAGCAGCTTTTGTTAGCACATCCTTTCTGTCCTGTAAGTCTCCTGGAGCTGAATGTTCTGCAGCAGCTTCAGAGCCTCAGTGTGTTTCTGACAACTTATAGCTACACATGATACAGTGCTGCAGCTGAGCTTTGATGGGACAAGGGTTTTCATATCTGTAGTGGATTTTTATCCAAGAGGAATCATGTCTCTGTTTTAACAGCAGAAACTTTTCAAAAAGGCTTTTGTGGTTTTAGCTGTCATTTTCAACTTTAAGAATCTAGTTTAGCATATTTAGCATTCGCTTGACAGACCCTTGGCGTGTCCCTTATCTCTATCCAACAGCTTCCTACCTGGAAAGCTCCTTTCAGCTCACCTGAGTGAACTTTCAGTCCACTGGAGTGCAACTCTTTCAGCTGCTTCTGCAGCTTCTTTTTACTCTTTTTCTCAAATCTGTGTGAACTGTACCAAAGTTAGCAGAGCTGAAAACAGAGCAGTAACTAGGAATTAAGAAGCTGATAACACCAGTGTGGCCAAATGTACTAATCATAAAACAAAACAGTAAAATTTCACTGCTTGAATAAAAGCTTGCTTGTTATACTATACAAATTCCTTTATTTTACATTCTCAGTGGAAGATGGAATAAATGTGTCTTTTTATGGGATGATTTAGTTCATTCATACCATAGCCATAGGCAAAATTCCTCAACACACTATATTTTGTTGTGAAAATATTCCTGTTCTGGAGTCAAGTTCAAATGTTTAGTCACCTAGATATTTGAACAAATGAAATGTTTAACATTTCATGCCACTTTTTAACAAAGTCCATTTTATATACAAAAAAATGCTCCTACCTAATTCTTGAGTTTACTTTGTACCAACCGCGGTGCCAACCGCACTGAACCCTTAAATACCCAAGGACCAGGTGCAATAATATGAAAGTACAGTAAAAACAAATTACTATATTCACTTTAAGTACATTAATTGTAGAGGAGGCCCTGCATTAGCAAGGTGTCCAAGGAACTTAAGGCAATTATGTGATGTAAAGCTGTAGTGCAATACCATTATTCCCAGCCTTGTAAGACAGCAGCTTTCTTTTGTCTGGGAGAAGAAACAATTCTTCTGCCTGTTTCCCACTTGCCTCCTGCCCTATCAAAAGCACTACAAGGACAGGATCCTCACCAAAAGATTCTCATGAAGATGGAGCTCTCTCTTGCAGGAGGTACATACAGCTCATATCTTGATAAGACGGCTGCAAAGCAGAGAAGGGCTGAAATTTCAGACTCTTATGGTTCTGTGGCTTCTTATGGGACATCCTGTTAGCGTTCAAGAACACATAATCACGGGGGATTATATGCGGTGCTTTTTATTAAGAGCTCTGGGAATCGGGGTATGTTCAACCCAAATCTGACTCCGACCATACATCCGAAATGATCATGTTTTATACTCTATCATTACATAACTTTCATGTTAATTATTAAACTTATATTGTTCTATTGTATACATAAATTTAGTCCCTCTCTGAATTTCCAACATAGTTTCTCACTATTCTTCTTATGGTTATATAATAATTACATTTAATTACTAAACAATCATCACACCTAACAATTATATAATTTATCATACTGCTTACGCAGGTGCAGTTGATCTGGGAAAGCACAAAGCCTAACATTTTAGATTCTATCTTTAACTTTTTCCAGGGTTCCACTATCAATCCCACTTTCTTAGATGTGAGGTTAGCTTTTATTGTAAGGCAGAGAAACATGGAATTAAAACCTTTTAATTCTATCAAAGTGAAAACCATGCTTCAGAAGCATGCAGCTGTTTTGGCTTGGTATATGGGAGTGTTCCCTCTGATTCTCTGTCATTAAAGGAGGGACTGAAGAGCATGCATTAAATTTTTAACTTTGACCAACTAACCAATTACATTTAAAAAGTAAGTTGGATAAAATTATTCAGATTTGCTTGACAATATCTTGAAAACAAATTCCCTGCACAGCTTCACATATAAAGTAGAAAACACTTACTTAAAGTGACTTGACTACAGGATTTGTGCAAAGAATCAGAGGCAGAAACAGTAGTCAGAAATAAATAATACTTCAAACAAAGTGGAGCAATAGTCCCTGACAGTTTTGTTGATTGATTTTTTAAAATTTATTTTTATTATTTTTTTGAGCACTGAATGATGCTTTGTTTTAGTGGGGATAAGATGCCCAAGCTAGCAGGCTCCATGACAGTGAAGTCATGTTTTGATTAACATCAAGACTCCTACTGACCTAAATCAATTCATTGTGCAAACATATGAGAGTCCAAAAAAGTAATACTCAGAATTAATGATGTTTGGTTATCCATTCTCCAGTGAGGTTGAAAACACAGATGAATGTGGTGTCCTTCCCATTGTGTGTCATCAGATCTATCTTCCTCAGTCCTGAAGAAAGCACATTTACTCTGCCAGCTCACTCTCCTTTATCAGATATCTCAATTTTTGGCATCATATGATTCTAGGAAAACTTATCTCTAATTTGCAAGAAAGAAATAAACATATTTAGTACCTAGGATTGCCAAAATAGTTTCAAAATGCACTATCTTAGGGGCTAGGAAGCCAAAAGATAAGTAACACAGAACTTATTATTTTCTTAAAGAGTGTTATTTTGAAAACAGTTTCTTGATTTATCTTGGGCATTTGACTGACATATTTTTTGTTTAACACTTGCTGTTGGCAGGAGTAGAGTTTTCATTTCTCAGTGGTTCTTCTGATTTCTGCTGTGCAGTAAAGTGAACATCTCTGTCATTTTCATCCAGAAGAATCATCTTCTTTCTTTAATGCTATTGTTGCTATTGAAGTAAGCAAGAGTGTTGCAAATAATTTCAGAACTGACCTTAACAAAAATATATGTTGGATATCTAAGCAGAGTCTTTCAGACTGTGCCACTCTGGACCTCTTGTGCAGCACGGTTAAATCATCGTTGTTATTCTTTTATTCCCTCTGTATAAATATAACAGCAGTATAAAAATCTTTTTGATGTCTAGGATAGTGTATGGCATCACAGGAAAACTAAGGAGGTCTTCTAAGCTGATTAAATAAAACCAACAAGAGTCACAGGAGGGAAGGGAGGAGGGAAAACACTTGCTCGCCTGATCTGAGATGTTTGCAAAAGCTGCAGCAATTCTCCACCAGTTAAGGATTGAAGTTTCCCTGGTGGACTGATGACCTTTGATGTGATAATTGCTGGTTTTCCTGAAACTCCCAAAAGAGAGCATGTATAGTAGGGTTAGAATAAAAAGGGATAAATATTAATGAAGCATTGGATTTTCATTCAAAAACAGCAGGAGCCAAGCAGTTAAACGCTCCTTTTCATCCCATGAAACAGGATATAAACTAAGATCCCTATAATATTTGCCACACAGCTTACAAACCCTAATCTCTGAGTAGTTTTACAGTGTCATGTATCTCTGTAGGTACAAGCTTATTCTGTTGTTGAAAATTGCATTAATTATCTTAGATTTTTCTTCTTTTGAAATTGTCATATAAATTAAAGTTTAATTTTTTTAAGTATTAAGTTTTTCCCTCCAACGTAACACATACATAAGTGTCAGGGTATTAATTTTCAATTAAGTGACCTTAGAAGTTTTGTTCTTCAGGTGAGGCTGAAGAAAGTGCCCTAGGATAAATGGTGAAAGTATTAGCCTTCTTTTGTTGTGGTTCACATGCAAGTTTTTATCCTTTATCTGAATCCAAGTTGATCCTAAGTTACTGCTTTTCAGCATCCACTTGCACAAAATTAACTGTCATGTGCTTGATCACAGAAAATAACAGGGATATGTGCTATAGTGAGTATGAAATTTGCTTGCTCTCTCACAAGCTGGGTGAAAAAAAAAATGTTGGCAGAGTAAAAAGAGTCACTATAAGCCCATTGCTTACCACAACAGCTTTTTCTAGTGTTTTGGGGGTTTTCTTGGGTTTTTGTTTGGGTTTTTTTGTAGTAGAGACAGAGAGTTTGATTTATCTGACGAAGTTACTTTCCTCTGGAGATAACTGTTGCTGTAGTTAGCAGGTGAAAAGTTACTTAAGAGTTTGCCAAAAGGCTTACAATCTCCATTTAGATTTAATTTGCATGTCTGTCATGGCTTGGAAAAGATTGAGTATTAGCCTTTCCTCTAGCATGTCAGTCATATTGTGCTGTTATCTTGAAGTGTTTTAAAGACAAATAAAATTAAGATTTTCAGACTGATTGGGTGGTGTGACTGCAAAGGCATTTTTGCATTGAAGAAATGTCTTTGTTATAGCAGCCATCATATCTGACCCGCTCCCTAGGTCAATAAAGATGAAGGGCTCTTGGTCTGTGGCAGAAGAAACTCATTGTGGCCCTGCTTTCACATGCATACACTTACTGCCAGCCTAGCAACATGCACCTTCTCTCCAAATGATTAATATAGCATCAAATGAGACATACTGTTTCACTGGAGAACATCCTTGTGAGGCTGGCTGAAATGGGAGGTTAAATATCAAAGGGCTAACACAAAGAAAGGGACTGATCAAACAACTAGACTATTCTGTGGTTTACATGGGTTATTTTGCTGATGATTAGGTAAAGAAAAACCTGCTGAGATGAAGAGTAAGCAATTACATATTGAGGAAACTCTCATACTTATTACCTTATTAGTAGTATTCAGGGACAGAGAGACCCTCCGCAGGGTGATCCCTTGCTAATTCCTTATCGACAGCGGCTTTGATGTGCATACATTATGTGATTTTCTTGGAGGAAAAGGCAGGAGTTATTCACTGAATACATAACTACCTAGCATCCAAGGAAAATTGCAGAATTGAGGAAACCTTTGTAAATAAAGAAGGCTGCATGTTAACTAATGCGTGTATCTCATCTTCAGCTGTCAATGTAATTTCCTAGAAGGCTGGTTAATAAAAAGAATAAGAAAAGTAATAAGAATCATAACCACTGGTTAGTTCAAGACAGAATAATTCCCAGATTGTGAGGGAGACACTACAATGTCAGCACAGAGGACAACATCAGTAATAGTTGGCTGTTGAAGTAGAGAAAATTTTGATTGCTTGATCACAAAAGTTTCCTTTTACTGAACTTTAGGTGTGTTACATGTACAGATAAGATTTGGAAAAATTATACTTGACAAACATTTTCACTAGAATAGCCATTCCTGGTACTTCCCATGTGAGATACTGCTTTCTCTCTGGCAAGAACCCTGACTCTATGCTGACAATAATTTTAAACTCCTTTCCTGCTCCAGGGCAGGGGAAAGGTACTTGAGAAAAATCAGGTTCAGACGTGAGTTGATATTTGGATGTCAGTTAGATAGACTCAAATACAGTGGTGGAATGGAAGAGGACATCTTACCTGTGCCTGTGTACCCAAGAGATGGTGACTACTCTTCAAATGCCAGCAAGTGTTTCTCCTTAAGGCACAAGCCTGTTGTGAGGACTTTCCTCTGTGGCAGCACACTGTCTAGGAACCTGTGAACAAAGCAGCTAAGTAATACCAATAACCTGGTTATGTGATCAGCAAATTCATCTGGCATAACTGTGCTAACTTGCAGTTGTTCAAGACGTGCTGCATTTGCTGAAACAGGTGACATGCTCATTTAACATGATGAAGCTGCCAAGATCGCCCACAACAAAGCAGCAAGCAGATTTTAGTCCTCCCTGTTATTGTCATTACTGAAGTCTGAATGACCTATAGATCATGCAATTTAGAATCACTTTGTCTTCAAAGAGAGTGTTGAGGGTTTAGATGTAGAAGGTCTGATGGCTGCATATTTATATGTGGCAGAGAGCCATAACAGCTGAAGATTGCAAAATAAACTTCTCTGAAAATTTTGTATTAGTAGATAGGTAAATATCAGTAAATCTTTTCAAGTTCCCTTATTTAGCTCCTAAGGTAATGCACACCTTACATTACTGAAGGTCAAGATTTGAGCCCTGCCAGTTGCTAAGCCCCATGGAGGTGCTCACTCACTCCCACCCATCAGAATGGGGGAGAGAATAGGAACAGTAAAATGGAGAAAACCTGTGGTTTGAGGTAAAGAGAGTTAATGACTCTGTAAAGAAAGATAATAATGCTACTAACACTCATACTAATAGAGTTAGAATATACAAAAAAAGTGATGGGCAATGCAGTTGCTCACCACTCAGTGACCATTACCCAGCCAGTTACCAAGCAGCAGCTTCCAGCCAGCTCTTCCCCAATTTATATACTGAGCATGATATCGTATGTTATGGAATATCCCTTGGATCAGCTGTCGCATCCCAACTTCTTGTGCCCCTCCAGCCTTCTCACTGTCTTCAGCATGACAAGCTGAAAAGCCCTTGACTTAGTATCAAAATTACTTAGCAACAACTGAAAACATGCAATGTGCTTTCAACATTGTTCTGGACTAATCCCAAGACATGACACTATACCAGCTACTAGGAAGAAACTAACTAACTAACTAACTAACTAACTAACTAACTAACTAACTAACTAACTAACTAACTCTCTCTCAGAAGAAGCTAGGACACACAGTCTGTCTCACATCACTACAGTATAGAGCAGTAAGTGAAATGACGCTTTTACTTTGAACATTGACTCAAATATGGCATTGTCACCTTATCATCTATCTTAATCATTTCTGAATAGTGTGTGATCATTTTACAAGTAACGAGATGAATTCAGTGTAAAACAGTATTAGCTCAAATGCAAGGTTGATGAATGGGAGTTCAGGAATACATCATCAAGGAGTCTTACCTGAATGACCATCAAGGATCCAAGTTCATCAAGGATTCCTAGTTCCAGTCTAGCTTGACATGTCATCATCCCAAATAAATTAATGAATGGTGTTGGTTTTGAAAAGTCTGTCTGGTATAACATCCTCAGTCATAATGTCATTGGATTTTAAGGCAGGCCTTGTACTTATGACTCCTGTAATTTAATATTACAGGGATGTATGATCTGCATTATATCTTTCATTAAGGGTAAAGATGGCCAGAGGATGAGTTTAGCTTTCAAGGATTCAGATTTTTTTCATTTCACAGTGCAATGGGAACAAAAGACTTGCAGTGCTTTTTGTTTTTTCCTTTCCACAGCATGAAATTTTATTGAAATTTATTTTCAGATTGAAAAGTAAAGGTTTTCCATCTGACTCTCATACTTGGGAGTAAGCAAAAAGCTTAGTCTGAGTCAGACTAGTCAAGCTGATCCTTCTTCATTTTAGTTTCAGTGCTATTGTGTTCATACCAGTGATAATCAATTAACTAATTCTTTCCATGGTAAATCAAGGAAGTCTTATGAAGTTTCTTACATAACTTTTCTGTTATGTAAGAATACATGAAAAAATACTGGAAGTGTTATATTCCATGTATCATTTACAGAGAATGACAGATTAAAAATTTGTCCAAAAGTCCTATTCAACAGGATATTTCCATAACAGATGGCACGAGGAGTAGTTTTTCAAGCCTTAGGCAGGTATTAGATGCTAACTTGTGACATTCATCACTCAGTCTAGGAGATCCATCTGATTCACACTAGTCAATCAGCTGCCTTGGTTTTAAGCAATTTCACGCTAAAAAGAAAATGTATTAGCAATAGGGTTTTTTGCTATTTGGTTACAGCTATTTGCTTCCTAAAATTGCCTTCCCGCTGTGTCCTCACCTGTAAGCTAAAACCTCTATCATTTGACTGTTAACAATGGATATATATTTTGCATAGTTGCTGAACTGAATGTTAAACCACAGAAGATAGGGTAATTTATAATAAGGCTCCTCTATCATGCTGGTAAAGCTGATTTGTGACATTCTACTGTACCACAGGTCTTGGTTGTTGTTGTTGTTTACACCGCTGCACACACACTAGCTAATTCTATGGTTTTACCTGTTACAATTTCCTGGTGAAATGTAGTTGCCCACTACAACTTTTAGGGAAACTTTCCTGAAGTTATTGACAATGTGTTTGACTCTTGTTCAGCCTGATAGGTCCTTGTTCAGCCACTTACGCCTGATCCTGTTGCTGCCTGTGTGTGTCACAGCCATGAGGCACCGCTGGCTCTGCCTGCCCTGCCCACCCTCCAGTGCCTTCACCTCCCCGCCTATGGCCAGGACCCCATTGCAGCCTCCTGGGCTTCTCCACCTCCGCCCACAGCACAGGACTCCATCTCAGCCCTGGAATGCAGTCCTGTAGGCTCCTCCCAGGCATTTCCCAGCACAGCCTGTGCCTGTCCTCCTCCCCAGGGAGCCAGGGGTGCCTCTGTGCCATCCTGTGGGCTAGGATGGGACAGGCTGCCAAGATCCTGCCTGGCTGCTCCTGGCCATGGCCCACAGGGCCCACACGGTGTCCTGAAAATGTGCCCATAGGTGTTGCTGGAAAGACATGAGGATTTCATTTGCACATACATAAAAATTGCATTAGCAGGTGTAGGAAACAGATGCCAACGCTCAGACATTTTGTCATATCTCTTTCCCAGCTCTACCCTGTGAAAAGTGGAATATGTAACTCAATATTGTAATAAAGATCTATTTTGGTAAGGAAAATCAAGTGAGGAAATGTGCAAGAGTTTAACAAATCATTGCAATCTTAACATAAATGCCTCTGACAGAGGTCAACAGAGCTTTTTAAATGTGGGAGATAATGGAAACATAAGTTGGTGCCATACGATACTTTAGCACAATGCATCTTTCATTTCAGATTCTTTCTCCTTCTTCATACCCTGAAATGTTTGGTATATTTTTGACCAAATTTAAACATGTCTATAATCTGACCATATTATACCAGGCTGGGGAAAAGATAAGTTTCTAGGAACTTTCAATAAAATGGAAAAACAAGCAGGGGACAGAGTGTGGGTTATGCACTCTGCTCTGTGGGTGCTGTCACCCACATCCTTAAAGTTGTGAGGGGATTTAGGGTGTGTCATGTGTTCAAAACCACCTTGATTTTAAAGGAGGTGCTAAGGAGAGTCACGAATTTTATAAAAACACATTATAAACTTGAATAAAAGAACAAACTTATGAAGATGCTGTATTATCAGGGCATCATCTTTTCTTCAATGCGGAATTCTTTTGTGGTGTCTCTCTGCATGCCACCACCACCACAGTAAGTGGTTTTCCCAAGCAGTTTTGATACTTTTTTCATGCACAAATTGCCATCTCCAGATATGCATCAGGACACTAAACGCATATTACAGAGTATTTTCAGTCCTGAAATTTTTCTGTGTTAATGTTCAGTTCTGAATTCTTCTGCCACAAAGGAAAATTTTTGTGCAGAAAACAGTGGGGATTATGCCATGGCCTCCTTGTGGACGTTTTCTGAAACTTCTGTTCAAGAGCCCTTGATTGCTCTTCACTGTAAGCCATGGAAAGCACCTTTAATTTTGGAGGGAAGTTGTTTGGAGTCTGTATTAATCTAAAAAACCTGTGACTCTGACCCTCAGTCTCAGACTATTTACTAGAGAGACCTTATGATCAGAGCTTGTCTCTGTGAGTAACCCGTACTTTTGGGAAGATTTAATAACTTCATTTCTAGGGTAGAAAAACGCTGGGAAACACATTAATCAGTGTGTGGTTAACAGATGATAATGACATCTCAAGAACAATATACTTTTTGATAAATTTTAAGATACTGAAATATAAAAATGATTTGTAAAATTTAATGCATGCAGAGCTGGTTATGATTTGACTTTTTTTTACGACACTTTTCCTATAAAACTGCTTTAATGTAGCTACAAATTTTCCATCAAAATTTCTTAAATTAAATCTAGAAATAAACATATTTTGCAAATGAAATGCAATAGAAACTTTGGAAAATTGTCATGATTCACCATCTGCAGCCCTCTGTTTAGAGTTTTGCAGTCTTCCAAGAAGTGAATAAGCAGTCTAAATGATATTTTAAGGAACAATTGGAACTTGTTGATAGTGTTAAAAATTGAAATTCCATATTTTAAAGCAGTAACTGTTTCACATAGTGAGACAGAGGATGTAGCATTTAAGCTGCCTTCATTTAGACTTTAAAATCAGTCATATGGGACATAAGGGGTCCCTCTGGAAAACTATTCGTTTAACTCAATAAATTACTCATTTTTGCTTGTTTATTTTAAAGGACAACATATACAGGAATGTATTCATGGCAGATGAATTAGCTCCTGTATTATGAGCCTGCAGTGTGGTTAGTGTGAAACATTTACACCACCCAGCTCATCAGAAACCAGTGAGATCATTTGTTTCATTCCAACTGTGCTCTTTGCATTTACATGGGGCCTGGGTATTTCAAATCTCTCTTTTCTCATACACAAAGTTGTACTTTCTTTCCAAGTCCCAACTGCTCTAACTTTTTTATTAAGAAGAGAAAAAAACCACCAGAAAATATTTTAAAATCAGGTTTTATTTCTGGTGAAGAAATGACCACTGAAATAACTTGAGGACTTTTCCCCATTTCAAAGGACAAGGATAAAACATGAAATTTTGGCTAGTTCCTTTGACTGAGAAACAAAATTTAGCCTTTAGCATTTCAGAACTCTAAAGAGGGGGACAAATATCAGGAATTTCTTATAAACTGTGCACAGTGATGAAATCGGTGTAACAGAAAGCCAATAGAAAGGGTCTCAGACTTGTGGGCAATGACAGACACAGGTGTTGCTCCTTGATGCTGCTGTACACTAAATTCTAGGATTGTCTTGAATAGTATTCCAGCTCCAGGTTGCAAATATGGGAAAGACATCAATAAACTGGAGTGTGTTTGGTAAATGACCATTAAGATGCTTGGGGCTGCAGTCCTTGTCCCATGTGAAGAAGTTAGAGGAGAAGTGTTGTTCAGCCTGGAGAAAGAGGAGCTTTGAGGGGGTCCAACGAGAAAGAGATCACTGATAAGACAGAACCTCATTCTTGGCAGTCATCCATGGCAGGAGGACAAGGCAAGAGGGCAATGGACATAACTTGAAATATAAGACATTCAGGCTGGGTCTAAAGAAAAACAAATTTCACCCTCAGAAGGGTTAAGCAGTGGAATAGGGCCCCAGAGCATCTGGGCAGTGTCCACCCTTGGGGTTTTCAAACATGACTTGGTAAAGCCCTGAGCAGCCTGGTGTGACCTCACAGCTGAGCCTGCTAAGGACAGAGGAGCGGATTCTCTGTTGGTCTGAACATTCCTGAATTGGGTCATTGACACTGTTTATGAGACACCTTTCATATAAGAACAGTTTCTCTACATTTAGGGAAAAAAACCCAACCCAACCATCCAGTAAAGCAAACAGCAATGTTTGATAATCACTGTAAAATGAGATGCCTCTTAAATTCCTTCCTACACAAAATGAAGAAAAATGCTGTGGTGCTGTTCTTTGCCTTTCTAACTCCTCTCAATTTTCTGGGACCGACTTCCTATACATCCTAGTCCTTGACATTCCTGATCCATGCTGCATTATTCAGAAGCTTCTGCCTAATGATTACCAATTTCCATTCCCATTTTCCCCTCTCTGTGCATTATGCACAGTCCAGTGTTGCGACATAAGATTGACTGCCTGCTTCACCACTCCTAGAATAAATAATTCAGTATGTGCTGAGCACCTGAGTAGAATCTTGGCTCACAAGCAGGCTTACAATTAATGATATATAAAGATATACAGTTATTTATATTTGTAAAAACTAAAGATGGTATAAAATTGTGTCTCTTCAATGCTAAATAGAAACTTCGCTTAATAAGAAGCGCATTGGAAACAAAAAATGTTTGCCTCAATATATTTAGCTTCATCTTCCATACTTTAAAACTGTTCTCTCATCTACAGAAGCCAGTACTATGAAATTGAAATACCTGTATGTGTACTTGAAAGATGAAGAAAATGTTTCCCCAGGCATTTTCACTAGAAAAATGAAGGTGCATTTATATGTGCTATCCCTTCAAAATGTTTTCTGAGATAAAGTTGTTCACAGAATAATTTCAGCAAGTCATTCTTGAGTTTTTTAGATCTCAGACTGAAGAGTATTTTCAAACAGCCCTTTGAGAATGGATTTTCAGAATTCAGGTTGGAATAATTGGCATTCTTCAGACAAAAAAAAAGCTGTATATGGTATATTCTGTCCTTGAACAGGCAAATGTGACTCTAATTTCAGGCTTTTTTGACACAAGTTTTCAGATGAAAGCCAGTATTCTGCTGCTTTGTACATTTTGGCCTTTCTTCATGCACCATTGATGCTTAGATGTTTTCTGAAATAAAGATACCATAGATCTTAAAATATTGCTGCACCAGGAATGAAGAGCCTGCAGGAAGTTGTTTTAAGGAGCTGAGCAGTCCTGTTGAACACAAGAGACTTACTTCATTTGCACAGCAGGACATATATCAGAGGTTAAGTAAGTCTTAGACACCTGGTTTGGCAGTAAAATCCATCAGTTGCACTCCTTGCTCATATTTGCTGCCATTCCTGCACTAAACCATTTCCACCTGATAGGAGAGGACAATGTGCAGATGACTTCCTGAGTTTTCCCATGGTGGGTCAGTCACAGATCACTCTGCACCTCTCTCTGAGCACACTCAGGTGTGTTCATGAGTGGGGACTGTGGCACAGCGAGGTGAGGGGAGGCAAGAGGACTGGGAGGATTTCTGTGACAGCAGACACCAGTCCCCAGTGTTCCTGGTGGCTGGGGTTCTGCATGTGTACCCCCAGAAAAGGGAGCTTGGGGAACTCCAAGGGCTTCCTGATTACAAAGGAGATTAAAGGTAAGGTTGATGGCAGGGTGATGTTGTTCTGAGCAGGGCCTCAAGTCAATGCATCTTCCTTGCTGACTGGTCTTTATGGAACATGATATGAAGCATGGTTTGGTTTTTTGGGTTAGTTTTGTTTGTTTGTTTGTTTGTAACAGATTGTTTTGTTTGGTCTGTCTGTTTACTATTAATAGTAAGCTGGTTTCTCTATAGTACAGGTTTGTCAGGGAGGAGTTTATTTGAAAACACATTTCTTGGCCTGTCAAGGGGCTTTTACATGTATATCAGTGAAGGCAGAATTTATACTGTGCCAGGACTGGAAAAACTACTTGACAAGAAGTAGCATAGTAGGAGAGATCTTGCTTTAAAAGCAGAACTCGGGGCCTGAGGCATTGGTGCATATCTTAGTAGCCCTATTAAATTCAGTTTGAACTTATTGAAAGTAAAACTCATTAGAATATAATGGGATTATATTAAAACAATTTATTAGGCTAGGACTCCAGACCTGAAAGTGAAAGAAAAAGTCAACAATCTGTAGGGGACCTAGATGCACAAGAAGACGTTTGCTGTATGTAAGCACACAAAGTGCTGGTGCTAAAATAAATTTACTTTCTGCACTGTAATATAATACAGAAAGTTTTCCAAAAGCACTTAGAACTGCCTGACTCCCCTGGCTGTCCCGGGGATGGCAACTATCTAAAGCCCTGTGGTGTTTCTGAGTCCATCCTCTGACAATACAACTAAAAATATATTTAGGTTCCTCTCCTAGACATACAGGCGATGTTCCCTGTTTACATTCATGCACTTGTGCAGATTCACACAGGGAATTCCTGCCCCTTCAGCCCTTACACGAACCGCTCCGGTGCCCGTGAGCTGCCGCTGCTTTCCCCGGGCGGCCAGCAAGGCGAGCGGCCGGGGCAGCCCCGGGCCAGGCTCAGCCTCCGCTCCAGACCGCCCAGCCCCAGGACGGCACCGCCTACCCTGGCCCCTCCATGTGACAGCAGACAGCTGGGGGAGGGCTGGAAAATAAACTTTATAAATGAAGAGTTTTCTCTCCAGAGGAGATGTGGAAAGCTATGGTTTCTAAAGCCAGTGAACTTCCAACAGGAATTTAAAGAAATGTGCAAACTGTGTTGCTGTTGTTCACCTCTGTGATATGGTCTCCCGCTGCAAGTCTACTTACTGAACTGTCAGTGTGTTATTGTGTAGTATATTTTCATAGTGCCCCACACTGCTGAAGTGAGCAAGTGGGCCATTATGCTATTTATAGCAAAAATATGTGGATCTAAAGTGGAATTTTAAAATTACCTGAGATTCCCTCATATACAGAATTTAGTTTTTGTATTTGAAAAATAATTGGAGTCTTTTAGTAATTATATTACCTTCTAGCTGAAAAGCCACTTCCTTTAAAGATAAAAAAAATCTGATATCAGAGGCCTGCTTGGAGCCTAGCACACATCTAATTATCTCTCTCAGTCTTAATTATTTAGCAAGTGCTAATAAACTGCACGTTATCATGACACTCATGTGTAATAAGCATATAAATTTAATTTATTTTTTTCCCTCTCTTTGAAGACTAACAGACATGGAATTCAATCACAAGGCAATGGCATTATAGCCTCCAATATAACATGAGGTTTTAATAAGCCTCCTGTTTGCTGCACACATGTGCTTAAGACTGCCTGGAAACCAAATCAGTAGAAAAAAGGGATTACTTTAGATTACTTTGAAATGTGCATTGTTTGAAATGGCCTCTGGTGACCAGCTTTCATGAATGGCTGATTTTACTTGTGGGGCACATCATCTGGCTCAATTATACCAGGCTCTTTTGTATGACAAGTGCACTCCTTGGCTGTGTTGAAATATGAAATTCTAAAACAAAGTAAATCAGATGGTGAGAAATAAATTTAGGTAACTGTATATTATTAGAAGTTTGTAACTTAACAGTGGGCATTCTTCTAACTGAAAAATATGTGGGAATTTTGTTTTGAAACTTTCACATATTTACATTAATATAAAAACAATAATTTTCATTTTCTTTAATGTTTTGTTCCACTATATTAGCAGCATTAAAATGAAATACACAGTTTTCTTTTCTCAAAGGTAGATCATTTCTCCTACACTTGTTTATTTTTAAAATGTTATTGGAGTTTGTTGTTTCACCCTAACAGATGAAGTGTTGGAAACTTCTAGCTACTAAGAATATCCCTTAACCTGTACAAAGTTATAAAAGTGGGTTAGCAAGCCTGCATTACACTTTCAAGTCACTGCAAGCTTTTTCCTTTCCTGTCGGTAACTATTTGCAAAATTACAATGTAAAAACGTAATATAAGGTTATGATTCTCCCTACCTGCAATTACTTTAAATTATAGTTAGTTTAAATTAATCTAGCCTGAGGCACTGAGGATCCATCATTAGAATGCACAGATTACATTTGAAAGGGGAGAAGATATCTGATTGATTAGTTAAGTGTGTTGGAAATCCAATAGATAGTGATTAGATTAGACCCAGATAGGAACTACATTCTTTGTGTTCACTGTAAATCCTGTACTTTACAACCTAGATTAGGGGATTAACCTTTAAGAAGAAATGGTAAATCTTGCTTTTTCCTGACTTCTGCTCTACTGTAATTGTGTTTCCCATGGCTGCAGGCTCAATATTCCCACAGGAAACTGACCTGCAGATTTACACGGTCGTGCCTGGTAGTCTGAGATTGCAGTGTTTGCCTTTAAATACGAGATAGAAGAGTAAGATGTGAGAAGAGCTTTAACATTGCTAAACTTAAAACAGTCGTCTGTCAACAGCTTTTTCCACTGAAGTGCTTCACTGTATTAGTGAAAGTGAGAGTTGCTATTGTTGTTGTAGGGTGTTACAACCCTCTAGTCATCAAGGCAATATGATTTAAGGGAGAGATTTAAGACCTCTGAACTACTAGGTTGCTGGGTGCAGCTGAACATCTCGCCTCCCTGACCTTTTATTATGTAGTTTCAATCTGTCTGCACAATCTTCATGCAATTACTAATCTTATGAAGTTGCTAATTTTGTTGAGTCTCAAACCACACAGTTGTCATGATTCACAGCATAGACCACGTGAGACTTGGAGAGGTCCATCCACCCTGTGACACAAACTTCAAAGATTCACAGAAGTTGTATGTGTGTGTCTCAGGAAACCCCTTTTACATTCCTTCACTCTGGAGTTTCCATGTATGCAAAATGTTCTCAAATACAGCAGCAATGTCAGGTGGACTCATCTCAATTTAAAGCATACAACTTACAGTGGTAGGTATAAACCCTGAATCTGACACTTGTAGGGTCATGGATGGATGGATGGAGGAAGCCACCTCCAGTTTCCATGGTGCCACTGACAGTGGTTGCTGGCAGTACAGGCAGACTGGGAGATCTTTGAAATTATGCTGAGCAGGTGCCCAGCAAAGGGACCAATCTCCAAGGTCATATTGGAAATTACAAAACACTGACAATAGCAGAATCCCAAGCCTGAATTAAGAGAGTTTTTCTAGTTGTTCTTTTCCTTTCTCTTTTTCTTATTGAAAGTCAGATTTTAAGGAAACAGAGAACACTGGGATCATGTTCCTGTAATAAAAGGTCATTAAAGCCAAAACTGTCAAGTCAGCAGGTCAGAGGTAAGATACATAGGAAGATGCTCTTCTGCTTAAGGTGAAGAAAGAAAGCTCATTTTCTTGTGGTGATTGATATCCAAAGATTTGTTTCTTTGAGAGGTTTTATCCATTTATTTATCAGAGAAACCTATAAGAAAAAAAATCCAAGATTATTGTTTGCATAAAGAAAATGAAAGAAAACAACATAACTGAACACTTGCAATGACAAGGCCTTCTACTTCTTTGATGTTTTTTTGTGCAATTTCCTTGCACTTGTCAGAGAATTTTAAAAATGTCCTAAGTTGCAAAACATTTGTTTGGGGACTATATCCTAATTACATACAACTATGTCAATTTATGGAGGCAGGGAAATCTTACTACAGAGACCAAATCTGTAGGGTGCTGGATAGAGGAACACAACGCAAATAGGTGCTGCACTAGAAGTTTATTGATTTAAGAACCCTGTGATACCTTACATTCTCAATTCACTACACATATTTACTACTAATAACTGAGGAACAGAAGCCAGAATTCTCATTCTCATGTTTGCTGATGGTACAAACCTGAGGGCAGTGACTGATACACCTGAGGGCTGTGCTGCTATGGCAGGAGGTTTGGATTAGATGATGTCCAGATTTCCCTTCCAACCCTAATGATTCTGTGATTCTTAAGCTCCACAGTTACAGTCCACATTATTACTGGTATTATTGTTATTATTACCACTCTTTCCTTTATTATCTGATCCATTTTTGTTTCAAAGGAAAGGCCAATACGACGGTGGGCCTTAACATATGACTTTGGATAATATAATGCCTCAATGTTCATGCTGAAAAGAAAACACTAATGCAGAGAAAACAAAGTTGTTTGCCCTTTGTTACCCCTTGGTCATGAATTACTGATGTGGGGCATAGCCCATGGTACTGGAGAGGGACATATGTCCAGTATAATTACTCACTGTCCCCACATTTGATGTCGGATTTACAGACAGGAAATGTGTTCATATAAGCCAAATTCCCTGTGTATGATACATGGAAGACACGTTTGTAGATTATTAAATACAAATAAGTTCATATATCTTTAAAACTTATGATGGCTTATTCATGTGCATACTCAGTGCCTCCTTTCATAAACAAAGTGCATGACTCTGGATAGATTTTATTGGCCAAACACAAAATGGCAATTTAAGTGAACTGACTGAAAATGTGGACATAAGAACAAAGTGACAAATGATCTTTTTTGAATACTGGCTGCCTTTTGCTGTGTTCCAAACTAAGCACTTTCAGTCAATGCCGTGAAAAATCTTGAACTGTTCTGGATCAAAATGAGTAACAAGTCTACAGACTTTCAAAAGATACTGTTCTGCCTTTTGCTTTTCTTCTAAATCACTGAAAGATACTCTCTTACAAGACCTTGAAATAAAGTCCTCATGCCTTTTTATGCCACACCACAGAAAGTGGCACTGTAGCCTTTCTTTGCAGTGCTCTGCCAGTGTAATTCAAGTTTCATGGGTAATTAATTCTCCACGCCAACAAGTCCCTGAACTGCATGTTATAATACTAGCTGCATAGAAACAACTAAAGATGCAAGTTCTTTTATTCCTTGAAAGGTGATTGCAAACTATGTATTTCTGCTCCTGTGGGGGAAAAAAATTATTTGGATTCTTCTGGTTTCATTTATTTACTAACTGCAATTTGGTTATCATAGGTATCTTCTATAAGAAAAATATACTGTAAAATTCCCATATAGAAGTTAGATCAGCACTTGTTTATTTGTCTAGAAAAAAAAAGCATTTTGCAGTACCATCTTGATTTCTTAACACAAAAAAATACAGTTTGCTTCCCCATGTTACTTTGAAAAGTTCTTTTTTAGCATTTCTTCTATTTTTGTCTGTTTCTTAAGACAAATTGCAGTATCTGCAGGGGCATTTACATGCTACCAGCCAGTATCTGACAAAAACACTGCAGCCTTGTCTTCCCTATTAACCATGTATTTTGACAATTTTCTTTACTTCATCTCCTTCTAGGACTGGGAAACAGGCTGTAAAAGGACTAGTTGTCAAAGAACACCTTTTAATAAAGATTTACCATACGCAAAACTGAAAGATGAGCAACAAAATATGGCATTACTGTGCTCTTGTATAAGAACCATTCAATGAAACTTAGAAAATTAATTTTATATGTATAAATATGTCCTGATATTTTCCTTTATCCATCAAGAATAAAAATGTTAGAGCAGGAAGAGAAACTTTCATACTCTTATTTCTAGCAAAGACTTGCCTAAGGTGCCTCAAACATGCTAGAGGAAAGGAATTTTTTAAATACTAATACAGACCAGACAGGTTGAAATGAAGAATACTCGTTAATGTCCATTTGGATTAGCATAAATTTTATTAGTGCTGAGGTGTAATTGTCAGGAGCTTGCAGTTTTGTATGGTGGGGGATATTCAAACACATTGGTGCCAATGTTTGCTCAGTGCAGTCAAGATGACTGCACCTTTTGGGTCAACATTGTCTGAAAAAGTTTGCTGTACAACTGAGGTAAGAAACTAAACATTGAGCCTCACTTCATATAGCCATTCGTGCTTTGTGATGTGAGTCAAAGTTTCGCTATTTAAAGATCAGACATCTAGAGACATCGTATTTCTGCTTTTGCACCAAGAGCATGTATCTGGTGTGTGTCAGAAGAAAGCTGACTTCCCTGGTAACCCCGGTCTTTGGGGCTCTTGTCAGATTTTATGTGACTTAAGAGCATATACATGGAAATTGAACTATTTTTAAAAGCCCATGCAGGCTAAGTACAGACTTCCAGTTATTTATCTGAATGTTGTGTAATCACTAAAATGGCATTTGCTGTTCAATGGCGATCCTCTGTATTGACTTTGCAGTGCTGTAATGTTAGCGGAAGGCTGGAGTGTTGGTTGGTGCAGAGACAATGAAAGACAAGATTTCTCTGCCACAGACACTTGGTTTTTCCTTTTAAAGACGTTCACACTCTTCTGGTGTAATTACAGCCTGCCAGAGTGAGGAGCATGAAACTGTTTAGCTTGCGAAGCTTAAAATAAAAGGTGTATGTGGAAACAAGAACATGATCCTTTTTCTAGCAGTCCAGCACCAAGTCCCATCCCCTCCCTCTGCTGTGGCTTCTTCCCCTGAAATTTAGAGCATCTCCCTATTAACGCATTTTTAGGTGAGTGATTGGAGGCCCCTTTTTGTCTTCTGTGTCGCTCTCATTATTTCTGTTTATTAATCTGTTTGTGGCTCATGTTGCATGTCTGAAGTCTCAGGTGTGGGCGCACAGATCTCGTGATTTATGCTCCAGTCTAATTATGTAAGGCGCACCCCAGTTCCCATGCGGTGTTCCCCTTGGGCAAACTTCTTGATTGTTCTTGGGCTTGGGTGGTTTTGTGAGGTTTTTTTTAATTGACCAATATCACCGTGCTTTTATCCAGAGTCCCAGAATAAAACCAGAAGAAATGTATGTGGCAGGTCAATACCCTGGAGGGAACAGGCATGACTCCGTGGTTTCTTTCCCACCCCTTTCCTTTTTGCCCCCAGATATTCCCTCCCTTCCCTTGTGTTACAGACGGGTTTTGCAGAGCTTCAGTCAGTAATGCCAAAAATGTCAAAGTGTAAGTGGCTACCCCTTCCTCTCCAGACCAATCAGTCATTTTCAGTCACTGGTTTAAATGTGCTGCAGCAAAGCCAAGCCTCTGTGCTTGCAGCAGGTCTCACAAAAGCAAGGCTGTTTGACTGACAGGCACGGAGAGGGGGCTCTGATAAGGCGCTGAGACAAGTCTGGAAGCGCAGTATCAAGGACGAGGCCGTGGCAGAGCTGCTGTGCATTATGGATGAGGCGCTCAGCTCTGGCGCTGATTGATTGAGGGACGCTTGTGCTCTTTCACAATGCTGGGTAAGATCATATGGACCGTCATTTAATATGAGCCTTCTTGGCAGTGGGAAGATGACTTTTCACACAGTGATCCCATGCAGATTGCAAATGACAGCCATGCTCTCCCCTCTGCTTTTTAAGGGTTTAGTCTCTCATGCAGGTGGGTTAACCTAAAACAGCGTCAGTGCTTGCCAGGTGTGACATGCTGGAATTAATGCTTGTTCTCAGAATCTCACTATAAATCTGACTATAAATATTGGGAAAGCACCTGTCTGATGATGTGAGATACATGTTCTTTATCCCTAGCAGCCAAGGTGCCATCCAACCCCTGCATAGGTATGATATTAAATTAAGCAGGGGAGTCATGGAGAATGCAATTTTTTTCTACTCTTTTCTTTCAGGACAGAGAAAGAAGCTGTAAGAAACAGTTCTGGAGACTTTGAAGCACAGCCACAGTACTGAGGTCTCTGACAAACCTTCTGCTTTCTCCTTCTCCCAGGGCTCCTCCTACAGATGTTCTGAACACGTCTGCATCCCAGCAATTTTTTACTGCGCCCAGGTACTGAATGTAAGGAACCAAGCTGCATAAAAAGAAGCGTGGGGTGTAGAAGGAGCACTGTGGGGAATTTACCAGAAGTCATGTCTATACAAAATACAGGCATGACTTCAAGCAAAAATTATTTGAGAGAGTATAGTTGCAGAATGACCGAGTTTATTCTTAGAAAATGACAGAATAAAGCTCTCATTCAACAATATAGCTTATAATCATGTTAAATGGTATGTGTCAGGCTTGACTTCCCTAAGTGCCATCCTTTCAATGTATGACTGGAAGTTTATTTATTGCTTGAACAGAATCTCTCTTCCTCTCTACAGGTCTTGAAAACTAAAGTTCAGGAACTTCTGGGTCAGTCTTTTCATTGAAATACTGGAACTACTATGAAGCCTTCTTGGTTTGCACTCATGTTGGCAGTGCTCAGTACTGAAATGCTAACAAGTCGCTGTTCCACCATCAAGTCCCCGAGGTTCAGAGGACGTGTGCAGCAGGAGCGAAAGAATATCAGACCAAATATCATCCTTGTACTCACAGATGATCAAGATGTGGAGCTAGGTGAGAAATAATTGTTGTTTGCTACTACATTTTGTCATGTGTCTTTCAGTAGTTTATGCCAAGCAGAAAAGAAATTTAAATTCAGGGACGTTGATGGTCCTGGAATAGTATCAGAATGTGGGGCAAGTTTGGAAAATGAGTTAACAGTATTATTTAATGGCATTCATCACATTTAATTATAGACTTTAGGATATATATGCTTATCAAAATCCACCATACAAAGCTTTAATCAGCACAACAAAATTATTTAATAATGCATGCAAGGACATATGTGTAAAAAACTTGCATCAAAAGCCTTTTTTCACTCTATGACTTTTTGTAGCATTCAGAAATTGGAGTCTTATGAGGCCAGCATTTCCCTCAGCCCTGTATAGGTGTCTGTATCTCCACATATTTGTGACAGGGATGTGGATACTTATCCACAAAGACAAACTGGTCTAGTTTCAGGATTTAGTAATCTTAATATTTGTATGAATTACTGAAGTGTTTAAAATCCATCTGCTTTAAGTACTATGCTGTATGTATAAAAACATGGTAGTTTTGCTTTCATAAGTATACTAAATATCTGAGCACATACCAGTCAGTGATTTTCACATATTTTTCTTAGGGTGGAAAAAGTTAAAACACTTAGATGATGTTCCAGGAGGCCTTTGAATGTTTTCCATTAAGTAAGTTAGAAAGATATTAATGGTAGTTATGCATATAACTGATTTTTTGGTTCACTGCCCAAAATGAAAAATCAAGGAGAGAAAGAGAATCATTTTAGGTTACCCCCAAGCAAATATTTTGGGTTGTGAGATCAAAAAGGTGAAAAAATGGCAAATTAAGTTGAAATGAAATCTTGCATTCTTTGGTTGGTTTTTTTTTTTTGTTTTTTTTTTTTTATGAGAGACATATTTTTAATAGAAGTATAGTGAATTTCTAGACAAAACGCCATAAGATGTTGAAAAATAAAAAATGCCTCATTCCAGAAAACTTCATTTGTTCTAAAATCACATAACTTCAGACAGAAGATTGTAGACAAAATATGTTCTGTATCTAAAAGCAGTTCTTTGGTTGCTAGCATTTTTTCATTTGCCATGATACAATAATAATTTCATAGTCCTTCAGGGTTCTGAGAAGATAATTAATAAACTATATTTCATGACTGAGGGTTGCTGCTTTTATGCAGCAGAGCTCCAGACACAGGCCTTTATATCTGAGCAATTCTTATATTTTTTTTTATTATTTATTTTCACTCTTTCAAACCTCTGCTCTGTTTAGCCGTGCTGCATATTGAATAGCTGTTCCCAGTTCTATTTTTGGTCTAAAATACAGCTCTTACGATGGGAGTGCATTTCATCTTGGTGTTGTTCTGAAAAATTTTGTTAAAAGGGTCAAGTCAAGTTTTCCTTTTTGTGGTCTGAAAGATCGTACTCTCTCCTCTGGGCACTCAGGGCACTGGGGAAGGTAGGTCAGCAGACGTAGATCTCTGAACACAGCATTACCAACTTGCTGTCCTCAGTCTTGTGAGAAGGTTTGTGAGTGGTGGAAAAGGAGGAAGGATGTGGCGAGTCACTTTGTTCATCCTGCGGAGCTCTTCTCTTTGAAAGCTGCTCTGAATGCTCACAGGGCACTCTGGCTCCTATTAGCAGGCAGCTGAGCAATAGCCTGGGTGTGTGTGCATTCCCACTGCCTTGAATGAACACACAGGTTTCCCCTTTTCATAGATCATTTCACAGGAAACAGCATTCAGCCCCAAGATTTACTGTACTGCATTATTCGCACTTCTGCTAATAAATCATTCTGCTTATTTGAAAAATAAAGCCAAACTGTTTTCCATGTGTGAATTTTCCTCTTGCTCTTCATTGATTCCTGAGAAAAGTCTTAAATTTCTCAAAGGTCAGTGGGAAGTAACACTTTCTGCCACAAACAGAATTAAACTTAGGCATTGGTATCCAAAAATCACAAGACTGAAAGTCACTGAATATGGATTATTTGCAATTGTATTCCCAGCACGAACATTTCTGAAAGCTATTCTAAATGAATGCTTTAACATAAAAGCATATAAGGTGCATTATAGACTTCAATAGGGAAGGATTTGTCTCCAGAGCTTGTATAATCATTGAACCACAATATTCATCTGGCTGAGTGCAACTGATATATAGAGGAGTCATCCAAAATAAAATTTGCAAGAGGCAGGGAGTTTGCATTTAGTTAGTGCTCAAGCCATAGAGGTATGCATATCTTCCTATTGATCTGCACCATCTCCCTGAGTTTTGCATTTTGAGAGCAAAGAAATTCAGCAGAGTTGCTGTCTCATTCACTTTATTAGATAAAACCAACAAATTGCCCCACAACTTCAGTCACTTCCTATCTATGCAAGGAGAAAGGATATTCTAGATCAGCTGGTGGATTGCACCTTTAGCTGTGTGAAGCAGCCTGGCCCACAGCTCTTGAAGAAACTCAGCAAATACTTGGTATTTTACTGCTTAAATTGTGCCACTGTGCACTGTCTTTACCCTACCAAGATCCTGAGGGTGGAGGACTCTGTCCAATGAAGGGGCATCTTGCTCAAGGCAAAGCTCCAGCTCCCAGAGCCCAGAACTTCTTCCCTCCTGCAGACAACATGCTGTGGCTCTTCAGGGCAGTGGCCCAGCTCCCACTGGGGTCAGGCCCATATCCTCTTTAGGCCAACATTCTGCTTGCTTTTTGGTCTCTTCCCCTGTCCTCCCAATTCTCTGTTATGTGCACACGTCAGTACCTCCAAATATGGCACCCGGATCACTCTTATAGTCCTCACTGTAAAACATATCTTGCATAATGTCAGAAAGGAGTAAAAACTAATCAGTATCTTGGTATTACAGTGGGTTTGACCCTTTTTTACAGCCAAATGCACCACCCAGTGAAATCTATATAAACCAGCTACTGAATAGAGCACTGGCTAAAGAGATCACAGCATCATCTAAATACATCACATCAGGCATAATTTGCCTGGTGTGCTTTCCATCTTCCCTAGAACTAGAGCACTAAAAAGCATAAGCCAAAACAATGGGGATGTGTGCTGAGATCTGAAAAAGTCCATTACATTCCTGGGGCCTTGCATACAACCCCTATAAAGACAGGGTAGCTCCTAGATGTCCCTTTGTAGAGATGCCCACCTGTGATGAAAATCCATAACAACTTTAAAGACCCGATACCTTGGTTGCCAAACATATTTCTTGAGGCGTGAGAGTAGACTGAGAAGTGACACTGAACTTCTTGTCTGACAAAACTCACTAACTTTTGTGTCCAATGTGGCCATTCCCAGTTATCCTGTTGCCCTCAGGTGCTCCCCAACCGGTCATGTAGAGCGTGAGTGTCCTGCTGACAGACAGTGTGCCCTGAAGACTGTGGGCCAGATGGTAAAAAACACAAGCTGTGAGGAGAGCCACAGACAGCAAAGGATTATAACTTATATCAGCAAGTTTTATCTCCTGCTTGTGTTTTGTTTTCCAAATGAGGAAGTCTCACCTGCTTTGAAGTGCCTGTTCCAGAATTTCCAGAGGGCCTCAATCTATTATCAGTGTCAGTAAGTGCATACCTGGAGGGAAAACTTAGTCATAAACAGCATGTTTGCAAGAGCAGAGGGCTGACCAGCTGGAGGAATGAGGAAGCACTCTAACAGCTACTCATTTATAATACATGGAGGCAGGAAAGTGCAGATCAGCTCTGCTGCAGTTACTGTGCATTAGGGTACCTGAATAGCCCACTTTTGTCCAAGCACCTCCATGCACTTTACAGCTGAGTTCTCAGGAAAAAACTGTGACTTTTCAAAAGTGGAAGAGCTCTGGTGAAAACAAAACAAAACAAAACAAAAACTAAAAAGTCAGCCTGAGGTCCAAGATAAAAGCATGTAGAATGAGGATGATTTCTCATTTGTCTTTTACTTAACAATTCAGTGAAATGCTCCGACTCATGTAAATGGAGACCTTTTGTGTTCAGGGACCTCTCAGTTACTCTTCTTCTTTTCTATATCCCTAAGCACATGGGGTTCAGGAAAGCACAAATGCAGATATTCTGCATTTAGAAAATAAGGGCTATGAAAGACAAAGAGTCCAAAGGTGACTTTCCTACACAGTATTAAATGTATCATTAAGGACAGAGACCCTGGCATTTAAAATGAAATGTTGAAGACCCCACTGCCCCTTCCCTTTGTTTAACAATTTTTTTACACAAAAGTCTTCATATTCAGCACTGACTCGTTGGCCCAAAACCAAAACAGATCATTCTTAACTTTAACTAAAAGATAATTATTAAGATTTTACTGCTAACATCTAAAGTTGAGTCTCCTTGGAAGTTTTATGGTTTTACAGGCAGGTTTGCAATTGCTTTAGAACGTTTTTAATTGATTTTTAAGCAACATAAAACCATCAAGAAAAATTCTTGTTGTATCAGAGGAACCAACAGATTTAAACGTAAAGGACAGTCAACTGTGCAAAAACCAAAGAAAAAAAAGGGAAATAAAATTCCATAAATCTTTTTCTACCACCAACATTGTGCAAGTACTGCAATTCACAGACTTGTTTCCTAGGCACATACTGACATATCCACAGTTCACCTCCAACCTTCAATCTCTGCTCTGTTGAATAACATAAAGAACAAACTTTGACAGCTGTCAGCAAATACTGACAGACTCTATCCAGGGCTGCTCAGCCTTTCTGCAATCAGAAATCTGTAAGCCCTGCCTGTCTCACCTTGCAGTTCATGAAGATGCTTTGAAGGATGCAAAAAATGTCTTTGTTCTTTAAACAGTATCAATGCAATTTCTTGAGAAAGGCACTGCATTTTGCATACATTTTTACATGATACATTATTTTGAGCACAGTGCTTTAGTATCAGAATCAGACATGCTGATCTTGTGTCCACAGAAACTTTCCATTAGAAAAATTGCTACTGAATTCTCTCCTTACTTCTTCTGTCTCTCACTCCCTCCTTTACTCCCTTCCTCTCTCTATTTCTCTCTTTCTTCTGTCATCTCATAAAATGGAAAGAGTATTAACATTTTCATTGGTGATCTCAGTATTTTATGTATTTTACTAGCATATTGACTAATAAATCAGGCTGTATAGCATATTGCTCTTCTACAGCTGCATTTGAAAAACTATTGACCTCTAAATTTGTTACAGCTTTGACACTATTTCTAGATTAGTCCATATTTTAACTTTGTTTTGAAGTCTTAGGAAAAAATTAATTCCATCTTTCTGGAATCCTTAAAAGTATTTTTGTTGGTATAGTAAAAATGTGGTGTTTTCTCCTAAAATTAACAAAGCTGCAGAGTGAAGCACACTGATGTTCAGAGGCAAGGTAATCACCGACACTTTATTTTTATCAGCATAATAACAGCCAATATATTCAAACTGTCTTTTACAGCACAGTGGTGATCAGTACCTCTTATTGCAGGGTCCTTGCAAGTGATGAATAAAACCAGGAGGATTATGGAGAATGGAGGGGCCTCTTTCATCAATGCCTTTGTGACCACCCCCATGTGCTGCCCATCTCGCTCCTCCATGCTGACTGGGAAGTATGTGCACAACCACAACATCTACACCAACAATGAAAACTGCTCTTCCCCCTCATGGCAGGCTACTCACGAGCCTCGCACCTTCGCTGTGTACCTCAATAACACTGGGTACAGAACAGGTAAGAGACAAAGCAAATTCTTCCTTTAACGTGAAGATGGCATATTCAGCAATTGCTTTTAAGTCACTGCCTGAAATGATTGGCTGTTCTTGGCTGTGGTGGAGTTCATTTTCTGCCTAGTAGATGCTGTAGTCTTGTGTTTTGGATTTAGCATGAGAATAATCTTGATAAGACAACAAAGTTTTTAGTTGCTGCTAAGTAGCACATATTCTAAGTCAGAACTTTTTAGTGTCTCATGCCCTGACACCAAGAAAGCTGGAAGGGCACAAGAATTTGGGAGGGGACACAGCTGATCTAAACCAGCCAGTGGGATATTCCATACCATAAGGCATCAGCCTCAGTACACAAACTGGGGAAAAATTGGCTAGAGGATGCTGCTTAGAAACTGGTTGGATATTGGTAAATGAGGAATGAACAATTCTATTGTGTATTACTTGGGGGTTTGGGAGTTTTTTGTGGGGTTTATTTCTCTCTCTTCGTTTTTTGTTTCCTACTATTATTATTATTATTATTATTATTATTATTATTATTATTATTATTATTATTATTACTACATTTAATTTAAATTGCTAAACTGTTCTTTTCTCAAGCTGTGGATTTTACCTTATTTCCTTTTCTCCTCCTCATCCCATTGTGGGGAGTGAGAGAGCCACTGAGTGGTACTTAGATGCTGACTGGGGTTAAACCACAAGAGGAGCAACTGTTGTCCCAACCTGGCTGTGCAGGGCAGAGTTTGAATACTATGGAGAGGGAGGGTAGTACTGCCTGCGGTTCCACATCTGCAGTAGCAGCCAGGTGAAGAAACCCACTGGTAGTGAAGCAGCATATTTTCACATTTGGATGTCCCAGGTGGGAAATAAGCTGTTGGGCAGTTACACCTACAGTGAAAGAGGTGCATTTTAGTGGCATTGTGGGTCTGAACTGGCAGTTCCAGGCGTGATTATGGTCAGTATTACGTCCTGCTTGTGGACAGCTGCTAGCAGTTATGGAAGGAGATGTCAGGGCCAGGCTGGGAACTGGTGCCAAGGACCTCACAGGAGTGGAGGGACTGTCATGGGAGCAAAACAAGGTGAATAGTATAATTTAACCTTTGCCGTGGGGTGATATTTCATTTGCATTTTCTGAAAAGGAGTAGAAACCTACCTTTAAAGGATTGTTCTTCTGAGAACCAATAAGATTTGATAGTTTTCTTGTAAATTCCTGGTGGTTTTCCATAGTCAGGAGATCCCTTTCCTGTCTACAAAGAGCTCTTCTTATTCCTCTCGTCTGTGCTTCAGCTTGATGTAAAACTCAATTCATTTCTGCATCACCTATGCCCAAAGATTGAAGCTGTAGACACGTTAGGCTCCAGCCTGGCTTCCCCTCCTCAAGGTACCGCAGTTGTGTGAGGTCGTCAGAGTGCAATTTGTCCAGAAGTGTCATTCAGCTACAAAGAGTCCCCTTTAGAGAGCAAGGAGCACAGATCTCCTGCCAGCTGCCTTCCTTACAATGTAACTGGCAGCAAAGAAACTTGTTTCTATCGGCGGCTTAGGCACAAGAAGGGATTGCTTTCAAAATACAGAGCTGGCAAATGTCTCCATGCTGTCTGCTAGTCCTAAATCTCTTAAAGCTGCTACATCCAATGCCTCGAGTTTATCTGCCTCTGTGCTATCTTTTGTTCACCACACAGACAGTTCACTCTTTTTAATTCTGTCTCTGTATCTCTAGCTCTGGAGAACTTCTGCTTCCTGGATTGAAAACAAAACCAGACATATCCTTAACTTTTTTGGGCTTGGTGTTGGCTCTGACATATGAGCTGAATGGTACTTCAGTCTCTATTAAGCTGGTCTCAGTGAAGTTGCCATCTGAGTACAGCATGCTAAGCCTGGGTAGGGGTCAGCATCAAGGCTTTGGAGGAGAAAAGGAAGGAAGAGTGAATTGACCATCACTGTTAGAAAAGGTGCTGAATTTGACCTCAAATATAAGCTTTATCTCATGGCTTACATCTCAGAAATCCTTTCTGCTTGATGTATGGCTGCTTCGTGTGGGACCTGGCTTTAGTGTTCTTAAAAAAATCAGTATCCTATTGGTTTGTCATCTACGCTTTGCACATCTAAATGTTTCACAGATAAACAGGACAGCTCTGTCACTAGCCCTTTCTGCCCCTCTGAGGGTAAACACAGCTTTGAGCATATCTCCTGCACTGCCTTGTGTTAGGAAGACATGTGGAGATGCTTACTAAATGCAGACTTGACCCTATTACATAGAAAGGGAAAAGGGGTCAAAAGGAGAGGAACTGGAAAAAAGTACTTTTTCAAAGGCAGGCAAACAGATCAGTCCTAAAACTGTCAGGATAGGTGAGTTTTAACAAAGGGCAGAAAAGAGTAGAAAAGGGAAACAAATGGAAATATCTGCATGAATCTTCAATTCTAACAGAGGTACATTGTTCAATCCTACAATACTATGGCTGCAAAGATTTATCTTTTTATTCCTTGTAAGATGAGGCTACCTTCTAATTAAGCCGCAATTATTTTTTGAGGTGGTAGCTTAATTAACAGCAGATCTTATAATACATTTCTCAAGGATAGTGTTGCCTTATTAAAAAGTCACCAAAAGTCTGCTAGCCAAGTAATAATCTACACTTCACAGCTAGAAAGTTGAGTAAAATTATAATGACTCAAAAATACCTGGGAGTCAAGAATAATTGGGAGTGAAAATGAGGAAACTCTGGATAGAGGTTGCAGATGTTATAGATACTTACCCTGTGCATTTCTACGTGTTTTGACAGTAAATCAATAACCTCTTCAATGGGAAACTGAGACACACAAAGAGAAGTGAATGACTGAGGCCAGTCACAGTTTGGTGACAGTCCTGATAAGGCACCTGGCCAGAGAGCTCCAGGCTGAATGAGACAATGTACAATACTTCCAACCTGGTACTCTGTAATAATGATAATTTTGTATTTTTTTGCATAGGATCAAATTAATACATAGCAATGGCAATACAGGGGTGGGAGAGCATTTCTATAATGTCCTCTCTTCTGTTTGCTCCAAACAGTTTTCCATATCTATAAAACATCCATTGTCTAAACCTGCAGCAGCCCTTTCTGAGCCCCCTCTATTGCAATTGATCACATGTGGGCAGGCTGTTATGAGGGGAGTTCTGCTGAAGCCACGAGGACTCCACACAAGCACAGCAGGCCCTTTAAAGTGAGGTCTGAAACGTGCTCTAATAAACTGCAGTTATAATTAGAGCCCACTGGGGAAACCTGGCAGAGGACAGAATGGTTTTTTCTTTCCTTTTTCTGTTTTATTATTCTGCTCTTATGTGACCTAAGGGCAACATTGCATTTCATGGAAATGTCCCTTTTTGAAGATTGTATGTCAGTGCTAAATCATAGGCAGGCACTGGGCTGGACACTAGCAAGGCAGGCAGCATTCAGAAACAATACTGGGCAGTAGCAGGGCAGACAATATTCAGAAATAACACTGCCAAACCAAAACCACTTTTGCTTCTAATTATAATTTTCCAAAACTATTAAGGATGTTTCAATGTTTACAGTTTCCCTTATTCACAAGCTGTATGTTAATGCAGCAATGAACCAACTGCACAGCTTCTTGATTGTCCACAAAACTGCTAATATTAAATTTGAGTTTGTAGGACATAGCAGGGAAGGCACACAGTAAAGAGGTAGAAAGAGAAAACAAAGCAGCTCTGGAGAGTTTCAGTGATGACATTTGTTTTAATTACATAGGATCCAGGCAGTCACACTGGAGAGGAGAAAGGGTCCCTCACTTTCAAATTTTTTAGAAATTGCGAGAAATGTTTGAGAAGTTTTCTTTCATCTCATAGGTTTTAACATCAGTATATACTCCTTCAGCTATTTAGATTTAGAAGTTTAATTCATAAATTTATTGACTGCAGGAGTTAGAGATTTTGCTTTGTGCTTTCCAAAGTATTGGCTGGTCATTTGCAGTTCTTAGAGTCTCATAATTTCTTTAGCTTCTACTGCTCTGTCCCAGTCCTACAGCACCTAGTCTTGCCTCTCAGATGTGCCCTTTGCTGTAGCTGGTTCCCTTTGTCATCCACCTACACAAACACAGAGGAAAATCCCAGAAGTGCAACCTTGGCTTCATTAGTAGGAAAGGGGGATTGTGCTACATCTTAATAATTGAGCAGCAGCCAAGCATAATCTTGGTATTTCAGAAGACAAACCATCACATGAGAACAACCAACATTCAGAAGATATAAATAAATTGAAGATTTTCTTTTTAAGTAGTGGGTCATACTTTGCATACTGCAGGATTTTACATTTTTACCAGCTGAAGTTTCATCCCTTTGCAAACATGAAAAGAAGTATAAGTTTAAAATTCTTACCCTGTCTTAACACACCTACACACTCTAAACCCTCTCTGCTTGATGTTACTTTGTAGAATTAGTACTCTCTAATCCTCTCTCCTCTTAGCCCTTCATAGCCAGGGTAACTGGGCAGGAGGGAGCAGGACTCTGCCTTGGCTCAGCAGCTGCTGACAGTCTCACAGCACCATGCCAAACACAGCACCAGGCTCTGCCTTCATGGAATCCCACCTGAAAGAACAGGGACCACCAAATTAGGCAATTATTTGCTTGCACTTTCTGGAATTGTCTTTGGGAAGATGTATTTCCCAGGATTTTATCTCTTGCTCAGATGTATCTACTGGTTAGAATAACATTCAAGTTACATGCATGGGAGTGCTCTGATGTCATTCGTGGGACAAAATTGGTAACATGCAAAGTTAAGCAGCTCAAATGTTCATTCCTAAATGGCTTCATTTGTAAAACTCCAAACTCAAGAAGTGACACCAAGATGCCCCTGTCTGGCATGTTTTGACATTAGTCACAGACTTCTCTGCAGTGATGAGCAGAAATGGTCACTTGGTTGACAACTGGCTAATGTGTTCAACAGCACATGTCAGTGTGCCCATTGACATCTGTCACTTATGGGTACATTTCTTAGTGTAATGAACAAAGAACTAATAAAGCACTGAGATGACAGGAAGCTGAAAGCTAAGGAGCATTTAAACTGTGCACCATTCCCTTCTGACACACAGGGACATGTTAATCTTTCATAAAGAGAGCAAAAGCTATGCCTCCTGAAGGTGTGGGCAGACAATGAGTTTCCTCTGGAGGCAAAGCCAGTGTGTTTCCTGTTCACAGCCTTGCAGTACAAATCACTGCCAGCACTTGCTATTTTTAATCTGCATCATTTCACTGACCTAATTTGTATCCTGCCTCATGCACCCTTTCAGAGCAGAGAGGGTGGCACAATATGATACAGGGCTGGGAATGAGTGAGCAGGGAATAAGTCTTGGTTTTCAGATTATTTCTAAAGTGAAAATAAGGAGAGAGAGAACTCTTGAGTTTTCAGGTTCTTTCTTAATTGGTATAAAATATTCTGGGAAACATCAAACATAATTTAATCTGTAAATATTTTAAATAATTAAAATATGTTGACATTTTCAGAATAATTTGCACTTTCTGTCTATGAAAAAATATATAAATGAAAGTGAAATATGCTGAATGTCCACAGAAAGTGAAATGTAGAAGAGGAAAAAGGCCAAAAGAATGATATGCATGATTTTCTAGTTCTATGGTATCATGTGAAGTGAAACTTTTTTGGTTTCTGTCCAGGACCTCATCAAAAACCACAGTGTATCTGCCTACTTATGCTTAAAGCAGAATTCTGTGCTATTAAATATCATGCAGAAAACCATACACTAAAGGACTTTTAACAAGTTTATGTATTCAAGTGCCTAATTTAGGAAAAGCTGGGTAGAACATTTCTATGCAACCACTTCATCTCTTGTTTGCATGGCCAAATTATACTCCTTGACTACATAACATACCACTTTATGGAGGGTGAAATTTCCTCCATTTGAAAAGATAGACTAGTTCTATCAAAGGACACAGTGCTAACATCCACATCAGCGAGGATCAGGGGTTTCATATCCCATCTGCCCTCTTCCACTGCTCACTTGTTGAGAAACTAAGCAAAGTGGGATTTTATCACATACATATGGCTGGGCATGCTGCTGTAGGTTCCAGATGTCTTATGAAGGGCAGGAACCAGTGAGACTCAGGAGCCCTTTCAGACATTGCTGGGTCCTTTCAGACATTGCACAGAGTGGAGACTCTGACCAAAAGCTCCTCTGACTCCCTCCGTCCTACCCCATTAGGCAGTGCAGTGTCCACTCCTCCGCTTTCTGGCCCTGCATGTCATCACCTTGGCCTCTCCTGAGCCCTGTCCCCTGTCTGTCCTCAGGTCATTCCCTCCATCCCTCTTTCCCTCTCTCCCTCCCTCCTCTCTCAGGTCCAGTCAGTTCTTGACAGACATGTCCTGTTCCCACTGCTTACCATTAACGATCTCCCTTTCCAGCCTGATCAGCAAATCTGCTTCTCTCACCCGCCTTGTCAATCAGCTTCTTTCTCTTTCTGCTCTCATTGTCCCAGTTCTTGGTTGACATTGCCAGTCCTGGGGCCCCAAGCCCCCACTGCTTCTTCCCCCCCCCTCAGCTCCTTTGCTGGATTTCCTGCCATTCCTCAGACTGCTTGTCCTTATTGGGTCACCTCCTGCCCTCTGCATTTCAATCAACTTTCTCCCTCCTCCTGACACCACTCACAGGTGGACAGGCAATAAATATCCTGAGGTGTCCAGGTCTCCAGCACATGAAAATTGCAGGGTTTTATTCAAAGGATTCTAATAGATGCCTCCTTGACAGAGAGACCATCATGCCTTTCACAGACCTCCTGCTCTCAGTGCAGAGCATGTAAGTGCTATCAAATGAAATCTCACATAATTTTTTTCAGATGTTAAGCCTAATTCCTTTTCCATTACTGTGGTTCTCAAAGATGGCCACTGTTTGGGCTAAAAAGTTTCAAAAAATTCAGCCTAAGGCAGATATCCAGTGTGGAAAATTTAAGTCCAAGTATAAGAGAGTTATAAGCAACTGAAAACAGGGTCTTATAATGAGAAGTGTCAGACAACATCAATATTGGAAAGTGCTACCAGCTTGGCCCATAATACAGGCTTTGTTAAAGACATCACCCAGGCTAACAATTGCTATATCAAGTTATAGGCTAATGCCTTTTGCAACTGCTGAGTTATAAAATCCTTAATGATCTTTTTGGTTGCAATGGTAAACCTGGCAGCAACTGGGAAAGACCCACAAAACTGGAGAAAAAGTAGAAAACCTGAGGTTTTCTACTGCGTTTAAGTTACAAGACTGGGAACCGTGAAATCTGAATTATATTCTTGGCGATGCCACAGGCTTCCTGCGTGACTTGGGTCTAGCTGAAGGTTAACATCTTGGTGCCTCAGTTTCCTCACCACATTTTTTGGACAATGCTTATTTCATTTCCTAGGCAGTGCTGGCATACTGAGCTGGCTTTCTATGCTCCAGTGACGTGATACACTAATCCTCTGCAATTTTCCAGCAGAAGGGAAAAATCAAACTTCTAGGGTTTGAATTTATGGCTTGCATAATTGGAAGACAGCAAGGAGGAATTTACTGGAATGATTCAGAAGCTGAAGTTATGTTGGGTTCTGTCCACAGAACTATAGAATCACTGTATTTGAGTCCTGAAATGTCATATAAACAGCGCCCTGCCACTCCTGTGAATGGTTTCCTGACTTTGTTAAAGGAAGTGGGCTGTCTACTTAAAGCTCTTGTCTGGGTCACAGTGACTAAACCTTTCTGCCGTGTGGCTTTTTAAAGGTTTGCATTTGTTTTAACTCGGAAACGTTCCCATAAGCCTCAACAAATAACAAGGGTGTAGAACATCATATATGTCCTTTGTTCCATGGAAGTGCAGGGATGTCTCACTAGTAGATGTAGCCCAGTTCACCTGTGCACTAATGCACTAACACTGACAGCAGTTAGAGGACTAACTCTATTGTGTAATACTGTAAACATTAGTCATAACTGCTTGTAAAAAGTGCTGGGAAGAAAAGTCCTGGGAATTACGAGAATTTGAGTCACACTCAGCTGTAAGTATTAGAGATCCTCTGAATCAAATTATATTTGTCTTGCACCCTTTGCAACCCTCTGGATCTCTCAGTCCAGTACAGAAATCATTAGCTAATTGTAAAAGGGAAAACAAAACCTTGTCTTAAGGCATCTGTTCATGTCAGGTAGCAGACGTGTATTCTGCAGCCCCTCCAGAGACACAGAGATGTCTGTAAAACTGTTCACCGTGCCATGTGTTGTTGTTTGTATAAACATAATTGAACATACTAATATGGAATACAATTATTCTGATATGCAAAGCTACACTACATGTGATTAGAAAATAACAATGTGCCCTGGGAACAGTTAGCAAAACTGCCAGAATGCAGATAAAAATTGTCTTATTAAAATGCAAAAGTAAGCATTTATCTTTGCTGCTATCCCTATGGGAGCTGTTACACATAATAATGAAAAGATGTCCCTTGAAATGGCATTACTTTTTAATGAGGCTTTTACCCACTGAGTCATAATCTCCATTTTACTAATTACAAGCAGAAATGGCTTCCTGAACCCAAAATGCTGAGTCCAAGCAGCTTCTGAAGCTGAGGCTTCCCAGTCAGTTCTCGGACTTGGGCAATTCAGTAAGTGTTGGGCTACAGCTAAGTTAAAGATGGGGGGTGACTCTACAAGCCAAGCAAAGAAGACCCAGCAAAGATATCTGCACATCACAGTGTCAGTTCCTGGGCAGTTCTTTGACATATTCCATAGTGCTTTACTTGTTAACAATCCTCTGGTTAAACCAAAAACAACTGGGACACCCATGGTGATTACTTGCTGATTGTTATTTGGTCCCATGGACAATGTACTTTCCTTTTACTCTGGCTCTTGTCTTCATTCAGAGCCTGAAGAGCCAAACACTAACTGATGGTGCTGGACCCCAGTTCTGACCCACTTGCCCTGTCCTATTCTCAGTAGTACTCAAAAGACCACACAGTGCAAGGATTGAACACTTGTATTTCAGTAAAAGCCTGACTTTTCCCTTCATCTGTCTAATTACTCATATCCTCTTGAGTTTATGACCAATAAACCATTTTTGGTTAAAGCATTTTGGCCAATATGATCCATGGTCACAGCCACTGTTTCTTCTAGTATTCAGGTCTTTGCTACACATTTGACATGGGAATTGCTTTACACAGCAACAGGGGGAAACATCTATTTCTGCAAACTGTCATTCAGGGAGCTGCTTAAAATTTGACAGCACTGAGATTATTTTTATGATAAAATACTAAATCATTGCCAACACAAAGGTGAATGGTTCAGGCTGTCAATCCAAGGTCTCATAACATGAACTGAAATATGGGGTTCAGCAGGCCAAAAGGTTTCTAACAAAACATTATTAAAGTTAGAAAATTAAGTAATCTAAAGCAAGGAAACTCCAAGATGAATTGGCCCTCCCCAGCTCCAAGCCATCCTTTCTTTTCCAGATTCAGTTTATCTATTCTCGTCCTTAAGCCCCAGGTCATTTCATCTCTTCATTTTATGTTGGTGGCTTTCTCTCAGGTAATGAATACCAAAAGAGAGAGTCAGGAGTGAGGGAAGCTGATGGCTATTTTAATGCCAAAAATTAAATTCTGGGAACATTCTCAAATCCATAAAGGAACACTCCATTGTGACGCTAAAGTGAGAAGGTGGAGTAATCATCTTTTGCTACAGTTTTTCTGAGCCTGGTCATTTTGAGAAAGATTTTCATAGCCACCTCTGTTATTTATAAAGGCCCTACATCAAAACCTACAGACACTAGAATTTCTTATAGAAAAGTCTGACAATTATTTTTAAATGGATGAACCCATTTCTTTTTCCCCAGTCTTTTTCTTGGAAATTACTGAACTGTTTGGCTAAAAGGTTCCATAGAGCAAAATACAGCCTGAGTCAGCATGGAAACTATCACCACTAATGATTAAATTGTGGCAAGACTGTAAATAGCAGAGTCCAGGTCTCCAAGTGAGTCAATCTTATAATACATGCGGCAGTCAAACCATCCTATATGATAAATTGTCATAGCTTCCATTGCACAATTTGAAAGCCTCTGATATTTGTGAGAGACAGGTTGGCAGTAGAGCTGTTTACTAGTGAGCACAGCACAGAGAGGTTCCCCAAAATCATACAGAAGCTGCTGGTAGACCTGGGATGGCACTCAGAAGGACTGACCTCAGATTTCCCCTGTATCCACTGACTGCCCTTGGTTTTGCTTGGCTCAGCAACTTCATTGTTGTCTCTCTCTGACTTCTCTTCCCCTTCGCCTTTTTCCTTGGTTTCCCTTCTCACAGAATTTCAGCCTTTACCCATATAAAGACTTTCCCATATCTGACTGAGAGTTTAAACCAATTTGGCTGCCTTAGATGAGAGGTATGGTTTCCATTCCAGGAGACAACCGTGCCGGGCACGTATTCCCTGCCCACTGTCACCCTCTTCACCTCACAGTTCTTGATTTCTGGTAGGCCTCAGGATAAAAAAGGAGACAGGTTGGATTACTTTCTTGGTGGCTGCGGGAAGAAGAGCTTGAAGCTTGGTCTAGTGTCTGTAGGACTTGTTTATATGTCACATTCCACGTGGTACAGGAAAGTAACATTATATATGACTGTAATCTCTGGTTACATTTGGCATTTGGCAGTTCCCTGATTGAATTGCATCATGTTTATGTTGCCTCAGACAAGTCCTAATTATGAACATTTTGATTTTTCCACCAGTTTTCCCAAGAGGTTCACCATGCCCCCATCAATCAGATCTGAGTTATTTTTGCCCTTCCACAAATGGGCTTTTTTTGGTTAGATTGAATGTGTCTAGGTTGGATGTGAGGCTTTCCAATGTGACTTCATTTCCTAGTACGAAACAAGCACAGGGATTCAAGGTATGTCCCACTGCCCAGCTGAGGGACAGCATCTCTGGGCAGCAGCTCTCTGCAGACAGGCCTGACTGATGAGTCAGGGCTGGCAGCAATAACATGGCTGGGCACTGTGAGGGGTGCAGGGACAGCTGTGAAGAGCTCTGTCTCTGAAAAGGGAGAGGTCTCTGTAATTCCTTTCTCCTCAGTGGTGTCTGATTTTGTGAGCACCAGGAGCGTGCAGACTGCTGGAGACACAGGCAGCAGAACTGCTGGCACAGGTGACCCTCCAGGGGTTTGTAAACCTCAAGACAATTAAAAGGGGGAACAGTGAAGATACTGAGGCACACCAGTAGGTCACTGGGATTGAACTGGAGATAATAAATCCCAAAAAACCCGCAGACCTGATCAGGTGTTTTGTCACTGCAGCCCCCAGGCAGTGGAAAAGCAGAATGGACCCACCCAAACTGACTATTCCGTCCAGGTCACAGACCATACACAAGCAGCTGAAGACCTCCCATACCCTTCTTTCCCTAGAAGCCAAGTGGCTGCATTTGCCAGGGTTCCATGCCAGCATTAATGTTCCCTTCCAAGGGCAGCTGGCTGGCTTTTGGTGTCTGTGTATCTTTGCCACAGGCAATCCACAACTCCTGGATAGCTGGGAGCCTACTGCATTGTGAGACTGCATTGCTTCCCACTTCCTTGCAGAGGAATTGGCAGGAGCACCTATAAACCTACGGCAGAGGCTGAAATTTTCAGTCTGAGTGGGTTCTGACTTGTAACCTAGAGCTAAGGGGAAAACATATGTGGAGTTTGGCAGGCCAGGTAGAGGATTTTGACCTCGAAGGCTTTGCCTCTTTGTAAGTTTTGCCTTATAGATGATGTGGCAGCAAAGCAGGATGGGGATCCCTTCCTGATCTACCCGAACATGTCCTAATGGCATAGAGATCTGTACTTCCCAGACCTTTTATCAAACCAGCAAATGTAGCCAGGATAGCAAGCCTGAACTTTCAAAAAGTCAGAAGCCAAGCTCTGAAACATCACAGGACTTGCTTAAAACCACAAGGTGCTCCTCAGATGTTTCCTCTGGGCACTGAGCTTTTATTTCATATTCAAGTGGAAACCAAGAGGAACGTATTCTTTCTAAAAGAAACCCTGAAAATATTTCACATGATCACTAGATTCCAAAAGATTAAGAATAAAACATAGAGTCACGAAGGCTTTCAACTCTCATAAAAGTCTGGAAATAACTTATTTTAATTTCAAAACCCTCTAAGCTATAAAAGGAAGATTTTTGGTAAAGCAACTCTGACTCATTCTAACACATTTTCTCTTCATTCATACATTCTTTTGACTCAGACTAAAAGACTTGGATTGCAAAGCCTCATGCGTGTGTGTGTGTTCTTTTTTTTTTTTTACTTCACAGCTTTTTTTGGGAAATACCTCAATGAATACAATGGCAGCTACATCCCTCCTGGGTGGAGAGAGTGGGTTGGATTAGTGAAGAACTCTCGCTTCTATAATTACACCATTTCTCGCAATGGTAACAAAGAGAAGCACGGATTTGATTATGCAAAGGTATTTTCCAGACACATAAATGCCACATGATTAATCCATATAAAAATAACTTTCAGATAATTAATTAACCAGATAATTAATTAATTAAACAACTACAACCATGAAATTGAGATGTCATTTTCTCTCCAGGGCATTTCAGATAAATTTCCACCTGAGAATATTAATCACTCAACAGAACAATGTTCCCAAGGCTCTTCAGTGGAGCCTAGTGATGCCTCCCTCTTTCCTCCCGTCCCTCCCTCTCTCTCCCAGACAGAATGTGATGTTTTGGTGGCAGAAGCAAACAGTAAATAAAAGCCTTTCCCAAAAAGAATTGTGTCCCTTGCGCTACTGAACTTTAAAGTTTGCTGAGTGTTGTCAGTTGTTACCCACAGAAGAGCCTTGGTTAATGTTGTTTTCCATTATAGAGTGCACACCAAAGAAAGGCTGTATGCCTGTGGTGTCAGACTCCGGATATGAGTATGAGAGTAGATAAGGGCAAGAATGCGGCCGTTGGAAAAGTTCAGAGCTTGTTTGTGCTCTTGACAAAGTGTGGAAAGCATGCCAAAGGGACCTGCCCACTGCCATGAAGTTTCTTGGAAAGGCTTAGGAGGGCAGATCTTAGACAGACCAGCCTGCAGAAAGCAATCTGGAATTTCCTCAAATTGCAGCTCAAGGAAGATGATACAGATGTTGCAGCTGTGGTTTCTGACCCATGTAATGAGTTTTTATTGGAAACTAGTGACACCTGTTTCTGATTTTCCCATCCATAGAAATTACATTATACTGATTATATATTTATGCAGGGTAAAAAAAAAGGAAATGTAGAATACTGGTTAGTTATACATTCCTTACACTCCCCGTGTATGTAGTTAGAATAAACAGAAAAACAGGAGGGGAGTAGATGCTTTGGGAGAGCAGTCATACAGGCATTTCACTCAGGCCACAAACCCAGAAATTATCACAGCCCTGGTACCTCACACTCATTATCCATTTTGGAAACTAAAGGATCACTCACTGTCTCATCCATATGCTTGCAGGTTTTGTAGCAGTCAGGGCTACTGTGCATATTCCAAGCGTGGTGCAGGAGAGGGGCAGGGGCAGGGGACAGGGAGCGGGTGAGCAAGGAGGTCACAGCTGGTTGCCTTGTCCTAGCACTGACATGGACACAGACCTTGTCCCTCAGGCTCTGCTTTTGCAGCTGTTCAGGGCCTCGAATCCACAACATGAGATTAGTCATGCCTGGAAGTGCTTGAAATTACAAACATTGTCTCAGCACTTTCTCAATGAAGCTCGAGCTAGACCTCCAGGCCAACAGTGAATACACCAAGGTGGCAGGTGGTTTAATTTAAGTTTTCATCTTTTTTTCTTAGTTCCATTTCCTCCCTTTTCCTTGTAGGCTTCCATTTGCCACCTTAGCTGTGGGTTAAGCCAGTTTATTAGCAAGTCACAACCTTAATCTCAGCAGCTGCACTGCTTAAAGTTGCACAATTAAATGAACAGAGCCCGCAGGAATTCAACTGCTCCCTGCATTCTCATTTGCAATTTCTTTGATTAAGATTTTTTGCAATCTGTTGCCTGTTGTAGCTGTCTTCCACTTTGTACATATGCAAAAGTATAGTCTGAACAAAGAGTGTGCAATAAAGGTTTATGTAAACATAAAACCAGATTAAGATTCAATGTTATTTGGGAGCCATTACCTTGTGAGGTGTTTTATCAATGAAATTTAAGAAACATATCTTTTTCAGTACAGTCTGTGATTTTAAATGTTACTTAGCATTATATTACCAAATCTGGTAATCAAATTTACTTTATACTTTCTGTTGTATCTGATTTGCAAAATACTGTCTCATTTTATGTGGCATTGCCTGCTTAAGAAAGTAATTACTGCTCAGTCTCCCCTATGCTCCCTCAAATCATACATCTCTTTGATGGTATGCTTTTACTTCCTGGTCTGAACTTTAATGAGGACTTGAAAAATAACATAATAACATGATAGTATGTGATCTAATTAATCATGCACTTTGTAACTTTTGCTTTGTGTTAATCGTATGTTCCAGGACTACTTCACAGACCTAATCACTAATGAGAGCATTAATTACTTCAGGATGTCTAAGAGGATATATCCCCATAGGCCCATAATGATGGTCATCAGCCACGCTGCACCCCATGGCCCCGAGGATTCTGCACCACAGTTCTCAGAGCTCTACCCCAACGCTTCACAGCACATGTAAGTGAAGCTCACACACTGCCAGACCCACTCCTTGTGTCTGCTTCTGCAAGGAATTTGTTTATGGAGACAGCTCAGGAGCAGGGAATTCAAATCTAAGACACTCATGTAAGCAGAGAATGTTTGCTTGTTTCTTTTGCTGTGCTTGTTCCTTTTGCGGGGGAGAGTGACAGCTCTGACCATTATTAAAGCAGAGAGAAGCTCTTTTCCTCCTGGGAAGTTGTGGGAGATTAAAAGGTCAGTATTTGGCTTTGTAAGGGCAGCTTCTTACAATACCCTGAAAATATGTAGACACAGGTCAGGATCTGTTGGAAAGATATTACTTCCTTCGTTTCCCTCTAAGATATGTGCTTCCTGGGCTCTAACTAACAATGCATTGAGAGTAAAAACACCCTTTTGAAGCTTTTGAGTGCACCAGATTTGTTTATACACTAGATACTGGCAGATTCCCAAAATAGCCTATCAGACTACACTTTTAAATAACGCGCTTAATCTTTTCTGGTGATTAAACTATAACAAAACCTTTCAACGTTTCATTTTGTTTCTAGAAGAGAAAGCAACTTCAGGTAAAAATCTGTGGAGAGCCCACATCTGTGGATTCCTCATCTTGCTTCCTACCTTGAAAATTCTGGGTCCTTTTCATTATAGTGATAGGCTATGGAAGATTTCCATTGCACTTTTGACTCCCATGGGTTTGTAGACCATTCTTTTGTTCTGAAACAATGTATTTGCACATCTTTAAAAAGCAACACAACAAAATAACAAAAAACGTCTTTATAAAATATTTCAGCTGGATTTTACATTTATCTGTCCTCTCAAAATGCAGATAAATCAATTTCATTAGACAATGGGAAAGCTCCTTTGTCTAAAAATTGTAATTTAGATACTCTGCAGTAGTTCACATACCAGGATGGTTTTTCAACTTACATCAAATACTTTAAAATTTCTAGGAGTAGTAGTTACTGCATGAACTGCATGGATAAACTGATGACTGGTTGGGGCCAGAAAGAGATTTGCTGTTCATGGCACATGGTTACATTTTTGTTGTTTTGCATCTTTTATCCTCCTACTGACTGCTACTTTTCAGATATGCCAGTTTCCCTGACCTTATAATCTTATATTCTCCATGATCCCACATTCCTGAGACCAGACTTTGCAAGTAATGCAAACCAGTCAGCAATATTTGTAGTTACTTAGATATTCAGAGTAGTTTCTACCCATATAGGGAACTAATGAAGTTGAGATTTTAGTTGATAAATAAAGTAGACATGAATACATGAAACCTTTTATATTGGATTGTATGGAAGAATGTTCTCAGTCCTGAATTATGTGCTCCGGCAGAAAGTAGCAGGGAACAATGGTGGAGCAAAGGGGAAAGTAAAACCAAATTTTTTCTGCTGTTTTTCTAGCTTCTGAAAATCATGAGTTTAGGTGAAGCATCCAAGTCAGTGTGCCCCATTCTCTTCGCATTGGTTTAATCTCTTTTTAAACTCTGGTGGCAGCCCCACGATCCTGTGGCAACAAGTTCCACAGTATCACTTTGTGCTCTCGGGACAAAGGGCCACTTTTTGTTTCCTTCTAAAACCTGGAGCTTCATTATGCCACCTGTGTCCCTTACTTCCCATTCTGTGAAGAGTAATGAATAGTCACTATATCAAATTGAAAGGATTTCTCCCATGTCTCCTTTCAATTGCCGCTTTTCACTGCGAGAGAGTTATATCTATTTGTTCTCACTCCATTCAGCAGATTGTCTCCCATTTAGTGGCACAGACTGCCTGGCCTCAGGCAAGCCATCCTGCCTGCTGGGGGACTATCCATCATACAGGAGGGCAGGATCCAAACTGCTTCCGCCTAGCTGTGGGGACCGTGTCTGGGAGAAAAGCACTGAATCATTGTATCTCACCCTACCTCTCCCCAGGCCAAAGCGACTCATTTTAGGCTCCTTGCTCCCTTCTGACAAGTGCTTGTAGGAACTTGCTTTGGTTTATCATGCTCTTGACACTGTGCTGCTTGGTGTTTTCAGCCTGCTTGTTTTCTAGCTTGTGCTGGTAGAACAAAAGGCTTTAGTTAGTCTCCAAATTTTTAACTGCCTCTCCCCCTTATATACAGGTTACATGTCACCTGCAAAGATTAAGCAAAATTCTAGCTAAAATTAATTTTTATTTTTGTGGACTCTTGGGGTCTAAATACCTTGCTCTGCTGGGCTACTTGTGAGAGAACTCAGCTGTGCTTCTTCTTTTCTTCTGGTGTTGTTGATTTCTTGGCAAGCTTCTTGCAGAGTTTTTTTCTGCAATGACCTCAAGAGATCCTTGCTGGCTTGTTTTGTGTTTCTTATTGCACTGACTGACTGCATGTGTTAAAGTTCAGTCTGCAGACTGAGAAATGAGACAAATTGAAGATAAACTGCTAATTTGGGTTTGGGTGGCTGAAGATTCCAACTGATTTCTCTATCAAAAATACGACCAACGTGCTCTGAAAGATATGAGAAGTTCAGTTCACACAGAAATACTGTGTTCTCTATGAAAACAGAACAAGAACAATAAAATCCCTCCTGCCAAGGTTTGTGTAATTTGAACATTTAACCCTTAGGTTTTCTTCCTTGGTGGTCAAGGGCCATTGAATCTCTTTCCTTCTGACCTTGGGTGACAGCCATCTGACCTTGGATTTTGTTTTTAAAAATGTAGTTGCTGTATCATGTTACTGTAACGCCTACCTCCAACAAAGAAGGGAAACCAGGTCAAAAGCTGCTTGCTGGCTTAACAAACTGAGATGCAAGGTTATACCTACAAACCAAGGATTAAGATAGCCTGTCAACCACATGTAAGAAGTTTTGCTTAAGAGAACAGTAGCTGAAGTAGACTCTTAAATTACATGATGTCTCTTTGCTGGTAAATTGCCTGCTAAAGATTGAAATGTTGCCTCCATAAATTAAAACAAAACAAAATAAAATCAACATCAAAAAAACAGCCCAAAAGTTTGTTTAGAAAAGTTTTCCACTGGCACATATAAAGAAGGGAGTGGCCACAGCAGGAAATACTCCAGTTCAGGGAGAGCTCTGCCCTCAAGTGTGGGCGTCTATTGGTCTCATTTCCTCGCTTATCAACATGGGAAGAATTAAATCAAATGAATGCAGCAGCAAAGTCCTTAAGATTTATGAAAAATACATCAAAGACAAAAAGAAAATTAAGAATTACATGCCATAATTATGTTACAGTCCTGTCCTCCTCAGCACAAACAGGCTCTAGAGTGACATGGAAAGTCTTACAAAGACAAGAACAGTAATAATGTGTATACTGTTTGCTTATTAAGTGATTTCTGTTAATTCTTATTAACTCCAGTTTAAAATCAAACACAAACTATATCGTATGGGAAGCAGCAGACTCTTCATTGTTTTTAAGCATCCATTTTCCCCTCCCACTCTCCCACTTCTCTCCATAATGTATGTCCTATTTCTGACATCTAAAAATATTTCTGAAGGTTTATCCTGGCTGCTATCACCATAATAATTGAAATATTTTCTGAAAATATATCATACTAATGCATGTACTCTAACTATCCCCAGACATTATTTCTGTGAGAGAAAATGGGACTAGAGAAGATGTACTAGATGAAAGCAATACATGGATTTTTGCTGTGGTAATGAACATCATCTGTTAAGGAGCAGGGTTGTTAGACCTTTCGAAACATTGTTGTTGAATATGAAGTTATGTTACAGGACAATCTTGTTTCATCAGACAGCTGAGCTGGAAAACTTTGACTCAAAGGATGCTCTGATGAAAGCCTGAATTATCTGTTATACTCAGAGCCTCTGGCACTTTAACTTCCCTTTACCTTCCAGTGTGAACCACTCTTAGGGGAACTGTGAATCAGACCTAGGCTGTTTATAAGCTGTCAAGTAAACAAACATTAGAAGCAAAAATCCGCAGGAGGCAGGTTTACTGAAGAATGTAAAAAATGGAAATCTGAACCACTGCTGGCTGTGCTGAGTTGAAATACTTGGGCTGGCAGGAGGACTCACAGCTAGATTTTATGACTACCTGGAAGCAATCCTATTGCCAAGCTAGAAACATTAGGAGGAGCAGATAGAAATGAAATCTGATCTATCTTGGACTAGATGAGAAAACTTCACAAGCTAAGAAAAGGTAGGTGATATGAAAGGCAGAAGTTTATATTTCCATTTAAAGATCATATGAAGGGTGCTGATACACCAGGTGTGTAGGTCTGCAGTAGTGAAGCAGCAAAAGAAATGTTGCAGCTCTGGATCCCCAGAGCAATGAGTTTGGGTTGTGAGGTGGCTGCATCTGGAACCACAGAGGCTGAGCCTCAAACATCTGTCAGTAACAATGGCTCATGCTGTAATGAGGACGTGTGGCCATTAGTGTGGGACCGTGCATTTGCATCAGTAATGATTCTGGACATGTCAGTGTGCAGTGCCACTACTGGCCCGAGGTCTGCTTGGACTCCTGCCTTAGAGATAAGTGATCACAATCATCACGCGCGTCATTGTGAGTGCGATTTTAAAGACAAGACAAGAAGAAATGCTGTGAAATAGAAGTGTAAGTAATATTCTAGTTGCACAATTCTGCAGGAGCAACAAATGATGTTTCCTAAATGAAAAAGGTGTTATATTTAACAGGCAACAACTGTTTCACTTCTTTGTTCTAAAGTGTAGCAGTTGTGTTACACTCGGGGAGTGAAACTTTCATACCCCACATACACAGATCTATAAATATCACTGGGTTTAAAAGAGCCCCATTTTAAAAGGCAGAAAAAGCAGCTCCAGAGTGGTGAAATTCAACTTCACATTAATAATAATAATGGCCATTGGTTGTGGGTTTGTTTTTGTGGGTTTTTTTTACTTTTAATTTTGCCCAAAACCTAGGCTTCCTGCTTTCCAAGAACAGTGTCTAAACCTGGAAGTCTACTTTCCCTGGAAAAAAAGAATTTGCTTCCTTTGTTTATTTTCACTTGAAGAAACATGACCACTTATGCCATGTTTGCTAATCATGCTTCAAAGAATAATAGAAGTGCTAATTCTGTACAGAAACTATTAATTTTTCTCAATCAGTTTTACCAAAGGTATTGCTTTAAAATGTTGTTGACTTTTATTTTTATGAAATGAAAATGTTCTTTTGGTATCTATGGACTGTATTATTTTCACTAACTGGAGGACTCACAATCCAAACAGAAGATTAGCCAAACCCTTTTGGACCAAACCCCCTGAGAACTTTATGGAATTATTCAAACCCAACATTTTTAGGCAGTATTTTTGTGAACATAATTTCTTTTGTTGAATAGAAACAGAAGGGAATTATGAGGTTGTAAATAGGGGCAAACACAGATTTTTACTATGAGCAATTGAACAAATATTTGGAAACATACTTGTTTCTCTCCACATTATCCCATCTGTTAGAGAGGCATATATTTAGATTAATTTTTTAGAAAGCAAATGTTAATTTAAAGTTGTACTAAATTCTTGAAGCTCTTAAGACATTCTGTACTCTCCCAATCCTTTCTTAACTATAAAATATCTTTTTGTAGTAATGCACAATGGCTATATTCAATTTATTTCATTGAATATGACAATTGAGTTCAATTACTAGTAGAAGCTAGTGAAATTTGGTTTTGAATTATTTGTTTGGAGACCCCATTTTAATAGATTCTCAAGTACAAGCATCCATTTTTTGGATTGTTGGTTATTTTTATTGTTTCTTGCCTAAACTAAAGTTATTGTGGTACCTTAAAAGCCAAATAAGATGCATTCTTAATGTAGAAGTTCAAATTTAAACGTATGAATATAGTAAATGTGTTGTCAGATAGAGTAACTGAGGCCTTTTGATTACATCAGTGACTGCTAATACTGCTCCTTTTCTCTCAACATAAGTATCTACTTGAACTGATGTTTACAGACAAATTATAGATTTTGTGGATAATATTTTTTTAAATGCACTAATGCTTATGAATTTTTATTCCTTCCGTAGTCTATAGATCACTTGATTATCGCTGCAAATTTCTCTCTAAACTTATTCACATAGGTGACTGATCACTAAATCTCAGGGTGAAATGTTCTCATTATGAGTATGCTTTTATGGAAAAGTGCCTATGCTCAGCATTTTTTATTGTTACATAACAACTGGAATTTTTTTGTTAGTTTAACTGAGGGTATCAATTCAAAATATTATGAATTTAATGTTTTCCAGTGCCAGAACAGATCTCTTAGGGTGTGCCAAGTGCTCTCTATGTATTAAGTTCCTCACAGTATGTGTTGGACAAATAAAAGTGAGCAACAGACCAATCTAGATTTGCCCAAGTTAATATATTCTACAAGAATGACAAGTACTACAGCAGCAACTTGCTAGACTTAGAGGCCATGGATAACCTGAAAATAATGGGCTACCTAGCACTGTCTGCTGATCACGGATCAGCTAATGTACTCAGCACAAGATGGACTCCACAACTGAGAGGAGGCCATGGAGGCCTTCTTTTCTTATGGAAGACATGGCACATATCTTCAATTTCAATCTTCCAGCGCAATGAGGAATCAAGGAAATGTAGATGTCAGTGATACTTTATAGCAGCGCATGTCAATACAGTGCAAAACTGTTCTCAAAATTGCAAGAATGGAAACAGTGGCACACCATGCCATAATGACTTTCAAGGACTTATAACAACTTATAACATTTAACTGATATCTCCAACTGTTTCAAGAAAAAATTAACACTGACCAGGAAAAGCTCTGTCTACATGGAAAAGTTTTCAGAAGTCAGCAGTATTCTCCCTAAGATTTACCTCTGCAGTGTTTGGTTGGTTGGTTGATTGGTTAAATTTATACCAAAAAAAAATAAAAAAGGTAGATAAATTTGAGGGCAATGTCAGATCTTGTGCCTGGTAACCAGTGCCATTCTGGTGGATTTCTAAAAGGCCTAGCAAACAGGGGTAGACAGGGAACACGTACAAGGTGCGGGATTTTGGAATTGCTTTCCACGTCTTCCTTAGTACTCTTTCTCCAACATTATGAAACCCTGATTCACATTTATCCATCAGCCAGTAACACTGGATATTTCACAGAAGGTTCCTGTTCCTTGAATTGCCTGGGAGGAAAATTCTGCTCTGTCTCTGCCTGCTGCATTCTCACCCAGAAAATTCAAAATGCATTTGGAAAGTGTCTGTGAAAGGTTTTAACTGCCCTGCTAAACCCTTGAGTGCTGCTTTTTAAAACTATCCATTATGTGGAGGAGGCTGCTCACAATAGCCTGGGAACACAAGACCTGAGCCTGCTTCAGCAGCTGGCTCTCCTTCCTGGCACAGCAGCAGGCTGTCACCGCACTGCTCTCAGCCACCTCATCCCTCTGGGCCTGGGGCACTCAGGACCCCACTGGAAAAAAACCAGCATTTTACTAGGAGATGCTGATTAATCAAAAATGAACTCTTTCATGGGAAAACATCTTGTCTGACAGACTTCCAAGGAAACAGAGAAAAATTTGCACTGAAAGTATCCTTCTTGTCTGTTGGATAACTGATAAAGGGTAGGTGACAGAATTCCTAAGGCTTGCTTCTTCAAGGGTCTCTCTCTGCTAGGACTGCTGGCTAGCCAGCAACACAGAGGGCTGTACTCCTGACATACATCTTACTAATATTATGACAGTGTTCATTTTAAAAATCAGACTTCAACCATGGGAAATTATAAAAACTATGACATTTCAACATGAAATAAAAGATTTTTCAACAGAAAAGGAATTCTAGTTTATGCTTGTCTTTGCTCAGTAGGGAGCTAACCTTTTCATACTTCTTAATCTCTGTCCAAGTCCCATGATACTGTTGCATCACTTATCTTTTCCCTTGAGACTAATGATTAAGTAGGTTAGTCAAAACTTGCTGTGTGTACTAAAGGCATACTTCTCAAATTCTACCTAACTTCTCCAGTTAGAATGTGGACTCCACAAATTTATTGCAGTTGACTATCAGTTTACTATGTTATCCTTTCAGCTGATTTTTGTCCTCAGAATATGTAGTTAAAGGTTATACATATGATATCTGATATAAAAATCAACTGCTTCCACTATTCTGGGATCACATACAGCCATGTAAAGAAAAATGAAACCTATCTGAAGGACTGGTCTATGACTCTAAGTAATACAGTATTCTGATATTGTTCATTTTAAGAAAAGACAACTACACATACATATTTCAGTGGGAAAAATGTACCTTTTGTTAACACACGTTATAATTTTCAGTACCTAAACAGCAAATTAATATTGAATTTCATTTTTCTTGTAAACTGAAAAGAGAATAAAAAGAATCAAATTAATCTAATCACCCAATAGTATTTTTTTCACTTTATGTTTAATTTTCAAATGTAATGCTGATGTTCATGTATCATGTACTGCATTGTACTAGAAACAGGAGAGAAATAAAGCCCGAAGAATTTAATGAAAATGACAAAGCCTAGATTCTTTCTTTCTAGAGAAGGGAACTGCTCATATGTAGGTGAAACCATTATGGGAAATGGATATTGCTTGTTTTCTCTTCACCTTGTAGTTGCCATGTATGCTAGGCATAAAAACAAGAATGATGGAGAGCTTTTGTAACATGTTTCTCTCTTGAGAAAATTTACTTGACACATTTTTTGCCACACATTTTCTCCCAAGGTGATATCTCTGGGAAAATATTCTTGTTTCTTATAGGATATCTTTCAAAAATACACTGGCTGTGGATAGAACACCACTCCTAAATATTTCTTTTGATGTTTGTGCAAACTCCTAAAGCATCATTGTTTGCTTTAGATAGGACTCTGTGCCATACTTTTTCTTAGTGCTAATAGCAACAGCGGTGTTAGGTCAGTTTTGTTGTCATGATTAATTTTATGCTTGTAATGCACTGTGCTTTGCACTCACATTGAAAATAATACTTCAACAGCATTTAGTGTAGAACTAACTGTAACACTGGTGGTGTTCTTTATGCTGACTACTAAATTTCTTTACCCCACTGCAAAATACCTTTCTTTGACTTTTATTTAAAGGTAATTTCTCTACTGAAGTACCAGGGCAATATACCTTAATATTAAGTAAGCAGTCTTTTGCATCTCTAACTTCCTTAATTTTTCTTAGCTGTACGGGATGCACCATTCAGATAAGCCTTTTTAATAAGTACAGGTTTGTTTGAGAAATAGATTTTGTCAAACCCCAAATATTAATGTGGAACTTGTAGTGGTCTTTGAGTCTGAGAAAGCTTGGAAAGCAAGTGGTTAAAATATTTTGAGGAGGTGATACATGACCCAATGAATCTGGAAAGCCACTGAAGTGATGTTTGTGGATATTTGTCAGATACCACATGGAATTTGTGATTTAACTGTTTGTTGGCTATTTCTGTGTTGGAGGAGTTCCCACCTCCCTCTGATGCCTGTCACGCTGCACAGCTTCTGAGATCTGTTCTTTTCCTCCAGCACTCCCAGCTATAACTATGCACCAAACATGGATAAGCACTGGATTATGCAGTACACAGGGCCCATGCTGCCAATCCACATGGAGTTTACCAACGTCCTGCAGCGCAAAAGACTTCAGACCCTGATGTCAGTTGACGACTCTATGGAAAGAGTGAGTGCAAGAAACTGCTGTTACAGCAGTTGACAATCTTGTTAGTTGGTAACAAAATTTAATTAATTCATTCTTTCTTTACCTTCACCAACCACATTCTGGGGAAAGTCATTGTACTATGAGGAATTACTCCACTTTTTCCCAGTGGAATTGAATTCTGGTTCTCTGCAACATGAGGCCAAGCTCCTGGCTTTCTTCTTTCAATTGCTGGGTCAAAAAAACAGTGGGCTTTTTTAAAGGGAAAAGTCACTGTGCCTAGTATAAAGCCTGGTATTAACAGAAGATGCATCACCTGTGTGTACACATGGATAGACACAGGTGCACACATGACAACTTGTATTCATTTCACACACTCCATTCACAGTTTATCCTTCAGCTGAAATCTGGGAACTGGCAAATCACAGCAACTCAGGTGTCAGTCTACAAGTGTTTGGAGAAGTTAGGCAATGCAGTGCACTGCTAATTATAGGTAACATGATACATGAACTATTAGGTTTACTTTGTATGACTTTTTGTTCCAAAATCAAGCACCATGACCAAAGATCTTCCCCTAGAGAGATTTCTTTAAACTTTAATAAAAATTTACAGCTTTTTCCCAAGCCCACAACTGTAAGGAATGGGAAAGTTGTGGACTAGCACAGTAAATCAAATCTTAGTACCTTTTCCCCTAAAGTTGTGGCAGACTTTTTTCACAAGCTGTGTGTGAGTACACAATGAATTTTTGACATACTAAGGCAACTACCCCATCATTACCGTATTTTCTCTATTCTAATTTTCTGGAGCTGTTTAATTGTCCCCTCTGTCAAGTGAGAAATTGAACTGGTAGGTCAATTTTTTCACAGCACAGTAAAGGCAAGATGTACAAATGCCAGACCCCAGAATCTGTGTCAGCCATGTCATTGATGCCCTGTTTGGTCCTGTGTATTTAAGGGTTATAAATGATGGTTATACACGACTCTGCACAAAACGTGTTTTGCTACACTTAACTCGGAGTTCTTTCTGTGCTGGGTTGCAGTTACACCAAATGCTTGCAGAGATGGGAGAACTGGAGAATACCTACATTATTTACACTGCTGACCATGGATACCATATTGGGCAGTTCGGACTGGTCAAGGGGAAGTCAATGCCGTATGACTTTGATATTCGAGTTCCTTTCTTTATTCGTGGTCCAAGTGTGGAGCCGGGATCAGTGTACGTTCCCTTACGTCTCTAGCACAGCTGTTGAGCCTAATGTAAAATGTTTCTGAGAACATGTAATTATCACTTTGTCTAGTTTCATTTCATGAAGGATGCCCTATTATTGCAGAGCAATGAGTCTCATAAACAGACCGTTTTTTCACTTTGCATATTATGAATAAGTTATAATGCAGATGAGAAAACTGTAATGCATAGTCCTGTAGGGTTGGACTTGGGTTTTGCTTTTAAAAACTATGTGCTCATCTTTACTGCTCACTCTGTCACTTAGCATCATGCCCTCATTGTCAGTGAGATAAGAGCAGTGTTGCTGCTGCACCTCCTTGTTTAATCGTGCTTAACTTTTTCTTTGTGATGTCAGTCTGCAGTACTGGCCTATCGTTCTGAGCTGTAGACTTCAAAGGGGGTTTTCTAAACTTAGCACTTCTGTAGAGCTTTACATCTTCAAAGCCCTGATAAGCATTAATTATCATTCTATTTCCAAGAGAATGTGAAGACTTACACATTGAACACATGGCAACTATGACCTTTCCTGTTGATTTGCAGTGTGCCTCAGATAGTTCTGAATATTGATCTTGCTCCAACAATTCTGGATATAGCAGGCCTTGACACACCTCCAGATATGGATGGCAAATCTGTCCTAAAGCTTCTGGACTTGGAGAGACCAGGAAACAGGTGGGTCCCAGGATCCTTTTTTAGCCAGTTCAGAAGCAAACACCTAAGTAAATCAACAGCTGAGTGGAAAAACAGATTCTGTGAAAATGAGTTGTGTCATGGCAACGACCACAGCTTTCCCATTTCAAGAGTCTCTTAAGTAGTAGATCTATAAAATTGCATGTATATATAAGTGGGGAGTTGTTTTTTTTCAAAAATAATTTGTTAACACTTACACAGTGGTGTACTTCAGTGCCAGCAGTAAATGTCATTATTTTACTTTCAGGTTTCGAACAAACAAGAAGACCAAAATTTGGCGTGACACATTTCTAGTGGAAAGAGGGTAATTATTAGGGGTGAGAGAGTTTTGGGAGAGCCTGCCTGCTGGGAGTACTCCTTGTACATGCTTTACTTTCTCCTTCCTCTTCTTCCTTTTTATGGTCAGAGAAGCAGTAAATTTTGCAAGCAAACTGACAGGCATGACTTTTTTCCTACTTTCCCACCACTGCCTTTGCAATCTCCTGTGCTCCCAAATACCTTTCTCTGAAGAAATTTGAAAGCATGTTTTTCTGGTGATTCTCCTAGCCTCTTTCCCTAACACTGTGCTTGTTCCCACTTTTGTCATTATCCAAATCATTTTCTTCCCAAATCTCAGTTTCAAATCCAGCTGTGTAGAATCCTCTTATAAGCTAATTTTGTATTTTCCATAATGTATTAGAAGAATTCTTCATTTTTGTTCTAGCTAAGACTTATGTGTAATTGAGATTCATGACTATAACTGCTCCTCTCTTTGCTGATAACTCCTTATACCCTCTTACCCTGCCAGTTGTTGCTGTGAAAATTTTCTCTGGGTAAAAACTTTACTGCAATTTCATTTTGGTACTTTATGACTTTACAGATTATGAAAACCTTGTCTGATGTATTACAAAGCAGTGCATGAAAGACACATCGTAATATGTAAGATACAGCCGAGCTTGTGCTGAGTATAAAAGTCCTGTTGTGTCTTCAGCTGTGTTTTCCAGCCAAGAAAGTATTGCTTCAAAGCTTTTTGTAAAAACCTACATTTATGAATCAATGGTGCTGAACTGTACCAGTTACACATATTTTAGCAGCACTTATTTATCTTCTGGCAATTTTCAGCCAGTCACCTGAGGCTTTTTTTCAGTATGTGACCTACATCGAAAGTCAGTAACAGAAATGTGTGGATTTTTTCCCTGAGAAGACATAAACCTTCAAGTAGCTTCACTGTTCAAGTTAAATTCTTCCTTAGGGCTTAGAACAGTGCACCTAAAACACTCCACTTTATTTTTTTTTAAGCAAATTTCTACGCAAGAAGGAGGAACCCAACAAAAACACTCAGCAGTCTAATCAACTACCAAAGTATGAGAGAGTAAAAGAATTATGCCAACAAGCAAGATACCAGACAGCCTGTGAACAACCAGGACAGGTAAGCCACAAGAAACTGCAGTTTTCTAGGTGTCACAGGGAAATACACATTTTACACTATGGGTCAAAAGAATTTGAAGAATATGGCTTTTGGAAGGTAACTAAAAGATCGCTGTTGTTAATATCTTCAGAGCAAAAGAAAACCAGACAAATTTCTCTAAGCAGTGGTCAAATTCAAGGTGTTGAAGACCTGGTCCTACATTTGTTGTCCTAGTACAGAGCTCATAGTAAAACTCCCATTGCCAAACATAACGTGAAATGACTACTTTTTCTTTGATCATGTGCATTGATAAATATGCAAGATAGTTCGGTAATAATTGTTAAAAAGGGAGAGAATCTTTCTGAGCTGTGAAAGCTTGGACTCACTGGGCTAGTTCAGAACTACCAAACAAACTGGTTAGTCCTAAGGTTACAAATTAATTCATTTGCTGGGATGAACAACTGAACAGCACGCTTAGTAATCATCATCTTTTAGCATTTATTGAAACACTTTAAACAGAAGGGTCTCCAGAAACACTCCCTATTTCACGTCACTGTAAGGAATCAGGCAGCGATACCCATACCCAAACATTACGTTTTCTTCTTGCAGCCTTAGTGATTTCAGTATAACATCTGACTCTGATACAAAGGTCTAATTGCCTGCTCATAAAACCAGAAATTACTGCACCCTTGACTACTACGCTTACACCTGCATTTCTACAGTGCACACACAGGAAGAGAGCTAAATTAAGTGATTCTGACTCCAAATTCTCTTCAATCCATCCTGAATTAATGCAATACCTATGGTTACATACGAAGATGGATTTACTGGGGAGGTGTGCATCCTTCTCATTGACACCACCTCCAAGCACGCTGAGGCACATGCTGGGGGCCCCAGGCAGTGCCTTGTGCCTGCCTTGCCGTCCCTGCAGTCCATCCCCGTCCGCGCACACCTCCCCGCAGAAGTGCGAGGTGATTTCTCCCAGGCAGGCTCTTGCGCTTTCCCTCAGATGTTTGCTGGGAGCGCTGCCGGCAGCCGAGGGCCTGGCTGAGCTCGGGGCCGGCTCTGCGGAGCGGAGCGAGGGCACAAAGGCCGCTCTGTGCCGGGCCGGGCCCGCTCGCTCCGCGCCACCCAGGGCGCCTGGCCCCGGGCAGGCCGCGCTCTGCCCGAGAGCCCGCCTGGGGAAAGGCTCCGGCCCTGCCCTGCCCCTTCGCCTCCTGTGGAGTGTAGGGTTACAGCAATTCTCGGTTAATCACAGATTGCACTGGATTAATGTTTCGGCTGTCACATCCTCGGCCGGGTCCTCTGTCACGGCTCTTACCTCGCACATGCTCCTTAAATGCAGCCACTTTTGAAGGGATATACACAATATCGCAGTCTCACCCAAGGGCAAAGTTTTCAGGAGTTCAAGCACTGCTGTTGCAAACAGAGATTAAATTTGAAAATCTGAATGCTTTATAAAAACTAAAGGAGATCAGTGAAGTAATTTAGACTGTTAGACACTAAGATGTTAAATATTACATAACAAAATCTTGTCTTTGCAATTATTTCTTATATTTTTGCCTCTTATGCCAAAATCCAGGTTTGGAATAACTACTTTTCCGCATATGAATAGAAAAGGTTAAGTGTCCTGACTAGACATCCCACCTGAAGCAGTAGGAAACCCTGCTCACAGGCCTGTTCTCAGCACAGGGCAGTAGATCCTTTTGGTGAATCCTACACTGGTGAATCCCGTATTGGTGAATCCAGTTTGATCAAAGGGTGAAGGAAGAAGGGCAGCAAGGAGGCTACAAAATCAATAGTGTTTGTAGAGGGTCTCCCACCTACAAACTCTCATCAAGGTCTTTTCAATGCTGAAGGTGTGTTGGCTGCATGGATGGATGAAAGACAGCGCTGAGAACAATTTTTAGACACAGCCATTGGTTTGTACACATTATTTTCTTTAAAAAATAGACCAAGGCTATCCCTGTTACTTCCAACATCCTGAAGGCTTCCGGCAGGGGTGCTGAAGTTAAATATGCCTATGGAAAACTTCTGTTGAGCAGAGCATCGTGAGGCGTGGAGCATCCTCTGGGCTTGTTCAGCCCGAGGGGCACAGACCCACTCCTCCCACTCCATCTGCCCTCATGCAGCCCTGGGAAACAAGGTCAGTTTCTCTCTCAAGGACAGACTACCTGTGGTGCTCACAGAAAAGCCAGCATAGAATAGGTAAAGTGTGAATTTAAAGACCAGCATTGGACTAATATGAACTTCAGTGAGGCATTGCAATGTGAAATAAGAATCTGCAGGATTTTTTCTGTGTAGAGAAGTTCTTCAAATGAAAAAAGTTAGTAGTTAATAAATGTACCTTAGTCATGTGTTCCAATGTGCATTTCTGAGCCATCATAGTTTAATATGAGGTTCCTGCAGCAGATTTGCTCTAGTCGTTTTGCACTTCTTAGAAAAGATAAAATATTGTTTTATCTTATGAGATTTGTTGATTTCAATTACATAGGTGCATTTATAGATATATGTTGATAGTTGATTTCAGTTACATAGGTGCATATATAGAAATAAAATCTTCATTTAAATTATGGTCTTTTATGATACTTCCTATATTTATTCTAATCAGTTGCAGTTAACATCAGTTAAATTAAAATTACTTTCATAAAATGAATGATTGCTGACAGATTCTAAAATAGTGAAATTACTGGTCTGTGGGAAACTGCTGCTAAATGTCTGAAACTAAGGATAAGCATTTGGGGAATTAATACACCACTAAAATCTTGCTCTTAATTTAAATTTACTCTAGTCAATACGTAGTTTATTTGAAAAGGAAATCACAAGGAAGCTGAAAGAGAAAAAAAAAATTCCTGTATTAAAATGAGGTGCGATCCTGAGATTTGCTAGTTCTAAAATCTCCAAGGCTGAGGTACTCAGGATAATACTTGCTTCAGCTTATTTTCTCTTTAAAAGAAAGGAAAATAAAGGAACCTAGCACAATAATTTTTTAATCAAATGTTTCAAAATTCTTTTATTTTTTTATGGCTAATGTATATCTGAAAATAGATAAACCTAAAAAAAGGGGGGGAGATTTTGAAGAGACATCTGTAAAATATAAATATAAAATACTTTCACTGTTAGTTTTTAATGTATTTAAATTTTCTAGCTCCATTGACATGTTGCATCACTTCCATTGTAGATCACACTGTAGATCACTGTCCCCTTGCTGTTTTTACATAATCCCCTTTATGGGAGGACAGTTTCCAAGCGCTCACCCACCTCCTTGGGAACATCTCAGAAGGGAGATGTGCATGGGATGTGTTCACTCCTGAGTTGTTTCCAGCAGTCGCTGACGTGGGTCAGCAGTGAGCCCATGCCAAGGAGAGGAGCTCCTGCTGAGCTGCATTAGCAGGAGCACTGCTAACAGGTCGTGGGAAGTGAGCACTCGCCTCTCCCTGGTGCCTGTGGGCTGCACCTGGAATGCTGCATCCGGGCTGGGATCTCCAGCAGCAGTGGGACTTTGGTGCGCTGGAGCAAGTCCAGGGGAGGACCCCAGAGATGGGGTGGAGGTACTGAGAAGGGGCAGAAGTTTGTTTGGCCAGGGGAAGAGAAGGCAAAGGAAGAAGCTAATTGTTTCCTTTGATTAATCAATGGCTAATTAGAGAGAAGACAGGCCCAGGTATGTCTTGGAGGCGCACAGCAAAAGGGCTATCAGTTAGAGACAAGTTGCATCAAGGGAAAGTGTAAAGAGCTGCATGGAAAAAAGTGTTACCATAAATATGATTAAGAACTGGAGCCCAAAGAGGCTGTGGAAAGTCCACTCCAGGATACATCCAAACCTAATAATGTTGTTGCTTTGAGGAGGAGGATGAACTAAATGATCTCCAGATGTTCCTTCAGTGCATGCTCTTAATATTTACTTGCTTAGTACCTGGCCTTGAGGATTTCATGTTTTCTTCTTCCTCCTCAACTTCATAACTTGGGAAGTGCTGTTAATTTAATGAACTTGTAAGTGAGTTATGGGTCACCTGCTCGTGTCGTATTTTGGTATAGACTAGATTTCAGCCCCTGCCCTGCCCCAGCTGTTGATCTGTGCTCACCCAAAGCACAGACAGTCCTGTCACATCAGCCAGATTCACTCCCCTGGAAAAGGGAGCAGGAGCTTGTGGGCTCCCTGCTCAGCTTGGGGCTTGGAGAGGGGTAGGCATTTCCTTTGTGTTCCCTCCACATCTCCACATGAGAGAATGCTCAAGAAATTGTGATGGGAACAGGAGGTTTTGTTCATAGTTCGTATGCCAAATTTGTCACCAGTTTACATGGTGTAACTTACTGAGGTCACCTGATTGAGCCCAGTTGGTTTAGCAGTGGATGCTGATGGGTTTTAACACTTTAATGGTTTGCAGGGTATTTTAATATTTCATTGATATATATTTACCTTCTCAGTAATAAGCTACACCATACAGAAATATTGATTCATCTGCAGTGTTCATCTGCAGCACTCATCTGCAGCATAACTCTGCTTTTTTTTAATATGGGGAACACTTGGTGTCAACTTGGTGTAATAAAGCTTTGTTAATTTTCCAACAGAGCAGAAAAAATAACATGTGAACAAATGTTTCTCTGGATTAATACAACCTTATCATGACACAAATCTCTTCTCAGCTTTCCACTGGAATGACCTGAGACAAGAATATATGTTAGTTCAGGAGGTTTAGAGGCAAGCTGCTCTTAAATCCTCCAGCAGGTTATTTTTCTTGAACTCATTCCATCTTCTCACTCATGAAATTTTTCTGGATACTTAGCAAATATCAAATAAAACCATGTTAACTTTGTTTTCATTTATACTTTTTCTTTCTCTCTTCCCTTACCTAAACGTGTAATTAAGGAGTTGAGTTAATTCATAAGTATTTATTCTTTTTCTCTCTGGTCTGAGTCATAGGAATTTTCCTAAGGCATAATTTTGACTTCTGGGACCTAACACTCTTTCCCAGATCACAGTTACCTTATGAGGTCTGGTGACTGATAGGCTGGATGTCTCCAGTGTACTGCTCAACCCATTATTTATAATCAGTATCAAATCCATAGCCAAATATGCATTTTCATCCTCTTAGAAAAATTACACAAACCACAATCTTTTTTTTAAATTTTCCCAATAGGATTAAAAAAAAAAAAAAAGACCCACCCTCCCACAATGAGGACTATGAAGCACTGGGTTTAACATTTCAGCTCTTAGATTGGATGACTCAGCAGCGAAACCCAGACATGGGTCTGTTTATTTTATGGGCATACATCTCCTACCATCTGCTCGACACTACCTGCCAGTTTGTGAACAGCAAAGGTCTGAAACTTGTAAAGATCCATGGCCTTCTGCCAGCTCCAATGAGCACTGACAGTGGGCAGAGCAGGAAAATGCATTGTGCTGCCCATGTTGGTATGGCACTCACACTGTGCTAGACAGGTACAACAGTGTAGCTGCACCTTCCCTGTGCCCGCTTTTCATGCGCCTCGCCTTTAGAGATGCATAATATTGAGTGTCCTCCTGAGGAACTCTATCCCAAAACTACCCTGAGGAAATAATGTTTCATTTGGAGAAAATGCCTGAAGACTGTACAGTGAGATTTTTAGTTAGATTAGGTCTTAGTGTATTTTACCATGATCTGAGGTTTTACGGGTAGTCACTGGAGACATGTTGCTGAATCCAAACATCAGCTTTGTGGTAAATGTGCAAGATTCTTCTGGCTCTGATCCAAAAAGCATGTTCTGTAGCCTGTGCTCCTATTTTTCACGTATTTTGCACCCTCTAAAAACCTAGCATAAGAGTTTAATTTTATTATTGATATTCATATTTATCAAATTATCATATCAGCATTCAGTCGAAAGAATATCTATTTGCCATACTGAAAGAACACTTGCCATCAATCAGCTCACAGATAATATTGTAAAGGAAATTAGAATGGGGCTTATTAGGTGTAGTCTGGTTTGGCTCGAGTATCTATGTTCTCATAAAATAAATGTCACAGACCATACATTTGTATAGGTCAGCTTTATGACCAGCTGCAGAGTATGAATAAAAACACATACATTGGTAAGAGCTGGCCAGAAGTGTCAGATGGCTGGCCAGCCACTGACAGCCAGACCTTGAGCACCCACTAAAACCCAACTAAAATTATGCTATGGCATATTAACATCACTCATGGATTCTCCAGATTCCAGAACAACCTCCTGATACTTGCAGGAGTCAAAAAGCACTTGCTGATCAACCTGTTTTATCAGAGCATTGATTCAAAGCTGTCTCTTCTTGGCCATCTCCCCACTGATACCATCTTTTCTTAGTAATAATTCTGTGGAGTATCTATGCACAGGCTTAACTGGAAGCACATGTGTTTGGGACCAGTTATGTGCCTAAAACTAAGTGCATGCTTCATGCACTTGGTGAACAGCCCTTGTAGCTATTCCTCACTTTAGACCCTGCAGAGTCATCCCTCACAGCTGACAGAAACATGCCTGCAATTTAGTTGCTCAAGAATTCATAGGAATTGCCAGAAATTATGATACCTCTAGTTAAAATACCACTCTGTTTATGAGTTGAAACCAAATATGAAGATAAGTTCCTTTATCTGTAAAAATAATCTTTCAAGGCATGGTATTTCATATTTCAGCCTAAATAGATCACATTTCAGCCTAAATATTTAAGTTTTTATCAAACAGAGAGCAGCTCTTCCCAGATTTGACAATCCTTTAAATTCAAGCAATACTTAATTGGATGTATGAAGCCTATTCTGGATAAAATCCAGAGATATTCCAGGAAGATTACTGGATTCACTGGTTTAATCTCTTTCAATGCACAACTGTGTTCAATATTTTCACTATCATCTTACTGGTGTTCTCTAACAGAAAGACCTTTATGGTAGAGTGGCACAGTTCTTAACAAAGCAAATTCTTTAAACCTCTATTAAAGTAACTCTCTGTACCAAAAATGTCTAGACAGAAAACACAGTTTATGCAAGAATTATTTTTAACAATTGCTGTAGTACTCCTTTGAGGTTATCTTTTTGCAGAGTTTCCATTTTAAAGCATCTAGTGAAATGGAATATAAGCTAAGTCCTCTGCAAGTTAAATGTATATGACACAATAGTTAAAAGATTATTAGTGGTATTACTATTTATAGCTAAAGGATTAAATTTATCCTTTTCATTAGCTCCTATTTGTTTGCACCTGATAGTGGAAGTTTATTGGATAACAACAGAAATCTCTTGATGTTGAGCTGTAACTACAGTCAAGTTAATAGATTTGGTAGAGAATGCTATGCAGGAGAAATATTTGCTGTCTTGACCTAGGTGCCTACATTTCTAGAGCTGGCAATGCAGTTCATGCATATTTTATAACTAGAGAACTGCTATGACTGTGACACTTAAAATCAATCTTGCCCATACAGCAAGAATGCAAAATTTTGTAGTCTGTAAAATTCCTGGGCAGTTTTCTCTTTCTTTCTTTTCATAAGCCTGTGATGTAGCTCAAAATTGCTAATTTTTATATAGCTATTTCTGTTATCTAGTGATTAATTCCTTCATTCCTTTTTTCTCCAGTTTCATCCCTGTGCCTTTATCTGAAAGTATTTCTAAAGCCTGTCATACATTTCTGCCCATCAGTTCTTGTAGGACAAACTTCTTCCCTATCTGTTGAACCACGACCATTGCATTTTTAGGAACACTTCTCAGGAGCTAAGGCTGTATGTAAATAACTGCCTTTGAATATATTCATGTTGTCAGACTCTGGAGCATGATCCAACAGAAAGTGGTTCATTTTCGAGAGAGTGGTGCAAAACTTGGGATCTGCCATTACAGGCTGCATCTACTCAGCTCTAAAATGGAGGAGGAGATTTTTTTTCCCACAAAAATGCAGCAATTCCAAATTTCCTGAGTGAACCTGGCAAACCATCCCAGTTAAACAGCTGCACTCATGTGCAATGTTGAAGTACTGCTGAGATGAAACAACACAGATTAGTACTTCCAGGGGCATTTAGGAGCCTTGGTCAGGACCGGGGTTCAGTTCTGCTCTGTGAGGATGCACAGAGGACATGACCTTAACCAGCAAACATTTCTCAGTATTCAGGTCCAGTTCAGCACAAATGAACTGCTGCTGCTCTGCACTGTTTACCATAGACAACTAATTACAGGGCACTTTTCAATATGTTGTGTGACACAGCCTCTTCTAATGGCCCAGAGAAAGCAAAAGCAAGACAGCTCTGATTGCAGTAGCACAGCCCTGAGCCAGACTCCTTTTCCAGCATTATCACATCAAGTCCCCTGGCAGTCCCCCAGGTCTGGTTGCTGCTAATGAAGGAAAATGGTGCACACATATCCAGCCTGTGACGGTATTTCCATCTGTACTCTTTTCAAATTTAGAGAGTACCTTTCGAAACAGGAAAAAAGGGAAATGAGATCTTGAGGACATGTTTAAATTCATGAAGTCTTCATTTTTCAGTCCTTATCTTAACATTCCCTAGGCTGAGCAATAACACTCAAAGTCAGTCATACATTACAAAAATGAAAAAGCACCTGTAAAAATATTGCTGCTATGTTATATTTCCGGTTGCATGTTTTGCAGGGTTTCCTAAGTTTGTGATAAAATCTGACAAGGTATTTAACACTGACGTGTCTACTGCAAATACTAGGTGTTTACATTTCATAGAAACCTTTAGCTTGCCCACTGTTGGGACATTTTTCATGACTTGTCTAATTCGTTTCCCCTCTATATAAGGGAGCAGCAACTGTCTCAAATCCAGCACAGTCAATTAACTGCACAAAGCTGATTGGAAGTCCTGCCTAAGTAGCTATTTACAGTGGAGCACATCACAATGATTCATTCTGAATATATACTTTTATGCCTTAATTATAATCAGTAATGAAATAGACTTAATTTTAAGGCTGTGGCACAACTAATTAATACCAGGAAATTGAGACCCCAGGTAGTTATGAAGACAATTGGTGTTGTCTTCCTTATCTAGCTGCAAGTCACAACTGGAGCCATGCCAGGTATCAAGGCAAAGCAAAGCCACCAAGGACAAACCACCCCTTTTAACCAGCCCATGTCCTACCCTTTGTCTTTGAAATGTCATTATGAGAACAAACCTCTATCCCCAGAAGAAAGTACATCATGCTAGTGTCATTGTCCAAGGAAAAGCTCCTGCTGCAGCACCGTTGCCTTTCTTGCCTCAACACTGAGGAACAGGCACAGGTTTAAACTTCAGGTTTGGCAGAGATTAAAGCAGCTCAACTTCTGAAGGATAGGATAGGATAGGATAGGATAGGATAGGATAGGATAGGATAGGATAGGATAGGATAGGATAGGATAGGATAGGATAGGATAGGATAGGATAGGATAGGATAGGATAGGATAGGATAGGATAGGATAGGATAGGATAGGATAGGATAGGATAGGTGTAGTGGTTTAACCCCAGCCAGCAACTAAGCCCACACAGCCACTCACTCTCTCCAGCACCAGTGGGATCAAATGGAGAATTGGAAGAGCAAAAGCTGGAAAACTTGTGGGTTGAGATAAAGTTTGATATGGAAAGGAAAAGCAGTGTACACAAGCAAAACAAGAGGGAATTCATTCACTCCTTCCCAGGGACAGGCAGTTTTTCAGCTACCTCTGGGAGAGCAGAACTCTATGACATGTAACAATGACTTGGGAAGACAAAGGTCATGACTCCAAATGTTCCCTTCTTCCCCCACTTTATATACTGAGTGTGATGTCCTATGGTCTGGAATATCCCTTTGGTCAGTTGGGGTTGCCTGTCCCAGCTGTGTCACCTCCCAGCCCCCCCAGCCATGCCCAGGCTCCTCACCAACGTGGCAGCAGAAAAAGCAGAAAGGCCTTGGCTCTGTGTAAGCCCTGCTCAGCAATAACGGGAACATCTCTATATTATCAACCCTGTGTTCAGCACAAATCCAAAACAGCCCCATACCAGCCACTGTGAAGAAAATTAACTCTACCTCAGCCTAAATCAGCACAAGAGGATAGGACAGAACTATTTCTGTTGGAAGGGATCTACAACAACCATTGAGCCTGACTGCCTGGCCACTTCCATGGTGTGTCATTAACAGTACTTTCCGAATGCCTTTTGAACATTTACAGGCTTGGGGCAACAACCCCATCTCCAGGAAGCCTGTACAGTGTTTGACCACTCTTTTGGTAAAGAAATGCATCCTAATGTGCAATCCAAACCTCCCCTGGCACAACTTTGAACCATTCCCACATGTCCTATCACTGAATCCACATCACCCTGATGGCTTTCCCTCCTCAGAGAGCTGTGAAGGAAATTACATTGCCCCTCAGGCTGTTTCTTTCAAACAAGACAAATCCAAAGTCCTTAACTGCTCGGTCCTTTGACACTTTTATCTCCCCTAAGCTCCTTTGCAATTTGCTGACGGGGCAGGGAAGGCACTGGGAAGAGCTGGCAGCCAGCACACACAAACCCAGCCAAGGCTCCAAGTGCATATGCAGAACAAACCCTGCTTGGTTCAGGGTGGCTGTAAGCTAGCAAAGCTCCTCCCAGTGGGCTAAGTTCCATCAACTTTCAGGTGTGGGGTGTCAGGGCTCCACTGGTGTGGAAGCATTAAAGATCCTTTTTCACCTTTGCTTTCCCTCTGAACCTAAATTGAGGAGGAAAGTGAACTGAAGGCAGGGAGCTGAGGTGAGAGGGAAATAGTGGCTGGAGGGTAGGTGATGAAATGAGATGAAAGAAGGAAAAGATGAGTCAATGACAAGGAAAAAGGCTGACACAGATGAAGTTTCACAACATGACTGAAACAATATAACAGCTTGTTGCAGCCAAATGTCAGGAGCTTGGGTTTTTCTCTACTATTGGTTTAGGGTTTTAATTCTGAGTTAGTTCTCTTTTCTCCTACCAAGGTGAAAATAAACCAGTGCAAGGGTCCCTAAAGCAACAGGCAGCCAGAAGCAAGGACTATCCTATATTCCTATGGCAACAGTGAATTGTTAGATTGTCTAAGGTGTCTTGTGAAATATCACTGTAAGAAAGAAGATAAACATGGGGAAAATAAGAAAACATATACAAATTAAAATTTTATGAAGCCATATTTAGCTTGTGTTAGCTAATGGGGTTATTTAATTGATGAAGAAATAGTGATCCAGAAACCAAAATTAATAGTCCTGACCTTCAAATAATAGTTTGTTATTCAAACTGGGAAAGAAGGTAGAAAACAGGGGATATGGCAGTGCATTCAGTCAGAATCTTCCTTTATGTGCATTAATGCATTTTGTAGATCGAAAGATGAGCAGAAGAACCATTATGATTTAACTGCATAAGGCACGCTCAGTGTCTGATTGTGCTGGCATGGGCAGGGATTCAGGAAAGTTAGACTGAAAATTCCAACTTAGAACTCCAAAGCATCTTTATAATGACACTCTTTTTAAAGTAAAATTTTAAAAAGGAAAATAAAAGAGGAAATGAATCACATTTAATCCCTGTTTTAAATAGGGAACTATTATTGGCTTGTACTAGACACAGAGCGTGTTGTTTCAGCGTTAGTCATAATACTGTTAAAAATGATCTAAAAGGTTATTGAAGCCACTCCTACAACCTCTTGCTATGATTAGTGCAAAGAGACAAAGAGAATACTTATTCTACTTTAAAATGCTGCTTTTGAGACTCCTTAAAAGCTAGTGCCATATGTTTATAAATGTAACACGTACCCAATAAAGACAGGAAATATAGTGGTGCAGTCAACTCTTATCCTGTAACAATCATCTCTTGCTGCAGAAGGAAGAGAGCACATGCTATGGGAGAGTAAAATCAGCAAAGCTTTACAGCTCTTGGACACCTTTCCTTGTAGAAAGTTACATTGTCACTTATAGATGTACCTTTACACTGAAAGTCTGGGCACAAGTGTAATTTCTCTGCCAGTTATTGGACTTGTTCAAATTAAGGTCCTTTTACACATGGCTTACTGTTCTGAGATCAGAGTCCTGCCAATCCACAGGAGGATCTCAGCATGGAATCCATCTTTAATTCAGCCCACATGTTAGGCCAGAGAGTGCTGTGGTTCTGACTCACATCAGCTCATTCCTCAGGTTATCAGGCCAGAAAATCTACCTGAGGCTCAGTTTTCTTTCTCCGTTCTTCAGTCAGCATGACAGCATCCCCAAAACAGTCCAGAGCAGCCATTAGTTAATGGAGCTTACTGAAATGTGCATGCTCTGATATTAGTGTCCATTTCAAAAATTAGATTGGCAACTCCATTAGGACCAGCATTCATCTGCCTTGTTATTATTAATGAGGCAAGAGAAAGCTACTTATGCTATTCAGTCATGGGAACCAAAAAAAGGACACAGTACAGAGAAACTTTACTCAAACTGCAGCTAAAAGGTTCCAGTTACCAATAACATTACTGAGTTTTGTTCTTTGCAATATCCAGCCAAGCTTAGTGCTTTGTATGCAAACTCTGTTCATTGTGGCTTAAGATGAAAAAGTGAACAAAACTCACTGAGTAATAGTGATTTATGATTGCATTAAAATTATAAATAAACAGAGCTATTTCTAGTTCTACCTATTGTTATTCAGACTACTGCTGACTTAAAATCTTCACAGACGTCTTATTTTATATAGTGTATTGTGAATGCCATGTATGGCAAGCTTTGGGTGTGGGCAAAGGAGCTCTGATCTCTTTTGTTTTTAAATAACATTTAGGTTTTTTAAAACAGTATGATGTGGAAAGGAAATTAAACTCCCAGTTGTTTTTTAATTTGAAATGTGAAGGTGATGGGATCCACTGGAAAAATCCACCTGGAATCTTCCATCTGGTTCAGTGATGTTGATAATTAAGTCAGACAGATATTGTGCAGACAAACTGGAAAAAAAACCTGTTTCCTTTCATTCTCCCACACTTGGTCTGATATTCAGCACACACACAATGCTTTTTACAGGTACTCCTTCCAGAGCTTTTCCTCCCAAGTCTCATACAAATCTCATGACTTATAACTCCAAAGGAGTTTATCCAAGATGATTTCTTGTTTACTGTCCCTAAGGTTCTTCCCCTTGCTTGCACCTGCTGACTGTAGGGAATGCTTTATGTATTTTTCTGTAGATTACATCCACAATTTGTTCTTTTCTTTCCAAAACACTCTACAACTGAACCAGTTCTTCCTCATCCATGAATTGGGGATTGTTTTTATTTTTCCCTGAATCATGCTAGAAAAATCCAAGTCACAGAACAAAGTACTTTTTTTTTTTCAAAGAAGAAAAAGGGTGGGTGACAACTGCCTTGCTACTATTCCTTGACTCAGTAAATTAAGACTTTTAAGTTGCTCTTTTCAGGGATATGTGTAGTATAGATACTCTTGATTTATATATATATATGCGTGTTTGGTTTTTGTTGGTTTTTTTTAAACTGGATTGTATGTTTTAGGCAGATTTGAGGTGATTCCATTCAAGCTTATGTTTTCCTAGTGTGAGAAAGACATTGTGGAGAATGTGCCTGAATTTTTGCCCTAAAATATTTCCCTTCTCAGTTTGCTATTTAAGGGACTGCTTAAATTTAAAAATAAATTTACCTGTCTCCTTTTACTGAAAGCAACAGGGGTTTGGAAGGCTGTTGGGAAATCACCTTCACGTCTCTCCCTTGCAGAAGTGGCAGTGCACAGAGGATGCTTCTGGCAAACTCCGAATCCACAAGTGCAAGGTGTCGAGCGACATCCTGGCCATCAGGAAGAGAACGCGCAGCCTCCACTCCCGGGGCTACGGCGGCAAAGACAAGGACTGCAACTGTGGAGACACTGATTACCGGAACAGCAGGGCCCAGAGGAAAAATCAAAGACAGTTCCTGAGAAACCCTAATGTGCAAAGTAAGTGTTACTTGATCTCTTGGACTCTGAGGCAGAGAGCAGGGGGAAATGGCTAGCAGAGCATTTTCCTACCAGTGTGCTCTTGCTTTCACCTCTGTGTCTCATGAAGACGTCCAGAATTGGTAGTCAGGTTCTGCGTAATTGCCTCTGCAATAAGTACCTGAAGTGGGCCTAGAGCTGGAGAGGGAATTTGCAAGGTCATTTAGTGATAGGACTAGGGGAAATCACTTTAAACTTGGACAGAGTAGGTTTGGGTTAAATATTAGGAAGAAAATCAGTGCTGTGAGGGTTGTCCAGAGAAGGGGATGCCCCATCCCTGGATGTGTTCAAGGCCAGGTTGAGCAACCTGTTCTAGCGGCAAGTGTTCCTTCCCACGGCAGGGGTGCTGGAACTGGATATTCTTCTCGGGCCTTTCCAACGCAAACCACTCTGTGATTGTTAGAGCAGCAAGAACAACGATATTTATCCCTCGGATCAGGGCGAGGAGCAGCCTTTATGCTGCGGTGCGGCGCTGGTGGCGGTGATGCTCTGGTGCCACCTCCCGCACGGCTCACACACGACAGCCCCGCGGTGGTTCGGGCCGCTGCCTGCCGAGGTGGCCGCGGCAAGTGTTTTGTAGCACGGCTGAGGCTGAATTCGCTCACTCGCAGTTTGGTGATGCCCGCACGCATCTGCGGCTGCTCTCGGACCCGAGCTCTGCCCGGCTCTCGCTGTCCCTGCCCTGCGCGTCCGCAGCGGGATCCCCGCAGGGACACACAGCGAGATCACAGTGTCCTCTAGTGGAGCGGGGGCTGAAGCGATTGTACAAGCGGGCTTTAGGACTGTAGCGCTTGGGCTTCTTTCTGCTAATGATTTCTACAAAAGAAGCCTGTTTGAAGAGACTGTTGTTTTAAATGGAGCACGATTTTTCTCCTCTCTGCCCAGCAATGCGAGTGAATTTCTGTAGCTGAAGCAATAGAAGCAGATTTTAGAATTTGTTGAAGAGCGGGCTGTGTTCTGCTCTTCAACAGGACAGTGCGAGACTGGGGAATAAAATAAAGATGGATCTTCAAAGCAAGATGTTAGTGAAGTTGTACGAGAAACAAAAGTTAGAAGGTGCTGCACAGATGTCTATGAACTAAAAACATAATGTCAGTATCATTCCAAATATTTCCTGATTTAAAGCCCCCCACACTGTGGATGTGAACAAGAATCCCTGGTATTCTTTGTACATTCAACCACAATATTGTCTGTCTTAAGTGGTCTCATTGTTTGGCCTAAATACTGTCCTGGTCTAATTTCTTCCATTTGTTTAGTATGACCTGAGGAACCTCACAGTGTGTACTGGCAGAGCTCTGCTGAAAAGTGTACATGCCACAGGCTGCCAGGGTGATTCTCAAACTGGGGAATGTTCCCTCAAGGGATATTTTTGTGGGGAGATGCCTTCTATGTACCTTGGAAAGAGGTGCTGCCAAGTCACCAGCAAGGGCTGAAAGGGGATTGTGAGTGGAACAAGTTACTTGGGGAGAGAAAGTAGGGGAAGGATGGAAAACATCTGAAGGAGGCATCAGAAAAAGTTGTTTTGTTATGCTTTAATTCTTTGCAACGTTCTTACATCTCTTCCTTTTTCTGCCTCCAAATCAGCCTTAACACTCCTCTGAGTAGAGTGGAGAAAGACTCATAGTGATGAAATATTTTGAAGGGAATTACTAATTCAGGCTTGTCTTCAGATGACTCGTGCATGACATGCCTATATATTCCATCCTTTCAGCCACTTGTTTGCTAAGCAGTGTGATCAGAGGCTGTCAAATGCAAGAAATTGTCCCATCCGACCCTATGAATCTTATACATAATTTTATTAAAGAGTAATTTGGTTACAGACCAGAAAGATGCTTTGAAGCTAGTTTTTCTGTTGATGAAGATGAATGTCCTCATTGCCTTGACTGAGACTTTTTTCACCTGACAGCAGGTGATTGCTGAAAATGTTTAGTACAGGGTGGTTTGAATGAAAAGTTCAATGAGGCTCACTATCTTCTCCTTGAAAAGATTCTTGCAGGAAAGAGTCAGCCTATGTCTCTCAAAGACACTAACATAAAAACTTCACTGGAACTGATGCTGCCTGCCAAAGACAGTACTTTCTTACAGATGCTGTTTTCTGCTGGATAAATTATTGTTAGGTTACATGGGTGTGCTCAGCATAGATGCAACAAATGGAAATGCCCTACAACTGACTTTTTACAAGCTTAATTTTGTGTGTCTAGAGCTCTCTGTGTGTGGCTTTGCAAGGCACCATTGCTAGACACAACATGCTTTGGTGTGGTATTGACTGTCAGTTTTATCATCTTGGTTTGGGACAAGTGCATTTAGCAAAAGAAGTAAAAAGTGTAAGTAAGGTCTTTCAGACTGAGACTAAACAGAGGTTCTCTTGTACATGAAATTAAAGACCTTTCAAAAGAGTTAATTGTCTTAGTTAATCTTACTCATATACACAGTAACTAAAAGAGTTGTGACCCTACTGAGCTTAGAGCTCTCAAGGGTTAAAAGTGGCATAATTAGTCTCACTGCAGCTCTGCAATGCAGCAACTCTTTGGTGATCACATAATTACAGATGACATATATGTCAAAGTATATGTACATATATACATATAGATACATACAGATACTGATATCTGATGGATTCTTACCCTCTAAATGCTTACCTTTAAAAAAGAAAAGGTGTTAATTTCAAAATTAATTTTTTACTCTAAAGTATGCATTAATATGTCACATGCCAATTTACAGATGGTGGCCTTGTTTCACAGTGCTGAATGATTTCATTTTCTAAAGTGGCTGCTAATCCTGTGTTCTCTGATTTTTTTAGTGTCTCTTTCTAGATATTTCAGAGATACTGTTTTTTATTTGAAGACTTAGATGCTAACTAACTAATGTAGCGTAAGATTAGACTAACATTAAATGCAAACCTCGAAGCAACCAAAATTTCATGCTACTCATGGAACCGTGGGGCACAGTGTATCAAAAAAACATTAAATAAGTTTCTGTAAAGTCACAGAAAATATCAACTGGTTTTATTGAACTGCATTCTTCTCCTTGGAATATATTTTGTGTTCATGAAACAGATCATGTATATACCTATATATTCATATATATTTGACTGTGAATGTTTCTTCTGGTTCAGAATACAAACCTCGATTTGTCCACACTCGCCAAACCCGGTCCTTGTCTGTGGAATTTGAAGGTGAGATATATGACATAAATCTGGAAGAGGAAGAGCTGCAGGTGTTGAAGACCAGAAGTATCACCAAGCGTCACAATGAGGAGGAAGGAGAGGAAACCGCTCGCGCTGCTCGTGACGCAATGGTCGCTGACGGCGCTGATGCTTTGGGTCAGCCCAGCTCTGTCAGAGTGACACACAAGTATGATTGCTTTCTCTGTGGGGTATTTCTGTTTCTTAAAACCAAATCTTCATTTTCTAGCTCTACTCTTTCTCCCTCTGTACAATATTTAGGAACTTGAAACTGACATCATAGATTTTAGATACACCTGAGTTGTATCTTCTAGGAAGTGGAATCATTTATATTTAGTATGTGTTTTTTAAATGGAGACCTCTGGTTTAGATTTTGTGTCTAGGAAGAAGCAGACATCTCTGGAGGGAAATTCATCCCTTGTATCAAAATATGAATCTTGTAATGGATTAATCACCCTGTTAAGCTGATGCTTCTGCTGTTTATTATAAAGTTTAGACTACAGCTTAGCAGAGAGGACTAAATCTGAGGTGACTGAAGTCCCACTCTACCTGGGGACAGATTAGATCAGCTACATCATGTTTCTTAGTGCTTAGCTATTTGCAGACATTAGCACTAGCTAAGATACATTAGACCTGTTTATTCAAGATACACTAACTCTGAATGAAAAGGCAAACATCTCAAAATAATTTTTAATTTTAAAATGTTACTATGATTTCTTTCAAAATTCAAGAATATGTGGGCAAAACAAAACCAACTTTGTTGAATCTCTTTTATTATATGTAAAATGTAAATTGAGTTTATGTCTTTTCTTCTTTTTTTTTTAGGAGAATACAAAGGTTAGTTGTAAATAGTAGAAATTATCCTTTCTTATGCTGATAATTTCCAGCCATGGCATTATTAAAGCTTTAAATCATTTTCCATAAAAAATACGATTTCTCCATAAAGTGTTTTGACCTTTACAGAATGGCATTACTTTCAGAATTCTTTGAGTGAAGAAAAAACCAGAATAGGATAACATTGGAAGAGATAACCATCTACATCTTTTTTCTGTTATTCTTCTCAAAAATTAAAAGAATGGTTATGATGAAGGAGAACCCAAAGAAAAGTTCTGTCTATAAAATTATATTTCTCTAATTAAGGAATTTCTGTTTGTCAGCATGGTGACTTTGAAAGCCCAGCCTGCACTCTGCTGGATTTTCTGTCTCAGTCCACTGCCTTGGTCTTGTGCTTTTTTTTTTCCGCTTGGTAGAACTGTTTTTTCAAACACAGTTATGAATATTTTTGTCATTGCGCTGTTTTTTTACTCAAGTGCTCTGTAGACTTTTAATGACATGTTTGAACTCTTTCTTCTAACTTTGGTTCTTCTTGGTCTTTATTGATTATATTGATCTCCAGCCCTCTGACTCTATGTTCTCTTCTTGAGTGTTTTGCATGCTGGGAAGATGAGCCACATTCATGTGGCAAGGAGAACGTATTTCTCAGCAGCTGGTGGTTAAATAAACAATGGCACATTTGATTAACAAGGAGCTTTAATTTCTGAGCAGATTTTTACTTCAGTTTCAATTTCATTTCTGATTAAATAAGAATGTATTGCATTTTTTGCTTAGCAGGCACATACCATCTGTTGTGGATGACAAGTTTTCCAGAGAAAACAGATAAAAGCAATTGTTGCTATTAAGTCAACAGAGGAAGACCTTGTAGAGTTTTTATCTGTTTACTAACCATATTTTTAAAAATTGATTTAGGAATGTTGGAAGAAAGAGAAAAAATGGGTGGGTAACTGGGAAACAAGTGACCTTCATTTTCCTATTTCTTAAACTCACATCTACAGATGTTTCATTCTTCCAAATGACACTATTCACTGTGAGAGGGAGCTGTACCAGTCTGCCAGAGCCTGGAAGGATCACAAGGCTTACATTGATAAGGAGGTAAGAGGTATTTTAAAATCTCAGTGAAGTCTTTACACCGATAGCTTTGCAAAGAATAATTCTGACTCAGAAATATCCTCTTTGCAGATTGAAGCTCTCCAAGACAAAATTAAGAATTTGAGGGAAGTTAGAGGACACCTAAAAAGAAGAAAACCAGATGAATGTGATTGTAGTAAACAGAGGTAAGAGAGGTGGCACTAAATACTGAATACTACTTTGATTTCTAAGGCTTATACATTTTCCAGGGATTTTGAGATTGAAAATAGAAAACCAAAGCTTTATTGATATTTATAACCTTTGTAGGCCTCCTTTTTAGTTAGGCATGAGTAGAAGCTACTGTGAACCACAAGAAGATAAACTTTAGCTTTTTAAGATTACATATGTTTGTATTCTACTAACATGTTTGAATCCAGCTGTAGTTCTGCTATAACCTAGCATAGGATAACACAGCTAGAACTTCCTTGAATTAAGTGAAAATTTTAAGTCTGTATAGTTCCTTAAGAAAATGTCAACCATAGTATATTTCTGTTTTGGTTTTATGTTGAAAATAGTTTAATTAATTAATAATTCCTAAATTTTTTCCCTGTAGCTATTACAACAAAGAGAAAGGGGTAAAGGCCCAAGACAAACTCAAGAGCCATCTTCATCCCTTCAAGTAAGGCTATTATTAACCTCTCACTCTCACAGCTGGCTTTTTGGTGACTGGATATATGTAGTTTTGGGCATTTGGGGAGTTTTTTGGTTTGGGTTTTGTTGTGTTTTTTTGTGGAGAGAGGTGAAGGGAAGAAAAGGTCACATGTAGCAAGCTATCACAAGAAACATTCAGTAGTTTTGGGCCAACTTGTGAAAGTTTATGGATAATATTTCTTCAACCTATTGATAGAGAAAGGATGAAAATAGTGCTATCAGAAACTGATCAATATTTTTTTAAGAAGATCCAGTAAAACCTAAATGCAGCAGTGCATCCTTTCTTATGCATGCTGAAGGGAGCACCTTATCTTAGCAGCTGGGGAAGCTGAGATAGAAGGTCCTGTCCTCATCCTTTCACCTTTATAAAATCCAGAAAGATGTAGAAACTGCTAGTGCTGTTGCTAACCAAACAGAGACTGTTCTTAGTCAGCCATGCCCAACTTCCTCTCTGAACAGAGAAGCAGCACAGGAGGTGGATGGCAAACTGCAGCTGTTCAAGGAGAACCGGAGAAGGAAGAAGGAGCGCAAGGGGAAAAGGCGCCAGAAGAAGGGAGATGAGTGCAGCCTTCCCGGGCTGACATGTTTCACCCATGACAACAACCACTGGCAGACAGCACCATTCTGGAACTGTGAGTCTTATGTCAAAATGTAGATGTGATCTAGGTTATCCTCTGCTGAATCACTGGTTTTCCACTTCATGCAGTCAGAGCATTATTCTGGCCTCTAATGTTGTCAAAAACTTCAGCACATAAAAGGCCTACTTTAACATTTTTATTTCAAAGTAAATAATAAACAACATATCATCACCAAAATGCAGATAGTATCCCTTATGAATTCTTCCCATTATTCCACTTTATATATGCTAAAATATTTTCAAAATCACAACTGCGTAGTACTTGTGTATATAAACAAAATATTAGAGGTAAAGGATATTTTAAGTCTCTTTAAACTTCAGAGTAATCTATATACTATCCCATTGAGAAAAACTTTCCACAGGATTCAGCATTAAAAACCAGTATTTTCCTCACTTGGGATGATGGAGAAAGAAAAGTGACTGAAAACTTTATTTGCAGAAATTTCAAGATCAGGTGGTGATTAAGTTACAACATATTTGACCCCAAGCTGAAAACTTGCTAAGAACAACTTTTCATTTGGAGATAGAAATTGTCTCCTAGTGATAATCTGTTCTGATTGTACTAGGACTTCTGCTATGTACTTTACATTTAAAAATATTCCTAAAGTAGTCATATGCATGACTTTTGTTTTAAAGACAACAATTACATTAGTTAATTTCTTTTTATCTGCAGAGTAACAAAAAGTTATGAAAAGAGTTCTCATATTGCTGTGCATTCTGGCAATGCTTCAGCAACAGTCATGGAGTAAAAAAAATGTCCTTTTGACATATTTCACAATCTAAAGAAGAGTAAGTGTATTGTATTACCATTACTATTTTTATTAAGTCTGTTCACAGGTAGTCACAGTCCCAAATCTAAATAAACCTAAATAAAAACCTAAGGCAATGCTAGTATTATATTACTGTGATTAACTAGTAGAATAAGCAAGCATATTATTTTTGACTGAAAACTAATAACTTGTTTGTATAATTACAGTGGGCTCTTTCTGTGCTTGCACAAGCTCCAACAACAACACTTACTGGTGTTTGAGAACAGTTAATGACACCCACAATTTTCTGTTTTGTGAGTTTGCAACCGGCTTCTTGGAATATTTTGATATGAACACTGATCCCTATCAGGTAAACCCCTTTCCCTTTTACAAAATGTCATTCACCAGACTCCTCCAGGGTTTCCTTAATTTTTGTTAACAAGCATAATTTCCCTCTGTTCCTCTCTTTCTCAGCTGACCAATACAGTTCACACAGTGGAAAGAGGCATTTTGAATCAATTGCATGTCCAGCTGATGGAACTGAGAAGTTGTCAAGGTTACAAGCAGTGCAATCCAAGGCCAAAGGGACTTGAAACAGGTACAAGATAAATAGTAGTGTTTATTTCCATTTTATTAACATTGTTTTAATCTACTTAAGTTCTAATTGTATCCATGAAGTGTCACTCTCCTAAGTATTGCTCTGAACAATTTGGAATTATACATATACACCAGTCGTGCACATCTGCATGACCAAGAGGCTTCTTTGCAAGTCTGCACAGGTTATTCTTGACAGACAGATATTGATGGCAAAAACCATCATTTGTCAGAAATGCTGCAGGAAGGATATCATTATTGGAGCTAATCAATAACAGCCGCATGCAGATCCTCACAGCCATAACTCTTTTCTCTCTTGCAGGGTTTATTTCATTAGTTTTTGCCTCCCAGTATCAGGTGAGGCATTAAATCCTGTGTTTATTTCAAATGCTGTTTGCCTATGTCAACAACTTCAGGTTCCTTACCACAACCGAGACTTAACGTTGCAAACTTCTAATCACCAGTAGCCTCCTTCATTTTTGAAGAAAGCAACATTTCTTTACAAGATTCTCTAGGTAAAACAAAGCCATTTTTACTTCAAGTCTCTGGAATTCATTGCACTTAACTTTGGTTGGTTGAACATTGTGATTTATTATTTTTTCACAGGAATGCTCCATTCTACATAATTTGTGGTATTACCTCTTTGTATCTCTTTCTACATCTACCAATGTTTCTCTTTTTTCTAATTGTTTTGGGGTTTTATTATTTTTGAAAACCTGTGGGTTTTCAGTTCTTTTATGTAAAACTTCCAGGAAATCTTTGTTGGACTGCAGCTCTGTCTTTATTTAACACAGTACATTTCTTTTTAGGAATTAGATGCTGTGCATGGAAAACTACATTTTGAATGGTTTTACAAGTTCTAAACACTAACAAAAGTTACTCTTGTATTTTCCTATATCAGGAAATAAAGATGGAGGAAGCTATGATCCACACAGGTATCCACACTTTTTTATTCTCCTCAGCAGCTTCTTTCCAAATAATTGCATGACTCCAGTCCATTTCAACTAATGTCTGTATCCTGCCATGTTGCACACAGCGTAGCTTTCAATGCATGCATTTTCTAACTACCCTACACTGAACTTGGCCATTGTTTTTTAGATCTACCATTCTGCATTTAACGTAGCTCATTGTCATAGCAAGACTTCATACAGCTCATATTTCATGCCTGTACTCCTTAGATGTCTGCCCAAGGAAAATTGCACAGGAAGAATCACCTCTTTTGGGTTGCTCTTGTGTTATCGTGCTGATTTTGGATGGGTTGGAGGTGTTTTTCTGGTTTTATTCAGTAGGTTTTCACAGCTGCTTTTTAAATGTAAACTAAGTATGCTTAAAAGGCTTTCTGAAGTACAAAGAACCTAGTCAAACCTATGGAAGCAGAGCAAAATCTTCTCACTGGCTTTTGGAAATGTTGGCAGATACCACTGTAAGCAAAAGCAGTGTTCAATATGAGCAGCCTGTGCTCTGAGGCCAGCAGCAGAGTGTTCAATTTAAGTGTGGCAGAAAGATGAAGCTCCTTTGGGCTGGGACCAGATCAGAGAAGCATGAAATAAAATTTCCCTAAAAGGTTGTATTATTTGAACTGAGGAAAGGCACTAGGTGAGGTTTTTTAAGCCTAACACTTGAGCCTGAGGAATGCATGACAGACATCTCTTTGAAAGTGTATTTTTCTCTTTAAAAGTATACTTATTGTACCTACATGTTTATCATTCAGAGCCCTGTGTCTCCTGGTGGAGAAACCAGACAAACATAAAGCAAAAAGCTGAAGAGACTGAAAAAACTGCAGGTCTTAAGAGTGCTGCACTTGCTGTTCATTGAGCAGTACTTGTTCTCAGGGTAAAAACCAGATTAACATCTGTGGAGTGTCATATTTAGACTGGACTCCTTTTCACAATTTATCAGTTTTATTCATTTTCACCTCTATACACTTTGGAGGAGTAGCTCCTGATACACATTGCTTACTTGAAAAGTAAACAAGGAAGTCCAAGGGGTGTACAAGTCTACATAAAACCCTTTTCACAGAATCTTCTGAAAAGAACCTTTTCATTAGTTTCCAGGAGTCAGAGAACAATTAAGCTAATGTATCTCAATGTATAGATCTCCAATTTAAGCAGCTAAATTTTCTTTTGCAACCAATTTTGTATTTCCTAGTTTTGGGATCTAGGAAAATGATAAGCTTTTGTTTGGCTTGTATCCCACTGTTTGCATTGCTTATTACAGCCTGGTGGGAGCTGGTTGCTACAATGATAGAAAGCAATCCCTGTAATTATGCTTTTAAGTCTTTCATTAGAAGGAGTCCATGTAAGTAAGCATTCCTCATTTTAACTACAGATCTAACAGAAGGGGCATTTTTGAATTGCAGGATTATATGAAATAGTAGAGCACACAGGATTAATCTTTAAATTATATCTTCCTACACTGTTCAGCAACAAAAACTTTTTAACTTCTGATACCAAGGAACATACAATAAACATTTTGGTACTGTGACAAACAGCAGTATAATATACCATAAGCAATATTGTTCTGTGTTGTGACATTGCAGACACCCAGTTTCTCAATTTACACATTCAGCATTTTGGTTCAAGCCCCATTTTGGTGGAGTGTTTTCCTTTTCTTAAACAAAACAAAAACCAACCAACCAAAACAAAACAAAAAATAACCAATCCCATTTATCAGGAGTCATTACAATGATCCACTAGAGGGTCCTTTTGTTGCTGCCTGGAGAGAACAGATGGAATAACATTGAAAGTCATCTAAACTGCTCCTTAGGCTTCCCTCAGGTCATGTAGCTTCTCACTCACATCTGTTCCCAGTTCAAAATGCTCTGAGTTAGTGAAGCACTGCCTGTGCTGCAGTAAGGCACTGGGCCAACAGGCCCATGTGGAAATAGCCATAATAATAGCCAAAATGTCCCCTTTGCACAAAGGGACAGAGAGCTTCAGCAGGGAAGAACTGGTGCCACCTCTGCCCTGTGATGGATGGAGTGTGGCTCTGCAGACAAGGCTGATAACAGGATGTGTGAACTACACACTCCTCTCTCCTCTCCTACTTGTCTGAAGTTTTTCAAAGCCAAGGATATGATTTTACCCACCTATCTTTAATCTCAAAGGAGACATATTCAAATCTCTTATTAGTTTTGAGGTAAAACAGGCACAGATGACATTATAGAGGATGCCAGGGTAGGATAAATGAAGAGTAAAGCTTAACTAAAGCTTGTTCTACAGATGAACAAACAAAGAAACAACAAAATAACAAAAAAGTGAGCAAGTTTTGCTTTGAACAGCTACCAACATTTTTTTTCTCTTTTGGATCTATGTCATAGCTGAGAAATTCCAAAATGTTGGTCAAGGAAACTACTGCCATGCTGTTTCTCAAATGCAACTCGTCCGCACTTTCCCATTTCATACTTACATGTAACAAAATTTCTTACAGGGGAAAAACCTCTTCTCTCCTCTTCCCTCTGTTTGCTTTCATTTCAGTGGGAGACTTTTCATGCTTACTGCAAGTTGTGGAATTAAACTGTGAAGTAATTTGCTCAGTCAACCAAAATAGCTCTAGGACCTTAAGACTTTGCTTCCCTGTTTGTTTAACATATATGAATATAAGTTATCTCTGTCTTCAAATAAGCTATTTTCCTCTGTGTGACACAAAGATCATGGAACAATTCCCAGTGCCTTCCCAGCTGTGAAACTTCTCTGAGACTGCAGAAACAGTGCCACATTTAGAGAGCAAAAAATAGATCCAGAGTGAAGGACCATGTAGCTCGGACTCAGACTTTCAGCTATTTTGTAGGAACGCTGCAAATTCTTTGCTGATCTTACTCCTGTGCAGCACAGCCCCATTGCCCTGCTGCTGAGCCTCCTCAGAAACCCTGTTCCTCTTCACTGGTGCCCAGATTCCCCACTGCCCAACCTGCCACCCCGCTCCAGCCTCTGTTCCCCACTGGGGATGGGCAGCAGAGGCTCTCCTGGGCCCAAATGCTCCTTTATGGCTCCTGCTTTGTCCCCAGTCCCCTGGTCTGTCCCCAAACCTGTTCCCAGTCAAACAGCATCACTCCTGTTCCAGTTCCTGCCATAACATAACGACCCACATGACTGTCCCTGCAACAGTTTGTTTTCCTATACAGGCTCTGACTTGGCAAAGGAAAAAAAACCAAAACCCTACCAATAAAAATAATAACAGAAAAAATTAAATATCGTTGCATCTGCAGTGTGGTTAATGTCTTCAACGGTTTAGTGACTAAATTCCTTGCAAAAGCAGCCCCCTGCCATGATGTTTTCTAGGGCCCTTTATGCCTCTAAGCACCAGAAGAGCAAATCTTCTTTCTTGAAATCTCTGTGGTATTTAATTATCTTTTGTTCCAGGAAACAAATTATCCATAATGTGACTTACAAGGATGGCTCTCATGTGGCCATGCCATGATTTCATTTCATTTCTCTTGTCTGCTTCAGGAAAGAAAGAAGATGCTCTGTCATAGCTGTTCTACAAAATCAAAAAAAGCTTTTGTTTCTTCCTGAATCAGGAAGACTGTAAAATGTTTGCAAAAAAATAAAAAAAATCTATAATTTGATATTTAAAAAATAAAATACTTAAATTTTATGTTGCAAAACATTTCCAATTAAAAGCAAAGGCTCAGATGTTTTCAAATAAGGAAAGTGGTCTCCTTTTGGAGTATAAGGCCCTACATTGTAAGAAAATATCAAGATTTTTTTCTGACCACAATGGTATTTTTCTGACTTTCCATATGATGAACTAAATATTGGAGAAATTCTTTTACTGTGAAATCCCAAGCTAGTAAGAAGCAAAGAATGTAATCTATGATAGACAAAAGTTGCATCTTCTGTTCTACTTAAATAAAGAGAAAAGAGAATGGGCAGCTTAAAATGCAAACAGATTGATGGAGATGCCAAGACCCATCTTTGGGAATGCAGGTCTCAATTTGGATGAGGATTTGAGCTCAGTTCATATGGTTGGAATGTAGCCACTTGAACTTCTAAAACAATTGCTACTAGCCTACCTGCCTGTACAATTTGCATGAAGAGAATAAATCATTATCAGAGAGTTAATTACTAAAGATTGCCTGCAATATCATGTGTAAGGGCAAAATTGTCACTTTCCCTGGCAAATGTTTGCATTGCTTGATATGTCTTTCCTTGTAGACCACCATGTTGATAAAATCTTTCCAGTGAATTCAGTCTGCCCAGTAAATTAAATAAATTGGTGCTGTTCAGTGTTACTTTTCAGTATAAAATGGGCTTCGCACCACAGGTGATAGAATCTAAGTCACTAGAGTTATTGTAGCGATTTTTTAAAATATTTTGGAAATGGGTTTCTTTTGTGTCTTTGCATTTCCTTCTGTGATCAATAAAAAACGCAGCTCTGTTGTTACTTATAGACCCATATCTATACCCTTTATTCAGACTTATTATTTGAAAAGGCTGATAGATATTTTCTTTGAAAGCTTTTTTAAAAAAACCCGAAACCTTAAGAAGATTCTCTGTTTATGTTTTAACACTATTTTACAAAGTGGTGCAGTCCTATAAATTAATTCACACCAATTTTTTACAGCTTTCATTTCCCCTAATTGCTCCATGTAAACTAAAATGAATGTTTATGAAATAGATTAAAACCCCCTTTAGCTATAATTTACTAAATAAAATCTGTCTGGTTAGTTTGTAGACCATATTTTTAAGCTATCCAGAAACAAAATTCATGTGGGCATTGAAGTTCAGGTCACCAATGGCTTTCAGAGTTAGTCCCCTCTTTTATACATTGTTTGGGTATTGCATGTTTCGCTGGAGTGCTCCAGAAAGGCAAATGGACTATTTGAAACATTTTTCCTGCCTTGAAATATCAGAGGAAGGACTTATGTCTGAATGTCATCACAAAGCCCCATTAGACCAGATTTTGTTCTTTTTTTACTCAGCCCAGGGATGTAGCAGGAGACAGGGAGTTCTTGCTGTGTTTATCAGGGGCTGTGAACATACCCAGGGCCAGAACATTCCTCTGCTGACAGAAGAGGTGGGGTGTCTTGCACTTTGAGCTACCTGCTTTATGTACAGGGTGCTTTCAAGCCAATTGAAGTAGAAACACACATGGAAGCTTTGCTTGCACCTGTAATAGTGTTCACCAGTAGGCTTTATTCTTCTTTCAACAGAGGACAGTTATGGGATGGATGGGAAGGCTAAGCTGCCCATTTTCACTGGCGACATTGACTGGCAAGGACTGGAAAACTTGTACAGTGTGAATGAAAGTGTATATGAATACAGACACAACTTTAGACTTAGTCTGGCTGACTGGACTAATTACTTGAAGGATGTAGATAGAATGTTTGCACTGCTGAACAGTTACTACCAGCAAAAGAAACCAGGCAAGGATAACCCTGGTCGAAGCAACGGGGACGAATCATCCACGCCGCTCACCTTGGTGGAAATGCCTTCTGCTGAGGAGTCCAGCGGCCTGACTGCAGAAGAGCTGCAGCTTATTGTGCCAACAGACTTTGCAGCCCTTGCTTTGAGCACAGTGAATTTAAGTCAGGAGAGGAAACTTGAATTAAACAATGATATTCCTGAGAAAAGTAGTTTGAATGACGCACACTGGAGAAATAGTCATCCAGCTGAAAAATGGATGGAGGATAAAGAATCGGACCGTTTTGATATGGATTTCAGTGGGAATGGTTTGATAGAGTTGGAGTCCCGGCATAGCTTCATGCTACAGCCCATCAGCATTCCTCAAAAAGACACTCATCAGGATGGTGACACTGTGGAAGATATATTTGAAGACCAAATGTATCTTCCCATGAGGTCTGATGAACCCTTTGTCCGTCAGACCGTAAATATATCCATTAGGGATTCGCCTGTCAGTACCCAGGAAGAAGGAACTTTCTTAAAAAAAGCCAAACAGAGTCTTGCAGGAGAAAGTTCACAAATCCTAAATGCAGAAGGCAGTGCCTCAGCTCCACTCTCCTTGGATTAGATCAAGTTGTAAACCATTAAATAAGTTCTCCTTTTTCTTATTAGCAAACTAATAAAGGTAATCAAGACAACTGACATTCCATGTTTATTGTAGATACATTTTGCAGCTAAATTGAGCCCAGTTCAGTATTTGTCTCTGTGCATTTTTTTTTTATTCACATGCACATGCTTTCACTTCTCCACACTGGGAAGCAAGATTTCCAGTTTTCCATTAAAGGAAACAGTGTTAACTTTCAAATGCAGTAGCACATTCTCTGAAAGCTAAAAATTATTTCTTCGTAAAGAATGTCCAAGTCACTTTCTCTATTTCCAAATGATCCCACCATGACTGTTTCAGTTCACCCAGTATGCCTGCATAATGTCTTTTTTATCAATTATTTTAACCACTGGCAATTCTTAATGCCATGCTTTCAAGTAAAATGCACTTTTAAAATCTGTATGCCATACCATTTATGCATCTAATACCTTACAGATTCTTAGCTTGCTCGTTGTCTTATGAAATTGTGAAACCAATAAACAGACTGACCTGAAAGAGGTAAACACCATGGATTGTGGAAACAGACTCTTCAAATACTATCTTAGCAAAAAATATTGCATGTTTTTGTTGCTTTATTAAATTTACTCTCAGAAAGGTATGGCTAATGATTGTGAACTGCAGAAGGATTTGTTTAAATTGGATTGTTTCCCTATATGTTGATATTGTCAGTATTAAACTTCCGTTAATTTTTCTGACTTTTTTTTTTTTGCTGATACTGGTAGAAAGGTTTACATCAGTACATAAATGTTTTTGTTGCCCCACCTGATTTTTATTATTCTGAGCAATATCTTGAAAGCATTATTATCATTTTGAGTCTTAAATTCTTTTTCTGTTTTGAACAGGCATTAAAGGGAATGATAAAATCATGTTAGGTTTCCATTATTTTAGACACAAAAGGCACATGAGAGTAAAAAATTGTAGTTTAGTAATAATTTTTGTTGTTGTATTCTAAATTTTTTCTTGAACTTTACCAAGCATTAAATCATATTAAGTATAACACAAAAATGACTTTGAAAAATCTGTATTAGTCAAAATTTAATATTTTCCCTTGCTTTTTTATAAATTTCTAAATAAATATCACCACAGCAACAAAAAAGAATTACCTCAAATAGATGTAATTCCACAGTGTCCAACACTCGGGTGCATTTCCTACCTGTTACATGTTATTTAGTAGTGAATATTTTTTGGCTATTGCAAGCACTGCAGGTTAAACTTACATTCATTACATTGTATTTTAAGTTGAAACTTTTTTAAAAAGGAGATTCTTTTAGTAGGATTTTAATAATTTTAAGAAGCAGTCTTTTTGATGGACTCTGTAAATATGTTAAAATTACTAGTTCTTTATCTGATGTATGTGTCACGGGCTGATTGATAGAAACACATATTTATGGTCATGAATGATGCTATTTGTACATAGGTTTTAAGTTACTAGGATACAAACTGTGTTTTTAAATCTTGTATAATATTTCTGTGATACTTTTATAGTACAATTCTGGCTTCGGGAAAGTCTAGAAGCAATATTTCTTGAAATAAAAAGTGTTTTACTTTACCTGCTTCAGAGAAGTCCACATGATCCAGTTTTCCTCCTGAATAAGGTTTATTTCAAAAATATGTCAACAGTCTCAGTTTTAAGCATCCATCCACATTAAAAGCAACAGGTAACAGGTTGAGTTTGGGAGGACTTGAAGGACAGGCAAATTGAAGCGAGGTCCCACACAACCACCTCTTGTACCTTTGTGCAGGGAATTATCCACCACCAACAGTGTGCCCTACGTTCTTTGAAAGTTCAGTTCTTTGAAAGAACCATGCAAGGTGCTTTGTCTCTTAATGCTGGGGCAGAGATAGAGAAGGGAATGGTGCAACAGAGTGAACCATGGATTCACCCCACTTGCCCTTCCTCCTTACCTGAATGCTTAAAGTACTCTTTGAGGAAATGGCAGAAAGGACATCTCTTTAGTCTGAAAGTTGTCTCCCTTCTTTCTTGTAGGACAGTAATCAGTCATCTGAACTATCAGCTAAACAGTGCCCTACCTTCTAAACCAGGTGGGAGCACTTTTTACAGGTGTCTTACAGGAGTGTGGAGGAAAGAAAGTATAAAGGACAATCATTCTGTAGGCAAGAGATGCAGACAGCAACTAGCCCTGATCCTTGCTGTCTTGGAAGCTATAAGCTAAACCAAAGAGGCCAAAATCTGTCATATCTCTAGGTACACAGCCTAGGCAGTGTGTTCCTGTTCCAATTTGTTTTGTGTTTCTTTCTGCACAGTACTTCTTTTCCCATAGCTGAGGCAGTCAAGTCCATGAGCAGTGCAGGGTGTGACTGTCAGGAAGATTTTACAGGCAGTTGCAGCCTCAGGAATGAAGCAAGTGCCTAAATCTGGCACTGCTCCTCACATGGAGAAAGGCCAAGAGGATGACCTTCCTAGCTTTTTGTGATCTGCAGAGCAGTAGAGATGTGTCTCTGTATTCAGAAAGGCAGTACATAATGCATGACTTTCTGAAGGGCTCCTGGAGATGGACAGAAGAACTTTAAAACTGGCACATCTTCGGGAAGTAGCAATGTTATGCAGAAAGTTCCCTCTGGAATTTAAGATAAGGCAGCCAGTATTGCCCTCACATCCTTGGACAGCGTGAGGCACTTTCTGAGACCCCCTAGCAACTGAGAGCACTGCAGAAGAGCAAAAATGTGTAGTGCTTCAGTTCCAGAACTAGACATAGAATCACAGAGTGGCTTGGGTCAGAAGCAGCCTTAAAAATCATCTGGTTCCCATCCCCACCATGGGCAGGGACTGACTTAGAGCTGTTATCAGTAGGTGAATCCTGGTGTTACTGAGGTAAATGCACTCTAGCAGCTTTGCAAAAAATAAACAAACAAACAAACATTTGGATCAGAGCATTATTCTGGAGTTCAGCCACCTGTAGGCTTTTGTGACAGTTGAGAGAAGCTATTTTAGAGTGCAGGTCTGAGCACTGACCACCTCCACTCTCTGAGCCAAAATCCCTTGAGATGCCTGCAGCTGTCTACACTGAAGTCACACAGGCACAGTCAGAAGGGATCTGTGTAAAACAGCCAGAGCTGAGAACCCAAGTGCCACAACAGCCTTGTCCAAGGAAGCTCTGCCCAGGACTAGAGCCCTGAGCAGCCGTGGCTGCCTGGCTACATGTGACGTTGTAAAAACTTCTTCCTTTAGTTTCAGCAAAACCCAATCCTGTTTGCGTGCTCTGACATCATTTTTCAGTGAGAACCGATGTGCAGTAAATAGGGTAGAAGCCAGGGAGTAATTCCAGAAGAGATGTGTCACGCCTGAGGGGATGCAGTGCCAGCACTGTCGCAGCCGCTGGGGCAGCAGGTGTCAGTGCAGAGCCGCGCCACAAGCGCCTCTGTCTCCTGCAGCCGGCGTCTCTCCCGTGCCATCAGCACTGCCGGGGCTGCACCTGCTCCGTCCTACACCGGCAACAGCACCTGGGATCAGCTACAAATATAATCTCATCACTTTCCTTGGTGTACAGCTTGGACACTGGTAATGCGCAGGGGGATCTGAAAGATGATTTTTTTTGTGTGGTTATATGTATTGGAAATGAAAACATGCAAGTCTTACTTTAAAATCAGAGAGGATCTGGACCCAATCAACACACATGATATGCTATTTTTTATTTCCAAGTATCAAGTATTCAAGAGTTTGTTTTGTAAACACATGTTTACAACAGATGCTGACAGTAGGTTTCATTAAATCATGGGTTATATAACTTTAAAATTACTCTAAGCTCTGATGAGAAATAAATATAAATTAAAAAAAAAACCAAACATACAGGAGCCTAAAGTATGCAAAAATACCCAGCATAAACCAATTCTCTTTTTACCACAGCACAGCACCCACACACTCATACCATCAGACATACTCTACAAATTTCCTTAATACTCTACACATTTGCTTAATAATGAGTTTTTTAAAAACTAAACAGTTACAGGCAGTGTGCCCACTCCATGCTCCTACAATACTCCCCAGACTGTTGCTGTTTTGCACAAATCTTTTGGTAGAGGTATGCACTGCAGCCAGGGGCCAAGCTCCCGTGTGCTCGGCTGGTGAAAAGAGCAGCTCTTCCTTCAGAAAAGCCTCCACTCAATGTGGATCTCACTGACACAAAATTTTCTTCCTTTATTTTACTAAAACTCAGCTTTGGATCATTTTGTACATATTTGTTTGTTTTGTTTGGAAATTTCCCTCCAGGTTTTCAAATATGGAGTTTGCTACAGAGGCAAATTTTCTGGCCTGTCGGTCAGAAGTGTGATTAGTGCTATTAGTGCTTTCAGTGCTATTTGGAATACAGACACCTGCCCTGCATGAGCAGCTCAGGCACAGTAAGACAAAAAAGTTATGGTTTTAGAATTCAAAATGGAAATTTTGTCTTCAAGATTTTAAAACCAAAACCCCCATTTTGTAAATCATAGCTCACTTTCAAGTCAACCAGATTTGGCCTTTTTCCATTCCTACAGATAGAATTTGCTCTTATTCTACCCCTCTCTTTCTGGTACTCCATGAAAGAACATTCATTTTTCAGATTTCAATCCTCATTTTAATTCAAACACTTACTAATATTGCTCGGGTAAGTGGTTCCAGAATTTAGCCCAGTGTTTCTTATCATTACTACAGAATTTATTTTTAGCCCCTGCTCAAGCAAAGCAACTAAATAAAGTAACGTTACAGCAGGCTGAATACATTCTACATGAGACTTCTGTGCTCTGTGTAGCTTTTACTTTACCTAATAGTGCTGGGCCAAATCCTACACAGACTCCTGAAATTGCTTTACCCACAGAAGAGCTAGGCAGGAAGTGGCCCACCAGGAATTACAAACACTGTCTTTGTTGGAGCAGTCCAGACTTCAGGAACAAAACACACACAGTTGCATCACTGACATGCCTTGAGTATGTCATTTAAGTCATAGTGAATACATCATAAAATACTTCAGTACCTATTAGCACCACAGTGTTGTTTAGTCTTTTGTCCAGAGATTATTAAGCTGTCTCACCCTTCCTCAAGGTGAACAACATTTTGGATGCTTTTTGTAGCCCTTCATGAATTCCACAGCTTTTCACCTATTCTATATAATGAACAAAACACTGTTACAGGATAACATTGTGACAACTGGTTTGAGATTGGAAAAAAAAATACAATACACACAATGGATTATGCAATAATTAGAAAAGTAGAACAGAACCTGGATAAATAAGCATCTATTCTGTAACACTTGAAGTCAAGAAAACTTTGGAGATAGTTTGAAACTGCAGAGCTACATCTGTGTTTAACAGGCTGTAATAACAAAAAAAGATAGCTGAGCTGAAGGACTGGAGGAGTGACTCCTAAAATTATTAACTGCAGTTAATTGCAATGAATATGGCCATGGGATATGGGTAGTGTTAACCTTCCTCCTTAATTTCTGCAATAAATTATGAGGAAAATATAGGAAAAATGTCCTTCCTGAGGATCAGGTAGGCTTCCAAACCTTTGGCCACACAGTAACATGTATTAGTGATATGCAGTGTAAAGGAGACAAACCCTATGAACCCAGCCATATCCTGTCCTCACACTGAAGGCCCCACATCTCTACTCTGTGACAATGTTTACATGCAATCTTTTTGAATTGTTATTTGTCAAACAACTTCTTAAAAGGAAAAAAAAAAAAAAAAAGCAAGCTCTAATTCCCTACAAAATAATAAATCTACCACCATGATGTTGACTGCCCATTTTGTAAGTACTCTGAAGGGATGAAAACGCCCCAAAACCAAGTCCAGTATGTCAAGAACCTGAAATGTGCTGATTACAGGTGTAATCTATAAGTAGCAAACACTCTGTCCAAAGCAATGACAATGCAGGTCACAGTCCTGGTAAATCTCTGTTACCAGCTGCTTTAAGCCCCTGGAAAGCAACCACAGCTGGATGGCTTCAGCTGGGGGAGCCCAGATTCTGAAGCATGCAGCATGGCATCTCCTAAGCCATTGCAAAAGACACATTACTGAGAAAACAGATAAACTTGTTTAGGAAGTTTTTCTCTTTGATCTCCAAAAATAGCAGTAATAACCAGTGAACAGAGTATAAAAGCTAAACAAGCTTGATATTCCCTAGTTGACACACACTTGCTAAAGCACCAGCTTGTTAACTTCCAACACAAGGTATGGCCTAGATCTTCAGCCTCAACACTGGAGTGGTGAGGCCAAGAATCTGGCTCCAAAACAGCAGTAAGACACTTTGGACCTATTTATCATCAGTTTTATGTCAATAGAACACCATGAAGGGCTGTGGTATCACATGCACAGGAAAGTGTAGTAAGGCAGCAATTATTCAGGCATTTTGGGGGGAAAGCCTGCAAGAACAGTGCAGAAGGTGCTGATCCCTGTCCCAGAAATGCTCTCTGAAGCTCCTCTGACCAGGCAGCACTCTGCTCTGTTTGTGTGGGATACTGACAATTTGTCATCTGAACCTCTAGCTCCAAATTCTGTGAAAGGGCACAATTTGAGTCATTGCCTGAGCAATTTCATTGGCTCTAAGGTCAGAAGGATGCCTTTATTTAATCTATCTCCCCACGTAACACACAGGTTTTCAGATAGAAATTCATAAAATAAGTGAATGGCAGGAAGAGTGAGAATGAATCTTAGACCATTCCCACAAAATATTTTGAATTTGAATTCTATTTGAAAATGGCAGCCTTCCTCCATTGCTGGATATGTAAGTAGCCACACCTGAATGCCACAGGAGAGTGCTCAAGTGCTACTTTGTGCTACTCTGGTTACAGTTATCACTGAATCCATGGGGGAAACGCTCAGCATAGAAATACTCTTTGGATAAATGAATTTCTTTTGGAATGCAGACAGGATTCAGTCTCATACTTACATATGTACATTATTTTCAAGCGCATTACTTAAATATATAAATTTACCCACATATTAAATGTTCTGCTGGATCAGAGCCATAATGAATTTGTAGCTAATACTACAAATTAATAAGCAATACTAAAAAAACCCATATATTAATTTAGGACCTTTCAAATGTACATTTCTAGTATTTAGTAGGAGACTTGTGCCTCCACTTACGTAACAGTAAGTTCTGAAGAACTGCATGTTACTACCTGCACTTTTAAAGATATACAGGCTGGCCAAAGAACTGAAAGTTTCTGAATAAATACAAATTGCACCATAATATTCAAAGGTTCTTGCAGCTGCTCACACTGTACTGAAAGGCTATAAAATGTCATTGGTTCCAAATTATACTGTATTTTATCCAGTATGCTGAAGGAGAAGAAGGGCGACCAAAACCAGGAGGTTTTTGACTAAAACTGGAACATGGACAGTCCCACTCTCCAGATTACTCCAGCCCTGCAAAGATCTACAAATTATCTCCTGAGGGTGCTGCATTCATAAGCACCTAAGGCCATGGCTGCATCCATTCTCAAGTTTTCTCCTTTTTGAGGAAACAAGAGTGAATGGGAAGCTAAGCAGGGACAATTAACCTGTTCACTCAAGTCCATATATTTGGGTACTCCTCCTCTCATGTTCTTCACCCCAAATCAGGACAAAGTGGTGGAAGAGGGATTTGGTCTGTCCCTATGAGGGCATGGTGGCACTTTGGCCATCACCAGATGTTGCTCCACATTATCAATGGCTGGTAAGCTGCAGGCAGGTGAGCTGGGTTTGCCTGTGGGTGAGCAGGACACCTGCTTCACCTTTCCTTGGATTCACTGCCAGCAAACCTTTTGTGTTCAGGGACAGAGAGGGAAGGTGGCAGAAATTACAACCTAATGGAATTTTATGTTCTGTGGGGAGAGGATCTCAGAGCAGGAAGCCAGCATGGCCCCTTCACCAGATGACAGGCAAAGTTCTTTTTTAGCTCCTGTGAAGTTGGTTTAGCACCGTGTGTCAAACACAACACTGCTAGGGGTGCTCTCAGTGTCTGGAGATGCTGCTTCCTCCCGCAGTGCCAGCTCAGAAACACAGTGCTGGTCAGCAGGTCTCAGTCCATACACCAGTCAATGGCAATGCTGGAATTAACATTTCTAGGAAGGGAATGTGTTTCCCCTGCATACCCTCATTGGCTTGGTTTAGACTGTTACAGATTACTCAATCAAAAACTGGCCAGAGTCTGGGTTTTCTTTCTTTCAGAGGACGCTGACTTAATTGATTTTATAGAAATTTATTTGCATTGCCAAAATTATCTTTATCCAAAACCAGGAAAAATTTGTTTGAAAAGTAAGGAATTACATTTTGTTTTGCATGTAATACTTAAAGAAAAATTAAAATTTATTTTCCAATTAAAAATTAAAATTGAAAGTATGTAAAGAAGGCTTTTTCAGTATTTCCAAAGTTAATATCTTTCTTTCTACATTCCACTTTTTCAACCATTTAGGAAATATGAATGTTCTTGGAAGCTGAAGGGTCAGGATATCCTAAAAAATAGATGGATAGATGGTTTCCATTGCAACGAGCTCTGAAATCCCTTGAAAGCTCAGAAACAGCAGCAGCTGCAGAAGTGTCACTTTTATCACTCTCATTCTTTGGCATCAGTGCCATTAGTTCCTGACAATCCTAATCTGCTCTTCCTTGGTTTTTGTATGGAACTGAAGCACACAGGCATGAGATACAAGAGATCAGGACAGATGATTAATCTTCAGTCTTTTACAATTCCCTAAATGCTCTGTTCCTGAGGTATTTGAAAAGATTGTCACTCTTCACTTCTCCCTGTGATGATTAAAATGGGAAAGTGATAAAAAGGGATGGGGGCTGGGCTGCAATTACACTTTGTCATACTACTTTGCCAATTTTCACCCTGGTATAAAATTCTTGGTGCAACAAGCATTTGAGACTGAAGCAAAAGGAAACATTTTTATCATCTATTCTGATCTCATATAGCAAATACATATACATACATATATATATATATATATATATATATATATATATATACACACACCAAACACCTTGGAGCCAAGGAAACTTATTTCTCAGGACAAGAAGTGTAGAAGCCAATTATCTCAGGAAGTGGGTACTAACTGAGGACATGTTGTATCCAGTGGCTGCATAAAAGGAAAAGACATTCTCAGGCTTAACCCAAAAAAGGCTGTTAATATGGACAGAATAGTAGGAAGAAGTCAAAACAATATTCCTCTATATTTGGGGTAGAAGAATTGGAGTTTTCAGACAGGAAGAGTAAGAATTGTTACAAACTACATAAATGGACTGACACATTCTGAAATAAGCAGCCCATGGGTAGTCTCATGTGCTGGTCAAGAAGATCCAGATGATGACAAAAGGCAGCTGGCAAAGGCAGAGAGGGAAATCTACTCTTCCCAGGACAACTCAATGGATGCCAAGGAGAGTACTGCCTCTATTTTCAAGGACTTGGTTCTATATAACGTTTGATCAATATACATGTTCTAAATTGAAAGATTAAATCAGGAATAACTGTTCAAAAATATGCAGAAGCTTTGCTCTTTCCTATTTATTTTCACACAAGTTCTCTATTCAGCAAAATGCAAACCAGACTATCACCGAGTCCTCTTAAAAGACTGCTTTTTCATTTCCTATACTTCTAAGACTTCCCCTGCAGGGCACAACACAGCCTTGACTTCCCAGTGTCCAACTGACATAATTTTCTGCCCTTTGAGACATCATTAGTACCTCATGAACAAAGCCTCCAGAGCAAGAAATGAAATGCCAAGCACATTTGATCAGAAAGTTTCAGCATCTCCCAGGGAGAGAACACACTACAGTAATTTGGAATAAACAAAGGCCACATCACATCCTGTGAGCCCACACTTGCTGATAATTTCTATTCTTAGCTCTTCACCCGGAGGGCCAAAGGAGAGACAAACTCACCCTTTGCCTTCACAGGGGCTTTCAGTGAAGCTGAGAAAAGGAAAGGCAGACACGTGTGGGACACACCACACAACCAGGAGCTGTCCCACCACCCCGCCCAGCCCCGGGCAGCTGCAGAGGCACAAGTGTGGCAGAAACCAGAGGGTGTGAGCCAGCCTCCCTTCCCAGCTGCCCGGGGTGCCAGGGCGCTCAGTGCCTCGCAGTGCCAGGAGTGGCACCAGGGTGGGCAGGCTGCTGGCAGCCCCTGAGGGGCTCCTCTGCTCCCTCCTGCAGCCCCAGCTCTGCTGCCACCGACCCACCAGGCCCCAGACACCAGAGGAGGCCACCAGCTCTCCCTGGGGACTTTCCCACTGAAGCTGAACTAGACTGGCATGCAGTTCTGAAGGACAGCCAAACTTCCTATCAAGCTACACCCAGCTGTCTTCTTCTCCAGGATTTGGTGCTAGTAACAGCCACCCAAATTCCATTGCAGAAATATGCACATATCTGCTCTGGTATGTGTGTACGATTCCATGTTGATGTTACTATAATGTACGTTTACATGTTAATGTTACTATAAACCAATACTGAAGTTTTGTACTTCAAGCATTACAGTACCCTATATACTTTGTGAAGAATGACTACATCCCATCAGGTGAAAATTAATGCACATTTTGACAGGATAAAGATGTTACAACTTAACATTTGCAAACGTTACCTGATGCATAACTCTTGTATGGCTTGACATGTTATTAACAGTACTTTAAATGTTATGTTATTTTTTAATTTAATGATTACACCTGAAAATAGCCCCTTTCAAATTCAGTTGCAGTAATGTCTTTAAAAGCAAGCTTTAAACTTAATTTGCTGCACATACAATTATCCAAATAAGTTGCATAGTTTAAATAAGTTCAGTTGTGCTTTGTAGCAGAACTCACAGTAATTACTCATCTCTTAAAAATACAATTTGCAGATACGAAGTTGACAATACATTTAAGCATTTTTGTGAGTCTAGACATCAACAATGTGAGTTTTTGTCACTCTTCCACTGACTTCTGCTGTTCATAACACCTCAACTTTACAATGATATTAGATCAGAGCATGGACATTTCATGGACACATCTGAAATAATTACAAACACAATTTTTAAAACTCCATTGTCGGGAGGAGAGAAATAAGAACTCGGGTTGGTTTGAGGTATCCAGCCCTCAGGAACATATTATGGTTGTTTGCATCAAGCTTTGTTGGTTTTATCACATGTTACATTTAGATTAAAAATAGAAGGCACAGGTGTTTTACAAGGCGCCGTAACTAAGTCAACCAACAAAACTAAATATTACATTACCAAGCCAGGGGTCTATATCTCAACAGTGACTTCTTCCAATGCATTTTCACTTGAGGAATTTATTGCTTCTGAAAAAGGGCCGGGGTAGGTCTGTGCTAAGCAGTTCACTCCTTGTGCCACACTCATGTCTCCTTGGGAACTGAAGGTAGGGCAGGATCTAGTCCGTGCATAGTTTTGTGGGGGTCCAGCTTGTCCAACCATCTCACTCACAGTGTTCACCGGTGAAGCCCTCCAACTCTGTCTCAGCAGTTGCTCTTCTTTACACTTTAGGGAATACCAGGCCAGGAAAATAAAAAAGAATCCCACGAACTTGAGAGCAGCTGCCAACCCGAAGTAGACAAAACGAAACGAGGTGACATCGTATTCCCAACAAGATCCTTGTACGCCGCAATCCTGCTGCCAAAGCATGCACGTGGTGTCAATAACAGCCCCAAAATAAATTGGAGTGGGAATGTAAGCTGAAACAAAAATAGCAAGAGAAATAATGTGTGTTAGCATATTGTGGAAAACTCCTAAAGAAATTATATGCCCCAGCCAAAGATTGTAGGTTGAACATTTTTGAGACTTCTACACTGCTCTTCTCACAAGAAATGTAAAACATGGAAAAATGGCCAGCCAATCTCCCCACCAATACTATTTACCCCACATATGAAGCCTATCACAAATGGGAGAGAATTGAAAGAAGCCAATGCAGCAGCACCTTACAACATGTACTTCAATCTGCTGTCCCCAGACAGCTCTTCGTGAGCTACGTGTTCCCCCCAAAAAAATCCAATTTTGTTCTCAGGTAGATAGAAGGTGAAACACATTACCTCCATAACATTACCTGCTGAACATCCTTTGCCCATGAGCTGGGAAAGGTGCTGTTTTTAGATTAAGATGAAAAAGCACTGAAGATCACAAAATGTTTCTGAAGATAGATGTAAGGGCTAAGACCATTAACATTATAAATTTCCTTTTGAACAGATCTTCCCAAGTAACAGACTTTAACTTCTAAGGCAGCTAAAAATGCAGCCAGTCCAATGAATGCTCCTGCATTCTCCAGAAATACACCTTTAAAATGAGATTGAAACATCCTCCCTCAAACAAAACTTCAAGATGCAGCTTCATGGGCTTCTCCTGTTCTCTTAGAATAGACCCTGCTTACTCTAGTCATGTATTTCATAGTAGCTGAACACCTGAGTGTGTTCTTTATGGGCAGGATTTTAGATATTCAAGAGCTTGAAAGAGAATGCTTTGAAAAACAAAGACTTTTAACATCTATCCATTTTTGCTTTGAAACACTTGAAAGACATGAAATAATATTAGAAGAAAGACATTAAGATATTAAGTAACAAGTGCTTATTTTAAAAATTAGAAAAGCTATTGTTATTGCTGAAAGCAACAGAATTCTGGTTTTGAAAGCTAAAAAGTTCTTATAAAATAATATTTAGTAACTATTAAATTTTAACTACAATTTGAAACAGTAAAAATTTACCTTTTTGTGAAACTATGTTGTTCTAGAAAGTCAATAACCAAAAAAAGTAAATTAACCACATTTTCAGATGCAATCTTTTCAGAAGTTATTAATTTTAATTTATAGTTCCTAATACAGTTAGCCAAGCAATTAGTTGCAGATTTATGGCATTTTAATACTTTTATGGTGTATTTGAGCTGAACATGGCCTTTATGGAAATGGTGATCTACTGTTGGACTTACCAAGAGTTCTTAATAAAACAAACTGCATTCCTAGTGCAAAGGGCCGCTCCCCATCTTCCACAGACCTAGCAGGGGAACAGAAAACTCCAGTGAAGGAACAGTCATAACCCATCATCATCCTGCTATGTTCTGGCTCCACCTCATGGCTTTTTTTCTCAGCTACAGAAAATCTTTGTCTAAATTTCTTGTCTTTAGCTTCTACTATCGTTAACTCCTACTGCTAGGAAAAAATACAGCCAGCCCCTCCTGGACCTGTTTAATCAAAATCTCAGTCATGTCTTTTGACCTTTTTTTTACCTGTATAAGGCCTGAAGAATTTGATCCAAACACATTAAGGAAATTCAGAGAATCCACACAAAATGTTTATGTCATGATAATTTTCTATTATTTCATTAGTCCTATTTTTTTTTTTTATATTTTTGAGGTAAATTAGAATTCATAGGTAACTAAATTGTTGAAGGCTAGACTCAGTTTCTGAATTCAACAAATCTATGTGCAGCATAAGCCCTTTAGAGTTACTTTAAAAAAAGTATCAGTACAAACATCCAAACAGTCTCTTTAAATATCTTCTCTATTCAAGTAATACAAGATTCCTTCCAGTAGTTTCAAAGGAAAAATGTCAAGCTTACAAAGACTAAATACAAAGTAACGAAATTCCACACTGCAACTACAATTTCAGTAAACCACAAATTATCTACTGATTTTGAAATATTTTTAAGTCTTAATCTCAAAGTTTTAAGATTGACAGCTTCTAATGACTTGAAATACACTATAAAACACACAAAAAGTCTGCAGTCAAAGGGATGCAGCTGTGAAACAGTTTTGAAGTCGAGAAACTGAGAAATTAGAGAACCAACCTGTGCCACATGCACAAAGCACAGCATGTGGTTTGGGACAGCAGGTGTCACTGCCCATGTGTCTGGGCCCCCATTTTTTGTACTGAGCAGTACAAAATCCTGTTGGAGATGTCCCTTATGTACCTCACTACTGTGAAGTTCACTGCAATATTGGTCTTCATTTGTCTTTGCTAATTGCAATGCAAGGGCAATATTTTTTTTTATTACTATTATTTTACATGTGGGAAATCCAGAGACAGAAGGAATGAAGTCAGAAGTCTCTGAATCACAACGGTGCTGTGCACACTATAGTTGAGGTAAGGCTGAGCAGCTGGAATTCTGATGTGCCCAGCCCAGAGTGCCTGGCTTCAATGTTCCAACAGTGACCCTTACAACCATTCTGTGGATTCTTGGAAAGGCAAACTGGAAGGCAAAATTCCTCAATGTGAGAAAAGGATAATTTTAAATACTAACTTTTTTCATTTGCATCTGAAAATCCAAACCATTGCTCTAAGAAGGTTGAAAAATTTCCAGGAGTTATCATTTTCTTCCACAATGTTTTGCTTGTTTTCTCTTTATAGCACCTTTACTGCACACTTCATGTTTCCTAAGGCAGATTATCATATTACATATTCTAAATAAAGAGTCACCCTATCCCTGTCAGCCCTTTCACTTTTTAAGGCTACAAGGATTCTATTCACTTTTTAAGGATACTCAAGGATTCTATTGACTTTTTAAGGATACACAAGCTTCACAGGCACTGGTGATAGCGGGCATGTCAAAAATACTTAGGAAACATCTCGGGAGTTCTCACCTGAGCGTCACTATGACTGCTGATGGCTGGGCACAGGCTGTTATAAGGGTTACAATGAAGAGGAATATGAGGAATGGGATGAGTGTGTTGCAGGTTCGGTCACACTTCCCAGACACGGCGTAGCCGTTCTCGTTCAGGTAGGTTTTGACAATGACCAGCCGGAGCTGACTGCGCTGGCCCACCGTGGGCGGAGTGATCACCTGGCGGCTCTGCACACAGGCACATTCTGTGTAATTTCTGACCTGCGAGAGCAAGAAATTTCCATGTGAAAAATATCTGTAAGGAAGACATTGCAAATAGACATTGTACAACAGTCCTGTGGTACTTCTCAGCTGAGAATCTTCTGCCTTGAGCATCATTAGCCCAAACACAAGCAAAGTTACATCTCCAAGTAATTTTAAAGCTGGCCAGGACTCTCTGTGATGAGGTTGCTTTTCCATTGCTTTATTTCTCTGAGTTTATTTTTAAAAATCTGGAACATATTTGGGAAATATTGACAAAACAATTCAATCACTTCTGACAGGGAGGCTGGAGAAAAATATTGTTTCCATTGTACTACAAAAAATGTGAGGAAATGCTCTTCAGGCAGCAGTGAAAATGCCATATTCTGAAATTCAGCAAGCTGCTGACTTTCATATTCAGGCAGTGTCTTCTGCCATGTTAATGGAAGGCCAGATCTGGCCAAAGAGCAGCAAGCTGCACTTTATGCTTCAAGCTCAGGACCTTCCACCTGGATGTGGGCGTAGATCAGACCAGAGGCAAAACCAGAGAATAAAGGGAAAGCAGAGACTAAAAGAGTGAGACTGGAGGACTCACTGAGAGATCCCTGAATGGACAAAGAGAATGAAATTAAGATGAAGAGACTGAAAACAGAAGTAGCATTTCACAAGCAAACAGGACTGTGACTTGAACAAGAGGAGGAAGGGCTAGATCAGAAACAGCCTTCTTTCACATTTATGTTACATCTATTTTCATCTGATATATGGCAAAGGGGTATGCAGCAGACCAGTACACTCCAGTGCTACAGAAGAAACTGGCCAGGACATATGCAATGTTATAGGAAGGAGCTTTCTGTTTCAATATTTGCATTTATCAAACCTTGTACCACACAGGCACAGAATTACAAAATCATCTTAAGATAGTGAATTTGAGCACTTAGACATCAAGACATATCCAAATCATGGCAGTTTCTAATTTTTAATGTACACCTTTATATGCATCTATGCCATCATATAACCTCACACTTTCTTCCTCATGGGATTTAGCTGAACATCTTAATAATGCATCTATTTATCCAATATTTTACCTCCTATTTTCAAATGTGACTTCAGGTACTTTTTTTCCTCAGACTAAGAATATTCCACTACAAAGATGAAATATTTCATTTGGATTTCTTATAACACTCACTATTACAGCTTAACTCTTTCAAAAAAGTGTCATTTATCTTCAAAACAGTTATGAAGTATTGATGTTATCTCTATTTTGTAATTAAGTAACTGAAATGGATCAAAGATTTCACAAACATGGGCGACTAATTTGAGACAACTGGAATCCTTTTGTTCAGAACATTTTCCATTATACCCAGCTAAATATATTCTAAATGTAAACTTCAAATACAGATTGAGGCAGCCCATCTACAAGTGACACTTCTGTTTCTTGCTCATGTTCATCATCCAGAACACGAAGAATACAAGAATAATGACCAATGGGGAGAAGTTCTGTTTAACTGACTTGCCCAACATCACTTAGAAACAAAGCCAATGACAGATTCTGGTTTCCAAAGACAGCACTCCACTCTAACATCACATAAGTACCAGATTTCTTTCTGCAGTACCTCACCCTAAACTCTTTATTGCTCCCAAATGCAAATGCCAAATAGGAATCCTACAGAAATTAGATCTCTTTATCACACACTCTTTATTCATCACCAGAGAAACTAAGTCTGTGTATTAAATGAGACAGACATAGCATGACAGAAGTATTAAGAGTATAGGAATAGATATATGCATAAATATATATTTATAAAAAACAGGTATGAACTGTACACTGGTATCCTTTCCTCTTAGTTTGAACTTTTAAATGGTTAATTTTGAAAACACTCTATGTTATAAACTTAAATCCAAATATTATATGTTAGCAACATTTTTTATGTTATACAGTGGCACTAACTCACATTGTTTTTAAAAGCACCATACAAAAAGGATTATTTAATCCAAAAAAGTTCCTTTTCCAAGCAATGCCAGCTCTATTCTATTCACCATTAGCTCCTGAGTTAAAACTTCAGACAGCATCTTTTCTTAAATCATAAGATGCAATAGCATGTTTCACAATCTGTAGAGCACACACTCCCAGAATATCTCCCTACTAAATAAATTAATAGTGCTGGTTCAATATCAGATGAAATGCAACAAAGACCAAGCCTGTCTCAGTCCAGGAAAAATTAGATTATATAGACACTGAAATTTAACCACAGGCTCACACTGCAGGCTTTTCCAATTGATCAAAACAATTTTCTACTAAAAACCAGCAAGATAATCTAAATAAGAAAAAAAAATAAAGGGAAACTAATCTGTTCTCAGTAGCATCTATGTATGAACAGGATTTTTCAGACCACTATCCAGGCAACCTGAGAAAACACAGTGCTGGACCTAACATCCTCCTGCTCCACAGGCTGGTTCACGACTGCAAACTGGGAGACTGATATTTTTTAAGTAAACTTTCTGGAAAGCACAATCAAGGCCTAAGAAAGTCAATGTTTACATTACTTCTGTCTTTTGTTAATTATCCTTTTTTAAAGGACAGGCTGTAACAGAAGAATTTAAGAGTTCATTTTTAAGGAAACTAGTATGACCATAATGCTCTGTTGATACTTAAGTCAGATTCTACTTTTCAACTGTCTTCTTGTGCCCAGTCCTGGAAACTGCCAATTTTCCATGGTTTGGTTTTACCAGCAGGATGTCCTTCTCCAGTTCAGCATAACTAGAATGTTGGGTTGTAACAAGCAATGTACGTCCAAGAAAGAAAGTGGATTATTAACATCTTTAAAGTTCTTGTTACTTGACTTTGATGGCAACCTTCAGTTAGCCTGGAAGAGGTTTAGAAAAAGGCCATGGGACTGGTAGAATTGTTTTACAAGAGCAGGATACAGGGGCAGTCTTTTCCTAGCCAGGCAAACCACAGACCTATCAGTGCACTGGTGCAGGTGCAAGAGCTACTTGGGCAAAATGATGAGGCTGACACAAACACCAATAACTTCAAACAAATCCTAACTAAATTTAAACACCAGTTTAAAACACTCCCAACTACCTGAAGAGTTAAGTAGTTCCTTCAGTTCAGAGAGGGAGTCATGAAAATCCCCAAACTGCTCTAAAAGGTAAGACTGAGCTTGAAGAAGGACAGTTTGACATGTCTGCCTATTTTGGCAGAGAGCTGAGTTGGATGACACTGACCCAAGGCACCCCCTCCAAGCCCTGCAGGAGCAGCAGGCATGCAGGTCAATGCCACCAAGGTCTTTGGGATCTGCACAGGAAACACCAGCCCTTTCCTATCCCGTGGCATTTGCACTGACTCAGCTGGAGGATTAACTTAGTACAAATGAACTTGTGCCTCAAATTGGTGTATAACTAAAGGAAGTGGGTTGGCACCATGCAAGAGCAGCACTGCCAGTCTTTCAAATCATGGAAAGGCTCAGAGATGGACAAGGCACCTGCAGAGAACTTCTCTGAAGCTCAGAGCAGGGATGCTTGAGCCAGGAACAGAGAAGTCTTCGATCTGCACAGGTCCCAAGGAGCTACTCAGGGGTTGTGTGTGGGTGGTGGGTGAAGCACTTACCCCTGTGCTGTGGTTTCCACTACTCATGCAGCCAGCTAGGCAAGGGTTAAAATATGTTATTCCATCTGATCCACAGACAGGCTCGTACTCATTTATCTTACATCCACAGTTAACATTACAGCTTCCAGTCAGATTCCTGTGGGCCATGGCAAGAGTGGGACTGAAGAAAGGAAAAAGAACATGCTAGTAGAGCACACAAAGATATCCAAATTCTCCTGTACAGAGGGAGCAAACATCCTACTCATTAACTCTGGAACTGAGAGTTGATTATTAGATAAAGGCTGTGTTAACTCTAAGTTATATATATGACTTAAACACTATAGAACACCCAGATCATCCTTGCCATCAACTAAAAACACAATAAAATAAATAATACCAAAGTTTAAAATTTGTATCCTTTTGGCTAGGTGTGTTTTTTCCCTGTTTGTTTTTTCCTCCATGAAGTAAGACACCACTATTTTATATGTCTATTCTAAGCTGCAATAATTTCTTGTTGATTACTAGTGAAAGATTCAGTGACAAGATGTGAGGACTCTGTGAACAAATAGGCATCTTTTCCCACATACCAACAGCTGTTCAGAAAACAATGCTTGTATGACTTACGTATTACAAATATGTGAAATTCACAGGAAGTTCTCTAGATCTGGAAGACTGCTGTCCTTCCTCAAAATGTGGCCAAAGCCTAAATCCCTAATGGATTTGGGCATATTTCAAATGCTTCTTTCCCTTGAGTGAAGAGAGCTTAAATACCTGCACCTACATGGCTCCCTAAAACTACACAAATCTATGTTTGGGTCTTTGAGAGCTCTGGCCAAAATGCAAACAGTAGCTTACTTCACTTCAGTAGTCCTTGAGAATTGGTAGCCACACTAATGTCTGAGAATTACACTGGAATGCACAACCACTCCATGCTGGGTACTACAGTGTAATACTGAATTAACTGCTCTGTCTTGTTTGTTCTTTCTCCCAGTACTGCTCAATGGCCAGTGCTGTTTAAAACTATCTCAAGGACCTCTGCTCTTGAGCAGATCAGTAGATATCCAGGGAATTTCAGCCAGGCAGGCGCTGAATGGAATCTGGATTGGGTTTGTGGCTGCATCCTCAAGATCCTGTACACATGCTCACAGACTGCCCTGGCTGCCCTCACAAGGGCTGCTGCTGGCTTGTCCTCATGTCTGTGATGCGTGGGCAAGGCCAGTGCGAAGATAAACAACTAGCAGCAGACTTACTGCATCCCAGCTACCCCAGGAACCACAAGGAATGTTCTTCTGGTCCCATCTTCTACCCCTGACTAGCCCAGAGGCTTGGCTCAGGAGCCATACTGCACACAGTGACTGTCACCCTGTCACCCATGCTGTGTGTCACCTCACCTCCTGTCATTAGTGGCACCCAGCAGCATGACTGTGCTCAGAGCATTCCACTTGACTGGTTTTCTTGTATTTATACACCACTATTTGCTTTTGCTGAATATGCTTGTCTTGCCAGCTGTGCACTTCTGTAGACAATTAAATATTACTAAGTAGCTTTCAAATATTTATTGACTGTCTACTGATCACACAAATCAGGTTCACAAATTTAGCTCTTGGAGCTCCTTTACAATTTATGGTCTAGCTGGATGCCAACCAAAGCCTTTCTGAGTGTTTTGTTTCTTGCTCTATAAACAAACAAGGTACACTTTTAGAAACAAGTTGCAGCTTGAGCAGGAAGTCAAATATCCAAGACTGGTAGTGGTTCTGTCACCTTCTCAGCTATCAGCTGAAATTTGTCATATTATATCCTGCAGGATTTCAGCAAGCAGTAGGCAGCAACACATCATATAGCAATGGGCAGCTTTTTCCAGTAATGTCTCAACAGAACTTTTTCCCCAATGGAAAAAAAAACACCAAATCATCAAAACATTCCTCGGGAACATACAAATTTCAGCAGCACAGTGACAAAAGCTTTTCACACCAACAGAAGAGGCAGCATTTTTGGAGTTTCATGAAATCCTAGTCAGCCTGCTGAGCTGGATGCCCCAGATGCCTGAATACTCAGCATAAGAAGAGACTCCACAACCTGCCTGGGAGACCCTGGTACCGTGCTCCTGTTGACAACAGGGCTTTGCCACACTGCACAGGACCAGGGACAGCCCAGACTGCCAGGAAAGGCACAGCTCTTGTTCCAATCTCCACCCTCTCTCACCCTGCAGCACAAATTCTTCTGATCTCTTATCCCTCCACCACCTGAAACCCTTCTCAGGAACAGATGAGTAGGGCTGTTCCACAGGCAGGAGAACCGACTCCCCATCTTACTCTGCTTGCATAGCTAACTCACTTCAGCTGCACTGAACATTACCATGACACAGAGGTTAGGAAATCAGCTTAAAAAAATGGTGAAAGAAATCAGGCATGCAAGAAATGAGAAGCATGAAATGGGAAACTGAACTGAGACCACTGTGATAATTCAATCTCAGGCGCATTTTTTTGTTTGTCCTGGAAGACGACTCAAGTTCACAGATACACAAAACAAATATGCTCAAATTAATAAGAAGTTACTGCAAGCTCTGTCTCTCCAGTTTTCACCACCTTTTGTCCTCAGCTTATCACTGTAAGGCTTATTTGGGGAATTCTTTTTGTTGCTTAGAGCAAATACCTTGCAGAGAGGTTTGCATACAAAATCATCTATTAACTGCATTACCAGAAGTTCACTATCAGACATTTGTAAGAGGCTCATGCTTTAATCTTCATTACCTTCACTCTTCACTCACTGTTCACTCCTCTTTCAGTGGTGGGAAACAAATGAAGGAGTTTCAGTGCTGGGGACATAAAACCTCTACTAACATGTGTCTGTGTAACCCCATTTTCATCATATGGGATCAACCACACAGCACATACTACAACAGATTTCTTGAACACTTATTTCAGGAAGGAATCACTTTTTCTTGAGGGTATGCATTTTTCTGAAAGTAAGCTGAAGCAAAGCACTCTACTAATCCTGACTTCTGGCACTGGAAGGCTGCCTACTCTCCACAAAGGAAAACAAAGCATTTATCCCTGAATTACAGCACAGCACATCACAGATTTACCTGCAGCAGCCACTAAGAGCAGGTTCTTAGGGAAACTGCACCAAAGCTAGTACATCCTGCTCATGAGCTGATCTGTGGGAAAAGCTGCCTAGTCTCATTGCAGCAGCTGCTGTAGAAACATGGGATGTCTGAGAAAGAGCTGCTCTGCTTGTTTCAGCAGTGCAGATACTGCCAACTTGCAACACTGCTGCACCTGAGCTGCCAAGGACACCAGTCACACAAACAGAAACCAGCCCCAAATGACAGCACTTCCTGAACAATTCTTTCAATTACAAAAACGCGCTCCCTCCATTAACAAGATTCAACTGCAAGTTTGCTAAACATGTGCTGGGACAAAACCCAGAACCCCATCTGCCAAATTGCATTTGTTCACTTCTCAGGGAGACTGTTCTGTGTCTCCATGACACAATGCTAGTAAAGCTGATAAAGAGAAGATCTTTATTAGTTGTGACTAACAATGCAAAGGACTCTAGTTTCTAACATTTTTTTCTAAAACATGTTTTTCTCTCCAACTATTACTCCAGGGAAGGTTTGTGATATAGGAGTAAAGTGAGAAAAGGGAAAATACAAAGTGAGATTTATTGCCTGAGTTTTTTGAGCTGTGACCTGTTATTTCACATACTCAGACTTGGACAGAAACATCACTGTACTGGCAGTCAATGAACATATATTGAGTAAAAAAAAGGGGACCCTCTTCCCACAAGGTTACAATTTAAATGAAATGCAGATTTAAAAAAAGGAAGTCAAACTATATTTTCATAACATCTAAACAAATAACTGATTTTGCACATGGTTTTATTGATATCACTGTAGTAGCCTACAGGACCAAGGAAATACAAAGGGAAGGAGATAACCTCACCACGTAGTCTCTATAATCTTAATATTTGACTACAGGGTAAAAAGGATTATCTTAATTTGATAGCAGTATTTTTGGTTTGGTATTGAAGGACATTCTGATGGCAGAGATCTGCAGTCTCCTTGTTGGCAAGCAGCTGGAATTGCAGCAATGATGCAATTTTTGTGTAGCTGTCAAACAAGGGACCCTCTCACTGTGTTAGCTGGATTCCTCCTTTGTTGTTATTGTTCTGATCCAATTAGTCACTGCTTTCAAGTTAAGGGATACCACTGGCTGATTGGACTGAAATAGATACAAGAATAACAGAAACACACACTGTTGATACAAGAGGAAAAATGTAAGTATTTTTATGTGAAATACCTCATTAAGCCAATTGCACACTTTAACTAAATTTTACTTGCACCAAAACAACATAAAGCAATCAAAGAGTCTATGTTGAGTCATTACATATCAGAAATGTGAGAGATGGAACTGAACTAATCCAGGAATCTGTCACTGTGAGTAAGCTCACCATGGAGCTGCCTTATACAACAATACATGCAAGAGACAGGTCTGAAAAAAACCAGATCTCTGCTATTTCCCTTTTGTTCAGTACTGGTGAGGCCACACCTGCAGTGCTGGGCTCAGTTCTGGGCTCCTCAGTAGAAGACAGACATGGATGTACCTGAGAGAGACCAGTGAAAGTCCACTAAGATGATGAGAGGACTGGAGCATCTCTCTTCTGAGGAAAAGCTGAGAGAGCTGAGACTGTTCAGCCTGGAAAAGGCTCAGTGGGATTTCATCAATGCCTGTAAATATTGAAGGGAAGATGCAAAGGAGACACAGCCAGGCTCTTTTCAGTGGTGCCCAGTGCCTGGATCAGAGGCAATGAAACACAGGAGGTTCCCTACAAACACCAGGAAACAGTTTTCACTGTGAAGGTCACTGGGTGGTGACACAGGTTGTCCAGGGAGGCTGTGGGGCTTCTCTCCTTAGAAATAGTTAAAAGCCATCTAGACTCTTGTCCAGACTATTCACTCATTCAGGACTTCCCACCTGGATGCTGTTACGGAGCTAGAGAAGGGATGGCACATTGTGGTTTGACATAAGGCTCCTTACACTGCAATTCAAACATCAAACACACCCTCAGAACAAGGCTGGGGCATGGAGTAAAAGGTTCTAAAATGCTGAGATGTATAATCCAGAGGTGCCCTTGATCTTCCTGAGAACAGAAGTGCTGATGACACGCCAGCAACAGCAAAACTGCTTGTGCCCAACATAAAACAGCAGAAAATCCTTTCTAATATATTCTAATCTGTGCATGCCTGCAGGTCCCATCCACTTCTTTGCAGCTGGTACAGTTAGAAAAATACTGAGTTACGAAACATACTGAATTATGAAATGTCACTGCCTACTTTTCTGAGTACTGGCATGCATATAACTTCTATGTTAACTGAAACCTAGGTCACCCCTCTTCTTTGTGGTGGTTTAGGGCTCAATTCACCAAAGGAAAAAACTGCATGCTTAAATGTACAAATGAACATAGAAATTATCCTGCAGGGTATGTCTACACAGCCCAATGCATCTGAGATCTCTGGGTTGGTGCCAGTGCAAATCACACCTGGCATTGCCATGTTAGGGTAGAGCATCATCCAATACTTTATCCCAAACCAGGCAGCTCTCCTGCTTTCCCTATCCAATCTTGCCCCTTGAACTGGCTTTGACATCCCTAGGCTGCACTATAGTCTAAGTAGAGAATGAAGTCTGGGCTTTATTAAATTCAAAATTAAAGCATGCTTTTGTAATTCCATGGCCAACAACATTCTTTGATGGCTGAGTTAAAGAGTTGCCTACTAAGTAAGTGAATTAAAACTATCAATTGATTGATCATGAGAATTAAGAGAATGCTTACATATCAGATATTCAAGATTAATTTATGTGTAGTGCTGCCTTTTTAATAGCTTTTTGATAATCAATGTGGACTTTATCTGTGTGTTAAAAAAATCTAGTTGCATCATGCTTTGTAACATGCTGGTATTTCTCAATTTCTGATGACATTACACTCAATATGATTTTTATACTGATTTCAAAGAGTTTATATATATCAATAAGTTGTGAGAATTTGGCAGTTACTATTTCTCACCTCTTTTCTCAATAAGAACAATTACATGAATGTGAAAGGAAGTAATGTACTGCAGATTTGCACAACAGCTGTGAAGTGATGCTTACTTCAATTGATGCTATGTATTTACTGCAAATGTTATTACTCACTAAACAAACATTAGATACTCTAACAAATCCAGCATGAAGGCTATGAGTTACATGACAATAGTAAAACTTGTCTTCAGTTTAGAAACAGATTTAAATTAAATGGGACTTCTCCAAACACAAAGGTACAGGCTTCTCATTAGTCAGGCAGGTACATTCTGACTTGTCACACAGATCAATTAATTCCCATCTGAAATTTATGTTTTCATTCCTATTAATTTTCATCATCTACGCCCACAGGCTGTCACAAACATTAGCAGCAGGTGGACAATCAAAGCATTCCACCCCCTCCCCATCCCTCTTCTCTCCTTCTTCAGCCCACTAAGCTCAGATGAGGGTATATCACCATGCCAGTTCCTTCTCCTGACAGCCCCTCAGCAGCAAGCTTTAACTCTAGGTCTTAGGAATACAAAGGACAAACAGCTTTTCATCAGCTCTTGACTTTCAGCTGCTGGTTTTCTTTGCTCTAGCATTAAGGTTTGACAGCAATGTAGTAACACCCAGCAACAAGCAATGCAAAACATTCTCTGTGTAAACAGCACCTATTTTCTTCCTCCCTTGCTTCCTATTTTACTTCTTTGTTTTTCACTTGCTATCCCTCTGCCCACTGTATTTTCTCTCCATTTCATCATCTCTTTTCCTGCTCCACACTCTACATTCTCTTCAAAATATTAGGAGTCCAGAGCTGAGCACTAAAAGCAAATATACAAATGGATCTGATAGCCACCACCTGGTAACAATTAAAAGGCAGACATGCCTCAGATGCAAAAGCAAAGGGAAGAAACATTGCTTCAGATAGGGTCACACTCTCCAAACACTTACTCTATTCCTGTGTTTAACCTACATGAAGAATGCAATTTTGAGGAAAATCTCATGTAAAAAGTAAGAAAGAAAATAAAAGCTCATGATCAGGCTTCTACAGAATCCCTTCCCAATGAAAATGTCTCCATTGTCGCCTTGCCTCCAAATATCCTTTTTCTTTTTTTCATGCCCTTCCATGCATTTCTTAATGCCACAGCCCAAATTCCTTACTCCCAAGTCCTTCCCAGATCCACACCTTCTTCCTCATTGCAGTCAGTCCTCTTCATCCTTTCTATAGCTTTAGGGAATATGGTCTAGTTGCTGTCTTGATGATGATCCAGCAAGCACTGGAGGGCATTCACACAACTAGTAAGGGGTTCAGAACCAGTGCACACCACTAATGTCAACAGCACATGCCCAAGTGATTCCTCTCAAAAAGGGACTGTAAACCTAAAATACTATTAAGGTGATAATTAATAAACCCATTCAGAAATAATCTTCACAATCCACTTCATTTTTTCACAATTTTTCATGAGCAGAAAACATTTTAAAACACTAAGTAAATCCTAAGTAATCTACAGAGGAGACTTCTTATTTTTCTGCATCACTGAAGGCCATTCTAATGCATTTTCTCACCCCTCAAGAAGCTAAGTCACTACACAAACTGCAATATAAACCAGATGTAAAAAACAAGACCCACACACTAACAGCATGTGCTTATATCACAAAATTCACTAAATTCTCATTTGAACTGAAATGGCTTCTTCAGTACATCAGCTATCGGCATTTTTACATTTCTAGATCAGTCTTATTGGGAAAAGTTGGTTTTGCCAGAGATAATCACCCCAGATACTTACCCAGTTGTGTACGGTATATTTATTCCCCCTAGATTAATGCTTTCACATCCAACAATAAAGAGTGTTGAAAAGCACAGCAGAGACACACCACTGCAGATCATAGCCAACTTTGCAGACTCTCTTGCACCAAGTTTCAGCTTTTTTATAATGTAGCCACCTAGGACAATACCAACACCAGCACTTGGGACAATAATCACACCTGCCAGGAAGAAATTCAAACAGCATTAAAACAGGACCTACAGAAATGGCATAAAACATAAATATTGGTATCATTCCGTAATTAGATGACTGCAAATGCTGCACTAAGATCTCCATTGTCTGATTCTCTGCTAGCAAAATGAGTCAGACTTTTCAAACCTCTGGAGTGTTGTCAAAGAATTTATAAAAGCCTCCTTATCATATCAGCAGCAGCCAAAGCACTATAAGAGAACTATTGTACTTACAAGCAGAAACATTGTTTTGTATTTATTTTAGAATGGGGAGAAGGGCTACATATAGGTCCAGTTTAACCACTGAAATTGGAAGAAATCCAGATTTGGACACAAATCTTCCTCCTCCCATTCTCATTATTAATTCCAGCAAAGCACAAGTGCTAACCTCAAGCAGGACCCCAGAATCCTGCCCACCTGGGAGTGCACACCCAAGCCTGGCTGCAAATTCTGCCTTCTGGATACTTTACTCAAGCTGAACAGCACTTTCCCAAGCAAATTCCATCAGGACAAGAGGAAATGGCCTCAAGCTGGGCCAGGGGAGGTTCAGGTTGGACATTAGAAAGAGTGGTTAACCATTGGCATAGGCTGCTCGGGGAGGGGGTGGAGTCACCATCCCTGGAGGTGCTCAAGAAATGACCAGAAGTGGCACTTGGTGTTTATTGACATGGGGATGTTCGGTCCAAGCTTGGACTTGATGACCTTGGAGGTCTTTTCCAACCTTGAATCTATGACTCCACAACTCCTACCTCAGCATTCCAATTCATCTCTCCACAGATATGTGGAATACAAACTGATCCAACACAATTTAAAAAAGTAAGATAATAGAATTAGGGTGAGTGTAAGACACAAAGACGTGCCTATGAAACCTCTGCTGCTGCAATCATAAGGTTCAGCAACATATCACCAGGCTGTCCCCACTTGTCAGGTCCTGAGATGGTGGCAAAGTCAGCAAATGTCTTGCACTGTTCTTTCCAGGTCTCACTGACATGTGAGAAGCTCTTTAATTAAAGGCTTTGCCAATAAAGATGCATTCCATATAGACATGGAATTTGAACTACTACTTGGCAGATGTATCTACAGAGATGTTAAACTTTATAATCCAAATTGGTAGAGATGCTGGTCTCTTAAAGAAGCCAGTAAGACTAGCACATGCAAATACCTCTACAATTATTGGAAAGCATACTCATTCTCTGCTAATATCTCTAAAGGTGAAAGGGACATTATATTTATCAAAATGTTGAGATTGTGAAAGCAAGAAAAGAGGGAAAAACAGCTGGCACCTTAATTATCCTGCCATCACCAATGACATTACAGAACAAAATATCATTTCAGGAGGCAGATTCCAAACAATAAGACTTCACAGAATCAAAACCAGTCTTTCTTCCAAGAGCAGAAATTAAATATAGAAGCTGCACAAGTTCAAGACATGAAATCTGGCACCCAGTGTTTTTTTATTATGATAAATGCCAGGGTTGTTTTAAAACTGAAAGAAATTGGGACTTAATTAAAGAATTGCTGCTTAGAAGACAAAAAAATTGCCAGCAAAATCTTTAAATAAAGATTCAAGTAGATTCAGGAAGCACATGTACTCAGCTGGCAATGTGTATATTAAGCATAGATGTAAAATATAACTATCACATAAATTCTCTTTTTACTAACCAGAAAATTTGTGAACTTGTCATGTCTTTTATTTTATTAGCCAGTAGCAATCTAATACAAAATTTCCAAGTTTCCCTTTCCCATCCTTCCTACAAAAATATTTATAAAATTAACAACTGCTGACTTCAATGCTAAGTTTAAGGGCTGGGATTGTAGAAGCAGTGCTCACTTGTCCTTGCTGCACATCCAGCCTGATATATTTAATCTTCTTCTTCTGTCACTTTAATAGTTTTTATCAAGTAATTTATAATAGGGGAAACAACAGATGTTAATAATTTCACACTTTAGGCAAGGCCACACTATTTTACCTCTGTTAATGTACTGGCTGTTGAGTATTTTTTCTGGCAAGAATGTTTCTGGTTTATCTTGGGAATGAAATAAGTTATGGTGCAGCCATCCCATCAAGACTCATTACAGTAAAACTCCTCTGTGTGTAGCTACTCCAAGCCTCAGAGAGCACCACAGTCCCATGAGTCAATGTTTCCTCCTTATATGCAGAACACAGGGATTTCATGCCCTGAAGAAAATCTCATCCCAGAAACTCTCAAATAAAAAACACCTCATGGTGCTTCTCTGACTTTCCCCCTCCCCACTCTAGAAATTCCTTGCATTTTTTCCAGCCACAGCAAGTGACAAATTCTTCCCATGTGAGGTCTATGTGCCTTCCTTCTTCCTTCTGCTGCTTTTTGTCCTTTTTTGACAGATACCCCTGGACAGCTTCACCCCATACTTCACCTGTGTCCCCACCATTCACTCCACTCCATCATTCCTAGGGCACAGTGGGAGGGGAAATAAGAACTAACCTGCCTAGCAATCAGCAGTTACTCTGTATGAGAAGCACTATGGAGAATTCGAAAAGATTACTACAAAGACAAATGTCTTTGACACAGCTAGAAGAGAAGGAAACTCATGACACAGGCCCCAGTTCTGCACAATATTTTGGCCTCCTTTACTAGCCAAGTTCTCATCTCTCACAGTCACAGAGGAGTGTGAAGCTTAAAATTTTGTGGTCTGTAGCTCTGTTAAAAGTTGGACATGGCTGTACATTGGTTCAGCAGGGGTCTCCTGAAATGACAGGTAGGAGAGGAGAATCTGGGGAGTTCTGACTAGGCTAGATTGTTGTCTCAATGTAAATAAGTAAAAGTAAGGAGAAAAACACCACCCTGGAGAAGAGAGATAACTGAAGGATGGGAGAGATAAACAACTTTTCACTAAGGGGAAAAAAAGATAAAAGTATTTTAAAGATCAAAGAGGAAGTAAAATTCACAGAAAAGAAGAACAGTGTTAAGAGACCTTTTAAAGCACACAAATTGCAGTCATGTCTATGGTTTTTCTAGCTTGTTTTTGGGGTTTTTTTCCCCCCCTGGAGACCATCAACAAAATAAGAAAGCATCTGTCTAGGCCTATGCAAAAAAAAAAAAAAAAAAAAACAAAAAAAAACCAGCCCTTTAATAATATAAATGGGTTCACATCTTACTAAATACATATAACAAACATCAAAAAATAGTCTGAATATCTAACCAAATGCAGAAAGCTGGATCCAATCACCTGTTTGAACAAACACATTTTGGTTCATTCCTAATTGACTCATTTCATTAGCCAAAGCCAAGCTTGCAAGGTAACACTATGTGGCAATGCCTTACCAGTGTAGATGCTGGCATTGGAAGCTGGGATGCCAAACTGTGACTCGATGAACTTGGGAATGAAGGTAATAAAAGCTGTGACAATGGCACTCTCAGCTGTGTATGACAAACTCACAAAAAGGAATGTCATGTTGCTTAAGATCCTGACAGCTGCTCTTGGAAGCTCTATAAAATGATAAAAATGAGAAACGAATGTTATAAACAATGAGTGCGAAACAAAAGCAAACTGAAACAGAACCAATTGATTTTCTTTGGGACAGACTGGCAGTAATGGCTTGCTAGCAGCTGCTACATTTGCTAGACAGAAGGGAGAGTGCATACTTGGGATTGCAGCCCTTGCTCCCTGCTCTGACTGACCCCACCTCACCGCCTCGCTCAGGGCCATGGTCCCACTTGGCACAAACACAACTGAGGTGTGTATCAAAAAAAAACCTGAAAGAACAGAACAGTAACACCACAACAGAAAGAAATACAGCAATAAAATGTAGAGATTTTGGAATTATTCTGATATCTTGAGATTTTCTCTGAGATAACACATATCACACTGCTGAACTGACAGTACTGAGATTTGTACTCCACAGGAGGAAAAAAGATCCTATACTCCCCCTGTTACTCTCTGCTTCAAGGACCATGCTTGTAAAGCTGGGATAATAATAATCTAATTTGAAAGGGGAACCAAAATATTTTTAGTTAAACATTTTGCTACATGATCTAAAGGCATTTACAATGATAAAGACAAAGCATAATGAAAAATTTACATCAATGATATCAAGGAATCTCAACATACATTACATATAACTCAATATTCTCAGAAGGGATAAAGCAATCAATTAAAAATGAAAGTACATCATTAACTTAAATTGAGAAAGTATTCAGAGATGTTGCAATTATTCTCAAATCAAATATCAAACCCCCATGAAATTCAGCACTGTAGTTAAATTAAACATTTACATACTTTAAATTTAGTCCTGCAGTGATGTTGAATTATCATCACCCTATTCAGCACTTAATTTTTTTCGGCTAGATGCCTTGATTTTAAAAACGTCTTCTTTTCCTTGGGGCTTTTTTACCCCAGATCAATTTTTTTACAAGTGTTATATCTAACCTACTATAGCTCAGATTTTTTTATTTGCTTTTCACTTGGTACAGAAATAGAATAGTGCTTGAATCAAAGCCAGCTGAATTCAATGACAAGAGCACCCATTAGAAATACATGTTGAGCAAGAACAACTGAGAATTTTACTGATGTTAAAAGTTGTCAAGACAAAAATCTGTCTCACTTTCTGTACTGACTCCAGTAGGTTATCTGTATAAAAGCAAACAGAATTTCACTTGTCATGTCAAAACTTGTCAAGCTACAAATTAGCACTTAAGTTGTCTGACTGCATCTAGTATTAGCTTATGCCAGTTGTCAAAATTTATACTGAATTCATTATGAGTACTGGGTTTATAATATTCATTATGAGTACTGGGTTTATAACTTTAATGCAGTCAAATGCTCTCCTGCTACATCTATGAAGAAACATACTAAACGTTAAATACAAAATCTGGTGGAAATAACTAATGAATAAATCATATTAAGAAGCAATACATTTAAGAAGCAATATATATTTTAATCTTAATGGGTTTTGCCATCTACAGTTTTAAAAAATAAAAAAAAAAAAAGGTGGTGCTGTTTGCAATAGAAACAGGAGCAAGCAGTTACGACCATGCTGATGCTGCTGTGAGAAAGGAGTCAGGCAACAGAAAGAAGGATTGGTCTTGCTGGAAACTGAGCTACATAGTGGCATCTGCTCACCTGGGTTTAAAATGTGGTAGAAAATAAGGTATCATCACAGAGAGAAAGATAATTTTATTAGGATGATGAAGTGAGTGTTCTTTGTAGAAATGATTGGGAGTTCTCGGCCGAGAGCTGAACTCAAGGTCTTTGCTAAATCGATTATTTTAAAGTCTCGTCCAGACATCATAATATGTGGTAAAGTTTGCCCTTCCTGATAAAACTGAGCTTCAGGAAAATGTCTGCTTTAGACTTTTCAGTCAACTAGAGAATTAATTTGGCAAAGAACTGCAGAGCTAATGAACATTTTGCTCTGGTGCTTGTATGTAGAGCTGTACTTCTGTTGACTCCTACTTACATCTCATCTGAGCACTCAGGCTAAAGGTCATTATTCATTTCAAAACTAATTAGTATTTTGAAACGGGATTTCTCCTGTTAAGTAGATAAAACTTAATGTCTTGGAATAAGCACACGTTCCCTTATATCCATCGAAGGGCTCTTCAGAGAACAGCTTCGCTGATTACTATAAATTTTGGCATGAAATAAAGAGTTTATTTCTGCATGCCACACTAATGCACGCCACCTGGAGCACTTAAGAGTTATCTTCGTGGTTTATAAACAGCAACCGTCTGGCATACAAGGGAAAGTTGCTATATAGTAAGAAACTTGGAAATAAAAACACTCATTCAGAGTTAGACTTTCCCTGATTTCCTCCCATGATCACCATCAAACCTGGTGTGACAACATGTGTACTACACTTCTGAATTTTAAAATCTATAATAAAAAGGTACTGTTCAGTAACTCATTATCTTTCAACCACAGTAACTGTAGTAAAAAGCAAGAATGCTAAAAACTTTAATGTTCCTTTAGACTACATAATCAATCATGCTTTTAAAACATTTCTATGTCAAATTATTTTTGTGTAGCTAGCCATAGGCCTAGGTTTTGATTTCAAGGTGATTATTAAACCTGTCAGGTTTGATTTTTTTGGAAGGCATTCTTCTCGAAAGACATTGCATGCTTTTGCAAATTTGCATCAGAAACACACTACAGAAATTGCAATGTCCCTCGTTCTGTCATCTAAACTAATAAACCTCTATCAATTACACTCCTAGAACCAAAGCAATCTTTTAGCATAGCTGCAAACATGTTTATATTTCTGTGTAGTAACTCAGATTTTAACATCCAATCTTTTTTTTCTTTTTCCCCCAATAACCTAGTATATTACTAAGAGTAAACTGAAACCTGCCTTGCTGGACTGGTTTGCTAGACTACTGGCAATTTTCTTCCTTTCATGATCTTTGACAGTATTTTTTCTCTGGTCAGTATTCTTTTTTTTTCCACTCATGTGCTGGACCATTACTTGATTCATGGTAAGGGAAAAGCAAGAAAAATCTGCAAGTAATACAAGTATTCATAAATATATCTCTCAGCAAAGCACTGTAAACAGAATTTCAATAAAAACTCAAATAATTCTGACTTCACCTCCTTTTTCAACATTTAATATAGTTTCTTTTATCCCTGTTCCTGCATACCCAGCCCAAGGCAATGCAATGAATACATCAGATGAACAAATCATTCCAGTCTACAGCACTATCCTTCTGCAGTCCGTCAGAAAAGTCTCCTGTAAGGGTGAGGCAGATATTAGCCAGAAGACCTCCCTTGTGCCAGTGCTCCCAGTCTGGACACACTACCCAAGCCTGCAGCTTTGGAGAGGGCTGGCTCCACACCAGGGTCTCAGGGGCAGCTTCCACTCTTGTGCAGTGCAATGCAGAGCCAAGATTGGAGACAGAATCTCTGGTTTGTTTATCAGAATGGAAACCAGCAAAGTGACACACAACTATGTCAAATACATCCTGCATGGAGCCAATCACCAATCTCCAGAACAGTATTTTGCCATTTCGTTATCTACTCCCACACCATTTAAACAACCTCATTCAACTCTCAGGACAGGCACTAAGCACCTGGGTGGTGGCTGGATCATTGAACAGCCCCTAATACCCTATCAAGAGAGAAGGGGTTCAGAGCCAGTTTGATATGATTATTACTTATTTTCATTTGATTTAGAGCAGGTCCTCAAGGCTCCAGTTAGCACTGTTCATCACTGCATGGAGCCATGCCAATCTTTTCTATTTTGAGCTCTTCAGGACAGCCTAAGAAAGGACAGGAGGGAACTGCCTTGCTCAAGGTCAGAGGCACTGCAGGAACTCCAGCCCATGGTCTGCTGAGCCCTCTGACATTCCCAGGGCCCACCAAGTGCCCCCACACACAGCCCACTGTCTCCTCCACTTCTGATGCCTGCCAACTGAGCTTCAGCTAGCACAGAAACTCCAATCCAGTTCCTTGGCAAAGCACTTCAGTGGGCTTATCCTGCAACCACAAGCCCCTCAGGAGTTTCTTTTATCTCTGCTGATGCCGTGACAATCATTATTATCCTGTCTCTGCCCCTCACAGGAACTCACCAAGAAAGGCACAGGACAGCTGCTAGATGTGACAAGCCAGACAGGAATTTAAGAAAGGACTGTACATAGAAACAAAACAAAAAAAAAAACTCCAAAGGCTACAAAATACATGTAATTAATTAGATTAATTATTTGATTCAAATTAGATCAGACTTTTACAAGATACATATACATTTACTTTCTTTACCCTGCTCCTTTATTCAATTGCACAGTAAGTTTCATTATAGTGGTAAGTGAAAGGGACTGCAGATACAATTTCCATGGTACAAAACCCTCAGGGTATCTAGGTATTAAATGAAAACAGTAGTTTTGTCTGCTCAGATTCATGTGTTATCTGTACATATGGGATTGAACCGTGGTTTATTCACTATAAAACTTCTCTAGCTCATGTAATCTACACTACCTCTATTTTTCCCAATAAACTACATCAAATTTTCTTCCTCCTGTGACCTACTTACTCTTTTATTTAGTACTTTTGATACCTCACTCAGAAGCATTCTTCAGCTCACATTTTCTACTTGAAACGTAAGTAGAAAATGTGAGCTGAAAAGACCGAATTCCAAGCCCTTGCAACTTGAAACAATGAAAAAGCAAAGTTGTATCTGTATTTTTATCTGATTTCAGCTCCAATATGGGCCAAAATAAAGCTCAGGTCACTGAGGTTTGAGGCTACTTGAGGATGAAGCCAGTTTTTGTTTTATTTCTTCAGCTTATACTGGCAGTCAGCACAGAAAAGAAGACTCTTATGACTTTTTTATACCTTTTCATTAACCTAGAGATTTAATTATGAAATTAGGACAAGTTAGAGCAGGAGAAAAATCACATTGCCAGGCTTCCGAGGTAAGATGAGATCATATTGGAAGAAGAAAACAGTTACTTTCCTTACCAAATCTGCATAGATTTCAGAGATTTGATGGCACTGACCTCATGGCAGACTATGACATCACTGATATTTATTAGTATAGAACAGAAGATATGACCCACTAAATCAACAGTCTCCTGGCTACTGCCTAAGTGGAGTTTCTTCCCACAGTGCTATAAAAAGATGAAGCTCTGAAATTCAATGGAAAGTATAAAATGTTCACTGCATCTCAGAAGAAGCAATGCTAAATGACTTAGACACATATGATCCTTTTTTGCTTCCCATGATACACAAAATTACCTCAGCTGAGAAGCCTGAGGCATGATCTTATTCCATAAAACCCACTTAAACTGGAAAAATAATTAAATGATAGTGCATTCCTGCTGCAGGCCTTCTTTGCTAGAGTAACTGACACTGAATGGGAAAGCTATTATCAGCTTATAGAAAAATACTTTTTCTGCTTATCTCAACTAGCTTGCTATCTTTCTGGCATGTTTCTTTTCACTGTTCCACATGGTGAAGTTTCTCCTCTAAAGAAAACTAGAAGTTTTGTGTAGTAAAAGTTCTAATTTGGTAGCTCCATTATTATATTCATGTAGAATTTTATAGAATGTATGTTATACATCTAGGCAGATACATACCAAAGAAACACATGCCAAAACGAGGCATACAGAAGTTTTTATTTTTGTAAAAAACAGTCCTAGAAAACATTCTCCCAAGCAAATACTTGTTTTTTCTGTACCTGATGTCCCAGTAGGGACAACATGGCCTGGAAGGTGAAACTGTATCAGAGAACCTGCACCAGCAAACCCACCCAGCTGCAGCTCATCTGTACTCTGTATTTTTCACCAGGCACACCCAAGGGTGAAGCAGTGTCTCTGCTGTGACACTGTCTGCAATCATCAGGAAGGAGTCCAGCAAAGACCAGCCTCCCCCAATTCCCTGTGCTACCGAGAAAACCTTGACAGGACTAATCCTCAACTACTTCCTCTGATCAGAGGCCAGCAGGTTTGAAGGCAAATAAAAACCACAACTAGTTGTGTGGATTGCGGAGAAAACAGACTCACAAATATGGAGACTAGAGTCTTTAAAGGAGGAAGGAACATGGTTTTTTGCTTCTCCATCACATTTTCAACCACTTTGCCACCAAAGGGAGAACATAGTCTGAAAGATCTGATATTTGGATTCACTTTGTTTGCTCTTTGCTTGCCTTGTACCTTAAGAAGCTGATCTGAAAGCTAATAAAATCACCAAGAATGTTCTGGTATCCTCTTTTTTCTTTACTTCTGTAGAAATCAACAGCAACTTTAGGTACCCTGAGAGAATCAGTGTAAATGTAATACAGAGCAAATCAGTATGTAGGTGTGCAAACATAACTTTAAATTACACTGGGTTTAGTCTAAAAACAGCTGGTTTTGCTAAGCCTTGTCTACTCAGCATAAAAGTGATCATAAATGTTTCATTAAAAAGTCTGCCAATCATTATAGCCTGGACTTCTATCCAAGTAAAGAATAAAACTGTCTATTTCTACAAACACTTTAAAGTTTTGAGATCAAATTATGTCTGATGGTACAATAGATATTTCATGGTTTCTCCCAGTTCCAGCTGCATTTATCAGGCTACCATGAAATGGCACAAGCAGCATTTGCATCATAGAATCCAAGGAGGACACAACAGCACTAACAACACAATGGCATCAAGGCACATTCACTCTTATCTTACACTATTCAATTTTACAATACTATTGATTCTGTATTGTCAATTTGAATTCTATACGCTTCACATTAATCAATTTGTAGCAACACTGCCCTTCTTCCCCAGGCAACTTGTCAATGATTATTACTTACTGTTACATTTCACAGTAATGGTTACTCCTTGAATAAAATAAAAATCTCTACTACTTGTCAATCTTTTGATCTCTTCACGTTTCAAAATTAGCACAGCTTTTATTTGTCTTAGCCTTCAGAAAATAGTTTGCACTACAAAACAGATAGGAAAGGAATATGAAACAAATCATCTTTCTCAAATACATGAATGTAACTGAACTCACATACCAGAACTCCTTCTACTTGTTTCACTTACACTGTGGAAGAGCATGTTATTCCAAGAAATTTATCTTATAAAGCAGGTGTGACAATTGCAAACTCTAAGATGCATAAATACACGAGGTAGGAGTCCTGTAACTATAGGAAATAGCCTACCTGTTTGTTACAGGTACAAAAACACTGACAATTCAAGGAAAAGAATGTCTTACAATCATTGCTGCACCCTGCCATTTTAGAGGATGAGCATCTATTAAAATCTCAATAGCAAAACATAATAGCAAATATAGAATGTCAAAACTGCCTTCAATTACACCATACAATCCTGGATGACCCTGCACACCAAATCTAAAGCATTTATAAATTAAAAACAAACTTTACCTTTAAAATTCTCTCCAAATCCCATAGAGGCAGAAACTGAACTGTCTGTTTCTCTTTTGCTACTTGTTTTCTCTTTCATCACGTCATCATCACTTGAAACATCATCAGAATTCATCTTCTTTTTCTTTTTTTTATGTCGAGGAGGGAGCTTTTTCGGAAAAGTAAACATGGGAAATATCACAAGGAGCATAGCAATGGCACAAAGGAGAAATCCACTCCACCTAATGCCAGGAAAACAGGAATGGAAATAAAAGCAAACACATTACATGAAACAAAAAAATCAAAGTTACTGTTAGAAGCTGCACTGCCTAGAAAGGCACATTTGCAAAATATGAAAAACTGATGCTAAGAGTAAAGAATTGGAATGGGGGAGAACCGTGACTGTACTACATTCCTTAATCAGAAGATGTTTCTGTTGGCTTATTTACTGAAAGGCACTTATCCAGCACCCACCAAATTTTATTAAGTAGTGTCAGCTTTAAGTTACCACAAATTTTCAGTTTTGGTAATTTTTCAATACCAAGTGCTAAGAATTAGATATTCACTTTGACTTAGCCTTTCACAGATAATTCCCAGTAGAGCAATATAGTATTTCTCTGGAGAACACAGTAAAAGCTGTCCATGTCATGAGGAGATAAAATATCCTGGTAAATACATCAGGGCTCAATCTGTTCTGCTTTGCAGTGCCCACCTCTCCCTGCCCCGACTGTCCAATTCTCTCCCTTCACAACTGAAGAGTTCCCAAAGCCTCAATGTAACAACTGATGTGCAACAATTCATTCCAGGGTTTATGCCCAAAACTCTGTTCTGTGACTGCAACCTGAAATAGCCTTCACAAACAATTTCATCTTCTCTCCCTCCGTCTTTTAAACATGGGATATAAAAACAACGCTAAAATGATCCCTTGGCTCTCAGGGAATGACCTGGGACATACCCACAGCAGGGACAATGTGTGGGATACAGAGCAGAGCTGTTCAGCTGCAAACACTTGTCCTCCCTGCAGCCAAAAAGCTTCATGGACTTCACCCCAGCACCACAGATGTGCAAAAGGGCTGCACTAGAAAGTTCTGCAGAGTTAACTGGAGTCAGCAGCCAGAACACTGATTGCAGAGTGTCAGATATCATTTCTCCTCTAACAGTGAAAGACTAAGGGAAACATAACCTCACATAGCTGGTTCCATAAAGAAGGACAACCTCAGAATCCACCCACAAAGTTCGTTTTCCATAGTGGAAGTGCAGTTTTCACTACAGACTCATCTCATTGTACCAGGTTTACATGGCAAGGTTTTGGTAGCAGGGTGGGGACTGCAGGGGTGCTTCTGTGAGAAGATGTCATGAGCTGTCCCACGCTGGACAGAGACAGCTCCAGCCAGTCTTAAAACAGATCCCCCACTACCCAGTGCTGAGCCTATCAGAATGCTTGTGGCGCCTTGGCGTTCACTTAAGAAAGTGAAAAAAACACTGCACAGCAACTGTGTGAAGTGAAACAGCCCTGCAGACCCAAGGTGAGAGAAGAAGGGGAGAAGGAGCTCCAAGTGCAGAGATTCACCTGCAGTCACAGAACAAGACCATGGTATCCACCTCCAGACCGTGAGGAATCCACACTGGAGCAGGATCAAGCAGGAATTGTGGCCTGTGGAGCAGAGCTCCCACAGGAGCAGGTTTTCAGGCAGGCCATGTCACCCACAGGGGATGCTGCAGGCTGGAACATTCTGTTCCTGGAGGAAGCCCACAGAAAGGACCTGTGCTGGCCCAGTTAATAAAAGACTGTCTGAAGCCGAGAAGGAGCAAAAGAGACAAGGTGTCACTAAACTGACCACAGTCCCTTTTCCACAGCCCACTGCATCACTCCAGTGGAGGATGTAGAGGAGTCAGGAGTGAAGCTGAGCTTTGGGAGAAGGAAGGAGTGGGTCAGAAGTGCTTGTAGGTTTCTTTTTAATTCTTTCTATCCTACCCTGTTATTAATTGGTGATAAATTAACTTCCCTACATCAAGTCTACTTGGCCCATGATAGCAATTAGTGGGGGTTTTCCCTGTCCTTATCTCGACCTATGAGCTTTCCATTGTACTTTCTCCCTGTTCTGCTGAGGAGGGGGAGTGAGACAGCTTGGTGGGCACCTGGCAGCCAGCCAAAGCCAACCCACCACACAGATCTATGATGGTATTTGGAAATTCCAGTGAAGTCAATCACGTTACTATAATATCCAACCACAACAATGACAGCTTTTTCATTTCAAATCAAATTTCCAGAATCACGGTGCATTGACCCTGGCTGGATGCCAGGTGCCCACCAAAGCCATTTCTCATCACTCTCCATCCTCAGCAGGACAGGGGAGACAAGATGTAATGAAGGGCTCCCATTAGCTGCAGGGGAATCTCTGCTCTGCCACCTGGAGCATCTCCACCTCCTCCTCCTTCTTCAATGACAGTGGGGTCTGCAGAGCTTTTCTACCACATATTCTCATTCCACTCTCTTGTGACTGCTGCCAGTGTTGCACATGTCTTTTGGTCTCCCCCTTCTTAAATCTGTTATCCCAAAGGTGCTACCACCACCACTGATGGTGTAAACCCTGGCCGGCCTCCTCATGGAGCCAGCTGACATTGCCTCTCTCAGGCAGAAGTGAAGTTTCCAGCAGCTTCTCACAGAAGCCACCCCTGTAACCCTCCAGCTACCAAAACCTTGCTGTGCAAACCCAGTACAAGAACAACTTCTACGTATTTTTGTACTACCTTTACACTATTAATTATATATTTGTTCAAATTTTAAAACATTTTAAATTCTGAGTCGACAGGATTTCTTGCACAAGAAACAAAGAGCATTTGGCCTCATATTTGTAATGCAAAGATATTGCAAACTTTATTTTTCAATGAAGAAAACTTCATATGCAATGCTTTGCATGGTAAATGATTACACACAGGCAAACAACAAATAAACAGCCATGTGTAACACTATTTTTATTAGAAGCTTACAGGAAGCTTTTGCAAGGCAAATATAAGTGACTGAAAGTTTTGACTAATTTTGATATTATGTAAACAGAAAATCCTCTATTCATTCATTTTAGCTGATAACATACATGGATTAGAAAGCAGACTTTTAGGAGGATTAGTCAGCACTGTCAGACGAAATAAATCCGTAGTCTGTATAAAAATGTAGCAACATCCCTTTCAGGATCTCAAAGGCAGAAGCTGCAAAGGCACTGATCAAAGAAACAATCTGTGGCAATAATATGCAGAAATCTGCAACCACCCACTCAGGAGGAAACAGCACAGGAGACAGGGCCTGTAATGTAGTACAAGATGAAATCCAAATCCAAAGGGACTGTTATAACAGCATTCCAAATGCTGGAGATGTCACAAATGCAGCACTGGATGCAATTATCTCACCATCTACACTTCACAACTTCCTGGAGAAATATCAAAGAATTGGAAAACAGACAAAAGACTGTACCAAAATAATAAGGACACCTACAATGGGAAATTGAGAGGTCAGAACAGGAGCTTAATTTATTTAATTAATTTAATTAATTTTAAAACCCCTTGATTTTCTGTCTTCTGAAGTCAAAGAAAATATGCAGAAGAATACCTCAAAGGCATCCGCACAAGCCCTAGGACCTCAAATAAAGCAATTAAAGCTAAGGAAGGACCAGACAATGCTGAAGGAATTCCTTTAAACTTCTTGTGTGGAATGTTGATGAAAGACTATATAGGAAGACCCAAGTATCAAACAGATTTTGAACTAGGAAAACACTCAGAAAAGTGTCAGCAAAAGAAAATTTCATTCAAAGCACCTGACAGACTGCCAAGGGCTACTCCACATCTAATGAGGTCCCTGTACAGCACATTAACAGTTCTCAAAGACAACAACATGATGAACGATTTCTAACAGATATCCCTACAGTTACCACATTTGAATAAAAAACAGTTTCAAACATTTGATGGGCTGGCAGAGACAGCTGGCTTGTAATTTAGCCTAGAGCACCTACAGAAACCCCAGGTGTGCAAAGCCCCAGGAGCAGAAATCCAAGTCCTGTGAAACTCAAGGAATAATTAGATCAGACATAACCCTGAAAAATAACCATTTTACTTGGCACGAGAGATAAACGTTGCACAAGAGATAAACCAAATTACGTTCACGTTGCATGAGAGATAAACCAAATTACGTGTCCTGCTAGACCTCCTAGAAAGGAACAGCTTAAGGAAAAAAATAGGCTATATTGCTTTTATTTTAGCCATACATCATAGCTGCTATTCTCACTATTTTGTCTGCAAGCACTGCCTCCTCTAACAATGGAAATTGTTAAATTGGGTCCCACGATAAGTTACATTAGGAACCTTACAGCTATAATAAAGAAAAGATAGGAATCAAAGACATTAATTCAATTCAAAGGAAACAAGACTCAGAAATCTCATATATGACCTCCCATTAAGTTATCTCAAATGAACCATACTTTTAAAGTGCGTCAGCTAAAGTAAGTGTTGGGCTACTCTTACATTTCAAATTGTTAGACTGCATAAATAAAAATAAACTTGACTACACAGCACTTCCCTTCAAGGAGAAAATGTCACAATCCCAGAAAATACATTTCAGTGAAATGAAGTGTACACTTCCAGAATACTCTGCAATCAGGCAGCTAGTGAGCAGCAAGGGACAAAGGTTTAACCCTCACAACATAGGAGTCTTGCTGTTTTTTTTTAATGGGTGGACATAGATTCAGAAAGAGAAAAGAGAACGAGACACAAACACCACTAAACTTTTATGAGATATCACCACAGATTATGCAACAAATAATCAGAGACCTGATAGCAGTTAATACTCCTCTGAAATTTAAGAGAAAGAAGTGACATAGTCAAAAATGAAAGAGAAATAAAAAGACGTGGATACCCGTCAAGGAAAGCGAGACCCTACAGATTTAATCAACAAGATAAAAAAAGAAACTTGTGAACGACTTTTACTGACTTTCTTGCTTTGGCTATTTTACTTTTGCTGAAGCTGCTTGAGTTTTAACTCAGTTATATCAGTGGCTGTGTTATAGATAAAGTCAAAAGTTTATCCCACATTCATACAGCCCCACTGATTTCAATTAACAAATATATTTATGGGCCTGATTGCAATTTCTGCCAAAAAGTACTGGTCAGATGCTGATTACCAGTTCTGACATGTCATTAAAAACACATGAAGTGTAAGAATTTTACAAAGAATGTACAATATTTTGCTTTGATTGCAAATCTTTCATACCAAACTAGTCCGAATTGTGACATTGCTGCACACTCACAGAGCAGAGCTTTCAGTGAGATAAGTCAGTAGATAAACCAGAGCACGGAGTTGTTAACCCCAAGGCCACAGTCAGCTTTGCTTTTCTCTTGCTGAAAATTGACAAAACAGTGCAGCAATGCTCTTGGACTAAGACCAATACAGCAGGACTAAATCTTTGAAGGATTAAGAAGCCTCCAAAGAAAGAATTTTTCGTATCAAACTATCAGGAAAGATCACTGCAGAATAAACAGAAACAGATAGAGACGGACCGCAATGGCGCAGTGGCAAACACTAACCCAGGGCATGAGAACTGACACGGCACCTTACACCTACAGAGCAGAGGTCTCTTCCTGGGATAATGAACTTCAGGTTTTTTCTGGGATTGCAGGAAAACTTCAAGGTAGATTTATGATTTATCTGAGAAAAGGCAGCTAAAGCCTCCTCAAGACCTGCTTCCTCAAAGACACATTTCCAAAGAGGTCACATCTCAAAGGCTGCCTGAAGACATCAGCTAACAATTACAGCTGCTACATCTCAGTGCTGCTGAAGCCTACTCCTTACTAGAGAATAATGTGATGCTTACAGCATCTGCTGCCTAAACACAAGCCATCACCCTGAGAAAGAAAGACTGGAAAGGGCATGTTCTGACCCCCTCCTATCTCCTTCACCCGGAATAGGATCAGCAAAGTCTAGTGTTTCTCATCTGAGCAGCGAGTTCAGTGTTTCATGCTGCCTCCTCTGGAAAACCAAAGAGATTAATCCAACTTCCAGTAGCAAGGAGTTGGTTCTGAGCAGCAGAGATCGTCCATGGACTCCTGCAACACCAATATCCTGCCCTGCCATCCCTGTGATGAGCTCTGTCAGTCAGTGCCCACTGTGGTCAGGGACAGTCCTGAACAGCCAAACATAGGGGACTTTCCATGCACTGTTCCTGTGCACTCCTGTGGCAAACCTTTCCTCTCTGTCAGAGGCTAGTGTGTAGTAATCAACAGAAACATCTTCCTCAGCCTCCTTCTACAACCATAAACAAATCCTCAAGGGATAAAGTCTTCCAACCTGTCTTAATTCCCTATGGGCAGCTGAGAGAATAGTTTTGAAAAATGTTTGATCCTTACCAGTTCCCAATGAATCGGGGATCGCTCTGGTCAATATACACAGTTGTCCTAGGATCAACATAGAAACCAATAAGGAGTCCTCCTAATAAGTATCCAGCTGCAGGTCCAAGTGCTCCCATTACATACATGATGGCTGAGGAAATAAAAGGTCAGAGTCACAGATCAACAAAATTAATGTTTCATTATTTATTTACACATGAAATCACAAAATAAATGATGTTTCTTTAAACAAGAAGTTCTGCACGCTAAAACTCGAAGGAATCTTTTTTGCAACCAAGTCAGCAACTTCTGCCTAAGTGACATATTAGTAAGAAGATTACTGCTTTCTGTACATTTTCAGTCAAATTATGCAAGTATACATTATTTTGGTATTCTGGATGGAAAGCATACCTGACTTGCATAAAATTTTTCCTATTTGGCAACATTTTCTTTAAATCAAATCAAAATTATTTAACATATAAATTTTTAAAAAATCTAACTAATGGTAGAGAAACAGAAAAGCAAAGAATAAAAATTGTAATCAAAGAGAATATGCATTCTAAATTAGAATGTACAACATTCTAATTTAGTTACCATCAGTCTAATATTGTCTATAAAAGAATGGTCCATTTTAAGAAATCAAATATTCCTATTTCAGAGATTGACAGAACACAGGTTCACAAAAGGAAAGTCCTATTTAACTAACTTGTTATCTTTCTATGGTAAGATCACCCACCCAACAGATGAAGAAAAGGTGATGAATGTGGTTTTTCTGTACTTTAGGAATACTTTTGATACTGTCCCCCACAGCACTTGTCCAGCTGTGGGAGGAGTGGCTGCAGGCTGTGCTGGGTGAAGAACTGGCTGAAGGGCAGAGCTCCAAGGGGGCCACTGGTCACCAGTGGTGTTCCCCAGTGATCAATTCTAGGGCCAGTTCTGGTCAAAAACATTTACCAAAAACCTGCAGGGAGGGTTGAATCCACCATTAGCACATTTGCTGATGATCCCAAACTCAGAGGTGCTGCTGACTCTTTGGAGGGACAAGAGGCTTTGCAGAGGGATCTACACAGACTGGAACACTGGACAGTGATCGATGGCATGAAGTCTAACATGTCAAAACACCAGATTCTGCAGCTGGGACAGACTAATATCAAGCAAAAGTATAAACGGGGAGAGGAGTGGCTGGAGAGCCTCTCTGCAGAAATGGATCTGGAGGTGCTGGCTGGCAGCAGGCACAGCAAGAATCAGCAGCATGGCCTGGAAGCCAACAGGACAAAGCCCATCCTGGGGTGCATCAAATACAGAACCACCGGCTGCTCAGGAAAGGTGACTGTCCCACTGTGTAGGGCACTGGTGCAGCCTCACCTCGAGCACTGTGTGCCGTTCTGGGCACCACAATTTAAGAAGGACATGAAGGTCCTTGAGTGGGTCCAGATAAGAGCAGCAAAGCTGGTGAAGGAATGACCTGTGAGGAGCAGCTAAGGATTTGGGCTTGTCTAGTTTGGAGAAAAGGAGGCCTCAGGGCAACCTCATTGCTCTACAGTTTCCTGAGGAGGGGATCTTTACTCGCTGAACCTTTTCTCTCTGGCATCCAGTGACAGGACACATGGCAATGGTTCAAAGCTTCACCAGAGGAGCTTTACATTGGATTTCAGGAATTATTTCCTTATGAAGAGGGAGGTCAAACACCCATGAAGGTTTCTAGGGAGGTGCCAGAGTTATCAGTGTGTTTAAGAGGCATTTGGACAATGCCCTTAGTAACAGGTTTTAGTTTCTGGTCAGCCCTGAAGCAGTCAGGCAGTTGGATGAAATAATCATTGTAGTTCCCTTCCAACTGAAATGTTCTGTTCTATTCCACTCCATTCCATTCCCCTACAATATCTCTTTCCTTCCTTAATACATCCTGTGGTACCCATTCCTTCTAAGATGCTTCTGCCCCGCTTCCCATACGGTCTGGCTGTAAGTAAAAAAGGCAGGGGGGTGGAAGGGTTGGTCTCTGCTCTCTGCCCATGTATCTTGTATCACCGAAACTCAGGCTCCAGCACAGCAACACCTGCTCAGCTGCTGCAGATCCTCTAGCAGCACAGGAAAGAATTGATTATCTAATTCTCTGTAACTCTCTCTCTAGGTCCAGATGGTTACTGGACCAGTCTCTGTCCACAACAGGAATATCCAGACTCCATTCTTTCTGGTCCCATCCTCAATCAGACATGCTGAATCCCAGACTGAAACAGCTGAAGAAGCACAACTAAGTTATTAAAGCTTGAGTTTCCATGTTACCTGTTACAGCAAGTTATATCTCAAGGATAAAATAAGCAAAAAGGGATCACAAAATCTGCCTGATTACAACAAAATAACTTGCACATTTCCATCTTATGCTTTGAAATAAGAGAAGGAAGAAAAGCAGCATTCTCGCAAGCAAAAACAGAACCTTATTGCAGTGAAAAAAATCACAGAAGCCACCACAAAAGGTAAAACTGCCTATACTAAAAAATGCTGCCAGACCACAAACTGATTATAGTTTTATCACTTTAAAGTCTTTTTTTTGCAAACACATTTTTGGTTTTTATGAAACTGAAATTTTGAATAACGAGATTTTGCTGAAGTCCTTTTCACATAATGGTTTTCAGAACTCTGTTCACTATTTAAATTTATTCCAGCCATGTTCCCTACTGATTGATTGTAAACAATTCTCTGTATGCCTAAAATGCTCCATCAGACATTGAAACTCTGCTCCTTAGCAGCAAGTGGTTAGATAAATCCCACAGTAACTGTTATTTGCTAAAATTCACATCATGAGGAGGAAAAAAAACCCCAATAAACAAAAAACTATCTTCACACTCCCACAAACAGTAATAAATTTTGTCCTACAAATGTTTCCTTGGAAAATTGTTTCAGACAACTACAGCAAACTCAGATCTCTAAAATCTTTAGAGAGGAAACACAAAGGGAGTAAAAGACTGACCTAATCCATTCACTTTGGTATTCAGAAAAAATACTTATACTGCATTAATTCAGCTTTAGTCCCACCACTGAAAGCAGCAAAATGCAGCAACTGCTTATGTTTCAGATCACTACCCAAACAGAGTATTTTGTACACCTGGAAACTTCAGAGGATTTTCCTTGTAAGCAGAAACATTGCACAATAAAGATAAAAGTAACATTGTACACTGTTCTGCTTTAGAGGAAGAAATCCTGTTGACGATTTTAAAAGTACTATATGCTGTTCAGGCTTCAAGATGCTTTGTTTTTACTGTAACTTACAGGCAAAATATCACTTTCTGAGTCTTTCAGAAAACACAGAGCCCCCACACTCCTGGTGAATGGCAGAAGGTAAGTTTGTAAAATTGCCATTTTAAGATACAGCATCTTTTTCAGCATCTAATAATGGTCACTATCAGAAATTGGACACCAAGTGCAAGAAACTGATTTACACTTATAATTGAGACTAAACAGAGCATGGCAAGCATAACATTTCAGTATTTCAAAATTAGGTACTTGAAAGAATCTGCCCCAAACTTTCAAACCTTGCAGTGCAAGTGAAGGGCAAACCAACTCCATAAGTCACCTTGGCACGCTACTCAGGGGTCCTGGACCCTTAAAATTCTGGTCACAGCCCTCACAGCTATATTCAGGAATAAAGACGTTTTTGATTCCCAAGTAGGCCACCAGGATTACTGGATGATATAGGAAGGAAACTAAACTGGAAACAGATTCAATTAGGGTATCATCAAAATTGTACCTGCTTCACAAATAAAAATTCTTATGGAGAATAGTTTCAGAATTTTTTCCCCTCAGAACACTAGAAGGTCTCCAGATTTTGGATGAAAAAGGTTCAAAAACATGTAGATGATGCATAAGCATCCTCCTTTCAGCCTTCTGCCAGGGATTTCAGCTAACTCTTTTTGGTCCTCCCTCTTCAGGATCTGGGATCTTGATTTAGGGAGTTGCACAGATGTAACAGCCAAGACCTTTCAAATGGAAGTAACAAACATTTTTATCAAGGGACATGCTGGAGAACTGTGATGCTGAGGCAGGGCACAGACTATCCAGACAATTTTTTAAAACTGCACCTAAGGAAATCCAGCATTTGTCTTATAACCTCATAGCCATAGGCTTGACTGGTGCTTAGATTTGCAAGCCGCCTTACTATTCCTACGTCACAAAGAGCTATGTTGCAAAATAGCATTGATATATCCTTTCCCATGATAAAACAGAAGTGGTGTACATTCCATGAGTTAAAAGCTCTACTCCAAACCACAAATCATCTTCAACAGATAAAAGGAGGAAACCATTGTTAATACAGACATATGGGCTACAGCATCAATCTGAATCTCTTCTGATTGGGTTGCACTGGAATTCAGATTGCATCCTCTGAATTCCTGCATTAGCCACACATGTTGAATGCTGACAAGTTGTATCACAGTTCTGTGGGAACATTGCTCTCTCTAGGAAAGCACATCTGCAGGTCACCCACTCCTGCCCAACTTCACAGAACCACAGAATATTCTGAGCTAGAAGCCACCCGTGTTCCTAAGTGAACGGCCAGCACTGGGATCAAATCCATGACCTTGGCATTAACAGCACCATGCTCTAACCAACAGAGCTGATCTCAGGGTGACTTAGAGCCATCTGAGAACTACTCATGACATTCACACAACCAGCTTAGACTGGACCTAGCAAAAGCTCTCCCCAGAAGCCTGTTGTAGCATGCTGCTGCTGCTGTCATGCAGGATTCTAAGTCTCCAGAGGAAAGCACAGGTTGGTTTACTAAAATTACATGGCCTTTAAACAAGACAATTTCAAAGACCAAAGACCTTGAGGATTCTTTAAAAGTCTCCCTCTTCTCCAAAGATCTTGGTGTTGTAGTTAAGAGTTTCCATTACCAAGCACATATCTTCCTCTGGGTGTACTTTCTCTTCACTGATGAGGGACAGCCTTTCCCAGCCCTCCCAAATCTGGTCTTTCAGATCATAGTTCTACCTCTGACACAAACTGTAGATAAGTAAAAATATCCTGGTGTGGAGAGAGTTAGTTAAGTGACCATTTCCCCCCAAGATATCTAGCCATGGCAACTTTAATTCCTTGAAGCTTTGTACTGCAGGAGCTTCACTGCCTCACAAAGTATGTCCTCAGCATGGCATATCTCAGGCTCTGTACCATACTAGCAAGGTGGTCTAGTTTCCAAACCACAGCTGGCTGTGGCTAGCCAGGCTCAGCCATAAACTGCCATCACAGCTAAGATGCTGGATGGCAGAGAAAAGGGGAGTCAGAGAATTAGTAACCGACTTACATCAGGAATTTACCTATCCACCTGAAATAAGATTAAACAATGTCATTCTTTACCACAGAAAAGCTATCCTGGGACATGCTGCAATGAATGCTGCCATTCTGACAATGTTTGACATAATTATTACATTGTTTGTTGCTTTGTTCATAGAGATTCTTCTTCAACAGGAGAAAGCTTTACATACAGCCTACTGCAGCACTCTCTTTTTGACTACAGTAAGATGAGCTGAATTCTTTGTGGGTCTCAAAATCTGGGTTCACATCAAGTGCATGAAAAAACTTTGTTGCCAAAGATTTTTTTTGTAATCTACCTACACTACCTAATTTATTCAATGGGACAGAGGTTATAAAAATACTGTGAATGTCCTTTTCCTCTTCTTATCACACCAAAAGACATCTTCAGTAGGCACTGTATATGGGAATATATAGCACATGTCCCTGTGGCACCCTCAAATGCATTTGTGAACCGTCTGACTTTGCCTCTTTACATTAGTCATGCTAGTAACAATTAAAGTCACAAGTCACTTTTTGTGATGAACAGAAACAAACAGAAAATTAGTGAGTTACAACAGGTTGGCTTCTGGGTTCTAAAAACACACTTTGCTTAAAAAAGTAAAAACAAAGGCATATAATGCTCAGTCCCTTTCATCTCCTCTGTGTGCACACACATGTCACCACACAGAGTTTATCACTGGAGGAGGAGGAACATTTCTGAAAGACCCCATTGTCCAAATCTTGGCAGCATATCACCATAGTACAACTGTTCATTTCATACATGTGTAAGACAAGCAGAATTTGACCTTTATTCTGTTTTCAATGGAAGTTTAGAATTTGCAAAATCCTGCAAAAGCTACAGGGTGTATTCTGAAGGCATATTCTATATTTGCATACAATTATGTATATGAATGTTTGCTACTGTCAGAATAGTAGAGTAACAACAGAAAAGTGTAATAGATTTTGTAGGATACTTTTTAGGTTATAGAATCATAATCCTTTTATATCTGTAGATTTCAAGTTTTTACTCCAAAATCTTAACTGTCATTAGCATGAGGGTATTAATTGGAAAACAGAGATGCAAAAGACAAAATCAATCCACTAGAGTTGTGAAGTAGGCTAGTAAATCCAGAAGTGTAATTTACTTAATTGAAGCAGTAATTCAGTTTTCTAACCGGCTGAACAACACTCTCATGAAAGAACAGCACAAAGAAGAATAAAGAGAACACCAAAAGAAAACATTCATATGAATTTGCAAGGAAAGCCCTGTGTTACAGATTACTTGTTTACAATCTGAGGACTGAGCTTTAACAGAAGTACAGGATGATCTTTATACAATCTTGAGTATTTATGTGCCAAGAAATTTAAAGGGCTATAGGTTAAAAAAACAGTTGCAGGGTTACCACCTGGAATTTTGCAAGCAAGAGAAGCACCACCATGCTGTGGCACCATAGCATCCTCTCCAGTGCCACCAGCAGACATTTCCTTGGACAGCTGCACTGTGCTGTCACTGGAGAATGAGCAGCACTGTTATTTCTCTAGGGTATAGAGCAGGTTTTGATTTCTACACAGAGCAAAGCTGATAGACAGAGGTTTCAAAGGGGAACAGGTCCCAGCTCTCCCCTGTTTCTCTCGTGTCACAGCACTGTTATGGGATAGCAAGGATCAAGCATAAAGGAGCTTTCAAAGAAACATTGCTCCCTTTCATAAAGGTGTATTTACCTCATTCTGTCTAATTTCACTACACAGAAGCTATCCCAAAACAGAAGGTTTAACTACTCTTTTTAGCCTGAGGACACAAAACTGAGATGTGAGCAGAAGCCAGGCAGATTTCTCAAAAGCTTTTTAGTCAGGAAACCGGTTCACTTCCTTCTTTTCATCACAAACGCACAATCAAACAAATCTATACATGCTTTAGGATTCCTTCTTTAATGTGGTTATTTGCTCAGGAAAAAACAATGCTTTGAGCATTACTGCAGCTCAGATAATAATGTCCAGTTCACATCTTTAAATCACTTCCTTTCAAAATGCATTAGTGTTACATGACTTTAATAGTCTCTCAGATCCAGTGTTCTACTCAAAACAATAAACAGAGCAACAAAACTACTTCAGTAGCCTCTCTTGATCTTTGTATAGAATATATTTGTCACTGTTTTAACAAGCAGATTCCACAGATCTGGAAGACAAATTTATAGAGAAACATAATTAAAGCAAAATTTACATGCCTACCATGGAAGAGAAAATTAATGGTTTAGCTTACCACTCCATTTAAAAATGCTGGAAGTTAAATTAAATAAAATATGTTTCAATTTTATTTAAGTGACTTGCCAACACCAGATGAAAAGCACCAGATTTTTACTTTTCTCTTACAGCTTTATTACTAAGATATAATTTGTATTAAAAGAGGTATCATTCCCTGATTTAAACAGTTATGGTGCTTCACACTTTGTATTCACCATTTGTGGTCATGTTCCAAAACATTATAATCATTTTCACTGGATCCAATTCTACTGTATCTGTAAAAACCCAGGAAAGCAAGCCTAAGGAAAACAAACTAAAATAGGCTGTCTGTCCCAATCTGTACTTCTTGTATACATTGCAGTGCTGCTCCAAGTCACTGCTATGCTGCAGAGCCACAGTGGCTACAAAGCAATTCAACTTACACTAAAATTTCACAGACTCAGTACTTGTCCTTTGGTTACATCCACAGGTGTGTGCATCCAATCTAAAATCCAAAAACACTGAAAATACCAAAGAAGAAAAGCTTACACTTGCACCATGGTATTTCAGCCTTACAGATACTTGGCTAAAGAAATGATTGCCCCAAGGAAAATTACTCCAGTGCTTAAAATGAGAGTCTTTATTTCTTTATTCCTAAAACCTAAGAACTGTGGAAGTAGAAATTCCAGGAGCAACTGGAGACTGTCCCATTCTTTAAAGACAGCTGTTTTGCTTGGAACACACAAATATTACTTGGGAGTTTTCATCAAATCTGCCTTTTCTCTCTTTATAGTCACCTATAAATAAACATTTGCTGATAATATTACCAAGAATGACTTGTGGTTAGCAAACAAATATGAAAACATCTGTTGAAAAAGATTAGTGAAAATGGCTGCAATTTCTGAGTGCAATTTCCTAACTTAATTTAGACACCACGTAGAAAGAAATTCTTATATCAGATAATTAAGCAAATGAAATTTTATCAGCTTAAAAAGTTCTAAAACCAAATCTAACACAAGAATCTTCTGGTGATATTCTAAAAGCACATATAATTAACTTCAAGCATATGGATAGTCCCAAGTGAATTGTTTGCATGACCAAAGATATATGCATCTATACTTGCATGATCAGAACCTAAACTGAAAACGAAGATGTCCTGATATTCTCTCCATGAAGTCAAAGGCATTGGTAACCTAAATAGATGTTTGGGGTTTTCTTTAAATAGAAGTGTCTTTTTTGATATGGAAAAGTACTTTTATTGAATTTTAGGTCTCAGACAGATGCACACACAACTTGTGCTGAACAGAGTCAGAATGTCAGAAGAGATGCAACAGAAGGCACAGCTCTGCTCTTGGCTTTTACTTTCTGGAAATCGGCTCTCAAAAACACTGCACATCTTCAAGCTCTTTACATTTATGGTGGCATGTTGCGTTATTAACACGAGGTAACATATCCTAAGAGGTTGACTAGGCATGAATTCCCAAACTGTGAGTTTTCAAAAGAGCATGTTTCTTAAAAAATGTTTTCTTTTGTGAATAGTAAGGCAACTAGACAGAGACATTGACCATTTGTGTTAACACCTACTGAGTAACTCCTTGGTCCCTTCTGAATTCTTGGTCTGTCAGCATCCCAAAGTTCTGATTACTCCAAAGAATGAAACAATGAAATGTCATAGAAGTAGTGCCCACTTCCATACAGAAAATTATCTACTGAATATAACTATTATTAACTACATTGTAAGCAAGCTACTACTCTAAATTATTTTTAAAGCCTTTAACCAATAACTGGTTAGATAATAATTAATAACTGGTTAGGTAATTTCACTGTATTATTTCCCATTAATTCAAACACTGAGAGCTAAATCCACAGTCATGAATTTAACATTCACATTAAGAGTATTCTTGAACCACTGTGACTCCTCTCTTGAAGCAGGCAGGATTTGGCACTTCTGCACTAACACTCAGTGGTGTTCCTACTAAGAGGACACTGAAGCTGTTGGCTATCTTTAAGATACTAAAGCAGCCTCTTGACTCACCGGCATTCTTTCCATGAGGTCATGTCAAATGCAAATATCTGATCTCTGCCTTTTAATTGCTTGGCTTTGGGGGTTTTTTAATGGTTTGGCAGGTGAGGTTACATATACACATTTAATTTTCACTAGGGATTATCCCCAGGCATGTGCTTATAGACTGTGTTGATCTCAGCTTCTTAAAACATATTTTCATGTCTTTAGCATTATTTCTAACTACACTAGAGTGGGCAGGATTGTTCACTCGCATGTCATCCCCTTTTCTTCAAATATCAAACTGTGAAAGCTGAGATTTGGCCTTCAAGTGGACCTCAACAGGCAGATCCCAAATAAGAAAATGAGGAAAAAAAAAGATCAAACTTAAAATTACAGATTAAAAGGTTCATAGCTTCAAGGCCAGTAGAACCTAGACCAGAAGAGTATTTCAGAGTTTTTGTACTATGATTTGTTTTTTATTTGTTTTACATCATATTCAGGTAGTCTAAGAGTACAAGGTAACAGGTCTTCTCATCTCTCTGAGCTGGGAGAATACATCCCCTCCCAGAGGAAAAGCAGGGAAGAGCCCAGTGAAATTTACCAGGCACAGAACCAGATGTTAAGAGTATGCCATCATGAACCATCAGAAGAACCAGGAATAAGTACTAATTCCTTAGAAAAAATCTATATACACTAAATACCCAGTGTCTATGGATGTGGCTTTTATTGTGCACAAACCAGCTAATGGCACACAAATACCTGTTTTTCAGAGGCAGGTTTGACATGAATTCTTTTATACTTCATCATTATTCAAAGCCAGTTCCTTTGTGCTTAAAAAACAAAATGTGAGGAAGGAGCAGAAAGATACCAAATATCTACTAAAAGGGAAGATTAGGTGCTGATAGCAAGCACATTTATATATCTATTTTATTCACTTTTGCTTTGTCCCACCAGCAAGAAAACAGAACAAAGAAGTAAAGGGGTAAATTATTTCAATCAAATTCCCTCAGAATTAATTTCCTTTCAAAAATTGGTTTCTGCCTAGGAGGCATAGGTTAATTATTGAAAATGTTGGTGATCATTTTTCCCTTCACTACCTCTGGCTAATAGACTGCAAAGAAGGGCAAGCCACACAGCATTTCTTCTTATTTTCTTTGTAAATTGCGCTTACATTTTCATCTTTCAACCGAAACAACAGTAATTACACTTCATTACTCATATCTGACGCAAAATCTGCCTGTAAGCGAAAGCCCGTTATTCCAGCAATTTGCAGATGACCCTGTGAGTTTTAACATCTATTGTATTGCTAAAAAATTATTTTGCTACATTCAGAAAGGCTCAAAGCTGCAATAGCGTCAATAAAAATATATTAAACAGCAATTGGCAAAGTGAAATGCAGAGCTGTATAGTCATATTTGAAACAATATTGAATATATTATTACAGGTCAAAGAGTCTGAAAAACATTTACATCCATGTGTAACAGTTATAAACAGAGACCATTTATTTTAGCTAAAGGACAACACCACTATTTTATGAAAATCTCCAAAGCTTCAAAATACAGTCTTTATCTTTATAGGAACAACATTGTTTGGGCACTTTCACAAAGCTGAAATGATGGTGAAATATTTGATTCTGGAAATAAAATTTCAGTTTTCGGTTCTGGGTAAGGATCCCTCCTCTGTTTTCCACAGAGGGATCGCAAGACATGAGAGCTCATGCAACTCCATGTTCTGCCTGGGGACAAAAGAGTTTCATGCTGTAGCACCAAACTGAATCTCTTCATCCCAGCTATGGAGAAATGTCATCAAGCAGTGTCCCAGCAAATACTTCCCTCCTCATGGTTAAGGAGCTATGAATGCCCCACCAGGGAGAAACAAATTGTCCTCTAACAACCCTGACACTCTTGATACAGCCCCATGAAACAGGACACAGAAGCATCAAGCTGCTGCTGCAGATCCCTGAAAAGATCCTCCTAAATCTGATAAAGGGACATGAATTGTTAGAGATATTCGAGAAAATCAGAGACAATGAAATGGAGATCACAGAGAGTCACGGAAAAAAGAGGTGAACACAGTTTTGTAAGAAACCAAAAGGCAGGAAATTAATTTATATTTTTGTTTTGTACAGAAAATTACCACAGACACTGATTCTATAAATAAATATGATGCTACAAATATATTTCCTTAGACCACTTTACTAAGGTCCTGAAAGAAACAAACCTATGCCTCATGAGGAAAGGTAGATATTGACATGTAGGGCCAATAATAAAATAAAAATTGCAAAAATATTTTAGTTAGACATTTTAAATAATATATTTTACATGGTTTGCTTTGGTTTGGTTTTGTTAGTTTGCCTTGGTTTGGTTTTGTCTCTGAGTCAAGCAAAAAAGATTATTTTTTAAATGCTAATCTGTAGTCCTACATAAAGATCAAAAAAAATTTAGGGGAAGCTAAATATTTCAACATGATCAAAACCAAGTAATTTTCTCTACATAAAAACCCTAAATCACTATACCTCTATAATCAAGATTAAATTGTATCATAATTTGTCAGAGCAAGACCATCAGAACATTTTTATCAGTGTTATTAAAAGGTGTAGTTTAAAAACCATGTGTGGCTTTAAAAAATCACTCTAACAAAAGAGTCTCCTATTACAAATGGTAATATCATAGTTACATTTGTCTTTCTTTTTAAGATATAAATTGTCATTGTGATTTACAGCTCCATTTGCAGCTCATTCCCAGTTCCAATAAGATATATTAATAAAATATAGAAGTATTACTAACTTGCAGTGTTGGCATTTCCAACAGAAAACTATTTATATCACAGGGATCTTTCCAAGATTATTTCAAAACACCATATATGGCTGACTTACAAAATCTGAAAAATTTCTAATCAGCTAAAGTCACTTTCACTAATTAGGTAATTGAATTATTCAGCTGACATATTTTAGAGAAAAATGCCAATATCCTTTCATTTAGTCTGCAATTTTTTTAAAAAATGATTATTCATTCTGGCTTTTTCTTTCTTCTGTGAGTAGAATTAGACATGACAGCTTTGTTTCTCAATTACCTAGATTAACAGATTATGAAGCATATTTTTATTCTTCAACAGTAAAAGATGCTTTCACAGACATAAGAAATGCAGTGGCTAGAGGCTACATAGAAATGACTTTCTGCCAACTTTAGACACACTCATGGCAGTAACTTTTTTAACAAAATAGTTAACTCTATTATATTCCTAGGGACATGGCAGATTCTCTCTAAATGTGAGTGCTTTGTTTTAAGCTATATGGTTTTATATAAATAGAGCTTTGGATAGGGATAACACTGTAATGAAATCTGATTGAACACAGATGTCAGAGTAAATGAACATAACAGTCCTTTCTGGCCCAATAAAGCATGAAATTATCCCACCAATTCTCTTTTCATCTCTAACACAGTAGATTTTGCAGACCTCATCCTTGGCAAAGAAGGATGCCAAAAGACAAGAAGCCTCTTTACCTTCCTTTCCTGGCTGTGCTGCCTTGAGACACCTCCCAAGGCCTTACCCTGCCAAGAAAAGGGCAGAGCTGGCCTCTGCACTTTGCCATTTCCCAGATGCATCAGCTGAGCATTCAGCAGAGATTGTCCCAGCAGGGGTGGTGGCCTCAGCAGTGGCTGCAGCAGCCAGGGAACCTCGAGGTGTCCTGAGCCACCCCTGGGCATCCCTGTCTGCCACGGTGACTCTGGGAGCACCAAAGAGCAAGGACACCCCAGAGAAACTGCCCTGGAGCTGCGACCGGACACACAGACACTGCTCAGGCAGGCTCAGGAAATAACATATAAAGCACCAATGAAAATCAAACTTATTACCTGATGCAGATTTTGCTCACTCAAGCAGCTCAGGGACCTTTTCTTTCTAAGTATCTTTGTCCATTTGCATCCATTCTCACAGGGAACATGCTTTCAGTTATTTATACTAAGGAGATTTAATTGGAAGATTACACTTATGCACACAATCTGCAAACTATCACAGCTTTCAATCAATTTATCACAAAAAAGGCAATTTGTTGAAACTCTAATCTTATGTTTGCAAAGAAAATTCAATTTGAGCCCTAAATCCCACAGAAATTCACAGAAAGTCAGGTCCCTTGACTTCCTGAGTCTCCTTGGGAAATTTTAACCTCAGTTATTAAATTATTCTGACAGAGAGAGAGAGAGATTGACAGGGAGGTCCTCAAGGAACAATACTGGAGTTGCTTGGAATAACCATGATTGCAAGTGTTACCAGTGGTCTCCGCTGCTGTCAGAGCTTTTCCAAGTCTAATGAAAATTGATCTGGCATCTTCCCACTCTCTGGGAGTTTTCTACAACATGTGACAGAAGAGACAAGTCTTCACACACTGTTGGATCCTTAACTACATGTTCAGATTCATACTGATGAATTTGCCAACATAACGTAAGTGGAAACCTACAGCTCATAGACAAAAAATAAAAATGTCCATCACTAAAAACTGAAACACCTAGTACTCCACCAAAGAGCATATATAAAGCATGTACTACATTTCTATACTGCATGCTATACCTGACTGCAATTGTTATCCAATGTAGTGATCATTTTAAGAAACTATACTGTCATGAGATTAATTTACAGTGCAGACAGAGTTTCAACAGAGCACTTGCAAACTTTTATTAAACACATTCATCTGAAGGTGCAGTGCAAGCCTCATTTGTCTCTTGTACAATGACTGGCTGTCATTGTACAGGAGGCATATAATGTGAAAGTTAAAAGAAGCAAATACAACACTAGCAAGAAGGCTTTCAAATTTTCAATCAGTTTAAATCATACTTGCTTCTAACAAACTGCAAATAAAAACACAATCCACAATAGAAAAATTGCCTCAAGAACAAACATTTCTCTATCATATTGCCTTGAACTAAAACTGTCGTATAAATTATTTATATATGCTAACAGAACATACTTGGATCCATATGATCCATATCCATACGCAGATAATTGTATCTGACACATGCCTATCCCTAATCCACATTGCAAGTCTCTAAAAAATTTTTAAAAACATCCCAAGTCTACTTCTGCCATTCATGTTGACACTATATTCAGACCACAATGGCTCAGACAAAACAAAACAAGTTTAAAAAGGTCTTTGCAGAACTTTTGAGAAACACAGACCTTCATCTCCTGTAACCTCTTACATAGGTGAAGTTCTTCAGGTGTTTTTATGAAGTGTATCATGGTACACAGCTCATACACAGAACACAGGACTCAAAACACTGAAAGCAGGGCACAGTAAATTCAGCTTTGAGATCTCTCACGGTAATTTCTTTTTCCACCAAGCAGCTCACCTGCTGCATGCCCAAGGTCACCACATGTCACACCAGAGTAACATGTCCTTGCCTAGAGGCCAATTCTAACCCCCAAACTGTGTAAACCCTTCTCAAACACATCATGGCTGCTCCTTTTGTGCTCCCAAACACCATAGCTACTTTGCCCATCACTTTGTAAGTGCTTTGTGGAGATTTTCTGAGCCAGAGACATGCTTACAGAACCAAGGCTCTTGCTGGTTCAAGCGCATTTAAATCAACATCTGGTAATCATAAAATAAACCACTCAGCCAAATGTTTCTTTCAGAACACACAAATGATAGTAACACAGCATTATGCTTTTCAAACACTAAACCTGTTGGGAAAAGATCAGCAACTGAAAGATCCAAACAGTGCAGTGACAACAGCAGCAGAGATGCAGCAGCAGAATCAGACACTTGTTGCTAGTGAACACAGCTGAACAGCCAAACTAAAATGTTACTTCTCACTTTCATACCTGTGAAACTGTGTAGGTAACTCTAACAGCAAGCATCTCCTTGTCCAGTGGAGGAACAACCCAGAGGTACTACCCCAGGGTTTTCCCTTCAGGATATTTAGCACATAGCTGATGGACACTGCCTTTCCTAGCCATTTTTTGTGAATACATCCATTCATTTCTGTTGTACCTTTACAAATGTCCATAGAGAAAATATTTTGACACAGTAGTTTTGTTTGTTTCCATAAAATCACAGAAAATATGTAATGTTTCAATTATAGAACTGACTTAGAAGATGTACTAAAAAAACCTGGCATAGTTTTAAAAGAAAAGTAAAAAGCTTAGATCACACCATGTTCTCCTTGACTTGACACAGGGGAAAAAACCCCACAGAAAGCAATGAAATGTCTTCAGATTGCCACAGGAATAAACAAAATTAGAAAACAGCCTTCTCCTCCTTATTGCCCAGTTTCAGGAATATCCTGAAGACTCTCACATGGAAAATAGGAGCACTGATTAGTGGAATAGTAATTAGCTATTTAGCACTTAGCTTTTCAGTAAGCTCACCTGAGTCATACATTTTATGTGCTACGTTTACAGCTACCACTTTATTCCACTCAAAAGAAAAGAAAAAATAGGCAGCTTTCACTTCTGTAGAGATCTTCTAGGAAGAAAAAAAAAAAAACATTTGCAATGATTCTAAATTATTTTAGCTATTACTATTGACTGGTTTGTCTAATTTCCTTTCCAAAGTCCTCCACTGGCATGGCACCACCACACAGCTTCCCAGAGGTCCTCAGGTCAAGGACTTCATCACTCAAATAATACAACTTCAGGTATCTGTGGCCAGGGAGGAGATAAAGGAAGGCCAAACAATCAAGTCTTAATCTTAAAAGATTGGAGCTACTCCCCCTCCTGCATTTATAATAAATAAAATAAAACCAAGCTAAAAGCACGCACACAGGTAGCCCTGTGACAGTGGAGATACTGATCTTTGCAGAGACTCATCAGCTTTATTTCTGAGGGGAAGGAAAAGCCAGGCTTGAAAACAAGCCCTTCCCCACTGGTGGGGCTCAACACTGGTTCCCCTTAGCACTGATATGTGGTGGTATCCTGCCTTGTGGCTTCACAGAGCTTCTTCAGCTAACATTTCTGCAGGATCACCTTCATTCTATTTCTAAAAAATAGAATGCATTACTGTGTCTTCCTATTCTATCCATCTCTAAATGAAAATTCTTTGACCTTTCATTGTAAGAATAATGTATTTGGAATCAGAATAAATACCTTATTGGATTGTAACATCCATCTCCCTATGTGCTACTCAGTGAAAGAAGAGCACTAAATCTCAAAGGTTATTCTACGCTATTTTTTTTTTAGATCAGATTCATCATCCAAAAACAGATTACAAACACTTTAGCATGGATATAAATTCTCCTGGTTTTAGGAAAAGAAAATGAAATGTTTGAGGCAAGGGAGAACAAGGTACATCTGGCAGCATCCTGGGGAGATGTCTGCTTATCTGTTCAAAATGCAGGGAGAGAAACTCCTACTGCAAAGGAAAGAAAGGCAGCATGTCTATTATCAGGGGAGACCAATCCCTATTATATTTTCTTCATTTATCACTTTATCATTCATTTTCAATACTTTACACTGTGTAAGACCAAATGGCTTTTATATTTGGCTTCTATTCTACACAAGCACCATGTTTATGAATAATGTATTACAATTCATTACAACAAAACCCTGAAAATTTGTATTTGCAAGTGTGTAAGAAGCTTATCAATGCATAACGTAACTGTTAGCTACAGTGTGGGAGTTTCAAACGGTCGCAATAATAGAGAGGAAAAAAACCTCTGAAGAAAATATTCCACTGAAAAATGTGCAATGAGGAAGTCATCGTTCCAAATATGACATTGAAGAAAAAGCCACTCTTCCAAAATAATAAAAATACATGAGCTATTCAGCTAAACACCTCTGTGACAGCTTTCAAGAAAGTGTCTGACTAAAGGAATGAAAGTTTCAGGCAGTTGTTAAAAACGCAGGTGTTTGTGGCAGCTGCCTTTCTGTGGCTCAGATGCTGGGTGGGATTTCACCCCCGTGTGTGCTGCCTTGGGTGGTTCTGAGAGCCACCAGCTCTCTGGCTGCCGTGACTGCCCCGCTCCATCCCAGGACAGCCGCGCACACAGACGAGCTGCAGACCGGGCACGAACCTGCCTGGCAGCCGTGCCACAGCAGCTGGAGGTGTGCTCGGTGCCACTCACACAATCCTCAAAGCCAGCACCAGGGAAAGGCAGCAGCAGGCACCCACAGCACAGGGAGTGGAGCAGTGCGGTCAGAGACCCTCTCCAGGCAGCACATCACACCAAAACACATCTGCTGCTGATGAAAGCTCAGGGACAGCCCTCAGGGAAAACAGCATCCAGATCCAATTCAAGTTAACGCTAAACTAGCACTGCAACGCTCAGCTAAGCCTGGACTCAATGATCTTAAAGGTCTTTCTTTTCCAATCGAGATGATTCCATGATTCTATGTACCATGTAAGCTATTACCTCAGCAGTAACAATGTTCAGCTGGAGAGCCCCAGAAGGAGACAAAAGCTATGCACTTAAAAATCCATCAAAATAGGAAAATCCAAGCATTTCTGTTCAGCTTTCTTCTTGTAACATAAATAATTATCAAAGGCTGTGACCCTCATCCAGTACTTTGCATTTATTCCTTGGAGATAGCATAGATTAATTACCTTGTTATGCAAGTCTTGGGTGATACGATAATGTGCAATAAGAATACTTTAATTGCACAAAAACTGCACTAACAGGCAATTAGTGTGATAAAACACTGCATTAACTGCAATGTTATATGGAAGTTTGCTACCAAAATGGAATAATAAAGCTGTTTCTACACATAACCGTTAACAGAAGGGGTGACACAGGGATATTTAAACACAGGCAACATCTAACCAAAACTAAAGTTTGTAGACTACAACTCAAACTGGATTATGTTGGTGCTCCTGCACAAAGAATAAATCATCATAGAGATCATCCTTTTATTAACATACACTGCTGAAACTCATTAGGGAAACATTTATAAATATAAAAAACACGTAAGCCTGAAGCCACAGAGCTGGTATTCTCATGAGGAGCAAATGGAAAAAGCAATCCTCTCCAGCATACTGGAGTCTAGGCATGTCTTGAATGAGGTACTAGAATAAAACAGAAGCAAGAGTTACACAGAGAGTGACCTTCAACCAAATGGGATTTTACTTGTATTTTCCACCTATGATTGAATGGAAGTTAAAATGAATAAAAATTGAGAATTAAATAGCAAATTGCATCTCAAAATGAAAAGCTATGCAAATAAGTATACACTGGTGACTAAACACTTTTCCATCAGAAGTAGTTTTGCCATGAAACTCAGATTAATAAAAATGATACCTGCCCAAAACTGTTTTCACAATGGAAAAAAAAAAAAAGGTTTATTTCTCCCTAATTGGTTTGGTGACTTGAAAACTGTTTAATAGATGACATGTCTTTCCCATTATTTCAGATTACTTAAAACAAATGTAGAACAAAAATCCCAAAAGGCCTTGTTATCTGTTTAAAAATGAAAAAGCTTTACAGATCAGACCCTGCTCCCACTCAGTATCAGGCGTACCTCATTACCTTCAGGGGGAATGTGTCACAGTTAGTCATGATTTATTAACTTTTCTGGAAAGCTTTACTAAATCTAATGTTCATTAGACAGCAGGTTTGAGAAGCACAAGAGCAAGGCAGCAGTAAGCTGCTGGTCCTTGTAAGCACAAAGGCATTAGTATTAATTAAACGCCTCCAGACCTCCCTGCCTGCTCTGACTGTGCTTGCTGTCGAGCTAATTGCTCCTCTCCTCCAGCACAACTTATCGTGTCTGCCCTGCTGCAGAGCAGCCAACTTCATGTCTTCTAAATGGGATGAACAGCCTGCAGACAGTAACTCTGATTGCTTCAGATCTTTTCAGGGCTCCTTGTAAGACAATGGAAATGCTTTATGCAGACAAAATGATCTTCAAATTTTTCTTCATCTGAAGTTTTCACATTAGGAAATGAGCTGAATTACAAAATTCAAAATCTCTGTGGCCTTTTTAAAGCAAGAGCATCAATTAGATGAATAGGAAAGTCTTGATAGCAGCTGACATCACTATTGTAAAACATAACATTTGCAGGACTTAGAAGAAGAACTTAGAGAAGTACTAAAGAATCTAGGAGATATGAATAACAATTATGTTCATTAAAAAAATCTTGGAACTGATGGTACTGACTTGTGCTCTATTATTACTTACTTGACAATCCTTCATAAGAGGATTACTGTCTATTTTGGCACAATGTATAACAAGAGTACACAGCACATCACCAAGGGGTTATATCACACCCACACATATTCTTCATGTCAATTCTCCTACATCAGAAAGTCACCAGCTGTCAGTTCCCTGAGCTCCACACCATTTTGTTACTCAAGAAAATTAGGGGAAAAAAAGAAGTCTTTTTAACAGGAGTGCAACACAGACTAAATTAAGAGCAGAATTCTTGTATAGTTCTTTGGCCCTCTGCATATAAAAATAACCATGCTGCTCCTCACACTCTCTATCCTGATTCAAGAGAAAAGCAGCAGGCAGCAGTCCTAAGAGCACCCAGTAGCTCTCTGACACAATCACAAGGGTTACATCAACCCTTCTTTTCTAATGCTATGCTACTAATTCACTCAATATCTTCAAAAACACCATGAAAACTGTGTGAAATCCAGCACTAGAAGAGTTGCTTAGCCCTGCAGTTGTACTGTGGAGAGATCCTAATGCTCAGACCACAAAATAATTAATCTGAGCATCCTATTAAGCTAGAAAAGGGAAATGTACTACATTCCTGATATACTGCACCATTTTTTCCTGTCAGGCACAATCCAAACCAAAAGCAGCTGGTTCAGTGTAGGATGCCCACCTGCTAATATAAACCTTATGGCTATCAAACTCCTCTACCACAAGCACTCATCAGTCCTCTCACTGTCTCTACCAGTTACATCTACTCCTCCTAGAGGAACATGGTCAACTTTGGCCAGCAGTTAGTAAAGATTTCAGTATGCCAACTTAGGCATAGGGAAGTTATTTCTCACATATCCTGAAAACTGCAACACATGATAGATCCCCTCCTCAGTCTCTGTAATACTCAAGGTATTTATAAACACACAATATAAATCTGAGAATAAAAACATAGTTTTCTTGAAAGCGTGACACTGCACAGACACATGGTAAGCTCTTCTTTCAGTAGGATTTAAATTTGGAATGTGGGGATGCAGGGGATGAGGAAGAGGGGAATAAGCATGAAAGGAAGTTAATTATAGATCTATCTGATGATACAGACACTCTCTCACCTTAGCCAAATACTTAAAATTTATTATTAGCTATAGAAAGGAGTAATAGCTGCTCTAATGACAGTGTAGGAACTCTTAAAATTATGTTAGTTCATATATTGCTCCATTTTTCTAGGGTTAATTGAATCTCTTATACTCATAGAAGATGAGAAGGCATATATATATACCCAAGGCTTCTGACTCACCAGGCTTAAAAGCTCTTTTCAAGTTCTTTCCCATTAGCTGGCCTGGCCAATATTAGTCCATCAGTTTTACCTCATTTCTCATAGAAGGCTGATCTTCTTTTAATTATCACAAATGCATGGGGGCAGTAGTCTTAACCACTCTTTTTATTTTGCTTTCCAAGGCCACATGCATCCCTATTGTTGTCTGTGTCCTTGCTTCTGAGTGTCCAAAGCTAGTGCAATTAACCACAAAGTCAGTAAGAACAATAAATGACCCCATCTAAGCAAAAATCAATTGCTAAAAACACCAAGACAAGAAGCAAAAGCTTATGAGGAGAACTTCTCCACAGGCTGAGTCACAGAGGAACTCCTAAATGCAGAGGACACTCTGAGTAGTGCTCATCTTCCTCCTCCCAGAGGTTCTGGGGAAGCCATGGATAGGAGTAAACACATGGATACTTTGGCCTATTTCGCTTCTGCAAGCAAAGAAATTCACACCAGCCAGCTCTATCTCACCATCATAATCACAACATCATTAAACCGTTCAGTCACTGAGGTCAACGACTGTACATAACTTCTGTGTATCAAAATAGTGCAACAGCTACTTAGGAACTATAATTTAGAATGCAGCTCTTCATTCAAGCATCAACTCAGTCCTCAGCTATGCTTTTGAAAAATTATTTACAGCATGGCATTTTATTATGACAATATAGTGCTGAGTTCAGTCTTTTTACTCTCATTGTGTAACAGGACCAATATTCCTCCAGTAACACAACGCAGGTGTGGCAACAAACTAAGTTACCTGTTTCAGATAACCCCAAAATCCCACTTCTTTCCCTAGGTCATGCTATTAGCAGAAGAAACAGTTTTTTAGAATTCTTATTTTAGGCCAATTATATAACTTACCAGATAAATGCCTACATTGATGTGCATCAGCACTACTATACTGCAGACTCAAAAAGCTCATGTGCTATTTTCTCCTGCAACTATAAAAATTCCCTAGGGACACCTTCACTATTTCTGTCACTAGACAGCTGTATTAAATCAAGTTGATATATACTGCCCATCATATTTACAACAATTACAGACTCTATTATTATGTAACATTTTTTTTACATTTTTTAAAACAGGAGGATTATTACTGAAGCTATTTGCATCCTAGAAGGTTACACTCATCATTAAATCTTTTTCCCTCACTGGGATGAATTAACAGGCAGAAAACATAAATTTAGATTAAAAACTCACAAAATGAAAGAGCATTTTGCTACTACTTTTTAAACTCCAGCTACTGAAATGGCAGGTACCAATGAATGGCATGGAGAGGCACTTTGGGCAGAAGTGGAAAATGCTGTTCTGTGAGGAAGAAAAGCATGGCAGAAGCAAAGCTTCCCTGCATTCTCTGCATTGCCAAAACTCCCCAGCCTTGTTAGGGACTTTCCTGTACTCCACAGACACTTACAGCAGCATCCTCAGCCCTTCCTATGGGCTCCAGCTGCTGTCCCTAGCAGGTGCCTCCTGACCGGTCCATTCTGGCTTGCAACACACGAGAGAAGCGCTGACACCCCATGCTGCTGACACTTAACCTCCCCTTCTCCTTCACTTTTCCTGGGGCTTTGTCAGCTGCAAATTCCCACCTAACCAGCATACACAGGTTATTCTGCTATGAATTTCACATGGATTTAACCTCTGAGCATATGAGCTGGTTCCTTTGGAACCTTTGATGGAAAAGGTAGTGTTTTCAGTTGTTATACAAAGCAAAATCTACTGAGTTAACAGCTAAACTGAATACAGTAATTTCTCTTCAAGTACAGGGAAAGCTTAACACACAGCAATGTCAGGTAACATTTTCCAGAATATTTCCTTTAGATATTTGTAGATGCACATGAGGCTTGCTTGACACATTCTGTTTAAGTCATCACAGGTTAGCAGCAACCACAGCAGAGCTCACAGCTATTTCCCTGTCTACTTTGGATTATCTACAAAAATGCATTACTTGAAATTACTTCTGGGGAGGTCAGGTATTCAGATTTTAATCTTATCAGAGAATGAAAAAAGGAGAACAAGGAACCAAGGTGTGACTGAAAGCACTTCAGAAGCACACCAGCACCTTTCAGTGCCTACATAACACCTGAAGTCAACAGCTGTGAAGAAACCCAGGACAAACAGTGGAGTAAATCACAAGGTAGCAGAAGATATACTCAGCTAATATGTGCATTAGCTGAAATATTTTGACTCTAGAGGATAGCCTAATACAGAAAGAAAATGGCATTATCACAGGGGAACCCTGCCAGGATTTAATTTTTGTCACTTCGAAGAAGTCGACTGAAACAGGTAAATATGGAAAGGCGCCACTAATTTAGAAAAGCTTGCTAAACTCAAAAAACTGAAGAGTTGGTAGCTGATTTCAGAGCAGCTGGATTTTAAGAAAATCACTGCTGAGACACTCTTGAGGATTTCATTCTAATCCAGTAAACATCAAAGATAAAAGGTGCAGAGGGCAACCACCAGATTGAGGTCCTACTGTGCATGGGGCAATGTAAGCAAAGTGTTAATGTCAATATAAGCAAGGAAAGAAGTGGAAGCACTAAAAAAATATCCTGGCAAGCTGATGAAAAGGAAGCAAGCTGCTAAAAAGAAACTTGTACTAAAACTTGAGAAAATAATCAAAGATGAACAGCACAGGAGCATACAATTAGTGTTCATGCAGTACTGCTTCACAAGCACTTCATGTGACACAATTCATCTACCTGCTTGTTCAAATTACAAGGAAAAATAAACCTGTTTTTTTTTTTCTGACTGGATCTCCTTCAAACTCACCACAAAATGTAATTCATACCAGAGCATGATGTTTTTCACTGGTATAAATTTGTCTTTGCTGCCAAGTAAACTTTTTACTTACATGAGAGTTAATATTTTCTGATTAGATTATCGGGTCTAATGGCATCATAAAATAACACTCGAATTTCTGTGTCTGCACTTCCAGATTTCTCAGGTAAGAACAAATTCCTTGGGGCAAAAAAGAGCAGTGAAAGCCCCAGGTTCCTTAGCTCTCTTGTTAATGCTGGCAGTGTCTAAATTTCTGGCCTTGTGACAGCACAACAGATGCCCAAACTGTTCAGCAGCAGAGCAGGACAGAGCCCATACATCTCCACACTGCTGAGCAGGGATATATTTGTTCCTATCACAGGAAACGTCCTATTTTTTTCTGGGCACTTGAAAAGAGTTGGAGTATAGATTTGGCTGACTCAGGTGAAATCAACCTGCATGTGCACTGCAGAGCTGTCTCTGTCACGAATTTGCTAGCTCCAGCCCATGTGCCCAGATTGTCCAACTGAGGTGAGGTGAAAGGACCACGGTGCTTGAATAAAAGCATGGACACCAGCAATCAGAAAGCCAACAGTCTGCTCCCTCTTCCAACTGTGCCATTTCAGAGCTTTCCCATTACAGCCCTAGTAAGTCCCAGCATCCCTGCAGCTGCTGAGGGGGTTGCAGAGACACCCTTGGACTTGGGAGCTGAAATTCTGACAGCTCTGGTGACAATTCACAGGAAGACAGGTGACCAGCTTGTCCTGCCCTCAGAGTTCATGTGGCACTGCCCCATCCATCAGCAGCCAAGTCAGAGCTAGTGCTTACTCTGACCTTTCAGTCAAGAGTGGCAAAAGCTGCCAGAGGGAACCAGCTGAAATATGTGCCATTTTTGCACGGTGGCTTCTCAACTGTTTTCAAAATAAATAGGAAAGGCATGTAAAAACAACAAAAAAGGAAAAGTGAGCTCATTCTTCACAAGAAACAAGGGTTTTTAAAGTGCTATCAGGGTAAAACAGACTTCATAGAATTAAAAAAAAAAAAGAGTATGAAAGTTTAATATGATTTAGTTAGTTTTCTGTTCTTTTAAAAACTATGGATAAATTCCATTAGTCTGCTTTAAAAAGCTGAATTTTTAGCTGCTGGCCTTCAGGATGAAACAGAAGCTGAGACTCATTTATAAAATTGCCTGTATTTCCTGCACAACCAAGACAGAAACCCATGTGTTTCTGAATGACAGCACAGAGAAATCCAGCCTCCTCTCTTTTGACTGCATAAGCACTTTCACAGCAATTAAGTCCTCCCAGGTGAGGCAGCCACTGAATGAGAGTTCAGGGAAAATGGATGAAACACAAAGCATCTCTAATCCACCTGCAACAGGAGTAGTTACAGTGACCTTTTAGAAAACAGCCAGGGTATCCAGCAGACAGCTAGAGTTTCCAGCCCCCAGGTAATCAGACACTGGATCCCAAGCCTTCAGTTCCTGGCAAAAGCCACAAACAAGCTGTTACTTAAAGGCCACTTTCATGTCTAGGTTTCCCAGCTGCTCCGGGACCACGGCAGGTGGAGACACTTGTCTGCACAAACCAGCCTGCAGCAGAGCTTGACAGAGAAGGGAGCTGCTCTCCAAGAAAACGCTGTTCCCAAGCTCAAGAGGGTGAAAAGGGCACTGTCAACCTCAGAAACAAAATGCTAACCATTCTGACAAATGCTAAGCAAGGGAAACTCACTGGGAATTCAGTGAGTTTCAGAACCCTGGATCCAACCCAGTTTTTGTCCTTTAATACAAAGAGAAAGAGAATCAGGGAAGCATATGCCTAAGTCTCTTCTTGCTCCTAAGAAGGACAAAGTGCATTTTGCCAGTCACTGGAAGTGATGCTTTGTCAATACAGCTGCTTGTGAACAATGCCATAGCTCATGGCAAGGACACCACTGGAGAGATGCAGAAAGCATCCCTAAGGGACATGACACTGGCAGAGCAAGTGAAGATGTATCACTCACGACATTAAATCCTGCAGGCAGAAAACTTCAGAGCTGCCCCCACTCTTTACTGAACTCACTGTTATGTACACATTGCTTAAAATGACAAAAAAACCCAGTTTCACTAAATGCTTAAGAAAATGGTATCTAGGATTACAGTATGAAAAAGATATATCAGTCCACCTATGGAATAGGAAACTAAAATGAAGAAGAAACGTAAAATCTTTCTATTTCCTCAGTTAAAGGAAAGGACAATAAAACTGCACAGTGCTACTGTAAGCAATTATTGGGAACTGCGCCAGCTGCCTGATCAGCATTTTAACAAAAAAAGGGATGCTAGAGTGCCAGAGAAGCACAATACTGCACCCTCTGAGTGTAAAATCACCTGTGGGAGAAAGCAGTGTAATCCATACACACAAAGGGCTGCAGTCACTTCACCTGCATCCCAAGATGCTCTCTACCCCCAACTAAGAGCACAGCAAGCTCAGCCTTCTGCTAGTGCTGCCCAGCTGAGTGTGCAAACAAAACAAGTGAATGTTTCACATACAACCTCATGGAATCACAGGATACACTGAGCTGGAAGGGACCCACAAGGGTCATCAAGTCCAACTCCTAGTCCTGCACAGAACCAACCCCAAGAGTCACACCATGTGCCCTAGAGCACTGTCCAAACACTTCTTGAACTCTGCCAGGCTGGTGCTGTGACCACTTCCCTGGGGAGCCTGTTCCAGTGCCCAAACACCCTCTGGGGGAAGAACCTTTTTTTTTAATATCCAACCTAAACTCTCCTGACACAGTATTGGGCCATTCCCTTGGGTCCTGTCACGGGTCACCACAGAGGAGAGGTCAGCGCCTGCCTCTCCTCCTCCCCTCTCTCAAGGAAGTGTAGACTGCAATGATGTCTCCCCTCAGCCTCCTCTTCTCCAGGCTTAACAGACCAAGTGACCTCAGCCACTTCTCATACAGCTTCCCCTTAAGGCCCTTCACCATTTTCATTGCCCTCCTTTGGATGCTCTCTAATGGTTTAATGCATTTTTTGTATCATGGTACCCAGCACTGCACACAGTGTCCAAGGTGAGGCTGCCCCAGTGCAGAGCAGGACAATCCCCTCCCTTGCCTGATGCACGCCAGGTTTGCACAAAAACAGACTGCTGAGTCTCAGTGCTTGCCTCTGCATAAAACAAGATGTGGCCTTCTCTCAGATAAAGTAAAATCATGTATTTGAGAAATGAGCTCTGCACACTTCATCTTTACAAGGAAAATAGAGCAAGCAATAAAAAATACTGGTGAACATGCCCTTTTGCCTCAATTTTTGATTCAAAAAATCTTCCTCCTCACAGGCATGCTGTAAAAAGAAATACACTATTTCTGTAGGGTTTACCAGCTATAGGGATCAATGCTGAGAAAACCCTGTAGGAAACTAGCCCTTTTTGGACAGCAGGAAGCATATTCCAAAAGCAAATCAAAAGTGGTCATAAGCTGACTGGTGAGAATAAAATTAAATGCTGGTCAGCTGTTTCCCTACTTCTACATGGTCCCTTTTGCTCAGCTAGAAAGTTGATACTGTCTCAGAAAACCTCAATGACCTTGTAACACCCACATAAAGGATCTGATGGCTCCAGTGGGTTCCAGTTCCTGTCTCCCAGAGACATCCATAACCCCAGAAGCAGCCAGACCAAAATGGATCAAAGTGGCACAAAAGTCCAGTGCTTCCTGTGGCAATACCCAAGCACTGTCACGTTACAGAGATCTAGCTTGTCTGGCAGCTGGGCTATGCCCTGGGACCCAGCAGGCAGGGGTGGTGGGTTTCTGATGGGAAGCTACACCTCCTGCCCTCTCCTTTCAAGTGGGATGTGGATATAGAGGGAGATTTAACTACAAGTATAATAAATACAATCATCATACATCCACATATAAAGACTTAGGGGAAGCCTGGAACAAAGACATGAAGGGTAAGTACACAGAACAGCTACCTGTAAAAAAACCACTGATAAGGAGGTATTCTCCAGACAAAATACAGTCACAGTGAAATGGTTTACCTAATGCTAGAAACAGCAACCCACACAAACAATCCTCATGAAAACAAAGCAGAATTGCAAAATATTTTTGAAATTTGTCTAAATATTTATTTTTTTTCCAGGCTATGAAATGACTTTACTTCCCTGGCTTTCAGCCATTATCTGTACCAAGCCCATTTGCACAGGTTCTTCCAATTTTTCAGCCATTATCCCATAAAACCTTTATCTTTGCATTTTGTAATTACAGTTTGTTCCAAAACCTAGGGACAGTCTGCATGAAATTAAACTGAGACACTTTTCTCATATCATATCCTAACCAGCCTACAGTATTCTGGAAACTGAAATAAAACATCCTTAGCAAAATGACCAATTTGTTCACTAGTCATTTTGGGAGGGTACTGGTAAAAGCCATTCCTAAATGCTAGAATATTTTCATTCATGCAATATCTCTGTAAAACCTGATACTGCCTCCCTATGTGTGAATTTTAAGGGTAAATTATTTTTTTTATAACAATATCCACTTGCAAAAGAAGAAAAATATTTAAAAGTTTTCAGCCACTATTAAAACTTCTAAGTGCCGCACTTAATTTTAAAGAACTGCTTTTTAAAATCCTGATATAATACAAGGTAAACTCAGATTCAAGACAAACTGTTGGATCCCTACCAAAAAAACCCCACAATGTTTAGAAAAATCACAGTGTTTTAAGTGCTGGAATTTGACAAGTAGCAGAAACACTATCAAGAGTGCAAAACAAGACTCAGGAAGTCCAATTCAACTTCAAATTGAATTGCAATTAATTTAATTGGATAAATACTTAGAAGAAGAACCTGCACACATCAGGCAGCTGACAACAGACACATCACAGTACAGCAGAGCACAGAAGGGAGAGACTTTGGACAAGATAAAGACCACTTAGTACTGCCCAGTTTTTACACAGTGTGCAACTTCCCTTTTGGATTATCTGTGATTAAGGGAACCAGTTCTTACATTTCCTAGGCACCTGTTACAATCATGACTTGTTTTCAAGCCTGATGTCACACATTTCTCAAAGTCGGCATCAGGGCATCAAAGTATCGTCAAGTTCAAGGGGTGGGAGAACCCGGAGGTGACACTGCTTCACAAGGAAGAAACATCCCACACAGGAGCTCACACGCTGCTGCGCGGGCAGCCCAAATACAACCCCTGCTTGGCACCTTTGTCCTACTGAAAACAACATAGCACCTTGTCAACTGGCACTGTGCCATTCTGACAGATGGACTCGAGTGTAGGCAGCCAAGAGACTATGTATAAGCATCAAATATGTTTTTTGAGAGGAGGACTTCCAGCCAGGAATGTTAAAACAGCTGTCCACATGGAGCTTGCATGCCTACACTTAAGAGGATATGCTATTGCCACTCGAGCCCTGAGCTGGATTAACTTGGAAAATAAATAAGATAGCTTCCACAGCCACATAAGGTGAGTTTTTGCAGAATCGGGATTAGTGATACTCAAGGGGGGTTTACTGACCTACTCTTAGTGGGCACACTTGCAGGGTCAAAAAGCTCATCAGTTCTGAAGCTCAGTGAACCTTTTATCAGATGCACACATATGTATTTATCTTCCTGGAAGAAAAACACAGAATGCAATACCAGCACGATTATGAACAAACATGTAAGTGACCTTCCATTTCATGTTAGAGGATACTTTTTTTATTAATTAGGTGTCCTCACTCAAACACATATCTGTGTGACTGGGACCTGTTTCCCTGGGCTTTCATCTCTTTTTAAACCTCAACTGCTGTGAGTTACTCCAAGATTTTTTGTTAGCCATGCCTCCACACAGACACACATTTTACATTTTGGCCATCACTTGCATAGTTTTCCCCAGTAATAGAATCACACCAGCTGGAGAAGCAGGCATTGCATAACACAGGACGTGAGGTGGCAAGCCTGCAGAGCCATGCCCAGGCCACTTCTGTCCCAGCCCTGCACCTGGCTGAGCTGTCTGCTGCCCACAAATCCCTCTCCTCAAGGACATTCAGCATTCCAAACCACTGAGAAGATCCAACAAAAACATGTTTGCTCATATCAACGTGCCAAACAGTGTTCTTTTTCTTTCTCCCCCAAAAACTCAGATTTTACTCCTGCCCCTCAAAAAGTCAGTGGCCTGTATCTGAAGTGAGGCAAATACTTAAACATTAACAACTTAAATGTTTCCTCAGAACTCCACACTATTTAAAAGAGATACTACCAATACTTCCAACAGCAGACAACATTGCTTCTAGCCCTGAGTGGCTTCAAAGACTGAATGGAGGTGATAGTACATTTTATTAAATGAACACTTTGTGTTCATTTTAATTCTCCCTGTGGTCACAATCAAATCACAGGCATAAATTTTTCACATATACTGTAGCTGGGTGTACTCATCTTTGCTCTCCTGAATCACTAAAAATGAACTTTCACTCTACAAGGGTCCTCCCAGTATAGATCAAAGCTGCCTTCAGCGTCTGGCAGCCACAGGGTCACATGGAGTCTGCCCAGCTGCTGGTGCCTTTTACCTTTGTTAACTTCGCTGCAATTAAAGTTACCTGAGTCATTTCATGAGCATTTCCTGTGCTAGAGGCGCATCAGTGGTAGGCATCATTTCTCCTGCACAGTGAGGATTTCCCCCCATTGACCTTGCCTTCCCCTCTGTTGAAGAAAGATTTCCGCCTCTCTCACCGTTCACCTCTTTTACCCTTCATTCCTCACCTACAGCATTTCCTTTTCTTTCTTCGTTTTTGAGGACTGTGTGAGATCACCTACTTGCAAAAGTTCCAAACTACAATTTAGTAACCTCAGTAACGAGATGCCTTGTTTCTTCATGCTGCCAATAAAGTCAATGCTAGGTTAATCTTAATTTCCATACCACTTAACCTTTCTCAGACAGGAGAAGAGAGGGAAAAAACACTTTGTCAAATACTTCATCATGCAGATTAGCAATGCAGTGAATACCTCTCCCTCCTTCCAAAAACCTGCAGTGCCCCAGGCTTTTTCAAGACACTGCACACAGACTGTGCATGGCTTTAGAACGGTTCAGGGAACAGTCAAATTGCCAAAGAAGAGGTCAAAAGGAATAAAAACACTGATCCAGATCACTACTTCTGTTCAGAAAAGTTACACACACACACACTCTGCAAGTGTATAACTTCCATAAATGTGTGTTTTACATGCAATTATTATCTCCATGGCTATCATAAAGCCAAAGAAAACTGAACAGCAAATGGTAATGCTGAGTATCCAAAACCCCTTCACAGCTCTCTCAGCCCTCTTAGTGCCTCTCCTTATTTGAAAAGCATGTGAAGGGTACATGAGGTTCATTTCTTATAGAGGCAGCTAAGGGGCTAATGCAAAGTCAGCAAGCAGTTAATCTTCTTGCACATTACACAAACTATCAGGATCAAACTCCAGTAAAGTTTAGTACCCTGATATATCTGAGATACCCTTTATACCCTTTCTTCCCACCATGGCACAACTATCAAGAAGACTTGTCTGTACCTGCTAAAAACATATGCCAGACTGGACACAACTCATTTCGTTGTGCTCCTTGAGCTGCCCTAACCAAATTCAAACCTGAAGGTTTTACACGCTGGTTTATCAGTGAGTTTTTAACTCTGAGATGCCAGATGATGTACCAATGACAGTAAAAATTCATTGCTAGTTCAGGCAAATGAATGCTGGAAAAGTAAAACAAAGCATGACAAAACTCTCTCAAAGTGCTTATTGAGCATTAACATTATAGAGACTTTAGGCTAAAGGTACAGCAACCAGAACTTAGAAATGCAAAGATTCTATGTTAGCAAAAAAGAAACTTGAAGGGACAGGGCAAATTTTAACACTGCTTTCTGAAAAAGTCATCGGCTACTGCCAAGTGCTGAAACGCATTAGAGAAGACAACTTTCTCTGTTGTTCTATTACCCGTGCAGGAGGGTGTGAGTACAACTGCTTTTAGGCACACTGCATTAACTTCACCCGTTACTGCTGTCCACCATGCCACAAAACATTTTAAAACAGGAGAGCATGGCAATTTTACTTCAAAAGGTCATCTGAAAAGGAAAACTTAGCACAGATGTTGTTCAGCAGGACCAAGGCAGAAGTACCTGTAACTGGCCCCTCAGAGACCTGGGGTTCAGCTAAGTGCCCAGGTACTTAAGTTGCCTTACCTAGGTAAAGCGAGGCGTTTTCTTTCTTGACATTGTCATCTAAGTAGGTTGGTCCCAAGGTATAGATGGGTGTCGAGCCCATGCCAATGAGGATTTGGGCACAAATGAATAAAGCTACATAGAGAGAGTGGTCGTTTCCACCGGCGTCCTTGACGCAGGCCGACGAGTCCCACTGCTCCTTGGCAGTGCCATTGCCGGCCACGCACAAGCCCTCGTTACTGACGGAGGAGTTCAGCTCCTGGATCTGGTACGACGGGGAGATGAAGTGAGGTAAGGAGAAGAGCGCAGCGCCCAGGGCGATGAAAAGCCCCCCTACGGCCAGCCAGAGCGGCCTCCGCCCGCGACCCCCGAAGTAGCTGATGAAGACCACCACCACCAGGCTCCCGATGTCGAAGCAGCTGACCAGCAGCCCCGACTCCGAGCTCTTGAGGCTGTATCTCCGCTCGATGGTGGTGATGACGCTGCTCAAGTAGCCGGAGACCATGAGGGACTGGATGAAGGTCAGGAAGCACATGCACACCAGGAAGAAGCGCGAGTCCGCCAGCACTGCCCGCAGGCACGCTCTGCCCGGGGGGCCCGCCAGCAGCAGCGCCGGCGGCGGCGGCGGCGGCAGCAGCAGCGGGGGGCCCAGGGATACCCCTCGGCCGGGCGCCGCCGGCTGGCTGCCCTCCGTCTTCCAGGGGAAGCTCTCGCTGCCGCTGGCGGCGGCGGGGAGCCCGCCGGCCTCGGCGACGGCGCCCTGGCCCCGCTCGGCCTCGGGAGCGGGTCCCGCGGCGGGGCTCGGCCGGCCGTCGCCGCCGCCCCCCCCGGCCGCCAGGGGGGAGCCGAGCGCGGGCAGACTGCGGCACCGCGGCGCCTCCGCCCGGCCCCCCGCCGCCGCCGGCCGCTCCGCCCCGGGGAGCCGCTGCTCCGGGGTCCCCGCCGAGGCCATGCTGGGTCCGGCGGCGGCCTCACAGGAGCCCGGCCGGCTCCATCGCTGCCGTGCGTCGAGTCCGCTGAGGGGCCCGGCGAGAGCGCAGCATAGCGAGGAGGGGAGGAGGGAGGGGAGGGGGGTGGCCCTAGCCGCGGCCGCCGGCCGCCCCGCCGCACGTGTCAGCCAAACTCCTTTGTGGCTCCATCCGCCCTCAGTCTCGCTCGAGGGGCCGCCCGCCCGCCGGGGCGCCCGCGCTACCGGCGGCTCCCGCTCCCCGTCGCCGCATGCCCGCGGCGCCGCGCTCAGCAGCCGCCGGCCGGGGCCCCGCGGACAGCCTGCCCGCCGCGGGGCAGCGCCGCCCGCTCCGCCGCCCGCATCCTCCTCTCTCCTCGCCGCCGACGCCGGTGACGGAGCTCCGGGGGGTTGCTGCCGATCTGCGGGGCGGAGAGCAAGCACGGGAGGTCAGCGGCGCCAGCCACAGCGGCCCCGTCCCTCCCCGCGTCCCGGCCTCTGCCCGCCCGACCCCGCGGTCTGCGCTGAGCTCCGGGCAGCGCCTCCGTCCCCGTCCCCGCGGGGGCTGGATCACGGCAGCGCCCCGGGGACCGCGCGTCCTTGGGGACGGCACATGGATTTACATAAGAGCCGGGGAGGCCTCGGCCAGAGCGCGACCCTTTTATTTGGTGCCGGATGCGACAGCCAAAGGTCGCCGTGCCAAGCCTTTTATTTTCTAGCCTAAAAATAAATGCGCTGAAATAAATACTCCGCTACAACTCGGCAGCCCGGGGAGCGGCGGCAGGCGGAGGGAAGGGGAACAAAGCAGGAGCCGGGCAGCGGCGGCGGGCACCCCGGGACCCGGCAACCCGGGGGCGACCTCGCCGCCCCAGCTCGCTCGGGTGTCCCCCGGGACCGCCGGGTGCACAGCGGTGCCCACACATCCCTACCCCGGCAGCGGAACACGCCTTTTGCCTCCTTTGTCCGCTTTTGTCTCTCCCGCCGCCTCCTGCTCGCTGCGGCCCCGCGGAGGGGTGGGCGGGGGAGGCAACGGCACCCGGGCAACCGCGCCCCGGCGCGGATCTCCCCCACCCCCAGGGGCCGCCCGGCGGGCAGGGCGGCGGAGCCGGCGGGGCGCACGGGGCTCTCCCTCCCGGCCGCTGCGAAGAAAAACGCCGGGGCTACTCACCGAGCGTGCGGCGCCGGGGGCGGCCGGCCCGGGCCCTGCGCCCCCGCCCCGCCTGTCACCCAACGCCGGGTCCCCCTCGGCCGCCTCCGCCTCCCCGGGCGCCGGAGCGCAGGCGCGCCCGCCGCTGCCGCCGGGCCGGGCGATGCCGCCGGGCGCTCGCTGCCCTCCGACCTGCCCTCCCGGCCACCCGGCTGCACCCCCTGCCAGAGAGGCCAGGGCCCCCGCGGGACGGTGAGCCCGGCGGCGGGGCACGCCTCGGGAGCTGCCCGTTCCATGCCCTTGCTCACCCTGGAACTGCTGAGGGCTGCCGCTCGGCGCTCGTGGCTGAGAAAGTCCGCGGAGCGCCACGGTTGGCAGCCCCGGGCGGCGTTTAGGATGCTTGGAATGGTGTTGCATCGCCTTGTGTAAAAGGCGGAAAAAGACAGGACCTTAGTTACATCGACTGCTGAAGAGTGAGAAGAACCAAGGGATGATTTTAAAAATTTTTGTCTTAAGAAAAATAGATCACCTGATGATCCTTTTTGTCCAGAAACTTATCTCCAATGCAAACCATCTCCAAAACTGGGAGCACATGTAAAATACAGGAAAAGTAGTTCAGAGTTAAGTTCTCATAGAGTTTTCTCCTAATCCCCTTTTTTAGGTTTGTGTAGTGTCTTGAATTGCACTGGTTTGTTTTGCTCTCAAGTCCCTGTATTTAAAGCCCTAGTAGCAGAATAAGGCTAAATAGTCCTGCAAATTATTTGTTGTGGAGTGATAGAGTGTGAACTATTGAGATATTTGTCTTTTCCATAAAATAATGCAAAGGAATGCACCAAAGAGGCATAATATCGTACATATTTCTGAATAGTTAGTGCTTTTCTGGCAGGATGGTAGATTTACCATTGATTTGTTTCTCCTCCTTTAAAAAAACATTCAAGACTGACTTGCCACTTTTTCCTTTTTTTACTTATTTATAGTCTGGATCAATAAGATCGTTCCATATCATATCCATGAAAGTTACCATCTTCAAGTTTTATGAAGCTGTTATCCAGAGGTATTTTGATACCTCTTTGTTCTCACTTAACACTCCAACTGCTCAAACACAGCAAAAACAATATCTTTTTTTTTGTTTGGTTGGTTTTCAGCCACATTTTTCCTGTTGAGAAGGTGTCCCAAGTTTAGTGCTTGTTTAGGCCTTAGATTTTTTATTACCTTAGGATTCTTTAAAAATTCATTCTAATGATTCATTCTTGCTACATAAGGTCCTTAGGACAATTTGTTTTATTTCATTATCCCACAGTTAGTTGTTATCACTGCAGCTCCTCTCTCCTGCCTCTTCCACTGTCAGCTTCCCATGGCCACAGCTTCTGTCACTGCAGCTCTGGCACTCATTTCAGTGCACAGTAAGCTGAATAAACTCACTGAGGCAGCAGAAAACCAATCCAAGGGGGAAAAAAAGTGTTTTGCTAGTTTTATGAGCTGAATCACTTCACCAAGGATGGGAGCACAAGAACTTGAGAAAAAAGTATAAATGGGAAAAAAGAGGTCCATGAGGATAGAGGAAAGAGGATAACCCATTTCAACAAGAACAAGTTCTTAATTCAACTCCATCTTCTAACCCTGAGGACATACATGTAATTCACCTGCTAGGCAGTATCCCTTCAGTCACTCCTTTGCACTTGAACTGCAGTTTTTGAGTCTAATGGAACATATATATGGCACCTCAGTGCTGGGTTCTGTCCTTGGTTCACAGCGGCTCCATGCAGCACCACAGGCTTGGGGCAGAGTGCCTGGAAAGCTGCCTGGCAGAAAAGGACCTGGGGGTGCTGGTCAACAGCCAGTTGAACATGAGCCAGTGTGTGCCCAGGTGGCCAAGAAGGCCAATGGCACCTGGCCTGTGTCAGCAATAGTGTGACCAGCAGGACCAGGGCAGTGATTGTCCCCTGTACTCGGCACTGGTGATGCTGCACCTCGACTGCTGTGTTCAGTTTTGGGCCTTTCACTGCAGGAATGACATTGAGGTGCTGAGGAGTGCCCAGAGAAGGGCAACAGAGCTGGGGAAGGGTCTGAAGCACAGATCTCATGAGGAGCAGCTGAGAGGGTCGTGATTGTTCAGCCTAGAAAAGGAGGCCTCAGCCTTATTGCTCTCTACAGCTACATGAAAGAAGTTGTATCCAGGTGGGGGTCAGTCTCTGCTCCTAAGTAACAAGTGATAGGATGAGAGAAAATGGCATCAAGTTGAATCAGGGAAGGTTTAGATTGGATGTTATGAAAAAATTCTTCACCAAAAGGAGTGTGAGGCATTGAAAAAGACTGCTTAGGGAAGTGCTGAAGTCACCATTCTTGGAAGTATTTAAAAGCCATGTAAATGTGGCACTTTGGAATAGAGTTTCATGGTGGACCTGGCAGTGCTGAGTAACAGGTGCACTCCATGATCTTAAAGGTCTTTTCCAAACTAAACAATCCCATGATTTTTACATCAGCTTGGGGATCTTGTTCTATAACTAGGATTCCTAGCCACTGTTGTGTAAAGCCAACAGTAACTTTTGTGAGATTGCAGAATAACAATAAATACACAAAAGCATTCTCCAATCCCATGGAAAAAATATAAGGGCAGAGCATTCCCAGTTTCACAGCCTTTGCAAACATTTTCAGGTACAATTTCAATTCTTTCCACAGTGGCAAGCCTGTCAAGAGAGAAACAAGGTTCATAGGACTTTGTGAAGGTGTTTGTTTTGGGAAGTTATTCCTCCAGACTACAGGTTCTAAAATGTTTGACTTCCCTGCTTACTTTTAGGTCTGAATACTTAAATAATGGGTTGGCAGTTGAGTATGATCATCCAGCACCAAGTAGTGAATGGGAAATCAGTATTACTGTCTTCACTTGACAGGTTGATTACAGAAGGTGCAACAAATAGTGCCCAAATTCACAATAAAATACATCTTTATAAAACTTACCATGGAAACTTTCTCCTTTTTAAGTTTTACCACAGTGAATTTAAAATACACAATGTCTCTCAAGCACAAAGCAATCAATTGGTATTGCAGACCAGCCTTTTTACAGCTAGAACTGCAAAAGAACATAGTTCCCATTTTGCTAGATTAAGGACATGGGCTGACATCCTATTTTGATTTATCTGTGTTAACGAAAGACATAAAGTCAGGACTAGTGAAAGGTAGGCCCTTCATCCTAAGAGTTCCTAAGTTCCCAGCTGACAACCTCCTTCCCTGGTGGGCTGTTCTGCTGTGGTGGCAAGCTCACACAGCACTCTCAGCTGCTGTTCAGTGAGGGACAGGACCTTAACCCACAGCTTGGGCTCATGAGCTGATCAGTTCCAAAAGAGAGGGTACCAGAGCTACCAAGGCACCATCTTTTTAAGGTCACACTTTAGTTGCTCTCAGTTTTGAGGCTTTGCATGTCCTTGGTGGTTCAGGGAGGTGGTGATGCCCAAGAAGTACCTCAGCCTAGTCTATTTCAGGCCACAAAGAGAGGATAAACTCAGCTCAAGGGTGGCATGAGTTGATGGCTCTGCTTTTCTTTCAGTGTTTCACATTTCCAGCCAGGCTTTCTACTCGATGAAATGTCACAAATACAATAAATCAACACACTTGTCTTTCTTCCCCTTTTCCTTCACACTGCTGCCATTTTTGGGCAACATCTTCTCTTCATTCCCAGCCCAATATTAGTAAAAGAATAAGCAAAACAGCATGTGCATTAGAAGGCGAAAGGACTTTAATTCTCCTGGAGCATGAGCACTGGGAAGCATAAAACAAAAGGACGAGAAATGTCACTCCTCGGGGACCCTCACCAAGCTAGTGTCCTAGTGAACTCCTGAGGGCAGCTCACTGCTGGGAGAGAACAACTCATTATTTTTATTTCAGATGTCAGAGAGAGCACTTGTAGCAGCAGATTCTGTACTAAAGAGCTCGTTTAGTACAAGAAATGAGCTTAACCACAGTCAGATACTGTTGGGAGACATCCACATTAACGTTTGTTGGTCTCCAGAGAAGAACTAGCTGCAGTCTCATGAATGAAATAAGGAGACCATGAATGCCAGGGAGGTGCAAAGTGATAGGGGAAAGGGAAAGGAAGAAAAGAGAAAATCTCAGAAAAAATGGTTGAATTTAGAGGTGACAGCCATCAGTGTTAACACATGTCACAGAAGAAGGCACTATGTTCCCTCACTGAAGTCATTCTTCTCCCTTACAGTCTGCCTCTGCCCTGCAGTCCCATCCAGGCAGCAGCCCCAAGACGTGCAGTGGGGCCAGGGCAGTGGGAATGATGGATTCAGCTGCCCATGCAGGGATCATCAGGCATGGAGAGGCGGGGAAGGGCTTAGGTCAGGGTGGGGGCAGTCAGAAGCAGCAGGTGATAAGGACACCTGCACAGGGAAAGCTCTGACATGCCTTGCTGTTGCAGGGCTGAGTGCAGCACTGTGCCAATAACCGGGGCTCTCCTTTGAGGGCCCAGCAGCAAGATAAAGCCCATGCCACCTGTATTAGTCATAGCCATAGTTTCATAGGGCTTACTGGTTTATTTTAGGAGATGCTGAGTCTCAGGAAGTTACAGTGAAACTGCATGAGATAATTTTAACAGTTGTGTTCAAAATTAGACTTTCCTTCTCAAGCGAAAGCCCAGTGTGTGTGTCTAAAAAAGCTAGGCAAGCATCTTAAAAGTGGGCCTGACTCAGTTATTTATGTCTGCCTCCTATGCAAACACACACAGAAAACCTTTTTTTTGAAAAATGAACTGAAGTGTAATGTGTCAGGTTTTATACATAAGGAGTGTAAAGAATAAAATAAAATTTTAAAAATATAAAGCATAGAAGACATGAGAAGAAGCTAAAACATATTTTCTTTTTATACATACCATTAACTTGAGATCACATTGATAAATGCTAAGTAGCAAAATAGGAGGTAGGGGCAGGAAGAGACTCTAATTCCCAATTTTGCAACATGTCAGACTGTGCTAGGAATTTGTCTGGTGGGGCAGCGGCACGGGGGGTGATGCAGGAAGGTTTCAGAGTCAGCACAGAACCTGCATCTGGGCAGTGTGTCAGGTCTGAGGAAAGCAGTGAGGGCTTCACCCATCGAAGGAGAGGAGCCAGCCCATTCCTCCCCTCTGGAGCCAGCCAGGCTGGAACCCCTCACTGAAGCACCACAGGCTCTGGGCAGCTTTGAGCCACCACTCATTCTGCAGCACTGTGCTGCACTCTAGCCCCAAGCAAGATGTATCTAAAGGCAGATAATCCACCAGCTAACCATCAAAGGTATCTTTTTTTCCAAGTTATTTACAAGCAAGACACACCAGATCATTGAACACATACTTTGTTAGGAATGTATACAGGACCATGGTAGCCTAGCGGCAACAAGATGAGAGATGATAAATGCAAAGACACATTTGGTGCCTGTAATTGTTTCCTAAGCCCTATACCTCTGGTTTTAAGCCTTTTTTTTCCTACTGCCACAGCAGTGTCAGGCATTAAGGAGGCATGAGATGCTCAGGCAATTTAAATGGAAGAGGAAGAAGGGAGCTGTACTGTTCTTTTCAATGTGATTTCACTCTTTGTGTTCACACTTTTTCCCTGAACATCCCAGTCCCTCTACTACATCCTGCTTTTAAAATGATATAAACATTTACCCAAAACTGTGAAAGCATTGTTTGAACCCAGGATCAAAGCCATGAGCAAAGACTAAACCAGACTTCCCTCTCACTCATTCACAAAGATCTCATTTCTCAGCATCTGCTGCTTTATTCCAATGTCACCTTTCAGCAGCCCTTTGGCAAGAGTTCTGTATTTATTTATAAGCTAGTGCATTTATGTTTGGCTAATATATGCATTATGACATTAACCAACCTTAAACTTATATGCTTTTACATGTGCTAGTTTTAAATGTTAAGTGACAAAATCAAAATACTTGGAAATAAATGTTTGAATTCTTTGCTCATATGCACATTCAAAATTCCATATTAGAATAGAACATTTGCTCATTGTTTTTTTCCCCCCACCTGATCATTAGTTTCTCTCAGGGGAAACACACTGGCAACATCACAAATTAGCAGTGCCACAATAGAAGAAACATGGAAGAATGCCAGTGAGTAAAAATATCCTCCCCAAAAGCTAGTACACAGGAACATAAATATATCTGGGAACTCCTGGGTCATTATCCCCCAAGGCAGGTCACCAGGACAGGCTTTTAGTGTAGCCTGACCACAAACATCAGTAACTTCAAAATGTAGGGGGTTTAGTACAAAATACCAAAAAACCCACAAAATCTATATTGCTCCATTAAACAAGAAAAAAACCTTTGCCAGCTTTCATTGCCAGCTTCTTAGTAAATCTATTGTATGTCTAGAGGTAGACACATCAAAGACATTTTCCTGGCCCCTGCCAGTGTCCAAATTGGTGCTCCAAGGTGTCACCCAGCAAGTCACCTCGAATGGGAATCAACAATGTGCCACTTAGAATCAGTGCTTCTGCCTTCACACGAAGAGAAAGAGCGTTTGTCCAGATAAACTACATGCCATTCGGAATCAATATCTTTAAATAAAGTCATGAGCAAGTTTAATTAGAGAGTAGCAATAAAGTAATTGAACATTGATGAATATAGAGAAAGGTAGCACAAAATAAGAGTAACACAAGAAAGAGTGATGAGAATAGACTCTCATGAAACACTGGCATCTAAAATTTGATTTAATATAATCAGTTCAATAAATCTGAGAATATTAAAAACATTCTTCAATTGCCAGTACAGAAGCTGGCTCCTTCCTGTTTCAGGAGACCTGAAAAGGGAGAAAACTGCTGAAATGAAGAGAATTATACTCTGAGATAAGTCCATAAGACTTTTCCTACCTACCTCTGGAATGGTAAAGCCATTTCAAAGCCCTTAGGCCCTTAGAGCACCCCCACACTTAAACCAAATTCTCTACCTAGAATAAGAAAACCAGAAAGGAATGTAGCAGGCTATTTACAATTACCTGGTCTGAAGCAATACAGTGTTAAAGAAGTTACAAAAAGCTTGCCATGAAAGCAGCTGGTAAATAGGTACCAATGTTCAAAACAAATTCAGGCCAGATATGAGAGCAGGGTTTTGTTGGGTTTTAGGAAGAATAATTTGCCCAGTAAGGCAAATTTAATAGCCTTAGGGTCCTTATACAAATAAAACAAGCAGATATCTTAGAGGAATGCATGCAAAATTATTCTGAAGTTATGTGTTTATTATTATAAGGCTGAAAAAAGAACTGAAGGAAATGCTTTAAGAGGAACCATATGCTGAAGCATTATTCACCTTTTATCCTCAAAAACATGTTTTTAATGTGGGCACTCTGAAGGTTCATTGCAACAAGCAGTAGTCACTGAAGCTGCTGACCTAAGAAAGCTTTTAGGCATGGTAGTCATGGAGGCTTATTTATGAAATCCATCAGTAAATTTAAACTATTGCAGCCACCTATTCCATGCTAAAGACTACCCTGCTGCTGTCCTGAGCTCTGATCTGTGTGGTCTGAATTGTCTTCTGAGTTAAAGGAGAAAGTGATTCCCTGTGTTGAGGGAAATACTTTTGGGTTTGTTCTACCCAAAGGGCTGAGATCAGCCACTGAGCTGTCACTGAGCATAAACACAGACTTTAGTCCAGCGTTCATCGCTTGGGCAGGGACTGGGGAGCCTTGTTGCACTGGAGCTGAAGTGAGAGGCAGCACAGCAGAGAGGTGGTGACTGGATCTGATGGCTCCTGCACACCACGGGGACTGGCCTTTTTAGTGTTCCCACAGGGGACAGGTGGGCATGTGTTGGGCTGAAGGGATCCCTTCTCAAAGAGGGCAAACCAAGCTAGCCCCACTGTTTGTCCAGTGAATCTCCTGCCCTCAGTGCCATACTGCAGATTCCACTGTGTACTCCAGATGTGCTCCAGCTATCTCGTTGCTGTAAAGAAGAGGAAGGTGATTGTTCTGGTGCTTCTTTAAATGATAATTACCTTTAATTATCTAACCTAAGTCACCAGCCTGTGCAGCTCTTCAGCTTAGGATCACAGACACTTGTAAAATATTTATTGTCATGACATTTTGGGGAAGACCTATTCTAATTTTAGTTTTAGCTAGCAAGTTAAATCCTAGCAGGAAAGTGGGAAATACCATCTGGAGTACTGAGGCATTGCCAGACCTCAGCCCTTCTGCAAATACAGTTTCCATGCAACTGTGAAGGGAAGAGGCTTTATCTACTGCTCCCTTTCTCCACTCACCCCAGCTGGCAATGTGGTCCTGGCCTGGATACTAGGTAGATGCTATTTTCTCTGTTATATCTGTGGCCAATAATACAACTTGCAAGAAAGTTAGGGACCAAGCAGTGCATGAAGGCTGTTGACCCAAGTTTGCCTCTGGGCAAGAGTCCTCTCAGCCAAATCAAGACACTACAGCCTTGATTTCACCCAGATGGTGATCTTTCATTTTCTTACTTGCAAAAAATGTTTTGTATTACCTTTTATGTTATTATGAGATGTCTGTAGGGACCATTAAGATCTGGGTGTTGTGCAGAGCTCAAGGACACACAGCAGAGTGTGACCTCGAGGCTCTCATGCTAGGCTTGATGTCATATAGGACATCTCTGGGACTGCTGCTGCCACTGTCAGCAGGAGCAAACACTGAGTTTTTGTCTTTACTAGTCCTCAGAAACCCTTTGGTGCCCACAAGGACAGAGCTTGTGTTTGTACAAGAAACGCTGAAGTGTGTTCACTTTCAATTTGCAACATTCCCTGTTGTGAATGAAATTAAATTATTTTGCATATAAAATGGCTATGTAAAATTAATCATAAATAGTTTTAAAAGAAAATCCTACCTATAATGTAGCTCATAAACCAGATTTTCACTCTGATGTTTTTAGATTGTCATGGTTGCCCCTGCAGCTATTATTGCTGGATTTGAAATGTCAGAAAATGGGCTTCATATCCATCACCTAAAGGAACAGTTACTCCCAGCATAAGGAAAAGACAAAATAAGTAAAGCTTTAAAGGCAGTTTTAGCAGGTTTCTTTAGGTATTAAAAATATCGGCAAGAAATATTACTCCACAGAATGAAAGAGAATACTTGTAAAAGCTATTATTATTTACATCCACATATACATCTACACAGGCATACTCATACAGAGACTACTCTCATACTAGTAACAAATAAAAGAAAAGAGTTGGACTAAAAAAAAATGCAAGAAAGGGTGTGGATTCAATGGAGCTGTATAAAATTACTGGAGAAGGCAATCCAAGCTGCTCTCTCCTCATATGGTACCAAGTGCTAGCTCTTGTACTTACACTGTGTAATCAGAAATTCCCACTGATGTGCTGGTTTGTGTTCTGTGAATTAGATGTGAGCAGTGGTGAATTCAACCAGGGCCTTTTTTTGGGTGTTAGCTACATCCTAGAGGTGACATGCTGTCCAAAGTCAAATGGTCCCACAAGATTCAGTAGTAAAATTTCCTTTGCCACGCACCTATTCTCCAGGTTATTGCTGCCTTTAACTCATTGTATTGTCTTTTGAGAAACAAAAAACTGATACACATCTGAAACCTCTTTATGTAGTGTCTGTGACTCTCTATGTGTTCCTGTAGAACCCTGTTAGGAGGGGTCCTCTTCTCAGAAGTTTGACCATTCTTTCCTTGGCCTTGGATCAGCAATTACATTTCAGCAACAAGCATTTCATTCAAACAGGAAGACAAATATGGCTCCTAGAAGGATGACTTGATAGCAAAAATCAAAAATAATGTTTGCAATTTTCGATTGTTTAAAGATGGTAGCAGTTTGAATGTTATGTAGGTGTTGTAGACTAAGAAATCATATCGTCCAGCAATCCTTGAGAAGATTAAATCTGTAAATTCAGCAGTATTTTGAAATGTTTAGTATTGTTTAGACATGTAAGGTAGAAAAATTCCATCTCTTCACACAGCTATTTACATTCAGCTGCCCCAGGGGAGATGTTTTCCCTGTTGTGCCTCCAGAGAGAATTAAAACTGCAGTCCTCAAGTGCAGATGATTTCCTCAGAGTGCTGCTCTCTCAAGCTCATTTACAATTTGTCTTGTCTTCCTGCATATTTCCAACTTTTCTATCTAGTGTCCATAAAAAGATGCCCATAGAAGAGGTGTTGAGGAAACCTCCCTGCTTGACTATCCAGGAGCCACCTAAGCTGGGACTCCGGCCCTTTCACAGCTCCACATCCCACACTCATGGAGCCAGACCAGGGTTCCTCACCATCTCCACCTCAGGTTTCCTACAGCAGAGTTTCAGACATCTGGATCCTTAAAGGAACACAATTGTGGTGAAATAACAAAATAACAGCTCAAAATGGGTGCCTCAAGGAGGGACCTGGAACGGGGAAACCCTGGGTTTTATTCCAGCACAGTCTAAGTGCTCAGGAGTCTGGAGGCCATCACTCTGCTGCATCTCTGAGTGTTCCTCACCTGGCTGTGCCACAGGTCCTTTAGCCCTTTGTTACACAAAGCATCAGCAGTTCATGGGCTCTTTTCTGGGCTTCCATCACCCAGAGCTCAACCTGCAGCTGCACACCGAGCTACCTGCACCAAATGTCTTCCTCAACACAGGGGACCCCTTGCAGCCATGCAAGAGGAGTCTCCAGCTTTCAGATGCTCCTTCTTGGAAGACCAATAACAATTTTGGAACAGAGGATGTGGTAATATGCCCATTGTTCACAGTCTAAATAACAATGTGCAGCATCAGCTTCCAAATGTCAAGGTCATTTGTGATATTTCTATTTTGAGTAAAATGGCTCCTTACAGTTTCCATGGTTTCACCTGAAATTCGTAGTGAGCCTCATTGTTAAGAACCTTGAAACCCAACCATTCTAATAAGAGAAAAGAGATCCTCTTCTGTGGGTAGTCAATTTGACTTTCAAATGTAAAGCAGTCTGTATTTACCCTGGATAGGTTTATGGATCTTTACACTGCATTTGTGAACAAAACCAGGAATTTGGATTATCCAGTTTGCCCTTCTTTTTGGCATATTGCACAATAATGCATTTAATTATTTCTTCAGCACAGATTTTTTTTTTCTACTGTGGAAATATTTGCTTTATTGTTTACTTCACATAAGGAAATATCAGCTTTATTAAAATAAACTATTGAGAAAACATTGTAGGTCACAGTCAATCAAAATGCAAAAGAAACACAAAATGCTTTAGAGATGGATTTTAAAGTGTAGCATTGCTTCAGATTGTATTCTGTATGTCACATTCATCTGTGGAAATAGTAACAGCTATTAGAAGTGCCAAATTTTACAGGACAAGATAGTAATTTTTCTATTATTGCTGTTACTTAGTAAGTATTAATCAGAAACAGAATGCTGGAAGGAGATTGAAGAATGACTCAGATGAATAAGGCAAGGAATAGTTTAGTGAATTTTAAAACCTCAAAGTGCAAAATTAAAACTGTGGATACAAAAAGGCAGAAGATTTCCATATTAGGTCCTCCAGTACTGTTCTTGCTGAGTTGCCAAGTTCAGAATGGTCCTCTTTGCAATATTACTGGCACAAACACTGTGTTTTGTCACCAAAATGGGGCAATGCATTAATTGCAGTCATGTAGCTTCACTGGTAGAAATAGGATTGGAGCAGACACTGCATGGCAAGGAAGTCCTTTATCTTATTAAATGGACATCTCTACAGCCCAATTTTAAACAGAATATGGAACCAGGTCATTATTTAAATCTGTTCTTTCTTTCATTTCTTTCTTTCTTCAGAAGCCGATCTCTTAGTAGACTGTCATCAGCTGAAACTCATAATTCACATGACATCAGTCTGTGGTATTTTTCTTATTTGCTAGTTACTCTTTTTACAGCTGTAGAAGACACAGAAAATGTAAGAACATAGAGGAAAATTGCTATTTTATCTCTGAAAAATTGCAGTTTCATGTTGTGAAAAGTCTGTTCATTTTCCCCTTTTCAGGCCAAGAGATTTTTAAAAGCAGTAAGTGGGATCCAACTCACCCAACTGTAGTTGTGTTAGATGTGGACATTCATGTTGAGTTCATGGACTATATTCAGCAATACAGAGAAAATTCAATGGTTGACCTCTAGATATCTTTTTTTCTTTATTTTATATATATACAACAAATAGTTTGTGGAAATGTGAAATTGCTTACAATATCTGTACATTGCCATAGCTGTGAACAGTTTTGCTTAGTGTCAACAGAATTTTATACAAAACTAAAATGTGTGAGGACTTAAGACTTCAGCTACCTATTTTGTATTATTTAAAGAGTTTACATGTATTTCTATATCCTTTGGTGTTATTTCTTGGTTGATACATTTCTCATATGTGGGATTTTATAGTCCTTACTGTTTTCGTTATTTGAGAGGAAGGAAAAAAAAGAAAATAAAAACTTTGCATACTTTGTATGTTTTCCTACTCTTAATTAATTTGAAATCCTAAAGAAATCTGTAAAAAACTAGGATAATTATTGTCCAGCTTGCTTGCATCCTCCATTCTTCTATCCATCCCTATTGCCTTCCTCATACATCCTTCCAAAAAGGTCTGTCCCACTGTTCTGCCAGCTGTGCCAGAAGCCACCTTGTAGATGTGCAGAAGGACGTCCAGCTCCTAGAGTGTGTGGTCTCTGCACCACAAGGGAGTGGGTGCAGACCACAGAAAGATGAATTGTTCCTGTAAGCCTCACTTCAGTATGATGGCACAGTTCTCTACTCTCCTCATCTTGTTCAGCCAAACCAGCTGGCCTGAATCTGGCTTTTATAGCAAAACTAAATTGGTCAAGCAGGGCTTGAGGCATCATGATGTAACAAAGTATTGCATCTGATACAACAAATGTGTTAATAAGCAATTTTGTCTTGGTTAGTTTTTTAAATACAGAGTGAACTTATAAACATGCAAGATCTGTCTAATCCTTTTTTATACCTCAAAACACAAGAGAAATGCACATGTTAGAAAGCATTCCCAGCACTGAGACACTTCAAATTCCTTCATAGCTTTAATACCTGGGAGATTAACAGGTGAAAACACTGTCTACAGGGCTCTAAAGGAATAGAAATGACTGAAGGCTGAAACATCCTAGCAATCCAAATAAAAGCATAAGATGTTACTACCAGTAAAGACTATGAGAACAGTATGAATGTTCCACAGACTGATCTATCTTAGGCAATCTTACACTTGGGGCAAGGTGCTTTGAGAACTTTTTTTTTTCTTTCTTGTTTTTTTTCCCCAGCTTTCTTTTTTTCCTTCGCCTGCAAAAAACCTCCTTCAGTTCTTTCTTAAAGCTCAGAATATGCATGGTACATCAGTATTGGAACTGCATAGTTTTTGCTAGTTTTGCAAAAGGCCACATGTTGGGTTCTTTTGATCAGAATTGCCAGCCCTAGGAGAAAGAGAAATTTGCTACAGTCACTTGGCCTATCTTGCCTGCAAAATAAAATCTGTGCATACAATAGTTTCAGTCAAGAATTTATAGGGAAAACTTCAAAGCGCTGTAGACAGAGAAGAATTTTGAGTATCTCTTAGCTGTACAGAGCCCTTACTCTTCCCTGGAAGACCATACGGTTGGTGCTGTGCTGCCAAGTCAGTGAGTGATAAGAAAGCACAGATTTTTAATCAGCTGTGTTAAAACTCAAGCAATATTCTGTTTCTGCTTTTAGCATTAAGGAATGTAAATATTTTTGAATGGGTTTCACATGAATAACATGAAAATACTTTTTTTAAAAGCTGATGCATTTTAGTGTCTAAAGCATAGAATCACAGAATGATTTGGGTTGGAAGGGACCTAAAAGATCATCTGGTTCTAATCCACAGTGACAGCATCTACATATTACCTAAGTTTAGAATTCCTTCTCTAGTCACTGAAGATGAACTTCCTGACTCATTTCCCAAATGTAGATACCAAGTGCCATTGGAGATGTCACAGGACACCTGGGAGCACTGCACAAAGGTGGCAGATGTTGCACACATTGCAGAGGAGACCCATGACCTCCCAAGCTTCAGCAGGACATCAGGCAGAGCCCTCAAAGGGCATTAGGCAAACTCAGTAGAGTTTGGAGCTCCTCATGCAGGCTGCTGTGGGAGGGGGACTTGAGGAGCTCAGAGCACTGGGCAGTCTGTCAGCAGCCTCAGCTGGGTTTCCATTGAGTGAAACAAAGCTTAGACAGCTTGTTCCCACATAGTTAGCTGCATCTAGGTACCTAAATCTTAATGTCTTGTGACCTGCTGCTGAGTCTCACCATGGATGTGCAAGTAAGAACACAAAGTTGTTGGGATTTGTAGAGAGATCAAGTAAGATGTGCATCAGGGAATACTGATGGTCTAGGGAACAGCAATTTCCAGAATGAAACAATACCTGGAATAATATCTTGTACCTCTCCAGTAAAGTATTTACCATTAAATATGCAAGAAGCTTTGTCTTTATTCAGTGAAGCATTGCAGCATACTCTGGGAATTTAGGATGTGCTTAACAGGTCTGCTGGCTGGTTCAGGACTCTAGCTCCATCTGCATACACATATTCTGCACTAAATCTTGTGCTTGTGCACAAGGTCTTGCAACCCATGCCTACTGTGCATAACCTTAGTGGAAATCGGGAAAAAATTAAAGTCAAATAAGTGGATTTCTGAGCACAGCCATAAGATAACTAAAAAATCACATCCTCATGGTGTTCAAGCACTCATGGTAGCTGCTGTTGGAGTTCATAAAGTTAGAGGGTTTTTAGGAAATGGTTAAAAAAGAACTAATTCCCCGCAGCTGCCAGTTTGCTGCCATACAGCAGCTGATGAAATTGCCTTTGTCTGAGCATTACAGGGCTTTGCCTTCAGTTGCATGGCCTCAGTTCTGCAGCACATGTGCAATTCAGAAGCATGTTTTCGAGTAAGGAGTATTTGAAGTGGAATTCAGTTTTAGGAAGCTTGCAGACCAGAATTGATTGGCAAAAGAGATGGGAAACATCTCTTACCAAGAGGTTTTTTGTGGGTTTTGGAGGCTATGAAATCAGCTTTTACAAAAAAGTATATTATGGATATAAAAAAGATTTGACAGTGGGATGCTTCTATAGTCAATGGGAACTTTGTAATAAAAATGTTCATTTGTTCTTAGTTCACCCAGGATTTCACTGCTGTGAATTTAGATAAAACTCAGATCTCTTCACTCCCAGGGCTGAACTGAAAGATTACAAAAATAAATGGTCATATTCTGATGGAACAAGCATTTTCTAGTATAAAATATATGGTAAAGAAGAAAATACTAGTAATTTAACCTAATTTTAAAAAATAAACTGGTTTTATAATCTAACTTAAGTATGGCTTCTTATCAGAGCTGGAAAGATCCGTGTCTTGAGTAGCTTCTCTAGACCTGTCTGAGCTCTTAGACCTGATTTACTTTTTCAGGATCTGTGTAATTGGCTTAAAATTGATAGAGGAGGGGGGAACGGGACACATGGGAGGGCACATGATAGATACACATGACACTGGCAAATTTCAAGTAGAAATATTTTATTTTATTTTATTTTATTTTATTTTATTTTATTTTATTTTATTTTATTTTATTTTATTTTATTTTATTTTATTTTCCATTCCATAGTAAAGCATCTTAACAAAAATGTCCGTCTTTCCAAACCAAAATAATGTTTTGTTTTTAAACTTGCTTTTTAAACCAAAGCCAGGCTTTGCTTTATTTAGTCTCCACCAATGGTTTTTCTACCTTGAACTGAACTGCCAAATGCATTTTCAATGAAAAAATTATCCAGAAGCTTTGCTGATAATTCTACTGAAATAACAGGAGGATTCTGATCTGCTCACCTTGTCACTATGCTCCACAGACAGCTTTTGTCCAACCTCTCATTGAAAGACTGTTTCTTTAATTTACCTGTTACAGTGAAATATCTGGTTGTTTCTCAGATCTCATTATTATCTTAAGCCATGAACTCCATAAACATAAGAACTACCATGCATACAATTTCATACTACATAATTATGTTAAATCAGCAAAACACTGTTAATACAACCCCAAAATACTTTTTCAATTGAAGTGCAAAAGCTCAAAAGCACCTGGTGAAAGGCAGAGCTGGAAGGACTTGACCACTGGTACTATCCACTAAGCTCCAAATACCTAAAGGCATCTTGTTACTTGTGATGTGTGGTCTACCCTGTTTCATTAAATCCTGCTCCTCCAGCTGAGGCTCTGGCATTTTCAAGACAAATCCATCATCACCGTTATAAAATTGGGCTAAATTGGCTGACAGTCTGATCCAAACTAATCCTGCAGAAACGTTAACAAGTCCCAAAAGCAGTTGCTATTAGTAGCTGATCTGTTTGAAGAAAGATGGACCAAGTATGATGAAGAGGTTAAAAATAAGCCCAACAACCTGCGTGCTTGGCCATGCAGCTTTCTGCCTCTGTTATCTAACCTGCTCACCTCGGAAGAAATCTCTGATTTAATTAGAAGTACCAATCTGGGATTCGTGCACTTACATAACAAATCACTTTGGGAAAGAATTTAAAAAAAAAAAAGACCTTTGTACCTACCAGGAATACTATCCCCTAATATAAATTATTTATGCTTGTAGTAATTACAGCATGGATAGTAATAACAACTAGCCAGTTTACAGTTTTGCATATGCTGAATTACAATAGTTGCAGACAATTAAGGCCAGAACCTGAGAGATAATGATCATACTGCAGAAATATTATGTGTTTTCTCTATCTTTCGTTATTCACTGCTTTAATGAAACTCCTTCTGTTTTCTAAAATATATTCTGGCCATTGAGTTTTTATTCTTTTTTCTCACCAGATGATCTGCCATCTAGCCAGAAATCTGAAACTGGTTTAGCTTCTATTTTTAAATCTCTGCATTTGCATTAGATTTTCTTGGTTTATTTGGTTTGTTGCTGTTTTTTTGTTTGTTTTTTTTTTTTTTTAACCTCACATCTGCCACTTAAAAAGAAGAAAAAGAGAAAAGAAAAGGCCACAGTTCAATTCAGTGGATTTATCTCAAATCCTGGCAGGTTAGCTTGACACGTTTTTGCAGAACACATAGGACATTTGGGATTAAAGTTACTCCTTGTAACTGTGTCATTAGCCTTGTAGCAGTGTGCAGGCACTGATTATGTTCTCTGTGCCTCGCCTCCACACCTCTAATCTCAGAGCTGACCCGATTTATATCACTGGCTTTACATGGGCCTGTACATACTGAAATCCAGGAGAGGGAAAAGGGCTCAGACTCCCTGAAAATAAACTCAGCTGGCAAAGAGATTAACCCATTTAGAAATGCGTTTTTGCCTGTTGCTGAGTGTGCAGAGTTTCATCCATTTAAGGAACATAGGCCTGAATCCAGATACTAACACTGCTTGGAAAGGGAGAAGAAAGAAATAGATGAAGTGGTATTTTAAATGGATCTGTTGCCAACGTACCAATTCAAATGATTTGGGGAATTTTGGGAGGGAGGGGAGGGAGGAAACAGAACAGTGAATTTGGAGTCAACATCTCAGAGAAATCACCTGCAGTGGCTGGTGTAAGAAAATATTCTTTTCCTTTCCAAGTACCACTCATCATAGGTATCTTTGGAAAACCTGATGTCCTCTTAAAAGCATTCCCAAAGTAGGTGCAATCAGTCATCAATGGCAGAGGTTTATGTAATCTCACATTTACAGGGAAGAAAGCAGTTTACAGATGAGCATAAACATGAGACAGTGGCCCTCAGGCCTTTGTCAAAGGATTCCCAGAAAACAACTTAGCTGACACAGAAATTACCAGTACACCTCACGAGTGTCCCTGTCCCCTTCTGAGCATGAAGAGCCTTCCCCATTTGATGATCTCAGTTCTAAATCCAGGTTCTTCTGAGATTTAAAACACTGAACACCATTATTCTTATGAAGACCATTTCCCACCCTTCTGTAAACGTCTTCTGCTGAAGCATCAAACACAGGACAAGGTTTTAAAACAGTGCTTTGGGAATTACATTCACACTAGTGCCAGGAAACATGAGACATGCAAGGTATTCCCTGGGCAGTTTATGCCAGATGTGAGATGTGCAGATGTGTGCATGTGATCTCTTTGCACATGGGGAGACCTCAATGAGTGGGGATCCATGGCTGGACAGGCAAAGCACCCACGGAGCTCAGTTGGGCTTCTGGAGTTTCAACTGATCCACACCTCTGACTCTGCTTCCCTCTTCTGACTGAAGGCAAGCCCAGAACATTTAAACAAGTCCAGAACATTTAAACAAGTTCAGAATATCTAAACCGTGTTTTAGGCACTGTAATATCATCCCCAAGAGCACACATGGCTGTGGAACTTCAACAATCTGCTTGATAAGCCAAGGTGCATCTTCCAAGATTGTGAGTGAGAGCAGGAAATGAGAGCTTGTGGATGAGAGCAGTTTGTTCTGTGGGCCCTGGGACTAAGGCAGTAGCTGTGCCTGGAGCAAGCACACTGTGCTTGTTTGGTGATTTCTTACAGTGACAGGGCAGTACAGATCATTGCACCAAAAATACTGGGATTATTCTCATTTTTTACTTAAAAATATCTAGCAGTAAAATCTTAAATTCACAATATTCCAAAGCAGGGGAATGATTTTTCCAAGAGGCAATTCAGATAAACCCCTAGCATAGGTACTTAGAATAATTTCCAGCACTTCTAAGATCAAAATCAGAATAAAATTAGTGTAGAGTTATGAAAAAATTGAGTGTGACCAAGACTCTTACCAAAATCAACTATCCTGGGACTGTGGGAGAAGTCATCCTGCCCTTGTCAGCCAGAAAAATGTCATGATTTTATTGCTGTCAATTTTTTCTCTGAGTTAAGAGTGTCAAGTTTATTTTTGTACTGGTTACTGTTGCATGCCTGGTGTGTTTTAAATATGTGCAAAATCCCATCTCAAGAGAAATTTTGATTTTGAAAGGAAGAAAAAGGTAAGATAAGTTTAAATGTGATAAAAAGAATAAGCAAAAAAAGGAATTGAGTAGGAGACAATCTCATTCAGATACTTTGTCATGTGTCCATAGCCAAGGGTTTTTTTCAGACACTTCCTTCTTATAAAAACATAAATATTCAATAAATATAAATACTATCTTGTCTCTGAAGGGTAATAGAAGAGACATACAAGACAGCATAATGATCAGTTCAGAAATCTATTCTACATTTAAGTGGATTTAAGGTTGAAAGTACTTGTCAATAATTCAAGGGTAAAATACATTAAGGGACTACTGTAATTATCCAAAGCTCAGGCAATTTAAGCTGGGAAACTGAGAATCAGGGAACTGATTATAGAACATCCAGCCATGCAATCATCAGGATTTTGTGGTTACTGTGTAGTGTTATGACTGAGCAGAGTTAAGGATGGTTGCCTGCCTCCGTTGTGCCTGCTTTGTCTACGTGTATGTTGATTATTTTTGGTGTAAAGTAGATATATATTTAAATGCAGTTGTTTGCTACAGAGACCCTGGTGCCTCAACTAAGAAGCAGCCAGCCCCTCCAGTGACTGTCAGAACACAAATGAGGTTATTCTCCTGTCCATGCAAATATAAACAACATACTTCAGTGAATTAGAGCAAGAAAGATTAAATTAAAAGACAACCCCTGGTCTCTGACAGCTGTGTCTCCTTTCCCTCACTCAGCCCAGAACAGGACATCTTGTATCTTTGAAAATAGCCTAGAAGAAAGTGATCTGTGTGTAAAATCACAGAAAGCAGGCTGAAAGGGATCTCTGGAGTCCTGCCTAACATGTTTCTACACCCTAACCCCATGCAATGACACTTTCAGTAGGTCACTGTCATAGACAGCAGCACAAGGAAATTACTCTTTCTTAATGCTTTGCCTTCTTAGCTACGGCTGTTTAGGAAAAAATACATTTAAATATAAATTAGTGAAGTTCTCTTGGGAAAGTGTTGAAACTACAAATGACATAATCAAATGAGATAAAGCCTGTGTTATGGGCATTAGTCATCCCTTCTGCATGTGTCCAGTCTGTTCAAAATGACAGATAGTGCCTTTGGCTCACTTTGGCATTAGAAAGGAATTGTGATTCCACTTCTGACTTGTTTTCTTAGTCAGATGGTCTACATACACTCAAACAAATCAGAACAGCTAAAAAAAAAAAGGCAAAATAAACATCCTTTTGCTTTCTTCACCACCACTCACTGTGCATCTGAAATCGAGTCTAATTAATTCTTACAATTAGTGTTTTCTTCCTGGAGAATGTGCTGCCAGATCAGATCAAAACAAAGAAACAAAACACCTCCACCTGGAATGCAGCCTCATCCAAACAACCCCGCACAGATTGTCCCTGCTCAGTGCCACAACAGCTGTGCTCCTCCTGCAGAGCACACAGCTGATGGCAAGGCAGAAACAGGGGTGGCACCAGCTGAAAGCCATCCACTCTGTCTAGTCTGTGCCTGTGTGGTTAGCAATAGTAGAAAAATATTCTGGATGATTCCCTCCCGGAATATTCCTGCTTTCTTCACCCAGGACCTTCCAATGGCTGCTCTGAACAGGTTGTCACAATAATGGATGCTCTCAGCTCTATCTGCCTTCCAGCTGCTGGCTGAGAGCTGCCAAGGGAAGGTTCCCCTCCATTCCACTGGCAGTGGGTACCTGACCTCACCAGCCCCCAAGCCATCCTCGAAGCCTGACAAAGAGTGTTTTCACTTTGTCCCTCTCTCTGCCCCAGGCTAGGTGGTAGGAAGTTTAGGACAGGCCAGCTTGGCTGTAGAACATTGCTAGATGTTCTACAAACAGACCAAATCAAACTTACTCTTTTAAAGTACTGGGCTAAGGGCTTGGCTACAAAACTGAATGCTGAGTTATAAAGAGATCAAGTGATCAAATGGATTATTAATTTTTTATAATCCATTGGCTTCATGTCTCACCCTTGACAAGCCACAGACACAACAGTGAACAGGTCCCTGGTCATTTATTTTGTATTCCCCCTAACTTAGGAACATAATGAGTTCAAAGAGGCATGAAAATAAATCTCACCATTCTCCTGGTCATTAGGGTAAAGGAGAGCATCCTAGCTTCCTCTGTGTCTTCTTCTGTTCTTGCTATTCTGTTCACAGAGTTTGCTGTGTGTTAATAGGAATGGAAATGGAGCAATTTTTTCCTCCTAGATCAGCCAGTCTGAGTAATGCTTAACTTCTAATTTGAGTGCTGGGAATGGATTCTTGATACTTAATTGTGTTTAAATTAGTTCATTAGCCAGAGTTCTTTATTTTGTTATAGAACACTGAAAAACATATAAGGTTTTCCTGAGCTTCACCCACTGGGCTTTTACATCTCAGTGGCATTCCACTTTGAGTTTCAGAAAAATGACAAACAGGATAGTGGAAACTATTTCCATTGAACAAAAAATGAAAGTTGAAGCATTTTTGTAAGTAATTAGGCTGGGTAGAAAGGAGTCATTGCAGCCCCTTCTATTACAACTGTGTGGCATGGTGTATGCAAAGTTCTGGGCAGATTACCACAACTGAGCACCTCCACAGACACTGCTGAGGCTGGATCCTGTCCTATCTGTGTGTATGTTACACACTTGTACTGACAGCATCAACACAGAAACCTTCCTAAGGCTGAAACATAGAAACCTTCCATCTAAGGCTGACCAACATATTCTGTCAAAAGACCCATGTGCAAGCACTCATGAATTTACATAAAGGACATATATAAACATATTTGTATGGGACTTCCCACTTCATTCAGAACAAAAAGATTAAAGAAATAAAAAAAAAATCCATTGTCACTGGGAATAAAACATCCTGATGCAGGAAAATATTCAAAAAGCAACGGAGTGTATGGAACAAGATGTAAGTTACCTCAAGGATAAACTTGGATGGTTGACTTCAAAGATGGGTTCATTTGATTCAAAGAATGGTATTGCTGCTTTGGAAAATATCCAGCAAAGCTGCCTGCCAATTTAACCTCCCAGAGGAGACAGCTTGATGAACATTGCAGGCAGGAAGTCAGGAGAGTGTTGTAGGGCTTTGCTCCTGAGCACCTATTACAGCTGCAGTCTCAGTGCAGGGCAGCTGAGGCTGTTCCTCCCCCCAAAACAGGGGTTCGGGGACTAGGCAGGAATAGCAGAATTTGGGCTGAGTCTGACTGCTGCCCCTCTGGGGTAACAATGTCACTGAGAGACACAGTAGAATTTACTCTGTGATCAAAGCAATGACAATCTTTCCATTAAGTTTAGTGTATTGATTGCAGGTGGTGATCGAAATTACACCTGAAATATATTCCTTAGAGTTTGACTCTCTGGTAGTACAAACTTGACTGATATTATAGGAGTTCTGTCAATCAATTAAGCTATAAATCTGGCCTTTCAACTATCAGTACCCATATATTGAGTAAACTGAGAAACTCTATTAATACACAGTAATAACATTCAGAAACACCTGGATGAGTCCAGCTGCAGCCAGTTTTGTCCTCTGTAACCTCTCTTCAGTTCTGCTACACATCAAAGTTGACCCCATGCCCCTGGCTCTTGCTGCACTTGTTTAATCCCACAGTCTTGTCTCCAGAAACAAAGAAAAAGAGTTAAGAAGAGAGGCAATGTAACTATTAAAGGTGTTAGCCATAAATTGTTTATTGGGCAATGCATTTCACCAATACCACAGAGATGCTGCTAGAAAATCAACAGAACTGGTCTTTTAAGCTGTTCTTATTTCCATTTTTGAGCATTTGAGATAAGCTGTTCCTTCAGCAGCCAGAAGGAGTTTAGGAGCTGTGAATCCTCTTTGTGCTTGGCTGCAGGTATATTACAAGACTGATTCAGTGAGTGATATCCTCAGGGATGATGCCTTCCAGGAGGTATTCACTTGAGCTGTGATAATAAAGGACACAAATAAAACAGTGGCTCCATAACCCTAAATCTGCTCTAAAAACACAGAGGAACAAAGGAGAAAAGATTTCACAGCTGAAAATAAGATGTACAACTGGGAAGTTTCAAATTGGGAATTTTCTCTGTAACTGTTTGTCCTGATAATAGATCCAAAGCCCACTGGCCAGAAGCTACACAGGTAAAGTTGAACCACCTGGAGATCTGAGACAGGTTGGATTGATTAAATCTGCCCTCTTTTCTGTGATTAAACCCTGAGAAAATAGGATTCACCTGCTGTGGCCACCAGACCTCATGCACTGCAAGGCCCATGTTTGCCTCCCTTGCTTGCTGTTTTGCATCCCTGCTCTGCCAGTTGCTCATTTAGCTTTTCCCCATGCAGACTCCAGTTCCATGTCTGCAGATACTCAGCCAGTGCTGCTCTCTAACAGGCCCAGGGGCTCACAGATGCATTTGTGGGGGTGTTTTTCTGTGGGGACTTTTTCTGCAATGTGCTCATTTTTATCCCCTTTATCTTCACTATAAGGAAGCAACTGTTCTGCATTTTTATCTCACCACTAATATAGGAATCTACCACTTCTCTACCAGTGAACGTTGTTCCTCAGGTCTCTGAGCAGAGTTAGTCCTCATGCTTACCCCAGGTTGTGAAGCAGCCTGTTGTGGTGCTCTGTTGTGTTTCATCATCCACACAACACAGGTTGTCTAACCACAATGGATAAAGCAGGCTGAAATGTGGCATATTAATAGATCTGCTACAATCCAAATTCATAAGTCTGTCATGTATGATATGATGCTGCCTAGAGGTGCTCAAACCAGATTTGGTATCAAATCTCATCTGATCCATGACAAGACTTTTTACCTGTATTTTTTATCCTAGTTTCCAGATGACAAATAGCACCCAAATTCCTTCCCAAATAATACATGAGGAGGAAACAGATTCAGATTTAAGGGGGGCAGCGTGGTACAACACTTACACAGTCAGTGCTCCTAGCACAGACTCCCTAAGGACCACCTGTACAAATAAGATGGTGAAGGATCCAGACCTTTGGGCCAGATCCAGCATTACCAGTTCTAACAGAAAACTCCTACTCATCTCAATGGATTCTAAATTAAGCCCTCAGGCCCTGAAAGGCAGCTGCTCAGAAAATTATGCTAGGTCATGGCTTGAGACCAGGCACTGCAGTCCCAGGGATTACTGAATATTTTATCATTCAGTTATTAAAAAACATGTGTATCAGACATCTATCAGCTTGGGCATCCATAACCCTGGCTGCTTCTGGGGAATTGAGGGAGGATATTAGCAGAAGAGCTATTTCAGGACTGCAGGAGCCTGCCTCCAGTAAGCCAATGCTTTCGTGCAGCCAGGGACTTTGCTGGATATTCTTGTATGCTCAGTAGGTGTGGGGCTGACTCACGCTCTGCTGCATCAAACAGCCACAGCAGATAATTCAGGGTGAGCTGCCCTGTGCATGTCCCTGGCCTCCTGCAGACACATCAGGGCAAGGCCAGGGCAGACACCTGAGAATAACCACCTCCTCCCAGCCTGTGTGCACACGGGGTCAGGGCCTTCTGGGTGTGAAGCAGGAGGAAAAAGCTTCAGGAAGGAGAATGGCTGCAGGGAGCTGTGCACAGAGAGGGCAGGTTTTAACAGGCATCTCAGGGCACAGCTGTGATTTCACCAGTCAGCTCATCTGAACTGAACCAAGCTGATCCCAGCACAACCTTAGAGGTATTGCCATTGAAGAGCAGCTGGATAACAATCTACTTGAAAAGTGGCATCAACGATAGCACAGTTACATAGGTTTTCCTCAATACAATATGTAAACAAGATAAATCACTGTTAATTACTTTTTAATGATTGCTACATCCTGCTATGATATGAAATGCCAGTCAGTTTGCTGTTTCTTAGATTCTTGAGAATAGCAATGCCTAATTGACTAATTCTAGTCCTAACTTAGCTGATCCAAGATGAATAGCAAAGGAGATGTGAGAAATTAAGTCATATAAATGTTTTCTAAGACAATGAAAGATACATGTAGATGCATGTATTCAAAGAAAGAGCTGAAAGTACACCAGAGCACTAAAGTGCCTCTGATTTCTTTCCCAGTCTGACTCACTGAAAATAAAAATGTTTGGGATAAATCTCATAAGAGCTACTATGAACTCCACCTTGAGGCGGTCTGTAGGGAAACCTCATGTTCCTGAGGAAAGTGATTTAGACTGTAATACGCCGGTCTGCAATGTTCACTATACCAAAAGTGGCAATGACAGTGTTAAACAGACTTTAATACTTGTAACATTTAACTGTCCTCTGATTTCCACTTCTGCTCAGGACCAGTTACTGCAAACACTGATACTTCAGAAATTGTGGCTAGGAGGAGTGGATCAGACTGAGGAGCACCATACCAACAGAAGCAGACATCATTTTCTTCAAGTAGTGCTACAAGAGAAAGGAGTGTGGCCCAGTATTTTTATTATAAGTAGTAGTAATGCTATGTGCTCTGACTGAAATGTACCACCACAGCATTGCAGTCATCCTTACAACAGCATTGTACTTTCTACCTGAAAGGGCAGAAAAAGAAAATGGGGTCGGATTCTCCTGCCAAGTGCTCTACTTTGAAACACGCTTTGGTTCATGACATTTATTCAGCTCTAGACCTATGAGGGATGGGTGCTGTTATCAACAAAAGAAAGTGTTCAGACAAGCTGTGTGATGCCACTGCAGTTAGTGGTTCTGTTTCTCTCCCATGTCACAGGGCAAAATAACCTGAACAGAAGCAGTGGCACTCACCTCTCTCTGGACACTGGTGTGCATGTGGAAGGGAAAAACGTGCTTGCTGTGCACTTATCAAACAGAACTGTCCCACACTGCCACCAGACTCCATGCCACTCCCAGATAAGGGACATCCTGGATGTGCTGCCCAGTATGGCCAGGGCCCATCCAGGGCAGTGGTCCTCTGCCACACCAGCATATGTCACCATCATATTTTCTGGGAAAATCTCCTCACCCAGGATTCTTCTCCTGGGAAGCTGAGAAGTCTCAGAGAAAAAGGAAAACAATATTATCCCATTTGCTTCTCATGTGTTTTGCTGCTTTGGAATGTGGTTGGAGATTGTTTATCCAACATGTCAATTGTTTTGACTTAATGAGCAATCACGGTCAGGCTGTGTCGGGACCCTGGAAGGAATCACAAGTTTTTCATTAGTATCTTTTAGCCTCTGTCTGTATCCTTTCTCTGGTCTTTGGTATAGTTTAGTATAGTATTCTCTAATATATATTAATTCTTATATATATTATAATTCTTATATATATATATAATATAATATATAATATTATATATAATATTATATATTATAATTTTATATGTATAATTCTTCTATATTAATAATATAATATAATATAATATAATATAATATAATATAATATAATATAATATAATATAATAATAAATTTGCCTTCTAAGATCATGGAGTCAGATTCATCATTTCCTCCCTTCATCTGGGAACCCCAAAAACACCACAAGTATAGAGGGAGCTGAGACCCTCTCTCAAAGCCACCCAACACACAGTAAGAGGCCTCTCCCAGCCCAGCAAGGGCAGGCAAACCTAAGCCAGAATTCTGTGACCCCCCCACCCCCAGAGGAGAGAGTGCTGTGGGTACCCAAGGGCTGGTTTCACACCCACTGAACCAGGGTGAGAAGTGATGCAGCCAGGGTTGCATGGTGCTATGTCACAGTAACTAAACCTCTGGATACAAAGAGACCATGTTCATCTTAATTAAACTGTTCAGAGGTCAGACACTACAGTTCCAATGTGCAGGGCCCGGATGTCAGAGCTCATTGTGCAGCAATCAATCCCTCCGTGACCTCCCTGAGCAGCGGTTCCTGCCCTCACGCAAGCTGCCCGCTGCTCAGGGTGACACAGACAGCTCATCCATCTGGCCACCATCTGCCTCTCAGCAGCACCGAGCCTGCTGCTGGGCTGGGACCACCCCACGCAGGCTGTGCTGGGGAGAACACACAGAGGCAAGGAAAATCTTCCTGCAATCCCTGCAAGGACACCACAGATTTTGTCCTAAATCTCTGCTGTAACAGGTGGTTACGCTGACCCGAGACACACATGGAGTCTTGACCCCTGTTTGCAATTTTTTGTGGGTTTTGTGTGGCTCAGTGTGTGCATCTCTTCTGGATGAGAGGCTGGTGTCTGCCTCCCAGCTGACAGACAGAAAGGAGATTTGATTATTTGTCAGATGGAAAAAGCAACGGTGATCCTCTCCTGCAGTCTCTGGAGAGGTGAACAGGGAGTGCCTGCTCTTAATTATTGCCTTCAGACTGGATCATGTCCTGAGAAGCTGAGAGCAGGATAATACATATACATATACATATACATATACATATACATATACATATACATATACATATACATATACATATACATATACACATATACATATACATATACACATATAAATATACATATACGTATACATATACACATATACATATACATATACATGTATATACACATATAAATATACATATATTTATATACATATACATACATATGTGTATATATACATATACATATACTACTTACTATATATGAACTTATATATACTATATCAGTACGTATACTTGTAAGTCACTCTATAAGTGACTCTGTGTTGGCATTTGTGGAGACAAAAAAAACCCAACTCAACTGAAAAAAAAACGAAAAAAAAAAACAAAAAAACCCCCCACCTAACATGGCAACACTACTTTATTCATTGTAGCTTTTCACTGTGCATCAAATGTGCAAGAGCATTGTAGGAAGGATTTCCAGAAGAACACCTCTCTCTCAACTGGCATTTCATATCTCATTGCTGAAATGCCTCTCAGCATGTCTTGCACAGGTAGAGAATCCTGACCACCCTGCACAACACAAGTGTAAACCTGATCCAGAGAGGCTAAGAGAAAAAAAAAAAAAAACAAATCAGAAATTAATGCATTTAGGAAGTCTGGGTATTTTCAGGTTGCATTAAGGAAAATGAAATGTTTTCAAAGGATATTTTTAAAGCTTGTTTTCATTAAAAATAAAAACCTCTGTGATATTTTAAAGGGCAGTGGTAGTGTGGTAGACATAACTGGTCAATAATTGCAATGGCAAAACAAAGTCTTTTTAAATGCTATGAATCATTTAAATCACCATTAAAAAACAGCATTATAACCACACTTGCTACTTCTGGAAATATTAATGATGAAGGAACTTAAAGTGCAGTTAACTGTTTGCTGGACTGTAGTCAGGAACCTGGTTCTCCTGCCACAGGAACTGGTCAAACTTTTGTCTGTATTTTCTGCAAGCTTTGCAATCCCTGCAAGAAGGGTTTGTGCTCCACAGTCACTCCCTGACTTTCTTGGACAATCTAAAAGAGGATCCAACTCACCTAATTCAATCCATTAAAAATACAGGGCTGCAGCCTAAGATGGTTTTGTGAGCGTCTTTGTCAATCAGACAAAGAAATAGGCATTTGAGGAAGGCTCTTCATCTTACTCTAGGCACTCTGTCTAAGGTAGGATGACACATCCTGTGGGGATGTTTACCTGCTGCTGCTGATTGTGGGACCTAGATGTTCCTACTCACTTTTAAGGGAAGAGGTGAACTAACTGAGATGAGAACCTTCCCTTCATAACCTTGCAGAATGGAAGGGACCACAGGCACAAAGAGCAGCAGTGCCCAGCTGGACAGGTCATACTTCAGTACCTTCTGCCTTGCTCTGGTTCCTCCTGCCAGCCCTGGGGTAAGCCCAAAGACTGAGTCACCAGTGGTGTTATTCCATGTTGCCGGCAGAGCCTGCTCCCCTATGGTTCTGGCTGTCTAGTCTGACCTCTGAGCCTTGTGTAAGGGCAATTGTTTTGACAGTCCCATACTGAACTACAGTACCTTGCACAAGGAGCACTGAGGACAGCTCATTTACTGGTTCCCTTGCTTAAATCAAAAAAAATTTTTTTTTATGTTAAAATTTTTTTAGTATCTTTTTCATAGTGAACTAATTTTCTTAGAATTTGGATCTTACATGTGAAAAACTTTCAATGTCAAAAGTATGAGTGCTGAAAGTTCTCATCTTCAACTGTCCCTCAATTTTTTTTTCACTTATGGGTTCCTCGTGTGAGTAAATAGCACAGACTTTATATGTTCAGACTTCCCTAGCCAACGCCTTTTGATAACATGTGAGTTTGCTACCTAGCCAAAAGCTTGTAGGGGAGCTTGAGAGAAACATGGATACACACACCCATATGATTATATCATTGCTAAAGCTTTGTTTGGTCTATTGTAGAACAGGGGGAAGGTAATTTCACAAGGTCTAAATGAAATTTTGTCTCAACACAAAATATCTGAAATGTTGCTCTGTAAACAAGCAAATGTTTTTATGAGGCTTTGCTCAATGGTCTCAAAAATGCAAATTATCTGACATGATTTTGTGAATCAAAATATGGTTTTTCAGAATGAAAGAAAAGGGAAATATCTGAGTCTTCCAGCTCTAGTTTATATCCTAGTTTTTTGTCTGAATTCCTTTTTTAGATTGAATGCACAAGCAAATCCAGTCCAAGTAAAAAGGCTACATTCTACACAACCCCCTCTACAATTATTCTATATCTGGTCTTATTCAAATGCCACCGTTGCACAACAGTGACACAGAAGCACCTAGGACTTGATATCCAGATTTACAACAGAGCAGATTTATGTTCATGACTAGAGACAACAAGTCAGAAAAGAGATCTTGAACATGCCCCAAGGAGTTATGTCTCTTGACAGTGTATTGATTGCTTATATACTCTATCTGATCTCAGAGCTGAATGTATAGATCTGCCTCACAATTCTCATTTTTTACCTGCTCATAAATATGTCCAGAATTCATATGTTTCATTAGGCATATATTACATATGACTGGTCAAATTCACTATAGTTGTTGTTTATTCATAAAGTTTACAACTAAATTGGAAAAATGTTTTATTCAGCGTAAAACCTTCCCCTCCCTGTACTTAATTGGTGGGTGATTTTCATTATTCTGATCTATAACCAAGTCTTAATTACTTTGACAGCCCTTTTCTATCAACATGTTATATTATTGTGCCATTACTTCATTTGTTTTAAATCTTTACTTTGCTGGGCTCCAGAAACATGAACACTTCCACATGTTGGAATGTGCACTGTTGAGCAGAGCAGAATAAGAAGAGAACAATGCCAATTTTCTGCTCTATTTTAGAAAGAGCTGGTGTCCTTTCATCCCCTCTTCCTGTTGACTGATAAGAGAAAATGATGACCCTCTTTGAAAAGATTGGAAAGTTGATTGCATTGCACTAAATGTACCTTTCCTACCCCAGCTGCAGTTGTACCTGCAGCCAAATACTTGAACAATCTGTCCTGCTTTGACTAAGAAACTGAGACATGAAAAGACATGTTGACAAAATCAGCAGCTGCTCTAATTGGGACTGTTTCTCTGCAGTTACTGATTTCCTTGAAAGATGTGTAAATCACGGTGTTTTCACTAACACCATTCAGGAATGTATGAGACACAATTACAATATTTTTCCATTTATTAGATCTAGAGTGTTGGGCATCTGGTGCAGAAGTCTGAAATGTGTGGGTGTGAGCTGCTAAGTGTTATCTCACAGCCTTCCATGCAGTACTAACAGTGCTCTCAGCAAACCATTTAGACAGCAGATTTCCTCTCTGTCACCTGGAATGCTGGAATGTTTGTTGTATACACCTCACCTGGAAGTACTGCCCTCAGAACACGGTATTTGCAGGGAGGATGTCATAAACAACAGCAAACAGAAATAGTTACTTGAGAAATTGCTTCCCAATTAATTTCTCTGACTTACCAAAAAAAAAAAAAAGCATCTTCTCTAGGAGATATTCTGGAAATAACTCATCAAGGGAGATTTTAGAGTAACAATTAAAAAATCGTAATAGCTACATTTTGCTCTGGTGTTTGAAGAATATGAACATTTTTTTTCTCTAGATCTGCTGTCCTGTATAGCTCTGTGCCAGTGGGTCAATCCAAGATTCTGTTGAAGTCATGCACCAAAGGTATCCTTGGAGTCACACCACTCTGATCAGCTGGAGAGAAAAATCTTCAGCTATTTCTGAGAAGAGAGCTGGTTAGATTCCCAATGTTCACCAAGAGAGAAAAAGAACATACAGAGATATACAGTGACCCTGTTTCACCTGCATAGAAATAGACCATCTGTGAATGATGAATTCCACATTCAGCAATAGTTACTTGGAAGCTCTCAGATTTTGGAACTTTATTGAAACAGATATTGCAAGTAAAACACTTTACATTAGACTAAACAGGCCAGCTAAGGCTGAATTATTTTTTAAAGATGAACATTCCAAGAGTGTGGTATGTTGAGTTCCTTGCTTAGAGACCATACATCCTTTACAATAAATTGCCACATAACCAGTTCAAACAGAGCTGCCAGGCTCACATCCATCTCCAAAACAGTGTGGTTACAACAAATGTGCCATGGTGTCAGGATGAAATGAAACTTCTGAATAATCAAGGTATTACATATATAGAAGCCTTTTGACTTTGAGAGAAAGCTCACACAATGAGAGAACAGCTGAGTTGGGAAGGAATCTCTGGAGACAATCTGGTCCAAACCACCTGCTCAAGCAGAACCATCTGCAGTGAATTGCTCAAGATCATCTCCAGAAGCCTTTGAGTTTCTCCAAGGATGGGGATTCCACAACCTCTCTGGGAGTTTTGGCCAGTGCTTGCTCATCTTCACACCAAATAAGAGTTTCCTTGATGTTTACAGGGAATCTCCTGTATTTCAGTGTGTGCCCACTGTCTCTGAACTTAGCCCTGGGTACCAGTGAAAACAGCCTGGCTCTCTCTCCTTTGCTCCTTCCCTTCAGGTAATTATATACATTGATGAGATCTGAACTCTTGGGATCTCTCACTGATCAGAGTGACCCCGAGACACGTTAGAAAGTCTCTTTACCCAGCCCGACGCTCGAAGAAGGAGTCAGAACTCTTCAGTTCTCGGTCTCAAGGTTGTTTATTGTATCTTATCTATAAAATTCTTTCTCCTGGCCTGCTGAGGTCTGCTCAGCAAGACAGTCAGAGGTGGTGCCCCGGGGTGGTGTTATGTTTTTATACTAAAAACTATGTGTACAATATTTACAATTACTTTCCAATACCTACCATCTATGTTAGACAGTGAGCTTCTACTCTAAACCAATCTGTAAGTGCCAACATCACAGCAGAAGATGGAGGCCAAGAAGAAGGAGAAAGGCTGGACATGCCCAGATCCCTCCATCTTGCCCCCTGAACCCCATTCTAAAAACCCTAAAAACTTATTTTTCACCCTGTGATAAATTCACTATCATTCTACTTAAACTGTTGTGGCTTGCAGATCTTCATATAATGTTGGTAATTTGCTCCATGGGTCATAATCAAAACCATAGGTATCTTGAGCTCTGTGCCAGGGTCTCTGAGTCCCCTGGCAGGGGTCCTGGCAGTCCAGGACATCTGGAGGGATGTCCTGAATTCTGACACTGAACCTTCTCTTCCCCAGGCTGGATGGTCCCAACCATCTCAGTCTTTCTCACAGGAGAGATGCTCCAGTCCTTAAATCACTTTAGCTGTCCTTCACTGGACTTTCTTCAGTATGTCCATGCCTCTCTGCTGAGAAAGAGTAACAGCAGGGCACTAGCTCTCTCTGAGAGCCAGGAACCTCAGCAGCTCCTTCAGCATCCTGCTGGCACTGCCTGTCTGACTGCAGTGCTGGAAGAAATCCTAGTCCCTCACCAGGAGAGGACTTCCTTCCTCAGCTCATTGCAGAATGGCTCCAGTCCAAAGCAAACATTCATTGCACCTGAGTTCTGTTTCCAAGCTGTCCTCTGCTGCTCTAGGGATAAAAACTGGCCTTTTGTAGCCAAACATTTGAATTATGTTATATACTCCAAAAGTGAGACACAAATCAGAAATTCATCTTCAATCACCCAGACTGGCATCTTCTATAGCATGCAATGGAAAATACTTTCCATGGAATATTTCCCCATAAAATTAAAAAAAAATAAATAAACAAAGAAATGGGTGGCAATTTAATTATAAGCTATAATGGGCTTCACTGCATGTAAGGAAGCCCGTTATAGTTTATAGCTAATCTGTGTAGATTGTGCATGTTAAATGTAATCATAGTCTTGAAAAAGGAGAGTGCATTCAGCAGTCCAGGGACAGAGGACAGGCAAGGCAATGGACAGGGACAAACTGAACTCAAGTGTAAAGAAATTCCTAGCCTGGGAATTTTAATAATGTAGATGATACTGTCTATTTTCCCAGGTTTAATGCAAGTGTCAAGATTTAATTTTATTCATAAGGACCCCTCTCTTGGAAAAAAAGCAAATATGCAGCATTCTGACCTTTTTTCTTCTTGCAAAAGTACATTACTTCTTCCATTTAAACTTTAAGATTGTTTAAATTTTTTTTTTTTTTGGAAATTTACTTTGAAAATTCACTTAAGAGCAGAAGACAAAGGAAGGAAAAAAATCTTCTCAGTTTGTGTCACTGCGCTGATTTTTTCCTCAGACTTCCCAGGGGTTGCCGCATATCCAGCAACATTAATTTGTGTTTATTTGCCACACGTGTTTGCCTTCGTGCCTGGGAAAAGCCTCTCGGCTCCCTAAACCCTGCATTGGCGAGGCTGCGGGAAATCGGTGCCCCGGCCGAAGAGGCGCCGGCGCTGGGCGCTTCCAGCCGCGGGGAGATGGATGGAGAAGCCCCGGCAGCGTCGCATCCGCGCAGCGCCGCGACACGGGGGACACGGAGCGGCGGCTGCTGCTCCCGGCGCTGCGCCACGGCTGTCCCCAGCCCGAGGGGCCGTGAGGGGCGCTCGGGAGCTGCTCCCGGCCGGGCCGTTCCCGCCCTGTCCCGGCAGGGCCGTTCCCGCCCTCTCCCGGCCGGGCCGTTCCCGCCCTCTCCCGGCCGGGCCCGGCGCGGCCATTTCCCGCTTTGGCCAGCGGAGGGCAGTGTCGGGTCAGCTACAGCGCCCGCAGCCGCGCTCTCCCGGGAGCCAAAATCCGGGGCGCGGGTGGTAGCGAGGGAGAGCGAGCCACAGTCACACAGTGCACAGTCTAGAATGGCTACGGTGTGAACAGACCCCAAAGACCAGCTAGTCCAACCCCACTCATCAGTCCCTTCATCACCCACCTCAGTTTTCTGTCTCCATTTCCAACCTATCTGTCCTGCTGGTCTCCCTATCCCAGATTTGTGCACGCTCTGGGTGCCTCTGTGTTCCCCCCTGCATCCAGTTCAAGCACTTCCAGCAGTGTCACTCCCTGCTTCAGCACTTTCCCTGCTCTCAACTCTAAGGGTGCTGAGAGCCCTATCCAAGCTGACCTCGAATGTTTCCAGGGATGGAGCACACACAGCGCCTCCAGTGCCAGTGTTTCACCACCCCCATTGTACAGAATTTCTTCCTTCTATCTAGTAAAAATCTACCCTCTTTCAGTTTAAAACGTTTACCCATTATCCTGTTCCAACAGGCCCTGCTAAAATGTCTGTCCCCATCTTTCTCATAAGTCCCTTTGGATGTGGAAAATTCGCAATGAGGTCTCCCTGGAGTCTTCTCCAGGCTGAGCAACCCAAACTGTCTCAGCCGGTCTTCGTAGGGCAGGTGCTCCATAACCTTTTATACCAATATAATACAGCTTTTATACTCCTTTTTGCAACTCTGTTGTATTTCACTGCTTTATAAGGTTCAGGAGAAGGTCCCATTAGGCCCCTACTCATCAAAAGACCCCTTGACCTCCCAACCCCAAGCCACCTGAGGGGGTGTGAACCTCAGTGCTTTATCTTCAGAGAGCAGAGAATATGGTAAAGAATATGTGCAAATATACTTGAAGCAAGGCAAAAACAAGCAAAAAACTTTTGAAAGTTCAGAAAGGGAGAGCAGTGGTCAGTGTAGAGGAGATCAGCCCTCACACTGCTGTCCTGGCAGTGCAGACCTACATGTGTGTGAGAGGCAGTGATCACGGCCGGCTCATCAACCCCTTCATCCTCCACCTCTGTTTGCTGCCTCTGGCTTTCTGCTTCCATTTCCAACATATCTGTCCTACTGGCCTTCCTATCAAGGATTTGTGCACGCTCTGGGTGCCTCTGTGTTCCCCCCTGCATCCAGTTCAAGCACTTCCAGCAGTGTCACTCCCTGCTTCAGCACTTTCCCTGTCAACTTTAAACCTGTGGACATTGGGGGAGTTTATTGCTGTGTGCTTCTCCCTGACACCACTTCTGCTTCCTGCTTCAAAATTTTAGGGCAAATATCTCTCTTACTGACCCATGGGAACAGTCTCTGAGCCATAAAACCACTGTGGGGGGGATCCTCTTGACGGCTTTTCTCAAACCCTTTGGCAGCTCAGAAAATCTCCATCCACTGGAATTAGGTAAGGGAGTGAAATAATTTCTATCATGTTCTCAGGGTTTTGGCACTGCAAAGAGGGCCAAGGGGAGGTTTGCTCTGTGCATCCACTGGTCAGGAAAGCAGACAAATGGTGCAGATGAGCACACACTTCACAACTAAATGTTTCTTTGGAAGTACCTCATATTCAAACAATTTTTACCAGATCTAGGGTAGGTTTCCTGGCAGACTGTGCCAGGGTTTCGATCTAGCACTCACTCACCGCAGATGATCTTTATCAGGATTACCCGAGGGCAGACAGACAGAGGGCAGAGAGCAGACAGACATCATCCTCTGAACAATTTACTGGTTTCCATCTAATATTATTTCATATCAAAAAGTCAAATCTCGCACAATTTCCTACAGAAATGTTGCTTGCTGACTAACTGTAAGCAAAACACCATGCCTGAATTCTTCTAACACTTTTTTCATGTGACCTTTAGTTGTTCTGAACAACAAGAAACCAAGTAACCTACTGCTGCAGAAACACTGTACACCATTGACAGCTGTGGCTCGAGTGATTTGCACCTTGTGTGCTTCAAAGAGTTGACAAGAGTTTTACAAACACTAAGTTATGAAGTACATCAGCTCTACTTGTTAATATCACCAAGGAAAAAGAAGGCTCAGCTGACATACTAGAGAAATCCAGCTCCCCCTTAAAAATTAAAAGGGATTTTACTTAGTGCAAACACATGTAGCTTGACCTAGATGCTTCTGTGAATAGCTCCTTGGTTTTTCAACTATGTAAAACCAAGAACCTGTTCACTTTCATCCCAACAGAGTGATCAAAGAAGCCATTGTGGGATAGTACATGGAGGAGAGCTGCCTGTTGTGTCACCAGCTGCCCCAGCATCTCAGCAAACACACGGAGTCTAACTAGGCTCAGTTTGGCTAATCCAAGTGCTCTCACCAGGTCACAGCTCAGGTAATAAGGCTCCTGTCCACAGCTTGGGAGAGTGATGATATCAGGAAACACTTCCTTGACCATGATGCTTATCAGGGAACAATGCTACAGAGTTTAAACTGCAAGCAAAATCAGATCACACCATGACCAGCTGCCCCACTGGTCCTCCAGTATTCCTGGAAATGCCTTCATAGGTAATAATAGCAAAATTGCTTTATTGGTTCATAAAGAAGACTCAGCCAGTGTGAGCTAGTTATGGACCACACTAGTAGAAAAAAACATGGCATATCCTTGGCAAGGTCTGCACCACCAGAAAATTCAAAGTCATCTCAACAAAGCCTAGTCTTGCCACCTACACATAAGGAGGGCATGAAATCTCTCCACAGGAACTTGACACCGTTCTCATGACAGCACTTCTGGGGCAAACTGTCCTAGAAGGAGAGAGCTGCTGGAAATGGTGCTGTCAGCAGCAGCACTGCTCTGTCCTGGGCTGGAGACTGCTGAGGAAGGTTGAATGGTCTGCTGGTCATTCTGGCAGACCACCCTACATACCTTATACATGCCTCATCATTTTCCATGTGCCAAGAGCTGCAGCTTCCTGAATTTGTGCTGTTGTTACACAGACCTATAAGAAGGTTCAGTCTGTTGGTGGGAAGAAAAACATGCTCCCTAGGCAGAGCTAGCAAGTTGTTCTTATTTATTTTATACCTCAATTTTTCTTAAGAGCAGGAGGTAAAATACAGCTGCAGTGTCTTTCCTTCTGACAGTCCTCTCACTTCTAATGATGTCTGAACTCCTTGATCAATTGTCCTCATAGACTGAGAGACAAAAAGGCCTCAAAGTCTTTTATGTTGATGCAGTTTGCCCAATAAGTGCAGTGTGGCTGGAGAGAAAAGAGCCCAAACCCTCCCACAGAGGGAAGGCAGCACTGAACAGCTCCTGCTGGGCAAAGGCTCTGCTCCCACCCTGCAATCGTGGCCTCAGTGCAGCAAGTGTGGGAGCTGGACAGTACTGGATGGGGCAGATTGGACACCCCACATCACTCTTCCACTGGAAAGCAAGCTTGGAGTTATTTATAAATATATTCACTGTCCTTTTTGCCTTGGACTGATGCAATTTACACATTTTTATTGGTTTCTCGCATTTTGCTATCCTTATCCTGACATCCAGCACCTGAAATCTATTTAACTGTGGCTTTTATCTCCTAGTGCAATAAAGCTCTATTAAATTTACTGAAATCATGAAAGCTAAGTTTGCCTAAAATGTCTCAACTCCATCTCTTTTACTACTTTAAGGCTGGCTCGTGCCTTTATATGTATAATGAGCTAGCCAGCTCATTAACTTGGACTTGTGTGATTCAGTGTGTATTTTCAGGACTATGAAAGACAAAGCTAACATTTTGTATACAGTGCAAATGACTCCTTACCACGGCTGATTGCTCTGTTTCATGTTGGAGACACCTACATTTTCCTATCTATAAATTTAGAAGCAGAAAATCATTAGTTCACCTCAAACAGTTCAATGATTTTGAGTCACCCAAACCAAACAACATAAAAAACAGTATCCTGACCACAGCTCACTGGAGTTCACAGGGCCTTTTCTGCAGTTTATTGCCATGAAATGTGTGGCAATAGGGAGCTCATGTGGCTCCCTCTTCTGTACATCGTGATTGCTCCTTAAGACTGTGCAGTGAACACTTGAGGGACCTACTAAAGATAAAATGAGAACTTCTTTGCACTTGAGAGAGGGAAGATATCATTGACATCTCCATATGGGGAAGCAAACTGGATAACTGAAAGCAGAATTATACTATAAAACATATAGGACAAAAAAAAAGCAAGAAAAAAAATTTAAATAGTCCTCTGCAAAGCTGAGATAATATTGCAACTTGAGCAATAATAGGATGAAATCTTCAAATCCAATTGGATAAAATCCATAGAAGTTAAATCCTTGTGTTTTCTTTTTTTTTTTTTTCTTTTAATTTTTTCTATATGTATCAATACAAGTGTACAGTTGCTGGTTTATCATGGCATGATAGCCACGTCAGCTCATAAATTATTTCACAGATTGAAAAACATTCATTTATGAGAGGTACTGTGGTTTATTTATGAGAGGTGTAGTGGTTTGTGGGAGTCAGGAAAGTTCTACTTCTGATCACAGAGAGCCATTGACCAATGTCTGTGGTCAGATAACTTGACTTCTTCCCTCAGTCATCCCAGCTGGAAAGTGTGTTAAATGCATTGCCCCTGGAACATGACAGTGTGCATTCATGCATTGATGTGTGTTTTACTGCATATAGGATGTTGCACTTCTCCTTCCCCTTCAGCTTGTAGTTTCTGGTTTCCTAAAGTGTCATGCAGAGTCCTGTGCAAGTGATGTTTTACACTTCCTAAAGCTTTTATATCCTTGAAGTTTAAGAAATTAGATAGCACTACCTTTCCTCTCTTGGATTTCTAAAGACACTTCAGGCCTGTCTTTTATCTAAATCATTTTATGGCCCATTAATTGAAAAGATAATGTTTCCCAGCAAAGACTGAAGGGCCATTTAGCGTTTTCAGCATGACACAGTATATTTTCAGCCAGGGGTGAATTTTTTTTGCAGTTTCAACACCAAGAAGTGAGCCAGCCTTTGATATCCACTGCTCTTGACACATGTAAATGTTTGTGCTGAAATTTAAACAGAAAAAATAGTATTTTGGTTGAAATTGCATGTCATCTAACGCCATTATTGAAAAATCTGAAAAGGCAAGGGAGACATTAGCTACTGCTTGTAAGAAGACAGAATAAAATCCCCCAGAGATCTAGCCATAAGTTCTCATAGACTGCAGAGAAAGCTTTATTATGTTAAGTAGTAAAATAGGTGTTTTCAAAGAAAAATCTAGGTATACTATGCATGTCAACTCCAAGTCAGTTTTGTAAACCAGCTTAATCTCTGCTAAAGACCTGTGTTAATCATCCAGGTAGACATTCTGCCAGCAGTGGCCTGATGGCACGAGGAGCCCTGTCTATGGCACAGTCATAGAAAGTCAAACAGCTGAGTCCAACTTCTTGCAGTTATGGACATCATTCTGAACACTGGGCAGCATCCAAAACAGTCAGCCCAAGCTATGTTTAGGCTGCTGAGCCATTGTGTTGTTGTACATAGCAAGGAAAGGGGAATGTGCACCCTCCTTGGGGTTCTGCCACTGCCAAGTGGGACCCAGTGCTGTAAGGCCTTGGAAACATGTTAAGCTGCACACACCTTTTCCAGACAGACATGGACAGGGAGATAAAATCCTGGTGATCAACCAGTTAGATATTTTATGTTTGGAGTCTGTAAAACTTCTTGGCTTTTGGGAAAATAAAAGGAAAACTAGTCTTAGTGGTTCAAAAAGGTCTGCAGGTCTGCATCATACCTTTGGTTAATCATAGAATCATAGAAAGATTTGGTTTGGAAGGGAACTTAGAGATCATCTAGTTCCAATCCCCCACCATGGCCAGGGACATCTTCCACAAGATAAGGTTGCTTAAATAATTATCCTTTCTAAATTTAATGAGAATAATTGCATTCCATAGTACTGCTTTTGTGGACAGTCCTTGCTCCTGAGTTGTTGTAACTTGTGATGGGTCTTTAATTTTTAATTATTTAGTAGCTTTTGTGGAGGTTTTTTGTTTTATTGAGGTTGAACTGGAGAGGGAGAAAGAAAGCTGGTCATTCACATAAATATATGTTAATATATACACGTATGAGTATAAATACCTATAACTAACAGTTAACAGCTACTTTAAATCTTTAGTGGACACATTCAATAACTACAACCTAAGAACATGGCAGATTATGGTCCATTATATAATGTTATATCATGATAACTTCAGGGTGTGTTTTGAAAGACTCTGAGCTCTCTTGGTGAATAGCAAGTAACTGCAGTTCATCTCTAGAATTAGTCCCTACGGCTGCAATTCAGGTGGAAGAGATCATAACTGTGTACTCACCTCTTACTCCTCCTTATGGTACACTTGCTCCAGGGACTACTTATGAATTCACACTCAGTGTTTATTAAGCAGATCACTCAGAGCTTGCAACTTCTATTTCAGTTCCTGCCATATCACAAAATAACAACAGAGAAAAACATGGAAGCAGCATGATAACACATAATGTCATTTTCTCTTTCAGAACTGCAGCTGCTAACATAGGGCTGAGATTCTCTGTGAAATGAGAACAATAGATCACAAAGTTGTGCCAAAAGGTGTCAGGGGTGCCAAAAGAAAATTCTGTACACTTATGGCCTTGTAGAGAGAATGAGGGCACTCAGAACTAATCAGCTTTTAAAGTCATCTCTGATGTCCAAATTACTGCAGGCCCTGAAATAACCTTTAAAAGGGTGTCTCCTGCACGTCTTTTTGATGAGCACCAATGCAAAAAGAGAACCTCAAAGGAACATTTGCCCTTCATGGTCAGAAATCCAGAAGACTTGTATGAATGAAGCCTTAGTGTGTGTAGTACCTTTTACTCTGAAAATATTACTTGCCTCCCAAGGGACAGGAAAGACTAATATTTTTTCAATACTAGTGATATGACTGCATTCTCAAGTTGGAATATGAGCAGTCCATTCTCAAACCATGAGCCCACCAAAATAGGTGTCAATATCACCTCCAATCATAAAAGACAAGAAGTAAGAAGTTATAGAAGGACAACTTGGGTTCTTGTAGCCAAGAGCTGCCTGAGCACAACATGGAGTAGATTCTTTAGGAATTAGTGTTTCTGATTCCATATGAATGAATGAACGACATCTGATTTTATGTAGGATTTAATGTCCAAGCAATACAGGAATTTGGCATCTGACACAAAGTAAGTTAGTGTCTATGCCAGTCCTTCCAGAAATGTGATTACAGCAATGCAACTATTGAAGGAACTGAAAGACTGAATATGTCTTAGCTTTGTAAAGCTACCAGATAGTGCATTTCTAATGTTTTTAACAAAAAACTTCATGTATAATATAGCTTAACAGAAGAAGATGCAATAGTAACACAGGTATCACACAGACAACACAAAGTGCTGCCATGTGAGCAGGCGTGACTTCCTGAACAGGGGCTGTGGCCTAACACCAACAGACAGATACTTCCTGGGGGAATAAAAGGTCAAAGGAAGGGCTAATGGGAGAAGGAGGGTAAAAAAGAGCATGCATGCACTCCTACACCCATTTTACAATCAGTAGAAAATGTGATGTATCTTACTCAGACTGCATGATTCAGACAGTAGTAGGAACGACAAAAGCAGCCAAAGTATGGGTCACCAAGCATCCAGAGACATATGGATGTGCATATTTTCAACTGTGTTCCTACTTTTACTTCATTCAATTCATTGGCTCTTTGTTCTAATCCTTTTTCTTTCACTCCCTCATTTTCTTTCCCTCTGCTTTGCTCCCCCCAAGCCACTGCACCTAACAATGTTTGCTGCCATCCCACAGTTAACTGTGCTGTCTCATGATTTCCTTCTTCTCCCTATCTCATCTATTTGCATTGAAAGGTCTCTGGGGCAGGGGACACCCAAGCATTGTGTTTTCCCAATACCTTTAGGCCAGCTCTGGTTCCTGTCCTGATTTATATGGTGCTAATCTACTCACTATAATAAGACACAGAGTATCTTAACTGATAGCACATTTAAAATAGATTATAGCCACTCACTGCTTGAGACCAAAACAACAGAGTATACCTACTTCTTTCTGTCGATGTTGTTGTTGTTGTTGTTCTGATTGGTTGGTTTTGTTTTCTTGTTTTTTTTTGTAATGAGCATAGAGGACTGAAGTCCTTTAAGGGAAACATTTCTACTGTGAAATGAAACTCCTCACTCTTTTTGATCTTTTTGTCCATGTGCATTTTTTTCAAAAATCAAGATGATTTCTTGGTAGTGGGATAAAGGATTGCAATCCCCACATTAAATATTTTGATGGGAAAAAGGCCATGAAACAAGTCAGAATCAAATTCCTCAGAACTTGGAGGGAGCTTGTGGCCTCTTGGTGAACACCCAGTGAGGTCCTGCTCTCAGTGCAAGCAGGGAGATCTTACTGTGAGTAGGTAGAATTAAATTAGAGATGAGCAGTAGATAAATTAGATAGGAGTGACACAATCTAAGTGATTAAAGAAGCAAACTCATTCCATTAAAAATGCAAAACTAAAAAATATGAGCTCAAATACACTTCCTTTCTAAGGATAAGTCTGTACTTCGATTAAAATTGTAGCTGCAAGCATAGACCTTCTCCTTCGAACGAGCCAGTGCAGATGCTGATATCCATGGAGTCCAGCAGGAGCCACCAAACACCCAGGACAACCCTGAGTTCACCACCTGTTGATCACCCAGTGGTCTAAGCTAACACAACACTGGGCTCTCATTCCTTACAAGAGTGGTCTAAGCTAAGGCTGTTATCTATAGCTCAGGGATTTGACAAACCATGGTGTTGTCCTGGAGATTTTTCAGGTTCTTCCACACTGGAACTCCTGCCCCTGGAGGCAGAGGATGATAACAGAGAAGGAATGGATGGCAAAAGCAGTGGCACAATTTATATGAAACTGTGAATGAAATTACACTGCCAATTCCTCTGGGGGCAAAAAGGTCCCGAGAAGTTTCTGGTTCTCATTTTTTCACACAAGAAGTCCAGTGCTGAAGGTTAGACCCTGCCGTGGCATACCACAGCAGCTCTGTGGGGCAATGCTGTGAACAAAATCACCACGAGGAGGAATTCCAAAATCATACAAGGCAGAAAAGCCTCCCAAACTGGCTTTGACAGCAAGTAGAGTTCCTGTACAAAGAAAGCAGAGTATCTATAACCTGTGTCTAATTTCTCCTATCAGAATTGTTGCATTCATATGAGTGGATTTAAAATCAACTTTTATCTCATTGTGGGAGCCAGGTTAGGAAACTTTGTCCCTAAATTAGGCCACTGCTGTAGATGAACTTGAAGATTCTGTAGTCTTATTTGTGCTTATCTTGACCAAATTTGCAAGTTCAGGCTTGCCTGTCTTATTTTCTCAAATTTGAGGATGGTAATGCAAACATTCACCAGAGAGTAGGGGATCAGGAAAAAAACAATTAAGACCTTGTGAAGTGCAGCATTCTACCCCAGCATTTTGCATCTTTTGATTCATTAGAAAAATTTTAAATAAACAAGATTTCTGTATGTGCTTGCCCATCCTCTACATTTTAAATACAGTCCTGTCATTTATAATTGTATTTCTGTATTATTTTTCGACTACTATTCTTGTGTTTGAATGTTATTGTTATTGTATATCTTCCATGTCTTGGAAGTGCTAGATTGCAAAAGCCTGTGTGACCTAAAATTTGTCTCACTGATATTTATACCAGAATACTGGATAAAGCTGGGCTGTACACAAGCTTTATGATGAAATAATTTCTGTTGTGTCCTTATTTGAATTTCAGTATTTACTTAACAAAAGGTTTCACTGGGGTTTTTCAGTCCTTATTTACATAGATCCATCAAAGATGGCATAGTTAGACACAGGATGTAGTTGAAAATAGACAATAGCACAGCAGGGTTAAGGTATTGGGCTGCAGCTAAAGTGTTTTGTTAGGAAGATCTGATAAGTGCTTAGACTTTTTGCTAAAATAAAGACCCTGACAACAGTGGGAATTCAACAGGGTAATCACACTTAATGCAGACTGTTTAGAGCAATTAGAGGTGATTGGCAGTGTCTTAAAGCCCTTAAACAGAAACAACATATAAAAAGAACTGACCTCAATTGGATTTCAGCTTCGTTGCCAGTTCCAGTCTAATGGCTTATATCTATCGTTAATGCACGTAAGGGTAAAGAATTTTTTATTGATACTGTAAAGTATCGGTACTGAGGCTTCCTCTGCCATGGAAATACCAAAATGCTCCACGTGGTATGCAGCCTATCAGTAGACAGTGTAAATAAAGAGTGCGGACTTGCCAAGGGATAAATCTCTCTGCCCCGATGTCCATGAGTTGTTTATCAATGAACGGATCAGGAATGCCGCGGGGAAGGCAGGCAGACAGTGACAGATGATCCAAAGGCAGAATGGACTGCAAAGTGTGGTTTTGAGGCAGAACCAAAGTTTGCAAAGACTCATTGACAAACAACAGTGTATTTGTGCTTATAAATAACACACAGATATTTAATCAGCAGTTGGTGAGATACTCTGATTTAAAACTCTGCCGACATACTGAAGTCACTGAAATGAGGCTGACTTTTCCTTTCCCAGTGCTTTAGCTCATAACTCTAAGTGGAACTAGCTCATGTAATCAATCACCAAAGCATTACACACATCCTGGGAGCCTTAGCAGGATTTCTGTGATAGTGTCCTTAGGACAAAATTTGCTAAGCCCTGGCACCCACTGCCCTTGCCAAATGTTGAGTATTGGCTGGCCTTGGTAGAAGACGTGTTTGAATTGAAAAAGTCAAACAGAGAGGGTATGGCCAGAAGGGCAAAACATCCACCTGGGACAGTTTAAATTATGTCAGCCCAGGTAAGAATTGTCATTTTCACTGAAATACACAGCTAGAATATTTATGTGCTATGTTGTAGTTGTAGTGCAGAAGTTTGGTAACTGAAAACCTTCATTTAGGAGGCACCAGCTTTTTAAGAAAGGACATTCTGTCCTGATAACTTTTGAATGTCTAATGCTATCCAAGTTTTTATATGTTTTTATATCTTTATTATTTATAGCCATAGAGTGATTGTGTGCATAAGATGCCTTATGTTCCTCTAACCTAATCTGTTCTGAAAATATCTGTATTACTATATTGCCACCATTGTAGCAATATATCTGTAATTAGGATGTTGGAGTGGCTGTGGAGTGATGTGCTGAGGGAACAACCATTCTGTCATGACAGTCACCCCAGCTAGTACTTTTTGGTCTCCAAGGGGAAGGGCCAGTGCTGAAATCCACAGCTGGGTACACTGCTTTAGCAGCAGAATTTATGCAATGTAATTTGTGTATTTTCACAAGTGCAAAATAATGACCCAAGGGAGCAATAATCCTCTGCCAGTTTGAATAAACAGTGAGGTAAGTATAGATCAAGAGCCTTTCTCTGGACAAAATCTACAGAAAATGAAGATTTGCTCACATACTTTGCATTATGACAGACAGCAAAGAAAGCTGCTGGTTTCTCTTTCTTAATCAGAGCCCTAGGTTTAATCAATAGTCACAGTAATCCCATCTACACAAGGCTGGGAATTGCCTTGGTCTAGCCACCCAAGAGATAAGCCTTCCTTTGAGTCTGACCCACTCCCCGGACTCTCTCCACAGCCGGTGGGGACAGAATAGGCACCTTCAGAGGGAGATTCCTGCCAGCCCAAGGAGGTGCAATAAGCCAGGGGGTGTGCTCAGTGAGCCCCTGCACCAAGGACATGCACATGAACTCATTGCAGGTACTTAGCTGGCAGTGATTAAAGTTCAGGTGAGTGTTTGCACAGGGTGTCTAGCACAGTCAGATACGGAGACAGATCCCTCATCTGCACCTAGAGATTATAAAAAGCTTTTCCTCTGCTTTCAGATCCAGTAGGAACAGAGCTTTCTCTTGCAGTCATACTCAAACCTACCTGCAGCTATGTGTATTTCCTGAGCCATTTGCTTGTTTCACTTTGTTCCTTACTGGTTATAAGCCAGATGTCTGAAATTTCTGCTTGTGTACACATTTTACTCATAACAGAACAGGTAATAAACATTTCATGTGGTTTCTACATTAGGATAAATAATGGTTTATTATTTTCTTACATAAAAGAAGGGGGGAAAAGTGAAATTAAAATAATCTCCCAAAGGCAAGCTCTCAAAAATAAAGAAACATCATAATTTTATTGCTTGGCTAGTAGCATAATTTTGAAGTTTTTTGCTTTACAAACAACTTCAAGTTTCGTTTCCATTTTAATACGTTAACTGGAGGCATAAGGTTATGGCTACTTAGAATGTTAGTTAATTAAAACAACGTTAAATTACCATCCTTTCCCTTGCCATGGGGAGCAAACAGCCAGAGGATAATGAGTTTTATTAACTCTCATAATGTCAGTGTTGACTGCATCCAAATATTGGATCCATTATTTGTCAGTCCCCAAAGAACCACCTAGAGAGGCAAATGGGTCAAGGATTAATTGATCGGTGCAAAGTTCTCTCCTTCCAGTACAGTTTTGCTGCTGTGCCAAGGGAAGAAAGTCAAGGTGTTTTGAGGCTGGGTTGTTTCTGCTCAGCACCCATCACCCTCCTTTTGCCTGCTTCTCCAGTTGATGTTGTATGGTCAGCGACATCACTGCGACCTTTCAGCAGCTGTCAAATATCTTTACAAAAACCACTGGTCTCAACTGGCAACCACTGAAGAATTTTCTAACCAAACTTTTGGTTTTTCTTGTTTTGCTTTGTTTCTTAAACCTCATGCTAATTTGTGGAGTTGGAATCATTACCTGAATGTACCCCCCTCCAGGAAATTCTCACCAGGAAAGGACTCTCTAGCACAGAAATTTGGAGAGACATCGGCAGCCCAGACTAAGGAATAGATCAGTGATTAGGACACTTGACTGGGATGTTGAAGACCTATTCTTCCTCTGCCCCAGCTTTGCACTAGCCCTGGGCTACTGCTAGAGGAAGGAAATTTCCCTCAATCTCCTCCAAGGGCTTTCCCCTTTGAATAAATAAACCGTTGATTGCTGGCTGATACAAATTGTGTTATTTCATAATACAAATAGATTTGTCAAACATCTGCTTGCCATTCATCTAGCTTCTGAGCGGGCTTTTTCACAAAATTCTCTGTTATCTACTCCATCAGGGACATTTTCTTAGCTCCATGTTTATGGATGAATACTAAGTCTATAAAAATTTCTGTTCTCTAAATTGAGGGACTCCAAGAACCAGCAGAACCAGCACAAAAAAAAGCCAAGCACAAACTGGAATGAAGGGGTAAAACTGTTTTTTTTTGGTAGCAAGTAACCCTTAAGTTCACTTCATGTGCATTAAATAATCATATCATATTGTCATCTCTCTTGACTGTATTTGCTTCTTTTTTGAGGGGAAGGAAATCAGATTTTAATTTCTTTTGTTCTTTTAAAAAGAATTTATTTTACCTTACTGGAGAAAAGAAGTCTGGGAAGAAATATTGGTTAGCAATTCTCCAGAGTAGCTTTTTTAGGGGATTTTATCCAGCCTTTATTACAGATGTCCCTGAGCTGGAAAGCCAAGTGACAAATCCCCATGAAGATGACATTGGTTTGGTGTCAGAGGTATTTTCTAACCTGTAAAGAGCAAGTAACCCTGCAAAGTCTAAAACCACCACAAATTTAGAAGAAGCAGGTAAAAGCAACCGATTCCACTGTGCATTTCTGTCCAACATGGGTGCATTCTCAGAAATTTGCTACATTTCCCATATGGGTACAACCATTTTCATTATTTACATCCTGACTTACCCTCTGACTCAACTCTGGTGAGCCAGCCAGCTCTGCAGCCAAGGCATGTAGGTTCAAGAACAGTCTGTCTCATTCTTCTAAAATTAAGCAGAAATGCAGTATTTCCTACCCTTTAAACTGTCCATAAAGTTGATTTTAGATCATGTTTAAAGGAAACTTGAAAATTGAAGTACATCATGATACTAAAAACAAGCAGTGAAATGTATGAATATAAGAATAAATGTAAATACATAAATATATTTAAATTATGCACAAAATCCTTAAGAATATGTTAAAATGAGAAACAGTGGAAAACACAGCACTTTGCACTATGTTTCAATAAAATTAAAGTTTCAGTTCCTGCAACCTCTGATTTTCAAGAAAGATGTCTTTTAGTGATACATCTTCCGATGATACTAAGAACTGAACAACAAATTTATCAAGTTCCCAAGGTATCCTTAATGCAACCTTTTGGGAACTCAAATGTAATTTTTGCCATTTCCACACACAACTATAGCTGAATCTGAACACTGGCAATGTGAATGGAACATGCTCTGTGCTAGATTTGAAATCCACCTTGTTCCTACCTCTGGTAAAGTAAATCCCCAACATCAGTGGTAAATTGGGACCCAGTAACAACTGGGACAAGCACCCACAGCTCCACATCACTGAAAGGGAAGCAATGTGACCATATAGGATATCCGATTCCACTCATTCCTGTTCCTACTCAGCGTGACACTGCTCCCTCAGCTGATCTGATGTGGCTGCTCATGGGCACATCATCTGTATGGCACTGGAGAACTGACCTGATTTTTTTAAACATTAAAAAAATTTAAATTTGCTTTAAAAATAATGAAAAAACACCCAAAAGCCAGCACTGTGACTTATATCAGCAGCAGGAATGCTGTAGAAGGAAAGACAAAGGGGTTTAATGCAGTGTAATAAACCTTGAGCTTGCTTATCCTCAAGAGGCTCAGCAAAACTTCCACTTAATACAAGCCAACCTCTCTTACAAATAGGAGATATTGCTGGATATTAACACTCAAAGCCATCTGCAGCTTGGAAAGTTTTAGACCAAGAAAATCCTCCAGAGTGGCCTTGTTGTTGTTATTTTTTTTTTTTAATGGATAGAGAAGCAGGTTAAAGGGTCTGAAGATAAATAATAAATGAGTGACAGCTTAAGCTCACAATTAGGCCAACATTAATAAGCATCAATTCTGAAAGATAAAGGATTTATCTTCAGAAGTGACCACCACATTATAGATGTCCTACTACATTCTAATGGATAGACTCAGTTAGTATTGTAGTTGAATGCAAACCAGGAAAAAGGTTATACACAGGAAAAGTCTAGCACTTTTTTTTTTTTTTCTCCCTTTATTTTTCCCTTGCACTGCCTTGGCAACAGCCTTAGTCATTCCCACAGGGGAAAAAGATGTCTGAGTATAATGTACACCCTCTGTCACACAATACTAACCTTCAAGAAGGGATCTTTCAGACATAACCAGCTTTGCCCTGCATACTATTGGGACACCATTCTCAACACTAAGGGGACTCCCTTTCCATGGCACTTTAAAATTTGCTAATTATAAGACCTATACTAAATGCTAAATGTTCCAGGCAGACTGGTAGGTCTTCTCAATGCAGTTGAAACAACCTGTAGCAAATGCCATTCCAAAGCAAAAATGGTGAGTTAAATTAATCTTGCTTTTTTATTTGTTGGCTTGTTTCCCTTCCTCTCTTCTATTCTTGCTGTTTATTTGATCAAAATACACTGAATAGCAAAACATCCCTCTGATAAATCTGGCTCCTGCTGAGCATATTAGCTTATCTGTCCCTTCATCCCATCTTTTACACAATTGAGTGCTGTGACAAATCAGATTATTTCAAACTGTTTTAAGTTTCTCAGCTCTAAGAGATTTACTGTTAACCTTTGTTAAAAAACATAGTTCTTAGAGATGAGATAATGACAATGTGCAAGTTTATTATGTGATATCAATATAAAATAAAAAATGACTGGTAGGAAACAGAACTTTAATACATGATAATAATGATGAAGTAAATCCCATAATTAGTCAGGATTGACTTTATGCCTTGTCCAGCCAACAGCAGTGGAAGTTTAATTTCTAACTTGGAGCATGTGAGCCTAGTACAGGTTTTCAGTATACTTTCTCTAAAAAAGCCAGTTCCATGGTCCTGCCACAGCCCTGGTTTGCTGTAAGTCAGTGGAGTGATCCTTCAAACCTACACTCTGAGTCTAGGGGAGAAGCCCAATTTTTAAACATGAAGCATTGGTGGTGGGATGAATAACCCATGACCCATAAGGCACAACATTGCAACATTTACATGGGCATCTAGGAGCACAAGTACCTTCTTTTAGTGATGGACAATAGCACTGCTTAAGTTATACAGATCTTCTTTCACCTAACAGATAGCCAGGAAGGGAGTTGCTCTCCAGTTACTAAGGTGTCTTTGCCTAAAGCATTTAGAATAAAGAGACCAAATAAGAGACAATATCCTTGTTCAGGGAAAAAGAACCATGAGAAGTAATATCTAAGTGTGATCAGATGTTTTAAAAAAATTACATTCTAGAACTTTCAAGATTTGAGGAGATTAAAATTTTTCATATTAAAGAAAATGAAGTTTCTCCATGAGACTGCAAAGTCCATATCAGCCCTGGAATATAATGCTAACAGTAATGCTAATATTTCTGATAAAATTAAAAATAGCTACTCTCCTGAAGATCATTCAAGCAACCACTGTTACTGCAGTCATTGTTTCTGTTGCTTGAAGCAATGGAAGAGACAGTGGAGGAGTTAATACACTTTTTTAAGTGAAAACTTTCTTGTCAAGGACCCAGCACAAAGCTGTTATGCTATTGGCACCTCCAGAGAAATATCAGGTGGTATCAGCTCAGGAAACCGACCTATCTCAGACAAAAGATTAAATTGATTATGTCCTCATTTCACAGACAAGGGTGTTATTTACCAAGCTCTCAGCGACTCAGTGAAGAATTTCAGTTTCCACTCTGTTAGAAGCCCAGTTGATTCTAAAAACTAAATTAATACTGAAGATAACAGGCATATTTTCTTCTACATTTAAGTATAAAATTCTTTCCAAAGCAATAAATTATTACTTCATTAGCAACTGGTCTAATGAAACTGGTTATGGTCTTTCACAAATCACTTAGAGGATAGCTCTCTCTATAAAGGAAACTGGGAGGAAGAAGCAAATACCATCATTAAACTAGGCATGAACAGGAAAAAAAAGCATTAACCCCATGCTATGAGCACTGGATATTTCCAAATAAACAATGAAAGAAGTAACTGGTTATACTTTTGAAAGGCTAACTCTCAAACTACTTTTGCAATGAATGATTAACATGTTCTAATGTCCCTGCTCATTACAGAGGGGTTGGAACTAGACACCTTTAAAGGTCTTTTCCAACACAAACCATTCTATGATTCTATTGTTCTGTGATTCTATGTTTCTATTAAAAGTCTGCCTGATGTCAAATATCTCCACTTCTCACTGCTCCAAGTTTCCCATTCTTTTAGCTCACACCACTGATTCCTGACTGCCTGAGACAGAAGACTGCAGCAGTTATTGGTGTTACTGTGATAAACTCAGCATTAATGATGCACGATGGTGTCAGTGCTCATGTATCAGCTGCCTATAGACCCAGCACTCTTCCAACAATAGCAATCATGTTCCTGATTGATGCATTTGTTCTTATGCCTTTAGATCAATTCAAGATGCAAACACCTATTGGTCATCTTTCCTGTAAACCTGGATAATGCAAATCTTGCAGGTATTCTCAGAATTTAATGTTTCGTCATATGCAGGTTTTCTTTTCTCTAAGTCCCTGGGCAATGGTTTTGCATTAGGACATATTTCCTTCATATCAGGCAGAATGAACATATGGGCATTACTCTCTCTAGAATGTAATTGATTGGAATTGGTTGAAATTCAAATTGATTGAATTGGTTGAAATTCAAAACTTCACTCTGCCTCCAGTCTTTGTACTTCAGAAATTCTCATTAAGTTGGTTGGAGTTTTCCCTCAGATGAGCACGTGAGATGCATGCAGGGGGAGTTTGACCCTGCTTGAGAGGTTATTTGGGTGAAGATTATGTATGTTAGGGTTACCCACCAGTTGGTGAAATAACTGGGTTATTCATGGACTGCTGTTTGCTGAGGTTTCCAGTTCTGTATTGCTGCTGTCTAGAATATAGCTCATGGTGGCACCAGGTGCCCGCTGCTCAGTGAAAGATGGGCCAGGAGTGGATGTCAAGTCCTTGAGAACCTGACATCCAAGCAGGACAGGCGGGTGGTTATGCGGCCGAAGCCATGAGAGTCCTGATGAATTCATTCTGAGTGTGAACTCCCAAAGTTAGGGCTTCCTGAAGCCAAGAGGGCCCTGGCGCTCTGCAAAGGAATTACCCTACTTGAAATTGCAACATTTTATTTCCCAGCGCTGGTGGAAACATGTGCCGTTAATTACCTGTCATTTACAGCTGATAAACAGCTACTTTGTTGCTGTGGAGACACAGATATGGGGACACTGTCCCTTGGGGATGTGAAATTTGATGAAGTGAAGTTTAGTTAAATTTAAAGCCAGTCACATAAACCTTGGGATTATCTCCCTGTAGCAAGTGTGGTCTGAAGTATATTATTCTGTGTATTTTAAAATGAAATTGTTAAGGAGCAATTTTAAAATCAGTAAAAAGAACCCTGCCCACATTTATTGCTATGGTGGGGTTTTTTGGGGCAGTAGTAAAAGTTGCTCTGAAAATGACTTGATAAAATCACACTAGAAATATTCTTTCAAGGACCCTGTTAACAAAAAAGCTGAATGCAAGCTCACCTCATGAAATCCTTAAAATGCAGGTGGCAGGAAACTTGAAGAAGTATCAGAAGTAGTAGTTTTCTATGTCTGTTTTCATATTTTTCACTAATGATCATCCAGAGATATAATTTCTTTTACCTTAGATCTGAACCACTACTAATATTAATTTATTAGTTTCCAAGAAAGACAAAAATTATCTTATGGTTTTTTTCTGCTTATATGTGAAGGAAACCTCAATTATTTCTGTATGTCACATTTGTTTGAACTTATAAAAATACAGGCTTTGCTTTCTTTTCTTTTTTGTACCTTTGAAGAGATATTAATATATTTCCTATATTTCCACCAAAATGTTAGCCAGTAGACTAAGTAAATTTCTCACAGCCTTTTTTCAAAATACTGACCAGTAGAGCTGATGCTATTTTCTACAGACTTTTTTTGAAGTGTTAGTCAGCAATGTATATGAAGATGTCTTCATTTCTAGTAATATTTTCCAGTATATCTCTTTAAAACCACTGTTACTCTGTGACTCTTACTGTGGTTTTCCACGGCAAACAGGATTAGAAATGCGTATAAGTGTACATCTGTGGAAAAGAAGGAAGTCTTTAAAGGGAGTATCCTCTTTTCCTTAACACACAAAATACTCACTGCAGACTGAATTTATAAATCGGTGTAATTTAAACATATAGATTTAATCCCCTACTACAGAAGCAGGTGCAGTCTGATTTTGTCTTTCTCCAAATCTAAAAATAAAATAAAATTGTAAATAAAAATAAAAATAGATAAAAATAAAATATAAAATAAAATAGCCAAAAATTAAAATAAAATAGATTTAAAAAGAAGAAAAATAAATTAGAAAATTTTTTAAAATAGATAAAAAATAAAAAATGAAAATAAAATAAACAAAAAACCTAACATCTGAATCCCACATGTCAGGCCCTAATTATTAAACATGTGTATATATATAGAGCTACACAAACAGAACTTAATTTCTCAAACTGTTCTATTCCAAAATACACATTTAAAAGACATTACTTCATTATTAAAGCATACTTAGTCTATACATAGTTTCTGTCTCACTAATCTTCATTATTTTTCTATATTATAAATGGTTTACTACAATGTTTTGAGGGTTTTTGGTTTTTTGGATTTTTTTGCTAGGCACTTGTAAATCAAAGTCCCCTCAGGTAAGAATATAGGATAAGAATGTCAGCTCATGAAAATTCATCTAATCCTTTATTACATTCAATTCTTTAGTGTCAAGTTTCTTTAAATACTTGCCTGAATTTTCCTCCAAAATATTATTTTATTTACTTTTATATTAAAAGCTTTAAAATGTGAGTATTTTAGTTTTGAAAAGAGAATTAAACTAGCCATAACTTACAGAAATATTTTTTTTCTGAAATTTCCAGTAAAATAACACGTAAATTGTCACTGAATGTTAGTGACCTGCTACTTCATCTCACTGTGGCAAGTTGTCACAAAACATTAGACCCATCAGTGACTATAAATGTGCTATTTTTAGACCATTAGTATTTATTTCTTGTATGGCCTTTTAAAAAAAACCCAACCCATTGCCTGAATTATTGTTAATGTGAGATGAGCTGCAAAATACAATCAGAAAGACTATAAAATCTGTTTCTTTATGAAATCACTAAGGTTTTCTGTCGTGCTGAGATTACTTACAGCAAAGCCATTCAGTAAAGAAAGTTTGAGATTTGGCCTTCTATAGTAAGCACTCAATAGACCACAAAAGAATGCTTTTACAATAATCAATTTTGCCTTAACAGTCTTTTTTTTTTTTTTGGTAAAAATAGGTTTATAAACTATGTTGCTTCATTTCACATCCAGCAACCTTGGGCTAACAGTCCCAGGCAGTAAGAGATTTTGAGGTAGGCCTTGATATTGTAAAAAGCCCCAGCTTCTACAAGCAAACATAGATTTCTTGGCAATTAGACTAGCTGGACTAAATTTCTCTCTGACATGATTTATGAATTCATCCAACTTAATTTGCTGATAGGAAGCTGAGCACTGTACCCGGGTCATTTGGTGTGATTTATATCAGAAAAGTGTGCAAAAGAAAATGGAGCTTCTCTATCTTGCTCTTGTCCTCTCCTAGATTCCTGTTACTATATAACAGGCATTCTTTTCCTTTAATTACCTTCTTCACGGCTTGAGAGCTTTGATGACTTGATTAAGCCTTGCAGTGCAGTTCCAGTCCCTACCCATCTGATTAATTAGCCCAAACCTTATTAACTTCCTAATTCCAATCAATAATGCACTGATGCTGAACTGTGGAAGGGCAAACTAAGGATAGCAATTTTGTCTGAAGACACAGAGCCATGTACAGTCTGTTCTTTTGCTTCTTCCTAGTTACAAAATTAAAACTACCCACCAGGAATATATTTGCCCAGGGAGGCATTTTGTCACCACCTGTCTTACCTGAACCATGTCACAATAGAACTTTCACTGATGGAGGCCAGCTGGTGGCACCTCTGTGCTGGGCTGCCTTCTTCCAAATATTTGGCTGTTTCTTGTGGAAAATGGTACTTTACTGTCTTGGAGTTACAGTTTCCTGCACAAAATACTAATGGCACAGGAAAGGCATGGCCCATGCTGCCTTCCCTGAACCTGTCCAGAAGTGAGCAGAGCCAGCAGTGACTTTCAGTGTATTTTAAGGATGCCAGTGGATATATTTCAATGCTGAAGGATTATCTCAGTAGCTGCCAGCACGGTCAAAACAGCACACACATAATCCAGTGCAAGTGTAACTATGGGTGGCTGAAACAGAGCTGGCAGTGATGGCACTCCTGTGGCTCCCAGCTCCTCTGTCCTGAACTCTGTCACTGGTGCTGGAGGTCTAAATGCTTACAAAGGCTTGGCAAAAGGAAGTCAGGCCTTTATTTTTTCTTCTCAGGATGATCTGAATGTGCAAGCAGAGAGTTTTGCATGGCTGGAGCAGTTGTGAATTGTCAGGCAACTCCATTTCTCAGGCTGCCACTTTCCCACTCAGTGACTGACCAATGCCACCATTTGACATATTTTTATTACAAGTATATGTTAGACCTTACTTGCACAGTCTGTGGCTGCTGTATCTTTTTAAAATTATTATTCTTTTCTTGTAGCAGCATTGATAGTGAAAATGAGATCCAAAAGTCTGTTCAGCAAAGATTTCACATTAAAGTAGCTCTACCCATTATTATGAAAAGTACTGCTCTTGTCTGTGTTATTTGGCTTGGTCTAGCTTTCTTCAACTATTTGGCTGGCGGGCGAATTATAGAATCAGAGGATATCCTGGGTTGGAAGGGACCCACAGTGATCACTGAGATCCAATCCCTGTCTCTACACAGGACAATCCAAAAAAACACACAGTGGTTTTGAGAGCAAAGTAGTACAAGAAAAAGTAGAAAAAAAAATAGGACAAAAAGACCTCTCTAATATTCTTTCATCAGTAGTAGATAGCCCTGGCAATAACAAAGATAGTAAAAGGTACAGCTCACAGAACACTTCTCAGCAATGCACAGCTGGTTTGCATTCAGGATAAGAATCAGTACCTAGAACTGATGGTGGATGCTAAAACTGCTAACTATTTATTCTCCAAGTAGAAACACGAGGTTTCCAGACCAAACACATCTGAATAACAAACCTTTAAAGCACTGTATTGTGCTAAGAATGTCTGCAAGAGGGGAGCTGGACAGGTAGGATGTGTGGGAGGACCCAAGGGCTTCTCATTAAATGCCATTGTTATTCTTGTTTTCACCGGGTTTTCATTTTCTGATCACATAAGCAGCTCTTTTGTTCTCATTAATGTTTGCCTTTCTAAACAATCCATAGTAACAAGCACCTCCATTATGCTTTCCACAGACCACTGACAACAAACCACAATTCTCTGTACAATACATTTTCTTGGAGGTAGTGGGTATCAAGGGCTCTTAATAGTGCTATGTCGAGGATCAATTGTTGAGCTCTACAGTGCAGGAGTGTCTCCTGAGCCTCCCAGTGCCTGCCTTTGTGTGCAGTATCACTGATGGGGAGTGACATTTCTTTCTTAGGGATCCTTTCCATTAGAGAGGCTGCTTCCAGGCAAATCCAGTTGTGGAGCATTTGGAAAAAAAACATGGTAGAAGTGGGCTTTTATCACATTTGTCCTTGTGATTGATAAGGAATTAGACATTTTTCCTGCTACTCAGTAGGAAACTCTAGAAAAGCACTTTAATTCCTGAACTGTTACTATTTCTCTGAACTTTTAAATATAAATACATGGCGCCTCTCTATCAAGGATAATTTCCTAAAGCAGAACTAAGAAAAATTTTAAAAATTCCTTCGTCTCTGCATTTCCTAGATTTACATGAACCACTAGCTTTTGGGGACAATGGCTTCAAACCTTTAGTTCTCTAAAGATATGAAATTATATTTTTCATGTGTCTGTGCTGATTTAAGCCAGGGTAGTACTTATGCAAAGGTTATAGTGAAGCAAAGCTGTACATGAGTTTCTGTCCCATGGAAACAAATATGTACACTGGAGGTAGATCTGGTTTTGAACAACTCCTCCCATCATACCTATGTAAAATCCTCTGCATGTGTTCTAGTCCAGCATCATGCTGGGAGTGCCAAGTCATAAAGATTTCATCTTTACTGATGATGGCCTTTACTGAAGAAGCTCAATTGGTGTTTTTCCTTGCATTAACAGCCCTCCAAATCCAGTCCTACAAATCTCTGATTCCTAGCTTCTCCTGGAGGAGAGGAAGGAAGGAGAGGCAGGAAGATGCATCTGCATGGAAGAGGCTGTACAGCCTCACTATACCTCAGCTTCCCACCTGCAAGCCAGAGAGGAACAGAGTGCTCATAAATCTCAACAGAGTTTGGGAACTCCAAGAAAGAGGTGAACAGCACAATGTGGCTTCACCAGCAGGTGGTTCTGCACAGCTAGAGAAGGAGTGAGGTACTTAGTGCAAGTAGAATTCCACATTAGCCCAAACTAAGAACACTTCCTCCAAGCTGATAAGTTTCATGAACATGTGAGACAAAGCAGAAAAATTTTAAGCCAGTTTTGTTACAGGCAACTGAGCTTTGCAGGGGAATCTCATGCCCAGCCACTGCCAGCAGAAGATCCCGAGGGTCTGCCAGGCTGGATGCACTACCCAACCTGGCTGCTCCCCCAGGGCTGGCACAGGACAGGGACAGGCATACTTCACTGGTCAAGATAAGCACTTAAGCAGCTTCCAATAATCCTTTCATTCATTAAACTACACTAAGCAGATCTGCTTGGTCTTCAAAATGAAATCAAACACGTGAAGAAAGGAAAGTGCATCTAAACTGACTGTACAAGTCAGCACAGGCACTTGGCACCAGGGGCTGCCTGCCTGGGACAAGCACAGAGGCGCGAGGCTGGCTGCAGCCATGTGCATCCATGCTGCAACAGGTCACGTAGGCTTGAAGAACATCCACTCTTCCCTGTCACCAAGGGGTGTTGGAAGTGATGTAACTGCAGGGCTCTTGGCACTCACAGCTTGTAGAGAAGTGCCCAGGTCGCCATACACTTTTGGCTTGTGTTTCTCAGGGCCAGTCAAGAAATTCAGGCAGGTAAGGCTCAACACTATTGAGATTCCAATCTACCTCGCCTGATTATTCCCACCACCCCAACTCCCTGCTGTTCCCTGAAACTTGCTCCTCTCCTCTCCTCTCCTCTCCTCTCCTCTCCTCTCCTCTCCTCTCCTCTCCTCTCCTCTCCTCTCCTCTCCTCTCCTCTCCTCTCCTCTCCTCTCCTCTCCTCTCCTCTCCTCTCCTCTCCTCTCCTCTCCTCTCCTCTCCTCTCCTCTCCTCTCCTCTCCTCTCCTCTCCTCTCCTCTCCTCTCCTCTCCTCTCCATTGCCTCCTTGACATTCACCTTGCTCTGATAAGATGCCTAAGAAACCCAGCCTTGTTTTTACAAGTATTCAATAACAACTGACACCTTCTGGTTGTCCTAGTTTGCCATTACCTGTTCTCCTGACGTTCCAGCTGCCCCTCACCCCACTCATAAGCATGCAAGCCAGATAACCATCACAGGACACAGACAGCAATCCTGATGGCAGACAGCATTGAAGGAACAATCAGCTCCTGCTGCCAAGCCCTTACACACATCACCGAATGCTGTAAGGCTGATCACAGCAAAGGAGGAAACACAGGTTTGGTGAGGCACACAGAGACTGACTTTCCTTCCCCAGAGTCACTCAGTGAGAAGCTGTTTGATGATTTCATTCCCTTCGGTGCAGACACCAATTTGCAGGGATGCTGGTTTTGTCCAGACACTGCCACCAGCCTGGTGACCTCCACCTCTGACATGGGGACATATTGTGTCTTATGGGATCCATGCCCTCAGGGATCCATGCCCTCAAGGACAGTAGGGTGAGGGTCTTTCTAAACATTGTCTGGACAAATGCTCTTGACACTAGGAACAGCATTATCTGATCTTGTATGCATTTCCCTGCAATGCAATCAGACCTGCCAGGTCTGGTAGGAAAGTCTTAGTTAGGTCATGTGGAACATGTCCATCTAATGTACTGGGGAAGGGACAGCCCAGGAGAAGGCTTCAAGGGCAACCCATTGTGTGCATGGGACAAACCACAGCTGACTCTGCTGGCACTCCCAGACACTGTACAACAATCTAAGTAATACCAGCAGTAATTACTTAGAAGATATTCAGTAAAATTACATTTGTTTTCAAATACTATTATCACAAACTCCATATACCATTCCAATCCATGCCACCCTGTTTCAAGAGTAACTACTGAATATTCTTTCCTTGTGTTCCTTGGGACCGCAACAACAGGCTACTTAAAATCTGCCGACCTATAAAACCAAAGCTCCTCCTCAAATGATGCATTTTCATATCAGCTGGTTAGTTACCTGCCAAAGCATTCATAGCTTAAAGGGAGTAAATCTGCTCATCAAGTGTGGGAGGTCCATGTTTTGCTAAAATGTTTTTCATTCTTCAGGTTCGCCTAGGAGAGGAAAAACAGGAGCACAACAAACTGAAGAAAACTAGGGAAATATCTGATTTTATATAAAAGAAAGGGAAAAAAAAGTATTTTATTATTCTTTTCTATACTCTTTCTCTCAAGTATGTGGAAATGTCATTCTAAAATACACATAATGAATCAGATAAAAAAAAAATGCAAACAGGAAGGCAAGAAGGAAAGATCTGATCAGCATGGTATCACCCCAAAACCAAATTAAATATTTCAGGCTGGATCCGTCTCACTCAGCATTTATTTTAACAAATGGATTGCAGTGTAGAAAGCATAGTGAAATTCATCCCAGGAGTCTGAGCTATAGCTTTCATTCTAGGACATTAATGGAAGATTTCTAACCAGTCTGAGTTTACTGAAACAAAAACATCTCAAGGTCACACTTCTTAGGATGAGATATGTTCAATAAAATCACTGAAAAGGGCACATGCGTTCCGTGCAGATATACTTACAGATGTCACTCATATATGTTCTCTACTTTTTGAAACCTGAGGTGTAATGGGAGTATATTTATGTTAAAGGCATTTTAAAAAATCAAGAAATCAATTTCTGGTAAGAAGCCTTCATATGAGGAAATGTTTTTTTCCACCTCTTTGGGTTCCTTTTTTCTTTTCTTCGTCTTTTTTTTTTTTTTTTTTTTTTTTTTTTCTGGCTTACAGACATTGTGGCAAAGTACAGCAGGGGCTTTGTAACAGTTTATTGATGAGGAGTGGCCAAGGACATCTGTGGTCTAGAAAACCCACTACCAATGCAAAACAAAACCCTCAACCTCAAAACCATGAAGTGAATTTTAAAGAGACCACAAAAAGCTCCAGCTCTCTCCTCCTGGGATCTCCCATGGGAATTCTTTGAAAAGCAGCTTATTTTTTTTCTGTTGAGATTTCCTATATCAGTGAGAAACCACTTGATCCTCTGGAGCCTGGAAGTATTCATCTTGTTCCTTAAATAAAAGATGCCATGACCAGAGAGAGGAAGCAAAATTGCTTAAGTGCCATATCTGGAGAACCATATTTCTTCAAAAGAAGCAGAGTAAAATTTTTCAGATGTGGAGATGATGGTCTCTCAGTTCTGTGCTGATCCATGAAAATTCCAAAGCAAATTTCACAGACATTGGGAAATCTTGACATAGAGAATCAGTTCAAAGATTTAAGTTGTGTTGTTCAAAGTTGTGTTTTTATCCAAAAGAAATCCTCACTGTCTGACAAATGTTGGACATACAGAGACAGTTTCCTTGACTTACTGATAGAAAAAACGTCATGAATTGAAATGGTCAGCTAAACTGATGAAAATTAATTGAAGTCAGAATGGCAGTATGAACTCTGGCTAAACAGCTTAAAAGGCACTGGTATCACAGTTTTATTAGACTTTAATTATATCAAACTATTTATTAAAAGCTATCAATGTACCTATTTAATAAAGTAAATCCTGTGTAGTGCAAAACATGAAGGAAAGTGCAATGGCTCATTTCACTTCAGGTTTCACTTCAGACTTCAGGCAGGTGATTTATTACCCTGTTATTGCAAGTTTTAGGCTTTTAAATCAAGTAACACAAAATCTTGTGTATTTTGTGCAGCTCTGGTGCAAACCTGGAAAATATAACATTCTTGTTATGGCTTATACATTTGGACCGTCCTAACTTCAATATGCCTTTCTAAACACACACACACACACACACACACACAACACACGTGTACACAAAACTAAATTCTGCAATATGAGACATCCTGCTCTCTGTGGCTGAGGTGGAGAAAAAACTTTTAACTCAAGAAAGTGATTTTGCACTGGAAGTAGTTCAACTATCTCTCCATCAGGGCCTTGAGAGTGAGGTCATACGCAGAGCAACTGCTGAATATTATTGGGAAAATAAGCGGTGCAACAGACAATAAGATTTTCAACACAAATATTAGGGCTTGGTGTTGTTTTGAGGTGTTTTTTTTTTTTTTAAGGACTTGTTAATAAAGGAGCAAATTCCAAACATCATCATCGACACAGCAGACAGCAGGGTTTTAATCAAGCAATCCATACACCTGACTTTCTTCTAAAAATTGTCATCTTGGTTCCTTTCCCATACATGTGCTAATTATAATCTTGAAAGTTTAAGTAGCGACAAAGTTGTGTCAATTTGTCCATTATTCAAAATAACAAAAGGGCTTCATCTCCAAGGAGAAAGCCTGTGCAAAAGAAAATTCAGCAATGCAGGAGAAGGAAATTCCAAGTACACGGAAAATCCTATAAAAATAACTTCATTAAAGAGGGGCAGACATGCCAGCTGATTGGGATATTCAGAGCATTTACTAGAGCACCAGCTGCAGTGGGGTTAGATGCCCAACACTGATGAATTCCATTTGAAGGAGATGTATTAGCTAAACAATTATTAGATATGTTTCTGAGCACGGTTACAGAGGAATATATACAGTGTTCCAGCAAAGGGCATCATCAGGCATGTACGTGCCCGTTCTGCCCATGGAAAGTCAAAAGGAACGGAATAAATGGGATTAAGAAGATATTTGCAGCAGGGCAAAGACAAGGACCTGTGAAACACTAACACACCAAAACGTTCAAGAGGGACACTTTAATTGCTTTGGACTGAGTCAATGAAGAAATAGTAAACAGTGGCTGCAAATGTGTTAATCTGCTTATGATGACTGCACCGGTGACATTGTTCCTTTCCCGCTGTTTCCCCACACACCCTCCATACCCCGAGAGGGACGTGTTCCAGAGCACACAGAGCAGGGCTGTCCCCAGCAGGCTGGAGATGACTCGTGATGCTGCTCCTCCCTTCGAGGCCGTGCCCTGAGGCTGCTTCCCTTGGAGGAGATGACAGGGAGGGAAGGAAGGAAGCAAAGCCAGCCGTGGGAAGTACATGTTTGTATCTCCCTTCTGTACAGTATTTATTTTTGAGGCCCATTAACCTGGATTTGGGCTCTGCTTTGGGCATCATTCTCTGCAGTGCAAAGAAAATAATTTAACTGATTCGCGGCTCTTTTTTTCCTCTGCCATTTGGAAAATAAGAGCTGCTATGCCCATCTGTCTTTACACAAGCCTATAAGATCTAAGGACAAAAAGTGGGAATTGGCATCACACTGGCACATTAAAATATAACTACGCCAGTTTTCTCGAGTTTCTGCCAGGGACAATCAGCCCTGCTCCCACTTTAAGTGTCTTGAGAAAGCCGTCTTTCAGCAGAGAAACCCCTGAGTAACAGGTCATCAAAGCAGCTCCAAAACTGCTCTGCTGCAGGCTTCCACCTTGTCCTGGCTGCTGCAACAGTGCCTTGGGGAGAGTGACACTCAGAAACCAGCAAGGAAGAGGCTTGGAAGAGACCAGCCTGGACAGAGCCTGGTGCAGCCTCGACCAGCTCGGCTGGGCCAGAAACTGCAGGGCTGGGGCCATTGTGTTGCAAAGGAGCCATTGTAGTGAAATCAATAGGGGCCTTTAAAAATACCCCTACATGACAATTCCAGTGTCAGAACGGAGCAAATCAAAGAAGGTTGTTCCTCAGAGCAGGTTAAACTCCTGAGGGTGGAGATAATCTCCCAGCAGGAAGGGAGGAAAGTGCTGTGCCTGCCTGGGCCAAGATGCTTTCACACTCCTCATTGCCAGCTTTAGGCTACAGAGCGGGCCATTATCAGAATCATTGTCATTATTATCCTAAAATCTGCCACTCGACATTCAGGCATCTATCAGGAAAAGACCCAAGGCCCTATTAGTGCAGGCAATAAGCCCCCAGGAGGAGGGGAGGAAACTCATTCCTAGAGAAATAAACGTTGCTGCTGGCTACATTCCTATCAGCTTTGTTAATTCTGAAGTGACATTCATTGGTAAATCTGATTTTACCGTGCTCTCCCATCAATCAGCAGGACAAGTCTCCTAACAGAGGGTTTTTTTAATTGTCACACACAATAATGTGCCCCACAGACACACGATGTAATGGCCCTGGGGGAAGCTGATCATCAATACTGTGTATCTATATGAAAACCATGTGCCCACCACCATCACTGTGTCCTGACTGTGTCTGTGATATCTGCCTCTCTGCTCTCAAGCTGCAGTTGAGGAAGTTAGCATTTTCCTATTAAACATATTAATCGATTGTGAAGGAATGCCACTCTCTCCCCAAGTGATGCTTCCAAAGAATATGATATTAAATCCTTTACCTGGAGATACTTCCATTGCAAATGCACACTAGAGATTTGAAAACAGTGTCCAACAAAGCCTGGTGTTTTCCTGATACAAAAGAAAGTGTTAGAAAAATCGTGAGTTTTCATCCCACACCTCAGCAAGTCAAGTCCCACTGAGATTCCAATTCTTCAAGAAGATTCAGAATTTTTTTGTCCTGTTTTAGATGGCTGGTCACAAAAGACAATATCTGACAGATTCTGATAGATTTGTAAGATAGATTTGTAATTCTAAGTTAATTGAATATTTTACCACTAGCTGCATAAAATACAAAATGAATTAACAAATATAGAGTGCACACATGTGCTATTTCTTTTGGGAAACAAAATATCTGATTGTGATTGAATCTTTAAAGAATTGGGTATTAAAAACCCAATGAACTTCTTGATGCACTTCCATCTATATGAATGGAAACAGGTAAAAGCCTGCAATAGCCTTTCAGTTGTTTGGCGGGGGTGGGGGGAAGGAACATCTTAATTTCTTGCAGATTTATGCAAAATAGTCCAAACTCATGAAACTGTGTGTGAACAGCACAGTCTTTAAGGTGATGAATAGTACTAAAAGACCTCCTCACCACTCTGAAGGTAGTTAACTGAGCTGACTGCCTGGAGCGCTGACACCTTTAAACGGCATGTTTATCAAGGGAAAGATGGGTTGAATTTGTAAAATATTTGTCCTCCTTCTGGGGCCATACAGTAACCCACTAAACCGTGTAATTGCTTAATTTTCTTCTACTCCAAACCCTGCAAGAGATGACAAGCAGCGAAAATAGAGCCTGATGCTGAAGGAAAGTAAGATTTTACTGTGTGCTGGGCAGGGGCTGCTGCGTGCCTCCCGGCCATGGGAATAGCTATAAGAGAGGGTTAAAAGCTCTTCCTCAGAGCCCCCCGGGACTGCTGTGTGCACACAGATAATGCTGTGAGCCTGACGAGGGGCTGCCTGAGGAGGGGCTGTGCCCAAAAGCAAGAAGAGATGGGCAAGAGCCCATGTGGGAGTGGGCATGCAGAAGGGTTGAGCAGAGGCAGAGCTGCTGCAATGCTGTTCTCAGCATTGCAATGCCCTGTTCTCAGCATTGCAATGCCCTGTTCTCAGCACTGCCCTGCTCTCAGCACTGCCCTGCTCTCAGCACTGCCCTGCTCTCAGCAATGCCCTGCTCTCAGCAGTGCCCTGTTCTCAGCATTGCAGTGCCCTGTTCTCAGCAATACCCTGCTCTCAGCACTGCCCTGCTCTCAGCAATGCCCTGCTCTCAGCACTGCCCAGCTCTCAGCATTGCAGTGCCCTGTTCTCAGCAGTGCCCTGTTCTCAGCAATGCCCTGCTCTCAGCAAAGCCTGCTGAGCCCACCACTGTGCCTGGGCTCTCCCAGGACCACCACAGAACCAAGCTAAGCCAAGGCACCTCCGATTAAGCCACGGCAGGTTAAACTTCTGCTGAGTTTCTAATGACTGTAAAAACTCCCCTTTGGCCTTGGGTGCTATAACTATTTATGAGGTTGACCTTTAATTACTCTCTCATGTAGAAATCTTTGATAATATGTCTTTGAAAGCTTGACAAATACGGACCTACCCAGCGCAGATCAATACCAATACAGTAACAGAGTAGAGCAGCTTCCACAAAAGCAGATGCTAAAAGGTATTACCAGGAAAGCTGCTTCAAAGGACTAGGAACTTCAGCTGGGCACTGTCAGCTCTTTCCTACTACTGAAGGGTTTAGGAATGTAGAAAACAAACATGCAAGGGATGCCAAATATAAACGTGACATAAAGACTGGAAAGGGCATGAAGCATTATCCCACTGGGCCCAAGGGAACCGCAGCTGCCAGCAGCAGCAGGACATGAGTGACAGCAGCAGGACAAGAGTGACTGCCATCTGCCGTTGCTGTAAAGTTTTCTGCTCATCTGCCTTTCAGGGCTGGAAAAAAAATGATAGTGCTGAGTACCTGGTTTGAATGTCACACAGCTTTTTGAAAAACAGCTCCTTAGCAAATTCACTATCTGCATGAATGCCATCCAAAGCAGTAATGAAACCGAGAGTGGATAGTTACTAATTCTACATTCAGCTTACTTGAATATTCAGTATTGCTTGATTTTTCAAGTTTTAATAGACATTGTACACATGCATGAGCATACCTATAGGTACACAAATGCACATATGTGTGTGTGTATGTACACACAAATAAAATCAAAAAGTCAGTAATATTCTGTTAAGAATGGTGAATACACTTGGAAAATGTCTACACATTTGTAGGAGGAGGAGGGGGTTGAGGAGGGGGTTATTAGTACCAACATACAGTTCTATAAAACAGAAACTCATAATCCAGAATACTTAATTTTGATTTTAACCCACCTAGTATAACTTATTATTATCATACAAGTTTAATGCTTTGTCTCATAAGTACTATGCAAATAAGTGGGGGTTCTCCTAGGACAATGATAAAAAGCACAGAATATGCATCATCCTTGACCACCACAATACATTATAGGGAACTTGACATTATTCTCACCCAATGAAAGTTTGCTGCTGGGAGGGTGATTCCCAAAGACATAGACTGAAGAACATACAAAGATAAAATTTTAAAGTTTTTATAATAGTTTTTATTTCCTCATCACTGCTAGAAAAATAATTGATCCATCTACCGGACAGCTATAGTTAAAGAAAAGCATCAGACCACAGAAGCTGTACAGATTTTGGGAGAGGTTTTAAATGCTAAGAACAATTTTAGTTTTCCTTCTCTTCTGAATTTCTGCAAAAATTCTTGTTTTCTCTTATTCAGAAGATCAACTGTTCTCCTTTGGCTCACCACAGAAGATTTTTTTGCCATAACAACCTCCTGGCCAAAACAGCTCCCAGGAGACAAAAGCAATGAAAGCCATAAAGGAAGAATGTTTTTGTCATGCCAGGCCCTACTGCTCATGTCTTACGCTTACAAAACCATCAGCAGCTAAATTAGGGTAGACAGACCATCTGAATAGATTTGGCCAGTCACTCCAACTACTTAAAAAATCCAATATATAGAAACAAACTATGTTAGCAGTGTCACAGCAGTGTTACATCAGCATAGAAACAGAAAAAGAATTTAAAAGCCCTAAAATCAGGGACCTTCCCCACAAGGGGGTAAGATCAGGTAAGATCAGACTGATTTTCTCTATGCTTGCCCCCCTGCCTGCAGATCTGGCATTTGAATTCTCTCTGTGTTGGAAAGAAACTCAAAAAAAAAAGCAGTCTACCTGAAGGGGTCCTTCTCCATCCCTCTTTTCTCCAATCTGCAAAACATAAGGCTGAGGACACCCTTGGGAAGGGGCCTGCGTGTGGGCTGTGGGGAGATGAGTAAAGAACCCAGATGCATGAGCAAATAACCAAATGTCTCTTATCCAGGAATTTTCCCTTTTAATGACACGTTTTCTCATGCTGAATTTTGTTCTGTGTGTATTATATTAACTGGATGTGTGATCTCTCCAGCTCTGAAACTAAGAGAAAGAACCCTTAGAAGAAGAGGAATGGGTTAAACAGAAGCCTACTGTGATAAATATAGTAATATCCATAATGGGTTTCATACAACTCTTGGCTGGAGGTCCACCAAAGTTGAGAGAGAAGAGCTCCTTTTGATGGTAAACTTCTGAATCAGCCTCGTTACAATGTGTGGAGCAAAGACACCCAGCAGGGGCCTGTTCGGGCCCTGCTGCCTGCAGGACAGCAGAAGGTGCGAAGCCTTCTTTTTATGCCAGAATAAGGAAAGAAGCTTTCAAGAAGGCAGCTCCAGACACACTAGAAAAGTAAAATCCTGCCCTCCAGGGGCCGGACTGTCTCTCTTCCAGCACTGCACATGGCCCATGGAAGGGAAAGCCCCCAGTCCCTCCAGCATCCTTCAGCACTGCCATCTCCAGCACTGACCCCACTTTGATTTGGACAGAGGATGGACTTACTCTTGCTCTCTAGGAAGCTTGATTTCACTTCAGGGGTTATCTGTGAATTGCACTTCTTGGCCAGTACAATCCAAGTAATCATCCCTCTCTCCTTCCCTCATTCCCAGTGGGTGTTTCCTCTGCTCCTGCATTTCTGTTCATGACTAAGGTATCTCCAGCACTTCCTGCTCCTGTCTTGCCCATCCCCAGTAGCAGCAAGAGCAGGATGCTGCCAGCCCGAGTTCCCACTCTCTGCTTACTGATGGGTACAGCTGTACATCAAGCTCTGGGGGAGGGGGCTCAAGAAGAAGAGCAGATTCCTCTTGGGTTGTTTCATGGGGGCTTTCACATCTCTGACAAAAAAATAAAATTGAAAACTATATCCACTTTTCATTAAGAGTCTATTGGTGAAACTGATACTACAGAAATATGTGTGCTGCCTTCCTGCTCCATAATGGCTCTTGCATTAGGGGCTGGGGGCAGGGGGGCTGCTGTTATCCATTTACTTTAGTAAAGATTGCTATTGAATGAAACCTTTAATGGGGTGTTTATGCTCCTGCTCAGCTAAGAGCTCCAAGCTTGTGGCAGAGTAGTCTTTCCCTCCACCTTGACGGCTATCAGAGAATCAATGCAGGTAATCCCTCAGCACGGCTGCTGTGGGCCTGCCCTGGCCACTGCACTGGGGTCACTCGTGGGAAAGTGAAACTTCTCCGGGGAGTGACTTTTCACAACACCCTCACCGCCTCTGCACCGACCCTCTGCAGCTCCAGAGGGAATGCCACTGACCCCACTTCCATTTAGACAGAGGATGGACTTACTCTTGCTCTCTAGGAAGCTTGATTTCACTTCAGGGGTTATCTGTGAATTGCACTTTTTGGCCAGTATAATCCAAGTAGTCATCTCTCTCTCCTTCCTTCATTCCCAGTGGGTGTTTCCTCTGCTCCTGCATTTCTGTTCATGACTAAGGTATCTCCTACTGGCTCTGCTCAAGATCCTGCAGTCAAAGTGAAAGGATTGCATTTTCTCACTGCTGCTTTGCAGGCTGATAACACTGCAGTTTGCAGGACTCTGTGGCATTCTCACAGCAAGGCATTCAAAAGTGCTCTTGACACTACTAAACTGCTGGGCCGGCCGGGGCTTAGTCCTGCGACAAAGAATAGTCTTGTGACTTAAAGTCTGGCTGGTCACTGCTGCACTGGAGATAAGCTGGGGTTTCAGGACAGCCCCTACAGCAAGGCTGCTGCAGAGTGGCTGGCTGGGGATGGAGACAGAATTGAGTCCCTCAAGCCCTACAGCAGGAGAGGCAGAGGTGCTGTCACTCTCCTCTGGTGCTGCTGCACAGCCCCTGTTGTCAACACCCAACCCCAGGAACCTTCGAGGGGATGGCTGTTCAGAAAAGGTGTTCACTGGTGGAGATGAAGCCTCTTTAAAGCTTGAGTCAAACACCATAAAAACACAGACTGAAAGTCTGAACACGTTTCACCTAAGGTAGAGAAAAAAAACAAAAGAAGAGAGCAAAGACAGAGCCTCACACCCCTCATGTGCCTAAGGCCCTGCACTGAGTGTGCTAAGGAGAGACAGAAGGGAGAAAGTGCAAGGCCATGCGTACCAGGAGAGAAAGGGAAATGAAGGTGATGGTGGCTGTGTCTGTAGGGGTAAAACATACACCAGCACCTGCTGCAAAGGCGTGTAGGAGACTGGGGACACAAGGAATGGCTTTCTTAAGAAGGGGACAGCCAGTCAGGGCTCCTCTGGTGAATGATCTCTCTTGTTCAATGGACAATTCAGCACTGACCAATATTTGTGACATTATCTTCAATTCATTAACCTCCTTGCTGCTTTTCATTTTCTTTCAGTGGTTAACCACCTCCCTCCAGAGTGAGCAGCAGGACAGGGACTGGGACAGCAGGGGCTGGGGACCAGGTGTTTGAAAAACAGGGATATGCAGGAGATGCTGGAGGCAGCAGATGTCTGTGGCCAGGCCTTTTGTTCTCTCACACTTGCAAGCCTGAGCTCTGGGACCACCTTTTCTTTTGTCTCCCATTGTCATTTACCCAGGAGGAGCATTTCAGGAGTTCGCCTCACACAGTCTCTCTCCCTGCACCCCTCTGCTCCAACAAAGCAGTTGATTGCCCTCATACTCTGGTTTCTATTTAGATCACTTTCTATTGACATTTAAAAAACTCACACAGAGTTAATGCAGAGCACTTAAAATCAGCTAGTGTCTTACAGGACTGATTAGTCCCAGGGACTTATCTTGCTGCTCCCCTTGGGAGGACCGTTTTAAATCCTAGTTAAAGGAAGAAGAGCCAGGGTGCACTCACATCCTTTGCCTTAGTGAAAGCAGTGACTATGTGACCCCAGACAGGGACACCACCCCACAGCCAGTTTAAGCAAAACTGAGTGAGAAACATGAGTACCTATTGCACATAGTATATTACTGTGGTTACTGTAATGGAAAATATCACTTCTGTCCTGTACTTGCAGATGCCAAGAAATGGAAGAGATGGATTTAGTACAGCATGTAAAGCCACAGCCCGGCCCCCTGAGAGCTGCAGGGCTGTCCTTTCTGCTGCCTCAGCTCAGAAATAGCTGCAGGAGCATGGAGCACCACGGTGCCTGCTCAGGATGGACCTGGCAGCCAGGGCTGCCCAGCACAAGGACTGAGATTTTACACATGGTCACAGATATTCTCTTTTCTGCTGAGCTTGCAGTGCAGCCTCCTTCATGCACATGTCCTTCTGTGCCATGCAGTCATTCTGGGAACGTGCCAGATAGAAAAGTGCAGCATGCACACAAGCTCCCTTCTAAGCTGTGTGTATAAATATCCAAAACCCCACTGCTGGCTCAGCTGGCTGGAGCTGCACATTCACTCTGCTGCTGAGAACACAGCCACAAAAGGAGCAAATGAATGTGCAAATCCTCTGGGAGGAAAAGCTCAGCTCACTGGACACACAGGATACAGGTACCCTACAGGAGGATTCCCTAATCTCTCCTAACCCCCAATCTGGTAAGAACAGCAATCTGTTTGCTCTGACAATCAGTGCATTTTTGTTTCAGAAAACTAAAATCCGTGGTAGTGTCGCGGGTGGCTCAGCTTGATCTCCCTCCTGATACATTTCTTTCTCCCCACCCTGCTGCGAAGAGTGCAGAGTCAAGTGCCATCCTCACTGTCCCCAGCACAGCTGGGACTCACTATTCAAAAGGGAGAGGATGACTCTATAGGGTAGTTAAATACTACGAGGTTGTTTAATTCCTTTTTTAGTGCTTAATTCGGATCCATCATCTTGCTTGCAAGTGTGAGTGAACTCAACCCAGAACTGAATGCCCTCAGCTTTCATGAGCTGTTGGGGTACTTAAGACCAAATTCATCAAGACACTGGGTGCCTTTGACTTCTTGCGCAGTCAGCTCTGCCCAGCAGGACAAGCACTAGAATTCCCAATAAGAGACAGTTTGACTCTGTAACGACTTACAAATGACACAGAAAACACCCTTCATCCATTTGCTAGTGCCTCAAATACACAACTCTGCATCTGGCAGAAAACAAGCCATAGCCCATTAGCTAACGCTGCAGCCTCCAACAATTTATTTTTATTGTGTAAAATATTAATAATAGGAAAGATGGGTGCCAATGTCTTTACAAACAACTCGATGGGTGAGGGTCTTTAGGACAAACAGGTGTTAACGTCTTTGAGATGGGTCCTAATGTCTCTACCAACTTCAAGCTGAAAGTTTGTTACTGAACCCAGACAGTTTGACTGCAGCATAAACTCCTGAACTTTATGGCAATAGAAAAATGGGTCAGCAAAGCCTGTTGCAGAACCCAGATAGTTTTAACTTCTGAACTTTCGGAGAAAATGACAAATGTTAAAGGCAGCTCGGGAAGGCTGTACCTCGCCCAACGGGGAAAGGAAGAGAGGGCAACATGCAGCTGAGAGTTAAGGATAAAAGAAGGCTCAGTCTCCCAAAAATCTCAGTGGGCTCTCCCTCCCCTTATTCAAATAAAGTTGCAGGACTCTTCTGTCTCCTTTAGGGACACTGGCTTTTCATACAGTGGTTTTGTGCACAATAATTGGCATCAAAATTTACATATATGGTTTTAATGTGCAATACAGCCAGTACTTTCAATCACAAGTACAAGTAAAACCCTTCACATACTCCTTTACAGGCAACACATCAAATACTATAGCAAGGTGCAAATAATTAAGAACAAGACATTTGGGGTTTCTTCAAGAAGATGAAAATGCACACAAGAACACTACAGAGGCACCATTTAAACATACAACCTTCATTTAGAGCAAAAACAGAGGTAACCTGCATGGGAAGCTAACCAGGCATTTCACAGTGCTTCAAAGCCATTCCTAGTCATAACATTTCCTTCATTAGTAGGCAGCTTATTTCACCAAATCCTGATTTTTTTTTAAGGGACTGAACTAGCAAAGGCTTCACACACATAATTCTTGTTTCTGTTGGCCAGGATTTTGTATGTTTGTATCTCTCCTCCTAGATAGCAGGCAGCTGGAAGAAAGGTTCAGTTCCCCTACCTGTTTCACAGCATTGTTTGTACACATAAGTACTGTGATAATTTTCTGCTCAGGAGTGAATTTTACCTATTTGGAGGCCTGGAATTCAGCCCTCATTATGTCAAAAATTTAGCCTGCTGTATTAGAGTAATATTTGCTATTAAAACAAGCAAAAACCAATAATCAGAGCATACTCTAAAATCTACATGTATAAACATACAATACAAATGGATTTGCTTATTTCACATACTTCCTAGTGCTGGGCCTCAATATTTTGTTTACCAGTAAGTGATTCAATAAATATCTAAAAAATATTTTTACCATGAAAACAATGAGAACAGAGCAACTTAAGATACAAAAAACCCTTATAAAATTAGTGCAAATCAATATATTTAAGAATACAGTATCTGCACAGTATAATTAAATGTACAAGTAAAATATTTTCTATTTTTATGCTGTATTTAAAGAGACCAATAAAGTTGGTACAAAATAAAAACTTTACTTTCTTCTACTTTATGTACAAAATTCTTGTTAACCCTAGCTGATCTAGGATACTTTGAAGAGAACTTTATCATCCCAGTAATATCGAACTACCTGTGTTTACCAACTAGCTCCAAAAAGGATTTCGATTATTCCTCCTGGATGCAGGACACAGTCCCACTGCCACAGTGAGCCCTCTCATATGCACAGCCTTCTGCACAGCCTCCTGCCAGGCGTGGTGGTCATTCAGTGATAATTCAAACTTCTATACCAATTACATCACTCCCTATCCTCAGCAGTCCTTCAGCACAGACTTCTTGTTAAGCCTTCTATTTAAGATTTCACATTGATGTGGAATGCCACTTTCTTAAGTACTGAAAATGTCTCACTGACTACACTCCTGCCTTGCTTGTGTGGTCAGTGAGACATGGAGGATGACATGTTCCAGTCCTCCTGTGGAAGCAAAGCCTTTCCTGCAGACCAGGGAAGGAATTTATTGTGCAGAATTTTAAGCACTGAGGAGTCCTGGTATCACTTTACAGTAATCCAATATAAAGCCAGGAGGAAGCAGAGGTGCCCACCCTTCCTAGCAGGGTTCACTGCAAAGATTCACCTGGCCAGGACCAGGCAGGTTCAGGGAAATGCAGAAAGAAGAGCCCACTGCTGGGATACTGCTTGCCCCTGGCCTGCTCTGAGTCTACAATGAAACACCCCTGTGAGGCCACCTGACTGCTCATTATCCACCATGGCTCACTGATGCTTAGAAATATCACCATGTTTGGTCCTCCAAACTCTTGAGACGACAAAACCAAACCCCGCTATCTCTGCTAGCTGGGATATCAGGCCTGCATATATCTTACTACACCCCACTTCTCTCTTTCTGGGTTAACCTGCATCCAGCACCCTCTGTAGGGGCTGCTCTCACAGTCCTGGAGCTCTCAGTCTCTCAGCAGCTAAATGATTTAAAATAGCTCTTCGTTGGTCCAGCAGCCAGTCTCTCTGAGGAAGTTCACATTTAAATAGAACATTACTAAAAGACAAGTTAAGGGTAAGGGTATAACTCAGGTCATCTGTCCAAACAACATGAACAGGTTAAATCAGCTTTGAGAAATGCACCTGACAGAAACATCCCTTACACAAAGCCTTGATACAGATTATACCAGGCAGTCCACAGGCATTGGAGATGCAAAACACTCCTCACAGTGATATTTGTGCACAAAGGGGTTTTGGGAGGTAGAATTCCTTTCTGCCTTTAGAGATTAAGTATGGGAGGAGAAGTAGAGTGGCATCAGGGGGTGTACCCTGTTCCCTTTGCTCAGTCACGTGCCCTGGGCCCAGAGACCAGACCCACCCCAAGAGCCACCGCAGGCGTCCCCTCCTGTGCCGTGCACACAGCCACGCACAAACAGATACACACAGACTGACGCACACAACGAGCTGGCCCAGGACACGACCGTGGGGCTCCTGACTAATGAGCAGCATGGATCTTGAGGTGGAAGCTGTAATCCTCCTGCTGGGGGAAGTGCTGGCCGCACACGGAGCAGGTGCAGCCCTTGTCCTTGCTGTGCGTGCGCCGCACGTGGCTGTCGTGGGCGGCGTGCGAGGCGAAGGCTTTGCCGCAGTGCTTGCACTTGAAGGGCTTCTCCCCCGAGTGCTGGCGGATGTGAGTGCGCAGGATGCTGGACGCTGTGAACGCCTGGAGGGCAGGGATCATCCAGGGCAGGAAAGGAAATGGAGTTGCAAGTAATTTACATGGCAATCCCCACCTTCAGCTAACCCAAACCCCATCAGAAGCACGTAACCCTAAAAATTATGTCCTGAAATAGCTCACGTTTCCACTCCTCAGGTAAGTGGAAAAAAAATAATGAAAACTCCCAGCAAGGAGGAATCAGAAGGCAACAGCTATTGCTATGCACATGTGGCTGAGTCCATGGAGATAGATGAAGCTCAGAGAAAGATTTCTGACCAAAGACACCAGTAAATATCTTTTATGTCAGAGGGAAGAAGTCAATACTACCCTAATTAGTTTTGCAGCTCATTTATGTGTGAGAAACATAAAGCAGGCTTTCCCTACAGTTTTTGTTTTTAAAGTTAAACCCTTTGACTGTTTTGGGATTCAGCTGCTAAAACTCATCTATGCAGTCCACCATTCATCATTTACAGGTTCATTTTTTCAGCTCCATCATACTCTTCTCTTTCTGCAGGCAGAGTTTCCAGCCTGCTCTCCCATCTCTAACACTTTTGAGCAGCAAAGTCATAAAGACTTCTCCTCCATCTGGGGATAAAACTCTCTCATTAAAATTTGAGCAGGAATGTTGTTAAGTTTCCCATGTTTTTCCTATTTTGTCTTATCCAAAGACAGAAAATTTCAGGCCCTTCACTATTTGCAGACCACACAAAAGAAATACTCACTAGTAAGTTTTCATGGCAAACAGCAATACATCTTAGTTACCCTTTCACTAGGAACCTTATAGGACAAGAAGATCACAGACTCCTACCACAAGTCCTTAGAGGTGTATATCAGGGGCAAAAACATGTTTTGGGGAGAGAATGGTGATGCTGACCCAGCACTGCTCCTTTAGTCTCACAATGTTCCTGAAATAAGTGACCACTGATTTCCACCATAGGAGCTGGAAAAGCAAAGCCACTCTTAGAGGTAGAAGAGGAAAAGAATCGTAATTTTATAGGAGGAGCCAGTGAGGATTCATTTAAACAGACCCTGGTTTTCCAGCCTCAGAAATGATGGCTATGTCCTAGGACAGCTGCATGCTGCAGCCTGAGGACAAAGAATTTCATCTGATCCAATCCACAACAGTCCAACTAGAACTGGCTGGGGACTGGTCAAGTGTCTCTAGAGATCTCTTTATAGAGCAAGCCACAAAGCTCTGCCACCTCCTCTTGTGATCAGAAGATTAAGGATGAGATTTCATCCTAACCTCTGAGAACAAGTATGTTCAGGATGATCATGGGGAGACAAAAAAATATAATAGCCAAAAGGAGTTTCCTCTAAGGGCACTTCAGCAGGACACTTCAGCTTTGTGCCTATCATACACAAAACTCCTCTCTCTACAAAATCAGGAGCAGGTTACCACTGCTGATGGGGCTTCTGCATTGCATGGACACTCCACAGCACTGGGAGCCCTACCAATATTCATCCTCCAGCAGCCTGTGCATCCACATGCTGTCTGCTGTGAGAGCTGCCAGCACTCTCACAGGGAGAGCTCACCTGAATCACCCCTGCTGTGATGGGCAGCAACAGCAGAGTGCATCTTTGATCGGGGCTGTATGGTTCTCCTTGTGCTCTTTTTACGTGAAACCTTCATGCCCATCTGCACATCAATAACCTTGATATTTCAAGGTAAGCATGCACAAATTCATGTTGTGCAGGTTCATTTTATAGACCAAATCTGTTTATTGCAGTCCAGAAGCAGTGTCAATAACACCAAAAATGACCTATTTGATGAAGAAGTGGGATACTGGATATTGCTGCATGCTTTGCATGGTATTTGAAATGCTCTCAAGCTTCCCTAGACCTTATTTCTGCAGCAGATCACTGAGCTGGTATGAACCACAAATTCCTTGTCAGATGGAGACCAGACCCTGTTTCTTTATTTCCCTGTCACCTTACCTCACAACTGCCCAGAATACACACTTACTCATCTGGTTACTAGTCCAATAAAAAGCATTTTCTTGAAAGAAAACAGAGAAGAAACAAAGCACAGCAGAGGGAGGGATGGGGCAGGGCTTTGCCTTACCTTGTTGCAGTAGACACATTTGTAGGGGCGCTCCCCAGAGTGAACCCTCATGTGTTTGTTCAGGCTGGAGGATTGAGAAAAGCTCTTCCCACACACAGAGCACTGGGAAAATAAAAAGGAATAAAGTTAAAAGGAAGCATGTAACCACATAGTTAAAGAGAAAAATGAAGTATGTGGATGATGCGCACATTTCTTACATATAATCTAGATATACACATATATTTATGTATTCATGTGTAAACACAATAGCAATTTTAAGCTGCAATAAATTGAAATACCCAGAAGTTCAGTCTGGTTTTAAGAACAAATTTACCTGCATATGCACATATACATATATATATTAAAACCATGCAAAATCATTTGTGTTAAAATTGTTTCAATAAAAATTTGTTATTTTACAGAACAGATAATATTGTTTTTCAGTAATAAAAATCTGAAAATTTCTGTAAAAACTTAAAATATATATAAACCAAGCCCCAGTTTTAATTTTTTCCCTAAAAGATAAACCAGCTAATGAATAAAATAATCCTAAATTTACCAAGGCAAGGGAAAGGAAAAGGAATTACATGGTATTTAATACCTCATATTTATGGAATATTTTTTATCTGTTTTGAATCTGTTTTTATCTGTTATGAATTCCATGCAGATATTGTAAGAGTGCCATTTTAGTTACAAAATATTTTTTCTGAAAAAATAGACATTGTAGGATGATCTATAAAATAGGTATTTGGAGGATTTTGAGACTGATTTAACTGTGCCATTTCAAGCACTAGAACTTGCCCTTCCCAAGCTTGTAGAAAAACTCAGATTTCCCATTCCCAGCGCTGCTAGAGAAAACTGGTGCTAGAAGCAAGGTGTTTGGTGGAGATGAGTAAAGCATTTTGAAATTTTGCTTTCACCAATTGCAAATCTGCTTCATGCTGAATGTAAAACTTTCAAGCCCTGTTTGGTCCAACAGACACAGATAAAGCTGTAGTCTGTTCTCAGACCGAAGGGTGGGGTGTGGGAAATAGACATGGGTGCGGGAAACAGACTTGAGACATCTCTTCCCGATCCTGGACAAGCCAAGCACCTTTAAACACAAGCTAACCCCACACTGTGTAAGAAAAGGGACACTACTCATATGCAATCATCCAAAAAGCCAAGGGGAAATTTTGTTTCTTTTTAAACTGAGACTGTGGGGTTTATTTTCCCAACATAAATCCATTAAATTTCTTTAACCAAGCTTTGCTGCACATGACAAGCTCTTCCTGAGCAGTCCCACCAGGAAACTGCCAGGGAAACTGGAGGAGGAACAACGTTATCAACATCTTACCTGGACCAAAAAAAACAATTTAATAATAAGTACCCTCAGAAGAGCCAGTGACTGCGGAGAGATCCGGGAGCAGGCTCACCTTGTGAGGTCTGTGCTTTTCGTGAACGTGGAGAATGTGGATCCTCAGCCTGTCTCTTTTTTCAAAGGATCGGTCACAAAGGTGACAAGGAAATTTGCGGTCCCCCTGGTCCACGCAGCGGGTGTACTTGAGGTGTTTGTCCCGGTAGTACTTGTAGGCAAACACTTTGCCGCAGCGCTCGCACTTGAAGCTCTCCCCGGCTTCTGTACAGAAGAAGGGAAAGTGCCACCGCTCCGTTACACCACGGCAAAAGGGATTCGGGTCAAATCTGCATCCTTGTCAGAGCTCGGACCCCTACGGGGAATTTTAACTCTCTGAGGGCAACGACTGTAAATTGATACTGGCAATATCATGAACAAAATATGTGCCGCGTCTCCTGAGCGTTCGCAGGGCTCCCCTTGCTTTTTAAAAGGAGGGGAACAAACGAGAGCCCACAGTCTGCTGAAATTATTCGGTTTAGCTACTAATTTCACCAAAACCAGAATTTCATCCTTGTATATCCATAAATAGCAAGGAAACATGCGAAGAAGCAACTCAGAGTCCCACATAAAAACTTCTCCCCCTATGCAACCATTGTGAGATGTTTCTTATCAAGAATTGTCGGCAAATTTTACCACCATCCCAAAAGGAAAAAAAAATGCACACCTTTTCTATCGTTGTCAAATAACTATTGAACAAAATAGCACGTTTATTTAACTTTAAAAAAAAATTCAATTCATTTTTTACCACTGAATTTAGGAAAAACACCAGAAAATTTTCAGGCGTTTATACATTCTTTTCTGTCTTTAGTAAAAATAGCTTTAGCTTAAGCCTTAAAATGAAATGAACAATTTAGCATCTGTCTGAATTAGACACTTTAAGACAACAGGTATAAAATTTTCTATGCCAAATTTTCATGCAAATTTGCTTCTCTCTCTGCTGCAGCCGGCTGACCCATCCCTTCCCTGCTCCAGTTTTTCCCGCACGGACACAAATCTGTTTTCTCCATACATAAGTTTTGCTTGTAAGATCATACTTTCTGTTCTTTACAAGTAGAAGTACCCTCCCTCTCCCCTCACTGTCAAATGAAGAAAGTGCATTTGACATTTCTTTTGCAAGCAATACTGGCATTACGGGATCGGAACGACATCAGCCTGCCTCATTGACCGAGAGCGGTAATTACACGAAAGTCAGGTGTGCAATCCTGAGATGAAAATAGGACCAAAAGTGGAATAACCCCGAAAAGCCAATCTCCTCCGAAAACGGGACCCTGAACAACGGCGCTGCGGGGCCGAGGCAAGCCCAGCCCAGGACCACCAGATGTTTTACAATCGTCAGACCAAACAACACTTCAAACTCCCCGAGGAACCGCGGACCGGGAGCGGGCTGACGGCAGAAGAAAGAGGAGCCTCTCGCCCCGCGCTGCCGGCAGCCCCCGATGCAAAGCCCCGGATTCCCGGTGCCGAGGGGAAGCTGCTGCCTCGGGGTGCTGGATGCCGCAGGAAGGGGCGGCGGGGATCGGCTCCCCGGGAGGGCGGAGGGACAGAGCCGAGGGACAGACTGCCACCGCCCCCGCGGCAGGACCGGTCACCCAGCACCGCCTCATCGCGGGCTCTGGGAAGCCTTTAAAGTAAAACGGCCGGACAAAGGTGGTGCTTGTGTTTCTTTAGCTCCCCTCGTGTGAATCTAATCCAGGCCAGGCACACGTCCGTGGGAATAAGGGGCAGTGTCCCTCAAGGGGTTGCTGGCAGGCTCACCTTCGGGGTGCTGCGGGGGTTTCTTCCCCTCCGCCGTGCCCTTCAAGCTGATGGGGATGCCCAGGAATTGCACGTAGCAATCGCCGTACCACACCAGCAGCTCCTGGTTCGGAAAGATTTCCTTGCAGGTCTCGTAGAAGATTTGTCCCTGGCACTGGATAGCCGTCAAATTCTGCTCCTCGGGGAACCTGGCACAGTTCACCAGGGACATCCAGTTGCCAGCGGCGCCCTTCCCGTCGATAAAGTGGCTCAGGCCACCGTATTCAAAGATCTGGCGAGCAGAGAAAAAAGGATCAGGTTTGACGTTCCATACACGTCCCGTTCTCACCAGTCCCACCACCCTCACTGGGCAGAGCCCCTCTGGCAGGCTACGGTAGAGGGGACGCCAAAAACCTCGCCCCGGCCCCGCGTTGGGGGTGCGGGGTGAGCCCGACGGTGCCTCCGCTACCTCCCACATCAGCGAGTTGTCGTCGTAAGTCTTGATCTCGCTCGTGTTGACCACTTTGCCTTGGAAAGGGCCGAAGCGGACTCCTTTCGGGATGGGGTCCGTACAGAAGACTCCGAGCTGAGACACGTCCCCGTAGGCCACCCGCAGCACCGAGAGCCCTGCGGGGGACAGGGGGCTGAGCGCGGCAGGGCGGACGGGCGGCGGGCGCTCCGGGACACCTACCTACCTTCGGGCAGCTGCAGCGAGTCCCGGTCCAGCAGCGGGGCGGCCGAGTCCGCAGCGCCTGCAAAAGCGGAACCCCTTCTTCAGCACGGCACCGGCCCTGCAGGAGCGGGTCCTACCGCCCCGACAAAGGCCGCAGCCCGAATCACCCCCAGCTCTTTCCAGGTGTGGGCTCGTAACGCAAGAAAACCACAGGGAAAATAAATCCGACGTGCCCCCGGCGATAACCCTTGAGCATGGCTGTCTGCACCCCTTTTGGGACTATCCCCGAACCTTCCCGCACACCTGGCCGCAAGGAGCGACCTGCCGCCCAGGGGTACTCTGTGCCGGGTCAAAGACCCCCTTACCCGAGCCGGCGGGGGACACCCGGAGCCCCGAGATGGCGTGGAGATTCCCGGTGGGCTGGCTGCTCCGGAGTGCCCCGTAGAGCACCGCGTTGAGCTCCTCCTCGGTGAAGTGGTACCTGCAGCTCTGTCCCGCCGCCCCGTCTGCCCCCGGACTGCGGGCAGCCCTGCGCGGGGGGCTCGGGTAGGGCGGCGAGAGCGACCCCGGCGCCCCCGTCCCGAGGGCCGAGCCCTCGTTGGGAGGGAAGGGGGCCGGCAGCCTGGTGTAGACGGGCAAAGGAAGGCTGGGGAAAGGGTCGGGGGGCAGAGGGGGCGGCTGGCTCAGAAAAGCGGGGACCCTGCTGTAAGTGAAGGGAGGCAGAGGCGAAGGGGAGGGAACCAGTTCGCCCAGAGGTTTCAGGGGCTGGAAGAAGTCGGGGGCCGTCTCGAAGTAGTGGGCGGGTGGGAGAAAAGAGGGGTAGTAGGAGGCGAGGCCGGCGGGGCTTATCCCGAACGAGTCTCCGCCGTCTCCGGGGACGGACTCGCCGGCCAGGGACAGAGCCATGTCGGGAAGAGCCGGGTCGGGAAGCGGGGGGGGCAGACACCTGGGTGCTGCCGGCGCGGGGTCCCTCTGCGGGGCGGGACGGAGGTGCGGGAGCTGCCCCTTCGTCGTCGGGGCTGGCGGGCGGGCCCTGCCGGCCCCCCGCGGCTATATCGGCGGGGCGGGGAGGGTGGGCACGGGCGGCCGCCCTGGGGGTCACACGGCCCCGGGGGCGGGCGGGGGAGCTGCCCCGACCGGCACGGCTACCTCGGGGCGGAGCCACGGCCACTCACGGAGCGGCCCGGCCGCCCCTCCCCACGTCGGGGTAGGGGAGGGGGTGTGTGGGTGGTCCGGCCGCCCGGACCCTCCTTCCCTGCCGCCGGTTCTGCCCTCCGCCTGCCCAGGCCCGGCCCGCGGGCCCGGCCGCAGCCCCGTGGGCTGTGCCTCGCCTCAGGGCCGGAGGCCGCGGTGCGGGACTCTGCTCCCCACAGACCACCACCTGCTACCGGAGGACAGGGTGCCGCGGGGCAGGACACAGGGCTCCCACACACTGTCCTGGGGGCTGCAGGGATGTGGTTTGAATATGGAAAGGCACAAAACACCGCTGAAACTCCGGTGACCTGGACACACAGGAGCAGCGCAGTCACTGCAGGCTTCACGGGCTCAGCTGAGGCGCTTTGACTCCCGCCTGGAGCTTCCTGTTAGGTGCTAAGCAGAACTGGGCTCCTGCTGGGGTTCCCATGGCTCCATGAGCAGGCTCACCCGCCCAGGATGGGACCAGAGGAGGACACCTGGCCCTTGCGTCCTGCAGAGGCGCTGGGTGATCCCTTGTCTATGGTTTCATCCCGGGTTTTTATAGGGTTTTCGCCTGCCTTCCTTCCAGGTGGATACATGGCAAAATTGCAATGAAAAGGGGGCTTGGAAGGGGCTGGAGGATCCTAGGAGCCCAGGTGTTCACTTTGCAGAGTGTGATCCCTGCTGGTGCAGAGAGATGGAGAAATCTTCAGCGCAGGACAAACCCCATGCAGCGTGTGTTACTGCAGAGCTCCCTCTTGAGCAGCTCGTTGCAGCCTGGGTGACCCTGCACATGCAGGCATGGAGGGGAGGGACAGGGTGGGCTCTGCTGCACTGTGGACAGCTTGGGGACTTGCACCCAGGGGGCTCTCTCAGAGAGAGGCAGCACAGGGCTTCCTGGGACACAGCAGAGCATGAGCCAAGCTGCACACAGACACAGCTGGAGTGGGGAACATAGCCAGGCTTAGCTCCTGGAATTTTAAATGCCATTTCAGTGGTTATATTTGGTGTGCTATAAAACTTAATTAGTATAGCTCCATGTGATCCAGTGTAAAATATTGTCTTCATCCCAAAGAAGGATGGGTTAGGAAGCACTTGAAGCAGCTCCAGACACAGTCACTGCCTGCACTTGACCGGAGGTGAAGCCATCCTTTCAATCCTGATTTCTTATCTGGCCTGAATTAAGTGTTCTGAAATAGAGAGTTTGAGAAAGAATCACTGGCTGCCCGGGGCAACGAGGGTGTTCAGCCCTCATTCCTTCAGGCACTGCAATCCCTACTTACTACAGTCTTTCATTTACAATCTCCCTTTATTTTTGCACTCAGGACATAAACACTTAGCAAACATAAGCACACAACCCCACTGGAGAGAGACAGAGCTGATCCAGTCTCCCTCAGCTGCCAAGATCCCTTCCACAGCCAGTCCAACACACCTCTGTCCCCAGAGTTGAACAGAAACATTTCTGTAGTCTGCATTAAACATATTGGGCTAATTTTTCTACCTACAACCTCCTCCTCCATCCCAACCTCTGCAAGACAAAAGTATTAAGTACAGCAGGGAAGCTAATATGCACAAATCTTATGGAGAAAGTAGGAACGAAGCCTTATAAAACTTGCTTGAGATAGTCCCTTAGCTTAAATGGCCTGATTTTTCAGTTGTCTTTTCAGTTTTAATTTTTTTTTCTAATTTTCTATGCTTTGTGCCAAACATCTGTTATTTGTAAAACAGAATTGATGCTATAGTGCTTTAGGAAACAGTTTCAGCCAGGCATTTTAACACAACTTTATTAATGCATCAGTAGCATAAAAGTAGTACCAGCATTAAGCTGATTTACAGGAATAAGTCTTTGAGCTCTGATTGCACAGAAAAGTTTGAGTTATATTTAGAATTTAAGTGTTGCCAGTGAATCTGAAATCTTTCGACAATGCTGTGTCCAGGTATCACAGCAAAGGAAGAGGGACTAGGGGAGACATGCTCACATTAGAAATTCAGGAGAAATGAAGTCAAGTAAGTACAACATGAAATTTTAAAATTAATTAATTAATTAAATTGTCGACACAACCAGAAACAAAAGGTTTCCTTTTTCTAGAAGCCTGATGACACAGAGTCCAGAGGAGGAAAAGCCTTGAAGCACTGTTGCCACTATATTGCAGATTAATCTTTAGATGCTTTAACATCCTCTAAGAGGTTAAAGGCATTTAGTGCATTAAAAATGTCATGACCTCGGGGAGAGACGTGGGGCAAGCAGAAGGGCAGCCTTGCAGATGCACCCCCAACAGTCCAGTCAGTACTGTGGGCAGCCCCAGCCTAGAGGGCCTCCCTTCCCTGATTTTATGTCTTATTACAAAGTAATCAGAGAAGTCTATTAGCCTCCCTTCCCTGCTGCAGGATTTTAAGAGTGTATTCCCTCTTTGCACTGATGTGGGGATGCATAATTAAAACAAGCACCAAGGGACATCCCTGCAGGCTGCTTGCATAGCATTGTCACCTCAGTTTGGACACAGTGAGTTCTTCATCAATCTTACATCCACTCTACATCTCCCTTTCTCCAGGTTTAAAGCAGCCTGCCTCCTACACATTCCCAAACACACAAGTTACACCTGTGAGCATCCCTGCAATCCCCCAAAGACTACAGTGCCACAGCACTCCCTGATGCTCATCTTCCACGTGGTCCAGCACCTACACTGATACTCAGCTGCAGCATGGACATGGGAATCCCAGCAATGGCACTAGATGCTGTCATGGAAATAACCTGAATTGCAATTTAGATGAGGTTAGAGCAGAAACAGTTTATTGCTATGGCTATAGAAGAGGATAGGTAGCAGAAGAGCAACTGAATCTGCTGGTAGACTATTAAAAAAAGGGGAAAACAAAATTAAGGTGATTCAACTTTTCTTTTCCTGTACTAGCTGTATCTTTAGATACATTTTAATGGTGATACCATTTGCTCTTTGACTTCACAAAAGTAATTAATTGCTCTCAACTCATTCCAAGTACACTGAGAATAGAGAATTAACTGAAAAATATATGCACAAGAAAGAGGTGGGGAAGCCAGTCTAAAATTTGGATCAAACCAATCCTGTCATAGTGATGCAGTCCTGTTCCCTTTGTTGGAGTGTGCCACTGAGTAAACACGCAAGCAAAGGCAGGAATATCTGTTGTTCTTGTGTTTTAAAGACACTTTGCCAACAGTTTGCAGGGAGCTAAATAAATTACTCCAGTCAGGATCACTGTGGGACCTTCCAGCATCCTGAGTAGTTGTAGAATGAAGCGATAAAGTGAAGTATAGCCTGAAACTTGGAT